>NW_026575036.1:23785000-24985000 GCF_905146905.1 Nyctereutes procyonoides | reverse complement strand
TGTTTTCTTTGCCACTTTGTATCTGATGCATGAATTTGTGTTTCTGCTGTACAGCTGTCCATAATTCACTTGCACCATTATTTTTAATTTGCGTAGTTGGCCATGGCTTGGCACATTTATGGGAAAATCAAACCAAGTCATAGCAAACCAAGCCAAAAAACCATTTAAGTATAGGATGAGTCACTAAAAGTCATATATGCATGACTGAAGTATGAAACAAATATACACGCCTAAGAGCTAATATCAAATCTCAAAGACTGTGGACAGAGCTTAATAAAAAAAAATTATTATGGTTTGTTTGCTATTTTCCAGGACTCTCCTTCTCTGCATACAAATGAACAAAAATTAAAAATTATGTTATCCTCCACAACCTGAAGAGGAGGAGAAGAACATATATTACATTGAAATATTTGTTCAATATTTGGCTTGAAAAAAATTAAAAAAAATAAAATAAATATTTGGCTTGAACAGACCTCCAAACATCAAAGTTTCACTGCAAAAGGGGTAAATGTTGGTTAAATTAAACAGTGGAATGAGGAAAGATGAAGTGGAATTGCATTTAAGCAAAAGAAGACATTGTTTCAGAACTAGCTACATAGAATGATGTTCTCTCAGGTAATGCTTTTGGTGTAATTATTTTAAGCTTTTATTAAAAATGGTGCACTCTGGAGATTCAGTTTGCTTGTCTTATCCCAGCTGAGAGAAACACACACTAATGGCCTTTTCAGCTTCCTCTTTTGGATCCAAAACACATGATATGGATTGTAGCTGAACCTTTCCAAAGGACTGGGTTACCAAACCTATTTTCCTTTTAGGAGCAGTGAATCCAATTTCCTAGGAAGTCTAGAATAAACTGCACCAAAATAGCTGGGATTTTTACTTTAAAAGAGCAGTAATTGGATTCTATGCACACAGCTTCCTAGGATCATGTGACACCACACTATTCAGAGACGGTTTTGTTCAACTCACGCAAGCCATAGAGTCCCTTTGCTCAAGACATTGCAGTCAGTTGATTCCAGAAAGGAGACAGGTGCATTCTGCAGGCCGGTATGGAAGCTTGGAGTGACATGTCTCTTCCTAGGAGCTGGTCCTTGATGTGTGCTGATTTGTTTTGTTCAGAAACAGTAAGGCAATTTAAATGGATGCAAAAGCCTCTCCCATTCAAGAATTTTGAGAAGTCCTCAAAAACGAATCACATTATTTTTAATAAGTTTTACAGGAAAAAAAATCTGCTGCCAAACTCAACTCAAGAGGCTGATTTATTGAACTTTGTCTTGGTCCTTGGCCAAAGACGATTTTGTTATTTTAAAAAAGTGAACACTGCCCATCTGGAAATATCTCACAACTTTGAACATTAAAAACGTTTCTTTGCTTTAATACTTGATTTAGAAAGCATTTGCTGGTAAAACTTTTTTTTTTGTTGTTGCTGTTGTTATACTCTATAACGAAGGGGACATACCCTTGTACTCAACAGCCTAAAGACTCAGAGAAGTTCACAAATTCATATTTGGCTCCCAAGTGTGTCTCCAGGGCAGTGAAAGAAATACTTGAGAGAGAGAGAGCACATGCAAGGGAGCAATAAAGGTTTAGATAGTTCTGGCCAAATCAGAGATACATGGGTTTTAAAAATAGCTCTAGACAGTGCTGGATACTCAGTGGAAAACTCAATATTGATTGACGGTAGATCACCTTTGCTGGAACCTCTGTAGTGAAATAAACCTAGAAGTAAAATATTTATAATATAAAGTAAAAGCTACATGGTGGAGATTCCTGTGATTACTTTGCTTGAAGAAGATTTGTAATTTTTAAAAAAATTTCATTCCAAATTCTGCCTGTAGGAGATTAGAAGTCCCTATCATTACTAATTAAAGCCCAACATTATGTTTGAAAATCAGAACGGCCTTAAACCGTTGAAATGGGTAAGAGAGATTCCACACTTAATTTTTAATGGATACAGCTCCTGAGAAATTTTGGAGATAGGGAGAGGAGTAGTGAGAGGGATGACCGACAACGTGATTTGAGGCCTATCGCTAAACTCATTTAACACTAAGCTCCACAGAGCAACTCTATCCTATATACCAAGGTGGCCATCAAAGATTTTCGATGAGCAAAAGAAGGGTGGGTTGGGAACCCATCATTAGGAAGAGTAATCCAGCCTTTAGATACCTGAAATTTTTAATTTTGGTGCTGGGTATAATTTAGGCATGGAAAGTAATTGGTCTACTGTGTGTCACAAGCACAATTTGCCCGATCATCTCCCCCGATCCCGGAGGGTCTTCTCACTGTTTCCAAACATGCAGAATTTGTGTCTATGTCAACACCTCTGAACTTGACATTCATCCCCTTGGAACACACGGCTGTTTAATTTGCAAATCCTATCATTTCTTTAGCTCTGCTTAAGTCTCACTTCCCCCAAGGAATTTTCTCACCCCCTAAACACATACTCTACAGCGATCTCTGTCTTTAGAGATCTCCACTAACTCTTAGCCGCACCATTCCCATAATGCCCATTACAAACTACCTTGTAGTGTGGACTTTGCATGTGCCTCTAGAGTCAATGGACTACAGAGTCCTTGAGTAAAGGGACTATGAATTTGTGAACTGAACACAACTCTCTCCCCCAATATTAAACTGTACACAGTACATGAGCTTAGTGGATGCAACATGCTCAAAAATTAACTGATTGTATCTCCCACCCTTATCCTGAGTATTATGCTGGTCTCTTCACTTATAGTCAGAAATTAGAGATAAGGGTCTTAGTCTCTCTGTCACTTTCTATTTTCCATGCTATCTGCAACAAGGCGGCTTTAATTTTCCCTAAGGAGGATTAGGATTCAATAGTAGGGAAAAAAGGCAACATTATTTTGCATTTCTTCCCGTTAAGAAAGAACGTCTATTTCTCCCCTTAGAATTTTGGTTTGGCCTTTGGATTTGTTATGGCTGATGGGACATTAGCAAGCCTGGCATAAACAGAAATTTGGCAAGTGTTTCTTCACTGGGACTTGTTCTCTGTCTTGTTGTTTTTGGAACTAAGCTGCCACATGAAAAAGCCCAGAGTAGCCTAGAAGACACTGGAGATTTGTGACCCAGTTACCCCAGCCAAACTGAAGATGTACAAGTGAGCCATCCAGGACCGACCAGCCCCTGGCCAGTCTACCAGTTGACTGCAACGGCATGTGTGAGCCCACGTAGGACCAGCGGAGGAACTGCTTAGCTGAGGCCAACCCCAATGAATGATCTATGGAATTACAAACTAATAAATAATCATTTTAAGCCTCTAAGTTTGGGGATGTTTTGTTACACTGCAAAATCAAATTTTGCAATTTTGTATTAGATACAAAATTTCATATACAACAAAATCAGGATGTTAAAATTATCCTTTTCCTGCATATTTGAAAAAGCCTACTGTACTCTTAAAAAGAGTGTGTGCAACTTCTATAGAGCATCTTGAGTAAGAATTAATTTATTATCCATGGCTGAGTCTAAGGAAAACCAACGAACAGGTGAACAGGTAGACAAACAAACAACAAAAAGAAACCCATCACTCAGTCAAGTTCATTAAATTAGATAAACTTCAAAATTTCTTCACAGAGTGGCAGGAACAACTTCTTTCCTCTCTTCCTAGAAGGCAAAGTAGAGATAACGGCACTATAACATGGAAGAAAAGAACGGATTGCAGCTGATATGATTCTTTCTCCACAAATATTTCTTTTTGGTTGTTCAAATCCTTCAACAGACAACAATGTAAACAGAGCTACACGGTCCAGATACTAAGCCAAGAGCTCTTCACAGATGATTATTTGATCCTCCCTGTGATTCTATAAAAAGAGCATTGATCTCATGTCCATGCCACAGATGAAGACATTGGATTTCAAGGGTTCAAAAAACTTGCTCAGGAGATTATTTAACTAGTGAAGTGGTGAAGCTCGAATTCGAATTCGGGCAGTCTAGATCCTTAACCAAGCATCCACACTCTTCATCAAGGTGCTCTACTGCCTCCCAAATAGAGCTGAAACAAACGCCTATAAGGCCTGCTTGGTATTTTACTGTTCTACTTCGGATAATGATAAGGGATAGCTTTGCTTTTTTTTTAAAAAAAAACTATAATTTATAGGCCTAGAAGCTAAAAAGAAAAGGTGTAGTCATTAGGCTACTTTCATGTTGGATACTGTCATTTTACACTTTCTGCTATTTTAAATCATTTCCCTTTTTTCCCTGTCTCCAGCCACAGCAGGAAATGATGTCTCCTTACAATATTGAAGCTTTTGTAAATATCAGAGTATCAGAGAAAACAACCCCTTCTGTTCCAGAAAAGTTCTAGTAGGATCCAAAGCATAGGATTAAGGAGGTTTACAGATCCATGCAACGAACATGGGCTTTCACACTATAGAACTCACTTATAACTCAGTTTACTAAGTCAACAAAATGAATTCACATATTTAAAGCACTCTGAGTATTGTAAAGTGTTAAACAAATATTGTTTTTTTGCTAAATCAATTCTTCAGAAAAGTGGACACAACAGGGAACAAAGATGGCAAAGCCATAAAGTTAACGGAGACGGTCCTCCGTTGTTGATTCTATTATGAGCTTCTGTTTTAGAGCAAAGCATTATGGGAATATCTTCAGGCGCCTTTGACTCCTTGATGCCAGCCTGACAACTCTATTCCATGACAAGCTGCATACTCGAGCCAGTCTGTAGAGCTCTATGTTGTGTCATAAAACAGAGAAGCATTTATGCATTATTTCATCAATCATTTCAATTTTCTGAGCCTCAGCTTCCCCTCTCTGTAAAATGGGCATCCTGAGATCGTCGTGAGATATGGATAAATGTACACGGGGAGGCTGCTATAGGAATCCCTGCATGTGAGAAATATGGACTAAGACATTAATCCCACGCTAAATTCAATACCACCAGCTTGAGTGGTCCCCAAAGGCCTCATTACTGTCTGTTTGCTTCCAAATTGGAAAGAAGTAAACACTCCAACCTCAACACATTCTCTCCATCCTTACAGTGTTTCCTTGTTCCTCGTTCCCTTCTCTCCATGCTATCTTTTCAAAGCCTCTTTAGCAGCTACGGTCGTATATCCAGCCATCATTAATATTTTATTACCACAAACAGTGCTCTCTCACCGCCTCCCTCTGACCTTATTGTCTCTTGTTCACCGAAATGTACTGAAAGATGAGACAATCCCCAGCCTCATGGGTGAAAATATGATGGTTTTCTCAGAAATTGGCTTAGAGAACAGTGCTTGGTTAAACCACTATTTATATTTAAGATCAGAATGCTCCTTTTAAAACTTGCAAAGAATGTGCCTTGCTATTAATAAACATTCCCTGAGTACTGATTAAAGAAAACTCTTCATAATGTTTAAAGTCTGACAACGTGCTACTGGTGAAAAAGATTCTCTAGGGAGGGCTGACTTAAAATAATCAAGTCCACCGCTACACAAATGAGAAGCTGCTGGGGAGTTGGGACCTGCTGGGCCTGTCCTTGGAAGAGACCCTCAGGAATCTCTCTATCTGTCCAGAGCAGAAATAACCTGAAGCATCAGTCATGACAATGATTTTACTGTGTTGGACTTGCTGTCGTGCAAACCCTCCCGTCTTCCTCAGTGCTCCCAGGGGGCATGATTGGTTTTCCATCACAGTCTACAGCTCCCTGGATCGGCAAGAGAGGAGTTGGGACTGAACCCAGCACTCTGACTTCAGAGCTCTGGGTTCCTCTGTGACATAATCTCCTGCAACCCCCCCTTCTCAGGAGGCTCCCTCTCAGCTGTTTTCCAGGGCTGATCTTGGCCATAACCATGATGTCCTCTTCAGTATTCTCCTCCCTGCCCTTCTTCATTTCCCCTTCTCCTCCTGTCCAGGCATCACCAGTCAGTGTCCGTGTCCCCTGACCTGGGCCAACTGTCCTTTTACAGGGACGGGCTTGTACCTCCTGAATTCCACCAGGAGGAGGAGCAGTGCTTCTCAATTTGCCTTCCTCCGGGTGAACTCCTCCAAGGGTTTAAAACTCAGGAAAGGTCAACAGCAGCTCAGCGTCTTTCTTCTTGGGAGTGTTTGGATTTTTCACTAGGAGGTAGAGTAACAGCAGAGTTAAGCAATGAACCAGGGGGATGTGCCTGGGACAGGGCGTTTGGGCCAAGGGATTGTTCTAGCACATGCTAGTTGGTTGCGGTGGCTGCTTTGACACAGGAAAGAGTGCCCCAATCAATCGGTGATGCCCTCTTTAGCCAAGGGTGCAGGCTAAGGATGGGTACGTGTATTGCTGACTCTGGCTGGAGCAGAGGCTTGAAAGATGCCAACCTCAAGGCATGTATGGTGGGTCGTGAACACTCAGTTTAGTCTAAGGGTTCCTACTTAAGGAGCATCTCGGTCATCATGGCCTCTGGTTTTTGCCCATATCCCTTTCTTGCTTCCACTTAGACACTTGGATGTGCACAGATCTGCAGCCCTGAGTGGGGGTCCCACCGGCGGGCCATCTCTGGGGTGCAGGTGTAGAAGAACATTATAGGTAACAGATGCCCAGGTGGCCGTGAAACCTGTGAGTATACGATGGATTAGAATGAATAATCACAGCCTTGTTTGTTAGGGGTCAAGGAATCAGGGGTCCTGGAAAATTCTGTGGCCCTGGGGAGAAGGAGGACAGCAGGTTCACCACTCCAGAGGGTCAGCGAGCACTTCTCTGTGCTTGTAATGCTGTTTTCTGGTGGCTGACCTGTCACCCTCTGTGACTCCCCGCTTTAAGGGGCAGAAGCCCAGAGATCTGTGGAACCTGTCCCCTGGAGATCCATGACCCTGGGATGATTCATGCCTGACTCTCCTGCTTCTGCTCATTTTCATATCAACCGGTCAGTTCAGTTTAACATGCTGCTTGCTACTTAAGGCATCATTTCCCAAAATAATGAGAAACAGAACCATTTCCCATCCCCTTGCCAGGATTATGCCTAAATTCGTGGGTTTATTTTATTCTGAAACTGAGTAGAGTTCCATTCTATCCTTGTCTTTTTCAAATATGTTAAAAACAGTGCTTTCTCTGTGAGTCAAGATCGCTGTCTATAATGATAAAAGCAAGGAAATAAGTAAGTGGGATAGAAAAAAACTAATAGATGAATTATATCCTGGCCAAAGATTTCTGGATCATCAGCAAAGATTTCACCTACGTCTAGATTAGAGACAAACTGGTCTATGGTTTTCATTCATTTTTTTTTTTTTTAGAGAAAATATTTGGTAAGCTTTTAAAGTACACAATGTTTTAGGGGATCCCTGGGTGGCGCAGCGGTTTGGCGCCTGCCTTTGGCCCAGGGCGCGATCCTGGAGACCCGGGATCGAATCCCACGTCAGGCTCCCGGTGCATGGAGCCTGCTTCTCCCTCTGCCTGTGTCTCTGCGCCTCTCTCTCTCTCTCTGTGTGACTATCATAAATAAATAAAAAAATTAAAAAAAAATAAAGTATACAATGTTTTGAAGACAGCTATAGAATATTTGAGGTATGGATATAAGCATGAAAGAAAACAACAAAACAATGATTCTTCTGCTGAAGCCTCTTGAGATATAGAAAATATTTTCTGCTTCCTCAAGACTGTTTCTCAGGGTAAATCCATTTGGAACACACCATGAGAGAACTATTCAGTGAACTGAGGCTAAGGAGAAAAATAGGCATTAAAAACTTCTGTCATTCTGTCTTCCTAAAATAGAATGCTAGATACACAATCTCTTACGGAATATGTTAACCATGATGTGGAGATGTAATTACATTACAGATGCAATGCATAAATCCCTTCACCTTGTGAGAATTAAAATGTTACAGACTAAATTATTTTTGCTTATCACCCAAATCATAATGTCCCTGGCACAAGAAAAGTTTTGTGTGTATTTTCGCGTATTTTTACTTGCATTTGCAAACGTTTATTATTCATAGAATGTGTATATAATTGTTTTAGTGAGTATGCTTTATTAAAAAATGCAAACTGTTACATTCCGTTTGTGTAGTTCTGCAACTCCTTTTTTCCATCAACAATGTATCTTCGAGATCTTTCCATGTTAATGCATGCAACTGTATCTCATATGATGCATACCCCATACTGCATAAATGTCAGTTAGTAGTATTTTTTAACTGATCCATACTATACCATAGTGAATATGTGCTTAGGTTATTTGACCATTCTGCTAATGATGGACACATAGGGGATTTCCACTTTCACTCTTTCCTTTCTTTTCATTTTTTTAAGATTTTATTTATATGAGAAAGAGAGAGAGAGAGAGAGAGCATGATCAAGGGGAACGTGGGAGAGGGAGAGGAAGAAGCAGACTCTCAGATGAACAGGGAGCCTGATTGGGGCTCCATCCCAGGACTCTGGGATCATGATCTGAGCCAAAGGCAGATGCTTAACCGGCTGAGCCCCCCCGGCACCCCTAGTCTTACACATTTTGAACAGGCCTTCTTGGTCAAATGCACAAAGATTTATTTAGGGAAGATACTAAAAAGTAGATTTACTGGGATATAAGATATGTGCCAATTAGAATTCTGTTAGCTGATGATCAGAATATATATTTGCCTACCCTTTCTACCTGAATTAATATTATCAAACATTTAAATTTTCACCAACTGGATGGGTTAAAGATGGAATATCATTATTTTAATTTTCATTTTCTTGATTTCTAATTGAAATGAGCATTATTTCTGAGATGTTTAATGCCCTGTTTGTATTTCCCTCCTGTGAATTGCCTGCTTGTATGTTTTGGGATTTTTGGGGGATCCATTTTTACACTGGGTAATTTGTAGTGTCTCCCATTTTTTTTGGGATTTTTCTTTGTTTATTGCAGAAACTATTCTTTTACCTATCATATGTCAAAGTATCTTCTTCTAGTCTTTTTTTTTAGCCTATCATTTTTTAAAAAATCTTTTCCTTCATGATGTTATTTGTCATACAAAGGTTTTAATTTTGAAGTAGCTAACTTTATGAGTCTTTTCTCTTATGATTTTTTGTTTTTGTAACTTAAAAGGACCTACCTATCCAAGGTCTTCCTTGTATTTTCATTTATTTGCTTTGAATACTTTTATGTATTTTGATCTTATCTTTAGGACTTAAATCTAGTTGTAATTTATTTTGTAACTAGCATGAAATAAAGATATATCTTATTTTTTCCCCAGTGGACCTCCAGTTGACCTAATACTATTTATTAAATAACTTGCCCGCTGATTTGAATTGCTTTCTTTTGCATATGCTAAATTTCCATATATTGGTGGGATTTCTGTTCTAGTTCAGAGATCCACTTTATTCCTGTTCTAATACTATATTGCTAAAAAATGACTATAGCTTATGATAAAGTTTGAAATTAGAAATTACAAGTCCCAGAATTTGTTCTACATTTCCAAAATTACCTTGATCATTGCTTTGCATTTACTCTCTCATATGAATTTCAGTATGATCTTACCAAATTACATAAAAAGGTAATTTGGGGACTTTCATTAGGAGTGCTTTGAATTCACAGATTATTTTGTGGACAGGTGATTGTTTACAAATATTGGACCTTCTTGTTCACAATCACATATATTCTTCAGTAATATTTAAGAGTTTTCTCTGAAAGGGTTTTGCACATCTTGCTAAATTCATTTAGATATTTTATAGCTTTGTTACTGTTATGAATGGTATGTTTTTCAATTGCTTTTTGCAGGCGTATAGGAAAGGGTAGTCCTTTTATTTTTTAAAATTGATTAATCTATTTGAGAGAGAAAGCGCACAAGGAGGTGAGGGGCAGAGGAAGAGAATCCTAAGCAGACTCCTCGCTGAGGGCAGAGCCTGATGAGGGGCTGGATCTCACCACCGAGAGATCATGACCTTGGTCAAAACCAAGTCAGATGCTTAACCAACTGCCACCCAGGTACCCCAAGGCTAATACTTTTTTTTTTTTTAAGGCTAATACTTTTAAATTATTTTTTTCAAAAAAGAAGTTTCTTATGCAAGAAAGACTTCCTCTTTTCAATGCTGGGAAAATGTCTTTGAAGCTTTAAAATGTCTTTAAAGCTTTAAAAGAGTGAGAAGTGCCTATGAGCATTTTTTTTTTCATGAAGAAGTCCGTTCTACCTTCACCAACCAATGTTTGCAGTAATGCTGGGAGTTACCTGTCATTCTAGTTGTTTTCTTTCTTTCTTTCTTTCTTTCTTTCTTTCTTTCTTTCTTTCTTTCTTTCTTTCTTTCTTCTTTTTTTTTCTAGTTGTTTTCAATGCAGATTCTGCTGCCCCTCTTATCTCCCTTATGAAGGAGTTCTGCTATGTAAATCAAATGAGGTCAAAGAGATACTCATCTTGAATATGTTACCTTAAGGAAAGGTAGATAGGGCGTTTATTTTTTAATTATTTTTTAATTTTTTAATTTTTTGTTTGTTTGTTCTTAAGGATAAACCAGTAAATATGGATTGGAAACTTTTTGTGTGAGACATAGTTAGTTGCTGCAAAGCATGTAAAAATGTATCAAATGTTTCCCCTGCCCTCAAGGGGCTCACATTGTAATTAGCACCGGATGTGTTCTCAAGAAGCTCATTGGCCACAAATTCAGCAAATTTTAAGACCTCAGATCACTGAAAGAGCACTCTACCCCAGAAACACATAGTGCTTTATTTAATCCTTATAAAACCCCATGTGGGAGACATTTTTACTCTCCCCATTTTAGAGATTAATCTTCTGAGTATAGGAGTGTGCAGTAAATAATCTGACTGGCCGTTGTTTCTCATTCTGGGGAGGGAACCTCTAAACCCTTGGAATTTCTGTGAGTAATGGAAGGGTCTTTGTTATTCACAGTGGGCCCTCAGATCACACTGATAGTTTATGCCAGTGAAGTGACTCATGAGGGTTCCTTGATAGTTTGTGCTCAGAAGATAAATTCAACATGGGGGCTGGCCAGCCAGAAGGACCAACCTCGTGATGAGGCGGTTGGGGCTCTGGCCCGTGATGTCGGCCTGACTTCCAAGAAGACAAGGGAGTTGGAGACTGAGTTCAGTCATCCTGCCAATGATTCACTCAACCGGGCCTATGTAATGAAACCCCAACAAAAACTCTAAACACTAATGATCCACTGAGCTTTCATGGTTGGCAATACTCTTTGAGTATTACCACAGATCATAGCCAGGAGGAGGCAGTGCTGCTCAGGACTCCATGGAGAGAGGATGATCGAAAGCTTCAAGTTTGGGACCCTCCCGGAACTCACCCTCCGTATCTCTCCCTTTGGCTGGCTGTGATGTGTATCCTTTTGCTATTATAAAATTATAATCCTGAGTATAGCCAGATGATTAGAAATGAGGGTGGTCCTGGGGACCAAGCTTGCTGGTGTCTGAAGTGAGGCACAGATGACTGTGCTCTCCACCTGTGAAGTTGGTCTGACTCTGAGGAGGTGGTGTTACAGGTCATTGCAGGAAGTCCACTGCTTGCTGAGACCTGCTGAAGGTTCCTTGTGCAAAATACATGACTCCCTTTGCCTAAGTTTTAGACTTTGTACATCTTTTACCTAGATGGAGGAGGGGCACATGCCCCCCACTGGTTTCCCTTCTCTGTGGCAGGTGTAGCCACACTACGGCCTTCATGTGTGTAGGCAGGTGGGACAAGGAAGGGGAAAAGCTTACTCTTTGCTCAATCCTGGTCTAAATGCTGTATTTTCTGTTTAGTATCAGAACGTGCTCAGAGAAAACCAGACATCAGGGCTGGTGGAGAGCTGGATAAGGACTCCTTAAAAGAAACCTTCCAGACGAGGATTCTGTGAGCCTCTCAAACAATATTCATCTTGTGCCTTAATTAATAGGCAGCTAAGCACAGAATGTGTAAAATGCAATTAAGATGCAGACGTGACTCAATTTTATAGCCACTGGCTTAGAAAACATGTGCTTTCCCATTTGAGAACTACAAGATTTTTTTAACACCACGTGGTAAGAATTATGCACATTCACATTTTTTTTTAAACTGGTAGTTCCATGGAACAATGTTCTGTGCTCCATCTACACTGACTGAACCCCAATCTGCATGTGTGCCCGCAGCATGAACAGCAAGCAGTCCCACCTCCAGCACTGAACTGCCCTCCTGGGGCATCTTCCTACTCACAGAGTTCCAGGAATTCTGGTTTCTTTCAAATGTAGTTCTAGAAAAATAGCTCTGAAGAAATGTTCCTTTTCTAGGCACCATAAGTGTCTCCAAAGTGCCATTTAGCGTGTGAGTTCTTGGGCAGGGTAGGAGTTCTTGTCCGTTTCGCAGGGTAGGTTTTGGAGCAAAGCCTCAGCAGCGATCAATGCACCACCATTCCATGTGGCTTGGACAGCAGAAGTGATTTCTTCCAAAGCTGGAGGATCTCAGCTGGACTCTGTGCCTCATTCTTCATAGAAGATTGCTTTTTAGGACATCTCTGAGCAGTGGTGGCCTTGCCTGTAGGAAGGAAGCAATGAGTACAAGAAGATCTCTGTATTAGTTTTCCAAGGCTGCCATGATAAATTACTATAGATTGGTGACCTAAAAAGGAGGAATTTATTCTTTCACAATTCTGGAAGGTAGACAAAATCAAGGTTTCACCAAGACCATACTTTTGCCAAAGGCCATAGGCAAGAATTATTCCTTGCTCCTTCTAGTTTCCGATGGCTTCCGCCATTCCTTGGCTGGTAGCTCTATCACTCCAAATTCTGCCTCTGTCTTCACATGTCTTCTTCCCTGTGTCTCTGTGTGTCCAAATCTCCCTCTCGTGTCTCTCATAAAGACACCAGTCATTAGATTCAGAACCCACCCTAAATTTAGGATGATTTCATCTCAGCCCCCCTAACTGATTACATCTGCAAATATTTCCAATAAAGCCACATTCTGAGGTTCTAGGTAGATATGAATTTGGGAGGGGGGCACTGTTCAACTCCCCACAGCATCCAAAGATGCAGGTTTGAGTGATGCATTTTCCAGATCCAAACGTTTTTCAGCCTCAAGTTTTTGTTTGTAAACTGAGTCTGATAAAAACAGTTACGCCAACTACCATCAAGATTGTTAAGATCAAATGAGATAGCTGACATGAGAATGCCTTGTAAACTAGTAAGGCGGGGGGACGTACATGCTGGTGTATTTTAACCCCTGGTAATAAGATGCACTGTTGTTGCTCAGGGAAATATTTTTATAGGACTGCCTGCTGGGATAGCAAGAGGCCCAGGATTCGGTGTGGGTGGAAACCCAGGTAACAAATGTGGGTGCCCAGACTGCCTTGTACATGTCAAGAAGAGGAAGGCTGCATTCATTTTATTATCTTATTTTATTATTTTATTTCCCTTGAGGAGAGTGTGAGTAGTGAGAACTTTGGACATTCTCTGGGTTTAAAGGCAGCGCCTAAAAGCAGGGGAGCTGGGAATTCTTAAAAACAGAATTTAGTATTTTAGGCTTTTGCAAGTTATTTATTCCGTGGTGTGTAGTGTGCCCCCTTCCCATGGTGCTCAGCAGATACGATTTGGGGGAAATTTGGGGAGAATTGTGTCAGGAAATCAGTTTCAGGCTTAAGTCAATGTTATTTCAGACAGAAATTGCATAATGTATAAACTGAAAAGGTGATACAGAACACCGTGAGAATATCATCTTTCCCCACGTCTCTCCAGGAATTGGCAGGAAGTTGGTGGGGGCGCTTTGGTCTTAAGGCATGACATTAGGGTTGGGCAGCACGATAAAAAACACATTGACAGTGGTACAGGTAGAGGCTGCTAAGGAGACAGGTGGGGCCTGGGTCAGACCCCTAAACTAAGGTTGGATTTGGGGTGGAGAGTTGTCATGATGGCTTCTTGGAGGTTGAGACTTTCTTACTGCCTCAAATAATGAGTAATAATTGACCAGGAAAAAGAAAGGGGGGAAGATCCTTCTAATAATGCCCCCTGCCTGGCCTGCCAATCTATTTGTACCACCCTTTTCAGTAGGGATCTCAGGGGCTGAGCAAGAGACGTTTTGGAGAAGTCAGGGTCTGGTTGTAGCCCCTTCAGTCACATTTGACAGGCAGGGCCGCTCCTGCCTGTAGCCAATGACCAATTGTATTGCGACTGGTTGATGATCACTTCACAGAAGCCAACACAAAATATGGCATGCACTTCCAATTATAGTTACAATAAAGCAAAAATAGTTATAAGGCAAAAGAGAAGTAAAAAGAGAAGTCATAAAAATATATTAATATTAGAGCAGGTTGTGAAAATCCATTAGGTAGCCAAAGAAATCATATAAGAGACAAATTACTGATATCCACTAATCACTAGCTTAATTATGAAGGAAATTACTCGTGATGTTTCAAAAGCCTTGTAGTGCCAATTTAGAAGTTCTTTTGAAATGTGCCTCATTACTTATTCAGCTTGGATTGCACCAGCTGAATTATTAGTTGGCAGTCTGGATCCTGTTGCCATCTTCTCCAGGGAATGAAGCTTCTACTTCTAAAGATATGAATATATATATATATATATTTCATATATATATTTCATATATATATGATATATATATATATAAAAGCTGGTATTTTACAAAAAAGTATAAAAAGTATGTCATGTGTATAGTTAATCCCCATTATGTGCAAGTTCCTTATTTGAGAAATTGCCTGCTCACTAAAACGTTATTATAACCCCCACTCACTACTCTCTGCGCTCTCCTGGTAATTTTGCAGACATGAGCCGAGTGGTGACAAATGTGAGTTGCCTGAACAGGCGTGCTCCTAGCTGCGGTGCAACCAGGCAAGAGTTGTGCCTTGTTTCGGCTCTCGTGTGGAGGTGACCAGATGACTGGGGCAGCGGGGTGGTGCAGGGTCGTGCAGCAGTTCTGGCTCTGCGGCCACATGGAGTTTGAATCCCAGCTCCAACACCTGTCAGGGTGGTGTCCTCGGGCAAGTCACTCAATGCTTTCTGAATCTCCTTTCCACTTTTTTCAAATAAAGAAAATACAATCTACTGGGATGAGTTGTTTTTAGGATTTGAGATTATGATCTGTATGATCTATAGTAGACAGAGACAAATATAATATATAGAAACATATGCTATAGCTACATAACGTACGGATATTTCCTTTAGATATGGGGGTTTGGTTTTCTCAGTGACTTTGTAGAACATAACAACTGAGAATAATGAGAATCAATGATATACGTTACACATACGCATACGTGCACAGATACGTGCACACATACATTTGAAGGTTTGTAAATAAGGATAGACTGTGTTTATCCATATACTATATGTTCTCAACTACATACAGATATAATCAACAGGCTATATTGCTAATGGCTCTTATTTTTTCCATTTTCAGAAGTGAAGAAATTCTCTCTCAAAAGGACCTTCCTCCTTATGAAAAGGGAGCAAATTGCTCACTTTCTGTAGGTGCATTAAGTCTTTTGGGGAAAGCCTAGTTGAGCCTACTCAGTAGACTGCCTCTTTCAACACACTGAATGGTATCCCATTAGTCTTACCAAGTTAATGCAACTTCAAAGGGGAAATAATTTGCTTCTCTTTCAGAAGTATGAGGAGAACTGTAATGCACATTTTCCCCCACTATTTTTTCTATGTTTTCCTATTTATTGGCTAGGATTGCCAGATGTGACTTACATTATTATAGTAAGAGGATGGCTGGCCCATGACAGGTAAAAAATGATGCCACCTGCTTAACAATAGCATAGGAACTGTGAGAGATTTTTTTGCGAGCATTCTAATGGGTTCGTAATGTTCCATTACTGCTCTTTCTTTATGCTCTTGATGAACAAGGGAACAGGTTTGCCAGACAGCTGGAAGGTATCAGGGGATCCGTCCTGGGAACTGAGAGAACTAACTATGAGACACAAGACCTGGTCTTGACCTCTGTAACCCACAACATTAAGCTATAGAGCCGGTGGAAAAAAATACTCAGAAATGGAAGTACAGAGTTTAACTTCTTCCTGCTGAGTGTAAAGCCATGTCTTTCTTTCTTTTTCTTTCTTTCTTTCTTTCTTTCTTTCTTTCTTTCTTTCTTTCTTTCTTTCTTTCAAGATTTTATTTATTTATTCATGAGAGACACAGAGAGAGAGGCAGAGATATAGGCAGAGGGAGGAGGAGGCTCCCTGCAGGGAGCCTGGTGCAGGACTTGATCACTGGGCTCAGGATCAAGACCTGAGCCAAAGGCAATGCTCAGCCACTGAGCCACCCAGGTGCGCTAAGCCATGTATTTCTATTCAAAGAATAGAGTTCATTCTTACCAGAAGGAAACTAGAGTTATTTGCATTCTAAATATTGTATTAGTTGAAGTAGATTAAGTTGAAGAATGAACAGACATGAACAGATCCCCCCCCCCGCCCCCAGTGAATGATGGCTCAAACACAAGATAAATGGACCTCTCAGTCACGTAAGAGTCCAGATGGTTGATCCTGAATGATACGCATATCCCCTCCATGCTGTGTCTCAGGGACCCAGCCACATTCTGTCTATCTCGGTCACATCCTAGGCCCTCCCTGCCATCTGCATCTAGCAGGCAGAAGGAGTAAGAGTGTGGGTTAGGCATAGTCACTTGTAAATGCTTTGGCTAAGAAGCTCTGCCCATGATACGTGTGTTCCATTGGCTAGAACTCAGTCTGTGGCCACACCACGCTGCCAGTGGTGCTGGGAATATCTATGTGCCCAGGAAGAAAAGATTATGGATTTGGGTGAACAGCCAGTCATCTCCGGCATGATGTTATTATGCTACTGAACCTGGGGGAGGGACATAAAACCCTTCACCGCAGGTAGAGGATGAGATCTCAGAAAAGAGGTGGACTATTTACCATAGAAGTTCCCTGGGGAGGAAGCTGGTTTCTGTTTAGAAATAAGAACAGAGACAGAAAGGTCAACAATTGTTGTTTTTTTAAATCTTAGAATTGACTGAAAAAATAGTGGAGATGTTTAAAGAACAGTTCTTCACATGAATAGTGAGGAACCCAGGCAACATGTCTATGAAATTATGCCAGCGACTTGCAGCTAGATGCTTCTGTCTCCTAGTATGTGGAGAAGCAGTGCCATTTGTGGGAGCAGGTGGGCCTCCTCAGAGATTTTTTAATAACTTCTTCACATTTTTATAGTTCTCCATCCATTCAGAACCCGTCAAAGGTGATTATATTTTCCAACTTTCCTTGCCGCTGAGACGCAGAGATGTACCTTTGGTTCTTCCAAAGAAATACATGGGAGTGATTTGGAGACAAGCTGCCTAAGGGAGCTAGCAGAGCACGGGGGCATCTGTGTCACCGGTAAGCGTGGCCATGGAGGCAACCTCCTGGTCACAGATGCTGAGGAGTGGTCCCGGGGTTGGTGATGGCAGCTGCTCTCTTCCCTGGGATACTGGGGGTTGTCCCTGGAACCTTAGTCTAACACTGTTCCTCCAGATTTCCAGCGATTCTGGTGACTTTTTCCATATCCGTTAATAAATTTCTAACAACAATTGTCTAGAATGAACTCTCGCCTGCCTGTGACTCATGCTAAAAACAAGCTAGCTCTAGTAGAACCAAACTCATTGCTTTGTATATTCCTTAGACTCATCCTTCACATTTACTTATTCTGCCCAGAATCAACACTGTGCTAAAAATGTGCATATAAAAGTTTTGTCTATGTTATGCCTGAATATTTAAGCTAGAATGGAACATACTTGGAAGACATTGTGGTTGTGATAGGAGAACCCCAAGGCGGGAAGGTTCACTTCAGAAAACTGAGTCAGGGCCACTTATTTGGCTGCCCCTCCACACCAGGGAATTCTTATTCTTGAGTTAATCTGGAAGGTTCTGGGGTATGATTTATTAAAGGGGATAAATTTCTTCACAGACTACAAAAAATAAAAAAATAAAAAAAAGATCAACTACTCTTTACCAACAGGTATCTCACATTTTATCCTGTTTGCTCTAGAAGGCAGTGGTTACTTGGGCCTAAAGTGTGGAGAAGTTATTTCCTTTTTCAAAAATTTTATGCCCAAATAATGTTTATTTTTTTTTTAATATTTTATTTATTTATTCATGAGCGACACACAGAGAGAGGCAGAGACACAGGCAGAGGGAGAAGCAGGCTCCACGAAGGAAGCCTGATGCGGGACTCGGTCCTGGAACTCTGGGATCATGCCCTGAGCCAAAGGCAGATGCTCAACCACTGAGCCCCCAGGGAGTCCCCCAAATAATGTTTCCAGGGTAATCTGGGCATAATGGTGACCTAAACCAAGGGCATGTACTGGATATACAGAAGAAGTGGCTGTGTTTTGTGAGAGGAAACTTTTCACTTCCCAAAGTGGAAAGAGCGTTTGGGTTCTGTTACTTACTTGCTGTGTATAACCTTAGGCAAGTTACTTGACTTCTCTGAACCCCAGTCCTCATCTGTAAGCCAGAGACAATAATCACAGGCCCTTACTCAACAGGATTCTCATTAGGCTTAATTAAAGGTGTGTTGTGATGCTTTCTTGCAAGAAATAGGAGCTAATTCTGGCTGACATCAGCAGAAAAGGAATCAGTGGAGGCTGTTGAGCTGCTCACAGAATTGACAGGAAGGTGAAAGAACCAGGGTCTGAAAATGAGCAGGTATTAGGGGAAACTGGGCAAATAAAAGAGCCCAGGTCAACAGCAGGTGTGGTTGGGTGGGAGTCCAGCGCAGGCGCCTCTACCACTGACACACAGCACAGGACTGTCAGACGTTGAGACCAGACTCTTCCGCCACCGTGTCTCGGCGTCATCCTTTCACAGATGGACTCAACCTGAATTGAACCTATTTATAAGAGGCAACTGTTACACATTCAGGAGTTTTTACAAATATTTGTAGTTTGAAACCAGCCACCTTAACCGACACCCCAGAAATTTGGCAAATGATAAAAATCAGGGCTGCGTTTTGTTTTGTTTTCCCCAGATACCCAGTATCCTAGCACACTGTTGCCTCAAAAACCAAATGCTGGCTAATTGAACTCCAAAAAAAAAAAAAAAAATTGTATATAAAAAAACAAAAAAATCTTTTAAAAATGTCATTTTTATTGAGATATCATAGAATGAGATATACATTAAAACAGATATTCTCCATTTTTTGGTTTTGTCTGATTAACAAAAAAACAAACAAACATACAAACAAACAAACAAACAAAAAACAAATGCTGGGCGTAGGCACCTAATCTGCTGAGTCTGGGACATGTGCAGCCGCACGTCAGCTACAAGAGACTGGCCTTTAAGAGAGATAACGGTGCGAAGTGGCTTCTCTCTTTCCAAGACTGAAACAGTTGGAGGATTTTCCCCAAAAGGCTGAGGATTTCCATGCTCAATCACCTCCCCAAATTTCAAATATTTCCGACAGTATAGAAAGGGCTCACCTAAAGCTATGCCTTTACCCGTAACGAGTACCCAGTACGTGCTGGATCTCTTCTTCCTTCTTTCTCATATCTCCAGTTTGGCCACATGTATAACCCTTACTTTTCTGTTTGATGCGTGCTCTGAAATTCTGGCCATAACAAAAATAAAACCTTAACAAAGCCTTGCTCTAAGTTGTATCTAGTTAAGGAGTTAAGGCCAGTTCAAAGGTTCCAATATTAAATCAACAACTGGAACATTGTGTTGTCTGTTAAAGAAATGAGCATCTTTAGGTGGAACAGTTATTGTCTTTAAATTTGCACATCTAAAAAAATAAAAAATAAAAAAATAAATCTGCACATCTATGGGGTCACCTGGGTGCCTCAGCAGATGAGCATCTGCCTTCCGACTCAGGGCTTGATCCCAGGGGTCCTAGGATGAGTCCTGCATCAGGCTCCCTGTGGGGAGCATGCATCTCCCTCTGCAGATGTCTCTGCCTCTCTCTGTATCTCTCACGAATAAATAAATAAATAAAATCTTTAAAAATAAATAAATAAATCTGCACGTCTAAGTATTTTTGAGATAAAAGTAACTAACATATGCAAACACTTCAAACAAGATCACTTTCTTGCTAAGATACTAGGGGTCTGAAGCACTTGGCTGGCTCAATTGGAAAAGCGTGGGACTCTTCATCTGGGGGTCATGAGTTTGAGCCCCACACTGGGTGGGGTCTGTTTATTAAGTGATACAAAATCCTATTGGGAGAATTTTTATTTAAAAACAAGAAGATTGTTAAAGCAGAGAAATCTTCCAAGTGAGAAGAAAAGGCAGGGCGTTAATTTATTTTTCCTTCACGTTAATAAATGTTGAGGTACCTGGTTAATCAGCCAGATGTTAGATAAATAAATAAATAAATAAATAAATAAATAAATAAATAAATAAAATCTTTTTCACTAAAAATTGCTTTTTTATAATATCAGCAACAAATGATTTATGTCCTAGGACTCGGATGAAGCGGAGGAAAAATGCTTTTGTAAAAGAACTTGCATGGCAAGACATGTTTTTTCCATACGTATCTTGTTTAATTCATGTTGCATATTCATCACTGTGTATGCAGTTGGAGGGTGCCTGCACTCCCATTCGAAATTAGGAAAATTTGCCCCTATTCAGAGTCAGCTTTAATTTTTCTAAATGGTTCAAGAGGGACTTTTTTCCCCCCTAGGTGGAATTATTCGTTCTCAAGGAGGCATTTGGAAGTTCCCTTAACTTGCAGCTTTTCCTCGAGTGTCTGGAAGGGAGGGTGCCCAGGCCCTGCTGGGGGTGAGGGCCACCCCAGTCCCCCTTGACTCAACCCCAGTGTGCTGTTAGTGACAAGAACTAGTCTCCTGGCCTCATTTAGGTTCCTCATCAGAAAAATAAGGGCCCATTCAGTTCATTTATATTTCCTTCCTCTTCAACATTTGCATCCCAATTACTGCTTCTAATCCTATCTCTCAATTGAAAAATATACTTCATTATTTGTAGCTCAGTTGGGCGTTAATGAAAACTTGGCAAACAGACAAGAAAGAAACAAACAGAATTTTCAACTGGCTGGTGCCCCAGTTCACATCTGCATTTCAGAAATCCCCTCTTCTGGCCATTCCCAATGAGCACACACTTATTTTTGGCAATGCTGGCCTGGGAATAGCATCTCTATAGAAACCCAGCGAATGCTTTCCTGGCGGTTGAGTGTCTTCCTAACATTTGCATGTCATCGTAATTGATAAAACAGGTAGATCTTCCACCATCTGCAAGTCCCTCTGTCAGCTTACAAGTCAAATCCTAAATTTCCTAAATTGGATGCCACACCTGAACGGGCTTGCGAGCTGAGATGAGGCCTCGGTGTTGTCATGACAACAGGGAAATGCCAGGTCTCCCCGCACATGCTAATTCAACTGTCAGTTTTTTATACACCAGTTTGTTATTATAGTTTCTACTGTGAGCAGAAATGAAGTTAACATTTTGGGTTTTCCCTGAGGGATTCAAAGCCGTTTGTGTTACTGTTGTTCTGTTTCCTTCCTCTTCTATAACCCCAACTGGGTGTTTTCAGAATTGTGGCATCTTCTAGGACTCAGTTACCATGGGGCATCTCTAAAGGCTCACGAGCAACATTTGGGGGCTGGGACTGGAGGACTGAAGATCTGCGGCACCTACAGTTTCATACTATGGAGTCCAGGTTCTCAAACTGAACTCTGTAAACTAGCTTTCTAAGAGAATAAATAGAAATAAATAGAAGCCCCCCGTGGGGACACATGGATGGCTCAGTGGTTGAGCATCTGCCTTTGGCCCAGGGCATGATCCTGGAGTCCTGGGATCGAGTCCGACATCAGGCTCCCTGCATGGAGCCTGCTTCTCCCTCTGTCTGTGTCTCTGCCTCTCTCTGTGTGTGTCTCTCATGAATAAAGCAAATAAATAAATAAATAAATAAATAAATAAATAAATAAATAATTTTTTTTAAAGGTCCCCCTCCCCCATGCATCACTGGTTCTAGGGCTATTACAGCCAGGAGGAGCTCTCACTGGTACCCAAGCTATAGGGATGAACTGTGTAACACACCCACAATTATTGTTCCTTTTTCCCTCCTCCAGCCTGTAATGCATACATAATTGCAAAAGTTCCAGAGTACTCCCTGTTTTCTGGAGAATGGTGGAATGATAAACTCTGGAAGGGAACATTTTCTGATGAGTCAACTACAATTGCAACCCTACCAAGCTCAATCTCCTTGCGTGTAGCGCGTTTGAGGGAACCAAGAGGCTAAACCACCCTATGGTTTGGTGTGGAAATCCTAGCAGGGTTTGTGTCAAGGCATTGTGGTAGGAAATATCTCATTATAGAGAAATTGATGTGCTGAAACTACTCCTAATTTGGAGCACTTTGTTTTGGAGAGGAGGGGCATCTCCATTCAGAGCTGTTCAAGACCTTCTGACCCGGGGCTGTGTCACAGGTAGCTTTAGTCTATTTTAGCAATGCCAGTTTGATTTCTCACCGTGGAATGCTCCTGGTGCTCTGACAAGAAGAGAAACATGTTTTGTTCTGAAGCATATGCTCTTTAAGAAGGTCTGAGATAAAGAGCCTAAATGGATGCACACTCTGTTTTTAATATTTTGTAGCAACCCCTGTCTCTACATTTACTCCAGTATGGCTTGGTTTTCCATTTCCTGTGTAGATTTATTCTCCCACTGGGAACAACTTCATTATCTACTCCCGCAGATTAATTCCTGAGTCATGCCCAGTTTCTCTTGAAAACGGATCACAAAATCTAGACTTTGGGAGCTGGAGTTTGACCATTTCTCAGTTTAAGTGTTCCAGGATAAGATGTTCCGTGAAGATCGACTGTGATAGAGCCACTTCTGATTTATCAGGTGGCCTGAGCATCTCAAACCAGGCAGAGAAAAGTAACAATAATAATCCAATAAGACTGCTACCATTTATTAATTATCTGCTAGAGTCCAGGCATTTTGTGTATCTTGACCTCATGTAATCTGTGTTTGTGCATCTGTGCATTTGATCTCATTTTCAGATGGAGGAACTTGTTCCAGAGATGAACTTTCCCAGGGCATGCAGCCTCAGTGCTAGAGCGAAGATGCAAGCCTGAGTGGGCCTGAGTCTTATGCCAGACAGTTAAATACTAAGTGATGCTGCATCACCAGGCAGTCAACTACAGGGCACGGTATATTTTTGCCTGTACCCGTAAGTTTAGTATTTTTAATGTGTATGTTCTGGAAGACTGTGGCTCTCCATTGCAGTTAAGGCTCTTAGGATATTTCATAATAATAGAGAAGCAAGCCCTCGAAGAAGAGAAATCGAATAGGGATAAATTGGAACAATATTATGTGGAAAGGAAAAAAGACATTTCTTACTAACTGGATGAGATTGTGGCTGGGTTATAAGAGCCCATCTTTCAGTATTTATTGGAATGCCAACATAAGCAGAGCCCCGCATTACAGTCCTTAGCAATACAGTATAAAATAACAACTATTGGGGGTTTCAGTTTTCATGAAGTACAAGTGGAAGGTAAATGTTCACTGTGCTCTGTCAGGTGATATTTACCCTGTTTGAAAGATGAAGTTTTAGGAAAACATTGGGGTATGAAATTTTACTTAAAAAATCTTTCCCTAGTTTTTTTTTTTTTTTTTTTTAAGCAAAGAGGATGAAGAGAAACTAGTAGGATTACTGCACTGTCCAAGAGAAAGGGTGTCATTGGCATATTGCAATGGAAGTCGTGTTCACTTGGTTTATACAACAGGGTGGTCCTCACTGAGTTGGGGGAAAACTCTAAGAATCTTCTGTACTTAGACATACAGACTTTTTGCTTGTTTCTCTGAGCAGCTGGGTGGATGGTGGTACCATTTAGTGTGATGCAAAATACCAGGGAAGAATGAGCTTGCTTTGGGGGAAGCCAAGAATTCTTCTGCGGGGATGGGAAGTTGGAGAGGTTGACTATGCCACCGGACACCCAAGGCTGGAGTTGAAGGGAGGGGCTGGAGTTGGAATTTTGGGAGTTATCAGTGTATAGATAATTCCTAACACTATGGAACTGAGTGAGATGTCCTAGAGAGGGAGGTGGAGAAGAGGAGAGGAGGCCCAGGGCTGGGGCCATGGGTCTGCCAACATTTAGAGCTCAGGAAAAGGATGAGGAGCTGGCACAGGAGACCACAAAGGGAACAGTCAGTGAAATACAAGGAAAACTATGAGATTAGTGTTCGGGATGAAAAACGAGAGGAGTGCTTCGAGGAGAGACAGATACTGGTCCCTTGCTGCTCTCCGCGAAGCCCTGCAGATTCTTTCCGTATGTATTTCCCTATGTATTATGGCTCTTCCTCCCTCCCCATGCCCATGACTTCTTCCCTAAATACATAAATACAACATAAGCTCATAAATACAACACAAGTAAGTTCATAAATACAACAGCCTCTCAAAGGGTCTCCTTGCCTCTTGATTCAGCTTTACGTAGCCCATGCTTTGTGCTATCCTCAGAGTGGGTAATCTCTCTAAACTGTAACAGCATTATATCACATCCTGACTTAAAACTCCAACAGCTCTCCATTATCCACAAAATATAATCTTAGTTCTTACATATGTCCTAGGAGGCTCTCTACCTCCTGGAACTTGACTCCCCCCTTACCAGCTCCATTTCCTATACATCCTGTGCTCTACCCCCAGTGAATCACTTCTAATGTTCCCCGTTTTTCTTTTCAACTTCCATGCAATTCCTTCTGGCCTCTGCTGTTCCCTCTGGCTAAAATGCTTTTCTCCACCTTGTTCTCCTAACACCTTCCAGTGTATACGTCTCAGTTCTATGGTTATCCGCTCTCTAAAGTCTTCCTTGACCTGCCCTAAACAGATTAGGTGCTGTCCATCCTACATCCCATAACTTGCCATATATTTCTTGATTAGAGCATCTCACTTGTATTATAGCTGGTTTTTATGAGTTAATATTATGACACTAGATGCTACCATTAAACCATGAATTGTTTCAGAGTAGGGACCATGCCTTCTCTTTTAGTGTCCCCAGTGTCATGTACAGGATTTGATTCCTATGAGAAGCTCCACAAGTATCCATTGAGTGAATAAGTTCTCAAGAGCTTCATAATAATCTACATTTTCATATTGACTATACTTCAGCAAAGCTTTGTTTCGGAGGATTAGTCAGTCATTAAGAGTCATGGCTAATTACTCACCTGGCTCTTACCTGCATGTTCTGGGTGAATAGACTGCCCAAGAACGCCCAGGTTTGGGTAACTGGTGATTGTTCTGTTTTGTGACTCATCGGGGTACATTACTGATCATTTCTTGCAGGGGCTCACAACTGTGAGTCATACAGTTGGTTCCTTACATTAGGAAAAATCCCCACTCATCCCATTTATTGAAAGCTCAGGGCTGTATTGCTTTTAATTAATACAACCCAGTATTTGTCAAAGTTCCTCCAGCTACAGAGAGAATACCTTGAGACATAAGAAAACTTGCTCTATTAAGACTCCACATTTTTATTAATATAATTTTAAATTTTATAATTGTAACCTAGCCATAACCCCTCTAGAATAAGATATAGGGAGGGGAGAGGAGTAGCCTACATTAGCTTGGAGTTGAAATTGTTTATTGAGGAGATTTATGGAAGGCACAGCAAAATCAGATTCTGGCATTTGAGTACATTCCACTAGAAAATATTTTAATATTTCCCTGACACTAGATTATGTAATATTAGGAATATGATCTTCTTTGTCTTTGTTTATTTTCCCCTGTCTTGGCATCTTAAAAAAAGCATAACTTCAAAATACATTTACTGCTAAAAGATTAAAAAGATAAAATTCAGGCTTCAAGTGTTATTAAAGCAGGCATCTTGACCTCTCAAAATTTGACCTTTTAGATATAAAGTATTCTAGCCCTTTCTTCTGTGTTTCATCAGGAGTAACTGAAATCATACCAGAAGAATGAGAATCTGTCCTATTTTTAGAGGCCTAGAAAAGAAATCTCCACCAGTAACTCATTTTAGGATATACTAACCCTCTGGAACTTCTTTCTTGTGTCTTCTCAAAGCATGTCCCTTGTACTTCCAAAGCCCTTTGCCTCCTCCAAACCTGAACACCACCCTGCATAAACCCACATCTTCTATGGGAATGCTTTTGGCTCCATCTAACAAAAACCTCAATTCAAATGGACTCAAACAATCAGCAAACTTATCACCTCTTGTAGCAGCAGATGAGAGGGCATGTGGGCTCTGGACCTCTTTGATTTGGTGACTTGAGAATATCCTTGAAGACACAGGTCTTTCCATGTTCCCTTGACCGTCTTCATGGCTTGTTTCCATCTCAAGCAGATAGGAGGATGTATGTTCTAGTTCAAAAGACAAAATTCAGAGGGGAAGAGTGGTTACTTCTTGCTATGTCTCCTTCTTAGGAGGGAGGAAGCCCTTTCTAGAAATCTTTCTGCACACTTCCCCTACTGTCATTGGTCAGAATAGGCCATTCTTGCACCAGGTATTGACAAGAGGATGACATTTCCACAACTGACCAGTCAACGCTGGAGTAAACCACAAAAGCCATTACGCTTGCCTGATACTCCTTTGGCATTCGTCTCTGGCCTCTGGACCTCTCCCCTTACCCTGTGCCATTTTCTCCAATGATTGGGAAGAGAAAGACCAAGAAGAGAAGGACAAGAGAACGCAGCTAGGAGAGAAAGGGTCATTCCAGATTCTAATAGGGATACAACTTAAAGTGGAGAATAGAATTTACTGGAATAAATTCTTTTCCATACAGGGGATGCTTGGGTGGCTCAATGGTCAAGCATCTGCCTTCACCTCAGGTAATGATCCTGGGGTCCTGGGATCGAGTCCCACATCAGGCTCCCCGCGGGGAGCCTGCTTGTCCCTCTGCCTGTGTCTCTGCCTCTCTCTCTGTGTCTTTCAGGAATAAATGAATAAAATCTTTAAGAAAAAAATCCTTTCCCATATTTATTAAGAGAGATCATGTGATTAGAGTCCCCATTTAACCCTAAAATGCTTCTGATAGGAGCCTGGGCAGTGAAGTTAGACGAATCTGTGTGCCTTGAGATCAATTAGTTTAATTGTACTGAGCCTCAGTTTCCTCTTTTGAAAAAAAAAAAAGAGTAAAGATCATCTAGTGGGCTGTCGTGAGCACTAGAAATATACAACTAGTGCTAGTACCACACCTGGCACTTCATATATAGGTAATTAATACATGACAGCTGTTGTTTATAATAATAAAGGGAAGGAATTAGAGATGCTAGGACAGCTGCCAGTGCAGTCAGCAGCAGGGACCCCAGGAAGACCAAACACTTTCGATTGATTATCATGAAATGGTAACTGCCAATATTGAATTATTCATTGTGCGGAACTGCATTATTTATGCTCTCCCATTTAACCCTTTATTGCTCTTTTCCTTTAGAGATGAGCATTCAGAAGATCATAGGACTGTCGTGTGGAAGAGCCTGGTCTAAAATCTGGATTTACCTTGTCCCAAATCCTAAAGTCCTAACCTTAACACAGCAATGGTTCCAAAAGGAAGTCCCTTATCTCAAGGTCGCCTGGGTTGTGCATTCTGAACAAACCACACCAGCCTGGTACTCTTTTAGATTTCTTTGACTTGCTTTCTTTACCCAATTATTCTGTATCTTTTAAAATTGCATGTATGTTGGTAATCTCTTATCACATACAATCTGTTTTCGCTCCTCAACACTGATGCAGAACACAAAACCTCTCCACACTCCCTACAAAGCAATCCCCTGGCACCAGTGATTAGTGAGCAGTGCAGATTTCACCAAAGACTTTATGGCAGGGACAGAAGAGCAGGATTATATTACACACTTCACAGCAAGTATGGATGATTCTCAACTAACCCTTCTGCTCTCAATATTCTTTTTTCCCTACTGAATCATGCTCAGTGTGGTGGATTGTTCTGGTCACTTCCCCACAGCAAAGCCCCCCGGGGTCTTAGCTCCTTTCACTTGGTCCCTCATCTCCAATCCAAGGATCCCATCCCCTTTGTCTTTGCATAACATTTAGCACTTCTCCACCTTCTTCCGCCTTGGATTACACACCTCAGCCCATCTCTGGAATCACCTAAAAATGTCTCCTCCTCATAGGAATCGAACCTCCTTAGAAAAGGTGGAGGGAAGACAGAGAAGTAAAAATAATAATTCCTTGTCTTTTAAAGATATAAACTGCCTCAGGTCATCTTG
This sequence comes from Nyctereutes procyonoides, assembly GCF_905146905.1. Taxonomy (NCBI): domain Eukaryota; kingdom Metazoa; phylum Chordata; class Mammalia; order Carnivora; family Canidae; genus Nyctereutes; species Nyctereutes procyonoides. The sequence goes on along the minus strand of NW_026575036.1, from coordinate 24,956,991 downwards.
GGTTGAAGTGGAGCATACATAAATAAGTTACCTCATCTTTCCTGGTCACACACGCTAACCAAGTTTGCTCTCCAGCATTCATGACCTCTGACTCTACTAAATTGCTTCTTCATTTGCATTCAGGATAGCCTGAGGGTTATGGGAAAATGTTTATGAGATTATGTGACTATTAAAAGAACAGTTATCCTCTTTATTTCCACAAGTATCTATATATCTTTAAAAAATATTTCCTCCAGGGGCACCTGGGTAGCTCAGTGGTTGAGCATCTACCTTTGGCTCCCAAGGTCCTGGGATCGAGTCCTGCAACAGGCTCCCTGAAGGGAGCCTGCTTCTCCCTCTGCCTATGCCTATGCTTCTGCCTCTCTCTGTGTGCCTTTTTATGAATAAATAAATAAAATCTTTTTAGAAAAATATTTCCTCTGACTCTCTAATAGATGCTCAGTATACATTATCTAGAAAATTCAGGAAAGTATCATGGAAAACATAAAAATCACCTACAATTTGTACTGTCCATAGTGACCTTTTGTTAACATTTGGGTATATTTTCTTACAGCTTTTTTTTTTCTTCTTTTCTAGTCTCTGTCTCTCTCTTTCTCTCTACCTTTAGACCTCTTAAAGATTTAAAGAAGTGTTCAAGAACAGAAAGCTCTCTTACCTTGGCTATGAAAGATGAAAGTAGAACAGATTTAACAAATGAGGTGGAGCTGAGCATCAGAATGATTCTTTTCTCTCTGTGACGAGAAGGGAAGGCCACACAAGATTAATGAGAAAACCTCCAAATGGCTGCCTGACTTCTACAATGATAGTCCCTAAATTCACGCCACTCAGGCAGTAAGTTGAAACACAAGAAATATGTTTATAGTTTTTACATTTTAAGAATATGAAAAGTAAATATGACAATCATCTTGAACCTGTGGTTTATTTTGAAAATGGGAAAAAGTAAGCATAATTTCAAGAGACATAAAAGGTTTGAGGGAATTTTCAACCTGTCATTTAACTCCTACTTGAGAAAAAAACCTACATTTTCCCCCTGAATCAATGTTTTTTTTTTTTTAATTTTTTAAATTTTTATTTATTTATGATAGTCAGAGAGAGAGAGAGAGAGAGAGAGAGGCAGAGGGAGAAGCAGGCTCCATGCAGGGAGCCGGACGTGGGATTCAATCCTGGGTCTCCAGGATTGCACCCTGGGCCAAAGGCAGGCGCTAAACCGCTGCGCCACCCAGGGATCCCTGAATCAATGTTAAAGGTATTGTTTGTCTTCTTATGTTGAATCAACTAGCTTCATTGGGTCTTTCACTCTAGTATTAAAGTTAGATGGGATTAGGGGTAGTATGGAACTTCGTAGACTATGTTTATTGACAAAAAATTGTGCTCAAGACCATAGCTTTTTAAGAGTCAAAAATAATAAATTAGCCATTGTCTCTTGAGCATGTACAGCATGCCAGATAGGAGGCTGAGTGTTTTTCTTTACATATAATCTCACTGAATTCATATAACACCCTTTGAAATGAGTCTTATTATCCTTTTGGAGTTTTGAAAAATCATGTTATACATTTACACAATGTAATTTATCTCATGATTGACAGTTTTGTCTGAATCTAGATTTAGTGTTTTTAACTAATAAATACCACTTCTGCATTGTCATGACAATTCAGATACTCTCAAGCAATGGGGTTTGTGGTTATGCACAGATGGGGCGGACACCCACCCTTATTAGTTGAGGGGCAACATCCTCTTTGAATAAAGACATAAATGCTATCTTATGGAGAGAGATATTGGGTTGGGATAGAGGCATTAAACCAATATTAACCATTGATATTTTATCTTGAACTGGCTTATTGATTAGTTTACTGGCCATTTCACTGAATTCGGAGAGAATAAAGTTGTTGTTTTTTCCAGTGCAGATCTATTTCTCAGAGTTTGGTGTGGAAGAAGAGCCTCTGGAAAGCCATTGGAAAACATGGGGACAGAAGGAGGGAAGATTCAGTGCCAAACATAGTGGAATCAAAATCAGAGATGGTGCTTCATACATGGTTCTGTTCAGATTGAGAGTTGTGCCCCATTTGGCCAAGGTACTAAATGGTGTAGCCTATACAAAGGACCACACTTTTTAGATGAAAGACCCAGGAAGGACATTAAAATCTTGGATAGCTTATACGTTTATCATGAAGCACTTGAAGACCAGATCAAGAAATTTGGAAGTATCAGGACATTTTAAATCATATAGAATTGTGCCTTAATAACTGGCTACAAATTTGGTAAAAGAAAAAAACAAAACACAAAGTTGGATTCCCGTCTCATGCCTGACCCCACGTAAATTCTAGATTAATTAAATTTTGAGATTAAAAAACATAAAGCTATCAAAAGAAAATATAGGCAAGTATTTATTAAAAATTATGGGGGAAATCAGAATCAGATCGGGCTGTCCCCTAGAGGTTGGCATGGCATCCTATTCTTTTAAGAAAAGGCAGAAGAATAATACCCAGGAGGTGTCTATGGGTTAATGGTTATAGGCCATAGGCCAAAAAGTGGTAGACCATAGGCCAAGGCCAAGAGGCCTCCAGTTTAGAGAGTCAGTCCAGGCAAGTGCAAAGGCCTTTGCAGTGCCACTGACAAATAGAACGATGAACAGTATAAGGAAGCCCAGTTGAACACGGTTCTAAAGGCCAACTTCTTCGCCCTTGGTTTTCTTTGAAGGCATTTTCCAGCAAAGAAATTATGCTAGAAAAAGTAAGCATTGACTCCAAACTGCAATTTTTACCTCTAGGACATGTCAACATTCAGGTGATCAAGAAAATTACAGCTTTGAATCAGCGACGGTTGCCTAAACCCAATAGGAATGATGCCAGTCTGATTGCTGGATTTGGCCACAAAAGTCTTGCTGTTCGTGACATTTCTCGCTTTTCTTTTGTCCTTGTACAAATGGCTCAAGGAAAGACCAAGATCTTAAATTTTGGTAATAAAAAGTAATAATGATGGGTGCCTGGGTGACTCAGTTGGTTAAGCCTCTGCCTTCAGCTCAAGCCATGATCTCAGGGGTCAGGATCTCAGGTCAGGATCCCAGGGTCCTGGGGTTGAGCCCCGCATGGGGATGGGAATGGGGGGGGGTCCCTGCTCAGGGCTTCTCCCTCTCCCTCTGCCCTTCCCCCCACTCATGCTCTCTCTCTCTCTCTCAAATAAATAAAATCTGTTTTTAAAAAGGTAATAATGAATTTCATAAAACCAATAAAATACAATGAATCCAAAATGTTTTGTTTAGTCTCATAGAGGAAAATAATCTATTTCTTTACAGTAAACTCTAACTTCTCTTAATTTTAACTCCAGTTTTTACTGTCTTCCATCCCTCTCTTCAGCCATATCAGTCTATTCCAGGTCTTTTATTCATATTTTCCATTTCTGATCATTCCTATCTTACGTCACCTTACCTGCCTTGCCTTTCTTTCTCCTCCAATATAATTCTGAGACTTCCTTTTAAGGCTTAGGTCAAATATTATCTCTTCCATAAAAATTTTACAGACTACCTCAGTTCTTATCATACACATACTCTAAGCTCCAATAGCACTTTTGACCTAATTTCTCATCAGTCCATTAGGCATTCATTAAGCTATTATTTATTTGGGGTATGATTACTTAACATCCAATATGTACATACACTATTTCAAATGATTGTAAAATTTTTCAGACCAGGCCCTATAGTCTATCCTTCTTTGTCCCCCTAGCCTCGTGCTGATCCTCAGTGGCTACCTCCTTGTCTGCCAGTAGGCAGTATGGCACCCTGTAAAAGTGACTAATCAATTAGTACTTGATGTATTGATTTATTGACTGAAGTGACATTTCAGGAGACAAGATAATAGTCACCCTTTTGCAGCAATGTTTTACCATGGGTGAAGGAGGGCTGTGTCAAAGCCCACGTAAATCCTGTGAAGGGGTGGTGGTACATCCATGTTTTGAGACTGATGTGAAATCAGCAGACATTACGTCAGTCCAAGGAACCCTACAAGAACATGCTCATAGCAGACCATTTCTATTGACATTTTTACAAAGTCAGACACTTTTTCACTATTTCAAGCTTCAAACTGTTCTTATGATTAAATGAATGCTAGTCAAGGGTAAAAACATCTAGAACTGGCTCTGGTGGACAATAGGCACTCAGAAATCTTTCCTTTTCTCCCAAATCTTTGGGTGGCAAATGGAAAATTATTAAATTATTATCCATTATTCTTTAATAATTATTAAATTGGAAGTTAGGGAGCCACAGAGACACCAGTTTTTGATGACCCTGGACAGCTGGCCTATATCTGCTGGGCTAGGCATCTAAGCCATGTTACAGATGCACATCTTTACCTTTGTGATAACAGAAAACCACAAAATGTTTGAGTGTGGGTTGAGTTATAATCAGATATGCCTTAAAAACGAAACAAACAAAACAAAACCCAAATCACTTCTTACTGCTGAGCAGTATTCCATGCTTTAGAAATACCACTGTTGGGATCCCTGGGTGGCACAGCGGTTTAGCGCCTGACTTTGGCCCAGGGCGCGATCCTGGAGACACGGGATTGAATCCCACGTTGGGCTCCTGGTGCATGGAGCCTGCTTCTCCCTCTGCCTGTGTCTCGTCCTCTCTCTCTCTGTGTGACTATCATAAATAAATTTAAAAAGAAAAATAAAAAAACCCCACTGTTTATTTAAGCATTTACATACAGAAGGACATTTTGATTATTCCAAGTTTTAGCTATTACGAATAAAGCTTCTATGACAAAACATGTATAGGTTTTGGGTGGACATCAGTTTTCACTTCTTTGGGATAAATACCCAGATGTGCAATTTGTGGGTCATGAGATAGCTGCATGTTTATGTTTTTTAAAATCTGCCAAACTATTTTCCGGAGTAGTTGTAGCATTTTACAATCCCACCAGCAATGCGCGAGAGATCTTATTTCTCTCCATTCTCACCAGCATTTGGTATTGTCACTACATTTGATATTAGCTGTTTTAATATGCTATCATAGTCTTAATTTGTATTTCATTAAAGGCTAGTGATGTTGAAAACTCTTTCATGTGCTCATTTGCCATTTCTATGTCTTCTTCAGGGATATATCTCTTCGTGTCTTTTACCCATTTTCTAATTGTATTTTTTTTTCTAAATGTGAAGTTTTGAAGTTCTTCATATATTCTAGATATGAGTCTTTTGTTAGGTATGTGGCTTGACATTTTTGTCTCCCACTCTGTAGCTTGTCTTTTCATCAAGGGTTTTTACAGAACACAAGTTTTAAATCTCGATGGAGTCCAATTTATTAAAATTTTCTTTTATGATGTCATGTCAAAGAACTCTTTACCGACCTCTAAGATTCTCTTCTGTATTATCTTCTAAAATTTTTATAGTTGTACATTTTACATTTAAAGCTATGATCCATTTGGAGTTAATTTTTTTATATGAGGTCATAAAAAAGGTCATCCTTTTTATTTTTGTTTTTTGGCCTATAGATAGCAGCTTGAGCTTGCTCTAGCACATTTCTTAGCAATGCTATCCTTCTCCATCAAACTCCTTTTACACTTTTGCTAAAAATCAGGGAGCCATATTTATATGAAGTGATTTCTTGGTTCTCTCTTTATCTACTGATCTATTGATCTATGCGTCTATCCCTCTGCTGATACCATATGTTCCTGACTACTGTAGCTATATAACAAGACTTAAACTCAGGTAGACCAATTGTTCTCACTTTTTTCTTCTTTTCCAGAATTATTTTAGCCACTCTAGTTCTTTTGCTTCTCCATGTAAACTTGATGATAATATTGTTGTACCTATAGAAAACCTTGCTGAGATTTTGATAGGGATAGTGTTGAACTGTACAGTAACTTTGCAGTAACTTTGAAGAATGGACATCATCATTAGGTTGAGTCTCCCAATCCAGAAACACAGCATATCTCACCATTTATTTTGATATTCTTTGATTTCTTTCACCAGTGTTGTGTAGTTTTTGGCATACAAGTCACTTACATGTATTTCACTTTTTTTTTTCAGCTGTTGTAAATGGTTTTGTATTTTCAATTTCAATTTCCAGATGCTCATTGCTAGTATATAGAAATAGCCTTGATTTTTGCATGTTGACTTTATATTTTGTGACCTTGCTGAACTTGTAAGTTCTGGGAGGTTTGTATAGATTCCTTGGGATTTTCTATATAGACCATCATGGCATCTTCAAATATGGGCAATGTTATTTCTTCCTTCCCATTCTATATGCACTTTCTTTCCCTTTCTTGCCTTATTGTACTGGACAGATCTTCTAACACTATGTTGAATAGCAGTGGTAAGAGTGAACATTTCTTGTCTTATTCTTTATGGCATGAAGAAAGCATTTACTCTTTTGCTGTTAACTATAATGTTAGATATAGATTTTTTTTTTGTAGATCTTCTTTATTAAGTTGGGGAAGTTCCCCTCCTTTCCTAGTTTTCAGAAAGTTTTTACCATGAATGGCTGTTAAATTTTCTTAAGTGGTTTATTTTTGGCATTTATTGATAAGATTATGTGACTTTTTCTCTTTTAGCCTGCTAATATAGTGAGTCATATTGATTTATATTTTAATATTTAACCAGTCTTGCATTCCTGGAATAAACCTCACTTGGGCATAGTGTATAATTCTTTTTATATATTGCTGAATTCTCCTTGCTAATATTTTATTAAAAATTTTTGCATCTATACTAATGAAGGCTAATTGGTCTGTAATTCTCTCTCTCTCTCTCTCTCTCTCTCTCTCTCTCTCTCTTTGGTTCTGCCTTTGTCTGGCTTTTTTAGGGTAATACTAACTTCATAAAGTGAATTGGGAAATTTTCATTTTATCTTTTATTTTCTATATGAGATTTATAGAATTTGTGTTAATTGTTCTTTAAGTATTTGGTAGAGTTCTCCAATGAGATTATCTGGGCCTAGAGCTTTCTCGGTAGGGGAGTTTTCAAATTACTGACTCAGTTTCCTTAATAGTCATAAGACTATTCAAATTATGTACTTCATAGTGGATAAGTTGTGGTAGTCCGTGGTTTTTTTTTTTACATTTTTAAAAATTTAAATTCAATTTGCCAACATATAGTATAGCACCCAATGCTCATCCCATCAAGTCCCTTCCTCCATGCCCATCATCCAGTTACTCCATCCCTGCACCCACCTCCCCTTTTGCAACCCTTTGCTTATTTCCCAGAGTTAGGAGTCTCTCATGGTTTGTCTCCCTTTCTAATTTTTTCCCACTCAGTTCCCCTCCTTTCCCTTATAATCCCTTTCACTACTTCTTATATTCCATGTATGAGTGAAACCATATGATGATTGTCCTTCACCAACTGACCTATTTTACTCAGCATAATACCCTCCAGTTCCATCCATGTCAAAGCAAATGTTGGGTATTCATCTTTCTGGTGGCTGAGTAGTTTTCCATGGTATATATGTACCATATCTTCTTTATCCATTCATCTGTTGAAGGACACCGTGGATCCTTCCACGGTTTGGCTATTGTGGACTGGAAAAAAGACAGTCTCTTCAATAAATGGTGCTGGGAAAATTGGACAGCCACATGCAGAAGAATGAAACTGGACCATTCTCTTACACCACACACAAAGATAAACTCGAAATGGTTGAAAGATCTAAATGTGAGACAAGAATCCATCAAAATCCTCGAGGAGAACACAGGCAGCAACACCTTTTTGAACTTGGCCACAGCGACTTCTTGCAAGATACACTATGAAAGCAAGGGAAACAAAAGTAAAAATGAACTATTGGGACTTAATCAAGGAAGTCTGTTTTTGAGGAATGGATCCATCCTATTTAAGTAGTTATGTAGATTGGTTCACTGTATTCTTTTATTACCCTTTTGATGTCTACAAGTTCTGAGTGATGTTCCCTTTCACTCCTGACATTGGTACTTCTGTCTTTTCCCTTTTTCCTTTTTCTCAGTCTTGTTAGATGTTTATCAATTTTATTGATCTTTTCAAAGAACTAGCTTTTGTTTCACAAACTTCTCTATTGGTTTTCTGTTTCAACTTCACTCTGTTCTTATCTTTATTTCTTCCTTCCTTCTTTCTTTGGGTTTATTTTGTTCTTGACTGCATGACATCACTCTAAGTCAGCACCTCAAAGGACAGGGACCACCTGACTTGTGATTGGGTAACTAGAAGACCAGGAAAACTGAAAAATATACACCTCAACCCACTTCCTTCCCCTCAGGCATAAACTGAGAAAGATAAAACCCTTTGGGTAAAAAACTAAGAACTTTTCTAGACAACAAACTCAAAACATTAGCAAATCTCTACATAAAAGGAATTATCTTTAAGAGTCATGTGGTTGACCTTAAGTCTATTTTTTATTCTCTGGGGCCATAAAAAAGCATAATTTGAAAACAAAGAATGAAGGAAAGAGATCAGCACAGCTCCAAGTAATAACTTGACATTCATTTAACTGTGAAATGCTTACTGTTAGGCACTCTGCAAGCTGTATGTTTACTTAGAGTCACCAGGACCGTAAGGTCAGAGGAAGAGTGTCAGCAAAGTCGGCCAACTATTCTGAGCACCTTCTAGGAGTAGGACACTGTGGCAAGGTTTGTTGTAGGGTACAAAAAAAGTTTTAAAAGTCCAGAGGAAGGGCACCTGGGTGGCTCAGGGGTTGAGCATCTGCCTTCAGCCCAGGTTGTGATCCCGGGGTCCTAGGATGGAGTCCCTCATCAGGTTCCCCGCAGGGAGCCCGCTTCTCCCTCTGCCTATGCCTCTGCCTCTCTCTGTGGGCCTCTCATGAATAAATAAATAATTTTTTAAATAAGCAAATAAATAAATAACTGTCCATAGGAAACAGTATTTAGACTTAAAAGCTTATTTTTAGTGAGCTTTTGGTCTTAAGGCATTATAATACTAAACTCTAAAATGGTGAGTCCAGGGGCCTGGGTGGCTCAGTTGGTTGAGCCTCTGACTCTTGGTTGGCTCATGTCATGATCTCGGGGGTTGTGAAATCAAGCCCTGCATGGGGCTCCTAGTTCAGTGGAGAGTCTGCTTAGAAATTCTCCCCCTCTTTCTCTGCCCCTCCCCCCACTTGTTCTCTTTCTCTGTCTCTCTAGGATAAAAAAGTCTTTAAAAAATTAAAAAAAAAAAAAAAGGTGAGTCCAGCTCCAAAATCATACTCCCATGCTCTCTAATCCACTGGTGTATAAAATATCCAAAGCCTGGCACATAACTGAAGCAGTCAGAAGACGTCAGTGCTTCTGAATCCTATGAGAAGAGGGCCCATGGACTACCTAATCAGGACTGTGAGAAACTGCTAGTGAATACCTGGCACCTTCTTGGGAAATAGTTGAGGATGAAGTGTGGCTGTCATTACATTTCTCTTGCTGTTATTGTTCAGAATGCTCTGACTGACCTAGCAAGGAGGAGGAATGGCACAGCATTGTGACAAAATTTGTTAATGCTCGTAGAACTAGTTGAAGCTCCCCATGGGACTTCCAGGTTCCTCACTATGCTCTCTTCCCAAATTACACTATGGCTGCCTCCCACAGCCCCCTTTCCCACTCTGGGATGTCACCTGAGGTGTCTGGGTCCCCAACTGGCTTGCAAACTCTCATGACATCCGGGGGCACATTTCATGGCCCTTCCTTTAGAAAACTCTAAAGCCAGTATACACACTAGAGAGCTGTCTTGCATTTTGCATTTATGCTGTCCTTATTCCACAAAAGTGAGACCTGAAAATGTCAACAGTTGAATAAAGAATGAGGCTTTTAAAAATAGATTTTAAAATGTATAATGGAAAATTTAATTTCAATATTAAGGAAGATTCAGTATTCTGTACTTAGTGGCAGCGAATCTTCCAGATTCCTTACTTTGAAATACATTAGCTTGTAAGGAGTGTAAGAAAGATGTCCCCTGAGTCAGGGGTCTGAAAACATACATCTCTGGGGAATTTGCAGAAAACACTGAGGAGGGTGTTTGATGGCCTAGAGTCTGTGGGAAAGATAAGGTTTTGCATACTTTAGTGGTATCACAGAGCAAAAGAACCAGCTACTGCTGAGTACTTACCATGTACCAGATACTGGCATATAGAACACCCCAGTGCAATAGGTATTATTATCATCCCTATTCTCAAGATTATGAAGCTGAGAGCTGGAAAAGTTAGGTAACATACCTAGTATCAATTAGCTAGTGCATATTTAAGCTCAAATGAAGCCCCAATATATTTAATCCCAAATTTGTACTCTTGGTCACTGCATCTTCCACCTATTGCTTTATAGACAAATGAATAAAAGAGAAAGGAATCCAATTACCAATTTATTCTGTAAGTTGTTATGGGTGGTGCCATATATGTGCCACAGCCTTACCTGAGAATATTGAATGGGGACTGTTCTTTCAGGCCAATGGTGGTACAAATCTGCAACAAATCTTGTTTCTAAATACTCTACCTAATACAATCAAAACTTTTCCAAGCACAAAAGCATGTTTGAAAACATCTGTCAAATTAGGCTGGTTTCCTCTTTCTAAGAATCATCTATAGTAGCCCCCCTTTGGTGTGGTTTTGGTTGCCACGGTCAACTGTAGTGTGAAAGCCCATGATCCTGACATAGTTGGAAGTCAATAGTAGCCGAAAGCTGTCACAATGCCTGTGTCATTCACCTTGTTCATCTCATCACATAGGCATTTTATCCTTTCACATCATAACAAGAAGAAAAGTAAGTGCAGAATAATAGGATTGTTTTTTAGATATATTTTTTAAAGATCTTATTTATTTATTTGAGAGGAAGCGAGAGTGAGAGAGCAAGAGAGAGTACGAGTGGTGGGGAGGGCCAGAGGGAGAGGAAGAAGCAGACTCCCTGGGAAGCTGTGAGCCCAACATGGGGCTCAATCCCAGGACCCAGATATTATGACCTGAGCTGAAGGCGGATGGTTAACTGAGTGGCTTGACCGAGCCAGCCAGGCACCCCAATAATAGGATATTTTGAGAGAAAGAGGGAGAGAAACCACATTCATGTAACTTTTATTAGAGTATATTGTTATAACTGTTTTATTTTATTCTTTATTATTGTCATTAATCGCTTACTGTGCCTACTTTGTAAATTGAACTTTATTGTAGGAATGTATGTATAGGAAAAATTGTAGCACATATAGGGTTTAGCACTATCTGTGGTTTCAGGCATCCAGTGGGGGTCTTGGAACGTATCCCTCACAGGTAAGGGCGGGGGACCACTGTACTTAGAACTGAAATATTCATGTCTAGGAGTACAACTTCAATTATTAATGGAATGAGATCCAAAGAGATACTGGAGCCCAGTCACTCGGTTCTTTTGCTTTTTTCTAGTTAACAAGATGCCAGCCTCCGGGGCCCATGTTTACTGGAGGACATTCTCCTCATTGCCTCATGAGCTTGTTTTATGTCATTCATAAGAATTTTAGGGACTGTACTTGTACTGACTAACTTCTTTCATCACTGGCATGAATATTGATGGGAAAATGTGTAAATATATCAGGACATACTCTAATTTAGAAGGTAGAATGGAGTCAAACAAGGTAAGTATAAAATTACCTATATTAATTAGTACCGTAGTCTTTGAAGTGGATTGGGGGCATCTCTGGGGAGAGTGAATTAATAACCATCTCTCTTTATGGTAGTGTACAGTAAGAATAATTAAGAAAATGAATACGCTGCATGCAGTTCTTTTTGTTGTTGTTGTTGTTGTTGTGTGGACACACAACATGGGAGGATTCAGCTGCTCCTAGAACAGGATTCTTCACCTTGGGTCAATTATGGGCGTCCCTGATGACACTTTAATAGAACAAGTGGGCACAGAGTGACAGCAGATGATGGGAGGATCAGGCAGAGTGTAGAGTTACCATTGCCTGGAACTAAACAAAAATTATACTGTTTAAAAATTCAGAGTCCAAGAGGTAATGTGTTGTCCACAAAAAAAAAAAAAAAAAGGCAGAAAGTTTCCACTAAGATGGGTAGGTTATAAATGCCAGGAAATCACGAAATGTCTATTTTTGATTGAGGCAAAAAGAGCCAATATACAAAGGGAAAGAGACTGAGGACAGATGACTTCCTAAAAATCTCACATGTTGTGCCACGGAGACAAATGTCGTTCTGGGCACTCATACCTGCATGTGGGCTAAGAGGCCTTTGAGAAAGAGACTTTGTCTTTCCAGACCTCAGCCTCCTCATGTTGACAGTGACATTCTTGGATGTCCGTGGCATTGAAGGAGGCTCCTTGGAGAAGCTCCTCTCCACAAAATCACCTATGCAAAAGTAAGCATTCTCAGGGAAAATGGGGCTGCTTTACGCTTAAGTCTATCAAATGGCTTTAAAGTAAATCCAGAGAAAGATGGAAAGAGGAAATGCCCTGTGGCAGTAACATGTCTTCATGATGTTCTTTTCCTCTGAATTTACTCTAAGTGAAGGTAGAAACCAGGGCACAGAACTTTTGTCGCAGAAGGAAAGAGAAAAAGGGAACACAGTCATTTTATTCTAATTCATGTGGATTAAAAAACAAAAAAAAACTTCCCTTATGGTTTCCATAGCTACCCCACCCCATTGGTTTTCATTTGCAACCAGCCTCACTGCAGAGGTTGGGGACTCATGGCAACACAGTTCTCTCACTCGCCCCATGGAGTCACACGCCCTGTGTGACACTGATCAACACCCCCAGATGTCACCGAGGAGGGCAAGGCAAATTCAAACAACTGGACAATTACCCTTTTCCCTTTTAGCTTTGAAATTCTTATTGAAAAAACAGCTCAACAATGCCCTTCAAGCAAAATGCCAACTAGAGCATTGAGGTAAATAATGATTATCTGTAATAAAGTAAAAACATAGATTTTTAAATATTTCCAACAATTCTGTTTCATAACCACAGCTGGAGACACAACATAAGATCATAATTAATGCTGAAACATAATGATGAAAAAATACTTCCAGATTGACGAGATCAATTTTTCTCCGGGGGTCCCCTCCCCAAGTGATTTCTAGGGTATAATGTCCCTTGACTCCATTCTGGTAGCTGCTGGTCTGCATCACCAGGAATATATTCTCTGGTGTTCTCCTGGACTTCTCACACCTTCTCTGAAATTACTCCCCAAGGCTCTTTTCTGTTCCATTGTCGTTTCAAGTCTCAATAGAGTCCCCAGTCTGTATGGTCCCAAGCAGAGTAGATCCAGACAAGGATGTTAACAACCTTTCCTGAATGTTGGGGGAATGTTCATTCACTCTTGCAGCCTCCGGGCCCTGAATAAAACTGTGCTAATTCCTAGCAGGCTCTTATGTGGCTCATCCTCCAATAGTGAGAAATGGGTGGAGAGATGGTCCTTAGTCTCTCTGCTCCTTGTTTCCAGTCCAAGGCAAGACAATCTACCTTTGCATGCTCACAGTTCCTGTGAGAAACTCCTTCTCTGTCCTCCACCCCCTGGAATACGCAAAAGCAGGTGATCTTGCATGACTCACACAAATCTAAATTCACATTTAGAAGTGTTTTGGTTGAAGATTCTTTTCCAATTAAAGACCGAACACACTTGTTTATCTACCTTCTGAGACTCCGACGGAGAGATGAAAGGAAGATACACAAAGAGTTGCATCTCCAACGGCAAAAAGAATGGGAGGCAGGCTCAGTAGAAGAGCTATTTGAACAAATCATGAAAGATGTGAAGTGAATGAAGGATGTGAAATGGATTGAGGAAGCCATAATTGGGATTGTTCATAAAGAAGCATTTAGACAGATTGCCACACAGAACCAGGAGAGTGTGTTGAATTGGAGACACTGGATATAGTGGAGGGCAGAAAGGAAGCTTGGAGCCCAAAACGAGGAGGCGGTTAGTTGAGTCTGGGTATGGAAGAGTCAAACCTGCTTTCTCCCTACTCAGCTGGTGTGGACAGCTAAGTATCTTCCCCAGGCTGGAGACTGTCATTTCTTCTGGAGGAAGTTGGATGGATTTTGGTAAAAGACTTCCAACATTCTTGCACTGGGGTCCCCCTGGATCAAGGAGGATTGCCCACCTGACAACCTAAAGCAAAGCAGCAATTCAAGGCCATTCCCTGCATCTACAGAGCTCCAAATCAGCTTTTCACTGCACCACTCTAATACTAACAGCCAAACAAGGACCCGCTGCACATTTGAAGACACCCTCCAACATTGGTGAGGTGAAGTGTGTGGGCCCAAAGGAAAGAGTGAAAACACAGGGAGGAGAACAGAGCAACAGAGCTTTAAAATTAAAAAGAGGGCAGCCCCACTGGCTCAGCGGTTTAGCACTGCCTGCGACCTGGGGTGTGATCCTGGAGACCCGGGACTGAGTCCCACATTGGGCTCCCTGCATGGAGCCTGCTTCTCCCTCTGCCTGTGTCTCTGCCTCTCTCTCTCTCTCTCTCTGTGTCTCTATGAATAAATAAATAAAATCTTAAAAAAAATAAAATTAAAAAGAAACTATAGTTACTACTTCTGGTATATGGAAGGTCATCTGGAAGAGGGTGGGAGCAGGGGTTACGTGAGCCAGTCTTAAATCTCTCCCTCCTACAGGTGCAAAAAATAACTCGCTCTGACATTTAGTCGATTAACAAATATTGATTATCCATCTTTTATGAGTTAAGCTTATCCTGGGCATCAATGGTAATCAATTGTATTTTTAATGGCATGTGATTGATTGTATCCGTGGCACTAATCACTTTCGTCTCTCCCTTGCCTCCTTTACTGAGTGCAGTCTGTCCAGTGGACGGTAAGAATGATGGGAACAGAAAATCTCCTTCTCTCTCACCGAGGTGAAATGATGGAAGACAGTAGAAATAATACCACCTGACGTACTCTCTGATGCTTTATAGCTTGCAAAACACTCATTTATCTCAAATTGTTCTATAATCCTATAAACTAGAATATCTTTCTAGCAACACTTTCACTCCAAGCTGGGCTTGAACCTCCTAGGAAATGTGAAGACCAACCAAGATGATTCGTGCAAAGAAAGAGCTCCACAAGCCTGCTCACAAGTGAGCAGGAAAAGGTGGCTGCCGTGGTGAGGATTAGGAGCCAGACAAATGGAAAAGTGAGGCAAAATTTGCCTTTTCTTGTCATCGCTCCCTGTCTCATGCTTGCCTGCCCTCCCTCCCTCTGTACCCAAGTGTGTCTAGATTTTTTACCCCTGGGTGCCCAGAGTCCCCTAGGTAACCACCCCCCAACCCCAGTCTTTAACCTCTGCTCCTACCTCCCATTCAAAATATGTCAGTCCTATGTCTTTTTCCTTCAGTCCCCCCTCACCCCAGAATAGTTTATGTTTGTATTCTTAGCTTTGCAATCTCTTTGTAAAGGCAGGGGCTAGATTTGACCATCCCTACCAAAGCAGACTGAATCCTTTTTACACAATTTCCAATAAAATTTACCCCAGGGCTAATGGCATAGACACCCTTTCCAATGAATTGAAGGAAATGGAAGTGCAGAGAGAAGGGGATTCAAGTCAAGTGCCTCCTGTGAGACCCAGGTCTGTGATGTTGAACGTGATGTGACAGTGGTTGATTCTGGATTCCGAAGGTTTGTTTCAGAATCACCAAAGAATCTTCAATGGAGGAAATTTCTATCTTTTTGCAAACGAATGGTACAAAGATAAATCACAATTATTCAGATACTCAGGAAAGATCAAGGTCCCTCTTGGCATTGCCAGTTGTACCACATGGGCAGGTGGGTGCCTGTTTTGTTGTCCCAAAAAACTTACCGGCAGACGGGCCTCACAGAGTTAACTCCACCACAGGATTAGCTGAATGGAGGGAAGGTTCAGACTCTCCCAACTTGTAGAAATACGAGTTGGGGGAAGGAAAGTGCTTTCCCTAGAGATTTAACCATTGACCTGTGGAATAAGCTTCAACTTTCTTCAAATCGAGGAAGCAGCTTTAAGGCTTTTCCACAAGAAACTCCACCTCTTAGCCTGGCACCACATCAAATTTCTTCGACTGAATATATAATTTTTGGAACTACGTGGTGGAAACTTGGGTGCATATTTATTCAGTATAGATCTGATTCCCATACAAAGACTGCTTGGTGTATAATGCAGGGTGGGTGGTGTTGCAGAGTGATCATAAAGGCGGAGAGAGTGTGTGTGTTTGCTCGCACGCGTGCACATGCCTTCATGTGCACCCATTTGAGATAGAAAGAAGAGTGAGACAGCAGAATATTTTCCTATAACATTTGGCTCTAACCTCCCCCCCCCATTTTGTTGTATGTTATTACAACCATTTTCAGCCAAATAGTGCTTGTCTCACTTTGATTTTCCAGGAAATAAAGCCAGCATCCCGTACTGGTCGGGGACTGTGGAGTGATACTGTGTGATAAGAATTAGCCATCTGCTGAGGAGCTAAGCAAGGATGGTTACTGCCCTGATTCTAAGACAGAGCTTCCTATGGGCTCAGATGATTTCAGAAGGATTTTTATGGTGGAGTTAACTCTGAATGGCCCATCTGCCAGCACTCCCTGGTCCAAATTCGAGCTGCCTCAGCCCCACTGATCAAATACCTCCTAGTAGAAGGGATCCTCATAAGGGTACTGGCACCAACTGGACGTGTACTCTGAGTGCTTCACAGTTTCTGTTTTTATCTCCAAGAGCTGTGGTCTGTCTGTGACTATATATAAATAAAAGGAAGGGACAAAGTGATCATGTTCAGATAATCTTTCTCTGAGAAAATCGAAAAGAATTAATTAAAAGGTTAGAACCTGGGGACAGAAAACACTCAAGTCAACACATAAAACTGTGAAGAGGAGAATGGTGTAGGTTGAAACCTAATGGGGGGACGCCATGAGGCATTGCCCAGAGACAGCCTGTTCTGGAAGCTCCCTGATAAACATGCTTCGGGGGAGAACTCATAAGCAGTTAAATTCTTTCCTTTGAGAACCCTCATCAGCCTGCTTCAGAACAGACTGTCCAGACGAACTCCTTTGCTAAACACCAGCTAATCAGTTTACCTAGAAAATATTCAAGCAAGTTCCCTCTCTCAGACTTTTTTCTTCTCTCCTTTTTCCTATAAATTCTGACCTTTTTTGCCTTCCTTTCCTGACAACAGTCTATCAATCGTTCTTAATGTTATGAGTAAATTTGCAGGCTTCCAACAAACTACTGTGCCATATCAATAATGTCTTGTAAAACATCATTTTAAAAGAGGAATTATTATGGAAAAAGGAATCAATCACAATTTGAACCTGTTGTCAATTTTGACAAGGGAGGATATATATATATATATATATATATATATATATATATATTTTAAATGTACATGGCTATGTTTTTATTGCTGTGTAACAAGCCCCCCCAAAACTTGATGACTTAAAACAGCCACCATTTTGTTTGTTCATGATTCTGTGGATCAACTGGGACTTAGCCTGGTGACCCTTCTGCTGTCTCACTTGTTCATGCCGTTGCAGTCAGGTGGTGGATAGGGCCAAACATTCAAGATGGCTACACTCACATATCTGGAAACTTGGTGAGGACAGTTGGAAGGCTAGAATTTCTCTCTCTGTCTCTCTTTCTCTCCATGTGGCTTTCTCTGTGGGGTTGCCTTGGGCTTCTTTACACAATGGAAAGGCCTACCTGTGCAAGAGCTCACCAGTCCTCTTCTTGCATCATGTATGCTACTCTCTCAATGGATGACGTCAGTGTGGATGGGGCCTATGCAAGAGTGTAAATATGGGAAGCGTGACCAAAGTGTAGGTCTACCGCGATGGCTGTCCATTGGTTTATGCTAGACTGGAAGTGCCAGTACCGCAATGGCTCTCCATGGTTTATTCCAGACTGGAAGTGCCATTGGTTATGGTGTTATTTAAATATCCTCAGAGCCTAGCAGAGTACCTGGTCAGTGCATAAGTACCCATTGGATGAATGAATGAAGGGATGAACATGTTGAGTAACATACTCCAATCTTTGCTGGTAGAACTAAAGATGAAACCATGAGGACCAGCGATTATCTTGATTTCTCTAATTTTTACCCCGCATCCTTCCTGTGCCC
This sequence comes from Nyctereutes procyonoides, assembly GCF_905146905.1. Classification (NCBI taxonomy): domain Eukaryota; kingdom Metazoa; phylum Chordata; class Mammalia; order Carnivora; family Canidae; genus Nyctereutes; species Nyctereutes procyonoides. Next base: position 24,939,017 of record NW_026575036.1, on the reverse strand, counting down.
ACTGTGAGGTGTCAAAACGTACAGAAAGAAGTGCCTTCCACTAAACTCTGTCTGCTTTTGTCACAGCTTTACAAATCTCTGGATCATATCTCTCCACACTGCTTTTAGGAAACAATGGAATCCTGCAAACTATGGAGTCTGGAGTGTTTTGTATAGCAATTTTTAATAAGATCAGTTGGAAAAAGAAGTCTTGCATTGGCCCTGAACTTCATGGATACATGAGAGGTCAGAAGAGGAAAGCACGGGGAGTGGTGGTTCAGCACAGAATGGGGGTGGCTGGGGCAACCAGCCCCACGGCAGTGAACCGGACATGACAGCTAGCAGAAGATGAAATGTTTCTTACAAGTTGGGATTGTGCTTAGAAGAAGCCCTGTGAGCCTGGCCAGGAGAACTCTCTTTAAGTATATCAGTCTAACCTTTTGAAAGTTTGCTACGGTTTAGTTGAAAGGATGAACAGGTACCAAGAGCCTAGGTTTGAGCGTCAGCTCTGAGATTTCCTTCTTTGCCCTTCTGATATGGGCTGGTGCTTTCCTTCTCATGGCCTAGGAGATAAGAGGATTAGGCCATCTGGGTAGGAGTCACCTGGCGTTCCTGTCTGGGTACCAGGGAGATGCCCAGGTGGGTGAGGGGGCCGCCCTGACTTCAAGCAGGCCACCACTGCTCCCATCTCTCCTAGGGACCTCTCTCAGATGTCCTTTCTGCTTAATACTTTGCTTGAACAAAAGGTCCTGCTACTGAAAAACATGATTTTTTGAAAATTCCTTTCATCTCTGGAATTCTGTGACTCTTCTCAAAATCCACAGACTACTTTGAATAATCAATTATATAGTTTTAGGTTACTTTTCTGTTAGGGAAGAGAAAAAGCACATAAAGAAACCATGTTAGAAAAGCCGTCCCTGGCTTTTGATGTTGTTTTGTGTTTATTTTGACGTCTATAGCAATGGTTAGTTGGATGCTAATTCAGCTTCTGGTCTCAAGGACAGAGAAGTAGTTTGCACGCATGCCTTTAGAAGCTCTGTGATAGCTGCTTTCCAGATTATCTTCAGTTTCAGAGCCCTTGGAATCCGAAGACCTAATACATGCTTTGTTTTTTGTTTTGTTTTGTTTTTGTTTTTTTTTTTTGTTTTGTTTTTTAATACATGCTTTGTATTTGTATTCTTACATAGCCCCACTCCCCAGTGTTTTGGTTACCTGGGCTTATGAAATAGAAGATTTTTGGTGTCTGAGGGCAGTCTTTTGAAGAATATCTCCTTTGCTGATTGTCCGGATTCTTTCTTCCCTGGTGTGGGGACACACTTTCATTTCTTCACTTCACATTAACTGAGCACCTACTATGTGCCAGATACTGTTGTAGGCCCTGGGGGTACAGCTGTGAATGAGAGTTCCTGCCCTTGTGAAGTTTACAATCTGCATGCATGAGTAGGAGAGGGAGACAATAACCAAATAAGGAAGTAAATCAGATACTTTCAGCTATTTAAAAAAAAAAAGAACACCAAAATAAGGGAAAGATTGGGTGCCTGGGTGGCTCAGTCAGTTAAATGTCTGACTTTGGGACTCGTTGCTGAGCAGGGAGCCCAATGCAGGGATCGATCCCAGGAGTCTGCTTCTCCCTCTCCTTTTGCTGCTCCCCATGCTTGCAATTGCTCTCTCTTTCTCTCTCAAATAATTAAATAAAATCATTTTTAAAAAATAAGGGAAAGAGCATTGAATGATGTGATTGTAGAGTCATCAGGTATGACCGAAGAGGCGGTTTTTTTTTTTTTTTTTTTTTTGTTGTTGTTGTTTTGTTTTGTTTTTTAGCAGAAAGATGAAAATGAGTGAGACATTTGTCAAAGAGCTGGGCATGGAAGGGGGCTTGGGGTGGAGAGAATGTTCCAGAAAGGAGAAGCAACAAGTGCAAAGCCTGGAGCAGAAATGGAGCTTTCTATTTTTGAAGGACAGAAAGAAGGCCAGATGGAGATGATGATGATGATGATGATTTTGAAGAAAGGCAGAGTGCCACATGCAGAGCCTGATTTGGATGTGTCTGGAGTATGGAAGCTTGACAACCCTATGCTCTCCTACAAATGGGCCCTGAGAGCTTGTTTGGAGGTTCCAGCCGGGGAGCGCAGCTACTCAAATACCCTTGACCGAAGAACAGTCCTCCTCTCCCCGGGAAGGTTGCCCTCTTCCACTGAGTGAGCAGCTTCAGGAGGAACGCGCAAGGAGCAGTGAGGGAGGAGGGGACACCTGTCTAATCAGCCAGGTCAGCCAAACCAACCCTGGTGATCAATGGGGTGACAGATGTTGCAGCCCGATCGCCCTCCCATCCACGACTGGAGGCTATTGAAGGAAGGACAGAGCAGTAGGAGACAAAGTTGGAGGGAGGCCAGACCCTGTAGGCTCTTAAAAGACATGGAGAGGAGTTCGGGTTTTATTCCAAGCATAATATAATTGACAGGTCTGAAGCCGGAGTGTAAAATGAGCTGATAATCCACTTTTTAAAAACTCACTTTGGGGCCACCTGGATGGCTCAGCGGTTGAGCATCTGCCTTTGGCTCAGGTCGTGATCCCGGGGTCCTAGGATTGAGTCCCACACCTGGCTCCCTGCGTGGAGCCTGCTTCTCCCTCAGCCTGTGTCTCTGCCTCTCTCTCTGTATATCTCATGAATAAAATTAAATAAATTTAAAAAACCTCACTTTGGCTGCTGAGGGATTCTATGTCATTGCCCTATTTAAATTTTTTTAATAGAATACATCAAAATCTGAAGTTATCTTACCTGTTTATGTATTTACTTGTTTATCATCTGTCTCCTATATCTGTCTTCAATAAAATGTAAACTCCTGCTGTCATTATTTTGCCTCTTTTGCTCATCCCTCTGCAGCCAAGTGTCTAAAATAGTGCCTGGCACATAGTAGGTGCTAAAACTTGCTTGTTGACCCAAAGAGTGAATGAACCTGTACGTTGAGTTAAATTAAATCTGAGAGGGGGCATTTATGGTATGTGGGTGGGTGACAAAGCAGGAAATCATGACATTTAATGGCCCTAGGGATAATGATTCCCTGAACTCAGCACTCCTACATCGTATACGGGTGCGATGCGATCACAGCGAACCCGAAGTCTATTCCTGGAGTGCAGGGACAGATGTGTGTGGCTTCTCGAAACACTTGAAGTGTGGTGAAGCATAGGGAGAGCACACACTTGAAACAGGACAGATCTGGAACCAAATTTCATTTCTGGCTCTTGCCAAGCTGTATGGTTTTGAGTCAATTGTTTTAAAATCACCACCACCCTGGCCTCACGTCTTTGTCACAGTGTTTTCTAGGAGGCAGTTACCTTGTTCTGTGCTTAGTAAATACGTGAACCAGAAACTTAGATAAATGCTGCTTCCCTCCCTTCCCAACAGGAGGAAGAAGGGACTTGGGTGGTGATGGGGAGGTTGTAAGCTGATTAGAGGTGAGGGGCAGCCACCGGATGGTGCGGTGAGGTCAGCACCAGCTACAATTCCCAGCTCCATCCCACCTGCTGCGCCTTCCAGCAGTACACCAGGTCCACCGGGGCATCCTAGAAAGGGTGACCCGGGCCACCGAACCTGTGGGTTCCACTTCCTGAGTAACCAAAGGCAGGGATCATCACGATAACAAATCCTCCCTGAGGGCTTCCTGTGTGCCAGGTGCCTTGTAAGCATTGCCCCTATCAACTAGTGTTGGTTCGTCCTCGCGTGAATCCCACTCTACTGCACAGATGAGGGAAGTCAGCTACAGGTGACTCACCCAATGGCACATGGCTGGTGAGTAACAGAGCTGGGATTTGAACCGGAGCACCTGGGCTCCAGAGCCTTAATCTTACTCAACCGCCCTGCTCTCTTCGGATCCCAAGGCATGAGACATGGGAGGTGGTCTGAAAAGCTGGGAAGATGAAGTCTGCGAGCCATGTCTGTGGTCTCAGGTGGTGCAGCAGACCGCCCCCAACCTTAACATCCCTAGGACTCCCTGCCTGGCCAGGCTTCTCGTTAGGCACACAAGAAGAGCTTATTTCTAGAAGATTCTCTATGTCCATGGTCCAATGGTTGCAAAATCCAGGTCCAGAAACCTGCCACAACTGCATTTGCATCCCTCTCCTAGGCGAGTGGGAAAGCACATGGTTTTCTAGGGCTGGTGTCTATGCGGGCCCTCTTCCCTCCTGCGTCTGGCACCTCCTCCACACAGCAGCAGGGGTGCCTTCCTGGGGACACCTGTGCGGCCCACGCAGACCAGCTTTGAGCCCGTGACTGCTTTCTTTCACCCCTCGTCTGGCTTGTGTTACTCTGCACACACAGCGTGCCTAGCACACAGTAGGTGCTCACGAAATAGAAAACAACAGAAGAAAGTAATTTCAGACAATGATGAGGAACCATCAGGGACCCGGAGCTCCTGCCTTCTGGAGTCCGGGAGCAGCGCCAGGTGGAGAGCCCACGTTGGGCCGTTGGCACAGGGAACCACTTGGAAGTGCAATGGCAAATTTAAACGTTAAAGCACGGGGACTATTTTTATTACTACACCTTGCCAAATGGCACCGAAGCAGATTTTGATATAAAAATTGACAGGAAGCAAGAGTGGAATGAATAAAAATAGAAAAGAAATTACCAAGCTTTGAAAGGAAGTACACAAGATGAAAATGGAATTAAATCTACCTTGACTGGAGGAGATTATATAAAAATGAAGAAATTGGCAGTAAATTAACCTGTAGCACATCCATGATCTGTCTTGAGGGGATAACAAAAGATATTTTTATTATCTCAATGCGGAATTTTGGCTGATTTTTTTTTTCCATTGGCTCCTGAAATAAGAGGTTTAGTTTTTAGTTTAGTTTTTTTTTTTTTTTTTTGAGAGGTTTAGTTTTATATAGAACTAAGTGTTATGCTTTGCCCGACTGCTGGGGAGTCTGAGATGTGTTTCTGTTTAAACCTCCTTGGCTTTTCTTGGATGGAATTTTCTGCGAAGTCGACAGTGATTACCTAGAGGCTGGAGTGTGTATATGTGTGTGTGTGGGGGGGGGTAGTGTGTTGTTTGGAGTGAGAGATGGAACACTTCAGGGTTGGAACCCTTAGAAGTCCGATAGGGCAACTGCAAAACCTAATTAGGAAGCAGAAGACCCAGTCCCTTCTCTGAAGCTTATAATAGCTTCTCTTGGGCAAATCACCTCATCTCTGAGTCTTAGTTTTACTAATTATAAAATGGAGATGCTAATTGCTACTTTTCCTGTCTGCTTTATGAAGATCAAATGAAATAATGGACATGAAAATACTTTGAAGAGTCTCAATATGAGGCTAATGCAAGGAATTATTTTTGTAATTTCATCTAAGTAATAAAATTACTGTAAGTGCAATTCTAAGACTGCAAAGATTTATGTGGAAGAGGAGAGGAATAGCGATGCATAGGAACTGCTTATATTTATATATTATCATATTTTTTATATATTATCTTATAATGTTAAAACTCCACAATCTGCAGTCACCTGTCAGATTCACCCAATAAGTCTGTCTTTGGATAAGCAGCTCTTTGGACAGATGGAGAAAGGCAGAATTATTTGCACCAAGTGTCCCAGCTGTTAAGTGGCGGAAAAAGCCCCGGAGCCCACATAATCCCGCAGATGAGCCAACAGCTGCTGTCTTAAAGTTGCTACCAACTTGGGGTTTGGGGTCGGTTTGTGCATCTCAAGGTGCCTCACTCTGGACTGGACTCGGGAGGATTTTTTAGACTTTGGTGATGAGTACTGACAAGGACAAAGCACAACATTGGCCCCAGTTTTCTTTTATTTTTAATTTAATTTAATTTAATTTTTTGTAAAGATTTTATTTATTTATTCATGAGAGACATAGAGAGAGAGGTAGAGACACAGGCAGAGGGAGAAGCAGGCTCCATGCAGGGAGCCCGACGTGGGACTTGAACCCGGGACCCCAGGATCACACCCTGGGCCTAAGACAGGCGCTAAACTGCTGAGCCACCCAGGGATCCCCCCAGGTTTCTTTTAAATAGGAAACTAGACTAGCTGAAGAAGAGGGACCGTGGCAGACACCCAGCTGTAAGAATTGGAGCACCAGGGGAGTACTGGACTCAGGAAGATCATCAGAATGGGTGTTCAGAGTCAGGGAGTTTGAAAATCCACATGAATCATGGGGCCGTGGTGGAGGGCTGTGGTCTGGGCACAGGGAGATAGAGGCTGGGCACCAATGGTCAGAACTGGGATGCAGAAAAAAAAAAAAAAAAGAACTGGGATGCAGGGGATCCCTGGGTAGCTCAGTGGTTTAGTGTCTGCCTTCAGCCCGGGTGTGATCCTGGAGACCTGGGATTGAGTCCCATGTCGGGATCCCTGCATGGAGCCTGCTTCTCCCTCTGCCTCTCTTTCTCTCTCTTTCTCCCTCTCATTAATAAGTAAATTAAAAATCTTAAAAAAAAAAAAAAAGAACTGGGATGCAAGGGCTGGTGTGGACAGCAGTGTCCACACTGACCCCAAACTGAGGCTGCAGCACTTAATTACCCGGGCCTCCGGTCGGGGATGGATTAGGAACTCCAAATGCTCACTTTTCCCACCCCTACGTGGAATTCAAAATATGATAAGACTGAACCTTATCACAAGTGTGCGGAGGTCTGACAAAATTCTGATTTTCCCCATGATGACCACATGCTTTAAAAAAAAAAAATCAGCAAAGTTGTTTCTGAGCACTTTATAGTTTCTAGCTCCCTCCTACTCCACTTTCTTCAACCTCTTTCTCATTATACTTCACCACTTCCCAATATACTGCATAATGTATTTATTTCTTTTGCTTATTGTCAGCCTCACACCATTAAAATTGAATGGCGTAAACTCACTGCAATGTTTGCAGTGCCTGCAACAGTGCCTGGCAAAGCAGTGCTCCATGAATACGTAATGAGTGAATGAATCAAACATAAAACTCTCTCCCCATTTTCCCCCCTCTGCTTTGCTGATGCTGTGAGAATTGTTAGGGTTACAAGTCGGGTAACTGGGCACTGCCTCAGGTCGCAGTGGGTCCTGAGCACTGGTGGCAGGGCCCCTCTGGGCCAGGAGTGGAAGATCTACTGAGTGCTGGTAGGGGATGGGGTGGAGAGGTGCCACAGAGGCCAGTAATACTAATGGTGGGATCTCAGTACCTGAGGCAGGCTGGTGGGGGGCTATTTACATGGGGCCCCGTCCCGGCCTTTTCAAATTGCACCATGTGGGCAACCGCTTAGCACGCTTGCTGGCAGCAGGGCCAGAACGCCTGGTTCCATTTTGTCACTGGCAACCCAGCCGGCCTTTGAGCCTCGGGCAGGCTCCCCCCTTTGGCAGAGCAGCCTAGGGATGTCAGCAGGGCTTGTCTGCGAGGAGGGCAGTGAACGGCTGGTTAGGGTTTCTCTGGGTTCCCATTTTAGACAATCAGTGGGGGAAAAGGAGGACATATGGTAAGACTCAGTTGCTCTACTGGGGTCTTTGAACAAAGAGGACCATCTGATTCAGCGGGGGTCTCCGGATAATTTTCACAGGCTCAGCAGAGCCCTGGCCTCTGTTACATGCGTCACCGTATCCACCCACCCCAGACAGTCTCCACCCAAGTTTTTGTGACATTGCTCACATTTCAGATGTTCTTACAAGTCTCCGAAGCTTAGCAGTGATTGATTCCTAATTTTCTTTTAGTGGAATTAGAAATGGGAGTGATTTTGTTCTATGGGAGGAAAGGTTCATTTGTTGTTGAAAGAGGGGTGCGTTTTGTATCTCTTTGGGCACCAAGGGTTGAATCATATATTTTCAATATGCGGACCCTTTGATGTTTGACAAACAGCCTCAGTCCAGAAATAATTGCCTAATCTTTCCCGGTGTCTAGATAACGTTTTGTTGAAGTTTTTTTTCTTGAAGTAAACTTTTTATAGAAGCACAACATGCATTCAGAAATGAGCACATATACCAAGCACTCGATGACTTTTCACAAAGTGAACACATTCGTGTGACAGTGTCCGGATCAAGAAACAAAACGACCAGCTTGCTGGTCATGCCCCCCGCCCCACCCCCACCCCCAACTACCATCATGGGCAACTCAGGGAACTTTATGGGAATAGAGGCATAGAGTATGCGCACTCTTTTGTGCCTGGACTTCTTTGCTCAACAATTTATTTGTAAAGACAAAGTTCTGGACCTGACACCTGAGGGAGGTGGAGAGGAAGAAAGGGCAGACATTCTGGTCTAAAGCCTGGTTGGCCTGGGGTCAGGCAGATGGTGGCCTCAAGCAGAAACAAAGAATGGAAGAACCCAGATGCTAAGATTTGTACAGATGCTAAGCTCCCCATTCTGTTCCTCTTACACCACCGACTCCCCTAGGGCCATTTTGATTATATTTGAAGGGACCCCTGAGAGGGCTCACTTGAAAACTGGGCTGTTGCTAATTACGGAGTTGGGCAAGACTGGGGGAGACAGGATATTTGGGAGAGTGTTAATCAACTGTTTTGTTTTGGATAAGTTAGGTTTTGAGATGCTACTTAAAATCCAAGGGGATCTGGAGCTGGTGGGTGTGGGGGGTTGGTGAGCAGAGCAGTCAAAGATTGAGTTACACATTTGGGAATCATTAGAACGAGGATGGTTTTTCACTCTACGGCGTCGATGTCACCTGGTGAGAGAGTGAAGAATGAAGTGAACCGCAACACGGTGTCAGGACCAAATCCCATTTCTGTTCTATCCCCTAAGCCCCCCCCAAGCCTCCCCTATGTGCTGCACTTGCCTTGCGAAGTGCATTCACTCACCCCCAGGCCCAAATCCTCCCTGGACCTCCTGCCCCTTCAGCTCCTCTCCCCCTTCACCCCTTCCCTTGTTTAGTTTCACAAAACCCAGATAATTGAGGAAGTGGACATTTTCTTGAGAAAGAAGGATGGTGGAAGGGTACGGAGGAGGGCGGTGAGCCTGGCTGTTGGAAAGCTCTGGTTGACTAAAAGGAGGAAGAAAGCCTTAGGACGCACAGCAGTTCGTACTAGTAGGCATACTCATACATTCTGGTCCACAATCCTCTTGTTACATATTCATATATACATGAGTTGTCCCCAGAATTTTCTTGAAAGCAGGAAATTCTTCGCTGTGTTCCAAGAGAATTTGACTATAGTGTGAACCAAATAGTTGGGCAAAATATATTTGTTGGATAAATCTTCTCCTTGCCGAAGGGACTGAATTGCTTATCTATATATTTATTCCAGTATTTAACAATTCAACTGCAGTAGGCTAAATATTTACTGGGCCGATGTGCGTGCGTGCGCACGTGTGCACGTTTGTGAAACCTAAGGAATCAGAAGTAGACTCCTATATTGTCTAAGCAACGGTATTTGGGAGTAGAAAAAGAATCATTTCAGATCAAACTCCCTCTTCGTCGCTTAAGTGTTGGCATCCACTGCTGGCCAGTACTTATTTTTTCAACCAGGGAGTGGATACTGGAACGAGGCCCTGGCAATCCTTGGTGACTAAACCCAAGAACAAACATGTGCCTTCCCCCTCAGATATTTTTGGTGATTAATTCACTTACATGCCACCTCTAACAGATGTAGCACTTGGGGGAAAAAAAAAACATAACTCTTCCTTGATGCCTAGATTCCTCTTCTTCTCATAATTAAACCATAAAGAAAAGAAAAGACGAGATGAAATATGTATCAGTGCCTTAAGAAGAAACAGAAATGCAAACCAATGGCACAGTGTACAGACCGACAGACACCCCAGGAGTGGGGGGGGGCACACCTTGGCAGGCTGCCAGCTTACTGTTTTGCTCGCTTCCGCCCCTCGACCCACCTCCCTCCTTTTTCTACCCCTCTCTCCCCGCCGTGCCCTGACTTGCATCCCTGCACTCTTTCCCATCTCTGCCCTGATGGTTATTTCCCTTTCTCCTGTGCCACTAAGTATTTTTCCACTTCTTCAGGATAGAATGAGAAGTAAGATCACGTTAAAAAAAGAAATTCTGGGACGCCTGGGCAGCTCAGTGGTTGAGTGTCTGCCTTTGGCTCAGGGCGTGACCCTGGGGTCTTGGGATCAAGTCCCACATCAGGCTCCCTGCATGGAGCCTGCTTCTCCCTCTGCCTGTGTCTCTGCCTTTCTCTGTGTGTCTCTCATGAATCAATAAATAAAATCTCAAAAAAATTTTCTATTTTCTGCTAGCAAAATCACAAATTGATAAGTTGACGAGGGCCGAAGCAAGGTGATTCCTAAACATGAAGACAGGGACAGTTACCTTCCTTTCAGGGAACACACACTCATTGTTTTTAACCTTTGGGATTCATTAGGGACCCAGAGACATAGGATGGGTTTTACTCACAGATGGGGACCAAGTGATGCTTCCTAGAACGAGTGATCTGATGAGTTCTAGGAAGTCACATGCCCTAAAACACGTCTCCTGCCTGCTGTTTCAGTGGCTAAAATTTCTACTTGAGAACAGTATCTGTAATGCCAACACTTTACTGGTGTTGTGAATCCTGTTGTGGTTATATTGTGAGGCTTCACATTTGTACACATCTGTCTGGCTCATTGCTACTTGTGACCTACCTTGGGATACTTATGTGCCACTTGCTGAGCTAAAACATGATGTGCTTCCCATAACACATGTGGAAAGGGGCCTTGGTTTAACAGATGCCCATTTAATAGGTTAGGCAACTGAGGCTCAGTGAGAACTTGGCTTAAGTCAGGACTCTTCCAAGTGGTGGTTAGGAGCTCTGACTCCACATCTGGACCTTTCTTGCCCTCTAACCTGGTCCGGGGCTGACAATTTTAGCTACTTGTTGAGGATTCCTGCTAAAACCTAGATGTATGCCTGCCAGGGAGCTCTGGCTTGTTCATTAGACTAGTTTTATTAGAGAATCCAGTCTTAAGAAGGTGGGAACAGGCTGGGTGGGAAGTAGAAGGACAGACATGGCAGGCATGGAAGGAGGAGGAAGGGAGAAACTCATACCTTCGGTCATCACAATGCACCCAGCACCTCCCTACATACGGATGGGACCGAGAAGGGAAAGAATAGGGCCATTTTGCTGGAAGCTGGCCTGAAAGAACAGTTATCCTTCTTTTCAGTTGAGGTGACAGACATGGTGCAGGGCTCCTCATGAGACCTTGGGAAACCCACATCCCTTGAACCTTCTGTGGTTTCATTCCTCTGTGTGCCTAGAACAGTGGCTGCCTCCTGCACTCTTGCTGAGGGGCACCCTCTGCCAGGGTGTGGTGTGTAAGTACCGTCTACAAGGGGTGACACATCAGCGAAGGCCCCCAGGAGGGGCCAGTTATTGGATCGGCACTGGCCCCTGATCTCAGCAGAGCCTGCAGCTACCTCTCTGTCAGGGACCCTCAGATGTGAGAGGGGGTGGTCCAGCAGCCCCTCTCTCCATCCTTCTCTCTCCCTTGGGGCTCTGGTGTCCAGGATAAGGTCTCTGACTCTGGCCCCTGTGCATCTGCTAGGAGCATCTTTGGAGCAGAAAACAGAGAAGAGCTTTGACCTTTGTCCTGTTCGGAGGCATATTTTCTCCCTTTTGTTCTTCCTTTTTCATTTTTCTTTTCTTCTCCTTTCTTTCTTCCTCCCTCCCTCCCTGCCTCTTTTTTCTTTTCTTTTTTCTTTTTTTTCTTTTCTTCTTTTCTTTCTTTCCTTTTTTCTTTTTTCTCTTTCTTTCTCTTCTTTCTTTCTTTCTTTCTTTCTTTCTTTCTTTCTTTCTTTCTTTCTTTCTCTTTCTTCTTTATTTCTTTTCTCTTTTTTCCTTTCTTTCCCTGCTTGCCCACCTGCCATGTAAGCTATGTGGAAGACCCTTTGTTTTCTCACACAGACCACCACTTTCATATACTCTATATATAATAAAACTTGATATATAATAAAACTTGATATATAATAAAACTTGAATCTCCAAAAAGGGATTTCCCTTAACTGCTGTATTTCTAAAGGTTTGCCTTTGTTGTGGATTTCGCGGTATCTACTGCAACACGGGCTAGGGCGTGGTTTTGTCACCTGGGTCATGTGTAGATTCGTCTGTGCGATCAAAGGCCTCCTCACATTTATTGCATGTGTGTGTTCCAGCCTGCCCTATGGTTACTGGGGTTGCCACCCTCTTCACAGAAACAAACTATTGCTCCACTGTCTAGTGTCTTATGTTGAGTAAGACATGGCTTGTGATTGACCATTTCTCCCATTCACACATTTAAATGGATTCTCTGTCTTGAGAGTTCTCTGATTTCCAATAAGCTTCTGTCTAAAGGGTTTTCCACGGTGATCCCATTTCAATGGCATCTCCCCAGTGTTTGTTTTCTTGATGTTGAGGAAGGACCGAGTTCTTATAAAAACTTGCCCACACTTGTCACACATACAGATAGGTATTCTCCATGCATTTTATGATGGGACTTTTCTGGCATGATTTTCCACACTCACTACATGAATAAGATTTCTTCATTTTTTCCAAATTTTGATATTTTTCTAATAGTTGGGGATTTACATTCAAAAGTCTTATAGATGTGCACCCCCGTTCATAGCAGCATTATTCACAATAGCCAAAAGGTGAAAGCAACCCTAATGTACATTGCTAGATGAATGGAGAAGCAAAATGTGGTGTGTATATCTGATGGAATGTTATTCGGCCCTAGGAAGGAAGGGCATTCTGACATGGGCTGTAACACCGTTGAACCTTAAAGACATTATGTGAAGTCAAATAAGCCAGACACAAAAGGACAAATACTATAGGATCCCACTTACATGAGCTACCTACAATGGTCAAATTCATAGGGACAGTAAGTGGAAAGGTGGTTGCCAAGGGCTGGAAGGTGGGAGGAAAAGAGAGTTATCGTTTCAGGGGAAGAAGAAAACCTACTGGAGATGGTCAGTGGTGATGGTCACCTAACAGTGCGAATGTACTTCCTGCCACTGAACTGTGCACCTACAAATGGTAAAAGTGGCAAATTTTATTATATGTATTTCACCATGAAAAACAGTATAAAAAAGTTTTATAGAGGGGCACCTGGGTGGTTCAGCGATTGAGCATCTGCCTTGGGTTCAGGGCATGATCCCAGGGTTTTAAGATCAAGTCCCGCATCAGGCTCCCAGTGGGGAGCCTGCTTCTCCCTCTGCCTGTATCTCTGCCTCTCTCTCTCTGTGTGTCTCTCATAAATAAACAAAATCTTTAAAAAAAAGTTTTATAGAATCCTTCTTTCAAAATGTTGGCATTGTTCTCTAATATCATTTCTTATATATACTCTTCCTCTAGTGGGGTTTTCCCTGCTTGATCTCCATTTTGTTGCAAGTGATGAGTAGGGGCTTTTCCTTCTCTTTCCCCTCTTCTGTCTTTTAAAGTACTTCTATCGTCAAGGGCTCCTCCGAAGGGCTGTCCACATCTGCTGCTGTGCACACTCTGAAGCCAAGGTCCCACACAGCAGACAGAAAGTGCTCACCATGTCAAGGCTCCATCAGCTGGTTTCAGATCTCTCAGCCCTTTGGGGAAAAAAAAGGACTCAGGGTTCTTAACAACTGAGAAATCACAGCTTCTCCGAAAGTTGAAGATGCTGGGGAGACCCAGGTCTTGCTATTCTCCAGCATCTCCTGTCCGGAGAGGTCCTTCTGGGCAGGATTCAGACACAACCTTTCGTCTCACATCCTCAAACTTCAAGGATTCGTGTCCACCGTGCAGTGGCCAGTTCCCAGAACAGGAGCCTGCTGTAGCCTGGCTGAGAGGACGGCTGCTATTGTTGCAAATCCTTGACTTTCCCAGAAGCTTGGGAGGATCAGGTGCAGCAAATCACCCGAGTCCTAAAATAACCCGGGGGTGCTGGGACTGGAGTGAGCCTGGGTGCCCAGCAAGGCCTCCTTCGGGGCATTTGCATGTTAAGAAGGGATCAATTTCTAACCCAGGCACTTCAGGCTGGAACCAGCAGGTGGGGTTGTATTTCTTCTGGTAGCAGCGCCACTGGATTTTTACCTCTGCCCCCCCCCCCCCCCCCCCCCCCCCCCCGTGTGCTGGTGCCTGCTCCAAACACCACAGACGCTGAGCCAGAACCAGTCATCAGACCTGAGGCTGGGCCCCTGTTCTGTCTCTAACCATCAGTGAGGCTTTGGGGATGTCATTTAGCCTCATGGGTCTCCTGGGGCTAGGGTATGTCTGCCTGCCTCATGGGATTGCTGAGACCACCCATTTCAGGAAAAAATGGGGAATTCTATAGAGCTAAGTTTTGCAGCGGCAGATGTGCAAACCGGGTGCTTTTTGTAATACTGACTATATTGTATCTGAATCATTTAGCACTTTTATCTGGGCCACATGCTGCCTGGTAAGATTTATGGGAGAAGGTAGCCAGGCATGGCTGCAGATGGAAACTAGGATGGGACGGCTAGTGTATAGCGTGTCCTTTGGGTGAAGTTCATTGATATAATTTTATAAGGTGTTTCGGTGACTCCCTAGGACAACCTTAAAACAACACAAATGGCTCTGCACCTTGTTTCCATGTGGATATACAGAGGCCAGGATGGGGGTTGGGGAAAATGGTCCCACAAAGGTCCAGGCATTGCTCTTCTGGTCTTCTACCTGTAGAAGAACAACATCCTTGGTGGGCAAACCCCTGGCTGTAGGAAACTGTGTGAGAACAGGATGAAGAACCAATGAGAGGGGGAGGCAACAGCACCCCTTGATAGTTTCCTGTTGCTCTCTAACAAATTATAACAAATTTAGTGACTTCAAACAACATAAATTTGTTCTCCTACAGTTCTGGAGGTCAGAGGGCCTATGGTGGTTTCCCTGAGCTAAGGTCAAGGTATCCACGGCACTGGTTTCTTCTGGAGGCTCTGAGGGCAGAATCTGTTTCCTTGCCTGGTCCACTCCCTAGTGGCCACCTTGGCCTTGGCCTGTGGCCCCTTCCTCCATCTTCCAAATGCATGGCTCCGATCTCTGCTTCTGCCATTCCATTGGCTTCTCCTTGGACTCCGACCCTCCTGCCTCCTGCTTATGAGAACCATTGTGATGACATTGGGTCCCCCCAGATAATCCAGGATGGCCTCCCTACCTCAAGGTTCTGAATTTAATCACATCTGTAAACAAACACAGAATCTGTGAATGTTGCCCTTTTGACATGTAAGAACAACATCCACAGATTCTGGGGATTAGGATGGGGACATATTTGGGGTTATGTCCTATTAAGCTGCCTACCCGCCTCCCTAACCCCACCTTTAATCACTAGTAGAAGAGCAAGAGCAAGAGCTGGCTGAGGACGAAGAGCAGAACGGTGTCTCCAAGGCATTTTATACTAAATTGATTTGAGATCATTTCACTGCATTTCACTTTCCCAGTGACCAATTTATCTAACTTTTACATTGTACTAACATTCCAAAGATTGTCTCTTTTAATGATTTGAATGTCATTTTTCTATTCTTCAGTCCTTCTTATTCTTTGCCAATTCCTCAAATAGTATGTGAATGTTAATTTTGAACTTGCAGCAATTAAAACTTAATTATGTTACGTTAAGTCAACTTAGATTAAAACTGTGAAGGCTTAAGATAAAGGGGGAAGTTTTAGCTGGGGATTTTCAGAAAGAAGCAGCAAATGTGGTTCTCATTAAATTTACATTTAAGATTTAAATTCAAGAGCACCTAAAAAAAAAAAAATCAGTGGTAGTCCAAACCACTCTCCAAAAAAATGATGGCATTTTAAATTTCTAACAAGAACCAATTGTGATAAAGGTGAGCCAGGCAGCAGGAAGGAAGTGAGCTGCTCAGAAGATTGTATTATAATCATTTCTGCGACCAATGCCTCAATGTTGAGGCATTTACTGACTGTAAATACAAAATCCTAAAATGCTAGAGAGACCGGTAACGTGAGAAATAACTAGAAGCTACAGGAATAATCATATCACACAGTAAATTTGAATGATTAAATTGTTAGAAAAGTTGGGTCGACAACGTACTTGAGGAATTGGCAGAGCCATCACAGATCTGCTAAAATGCTGGTGAAACCAAAATGGCGTGAAAGAAATCAGTAGAAACTGAAAAATTCTTGTAGGAAGCAAGCACCAATATTTTGGTTATGGAACGATTTCTGAATTTTTAATATAGTCTAAAAACACCTCAAGTTTCTTTAAATGCCTCTCGGAAGAAAAAAATGAAAATGTTGTTAATAAAAACTATAGAAATCCTCCCAAACTCCTGAAACTATTCCACTGGAGACAATTTACTATGAAAGTTTATAAATAGGGCACATGGGTGGCTCAGCAGTTGAGCGTCTGCCTTTGGCTCAGGTCATGAACCCGGGGTCCCGGGATCGAGTCCCACATCAGGCCCCCTAGAAGAGCCTGCTTCTCCCTCTGCCTGTGTCTCTGCTTCTCTTTCTGTGTCTCTCATGAATAAATAATAAATAAAATATTTTTTAAGAAAGAAAGTTTGTAAATAAGTAAGAGAAGTAAGGTTTTGTTTTGTTTTTGTAAAATGGCAAGTGTGATGAATTGATGATTTTACAAATTATGTTTTGGCAGTCTGGGCTCTCGGTTATTTGAGCTTCAGTACCCTGCCCTGCTCCCCTTGGCGAGGGGGGTTTCCAATGGGGGTACCAGGCTGTGCAGTGGGCCGAGTAGGGGAGGTCAGGACGGCTCTGATTCTTTCTTCTCACTTCATGGCTCCTGCTGCTGGTGCCTGTGAGTTGGCTGGGGGCTTTCCCACTGCAGAGGTTCTGGGCCTTTCCTGCCAGTAAATCACTCCCTCCATGATCCCCTGTCCATCACCAACATGTTTCTAGCACATTTCTAACTCTTGATTGCTCTTGTACATGTCTGTGTCCTTCAACTATACCTTGAAACTCTTGGACAGTGCCAATGCTTCATCCAGGTTCTCCTCTCCGGCCCCTAACCTGGGGCCTCGCATACTGTAAGGGCCTACAGAGTGATTATTGAATGAATGGACAGATGTGGGGAAGGTTTTTTTTTTTTTTTAATTTTAACAAATGTGTGATTTCTCCAAGGGTTAATCCCCAACACCTTCCGCTGGGATCCGTGTCCCTGGTCTTCCCTCTGTTGTGGCAAACATAGCGGTGGTGTCCCTGTCCACCTCCTCCTCACTAAAGCAAGGCAACCCTTGTCAACTCTACTTTCAGTAAATAAATAAGCTAACAAGCAAGCAAGCAAATAAAAGCAGGACAGCCCCTCCGTCATGTGTGCATCTCCAGACTCAGCAGCAGTAGATCCTCAATACATGTTAGTCGAACTAATTATTTAATGATCTGAAGTGAGCCTCCAAAGATCAGAAGGAGATTCTCCGGGTGTGGTGTTTCCAATGTGACAATCCACACTCCTTTTAATGGACAGATCTTTAAAGGGGACTTCTTTCCATTCATCCTAACCCATTATTTATTATCTTTTGGCTGATAAGCAACCGATTTACTCAACAGCTACTTCTAAATCTGCTTTGTGCCACGGTTCTAAGCAATAGGAGACAATTGTGAATAACACAGACATTCTATTTCATAAGTATTATAGCCAGTGATTTCTTTTGTTCTAAATATTTTCTTTCTAAAAGCAACTTGATTGGGAATAGCTGTTCTTCTATTTTTCACTCCCGTATTACAGTCAGTAATTTCTTTTGTTCTAAATATTTTCTTTCTAAAAGCAACTTGATTGGGAATAGCTGTTCTTCTATTTTTCACTCCCACTGTCTTCATAACACGAGTGGGATTTCCCAGATGATCTTTCATATTTCGTGCTGAAATGAACACACTACAAATGTTTAATTGCTTAGTTCATCCGTGAATATTGGAAATAATTCATCACCATCAAGTGAGATGTTTTCTCATTTCTCTCATCGCAGAAACAAATTATTAACATTCAGAAAAGTTCTCCGTCTTCCCTTTTGCATTTTCCATTTAATATTTTAAAACCCTCGTGGCGATAAAAGGGGCACGATGTTGTCATAATAGGGTTTTAAAAAGCTGATGACGGTGAACTCTGAGTTGCATTTGGGTGAGTCAAGATGATGACTTCAGGTTTCTATAAATATTCTCTGCATATTTTCCCTAAGGCCTTTTCCATAAATCCTTCTTCGTGCTCCTGTAAAGGGTTACGTATGCACAGTTTGTTATGGTGCCTCATGCCTGGCTCTTACTATTTACTTGTTTCCCTTCTTTGCCAGATTGCAAGGGTCTTACCCACATTTGCATCCCAGTGCCTTGTGCACAGAAAGTGCTCCATCAGCATCAGGGCATGAAGGAATGAATTCACAGAGGCATTTCCATCTCTTTTTAAAATAATCATACCAACAGCGAATGGGTAGTGGCTACAGTCCCGGTGCCAGGCCTTAAGCCCACCTCGCTTTATGCATTATTTCCTTCAATCCCTACTGCAGCTCTATCAGTAGTGCAGATATTCTTATTATCCCCCTCCTTTTACCGGGAAGGACACGGGTGGAGATTTGGAGAGGTTAATTAGCCTTCCCAAGGTTACAACAGTGACCCCGTGGGATGGAGCCCCCGTCTGGCTCACTGGAAGCTCATATTTTCACAGTACTCTATGCTGCTAAGGAGTGTCAGTTAACCATAACTTGAAACTGTTTCAAAAGGCTTCCTCTACTAGTATTCTTCTTATATAGGACACAGATGGCTGCATCCCACGGGCATCTGACCGGTGGCCTCAAAATGAAAGCCCATCCAAGGGGAAGAACATGTATAGGAAACCAGAGAAAAAGGAAGATAGGTGGCAAAATAAAGGGGCATGTTTGGTGCTAGATGGGGCATGGAAGTGGAAGTTTTACTAATCCGAGTGATGTTTCCAAGTATCCACCCCTAAATGTCTAGTGATCGTATCCTGATGATAAATGCGAATTCCCGTCTTCTCTCCAGGTGGATGCTATTCCAATGATTCAGCCCAATCAAGGAGAAAGAGAAGAAAAGGCAGGAAAGTCAAGTGGCCATTTAGGCAAGAGTGTCTCAAACTAGCATTATGGACATTTTAGACTGTATTGTGGGTTGACTTGTGAACCTCCCCGAATTCATATGTTGACGTTCTGACCTTTGGTACCTCAGAAGGTCACGTTATTTAGAGATAGGGTCTTGATGGAGGTAAGGAGGTCATACAATTAGGTCATGAGGGCCGACCAATCCGGTATGACTGGTGACTTACAAAAAGGGGAAATTGAAGCACAGAGGTACTCACAGGGAAGATAATGTGAAGAGACATGGAAAGATGGACATCTGCAAGCCCTGGAGAGAGGCCTGGAATAGATGCTTCCCACACAGCCCTTGGAAGGATCTAACACAGACACGAGAACTGTGAGACAACACAGTTTGGCTGTTTGAGGCACTCCGTCTACGGTACTTTGTTCTTGCAGCCCCAGCAACCCAACATTGATTGGATGAGTCTTTGTTGTGAGAGGCTGTCCCGTCCATAGTAGGATGTTTAGCAACACCCCTGGCCTCTACCCACTAGATGCAGTAGCACCTCTGTCTCCCAGTTGCAGCAACCCAACGCGTCTCTACACATTGCCAAATACCCCCATGGGGCAACCAGTCTAGACTTTCTCTGGTCTTGAGGCAGATGTTGCTCTCAGACACCAGAGGCACATCCACGGCTAATTCTACGGCATTCTACAGACCCTGGCGATTTCTTAAGCAGAACAATGTACTTAATTTGAATGTTTGACTTTGTCTGAGCAGGGACCACTGACGAATCATGCTGTATAATGGGGAAAATTTCTAATGAACTGGAGATTGAGATAAGATAGAGAAACCCTGAGTCATGCTCAAGGAAAACTTCAGGGATTTCATCTTCCTTAAATTTGGACGCCGCTTTGTCTGAAGACAAAGGAATCTGCAGAGGGTTCCCTTTGGTAAGGGTGTTAGTCTTGTCATCCTATAGGAGCAATTAAAGAAAGAAAATGAAGCTTCTGAAAGCACTACATGAAAACACTGACAATTCACTGCGTCACCATTAAAGTTGTGGGAGAGGGATCTCAAGAGATAGTGAAGAATTATGGTTTTTTTTTTTTATTATTATTAGTTTAAGGGTGGAATTTAGTGATTCATCAGTTGCATGTAACACCCAGTGCTCATGGGGCAGCCCGGGTGGCTCAGCGGTTTAGTGCCACCTTCAGTCCCAGGGCCTGATCCTGGAGACCCAGGGTCGAGTCCCACGTTGGGCTCCCTGCATGGAACCTGCTTCCCCCTCTGCCTGTCTCTGTTTCTCATGAATAAATAAATAAAATCTTAAAAAACAAAAAGAAAAAACACCCAGTGCTCATTACATCAAGTGGCCTCCTTAATGCCTATCACCCAGTTACCCCATCCTCCCACCCACCTCCCCTCTAGCCACCCTGTTTGTTTCCTAGAGTTGAGTCTCTCATGGTCTGTCTCCCTTTCTGTTTTCATTTTATTTTATTTTTCCTTCCCTTCCTCTGTGTTCATCTGTTTTGTTTCTTAAATTCCACATATGAGTGAGATCATGTGGATCCACATACAAGTGAGATCATATGTATTTGTCTTTCTCTGAATGACTTATTTCGCTCAGCAGAATACCCTCTAGTTCCCGTGTATTTTAATAAATTAGCACAAAGGCTTTGATTAGGTTGTTATTTATTTACATGTGAGAGGCTGGTTGTAGTGAATGGAGCCGAACAGAAAAAACCAGCAGCAGGCACGTTAGTGATGTGGCTAAGTCCTTTTGTGTCCTATAATTCCAGAGGGATTCTAAAAGGTCACATCTCCAGAGCTACCATAATTATCCTTTTCTCTGCTTAATGGCTATGCTGCAAGCTCTATTCAGGTGATGAATTTTTTTTTTCCAACAGGTCGATGCATCATTTTAAACAGAAAACTCTTTCTCTTTTGCTAAGAGTTTCAGCATGTTGACAAAGTCTAGGTTATAAATCTGCGAGAGATCCTTGAGAGTAGGGACGCCTACAAATTTAATTAACTCCAGGATTTTCTTGACAGAACTAGTCTGCAATTGATCAGGCGTTGTTCGTTTACCTTTTGTCTCACATTTTAAATGTCTGCTTCTTTCTCGTCTCATGCACACGTACGCATACGCTATATTTCTCTGCATCTACGTATGTTTTATCACGAGTACCTGAAAAGCCTGAGATATTCCGATCTACTCTATCTCTTTGACTTGGGAGCTCCCCGATGTGACCCCCAGCTCATCAGCCCATCACTTCTCCACGTGGTAAAGTGTAAGGGTGACAGGAGCAGGAGGCAGAAAACAATTGTTTTGGCTCTTGGACATGCTGGCTGTGTCTCTGAGCTCTTACTTCTTTATCTGAAGTAGATGCGCTGATCCCTATGTGCCCACCTCATAGGACCGTGAGAATCAGAGTGGCTGTGCGGATGAACGTGGTCTGTACTGTCACCTACTTCAACACGGAAGATACCATTGTCACTTTATGTCCCAGTGAGCAGGGAGGTCGCAGGCCTGTGAAAGTGTAGAGCTGCAAATGACAGACCCAGCTCTCCTAGGAGTCAGTCCAGTGCTGGGCAGAAACCAGGGTACCTTAGGGTCATGTCTCTTGGGGCCACCAGGGTTGGATTTAGCCTCCTGAAGTAGAAATTTATGACCCTCTCCTCAGAAAGAGGATCCTTCCAAAGCTTTGAAATTGATAGTTAGACATTGTGTGACACTGAGATCATCCAATTTTTGTTACTCAGGTGGGAATGGCTTTACTTTACAGTGTGAAACAAAGCATGCCTGAATTCCCAGAGAGGTGCTCGGTAAGTGGGACATTTGCTTAAGGAGGTTTTGAGAAGGGAGAGACATCTTTCAGACAGAGGAAGTGAAAACAAGCTTCACAGAAAAACCAGACAGCCAGACCGAAGACAAGAGGGAAGTGCCAACACTTGGAGGGCCAGGCTGGGGACCTCAATGGATGTGGATGGGGATAGTTGCTTCTGCAGGAGCAGCTATAGGATCGCCTTTCTGTCCTCCCCAGGCCTCTTCAACCCTTCCCCAAAGCTCCGGTGAGGTCCAGTTCTCCCTGCACCATCTCCAGTCCTGCCACTTGGCCCTTTTACCACTTCTCTAGCACGATCCCTGGAGAGGAGCTTGGCAGGTGTTCTTCTCTGCCCCATTTTATAGCACAAGAGTGCGAAACTCAAGAAGTTAAGGCATGGAAAGCAGCGTTGCTGAGACGTATTTGTACACTCATGTTCACAGCAACATTATTCACAATAATCAAAGAATGGAAGTGACCTAAGTGACCATCAGTGGATGAATGGATAAATAGCATGGGTGCATACATACACTAGAATATTATCGAGCCGTATAGAAGGAAAGAAATTCGGACACATTCTGCCGAGTGTGGAACAGATGAACCTTGAAGACATTATGCTAAGTGAAATAAACCAATCACAAAAGGACAAATATTGGATGATTCCATGAATGTGAGATGTCTAGAATAGTCCAATCATAAAGCAGAAAGTAGACGGTGGTTGCCACTGGCTGGGGGTGTGGAGGGGTACATGGGGAGTCGTCATTAACGGATACAGAGTTTCAATTTGGCAAGATGAAAATGTTCATCCTAACATATAACCAGCAATGTAGGTTGTACAACAATATGAATATACCTAACATTACTAAGCCGTACGCTTAAAGTGGTCAAGAGTACATTTTATGTTATTTGTGTTTTACCGCAACCTAACGTAAAAATTTTAAAAAAGAAGTTAGGACACTAGTGCGAAGTCAAATAGCCAGAGTTAAAACTATTTGAACTCTGCTTCTGACTCAAAGTCTGCAAAGCTTCATTGCACTACAGGGAAGTGAAAAAGAAAAAACAAAACAAAAAAACCAACAAAAGGGGAGTGCAGTGACCCCACCCTCTCTTCTTCCTCTTCACTTTCAAAGTAGTGGAGTTTAGTGTCTGGAGACCTCTAGAACAAAACTCCTTTCAGAAGAGTGGGATTAAATATACTTCTTTTCTTCTCTTTGTGTTAGTGTCTATTTTCTTAAGCTTCTATAATGATTATGGATTCCCCGTGTAAGCGGAGGGGAAGGGGCTGGTTCTCTTCCAGAACAAAACATGGCGCCCACACCTTTGATCTGCTTGGGTGATCACAGTTTAAAGATATTCTGCAGGGGTGAAGTAGCCTGTTGTTTCCTGTGTGTCACCAGCCAACCCCAGGAAGGATCTCACCTCATCACATGGCTGCTCTAGCTCTAGGAAGAAAAAGAGACCCAGAGAAGTCAAATGACTTTCTCCAAGCTCCAAACCAGTAGGCATCAAGTCGGGGCTTGAAGTCAGCTCTTGCAACCTCCACTCCAGTACCCTTTGCCCAGCTTTACTATTGCTCTGAATCTGAGGTACTTGGTGTCATTGAAGTCGTGTTGACATGTGGCTCTGTCTCATTTCCACCAGAGTTTCTGAGCCTTGGCACAGTGGATATTTGGGGCCGAATAATTCTTTAAAAAATATAGTTTATTTAAATTCAATTTGCCAACTTATAGTATAACACCCAGTGTTCATCTCATCAAGTGCCCTCTTTAGTGCCCATCACTCAGTTACCCCATTTACCCTCCTCTTCTTTTGCAACATTTTGTTTGCTTTCCAGAGTCAGGAGTCTCTCCTGGTTTGTCTTCCTCTCTAATTTTTTCCCACTCAGTTTCCCCCACTTCCCTTTCACTATTTCTTATATTCCACATATGAGTGAAGTCATATGAAGATTGTCTTTCACTGACTGACTTATTCCACTCAGCATAATACCCTCTAGTTCCCTCCACATCAAAGCAAATGGTAGGTATTCATCCTTTCTGATGGCTGAGTAATATTCCACTGTATATATAGACCACATCTTCTTTACGCATTCATCTGTCAAAGGACATTTTGGCTCCTTCCACAGTTTGGCTATTGTGGACATTGTCCATCGTCATTTCACTACATCTGTATCTTTGGGGTAAATATCCAGTAGTGCAATTGCTGGGTCATAGGGCAGGTCTATTTTTAACTTCTTGAGGAACCTCCACACAGTTTTCCAGAGTGGCTGCACCAGTTCACATTCCCACCAACAGTGCAAGAGGGTTCCCCTTTCTCCACATCCTCTCCAACACTTATTGTTTCCTGTCTTGTTAATTTTAGCCCTTCTTACCAATGTTAAGTGGCATCTCATTGTGGTTTTGATTTGTATGTCCCTGATGGCAAGCGATGTGGAGCATTTTTTCATGTGCTTGTTGGCCATGTGTTGGTAGGTCTTCTTTGGAGAAATGTCTGTTCATCTCTTCAGTCCATTTCATGACTAGACTGTTTCTTGGATGTTGAGTTTGATAAGTGCTTTCTAGATCTTGGATACTAGCCCTTTATCTGATACGTCATTTGCAAATATCTTTTCCCATACCATTGGTTGTCTTTTAGTTTTGTTGACGTTTCTTTTGTTGTGCAGAAGCTTTTTATCTCGATTAAGTCCCAATAATTCATTTTTGCTTTTTTCCCCCTTGCCTTCATAGATGTATCTTGCAAGAAGTTGCTGTGGCCAAGTTCAAAAAGGGTGTTGCCCATGTTCTCCTCTAGGATTTTGATGGATTCTTGTCTCAAATTTAGATCCTTCATCCATTTTGAGTTTATCTTTGTGTATGGTGCAAGAGAGTGGTCTAGTTTCATTCTTCTGCATGTGGATGTCCAATTTTCCCAGCACCATTTATTGAAGAGACTGTCCTTTTTCCAGTGGATCGTCTTTCCTGCTTTGTCGAATATTAGTTGACCATAGAGTCGAGGGCCCATTTCTGGATTCTCTATTCTGTTCCATTGATCTATGTGTCTGTTTTTGTGCCAGTACCACGCTGTCTTGATGATCACAGCTTTGTAATACAGCTTGAAATCTGGCGTTGTGATGCCCCTGGCTCTGGTTTTCTTTTTTAGCATTCTTCTGGTTATTCAGGGTCTTTTCTGGTTCCATACAAATCTTAACATTATATGTTGCAACTCTGTGAAAACAGTCCATGGTATTTTGATAGGGATTGCATTGAATATGTAAGTTGCTCTAGGTAGCATAGACATTTTCACAATATTTATTCTTCCAACGCATGATCATGGAATGTTTTTCCATCTCTTTTCTTCTTCCTCAATTTCTTTCAGAAGTGCTCTGTAGTTTTTAGGGTATAGATTCTTTACTCTTTGGTTAGGTTTATTCCTAGGTATCTTATGCTTTTGGGTGCAATTGTAAATGGGATTGACTCCTTAATTTCTCTTTCTTCAGCCTCATTGTTAGTGTATAGAAATGCCACTGATTTCTGGGCATTGGTTTTGTATCTTGTCACACTGCCGAATTGCTGTATGAGTTCTAGCAATCTTGCGGTGGAGACTTTTGGGTTTTCTATGTACAGTGTCATGTCATCTGCAAAGAGGCAGAGTTTGACTTCTTCTTTGATAATTTTAATGCCTTTTATTTCTTTTTGTTGTCTGATTGCTGAGGCTAGGACTTCTAATACTATGTTGAATAGCAGTGGTGAGAGTGAACATCCCTGTCGTGTTCCTGATCTTAGGGGAAAGGCTCTCGGTTTTTCTCCATTGAGAATGGCGGGCCAGATAATCCTTTGTGGAAGGAGGCCACCCTCTGTATTATAGAATGGTTAGCAGCACATTGGCCTCTCTCCACTATTTGCCAGTAGCACCCCTAGTCCCACTCAGGTGACAACCAAAAATGTCTCCAGATTTTGCCAAATGTCACCCGGGGAGCGGGGACACAGTCATCCCCGGTTGATACCTAGTGATTTACTCTTGGTGAAAATTCATAATGACCACCAGACTTTTCTTTTAGATCTTCATCTCACCTGTTCATAGTTTACTGGAACCTGAGAGGTTTATGCTAAATAAAGGAAATTCTGCACAAATCTCTGGCTTGTTCCTTGGTCCTCACTACAGCTCAACCTTGCTCCTGTTGGGTTGCTGCCAATGGGATCCCAGGTGGCCAGAGGGAGGAACAGCAGTGGGGGGGGGGGGGTTTGCTGATTTTGCTGCTACCCATCTCCAGTCTTATCCTTAGACAAGCTTCTGTGTGACCCACCTGCCTTCTCAAAGTCTGTGCCCTACCTGCCTGGAGGCAGCTTTTGTCCATTACTACTACCCACCACCCACCCCAGCGCAGGGGTCCTGTGTGGATGGCCCTGATACCTTGGATAACCATGCTGGGGTATGGAGTGAGCACTGTGTTCACATTAAAATACCTGCTTTTGACTCTTGGCCCTCTGTTTCCTCATCTGCCGTGTTCTATGTTGTAAGACTATTATGAGCACAAAGTGAGATGCTAGGTGTGAAGGGCTTAGTGCCATCTCTGGTGGAGCCACCCTTGCTGTCATCAATGCCGCCATGATTTTGCACAAGCCACTTAGCCTCTGAGGCCCTCAACATCCTTATCTGGAAAAGGAAGGGCTTGGGTTGGGTTCACTTCTACAGTTTTCTTCGGCATCAGGTTTCAAAGACTATTGGGTTGTTTCACCTGTAACATGGAGTATTTATAACTCCTGACAAGGTTGTGGTACAAGTGAAATACTAAGGGAACTATTTTGCCAGTTATGATCATGTCCTCATGTGGTAGGTTTGACCCATCAGGTGGAAGGATCATGGGCAGGCAGGACAGACACGAGGTCATGGGGGCTGTTGAGCCTGACGGCTCACACTCGGGCTGCTTGGGCTGACTGTGAATGAAACCCCTCTCTGCAGTTTCTTTGTGGGTCTGCATATGGTGGCAGCCTCCTGGAGCCTCTGTAGCAGTGGGAAGTCAAAATGAACTACCAAAGTGGAAAAGAACTGAGCAAACGTGTCATTCCTCCACAAAGACCTGGGTTTCCTGTTCTCAGAGGGCTCAGAGGGCCAGAGTGGAGGTGATAGTTCCTGGAGGTGAACCCCCACCCCCCAAAAAAAGAGGTGGCCAAAAAAACTTTGAGAGGCCAAATTCTCAGCATGAGAATGAAGAGATTTCAGAAAAGCAAAGATGAATCCTAAAGGCTCTGACAAATCCTTAGAGAGAGTGCTGTTCTGACTCATAAATTTCTGGGTCTAATGCCCCTCGACCAGGTGACACAGCAAAAAGTCCTTCAGTTTTTATGTAAATAGTTAATACTGTGATTACTTCTAATAGTCGTACCAGTAACGTAGTATTAGTGCTAGTAGTACTAGCGATGATGATGATGGTGATCATGATGGGAGACTCCACCGGCTGCCATTTTAAGTGCTTTCCAGACATTACCTTTGAATCCTGACAACAGTATTTAGGCATGTGGGTATTACCACTCCCAGTTTATAGAACACAATGCCAAAGCCCAAAGAGGTTGAAGAATGGGCTTCAGTTTTCCAATAGAGACCAGTAGAGTTTCTCTTGAATTCTCAAGCAGGAGTTGGACAAGAAGTTACTGGCATCTACCATGTGACACTGACCTTGTATGGAACCACCCCCTGTGCTGGGCAGGCCTATCTCCTCCAGTCTCCTTTTGGGACCTGTGCTTCCATAATTTATGACCACATCTATTTCCATTGCAATATTTTAGTAATATAAATATACCTCTCCCTTCTGGCACAGGTAGCGTATTTACCTATGATGAGTCAATTCTCATGAAATCTTCAGTCATGGAGAAGACTGCAAGCACTATTTGGACAGAGGCATCTGAACAGGCCTACTTCTCACTAATTTTGTCATCCGAGACCAGACAGTTCTCTCCTCCCCATCCTTGTTTCCTCATCTGTAAGTGGGAGTAAATGGTCTCTTCATAGGATTCTTATGAAGTACCCCTGATAGGATGGGCCTAAAAGTTCTTCACAAAGAGTAAATTCTCATAAAAAGACAAGGCATTCTTTGTTCTTGGAGAGAAGGGGGAAATCTTTTATTTTTATTTTCTTATTACCAAATCAACTCTAGTTCACATCATTTTTATTCACATGCGTAGGAAAAAAAATTGTAATTTCTTCATGCAGAACTAGCAGGTAACACTGCAGCGTAGCTCCTTCCAGATGGATCAAAAGGAAAGGTACCTTTGTCTTGTGATTGTAACTCTGTAACAATAGGTGCTGATGAGGTGGAGAAGGGAGAGCGTGAGAGGGCCGACCTATGGGAGACGTATGGGAGTGGGGGTGAGCGGTGTCCCCCAGACCGGGCAATTGGTTGAAGCAGATAGGCAGGTAAGGTAGGGAGACAGTAAAAATGAAAAACAATGTGACCGTTTTATTGAAGTAAAGCATATAAATGTACCTTCATGTAACAATATTTCGAAGCGACAAAGCCTCTTCTGTCCGTGTGACAGCTGATTGAAGTTTTATAGAGACTTTTAAAAACTACAAGTTTCTAGTCCCAACAGCTTTAAAGCAGAGACAACTCAAAGACAGTCTGAATTTAGAATCTTCTAGATTAAACAGAATTTCCCAATTATTTTACATTTGTCTCACCCACACCAGCAGTAAAGCTACTTTCCCCTCTACTATTTATTAAAAGCATTCGGTTTGGCTTTTATGATTCTTTTTCTCACTCATATTTCACTGGTTTACATAATAAGGAAAACAAGTCAAGTGGCAAAACCGGTCTGTGGACAAACATAGGTGTCTCTTGGTAACCCCACACTGTGGGAGCAGAAGGGCCCCCGTGACCCCGAATCCCGCTTCCCGGACACACACACTTGCTCTGCCGTTAGGTCGCCTCTTGGAAGATTTCTAACATAGTCTAAAAACAGAGAAACAGTTGTGTCCATGAAGATGCCTTTGCTGCAGATAACAGAAGCCCTGACATGAGCTGGTTTTTAAAGAATAAGGAGATTCATTATCTCAAATAACAGGAAGCTGAGAAGTAAGGTGGGCTTCGAGGCTGGTTGATTTGGGGATCTAGCCATGCTATCGGGGCCCCAGGTTATTTCCATCCCCCCACATTGCTGTTCACAGCATCAGCTTCATCTTGCCACTGTGGCCAATCCTGGAGCACCATGGTTAAGTGTGAGAGAGAAAGAACAGGAGCTCACCCACAGGATGAGTCCTCCCCTTCCATCTGATTGGCCCAACTGGGGCCCCATGTCCCTCCCTGGAGTACTTAGTAACCATCTTCAGAGACACAGTACCTGCTGGTTGGTTTAGAATATTAGCATCCATTCCTGGAGCTGGAGAAGAGCTCAGTTTTCCTAGCCCTGTGAGTCTCAAAAGCTTGGGTTGAACCCTTGAGCAAAACTAGATTCTATTGTGGAAAAGGAAGGGAGGACGGGACGCTGGGAAAGATGGAGTGACTCCTACAGTAGGTTTTCCCTTGTTCACAGCATGGCCGTGGGCCAGCTCTGTGGCCTCAGAGGCCTGGTCAAAAGTCCTTGCATGGCTTCGCCCAGTCTTAGCCAGAGCAGCTAAAAGTGACAACATAGAAATAGAGAAACTAGTCTCGCTTCAATTCAGGATCACAAATATGGATGGGCCCTCTCCAGAGTGCCAGGCCACACGCCCACACGTCCCCCGGGTGTTCACGGTCACACTCTGCAGCAAAGCATCTCACAGCTTCTCTCCCCTTCAACTCCGACACCTGCTTTCTTCTCTCCTCACATCCTCTGGCTGAGATGCCTTTCTGTCACACTCCACTGAGCAAACAGAAGCTGCCAGATTGTTCTGTGATCACCTCTACCGTGTGGCTGCCTCTGCTGCGTATGCCGCCCTCCGTGTGGGCTCAGTCCATGGCCCGGCTCTCCTGGCTGGGGCCAACCCTCACCCTCCACTGGCGCCTGGACCTCCCACCCCCAATTTGCCTCTGCAGGACCTCCCTCTGGGAAATAGCCCCCCTCTCCAACTCTATCAGCATACAGAGCCTTGGGGAGCTGGCTCTTTTTTTTTTTTAAGATTGTATTTGTATTCATGAGAGACACAGAGAGAGGCAGAGACATAGGCAGAGGGAGAAGCAGGCTCCCTTTGGGGGGCCTGAGGTGGGACTCGATCCCAGGACCCCAGGATCATGGCCTAAGCCAAAGACAGACTCTCAACCGTTGAACCACCCAGGTGCCCCAGGGAGCTGGCATCTTAAAAACAAAACTCTTCCTTGACCTTCATTCTATCATTTCCTCAACCTCTCTCTTCTCTCAGCTTCTACAGCACATGCTCTCCCGGGGGGATTTTCTCCATGGGTTTCCTGCCTAAATCGCCGGCCATCTCTCACTGTCCTCTCTGAGCATCACCCCAAGTTTGGCTTGAGGCCTTCTTCTCTCCTTCCTTCCTCTCCTCTCCTATCCCTTCCCCTTCCTCCCTACCTTTCCCCCCTGAACTCCCACACTCATTCACCCCTGTCTATCTGCTCTGCTCCCCTGTTTCAAGGTCATTCACTGGCAGGTGATGGGCAGATTCTGAGTTCCAACCCCAAGCTACCCACCAAGCTTCAGGCATGTGGAGCCCACTGGCTGCTGGTGCTCTCTGCTTCCATGACAGGATCTCCAACCTGCTGGGCCCCAAATGCAGCTTCTGGGTCCCCCCCCCACCCATGTCCCTCAAATCTGTTTTTCCTCCCATCTTCACCACCCCAGTTAATGACACCCTAATCTGTTCCCTGTGACTCCCATTATATACTCGCCAGCAAGTCCTATCATTCCTTCCCTAAGAAGACCCTAAATCCCCTCGCTTTTCTCCATCCCCAGCTCCAAGCTGCAGCCACCTCCCCAAAACACTGTGATAAGCTGGTACTTCCTGTTCTTGCCCTCTGCATGGGTCAGGGCGGGGGCAAAGTGAGCTAAGAATATTAGATCAGATCATCTCACTCCCTAGCATGAACCCTCCAGTGGCTTCCTGTTGTGGGCAGAGCAACCTCTAGACACCTGATCATCGCCTAAGAGGCCCTACTGGATCCAGTCATGACCCCTCTCTGACCTTTTCTGGTGAAACAGGTCTGCAGGCACCCAGAGCCTCCTCTGGGCCGGTACAAATGCAGACTCGTTCCCACCCAGGGCCTTTCAACTTGCTCTGCTCCCTGATTGCATGATTGGGTCTTTCCAGTCACTCAGGCCTCAGCTTAAAGTTTAAAAAACCTCCACAGAGGGCTTCCTTGGCCACAAAGTCTAAGTTAGCCCCTTGCTCCCAATCACTCTCTACCCTTAACCTTGTTCTATTTTTGTTCTCGAATGTACTGCTATTTATATGATCTTTTCGCTTACTTATTTTTTTCCCTATCTCCTTCCCATTTGTGTCTCACTAGGGAACAGGATCCTTGGTCTTACTTACTAGCCTCAGCACCTAGAACAACAGCAGGAGCAAATAATAATAATAATAATAATAATAATAATAATAATAATAATAATTTAGTGAACGAATAGCTCTGTTTGCCCCAAGTAGATCTGGCTTCCCTGGGAATGGTCAATAGAGTTTGCAGGACAAGTCGGTCACTCTTCCATCAGTTTCCACTTAACTCAAGTAGCAAATATTCATCACTAGCTTGTGTGCACAGCCTTAGAGGAATGCAGGCAAAGAAGATCTAGAACTTGACCTCAAGCACTCACAAATGAGTGGGTGGTGGGCGATGGAGCATTAGAAAGTTCTAGAGCTGCAGTTGGACAAATACTGTGAAAACAGAAAGCACAGAGTGACATTGAAACTCAGGGAGGTCTGCCTAACACAGGAAGGTGAGGTCAAAGAAGTCTTCCTGGGGGAGGTGATGCCTAAGGTGAGTTTTAAGGATAGATGAGAACCAGCCAGGTGGAGCAGGGATGGAAGGTGGAAACGAACACTGTAGAAGAGGGAGCCTTGGGAAGCCATGGGGGACGTACAGGGAGGTTAGGAGGACTAGAGACTGAGTTCAAGAAGGACAGGAGGGCAGCCTGGGTGGCTCAGCGGTTTAGCACTGCCTTCAGCCCAGGGCGTGATCCTGGAGACCTGGGACTGAGTCCCACATCGGGCTCCCTGCATGGAGCCTGCTTCTCCCTCTGCTTGTGTCTCTGCCTCTCTCTGTGTCTCTCATGAATAAATAAATAAAATCTTTAAAAATAATAATAAATAGGGACGGCTGGGTGGCCCAGTCGTTGATCATCGACCTTTGGCTCAGGTCGTGATCCCAGGGTTCCCAGGATTGAGTCCCACATCGGGCTCCCTGCCTGCAGGGAGCCTGCCTCTCCCTCTGCCTGTGTCTCTGCCTCTCTCTCTCTCTCTCTGTGTGTGTGTGTCTCTCATGAAAAAATAAATAAAATCTTTTAAAAAAAAAAAAGAAGGACAGGAGGTGGGCATGGAAAGATACAAGTAAGACCAGTAAGAAGAGGCCGTATCATAAAAGCCCTTGTTACAACAGCCATAGCAGCTCACTTTTATTGAGAGCTCACTATATGTGAGGCACTTAATCACTACGACATGTGTCATCTCATCTAATCCCCTTGACAGCCTGAGAGATAGGTTCCATCACTATCCTCAGTTTACTGGTGGGAAATATTAAGTGTCTTTCCTGAGGACACCCAGAGAGTAAGTCTGGAGTCAGCATTGAAGCCCATGGAAGCATATTTCAAATGCTTTGAAACTAGCTCCAGGTCTCTTGTGATATTTCTTAATTTTTCTCTCTTTTTCTTTTAGAAGTGGGGGAGAAGGGCAGGGAGAGTGGGAGAGAGAGAATCTTAAGCAGGCTCCACCCCCAGGGCAGAGGCCCATACAAGGCTCAGTCTTACAATCCTGAGATCATGACCTGAGCTGAAGTCAAGAGTCTGATGCTCGGGGCGCCTGGGTGGCTCAGTTGGTTAGGCATCCGACTTGATTTTGGCTGAGGTCACAATCTCAGGGTTGTGAAATAGAGCCCCTACGATGGGCTCCATACTCAGTGGGGAGCCTGCTGGAGATTCTCTCTCTCTCTCTCTCTCTCTCTCTCTTTTCCCCCTGCCTCTCCTCCCCACAGTAAATAAATAAATCTTAAAAAAAAATAACTGACTGAGCCACTGAGACATACAGATTTCTGGGAAAAAAAGAAATAATAGTTATGATTATGTTCAGCTACACTATCATTCTATATGAGGGTGTAGGTAAAGAGGTTGACTTGCTTTATCCATTCTCTCCCTCCCTCTCTCTCTGCTCCCCCCAATACATAAAATAAAATATTTTTTTAAAAAAGTCAAACAATACAAATTTCCCAGAAATTTGTGTGTGTATAAATATATGTGATCCTTGGAGTTTCAATTATAAAAATACTGTATTCTGCTTATTTTTTCACTTAAAATAATTTAGTTCAGATATTTTTCACTTCAATATGGATAAATGTATTCCTTCTTCTGAACAACAGTGTAACATTCTATTTTATAAGCTTTTATAGTTCATTTATTCCTGTCTCGGTGGACATTTAAATTTTGTATAATTTTTTACTTTTACAAACAATATTACCATGCAGTCCCTGTACAGTCTATATTTACCTCCTTATGCAAGTGTTTCTGTGGGAAAAATTCCTAGAGGGGAAATTGCTGAGTTAAAGAAAGTGTGTTTTAAAAATTTTAATAGCTATTGCCAAATTGCTTTTCAAAGACGATGTAGCAATTTACATTCCATTAACAATATGTGAGAGTTCATGTTTCCCATGCCCTTGAGAATGAGCAAAATTTAATTTTTGTGGATGTACTAAGTGAAAAATGGGATCTTGTTTTATCTTGCATTTCTTTGATTATTTAAAAAGCGGAAAATTTTTTTTCATGTGTTGATTGTCTATTTGCTTTTTTTGGCTGCAAACTGTCAACCATTTGCCTATCTTTTTCATTGAATTGTTCATTTTTTTTCTTGCTGATTTTTAGATCTGTTTGTGTATTAAAGAAATTTATCTCTTCCTGTTATATAAATTGCAAACATTTTTTTTTCTATCCTGTGGTTTGTCTCTTGACTTTGTGTATGGTATTGTCTGTCTTGCAGAAGTGCTGATTTTTGTGTAATTTTGTCAATCTTCTATTATATGTCTCTTGGCCTTCTCCAGTTCAAAACTGAGGAAGAACTTACCAATGATTTTTCTAGTATTGCTCTAGTTGTGTGTTTTACATCTAAGTTATTGATTAAGTTAGACATTATTTAAACATAAGAAGTGAGATACTTCAGCATTTTCCCCCCCAGTGGCTTGTCTGGCACAACATTTCTGAATTATTCATATTCTTCCATTGACTTAAAATATCATTTTATTTATATTTTAAATTCTCAAATGTATTTAGGTCTATTTCTGGGATCTCTATTCTCCACTAACATCTTTGTTATTTCCTGTACTTTCTCTGTAATGTCTTTCTGTGTTTCCTGTAATTTCTCTACCTATAAAATGTCTTAATGTTGGGTAAAATTAGTTCTCTCTACCTTCATTATTCTGTTTATAGTTGTACTGGCTATTTCACTCCTTTATTATTCCAAGTGAGCTTTGTATCATTTTGTCATATTCTCAAAAAAAAATTTAAAATAAAAAATCCTGCTGCCATTTAGATTGGAATTGCAATTGCTTCAGGGAAAGGGAGTTATGTTTTCCCGTTTACTCCTGTCTTCTTTTTTGTTCCCAAATAATCAGGGTAAGATGGACTATGCTGCAAGAATAATTAAATCTTTAAATCTCAGTAGATTAATTCGACAAAATTTTGTTTCTCAGCATACAAATTCCAATGCAGTTCAGTTTCTCTCCAGGATAGGGGTCCATTTTTGTAGCAACTGCATTGTCAAGGCTAATTTGATCCTATAGCTTTGCTTTCTCAACATGAGGCTTCCATGGACTGCGGAAGAGACATTCACTATTCACTGTTCAACAATTACCTATGTGCTCCCTCAAATTTCTACCCCTTAAGTAGTTAGGCGGGGCCAGGAGACAATGGGTTTTGAGCTGAAGTGATGTGTCTCACGTCTGGGTCAAAGTTTAGAAAAACAGATGTAAATTTTTCCTGTGATCTTTTCCCTTGTTGGCCAATTGCTGAGTTCCTCAGTTGAGATGATATGACCAAAGACAGATAGACCCCCTCCTCAATAACTGAATCACTTAATGGAAGGCAACTGCCCTGGAGACTTACTTGGCTCATATCAAACCTAGTATGCATTTGAAATAACCTTTATTGTATTAAGGCCACTGAAATTCTTGCCATAATTTTTTATATATAAAATATGATATATATGTAAATATATATTATGTGTGTATACATATATATGTATATATATCCTATCCTGACCACTATAAAAATTAGTGCCAAAAGTGATACATTGCTGAAAAAAAACCTTAAAATATTGGCTTCAATATCAGAGACTGGGAAGAAGGCAAAACATTTGGCAAAATGTTGCATCTTGTGATTATCTTGAAGGTGGTTCATTTAGCAAATTTATAGTTCAGAGGGGAAATATCAGGAAACAGAACTTTAGAACTGTATGTGGGTGCTACTGATTGTCTTTGGCAAAGTATTGAAAGAGAGAAATAGAATGAGTTGAAGAGGGTTGGGGCAGAAAAGCAAAGGAATAAAGATCATTTAAGAAGTCTGCCAAAGAGAACACTGAGTGTGGTTACTTGCTCGAGGAAATGGCTGGAAGCAGATAGACAAAGCCTACTGTGTTTTTTGAGAGAGGTGTAAAGAAATGTCAAAGAAACAATGCACCTGTTCTTAAAAGTCCAAGGTCCCAACCTCAATTCCAGGCAGGAAATGGGCTAGGAAAGCTGTGTAGCCCTGTGGAAGGACAATACCCTCAATGCCCACTTCGGCTATGACTTCCCAGACGGTGGTGCCAAGGAGTTCTGAGAACTGCCCCACAGCCTGGGAATGGACCCGGGAAGTTGTGTTTGTACTGTGCTGTGTTGTTTGAAACACAGGGAGGGAGAGAGGTTGCCTTACATGGAACCTAATCAGATTCTATCAGAAATCTGAGACTGGAGCTGAGATGTTTCTGTTAATCTGAGAGGCTTGCTTGTTCTGAAGTAAAAAGAACTAAGAGTATTGTGGGTGTTGGCCATCTCTCATCCACCAAGTATGCTGAGAATTCTGTAGAGAAAGCGATCTTTTCTTTAGAGAAAAGAAAAAAAAATGCTTCTTGTGCAGAAGCAGAGATAAGAAACCATATTTACAAAGAGAGGAAGGAAACAGAGGGAAATATGATTCTGTCTGGGGTCTGTGGGGGCTTTCTATTCCTCCTGGCTACCTCTGGTTCAAGTCCCAAGCTGCATTCCTGTGGGTTCCAGGAGACACCCCTGTATCATTATAGTCCATCTCCTTTTCTTGTTTAAGTTTCATTGAGTTGGCTTCTGTCTCTTCAAATTAAAAGAACCTTAATGGAGGAAGTTCCCATACCTTATCACTGCAAAACATCTCCAGGAAGGGACCTCCCCTTCCTTCCTGCTGCATAGGTTGTGGTCACAGCCATGGCAATGAGAGTTCTCAGCCTGGTGTGATTTCAGAATCAGTATGAGGGAAGCTGGAATACGGACTCACGCTTCCATCCCCACCTACACTGGCCAATTTTAAGGACGGCCTCTTAGTACCAACATTGAGAAAAGCAAGAATATCAAAATAAAACATAATGATTCCAATTTGCCTTGGAGAAAACTCCACTCTGTATTTCCCTTATCCATTCGCTCTCCTGAGCTCAGGTTATTTCCTATCATTTCCTTTTTTCCCATACAGCAACGTCTCCTCTTCCTTCCTTTCTCACTCTCACTTGATGACCTTACTTCCTATTCCACTAAGAAAAAAGAAATAGCCAGAAGATAACTTTCTTATCCTTCCAGACCAAATCTGCTGAACTACCAGCAACTGTACCTGTTTTCTCTGCCCCCCCCACCCCAGTGCTTATCAGCACTGCCCAAGAGAGTTGTCCTTGATAATAGAGACGTCCTATATTGTCTCTGTTCAATACACCAGTCGCTTACCACATGTGACCACTGAGCACTTGAAAAGGGGCTGGTGCAACTTAACTAAGGAACAGAATTTTACATTTTATTTAATTTTAATTAACTTAAATTTAAGTGACCACATGTGGCTAGTGGGTGGCTGCTGTGTAGGACAGCATAGGTATAGAGAACTCTTTTGAGTTTTGCTACACGGGGAACAAAAAAAATGGGGTGGACAGTCACAGAGAGATGGGGTCAGAGCTGCACTTTTTAGAAAGGTGAATAAATGATATTTTAGCACAGCAGATGGAAATGATCCAGTAGAGATAGAAAAATAGATGAAGCAGGAGAAAGCAGAGTCAACTGCAGAAACAAAGCAGAATCTAGGTAGGAGCAGGCCATTGCATATGGCGGCACTGTCTCATATGGCAGCCACTAGCCACATGTGGCTATTTAAATATATGTTAGTTAGAACATCATGAAATGTTAAATTATTTCTCAGTTACCCTAGTCACATTTCAAGTACCTTCCATAGTGGATATAATTTCTATCATCAGAGAGAGTGCTGCTACACAGTGCAGTTCTACACTTTCTGTCTTCTTTTCATATTATCAATCTGTTTTTGGCATTTTTTAAAAAAGTTTTTAAGATCAACTTTATTCATATGCATAGTTTTGACAGCCAGAAAGCCTTATATTTTCTTCTCTTTCTTTCCCCATTTTCTGCTCTCCAAGTAATCACATTCAATTCTTTTATCTTTTTAAAAAAATATCCACATCTCTAATTTTAAATAATTTTCTTGTACTGCTTTTCAATTGTTTTCCATGGTCTGGGCACTGCTATGATTTCTTTATGAAATGTCTGGAGTGAGACACCTGGGTGGCGCAGCGGTTTAGCGCCTGCCTTTGGCCCAGGGCGCGATCCTGGAATCCTGGGATTGAGTCCCGCATCGGGCTCCCTGCATGGAGCCTGCTTCTCCCTCTGCCTATGTCTCTGCCTCTCTCTCTCTCTCTCTGTGTCTCTCATGAATAAATAAATAAAATATATTTTTTTAAATTTTTATTTATTTATGATAGGCACACAGTGAGAGAGAGAGAGAGAGAGGCAGAGACACAGGCAGAGGGAGAAGCAGGCTCCATGCACCGGGAGCCCGACGTGGGATTCGATCCCGGGTCTCCAGGATCGCGCCCTGGGCCAAAGGCAGGCGCTAAACCGCTGCGCCACCCAGGGATCCCAATAAAATATTTTTTAAAAGAAAAGAAAAGAAATGTATGGAGTTATCCTGTCCAGACCCCTCCCCTATCTTATTGCACACACGTGAATATTTCCTGCCCCTATCTCTCAACAGAGTCAAACAATTTTTATGATCAAATCCATGTTTTGTGTTTTAACCCTCCAACAACTTTTAATCACACTATAAAATCCAAAATCCATACTCTGATGTGCAAGACCCTCCCTGATTTGTTTCTGGGCTGCCTATTTCACCCTTTATCACCATGCATTGTCCACAGTACATCCCTGCAGTCCCTCAAAGTGTTTCTATTTCCAGAGTCTTCCCATTCGCTGTTCCTGCTGCCTAGAATGATCTACTCACAAGGCTCTCTCCTCCAGTCATTGAACTGTTGCCTCCCCAGAGAGACTGTCTATGGACACCTTACTGGTTGGAGGAACCCGTGTCATTCTCTATCCTTTTGTTCTACTTAATTTTTTTAATGAGTCTGAACAATACCTGGCCTTATGTTGCTGTGCATCTGTTTCTTTATTCTCTGTGTTCTCCATTAATTTGTATGCTTCATGAGAGTAGAGTCTTAGACTTTTCATTCACTTCAGTATCCTCAGCACCTAGAACATTGTCTGGTAGGTAGCTGGTGCCCTGCTGCTCAAAAGTTATTTGTCCAAATAAATGAATGAGTGAATGAAATGATGAATTTAGCAGTTTCAAAGCTGAGCCAGTTTTGC
The DNA here is from genome assembly GCF_905146905.1 of Nyctereutes procyonoides. Lineage (NCBI taxonomy): Eukaryota > Metazoa > Chordata > Mammalia > Carnivora > Canidae > Nyctereutes > Nyctereutes procyonoides. The sequence goes on along the minus strand of NW_026575036.1, from coordinate 24,900,399 downwards.
ATTCACGTTGGTGGGAAAGGTGAGTTCTGTCTGGGCAAACCCACGGAAACAACTCAAATGCTGGTTCAAGTCCATTTTCCACAGGCCAGGAAAACATCCTGAGTAGCCAGAGGCAAGGTTCAGATGCATCATCCTCTTGACTCCTTATGATGACCTCTGAGAAGAGCACAGAGGAACTTGTTTATTTGTTCTTTAAAATTAACCCTGTCTTAATTAGGAGGTAACATGGCAATTCCTTTTTCATCATGGATCATTGGTGCCTTGCTAACAAATCGCTTGCACAGCTCCTGTCTGTACTGGTTCCATTCTAAGCGTTATACATGGTGTCCACTTACTTGATCTCCGTCGGGCAGGACTTGGTGTTATAATATTTCCTAACATTGAAGTTAGGACAAGAGCCCAGCAGTCCAGAAAGGTAACTCAACCCCATTGTTACAGTCTTCATAGTTGATGAAATCCCACAGATCCTATGGGTATATTTAATTTACAAATCTTCCTGGCTAAAAATATATCTAAGTCTTTGTTGACTACATAGTTCTAGTGATCAATCAGGATACATTCTAAAATCTAGGACAAAATCCCTTTTCAAAGGTAACTTCTAGTTCTTTTGCAAATGTAGTTTTATTTTTCTTACATGAGCTGTATGTTCTTATTGTAAAAATCTTAGGGAACACAGTTGAGCAAATGGAAGAAAACTGAAAACATCTATAATTAATACTCTACTATTAACATTCATTTGTATAACTTGCAGGTTCTTCTGAGAATACATTTTGATGTCTGTGTAACATTATTAAATAGATATGCCTCACATTCTTACCCCGAGAAGATCCCCTAGAAAATATACGAGTATAAGCAAAAACAAATGCTTTTGGATTCGGTATAAGGACAAGACACCTTTTATCAGCGTATCTTTGGCCATTCATATCAAACTTGCTATTACAAAAGCTCTGCCACTTGAATATTGCTTTAGCTGCTCTTTGTAAAATGACCCGGAAGAAAGAAGGAAAGAAAGGAAGGAAGGAAGGAAGGAAGGAAGGAAGGAAGGAAGGAAGGAAGGAAGGAAGGAAAGAAGAAAGAAAGAAAGAAAGAAAGAAAGAAAGAAAGAAAGAAAGAAAGAAAGAGTGTGCCAAACTGCCCTGATGCCAGTAGCATCAGTCTACATGAAGTAATGACGCGAACTGAAACCCTAAACCCATATGGCTAGTAGAATATCTGTGGTTAATAATGTTTATGTAATCCAAATAAAGTTAATGGGTTTTAGGACGAATCCCAGGGATAGTTAAGGTCAAAGAGAATTAAATGGGATGTGAGGGGGATCTGACTGGGACATCTGTTGCCCTGTTGATTGCCAGGGTTGATTTGGCCTATCTGGCTGACTAGGCGGGTGTCCCCACCCTCCCTCAGGGCTCTCTGTGTGTCTCTCCCCAACCTGTGTGCTGGATGGAAGAGGACAACCTACCCTGCTAGAGGAGGACCATCCTTCCATCAAGGGCATAGGATGAGCTGGGTTCCCTCGTTAGAATCTCCAAACAAGCTCTCAAGGTCTATTATTAGAAGCTTTAAAAAAAGAGAGAGAGAGAGAATTAAATGAAAACCAGGATTCTCAGTATGGGAAAAGATTGCTATTGAAGACACATTATCCAGTCCCTCAATTATATGCATAGTTTGATGTCCTTTTTTCCCTTTTTAAAATTGAGCATTTAAGTAAATAAAACAAGGTATGAAAATTTCGGCAAATTACAAGAGGCTGATTATTGCAAACCAAAACTAAATATTGCCTTTTTTTTAACAGAATGGCAGCCAGAACAAATAGTTTTTTATTTATTAAAAAAAAAAAAAAAAAAAAAAAAAACTAAAAACGTAGTGGACCAAAGGGAAACATTTATTTTTTTTCTTTTTTTTTTCAAAGGGAAACATTTAAATATCATCTGGACTGAATCTAAATTAAACGTATAGTCTTTTTTTTAAAGATTGTATTCATTTATTCATGGGAGGCACTGAGAGAAAAAGAGAGACATAGGCATAGAGAAGCAGGCTCTCTGTGGGGAGCCTGATGTGGGACTCAATCCCAAGCCTGGAGCCGAAGGCAGATGCTCAAGCACTAAGCCACCCAGGTGCCCCAAACTTTTATTTTATTTATTTATTCACAGTCTTTTTATTTTGAATTTCTGCTCTGAGAATCAGTGGGACGGAAGCGATGTTTTCCACATATTTAGAGTAGAGGAGGGTTTCTGGGTCCTGCTGTGAGAATAACTGATCCTCAGACGAAGTGGTACAATCTGTCTATAGGGCTATTGCACACAGAGTGATCACTACATGTACTTCACATCTGGTGTTACAAAGGCCTTAGGGATATGGGGTGAACAACACTGACGTGCTTTCCACCTTCATCGAGTTCATTGTCCAGGAGATGATGAACATTCAACAAACAAGAATTTAGTCCCAACGGAGAACAAATGACTTTAGTAGTGAATAACAGGAGAACCAATCTTTCTCTCCAGGCTTGACGTAGAGCCTCCCTGAAGGAGTCACCATTCAATGGGATCCTGAAACTGAAGAGGAAGTTGGTCCCTACCCCACCCTTTCCACGGAACTTCTGGTGAGAGGCAAAAAACATGCGAGGGCTCAGAGGCAGGCATTCACCAAACCATAGGAAGACCCCTGTAGCTAAAGAGTAAGTGAGGGAGAGGGGAGTTCTTGGTTTATTCTACTGCTACCCATATAAGCACCATTATAAATAGGGATGGTGGATATTTGGGAAGAAAAGTATCAAACTATGGTGTTAAATCCACAGGATACAAAATTCACCCCCTTCCTTCTATAATTCTAATCAGTCCTGTTTAGTTTCCTTTCTTTGCTGCCATTTTGAAGGTTGATGGGCTCCATAGTTTTGTCCTTGCTCTTGGTCCTCATGTGTTCTTATGCTGCACACTCTTCTGGAAGATCTCGTGTTTCTTAAACAGGTCTGATAGGCTTCTACCCCAGGGCGTTTGCCACTCCACGTCCTTCCACAGAGGACACTCCTCTCTTCTGTCTTCTCATGGGTTACTCTCTCTTCCTTTAGGTTTCTGTTCAGATGTAACCCTTCTGAGAGGTCTTCTCTGAGCCCTTACCACTCTCTGTTCCCTTACTCTCCATTATTTTTCCTGAGAGTATTAATATTATCTGGCATTATGTGATATTTTAATTTTTATTCTAGATCTCCTTTCCACTAGACTGTAAGTTCCTGATGCCAGAACTTTCTCCGTTTTTCTGCTGCATAAATGTTCAGCTACCCATACAGAGTTACTGGTATAAAATAAACAATAGATATTAGTGTTATGTATGATTAATGAATACATGAATCAATGATAGAATGAATTTCATGCTGTCCATGGATTCAGCTACTACCTGCATGCTGTTGACTCTAAAATCCATGCTTCCAGCCTTCTCTCTCTTGAGAGCCAGATCCACTTACCCAAATTCCTGTGACATCTGTGTTTTCATGACCTAGAGGCACCCAAAGTAACATACCCCAAACAGAACTCATCAGCCCCAACAACCTAAACTTGCTATTCCTCTTGTGTTCCCTTCTTTGTGAATGACTCCGCCATTTGCCTGGTTGCCCAAGCCAGAAACCTGAGAATCATGCTCTGTTTGTTCCTCTTCCAAATCTTCCACATTGAGTCACTAAATCCTGCTGATTCTACCCCCTTTGACTTGACCCTCGTCCTGCGCAGCTCCACTGACACCATCTTATTCACTTATGTTATCATTTTTGACTACTTGACCTACCACAAATCTTGTCTTCCACCAATTCACGCTTTACCATGTCACCAGGAAAATCTCTCTGTAGTAGAGCTGCAATCATGCTTATGAGTCTTCAGTGGCTCCTCTGTGCTGTAAGTTAACAGCCAAGCTTCTTGGTATGACATGCAAAGCCATTTAAAATTAAGTCCCCATCTATATTCTAGAGTACATCTCCTGCCATCTCTCCTTTTATCTCCATTTTGCTTTGCCACCACCATTCACACTAGTACAATGGTATGCAAGAAATACTTTCAATAAATATTTCTGGGTCACATTCTCAAAAAAGTGTGTTTTTCTTCGTTATTCAGGGCCCTCATATATCTCGATAAAGGGGAGGGTCCTTAGAGACAACGTAGCTTATGATGACCTCACTTGTAGCTAAGACCTTTCTGAAAGTTTGTCTTTTTGTGGAAGGGGTAATGCTACGCCTTCTGAAAGAGCCTGTTCAGAGGTATGAAAGGAAGATTTGTTATGTTTCCAACTTCATCATTTCCAAGCAATAGGTAAGCCTTCAATTTGTAATCAGAGCATTCTCCTCCTCCTGACACTGAGAACTTCCCCATGTCATTCACCTACCTCCATGATGCTGGAATTGTTCCCATAAAGCAACATAATGCCTATCTCTACATTGGTTTACACAACGCTTTCAAGGAAACTGGGGAATCTAGTTACTCTTTATAAACCTAAATGGAATAACCAGCACCCATGAGTAGAAACCCTAATCATGCCTACTCATCCCTTGGGCTTAATAAAAGGGATACATTCTTGGAAATTCAAGTTGTCTAACAAATGAATGGGCTGCCTGACAAGGTACTCACTTCCCCATCATTGAGGATATTCAAACAGAACATAGATATCCACGCCATGGTTATTAGATGTTTCAAAGGAATCATATCTCTGAACAGGTGCTGAATCAAATGAGCACAGATGTCCCTTCCTTACGCTGATATTCTTATTTGTCTCTGAGTCAAAGGATAATTACACAATCCTCCATTTTACTTTGGTTGTATAGATTTAGACTTTGGTTAACAGATGGGAAAACAGACTCTGAAACTAAAAGCCCAGGAATTATTGTGCTTATTTTTATCAGGTAGTTTTGTATAATCCTGAGATTTAAAAAAATACTCTGAAGAAATTTGTTTGTAGAATGAGTTTCATCATAGTGAGTATTGTCACAGTAAAATATTTCCATGGCCAGTATATTGTCAAACAGCAAACGATGAAGTGCTATGATGAACACTTCTTTCTTAATGCATTAAATAATTTGGACCTTTTTTGGAAGTTTATTAGAGTATCTCAAGAATACTTTTTCCCTTTACATTCTGTTGGTTTGATTCTGTGAAATGAGCAGCTGGTTGTATCCAGACTTTTGAAGATCCAGGTTTCAAAATAAAGATCATAGAGCAGCTTTAAATTCGTTTAAGGATTCAAGCTCTGAAAAATTATATATAGTATTAGTCAGGATCCATTTGGGAAAACAGAAACCATTTAGATATTTCAAGCAGTGGGAACTTAATACAAAAATTCATTATAAGGATGGTGGAAAGCCTGGAGGAGCAAGAGAAAAAAAAAATCAGGTTACTGAAAGAGAAACCAGAGGAAACCAGTTCCTCCCTGAAGAGTGTTGCTATGACTCAGGAGTAGGAGTGGGTACTCCAGAGGAGGCCTTGCCGGTGCTGCCAGGCCACTGGCAGCCAGGACACTCCCCCGCCCCAATCCACTATATCTCCCCCACCCCCGGTGCAGCATTATTGGTTTAGAAGCTGCCCTATTACTGCTACAGCTCTCACCCCAAACTGACAGCTCAGATGGGAAGACAATCACTTCCTCCTCTTTTTAGCCTCCAGGGTCCCTCAGAGCCTGCATCCAATATGAAGCCAGGGGACAAGGGCCCAGGAAATCACAGTTGGCAGGAACTCAGCCCCTAATCATCCAGAGCAGTGCCCAGAAGGGCAATTGAGCTAAACACATGTAAGCAAAGGACACCAAAGCCTAGAGACTGATGACTATTGTCCTAATTTCCTTTCTTTTCTTTTCTTTTCTTTTCTTTTCTTTTCTTTTCTTTTCTTTCTTTTCTTTTCTTTTTTTTTTTAAAGATTTTATTTATTTATTTGAGAGAGAGCATGAGTAGGGGAAGGGGAAGAGAGAGGAAGAAACAGACTCCTTGATGAGCAGGGAGCCTGATGTAAGGATTGATTCCAGGACCCCAAGATCTTGACTGAGCAGACGGTGGACACCTAACTGACTGAGCCATCCAGATACCCTGTCCTAATTTTCAGAGGACATAAAAGTGATTTCTGTAAAAAGTAAAGCAATTAGAATGACACCAACCTCTAGCAAGATTCTAGAATAAGTGACTAAGGGATTGTTTCGGAGTCTTTACATAGGGAGAAGAGAGCCATGAGATTCCAACAGGGGACTATTAATTTATTGTGTTCAATACCTCTGGGAACCAGATAATTGCAAGGGCCAAATCTCAGCAATTCAGAAGATAGGAAATATAGGACATCTTAGGATATAAATGTCTAAGAAACTTGTCCCAAATCAGAAAGCAGACATTGTAGATTAGCATACAGTCACCTGTTCCATTAAAGTCTATGCATATGTGACATTTCACCAATGGAACAGATTTTTTAGATCTGGAAAGACCCCAGAGATCTGCTTTATTACTGGAGGCGGCTGGGATTCAGACCACTGAGTGCCTTGTCTAAGGTCACACAGCTGACACCGCAGAGCTGAAAGTGCAATTCAGGTCTCAGCTTGCTGTGAGTGCTTTACTACACACGACTCCCCCACAAAGGATGTAGTATGATGCAGCTATGTAGCATCTTTGCAAAGATGATAACTGTCCTTCCCTTCAGGATGGAAGATTTGCAGGGAATCATCTAAACGCTAGTTCTCCGGCCACGGTGTGACCAATGGCAAGCATTGTTCAGGCATTGCAGGTGTGGGGAATAGGGTTAAGATTTGGCCTTGACACCAGGGACATGTGTGGGCATGTCTGAGCCTGCTGGGTTCCCTAGCTCCATGTCCTCTTCCTAGTTTGAGCTGGAAACTGTTTTGAAGCTACTGTTTGCAAAGGTATCGTTTCCTAAACTTATTAAAGTTTACCCAAATGAATTTAAGCATCACTATGCAAAGTAACATCTAGATCACCTCTAGGAAAATCGAATTAAGTCAAAAAGAGATTTGAAAAGAAAAATGACTATGTCCACCATCTTTGTCCATTTGGGCTGCCATAACAAAATACCACTCATTGGGCAAATTATAAACAAAAAAATGTGTTTCTCACAGTTCTGGAGGCTGAAAAGTCTGAGATTAGTGTGCCAGTGTGGTCAGGGTGAGGACCCTCTTCTGGGTCAATGTGTCCTTGCATGGTGGCGGGAACTACAGAACCCGTAAGGTCTGTTTTATAAGAACATTAATCCCATCCACAAAGGCTCCACCCTTAAGATCTGAGAACCCAGAAGGCCCCACCTCCCATAGCATCACATAAGATATTAGAATTTCAAAATATGAATTTGGGGGAATAGAGGAGATACAAACATTCAGATGTATACAAACGTAGCATCCACTTAACTCTCATTCACTGAATTACCCCTTGTAGACCAGCCCTGTGCCTGGCTCTGACTGTGTGTTTTACATGCATTCTTTAAAATCCTTATCACCCTCCTGCATATGCGTGATGTAGGATTACCTCTACTTTAAGGATGAGAAACAAATTCAGAGGGTTGCCACATGCTAGGAGGAGGAGGAAAGTCTGACAGTTGAACAAATCCCTCTGACCCCAGAGGGCATGCTCTTCCCACTCTGATACATACTCCTTGTTTACTCAACATTTACCCAACAAATACATGTCAGTTTTTTTTTTTTTTCTGGAAAAGTCAGAAATTGTACCTCAGGTATAGTACTTGAACAAGCTATTAAAGAAATAGAAATCCATTTGTAAACACAGGCCAATGCCATGTTCTAATAAAATAAAATAGGCTTCTATATGCTTAAAGTGAACTATGACTCCTGAAATATTCATGTGGCTCCCAGGGAGAGGTTATTTAGCCATTGATGAGATTCTGGGGCTTCATTAACCTTAATAAAATTAGGTCTGATTCTTTAAATTAAGCAAGAATAATGCAAAACGAGGACAACCTCTGGCTTAGAGTAGAACATTGCCTATGGCTGGGGTTGTATCACTGTAACGACACTAAGTATTTGGAAGGGCTAGTGAACATTTGCAATCTGCAGTTAATGGGAAACCAACCGTAATGCTAATATATTGCTACTATACTAGGGAACTATTTTATTGACGACAAATGATCTTTTTGGGTAGAAAGGAGAAAGAAAGGAGATTTACATTTTTGTCTTGCTACATTTATTCCAAAGGATCCCAACTAACAGCAGCAGAGGTGGGCTATTTTTGTAGACAGCCAGAGAGTAAACAGGTTAGGCTTTGCAGGTCACATGGACTCTTGCTGCCATCGTAGTGGGAAAGCATCTTTGATAATAGGGGAAAAAATGAGTGTGGCTGTGTTCCAATAACATGTTATTTATAAAATGAGAGGCCAGGGAGAGGACTAGAGTTTGCCCACCCCTGGACTACAGTGTTAGAAGGCATCAGATAATAAAGGTTGCTTCTGCTGCTCCTCATATGCCCAAGAGACTATCAAACCAAAGAAGCCTAGTGACATTTATTAATTTTTTATCTCACTGTAAATATTGGGACATTCAAAGCCAACACAGAATATGACATTTCTTTAATGAATGTTGCCATACTTATTTTAAAGGATTTGGATGGAATCTTGGGTGTTCATTTGTCGGTTGTATTTCTTAGTGGCTCTGCATAAAAACAGAAAACAATCTAGAGGCAAGTGATGGAAAGAGGCCAGGATGAGCCGCCAGGTGTTCAGAGCCTTACAATTGATGGCAGTACTAGATCAGTATTTGAAGAAGAGGTGGTGAGTATCTTTCCAATTTACAAAATCTGCCAAATCTAAGACTCTAGAACTGTGCAGGCTAAATTATTATTCTAATAAATTATTAGAATTTTCTATGACCAAAGTATATGCTAAGCCTCTGAAAGTATTAATTGAGATGAAGCAATTTTTCATGATGTTTCTTGGTTTTGTATGTGTGTTTAACCACTAAATGGAAGTATTATCTTTTAGACAGCCAATAATAACAGATTCAACAAGGCTTGGTGACTATAATAAATTAATTCAATTACAGTTCTTTTCCCTAGAGATTTTTTGGGGATTATATTTCTTATAAAAAATGACACTCATTTTATATATTTTCTGATGGAGAAGCTCTATGATAATATTGAAAAATGCATTATATCATTCCTTAGAGTCTTGGTTATCAATCTCACCATGATGTTGTAGCAGTAGCAGGTTAGATGTTGGAGCTCAACTACAGATAAAGAGAAAACACTGACAATTTAAAAATAATTTAAAAATCAAAGCAGTTTTCTAACAGAATTTAGTAATAATAGTAGTACAGTAGTAAACGCTACTCTGGTGGCAGTTGACATTGACTGAATTGTGACTTGTACAAGGTACCACGCTAAACATTACATATATCTTATCTCATTTAATCCCCCAACTAGCCTAATGATGGAAGTATCATTTTACAAATGAGGAAACTAAAGCCAAAAGAGGTTATGTAACTAACCCAAAGTTAAAGGCCTCGAATCCACATCAGTCTGATAGCAAAGCCACTGCTTTTAAGTAGCATGCCAGGGATTCTCAAAGTGTGGTCCCTAGACCAGTAACACTAGCACAGCCTCGGAACCTGTTAGGAATATGAATTCTCAACCTACACCCCCTACCTGCTGAACCAGAGACTCTATGGATGGGACCTAGTAAGCTGTTTTTAACGAGTCCTCTCCTGGTGATACCAATGTCCGCTGACATTTAAAAACCCCTTACTATGCTAGATGGCATCTCAAACAAATGATTAACATCGAATAGCATTAGTTGCTCAGTTAATTAGATGTGATAACAGGAGAGAACTACTCCAGCACATCATGGGGCTCCCAGTAAGCATTAGGTTATAATAGTTTATTTTTATTTTTTTAGTTTATTTTTATTATATTAATATTACTCATTTCTGCATATCCTGAGGTTAGATTATTAGACACTGTGCCTGAACTCCCAACAGAGTTAGAAACTCTGTTTTCCAAGTGGAGGAAACCCCAGAACAGTCTGTTTAGAAAGGAAAACAGGCAAATATGAATAAATGCTACTCACTGGCCAACCAAAGCCTCGAGAAATAGTGTTAAGCTAAAGCCAATTCCATGTTTTGTATTTATCAGAATACCCATTGCTTTAAGGATTTCAAGGTAGTCAAAAATTCACCTATTTGAAAACATTCCTTTGAATGAAACTCAAAAGTCATACTGGTGGTGGTGGTCTAAGCAGTGAATGCAATGGTGACAGAGAATAATTGGTGACCAAAGAGCTTTAGCGACTTTTTTAAATAACAAAATAATGGACCCCAGCAGTGATATGTTCAAAGGGATATTTTAATGGATGCCATCAATGCTACAATTGAATAGGATTTTTTATTTTATGAATGTATAGATTCACAAGGTGTGAAATGTCTCCCTAGCCTCTTCTCTCCTTCGCAATCTTTGCAAAATCCTACACGTGTATGTGGCTCAAAATGCCAAGTGTAATGGGAAGTATCCACACCGGAGAGAAAGAAAATCTCACTGCTGTTTAATATACCTGCTAGGGACTCTTTTTAAAGTTGTTCTGAAAGGGCCCCTACCCCTCAACTGGTAGCCCAGCACGTGGGCAGTGCCCCTATGGACACAGACTGTGCAGGTGTTGGGATGAGGGATGAGGGGCAGAGGGATGGCTGCAGTGAGAACTTAGAGCCGGAGAAGTAGGCGGCTGCCTGGCTCCCTCCTCAGAAGCACAGTGCTCTCCTCAAGACTTTGTTTAAATCCCCAGGGTTCCCAGCAATGCCCTTGGCTGGGCTAGTCCCAAATCTGGCTGGATCCCTGTGAGCCTTCATCCCTATTTCTACTCTTCAGGTCACTCTCTGACTCATGACCTTGCATAGGGGTCACTGCCTGCCTAAGTTGCTCCAGGACTCGTGTTGAGGGGGTCATGGTCTCTGCTGGTGACCTGGCCGGCTTCCAGGAGGAATGGCTTGTGAGCCGATCATTTCCGCCAGCCAGCATACTGTGGCTCTAAAGGTGTTGACGCTTTGGTTTGAGAGGACTCACTCACATTGGATACAGAAGATGTTCAGGATTCTGGAATACCAAGACAGAACCCCACCCAGCTTTGGGTTTGAGCTCATGGAATGGATTAGCTTTTGTCTGTTCCTATTCTGACTGTGGCCTCCTCTGCTCCACACCACCCAAGGGCAGTAGGCAGGCTGTTGGTGTCCTTCACTGTGTGCGCTCTCTGCTGCTGGCATGCAGGGCCTACTTCTCTCACTTCTCCCTGGGTTTCTCCCCCACCCCCCAATCAAGGCATCCTCAGAGGTGGCCAAGCCCATCTCCTCCAAAGGCTTTCCAGACCATGGCTTGAGAATTGAGAAGGCAGATGGACCCTTCTGATCAGTGTCTTGCTTTGCCTCCAGTGGGCATGGTGGCATCATGCTTTCCTGGAGTGAGGGACAAATATTTCCTACAGAATGTGACAGCTTTACTCACTCTGCCCACAGGCCCCTTGCCTATCCTCCTGGCTGGTGGAGATGTGTGAAAGTCAAGAGTGCAGTCAAGAGGGACAGAGATCACTTTCTAAGCATCTGGTGATTTCAAGAGAAGACAGAGGTAATTGGAAGATATATTGTTCCACCTTTATGATACCAAGTTCCAAACGGTAAATTGTATATGACCCCAAAATGGAATACTGTTCACATTTTCTGGTATTCCCTAAGTAAGACTTGCATTTGTGGTCATTATCATTGAAGCACAATAATGAATTTTGGGAGAATCCTTGGAAACCAGCACACACGGGCCACACAATGCATGATTCAGAGCCATGCATTTAACAGGTATTAAATAAATGCAGAGATAAGATCTGTATACGGTTTCAATATACACGAATTCTAAGGAGCCATAACATTGTGGGTAATAACAGCATTGCTACCCTATTTGGGGGGTGAAAAATAAAAAATTATCCAGGAGTCGCACATTTGACAATAAAGAACATGAGTGATGATTCCTAGACTTTCACTGAAAAAGATGGTCCCTGGATATTGGCCATGACCAGACAGTAAATACACACCAAAGTATCTCTTCCACTTTTTCCCATTATTCTGAATCTCTGTTGATAAATCCACATACTTCCCAGGGACCCACACATTTTGTAAAAAAAAAAAAAAAAAAAAAAAAGGTATTTAATAAAAATCTTTAGTTTGATAGGGCCTTGCAAGAAATTTTCCCTGGGGCCATATACCCCACATAGGGGCAGCTCTGCTTGGCTGTGTCGTTTTCTTTCACAGTTAAGTATTAACTGACTCGCCACAAAGTGCCATGTTCTGTGTCAATTGCTGTGAGGCCACAGCTCATCAAAACCTATACCATATAAGCGCTGCCCTCCAGAGCCATGGTCTTGCTGGCTACGCAAGTCTTAGACATATGACACAGATGAGGGGAAATTGAACACCAGACATTTTAGGTGGTGCTTACTACATCTTGAAACATGGCAGAAATGGTTAATGCCCCATATTAAGTATCTTAATTCTCACAATAACCTTGCAAAGAAGAAACTATTACGGTTACCATTTACATTGGGAAATTTAGCCACAGAGAGAGGAAGTAATTCTGCAAAGATTGCCATATTTATTAAATGTAAGAGCTGAGATTTAAACCCTGAGTAGTCTGGTTCCAAAATCTATTCCCTTAACAACCACATTAAACCATTTATCTAATAACGAGAGATACGACTTACCATAGTAAGGCCTACCATGTGTCTGGCACCGGACCAAAGGCCCAATTAACTCATTTAATCCTCACAATAGCCCTTAGAGGTATCTATGAGGCTGGTGCTGCTAGAACTGTAGTAAAATGATTTGCAGTAAGACTTCCTCATATAGGAAGGGAGAAGAGATGGGCCTCTCCCTATTCCTCCCACCGAGTGCAACCAAAACCCTGCACAGTACATATAAAACAAACACAGGGAGACTCTGAGAGGTGAAAGGAGAAGGCACGCCATCTAAACACGTTGGAATCTGGGGAACACTATGTCGTGAGTTCCTTGGGTTTTCTGTTTTGCCTCATTTATCCCAGACCTGGGGCTGAAGAAGCTGGAAGCCTGAAAAGACCAATGGGTGTAGCCCAGAAAGCCCCAAGAGAAGCCTGCCCCTGCCCCTGAAAGCTAAAGGAGTGGCCGAGCAAGATAGAAACCCTTTAGGCCGTAACTGCACTACTCCAGCCAAACACTCCAGAGAAATCCATGAGCACATTCTCACCCCCCTTGCAAGGCGTTAACAAGGAGCCCAAACATCTGTGCCAAGACTTTCATCCCCCAGAGGCAATGAGGCCTCTTCCATGTAGTAGTGTCAATGGAGATCAGTTGGGGACCTTGAACTCCCATCTCCATCAGGCAGTGCTGAGGTGCCCCTCCCCATCCCCCCTGGGATGGTGTCAGAGGCGGCCTAATGCAGAATCAGGACTCTCACCACTGCCCAGCAGGAGTGTGGTTCCCCAAACATCCCCCCATGATGTCAGAGGAGACCAAATGAGGAGCAATAGTGAGGCACCCCTATGCTGCTCGTTGGGGAAGTATCCGTGGAGGCTTAGTGGAGAGCCAAACTCCCACCCACACCCCGTGGTAAAGATGAGCCCCCAGCTTGGGCATCAGCAAAGGGCCCGTGGAAAGCCTGAATTTCTGCCCTCAGCTGGTGGCAATAAGGTTGTCCCCTCCTCTTTTTCCGCCCAAGTAGCGTCAGCGGAAGCCAGACAATAAGAGGGTTGGAATAAGATCCAGAGTCTCATAACATAATACCCCAAATGTCCAAGACAAAGGAATTGCTCATTATCCCAAGGGCAAGGAAGATCCCAGACTAAATGAAAAAAGACAAGCCATAGATACCAACACCAAGACGACAAAGATGTTGGGATTATCTGACAAAAATTGTAAAGCAGCCATCATAAAAATGCTTCTGTGGCTTACTTCAACTTAGCATAATGCCCTCTGGGGAGGCCTTTCTTAGAAAGGAGAGTGAAAAGAAGAAAATTAGGTCCACATGTGCTCATTTTCCCTTATTTTTCCTTCTAATATCTTGAAGAAATGTACGTACTTTGACAGTTTTCTGAAATATGGTGTTCAAACTGTTCCCTGAATGTAACCATCAGGATTTCTCTAAATCCATTAACTAATCTCTTCACAATTTGGAACGTGTGTTACCGAGGCACTGATTTAAAAATATTTCTGTGTTTCTCACGTATTTGCTTTTTTCCCCCCATCAACAATTCATTTTACACAATTTCCCTTTTTTATTTCCTCAAATTTCTTTTTCCGATTTTCTAAGCCAAAAAGTAAGATTTAACAGTGTGGTACCCCTGAGCTTTCCAGTCATGGCGTCATGCTGTTCATCCCTTGTGTTTTTTTGTCTGTCATCTCTACTCACCTAGATGAATTAGTAAGAACTCTTGCTTCTTTTAAGACTCTTGGTGATCATTAACAATCTCCTGTTTTCCTTCCTGGTTTTGTGTCTGTCCTCCGCATCTTTCTCAAACTGGAATCTTGTTTTGTCTTCTTTTTATTCTTTATGTCCATCATCGGATTTTGCTGGTAGCCTTTTTCCTGTCACCACGCTGGAAACCTATTATTATTTTTATTCCTTGCCCTTGAGAATAAAAAAAAGATAAATATATTTCGACACCACAGTATACTTCTTCCTTTTTCTAAATCACCTTAGAACTAGTGTTTCACATCAAATGCTTTATAGAACAAAAATCTCAAAATCAATTTAAAATTTTTTTTTACTGAAATGAGGAGGGCCAGAATGATTATATAGAACCTTCTTTCTTATTCTCAAGTACGTAGGAGAAGCTCCTTCTGGACAGAAATGGAATTCAGACATATTTGGGATTAACTTAAGATCTCTGTGGAGTCATATATCATGGAGGTCTGCTGTGTCCTGAGATTCTTGTAATAGATGATTTCAATTGCCCGACCAGTGCCCAGCATCAGCACTCAAGTGTGTTGGGGCAATGCTGGTTGATATTTAAGTGCTCTCATCCTTCATTTTTCTGACGAGGCAGCCTCAGCCTTGAAGCAGTCTTGAGTAACCACCATATCCGAGGCTGTGAGACTCTGAGGTATTTATTCATGAGATCTGAAGTTTTTCTCCCAGAGCTGGCCACTGATTCAGAGAGAAAATTCCACTCAACTCAGCCTCAGCATAAAGCACTTATTTTAAGCTCCAGACAGCTTCTGGGATCCTGGGGAAGTTGGGCATCTTCTGACAGGAAATGGGAGCTAGAAAAGTTGAATCCAAGAAAGGACGGCTCCTCCAGATCTTTCTCGCTCCTTTCCTCTGTGTAGCCACGTGTGTATTCGCTCTCCCTCCCTCACTCTCTCTCTCTCACTTTCTCATTCTCTTTCACTGTGGGCTTGTGGCTCGAAATGGCCCCAGCCCCAACATTTCATCATTGCCTTCCTGCCCAGCAGCCTCCTCCGGATGACTCTATCTCTCAGAGTTCTAATTCCAAAACTCTGAGGAAGAAATTGAGTCCCAACACACTCTTTTAGAGCCATGCCATAGGCTTCTGGAAAGCCTATAGATGGGATTTAATTAGTGACCCTCTGGGATCTAGAGCTTCTCATTCACCCATGACAGGAGCAGTGTACAGGATTAGGTTATATGAAAAAAGATGGGGCAATTGTTTTTTAAAATACTAGTGTGTTCTCTAAGGATTTGTTATTTGTTATATTTATTTGTTATATTTTGAAAATACTCTTCAATAAAGCTTAATATTTGCTGTGGAGGGAGAAGTTGCTTTCTTATAATACAGCCTGAGCCAGATGAGGAACATTTGTTCTCTCTTGCAGTAGAGTCTGAGGGAGCTGCTATGTAATTCAGAGGATTATGGTATTTGGGAGATTGGACTACTGGAAAGAACAATGGGCTGATGATTGAGAATCCAAAGATCTTGCCCAGATCCTGACATAATTCTAATTTACTCTGTGCCCTTGGGCAAATTGAATCATTTTCTGGGCATCTTTTTTTTTTTTTTTCATTTATAAAATGAGGGGGCTGGTGTATCAGTGGTTCTCAGATTTTTAGAGTACGAAAATTGTTCTTAATTTCAAAAGTTATAGATACCACATGATAACGGTGTCAATTTTGTTGCCCAGTGAAAGGAAAAAAAAAAAAACACCCCACCGCCCTCTAAGTATATATTAGTTCCAAGACTTATAATAACTCCAGAGTCTCTGGAAGTCCAAATGCCACAGCCTGGAACCACTAGTTTAGTTGCCTTTGAGGTCCCTTCTGGCTCTAATATTCTGGGATTCAAGTCAGAAGAATATGGACTGTTTAGAAAACATTCATTTATTCAAGAGGAAAGCTGACAGATCTGAGAACAGCACTAGAAGTTTTTAAGAGAGATGAACTAAGGCAGATTTCAGGGTCTAAGTTTGGAGCAGAGAGAGAAGAGGGGAGGAAGAATCAATCCTAGCAGTGGCGGGAGGCTGTAGGGTGACATGATGATGAACAGGGTTATGTAATGTGGCTCATGCCAGGAGGAGGGTCAGATGGCACAATCACTAACAGGAGGAAGCAGAGGAGAAGGCAATCTCAACCTCCGGGCAAGGCAGGCTAACTCTTCTGGCCTTAAGTGAATGTATTATTTATCAACATATTAAATACAAAATAGTATCTCAATACAATATGATAATATACCTAATAATATGTACTAATATGTGTTATATTAATTAATATTTACCCGTAAAAGCACGAGGACAGTGCATGGTACATAGCAGGCTGGCTTGCCCTCTCCTCCTTAATCACAGTAACAGGGGAAGTGTTATTTAAAGCCTTCTCGTTAGACTTCTCTTAAGATTAGTAGCAACTGAATGGACATCAAGAAGCTATTGGCAATGTCTTAGGGTGATTTCTGCGATATATGTCTAAGAGATACACTCACAGGAAAATACATTCTTGTAGCTTGTCCCAGCACTGTCCCTTTTATGTTTTCAATACTTTGTATGCTTCATATCAAAAAAGAGATTGATTCTGAAAGACATCCTGCCTCACAGCACTCTTTCCTGAATTTGAAAGGAGATCCGAACTTGACAGTATGTACTTCCCAGAGTTACATACAGATTTGGGCATTCGGTTGAGGTTATAAGGTCAAATTTCTGCCCAAATAGTCATCTAACTGCAAGGAGAAGCAAGACAGGCAAATGGGGGAAATTCTTGAAAGTCTTTTAAGGTTAATAATTCTCAGGATTTTAAAAAGTCATCAAGATTTTAATTTCCATTTTCTAGCAAACATGCCCTTAGAAGGACAGAAATTCCCTCTATCCTCCAGGAACTGTGACAATAGAAACTAAGAAAAACGTAAACCTTCTAAGAAAGTGTTGGTTCAAATATGAATCAAATATTTTGAAATGTGGTAGTATTCTGAGCAGCTTGTGGAGTGTAATAAAAGTAGACCCTTGGGATACCTCAGTGGCTCAGTGATTGTCTGCCTTTGGCTCAGGGCGTGATCCTGGGGTCCTGGGATTGAGTCCTGCATCGGGTTCCTCATAGGGAGCCTGCTTCTCCCTCTGCCAATGTATCTGCCTCTCTGTGTGTCTCTCATGAATAAATAAATAAAATCTTTAAGAAAAAAAGTAGATCCTTTGCATTCTCGAAGTCGCAGACATGTACTAACAGGAATTACATTTCCTGTTTTCAATGAATCAAACCATATTACTTGATTCTTCGTGAATAATGTTCATATATTCATGTATTATGAGTGTCGTGTTCTGTGTTCAGAGTCAACCTACAGACAAAGTATGTTTAAAGAACAGAATGTGTTTTAATCTGAACATTGAAAACTGCTAAGTCGATGATACAGCTAATAGAAATTGAAAGCGGAGACAGAAGGAAGAAAAAAAAAAAGGAGAGTTCCAGAGGAAGAGAGAACATAGAAAATAGCTGGGAAAGCTTATCAAAGAAACAGAAAATTTCCCCAAATAAAGGACATGTCTTGTGTGCCGCAGAGCTACAACATTGTGAAATTTCAAAACTCCAGGGATAAAGAGAAGATCCCCAAAACTTCCAGAGAGAGAAAGAGAAAATCAATGTACATACATAGCACTGGTTGTAAGAGTGACATTGTTTGTAGCCTTATAAATCTCGGTACTCACAGAGAGTTTTTCTTCCACTTGAGCTAAAATTGTGGTCCTAAAGACTCATCTTCTGAGTTTTTTTTTTTTTTCGATTTCCGAGTTTTGTCTTGGATCACATCCCTCGCTGTCCTTTCTTGTTCCCTACTCCCATTAAAAATATTGCTACAAAGATTCTCAGCGTAGCCTCTTCTGCCCTTGATCCAACACACTTCCAGATCCCACCCCTTGACAAACCAAGTATGAACTGGCCTGGCTCTCCTGTTGCTGGGAGAGCATCTCTGGTCATCCTCTATACTGGGCAGTGGTGAGTGTGGATTTTCTTAGTCCAGGCCGGTTGACCTCAGACCACAGTATCTGTGGAGACTGGCCCCAACCTGCTCTTGTCACCCCAAGATGCTGACATGTCTTTTTCTTATGCTGGGAGTGGAGTCATACTACAAACACCATCATGCCATCGGGAGAATTCTCTCTGCCTATTCCCAAACTGTAGATCCATTGGGCAGGGAAGGTGAGGCAGCAAGAATGTGTTTACACTGACAGCCAGCACATGGGTGGGTGGGCACTGTGCCCTAGAAGTTAGGATCAGCCTGGGATCCAGGCTTGAATTTATGTATTTGTACAAGATCAAAACCCCTGCCTTCCTTTTTTCAGTCTATGCTCTTTCTAAGTTCTCTTGTATCTCCTTCATGATGGTGGTGCAATACCACCTACCCCAGGGTCCACTTAGGCAACCAGCTCTACTTATTCCCATTAGCATTTCATTGTTCCGTGGGTTTCTAGGTGTGCCCTTCCAGCCTGCAGACACCAGAAACTGTTCAAGTGGTCACTTCCACCATTTTGTGTTTGCTGCATAACAAATGACCCCTTAGTGGCTTAAAATTGCAACCATTTTTTAGCCCTTGACTCTGCAGTTTGACAGTTTGGGTTGGTTTCATCAAGGCAGTTCCGGTCAGGTTGCCTGTGGATTGGCTGGTTGGGGGGCCTCTCTGAAATGGCTCATATCCACTTTACATGGCTCCTCATCTTTCAGCAGGCAATTCCAGCATGGTCACCTGGTGACTGCATTGTTCCAAGAAAGTTGCAGGGGCTCTTTCCGCGCACCGCACCCCCCCCCCAAGGTTTATTGAGAAATAATTGGCATACATCCCTGTATAAGTTTCAAGGTGTACAGTATGATCGTTTAATTTATATACCTCATGAAATGATGACCACAGAAGGTTTAATTAACATCCATCTTCCCATACAGATACAATAAAATGAAAACAAACAAACAAAAAAAACTCCTATAATGAGAGCCCTTAGGATCTACTCTCTTAACAATTTTCCTGTATATCACGCAGCAGTGCCGCTGTAGCCATCCTGTTGTACATTCCATCCCTAGGACTTACTTATCTTATTACTGGAAGTTTGTACCTTTCACCACCAATTCCTCCCTGCCTTAGGTAAGCACAAGTCTTTTTCCAGATTTCTTTTCCTATGAATTTGGTTTTTTAAAAATTTTTATTAGTGTCTACGTATACGTGAGATCATGCGGTATTTGTCTTTCTCTGACTTTTTTCACTTAAAATAATTTCTTCAAGCTCCATCTATAGGCTGCAGATGATAGGATTTCCTTGGGGTTTTCTTTTAGGGCTGAATAATAGTCCATTGTGTACATATACACACACACTGTGTCTTCTTTATCCATTCATGCAACATGGGCACTTAGGTTACTTCCATGTCCTGGTGACAATAAATAATGCTTCTATGAACATGTGGATGGAGATATCTTTTCAAGTTAGTGCTTTCATTTCCTTTGGATATATTCCCAGAAGTGGAATCGCTGGATCATACAGTAGTTCTATTTTTAGTTTTTCAAGGAACATCCAAACTGTTTTTCAGAGTAGTTGCACCAATTTCTAATTCCACTAACAGTGTGTGAGGGTTCCCTTCCCTCCACATCCATGCCAGCATTTGTTCTCTATCATCTTTTTGATGATGGCCATTCTGTCAGGCATCAGGTGATATCTCACTATGGTTTTAATTTGCATTTCCCTTCTGACTAGTGATATTGAGCATTTTTTCAGATACTGGTTGGCCTTTTGTACTTTTTCTTTGGAAAAATGTCTATTCAGTTCCTTTGACCATGTTTTAGTTGGATTATTTGTATTTTTTGATATTGAGTTGTAGGTTCTTTTTTTTAATTTCTTTAAATATTTATTTCTTTAAATATCTATTTATTTATTTATTTATTTGTTTGTTTATTTATTTATTTATTTATTTAAGTTGTAGGAGTTCTTAATGTGTTTTGGATATCAACCCCTTATCAGATATGTGGTCTACAAATGTTTTTCCCATTCTGCAGGTTATTTTTTTACTTTGTTGGTGGTTTCTTCTATGTGCAGAAGCTTTTGAGTTTGGTGCAGACTCAGCTGTTTATTTTTGATTTTGTTCCTTGTGCTTTAGGTGCGGCTTCCAAAAAATCACTACCAAGACCCATGTCGAGGTTTGTTCCTGTTTTCTTCTCGGAGTTTCAAGGTATTCAGTCTTACATGGAAATCTTTAATTCATTTTGACTTAATGTTTGTGAGCAGTGTAAGATAGGGGACTGGTTTCTTTCTGTTACATGTGAATATCTAGTTTTCTCTGCACCATTTATTAAAAAGACTGTCTTTTCTCCTGCATTTTTTGTTCTCTTGTCAAATATTAATTAACTGCGTGGATTTATTTCTGAGCTCTCAGTTCTGTGCCATCAGTCTATTTGTCTGTTTTTATGCCAATACCATATTGTTTTAATTACTGCAGCTTTAGAGTATGGCTTGGAATCAGGAAGTATAATGTCTCCTGTTTTGTTTTCGTTGCCAGGATTTCTTTAGTTATTTGGGGTCCTTTTGTTTCCATATAAATTTTAGGAACATTTTTCCTATTTCTGTAAAAAAAGATGCCACTGGAATCTTCATAGGGACTTTCTTGAATCTACTACAGGCAGTTTTTGGTAGGGCTGACATTTTAACAATATTAATTCTTCCAACCCATGATCATAGGATACCTTTTCATTTATTTGTATCTACTTACATTTCTTTCATCAGTGTAAGTCTGGCCATTCCAGATTTAAGAGGACGCTATCACTCGTTTGGAAGAACTACATAGTATTATGATTATTTTTATAATGTACCATGATACAATGGGGTGAGGAGGAATGGAAAATGAGGAGAGGGATAGGCAAATTTTATTTTTCATTTTCTCCATTCTGATCTTTTTTTTTAATTTTAAAAATCTTGTGTGTATACACATTACTTCTATAATAGTAATGATAAATAATAGTAAAATTGGATTCCAAATATTTTATGTATGACTTAAGTTACACACGAGGATAATATTCATGATTTTGAGTCAAAACACCTAATTCAAGATAGTCTTCAGATGTCCTTTAACTCTAAGACCAAGTAATGGCAGATTCCATGAAATCTTCAACATATAAATATGTTGCTCATATAAATAACATATAACATATATAATATATATAACATATAATAACATATAAATATATGCTCAGCATATAAATGTTTAACAAATGTTTGTTTAATCTGAATGAGAAGATGGGAGCAAAAATGATGTGTGAATCAGGGGAAAGTAGCCTTAAGATCTATCCTATTAATTCAGTGTCCATAATCTATTTTATCATGGAAACTTGGAATTTAGAGGGTAAGAAAAGAGATTTGATTTAACTGTCATGCACTTGCAGTGTGGGCTGTTGGATGAAATAACATGCCCATTGCGGGATGTCATAGTAGTTGGGAATTATAACCTGGGGCAGAATCAGGAAGGTCCTTAAACTTCAGTTTTATAAGCCACCAATTTGATTAAGAAATCATGTATCGTTACAAATGCCAACAATGTTCCTCAGCTATTTCAAGCTATTTCAAGACCTTGGAGAAGCACCCAAATGAGCTATTTTTTAAAGACTTCCTTTCTTTAGCAGCTGCAACACAAATAAGCAAGAGGCAGAAAGTGACCTCTTCATTTTGTTTAATAGACCCCATATTCAGTTTGGTCTGACGCTCTTACCAGTCCTTCTGTTTCTCCAAATTAAAAATTGATAAATAAAAACAATAAGAATACTTAAGAGAAATTCTTACAGATTCTTAGTCTAAATATATTTTCCTAAGTCCCACTTATAAGCAACTACAAGAGTAGGCTGGCTATTTACTTAATGATCATTAGAAGCCATCCTGACCCTTCCCAGGAAGGTCAAAGAGCAGCCTGTTACTTGGATGCCTAATTTAATTGGACAAAGGAAATTGCTTTCATCATTTTTACTTTGCCCTTCCTAATTGGATTGAATGTCAACTTTCCACGCGATGTTCCCCAACACACACTCATGCTCCTAATGCAACCAGATTAGATCAATCTGCATCTGTCTTCATTGTACCCTGGGACTGCATAAACTTTGAATACATATTTATTTTGTGGATTTCATTTCCATGTTAATTAGAATTCAGGTTCCTGGAATTTCCATTCTAAGTATGATAATCTTATAGTCAGCATGATAGAAACAGCTGCATTTGTTTACTTTGTAAAAGATGGTGTTTCTTGCTCAGATGATCATTGGGTATGTACTTTCTAGATCAAAGATTGTGCCTCCATTCCTTCTTGCGGATTTATCAGAATATATTCATTTATTGAGATCTTTCAAACTCAATTTTATTAGGTCACTGTGTTTTTTTGGAAGGCATAAGGAACAACAAAATTATTGGGAAATCATATTTACTAATTTGCATCTCATTCCTTTTTTTTCTGTTGTAAGCTTTGTTCTCTCTCGTCAGGTAGACTTTTTAAAAAAGTTTAACTATTTTCCTAATTATAAAAGTTACATATGTTGGGGTGCTTGCTTAAGCATCCAACTCTTGGTTTCGGTTCAGGTCTTGATCTCACAGGTTGTGATATTGAGCCTGGTTTCGGGCTCTGTACTCAGCAGGGAGTCTGCTTGAAGAGTCTTTCCCTCTTCCCTTCCCCCCACTCTTTCTCTAAATGTGAATATATGCATTTTCTTAAAAAGTTATGCATGTAAAGTGCAGAAAATCTGGAATATAGACAATCCTACTATTGGTAACATTTTGATTGCTTTCTTTCCATAGACCTATAATAGATTTTTGTAAAATGTTACTACTCTAGTTAGATAAATATGATCTCAGTCCCAAAATGTTTTTTTCAACAACCATCCTTCTAACCTAATCAAGAATTTATTAGACAGGGATTCCCTGGGTGGCTCAGCGGTTTAGTGCCTTCCTTCAGGCCAGGGCACGATCCTGGAGATCCGGGATCGAGTCCCATGTCAGGCTCCCTGCATGGAGCCTACTTCTCCCTCTGCATGTGTCTCTGTCTCTCTGTCTCTCTCTGTGTGTGTGTCTTTCATGAATAACTAAATAAAATATTAAAAAAAAAAGAATTTATTAGACAATCAGCATGCCTGGCTGGCTCAGTTGGTAGGGCAGACAACTCTTGATCTCAGGGTCATGAGTTCAAGCCCCACGTTGGGCATAGAGCTTACATTAAAAAAAGGTTAAAAATGAATTTATTAGACAATAAATAAAGCAGACTATTCAATCCTACAGCAAACATATGCTAAAGATTTGCTATATTACTATATGCCGCCCACTTTCCTCTCTGATGGGTAAGCAGGGCACAAAAATAAGACACACCCTTGCTTTGAAAAAAGTTTGCAAACTACAGAAAAACCTCAGTCAAATTGTTATAAAGTACACTGTGATAATAATATTAACCGTTTCCCGGGCACTAAGTATATACCAAGTACCTTCTATTCTTCATAACACCTCTGTGATGTGGGGACCAAGACTCTCCTCATTTTACAGTTGAGGAAGCAGACCGAGAGATGTTAGATGTTGTGCCCCAAACCTCCCAGCTAGTCAGTGATAGAACTGGGATTTGAACCCAGGAATAGGGTTTCAGTCAGCCTTCCATCACTGTGCCCCACCATAGGAGAGCACTTCGATGATAATATGTCTTCCATGTATAGGAAGAACTTTCTTGACATGAAATATGGATCCAACTATGCCACAGGGTCTTGCTAGGGTAGCTCACTTTAATCTTAAGAGAAGGGATGAGCAGAGGACATTCATCGTTGAGCCTGTAGGTCTAAAAATGAGATCCTATTGTTTCAGTAATGGAAAGGATAAGAAAGTCAAGTAGCCTGGTATTTTGCCACACTCTGGGTCTGAAATCATTTTTGTGAGATTATAGAGGTGAGCACAGTGCAGTTTTAGTGTAGGTCTGCGTCCAGGGCACCCTCCACCCCACCCTCAGTTCACCCTGGCAAAGGAGATAGGGACTAGTGAGGACCACTGCTATGCATCGGCTTCCGGGGATGATGTCTCTGATGAGGTAACACTTGACCAGAGACCTGAGGACAGAGAGAAAATGAACCACTCCACTCTCTGGGGAGGAGGATTCCAGCAAGCACAAAGCTTCTGAGGCCAGAATGTGGCCTGTGCGTTCAAGGAACAGCAAGAAACCAGTTGGCTGAAGCAGAAGAAGTGAAGGGGAGACAAGCACTCATGAGGTTAGAGAAGCAGCAAGTCCAGAGGTGGGGGAGGAACACATGACGGCTGGAGGCACGGAGCACCTGTTTCTATCACACTCCTTCATACCGAATGACATGAGCTTGTGGCCTGGTGAAATTACATTGGCTTTCCTGTTGGAAAACTTCGTTTGAATTAAATATTTCCCATTCAAGAGAACTCAGTTTTCCAGCCGAGAAATTGAGAATAATAAAGCCTATCTCGTGGGGCATTGTGCTTATGAAATTCAATGAGATAAGATTTGTGAAAGTGCTTTGTAATCTGTGAAGCACCGTGATGAAGACTAATCCTGTTTTTACTGTTAATTGAAGTTGGATGTAAGTGTTCAGAAGCAGGGGGGCGGAGACAGTGTAAGCTGAGGGCTCCCGAGGTCCTCTCCCTTAATGCTCCATCCACTGCTTTCCCATGCCTTTCACACTCAGCCTCCCTTCAACAGGAGGACTTGGTGAGCACGATCAGATAAGCACACTTCTCATCAGCGTGACAGGAGGTGCATAACCACCCACGGTGATAACGTTTAACCAAGCTAAACAGTGTAAGATAACCTGCATTTGTAAATCTGACGAGCAAAGTTACAGGGTTCAGTTCCGGGGTGGGGGGTGGCAATGAAGCTCGAGATCATTGTTTCCACTTCTAACATTAGCATCTGGAATACACAGATCTGTAAAATGACAATGTCAAAGATACCCATTCTGTGTGTGTGTGTGTGTGTGTATGACACCAACACCCACAACAAAACGGGAATCGCTTTAGAGAGTAGAAAGGAAGACATTGTTCTCCGAGTGGTCATATCAGATGGACGTATCTGAGTGTTTGCCACATAGCTGACCAGGCCACCATGACATCATTTGTTGAAATTACTGATAAAGGTCATCGGAAAATATCTGCTAACTTGAAGGAAAACATGAGCTGTCTTTCCATTCTCTTTCTCTTTCATAGGCCAGAAGAGAGTGTATTTTGCTTGAAGAAATACTCCCTTCTGTAAAATCAAGCAGGGAAGGTGGAGATGGAAAGGAATACATATAGAAGTAAGAATTTATCCCAGGAGGTCACAAACGACAGTTCCTTTACATTTCCTATTTGTTTCTGCCTCCCAGGAATTTACTAGGGATCTTGGCTTCCAACAGACCTGGGTTTGAATCCTTGTGCACCAGGGACTTGGGAGGCCCGAGGCAAGCTACTGAACATTTCTAAGTTCTGTTTTTTTCATTCAGTAAGCCGAGGTAACAAGAGAGTGCAATCAGTAGGTCTGTGGTGAAGATTAAATGAGAAAATTTATGTCACGTACCGCATGGTGTTGGGCATATGGCATATAGTCAATAATGTTAGCCATTTGTATTATAACTGAGAGAAAATTGCTGAGAAAGGTTTATCACAGAGCACAAGAATGAGGGAAAATCATCAACCCTAAGAATCACTGTTAGTTTCCTAGGATCCATCACTATCTGTTATAATACTTAGTCTATGTGAACTCTTTTTAAAAATGAGCTTATTCAAATATAGAGCGTTTCAGAAGACATTTGGTTTTAAATTTCATAATATATTAAGGCTCAGGATAATGTGAGTTATTATTTAAGAAAAGCATGGATCATAAAATTTAAATAATAATACTAATATTTTTTGAAGTGAACACTTCTTTTTATATTACCAATAGAAATAATTTTTCTCACTACAACAGAATCTTATTTACGCGGAACCATGAGTAAATGAAGAGTACACATGCCACATAAGTAAAAGTCCAAATTACTAAAACCAAACCCTTAAACATAAAAACTTTAAAAATATTTCTATGTTATTGTATCTATTACTTATGATGACACATGCATATATGTGATATTTTATTTAGTTGGCCATTTGGACAATACTCCTTATTCTTACTATTTTCTCATTGGTTTCGGTTCATTGATCTAGACATCAATTATTGCACAATGCTGAAATAGGAATTGCCCTCAGGAGCTAGTAAAGCTCATATAACAGAAACTCACCAATCCAAGTGGCCTTGCACCAAAGAATTTCTCAAAAACTACAATTCAAATTCCTTTTAAATACTTTCAGAAAAGGAAAGCTTTTCCTTGACCCTCTTAGGGTCCCTGGCTGTGCCTGAAAATTAAACCGACAGGGATGCCTGGGTGGCTCAGTGATGAGCATCTGCCTTTGACTCAGGATGAGATCCTGGAGTCCCGGGATCGAGTCCCACATCGGGCTTCCTGAATGGAACCTGCTTCTCCCTCTGCCTGTGTCTCTGTCTCTCTCTCTGTGTGTTTCTTATGAATAAATAAGTAAAATCTTTAAAAAGATAAATAAATAAGCCAACAGATTAACAGGAGAAAAGCATACAAATGTGTTTAATGTAAGTTCTACATGACATGAGAGGCTTCATAAGGAAATGAAGACCCAAAGACAAGGTCAAGTCTGGACATTTTTAATACTAGATTTAGTGAAGAGGAGAGAGATATGGGAAAAAATGAGAAGACAAAGGAGCATGAGTCAAGGGCAGTAAATGGGGAAATCAGCAAAGCCTGTTCATTTGGATTCCCTCCATCTTTGGAGATGAGGATGCTCCTTTTCTGCAAATACAGAGATGGGAATTCTCCCAAGTGGGTCTTACCACCTGCTTCAGGGAAGAGAGGGAGGGGTCAGAGAGCCCTTCCTATACCTGTTGTTTCTTAAATTCCTTCAGTTTAAAATATTCAATATACCAAGGTACCACATTTTGGAGTAGCATGTTCTTTTTTTTTTTTATTTATTTATTTATGAGATAGTCACAGAGAGAGAGAGAGAGAGAGAGGCAGAGACACAGGCAGAGGGAGAAGTAGGCTCCATGCACCGGAAGCCCGACGTGGGATTCGATCCTGGGTCTCCAGGATTGCGCCCTGGGCCAAAGGCAGGCGCCAAACCGCTGCGCCACCCAGGGATCCCTGGAGTAGCATGTTCTGAACTGTGCCAACATCCTTTTTCTCTGGCCAAAAGAGGAGAAAAATAAACTCTTTTGAAAGACAAATGGGAAAAGTGAGCTGCACAGTGGCCTCCTCTGTGCTCCTTTAGGTTATCACACTTCCATACTAGCATCTATGATCCAGAATTCAAGGATGATGATGTGCCTTGCATCTCCAGTTCTCATTTCTGAGCTCCTCCAACCCAGCTATTTGGAGAGGCCATTTCCCGTGCATTAGATTCTCTAACATGGGATGCAGCTGGGGGAAGGAGGATCCTGACTTTCTTTCTGAGTGTGTTACAGTTCTGCCAACATGGAAATCTGAACTGATAATCATAGGCCAGCACATATAATTTCCATGACCACAAACTACTACTATCATTAGTAAAGTGACTGTGGCTTTTTAATGATGGCAACATAGCAGATAGTCGATGTGTCTTAGTTGAATTGAGTTAGAGGATGATCTTTCTTTTCATAAAAAGGTCAATAAGAGAATACTGGGAAAACTTTATTATTATATATTATTACATATAATATATAATATGTTCAACAATTGAAATAAAATAGATTAATTCCTTAAAGACTACAAACTACCAAAACTGTCAAGAAGAAATATATATTATCTTATAATTATTAAAGAAATTAAATTTACAGTTTAAGAACCTCTAGAAAAAAAAGTCTCCAGGCCTCAATGCTTTCACTGGATAATTTTACCAAACATTTAAAGAAGAAATGACACCATCCTATGTAATGTTTTCTAGCAAGTAAAAAAGAGACAAAATCTCTCAATTCATTTTTTGAGGCCCGTATCACTCCGAAAACAAAATCAGACGATGGTCGTACAACCAAAGAAAACAACAGACCAGTATCCCCTATAAACATAGATACAAAATCCTTAAAACAATGTTAACAAGTTAAATCCAGCATTATATTAAAAGAATAACAATATACTATGACCAATTGGGATTTATTTCAGGAATGCAAAGTTGGTTCAATATTTAAAAAATCAATCAACATAATTCACAGTATTATTTTTTCAGGCTATCACTGGGTTTTAAACACAATACACAATGCAATATGCAAACACTATCCATCAGCCTGAGTCATGGGTTTCAGATGGGAGTGTGTACAAGTATAAATAGCCTGCATATATCAAGCAGAAGAAAAGAAGAGAAGTTTGGGGAATAAGGTGGAAATCATTGTGCCCAATTAAACATAAAAATCTCAGCCTTGTCATTATTACAAGCCCTTAGAACAATTCCTACCCAAAAAGGAGAGAATATCAAGTGGAAAATTCTAAATAATCAAATGTCCTCACATTGAAGTAAACAGAATGAAAATTAATTTATGTGGCATCATAAAATGAGGCTGTCATTCTGTGTCTCGCTTCCTGGCTGTGAGATGTCCATGGTACAGAGCAGGCATTGGAGCATTTTCTGGACTCAGAACTCTTTGGGGTTCTTAAGAGAAAGTAGCTTTGATGATGTTGACCAATCAATTTTTGTTCATTGATTCTGTGATGGTTTTAGACTGATGGCAGAGGAATAGTTTGCGGTGGCAAAGAACTAACACTCTGAGCATATTGTAAATGTTTTAAAAAATCATTTTTCCCTCTTATACCCACCTGCCCTGTGACTTTGGACATAACTTATGAAAAATACATGGTCATATCAATTGACATGGAGAAAGCATTTGACAAACTTCAACAGCTATTCATGATAAAAAAAAAAAAGAATTTTTTTTTAGCAAAGCAGGACTAGAAGGAGAAATTTCCTCAGTCTGATAAAGGGTGTCCATAAAAACCCATTGCTAACATCATAACTGAATGGGGAAGGGCTGAAAGTTTTTCTAAGATCACTAACAAGACAAGTAATTTTTAAGGGTGTGTACTTAGGTGATGAAACTCTAAAGCAAAGCAAAGAATTATTCTTCAAGCCAGGCTAGTGGTTACCTCTGGGAAGGGAAGAGAAGCACTTACTACTGAGAGGGGACCTGCAGGGGTCTTCTGGGTGCTAGCAACAGTCTATTTCTTGACCCAATCGTGGCTTCATGGGTTTTTACATTACAACAATTTGTTAAGTTGTGTTTCTGTTTTACGTACTTTCTGTATTTACATATATTTCCCAGTAAAATGTTATAGACGAAATGAATATTTTTAGAAAGTTTAAATGTTAGTTTCTTTAGAAATGAATGATTTAGCGCCTTACTCCTCATAACTCCCGATGCTTTTAATATTAACACTAATGGTTAATAAATAGTTGAGATAAATTGTCCTCTGGATCCTTTATGTTAATCAAACTGAAATCATGGTTTTAACTACTCAGCCTGGAGCTTGTTTAACTCAGTTACAGTTTCCTTAGCTGCACAGTGAGGGGTGGGCTGGCGCAGCTCCCCGAGAGGTGCAGGCAATCCCCACCATGGGCAGAGCATGGGACCTTTAGCCAGCCATCTGCTCAGTCTGTTCTCAGTTTCAATCCAAACCCTTCTGATTGAAAAACAATGTCAAAAATTGGCCTTAATTACCTAAAAGCTTTTATATAAGATCCTTAGAAGATTATTTATAGCAAAGCCATTTAATATCATTAAGATAATTCCATGTGCATTAAAAAAATTTTATTTTAAGTTCCAGGGGTGGCTCAAAATGTCTTTCCTAATTTTTTAGGTTTCAATTGCTTAAAATAGTGCTGAATATAAAAAGGTAGAGCGAGGAGCTAATAGGATTCTGAAAAACAAGCATGGATACCCAATTAAAAATGGGTAAAAGTCCCATAACAAAAGTCACATTTCTATCCGTACTATGGAGAAAACATAAAGCAATGTAGTCAGGCTCCAGCAAAAGCATATACAGTAACTTCAAATCTTTGTCTCCAGAATTGGAAAAAAGTGAATTTAAACTTGAATTTTTATTATAAGCACTCATTTACTCTAAAATTTTAAAAGTTCTTACTTTGGGAGAGGCCTGAGTGTTTTCTAAAGTGTATGTGTCGTAGCCTATCTCTGTGTTTTGTTACATGTGATTAACTTTTAAATGTGTGGGTAGTAAAAAAAGAGAACTCCCCTCTTTGTAATTCCTGTTTATCTTTTCTGTGCCTAGAAAGTTGTCTCTTATCTATTTCTAATTCACCCAATTAATCTCATGCATTTACTTAATAAATATTGAGCATCTAATATGTGAAACACTGTTCTAAGTATACATCAGAAAACAAAACAGACAGCATTTCCTGCTCTCGTGGAGCTTATCTGGAGTGGAAGAAGACAAAAAGCAAAGTTACTAAACAGGTTGTATGATGTCAGTAGTAAGGGCCATGGGAGAAAACTAGAGCAGGCCATGAAGATCGGTAGTGTCAAGACAGGGCCTGGGAGGTGGGGACTCCTTGCAGTGATAAACAAGGTGATCAGAATAGAACTCATTTGAAGAAGATGCTTAATGGAAGTGAATGAGTAAGCCATGTAGATATTTGATGGAAGAACATTCCAGGTGAAGGGACCGGTGAGTGCACAGGCTCTGAGGCCAGCATGGCTGCAGTGTTAAAGGAACAGCATGGAGTCCACAATGGCTGGAGCAGAGGGAGTAAATGAGACAGTGGTCAGAGATGTAAAGGGGACCTTGCGTGTCATTGGTAAGACTCTGACATCTACCCTGAATAAGATAGGAGCCATCGGGAGGTTCATGATCTACTTGGGTTTTGATAGGATCACTCTAGCTGCTCTATTTTAAATAGACTGTAGGACACAGGGTAGAGGCAGAATGACCTGTTAAGAGGCTATTACAATAATCTTGATGGGGTGTGGTGGTGGTTGGACCACAGTGTAACAGTGGAAGTGGTAACAAGCAGTCAGATTTTGGATGTATGCTGAAGGCAGGATTCCCAATGGAAGGATGGAGTTGTTATCAACTGAGATGATGAAGAGTGTGGTTAGAGGAGGGATGGAGAAGATTAGTTTCCCACATGTTGAATTAGATGTTTGTTTATTTATTTATTTTTGTTTAAATTCAGTTAATTAACCTATAGTGTGTTATTAGCCTCAGAGGTAGATTTTAGTGATTCGTCAGTTGCATATACTACCCAGGGCTCGTTACAGCACATGCCCGCCCCTTAATGCCCGCCCCTTAATGCCCATCACCCGGTTACCCCATCCGACTACTCACCTCTCCTCCAACAACCCTAAGTTTGTTTCCTAGAGTTAAGAGTCTCTTATGGTTTGCCTCCCTCTCTGATTTCGTCTTATTTTATTTTCTCTCCCTTCCCCTATGTTCATCTGTTTTGTTTCTGAAATTCCACATGAGTGAAATCATGTGATAATTGTCTTTCTCTGACTGACTTATTTTGCTTAGCATAATACCCTCTAGCTCCATCCGTGTTGTTGCAAATGGTAACATTTCATTTTTTTTATGGCTGAGCAATAGCCCATTATCTATCCAGCTTGTCTATCCCTATATTCTTTATCCATTCATCAGTCAATGGACACATGGACACTTTCCATAGTTTGGCTATTGCTGCTATAAACACTGGGGGGCAGGTGCCCCCTCAGATCACTATGCTTATATCCTTTGGGTAAATACCTAGTAGTGCAATTGCTGAGTCATAAGGTAGCTCTATTTTTAGCACTTTGAGGATCTTTCACACTGTTTTCCAGAGTGGCTGCCCCAGTTTGCATTCCCACTAACAATGTAGGAGGGTTCCCCTTTCTCCACATCCTCACCACCATCTGTTGTTTCCTGACTTGTTAATTTTAGCCATTCTCACTGGCGTGAGGTGGCGTCTCATTGTCGTTTTGATTTGTATTTCCAGAGACGACCCCAAATAGCCAAAGGAATGTTGAAAAAGAAAACCAAAACTCGTGACATCACAATCCTGGACTTCAAGCTAGAGCTTGAATTTTGATCACAAAATTGTGATCATATCAAGACAATGTGGTACTGGAGCAAAAACAGACACATAGATCAATAGAACAGAATAGGGAACCCAGAAATGGACCCTCAACTCTATGCTCAACTAATCTCTGACAAAGCAGGAAAGAATATCCAGTGGAAAAAAGACAGTCCCTTTAGCAAATGGTGTTGGGAAAATTGGGCAGCCATTAGCAGAAAAATGAAACTGGACCATTTTATTATACCCTACACAAAAACAAACTCAAAATGGATGAAAAACCTAGATGTGAGACAGGAATCCATCAAAATCCTAGAGGATAGGGACGCCTGGGTGGCTCAGCGATTGAGTGTCTGCCTTTGGCTCAGGTCATGATCCCAGGGTCCAGGATCAAGTCCCACATTGGGCTCCTTGCAGGGAACCTGTTTCTCTCTCTGCCTGTGTCTCTGCCTCTCTCTCTGTATCTCATGAATAATTAAATAAAATCTTATTGAAAAAAAATCCTAGAGGATAACACAGGAAGCCATCTCTGACCTTGGTCACAGCAACCTCTTGCTAGATGTGCCTCTAAAGGTGAGAGAAACGAAAGCAAAAATGAACTACTGGGACTTCATCAAGATAAAAAGCTTTTGTACAGCAAAGAAAAGAGTCAACAAAATCAAAAGAAACCTAGAGTATGGGAGAAGATATCTGCAAATGTCTCATCAGATAGAGGGCTAGTATCCAAAATATATAACGAACTTACTAAACTCAACACCCAAAAAAAACAAATAATCCAATCTAGATGTCATTTGACATTAATGACAATGTTGAGTAGTGTACTGGGTTGAGCAGTATTCCCCCTAAATCATGTTGACCCTGAACTTCCGAATGCAACCTTTTCTGGAAATAGGATCTCCGCAGATGTAATTATTTAAATCAAAATGAGGTCACACTGGATTAGGGTGCACTTAAATCCACAGGCTGGTGTCCTTAAAAGAAGGCTATGTAAACACACAGAGACCCACAGCAGAGAATGCAATGTGGGACAGAGGCAGAGATTGGAGTGATGTGTCCACAATCCAAGTC
Source organism: Nyctereutes procyonoides (assembly GCF_905146905.1). NCBI lineage: Eukaryota > Metazoa > Chordata > Mammalia > Carnivora > Canidae > Nyctereutes > Nyctereutes procyonoides. The sequence continues at coordinate 24,866,852 of NW_026575036.1, read as the reverse complement.
ACTTTAATGACGGCCTGCAACCGTGAGAAGCTGTGGGAGAGGCACAGAACGGTTTCTCCCTCAATGCCTGTAGGAAAAACCGACCCCTATGACACCTTGATTTTGGATTTTTGGCCTTCTGACCCGTGAAGGAGGAAGTTTTGGTTTGTGGTAATATGCTATGGCAGCTCTAGGAAACTAATTCAAGGCAATCGAAGACATGAGAATGAGATTTCAGGAAAAAGTCGGATTGGAGGTGTGTATACAGTAGATCTAGAACCATACAGTAACCTTGAGAGCCATGAAATTAAATTCCAAGTTGATATAAATAGGCAAGAGAAGAAGACCAACTGCTGAGCCCAGAGCCCTCCACAGTAAGAGTCTGGGAGGATGAGGAGGAATCATGTAAGGGGAGGGACCAAAGAGGTAGGGAGAAAAGCATGAATGTGACATACTACAAAGCAAATTAAGAAAATCTTGTGTATATACACATTTTGAAAAAGGAGCCATCATCCATTGAAGGGGAAGAAATCTTAGTAAGTGGTGATGGGACAAAGAGTTTATTATTTGGGGAAAAATCTATTTTGATTCTTACCTTTATACTCTATACTGAAATAAATTCTACACAAATTAATTGGACTCAACTTAGTGGTGACCTTGCCTCCTCACTCAGTGAGAAAACTGAAGCCACTTCAGATACCCATCACCTCCTCTCCTTATCAACTAGCATTTCGGCCCTTACGCTCCGTTTTTCCTTTTATTCTTTTAGACAAACGATCCTTGCTTCTGTCTTCTATCATGTTTTTACTGGAGCCCTACGGGCACTCTGTCCAATAGAAATGTCATGTGAGCCCACAGGTAGAATTTAAAATGTTCTAGTAACCACATGAAAAGGTGAAAAGAAATAGATGAAAATAATTGTATTAATATCTTTTACTTAACTCAATATATTCCAGGTATCATTTCAACACAGAATCAACATAAAACTATTAACAAAATATTTTACATTCTTTTGCCCTTACTAAGCCAGTGGGATTTGGTGTGTATTTTGTGCTCGCTGCACATCTCAGTTGGACTCGCCACATTTCAAATGCTCATCAGCCACTGGTGGCTCCTCGTTCCCATACGGAACAGTGTAGCTCTGGATCTCATCCCTTCACCCCTTTGCAAGGACATGGCCCATTCCCTGACTCCCCTGCATAACTGATTTTCACCTCTCTCCTGGGTCACTGTCTTTGTCAGAGAAGTACGCTCTAATCTTCCCCACTTTCAAATAACTCTCTCCTGACCCTACTTATTTTTCCAGAAACCCTATTTGGGTTGCTCCTTTTCAAGCAAAATTGACACCTATCATCACTGTTTACAATTCCTTCCCCCACATTCTCCCCTAAATCCACTCAATCAGGTTTTATCCCCCAGCACTCCAAAATGCCTTTTCTCAAGGGACCGACCTATTAATCAATTCACTGCTGAATTCTGATTTTTCGTCTTGCTTGATGATGTAGCTCACCTTCCACCTGAAAAGACTGTCATTGCTTTTTAATTTTTTTATTTTAATTTATTTTGGTCTTCACTTTTTAAAATTGAGTTTGATTCCAGTATAGTTAACACACAGTGTTACATTAGTTTTATGTGTATGATATAGTGACTGAATATTTCCATACAGCACCTGGTGCTCATCACAAGCGCACTCCTCAATCCCCATCACCTATTTCACCCACCCTCCACCTCCCTCCTCTCTGGTAACCAGCAGTGTGTTCTCTATAGTCAAGAGTCTGTTTCTTGGATTCCCTCTCTCTCTCTCTCTCTTTTTCCTTTGCTTATTTATTTCATTTCTTAAATTCCATATATGAGTGAAATCATGTGGTATTTGTCTTTCTCTGACTTATTTTGCTTAGCAGAATACACTCTAATCCCATCCACATTGTTGCAAATGGCAAGATTTCATTATGTTTTATGGTTGAATATATTCCATTGTATGTATCTCTTCCTACTCCATTCATCTATTGATGGACATGGGCTGCTTCCATAATTTGGCTATCGGTAAATAATGCTTCTATAAACACAGAGGTGCAGGTGTCTCTTTGAATTAGAGAGGAACATTCTTATCACAGGAGACTAGAAGTCAACATCAAAATGGATCTGTACAAGCAAATCTTCAAAGGGACACTCATCTTCCATTAGTTTTCGCTGTAGTTTTTGGGTTAACGGCCCAAAACCTCTTTGTCTTGTCACTTCTCCACAAATATATTGCTTCCTTGCTTAAAAACTTTGTAAGTTCTCAGTCCTAAATGCTTCTTTGGGTCTTCATTTTCTGTGAGACTCCCGTGTATATGTAAAAATAGCAAATAAAATGTGCGTGTTTATCTCCTGTGCATGTTCACCTGTCTTTTGGAAACTTAATTCTCAGACCCAGGCACAGAACCTAAGAGGGTAGAGGAAAGGTTTTCCTTTCCTACATTACATAATGTACTTTGTGGGTTAAGACCATCCCTCGCCTCCCTTTCCTTTCACAAATGTTCTTCAGTGTACTTGCTTGTTGTGACTTCAGATAAAATTTTAAGATATTATGCCAAGTTCCAAAAGTGGTAAACGAGAGATTTTGCCTGGAATAATTTTAAGTATATAAGTTCATATGGAAACTACAATATTCTGTTTGCCATTCAGTATCTTAACATAACTTTCCATTTACTGAAATCATCCTTCTCTCTCTGTAATTTTATAATTTCCCTCATGTAGGAGCCTCAGATTTCTTTTTCTTTCTTGGGATTTTTGCTTTGGGGCTTGGTATTGCTATTTCAAATGTGACCCCTTTTTTCCCCATTATAATTTCTAATTAGTAAGTTCTAGTGTGCTGGAAAGCTCTAGATTTTTGTATATGAGGCTTTCACTTATTCTCTGCCACTTGCCAAGGACCTACCATGTTCCAGGCCATGTGCAAGTACTAATCTTCACAACGACCTTGAGGAAACTGAGGCTAATGAATGTATTATTGCAATCGTTTTTCACTTGATTCTCTGACGCTTTCTCTGTGTAATTACATCATCTACACAAAATGATAACCACGTCTCTATCTTTTCAATAATTACACTTTTTATTTCCTTTCATTGCCATCTTTTAAGGCAAACTGAACATCGCTTAAACCTCTTTTAATGACGCAGGAGCATCATTATGGAGACTGGCAGTTCCAACAAATTATGGGCTATTTCGTCCCTGCTTGAAACTGTGGCCATGGCTGGTGTTTTCTCTCACATCTGGTTACTAGCCTGTAGCTGCTTTACTGTTAAACTTAATTTAACTGGTACACTTAATTTTAGATTAACTCCCAGGTTGTGTGATTGGAGGCTTCCATTAGAAAATGGTGTTCCTGGGGCGCCTGGGTGGCTCAGTCTGTTAAGCATCTGCCTTCAGCTCAGGTCATGATCTCAGGGTCCTGAGATCCAGCCCCATCTCGGGCTCCCTGCTAATCAGGGGAGCCTGCTTCTTCATCTGCCTGCCGCTTCCCCTGCTTGTGTTCTTCCTCTGTCAAATAAATAAATAAAATCTTAAAAAAATAAAAATAAAAGGAAACCAATGTTCCTGACAGCTGTTCTGTGTTCTGACACTTCCCTGCTTACTGTGAACCAGTGGAAGTCATCACAAGCCTGCCTGCCCCCTGGACAAGGGAATACTCTTGTACGACTAAGTTCTGTTTTTTAAAAAAATCACCAGCATGGAAGTTAGGAGATATGGAGTCCTGGTTTTATTAACTTGTGATATTTATCATTTCTGTCCTCTGGGTCTCATCTTTTAAAGGCTGGGAGTAGGACAACAATACTAATATTGTCGGTTTCTATGTATCACACCACAGGTTTCTAAACTTGTAACACCCACTATTTCATTTGTTCATTCAAATAACGTTCGGAAGTGATAGGGCCAGGGACCATGATTCCCACTCAACAGATGGGAAAACGGGAGCCCAGGAGACTGAGTTGAACACACTAACAGAGGTCTCTAGAGTATGAGCCTGAGCTAGACTTGGTCTGGTGTTCTCAAGTTCACTGGTTTTCCTGAGATGGTGTGTGTGAGAGCTTTAGGGCCAATTGTAAAGGTAGGAGGGTGAAGTGCCAAAGACTATACTCACTTCTGATACCAACTGTAAGTTCGAGGGGTCCCCAAATCGCCATCTGGTTTGGTGTTTTCTAGAAAGACTCCCAGAACTCAGTGAAAACTGGTATATTCACAGTTATGCTTTATTACAGGGGAAAGACACAGGTTAAGGTCAACCAAACGAAAAGACACATAGGGCAGAGTCCAGGAGGAGCTCCAAATATAGAGCTTCTGTGGTCTTTCATCCAGGGAGGTGAGCCATGTATGACATCAAGGTGTGACAATTCGCACATCTGCCCATCAGGGAATTCACCTCACCCTCAGAGTTTGATCCTTTCTGGGGCTCCATTACACAGGCGTGATGGATTGACTCATTGCGTGTTGTTGACCTCAGTCTCCAGGCAACTAACTGATCCTGGGAGACCCAAAGCGTCAGTCCCGAGTCATGTTGTTGGTCTTTCTGCAGTGGCTAAGCGCCCAGTCAGAATCACGTTCTTGGGTTCTTCACTGGCCCAGGAGAACACACCAGAGATAACCCGCTAGCAGCCAGGAACAAAGGTCAGGCCTCTTTGGAGGGTGGTTAATTCTTCATTCCACAGTGCTGCTGACATGTCTTTGCTTCCTGTTTAGTTAGGAAGAGAGCTCAAGAGCTTCAGCTCAGGGGACCAGACTTTCTGAAGAGAGAGTTCACTTTGGCTGTGCCTGAAAGGTGCTGCTGCTTCAGTTCTCCAAGATGAGCCCGCCCCTCATTGGGAAACAGCCCTTACCCAATCAGCTGCACAAACAGTGTACTCCAGGAGGCCTCAAATCTCTAATCAGCGACTTGAATCACGCTGAGAAAATTGCCCTTAATGTGTCATCCAAATTTTATGTAGCCCCAAATGTTTCATGAAATGTAAAACAAAGAAAACAGAGTGTATCCTAGTGAACTGTGCCCCTCTTCCAATCAGGCTGCTCCCTTCCTAGCACTCAAAATTCAAACCCTGCTGAGCAGTTACCTGGCATCACCTTCCCAACTACCAAAACTCCTAGCAGAGAAAGCCAACTATTTTTGAAATCTTTCTTCAGAGCATTTCAAATACAATGTCCCTTAGTCAGTGACCAAGAACCTACTCGGTCCGAGACGGGCACTAGACTAGCTGTGGAGACTACAGAGGCACATCAGGGTGCATCCTGCCCTCTAGGATCTGACTGTCTGGAAGGGCAAGGATAGGCCCATGCAAATAACCCAAGGCAGGTGGGAGAAATGGGGCCACATGAACTTACAGGGAAAGGAAATGAGAAGTCTCTTCCTCAGAGCCTGGGACATAAGCCTACGTCTTGTCTCTTCCAAGACTGAAGCCTCTCTCTATGATCTAATCCTGGAACATCCGTTTTACTTTGAAATGGGGTGTCTTTTTGGAAACTCCAGCTAAAAAGTCCAAGAGGGAGTGATTCTACTCATCGAATGCATTTCTACCAGGGGTCAGGTTTCCTTAGCCATCTAGAGGTCTGTTCCTCTAGACCTCTCAGTGTGTCCATATGACCTGTGGAGGAGGCCATGGGCAGAAAGGCAACAGGACAAGGGTTCAAATGAAGAACTGGAGCTCTTTCAGTGGAGCCATGTCATGGCCGTGAGCTTTGGAGAGTCTCGAGAGACAGAGGAGTTTGTGTTTCTGGGAAAACAAGACCAAGCACTGAGCAGTTAGCTGAGATGCTCCCTTCTCTGCTGGCTTCATGGATGATAAAATTAAGTTCCCGGTACAGAGTGAATTGTTTTATTTATTAAATTTCTCATAGGCGGGGCAGGTGGATGGCTCAGTGGTTGAGCGTCTGCCTTTGACCCAGGGTGTGATCCTGGGGTCTGGCATCGAGTCCCACATCGGGCTCCCTGCATGGAGCCTACTTCTCCCTCTGCCTCTGTCTCTGCTTCTCTCTGTGCTGTGTCTCTCATGAATAAATAAATAAAAATTTAAAAAAATTTTCTCATAGGCATTTCTATAATTAAATGACCTTTTCAAAAAGCCACGGAATGGTTTTATTTTTCTAGTACTACTACATGTGGTTAAGATGGGAGTGAGATGGGGCCAGGAGGAGCAACTGCTAATATTAAAAACAGGAGATTCAGAAGCCCTGTGTTAGGCCATATGCAAATTTTGAGAAGTCACTTAGTTACTACCTCAGTTTTCCTATCTGTGAAAAATAGCTCATAGCCCAGGCCACCCACCCCACACCCACGTGAACCATGTAGCAGGCCACATCGACTTTCCAGTACCACAATTTCCATTTGGACCAATCTCAGTTCCTAAAGGGCCAACAGCAAGTTTCCCCTCTCCCATGGTCTCTAGCTTCCAAGCTGAGCCCTCCTACATGCTCAACCTCGTAAAATGACCAAGTCCTACCACCACCTGACCTTGTTCCCTTCCATGCCTCAGTGGAACACATTCTTACTTATGTCAGTGCCCTCCAGCAAAGACCACAGGAGCACCCCTGCACAAATCATGGGTGTTTCAGTGTGGGGTGTTAGAAGTTTGGGGAAGTGTTCACAGAAACAGGGCCATGCTCTAGATTGGGTGCTATCAGAAGGCAGGCTAATTCTCTGGTATCTCAATAAAGGTTAGGTATAGGGAGGGGCAGACTAGAAGGAGACTAGTGGGGTGATTGATAAAGAAGCAATCATCCCCCATATGAGCTGGGACAGGTGTTTGGTATTGTGACTTGGACAGGGTTCAAGCTTTGTCTGTGTTCAGACGGGATGGTGAAGTGGTCTTATTTTTATCTTGATCCATCATGATCCCAGAGTGGCCTTGTCTCCTGTGAGATTCACTGAAATTGTTTTCCTCCAACAGAAGAGCACCAATCCCTAGCTAGCGGTGCCACGCCAGCTCAGAGCAACACCAAGCCTGAGGTGTCAGCCCCAGACCTGCAGTTTCCCTTCTCAGCCAAGAGGTCTCCTTGCTCTCTGCTGATCATGTCAAATCATGCTCATCCTTAGCTCTGGCATGAGGGTGAGGCAGGAGAGGCAAGAAGTACACACAATTTAAGGAGACACCTGCTTTCAGGTACTGCCCATGCTCATGTATGACCCCGACAAGGAGTGGTTCCTTACATTTCATGCCTCACTCCCCTACATTGCCTTCTCTGTGAAGTCCTCTGCGCCTTCCTTCTTTCAACCTAAATCCTACCCAGACCAGATGCAGACATACCAAGACCACAGATGGGGTTCAGGACTTATACCTCAAAATATGGTGCCCTAGCATATAGGATATTTTAAGCTGAAGGGGTTTGAGAGAATTGCAGAAGCAGAAAGGTCACTCTGACCTCCTCATCTCAGCCTTCTTCCCCAAGACAGGTCATAAAATCCCCACGTGAGAGGTGGCCTTGCTACACTTGATACATGGAGGAAAGGAGCATGCTTATCTCCAAAGACAAAGGGATGCCAAGGAGAATCCTAACAAACAGGACTTGCTAGGTTTCCCCCAGTTTGTTCCACTTACAGGATACTCCTTGACCTATCAGACACCCCCACGACTGCTCACTCCCCATCAAACCTGGCATAAAAGCACACAGGTCTAACTGCTTCTTCCGGTCTTCATTTCCTTATGAAGGCTCCCATGTCACATAAAACTTACACTGAATAAATGTGTATGCTTTTCTCCTGTGACATTGTCTTTGTCAGTTTAATTTTCAGATCCAGCCAGGGACCCTAAGAGGATTGGGGACAAGTTTTTTCCTCACCCCTCCCAGATGTAGCTTTCACCTCCCTCATTATTAATGCCCTCCTGGTCATCACCCCCACTTGGTAGCCCTTCATTATTTGCTAATTGCTTCTTGTGAATTTGTTTGTTTTCTTCAGTTGTCCTGCGGATCTTAGCCTGTGTGGTTCTTTCCCATCATTCATGTCTCAACCTAAATGGGCCTCTGGGGGGAGGACCTCCCAGCCCACCCTGACTAAAATACCCCCTCACCCTATTCCTCTCCCTTGGCTTGTGCTCTTCATTTCTTGATCACTATGTGAAATGATTTTAGTTTTAATGTTATTTTCTGACTCTGCCAATCTCTCCAGTATTAGTACTAGGAAGGCAAGTATTTCGTCTCTCTCTCTCTCTCTCTTCTTTTTTTTTTTCCTGTATCTCCAAGAGCTTTGTCATGTTTCTGTTTCTCACAGTCAACATGCATTTACCGCAAGTCAGTGCATGGGATATGGTAAGTGCCCTTTGTGATATGTGTATACGGGGGACAAGGGAGGAATGTTGGAATAGAAAAATAGAATCCTTGCCTTCCTGTGGCTTTCAATCCAAGTGCATCGGTGCTTGAATGGTTTTAGATTAAACAAATAGGTGTTAGCAGATGTTCATCTATAAATACTGCTGACTGGTGCCCTGATTGCCAATTATAGAAAATAGCCTAATGATCCCAATTGGACTATTTAAGTTGCTATGTACAATTAGTAATTAAACTGCACTTTAGAAAAGGGAGGTTTGAAATTCAGAATTTTCTTTGCTAATTTTCCTAAATCCATAAAATTTTAAATCATAAATCAGTGAGGATTCCATGCAGGGTTAAATTCCTGAATCAACTCTCCCCTGAAGAGTTTTAGGTGATGTGGCTGGAATGGAAATAACAATAATTGCTGGGAGAGGGAGGGCAGTCAAATAAAATTTTCATTTGTTTGTTTAGGTCCTCACTTTCCTATTATTGTCTGGTGTGACTTATAGTTGTTTGGGTTGAGGGAACTTCCATTTTTATCAGCTGACCCTGACCTCTATACTAGTTCAATTCAGCTACTATTTATCCCGCAAATGTGTACAGAGTTCACAGCATCACAACATCACACTAATAACCATCAGAGATATAATTTTTTAAATCCCATTTACAAATGCATCAAAAAGAATAAAATATGGAGAAATATACTTAATGAAGGAAATAAAAAATCTATACACTGAAAAGCATAAGACATGAATGAAAGAAACTGAAGATGACACAAATAAATGGAGATATTCCATGCTCGTGGATTAGAAGAATTAATATTGTTAAAATATCCATACTACCCAAAGCTATCTATAGATTCAGTACAATCCTCATCAAAATGCCAACGGCATTTTTCACAGAAATAGAAAAAAACAATCCTAAAATTTGTATGGAGTCACAAAAGTCCCCACAGAGCCAAAGCAATCTTAAGAAAGAACAAAACTGGAAGTTTCATGTTCCCTGATTTCAAACTATATTGCAAAGCTATAATAACCAAAAGAGTATAGAATTGGCCTCAAAACAGATGCATAGCTGGGCAGCCCCAGTGGCTCAGTGGTTTGGGAGACCTGAGATTGAGTCCCATGTCAGGCTCCCTGCATGGAGCCTGCTTCTCCCTCTGCCTGTGTCTCTGCCTCTCTCTCTCTCTCTCTCTCTGAATAAATAAATAAATAAATAAATAAATAAATAAATAAATAAAGCTTTATTAAAAAAAAAAAAACAGACGCATAGCTCAATGAACATAACAGAGTCCAGAAATAAACTCATGCATTGATGATCAGTTAATTTATGACAGTGAAGCCAAGAATATACAATGGGGAAGGACAGTCTCTTCATTAGATAAGTGGTGTTGGGAAAACTGAATAGCCACATGCAAAAGAATGCAACTAGACCACTACTTTACAACATACACAAAAATTAACTCAAAATGGATTAAAGACTTGAATGTAAGACATGAAACAATGAAACTCCTAGAAGAAAACATTGGAACAAAGTTCTTTGACATCAGTGTTAGTGGTGATTTTTTTAATCTGACCCCAAAAGCAAGGGCAACAAAGAAAAAAAAACATCAAATTAAAAAGCTTCTGCACAGCAAAGGAAGCAATCAACAAAATGAAAAGGCAACCTACTGAATGGAAGAAAGTATTAACAAATCATATATCTAATAAGTAGTTAATACCCCAAGCACATAAAGGACTCCTACAACTCAATAGCATTGAACCAAAACCAAAACCAAACCGTAAACAATCCAACTAAAAATAGACACAGGATCTGAATAGATGTTTCTCCAAAGAAGACAGTCAGATGGCCAACAGACACATGAAAAGGTGTTGTTTAACATCATCAGGGAAATGCAAATCAAAACCAGAATGAGATATCACCTCACACCTGTCAGAATGGCCAGTATAAAAAAAGACAAGAAATAAGTGTTGGTGAGGATGTGGAAACGAGGGAACCCTCATGTACTGTTGGTGGGAATGCAAACTGATGCAGTCACTAAGGAAAACAGTATGGAGGTTCCTCAAATCATTAAAAATAGTGCTACCAAATAATCCGGCAATGCCGCGTCTGAGTATTTATCCCAAGAAAACAAAAATGCTAACTTGAAAAGATACATGCATACCCATGCTCACTGAAATAGCCTTTACAATAGGCAAGATATGGAAATAGCCTAAGTGTCCATAGATGGATGAATGAAGAAACAAGTTGTGGTATATACATACAATGGAATACTATCTGGCCATTACAAAAAAAAGAAGAAGTCTTGCCGTTTGTGACAAAATGGGTGGAGCTGGAGGGCATTATGACAAGGGAAATAAGTCAGAGAGAAAAAGATAGATTCCCTATGATCTCACTTATATGTGGAATCTAAAAACAACAACAACAAAACAAACCAAGCTCATCGATACCGAGAACAGACTGGTGATTGCCAGTGGTGAGTGGTGGGTATTGAGCAAACTGGGTGAAGAGGGTCAGACGATATAAACTTCCAGTTATGAAATAAATAAGTCATGGGGATATAATGTACAGTTTGGTGACCACAGTTGATAAAACTATATTGCATATTTGAAAGTTGCTGAGAGAGTAAATCTTAAAAGTCCTCAAGCACAAGAGAAAAAAACTGTAACCATGGATGATGATGGATTTTAACTAGACTGATTGTAGTGATCACTTCGTAATATATGTAAATATCAAATCATGGCTTACACCTGAAACAGACACAATGTTACTTGTCAATTATTTTTACAAAACAACTTCAAAAAATAAATTTGAGAGAGAAAATACACAACGAATGTCATATTCTCAGATTCTATACCAAGGAAGTAAGGAAATCTCTGCTCTCCGTGAGATTGTACACATTTTCATGAAATTCACAACCGGAAGAAAAAAAGGAAGTGTTCCTGGAGGTGTCTCTGGTGATTTCTTTGTGAGAAGCTGGCTGTTCCCAGCGGATGTCTTATTGATGACTCCTGAGCTGTAGCTCATTTCCTAAGAACTTTCAATTCCCAGTTGGGTGTCTTTTCATCTCTTCCTAGTGCGGCATCTGGTCCCTCACCCCCTGCTCTGCTACCGTATTGTGTCACTGCATTTCACGATCTACCCCTTCCCCTGCTGGCCTGATATGGACGGGAGGTCAATTCTGACTCCTGCCAAGCACTGCCCTCATTTCGGGTACCCTGCCCACAAGTCCCTAGGCACTCCTGAGGAATGAGGTATTCCTGAGCAATCCTGGGGTGACTACACCCAGCTGGATCCCTAAGGAACAGTCAAAGCCTGTAGGCAGGTGACAGCCCATGAGATATTCTGACATGAAAAACCTTTCGAAACAAGGATAAACTGGCTCTAGCAGTCTAACTCTCAGGAGTTAGGAAACAGAACCTTGGAGGGAGTGGGGCAGTTTGCAGTGAGAGTTTGTACAAAATATGCAAAGGAAAGAAGACTTGAGTAGAAAGGGGGCTGTGAGGAGCCGTGGGCAAGTTGAAGTTGAGAGGGAGCAGAATCAGTGGAAACTCAGATACTGTAAGAAAAGGTAGTGAGTAAAAGTGGGGAAACCAGCTGAAAGTCCAAGAGAATCAGAGAAGCTCAGAGAAGCAAACCTGCAGAGAATGAACAAGTCATGTTAGTGGTGGGGGGCCTCCCAGAAGACCAAGGAACTCCAACACCTGGGGTCCCACAGTGGTCTTGGCATCTGCACAACTCTCTCATTCCAGCCTCCTTGAGCCCAGTTCTGGTATTGTTCCTACACTTCCTGAAACCCGATTCTTCTGCTTCTCCTGGGTTCCCTGGGACTTGGCCATGTGGCCAAGATCACTGTTTCCTCATTTCTAAAAAATAAAATATGTGCAGCACATTATTTGCTACCTTAGTAACCTGCATCTTATTCTTAAAAATTGAGAGAGCCTAACTCAAATGATCAGCTTGGCATGCAGGTGTCCCCTCGCTACAGAAGGAAGGATGGACACGGCCAAGCAGAACGGAGAAGGCATGGTCTTCCAAGCACACTGGTCTGAGCCGCAGTCCAGAATCTAGAACTGTGAGTTGTGAGACTTTTGGCAAGTCACTTTACTACTTCTGAGACCCATCCCTTCTGCCTTGAAATGCCGATGGCTCAGGGCTGCTATGAGACCCAAGCATGGTTCCTGCAAGCAGCTGACATGGTGCCCACCAAGAGTTAGCACTTGATACAAGTCCATGCCCTTCCTTCTTCTCTCTGGATGCTTCCTGTCTTGCACAGTAAAGCCCAACCCACCCACCCCCCTTCAGTAACAGCAGCTATGGTTAAGATCGTCTGCTTCCTGCCTCCCTGGGTTGTACTGCTTAACTGTTTTGCATTGACACTCTTAAAGAGTGATAGTCAATCTGGTCACAGCTATAAACATGAATCTGGGGTGAGTATGAGCCCATGTCTTTGTTTTTTTGTTTTTTTTTATTATTATTATTTTTTTTTTATTTATGATAGTCACACACAGAGAGAGAGAGAGAGAGAGAGAGAGAGAGAGAGAGAGAGGCAGAGACACAGGCAGAGGGAGAAGCAGGCTCCATGCACCGGGAGCCCGACATGGGATTCGATCCCGGGTCTCCAGGATCGCGCCCTGGGCCAAAGGCAGGCGCTAAACCGCTGGGCCACCCAGGGATCCCCGAGCCCATGTCTTTGATATCCACTGAGAGTTCATTGGAAAAAATGGTAAGAAGCCCCATGAGGGTGCAGTCAAATGCAGGCCAGTGAGAGGGGGGTGGGGTGCTACCTTTTGTATACCTACCCCCAGTCAGTCTGCCATCAACAAATACTTATTGAGCTGCTATTATGTACAAATATACTGTCAAGGTAGAAGGTACCACAACATTGAAAGGGGTGAAACTGCTATCCAGGAAGATGGAATCACACAGGAAGTTTATTTTGAGTTCGCTTATTTCGGAATCACAGATATATGCTGGGTCCTTGAACAATGTAATAAACACCATAAGGGAGGTGCCTGACTCTCTTTACAAGATCTAAACTAGGATCAACGAAGATTTAATATAAAAGTGTCCCTTGCATAGTGCCAAAGTGTCTTGCTCCTAGATAGGGCTCATTAAGGATTTATGAATGAGTGACTCTAGCTGCTGCAGGAGTCAACAAACATCAGTAGGACTTGCTGAGCTAAAGTGAGCATTACTGTGTAGAAAAATACATGGTAATATTGTGATTATTGTGATATCAAATTATCCGAAAATCATGAATTCAAGAGGCATCCAAATGCATATTTTTCCTCAGAAACTAATCTGTCTCTTTTTCCTGCTTGGATCTCTTTCTACTGCAAGCCTACAGATTGTAATTTCTGAAAAGGGTTATGTATAAATCTTTCTGAAACTGTATGATCTAAATTCCAGTAATCTCAGAGAAGTGGCTTTCTGTGCTCTGCTGGCTCCTTCTCTCAAAACAAAATAAAAGCAAAACAACAACAACAAAAAAAAACCCGTAGGCCAAAAAACTGAGCGTCCTCGATAATCAAATTAGTCAATGTAAAATATGGATATCCCACAAGCACTGTCAATTACTTTTTAGGCATAAAAGACAAATGCAAGCATAATTACTCTGCCAACTTAGAGATCTGCTTTGAAAAAATACAGACCGCAGCAGCAACAATTCTCTGAGGACAATGAAATGGGGACGAATCTTTAATGAAAATTCGGAGAAAAGTTGATGGATAATTCACTCCTCCTACCACAAAAAATGTTGCTCCAAAATAGATATCTGAAGTCAGTATAAATCTCAGCCTGAGGAAAGAACAAAGTCTCATCAGCAAGAAGATCACTACAATTGCCAGTTAAGTAATGAGAAGTTAGACAAGGGAGGGATCTAGAACCTAAATTATATTTACCTTCTCTGGAAGCACTTGACATTTGTCATGTTATATACACATACGTTCTATGCCTTCTATGCCTTTGTCTATACGTTGGGGAGAACTCGTTTAAATCAGCAGAAATGTGGACTTAAAAACTGAAATGACTGACTTTTCACGTTGAAGCTCTTCATAGGAGAAGTTCTGCTGCAAGGAACAGCCCAAAATAGCTTGCCTACGTGGCATCAAATGCCAGTACCCGAGGGGAGAAAACACCTCACCAAGAAAAGGTCAAATTAAACCAGGAGAATAAGATGTGGCATCTAATTACCATTTCCCAACTCGACACCTAGTCGTTAGGTAAGTACCATCAGACAAGATAATGGATGGAAAAGAGCATCTTAAGGGGAAGAATCAAAATGACCGTAATGGTTCCAAAAGGAGAATGACTAGGATACGGCTTTCAGGATCCATACTGTGAGCCCAGTGTCATCACAATGCTGTGTTCAATGAAATCCAGTTATATTTCATGATTCAACGATGTGGGATGGGGACTAAGACCCACCATTTCCTCCTACTTCACTCATTTTATTTTTAAGACACTTTTCCCCCCATCATCATCATCATCATCATCATCATCATCATCATCATCATCAAATATTTAAGAGATTACTATGTGCCTCATAGGAAAAAGGGCCAGAGTATCTACCAGTTAGCGTAGCGAGGTTCCTCCCTGCCACTTTGGCTCCCATTGTTCTTTCTTTTCTCTGTGTAAAGACCCTTTCTGGGGTTCCCTTTGGGAATCCGACCCATCCTGTTTTGGATGTGGCAGGCTTTGTGGGGCTCTGTCTTGCCTAAAGCACTTCTGGGCCTCCCACACATGCCACCTGCTAACTCCTCCAGGTCAGCTCTGAGCATGTCATTGATTTCACTTCTCTCAGGATCTATTTCTTTTTTAAGATTTTATTTATTTATTTGAGAGAGAGAGAGCATGAGCAGGGGTGAGGAGAGGGAGAAGCAGACTCCCAGCTGACACAGGGCTGGATCCCAGGACTCTGGGATCATGACCTGAGCTGAAGGCTGACTCTTAACGGACTGCGTCACCCAGGTGCCCCTGATGGCTCTTGAAAGCCAATCAAACACCTCAGTTACATAGGTCTTTTGTCATGATTAGGGATGTCTTCCTTTCAGAATCCTCAGTTTTCCTTCTCTGGCTCCCACCTCCCGTCTCCTTGAAGTCCAGCAGAAAGAATCTTTCTACAGAAAGAAGCACTGCGTGGGGACAGATACGTGGCCTGGCACAACGAAGAGCTCTGTGCAAAGGCAGCCTTTATTCTTATTCAGTGAGATTAACCTGATTAATTACGACACTGTCATTTGTAAGAACCGCACGTCAAGGATATGGGCAGAATGAGATAAGTAACACATATGGGCTCTTAGCGTATTCACAACACTCCTGATTATCATCTTCGGAAAACTGAAGTTCAGAAAGCAGTTCCTTGCCTCCAAAATGCTGTGTTTTACTCCACGTTGGACCCCCTTAGAGAGTTCTCAGTGAGCCAGACCTCTTGATCATCTCTCTCTGCCTTGATGTGGTTTGTAATAACCAATTAGTTCAATGATTTGTTGATTGATTCATTCAATACCTGCTCCGGAAGCCTGCTACTCACTCCAGAAAGGATTTCTGTTGGATTGTCATCATTCATGGGGAAAAACAAAAGGACAGTCACGTTCCTCAGCATTTCTTCACAAAGCCCTTTGTCCCTAGCTGGGCTTCTGCTCCTAGTCTCTCTCAGCCAAGACCCAAGGCCAGCTCTCAGGAGACCTGCCCCATCTCTCTCTTCTAGAGCAGCTGTGAAGTACCTGCTGGCCACTCTGAAGACACGTGGTTTCTAAATGTCTCCTTTGAGCTTGGAATCCACATGCACAGAACCTCTGATCAAGAGAAAGACACTTCAGGGGCACCGGGGTGGCTCAGTGGTTGAGCGTCTGCCTTCAGCTCAGGGCGTGATCCTGGAGTTCCAGGATCGAGTCCCACATCAGGCTTCCTGCATGGAGCCTTCTTATCCCTCTGCCTATGTCTCTGCCTCTCTCTTTCTGTGTCTCTCATGAATAAATAAATAAAATCTTTAAAAAAGAAAAAGGAAAAGATATTTCAGGCAGCTTCCCAGAAGTCTTCCCCTGAAATATTGTCCTCGTGGTGAAAACAAATCCAAATCATGACCAGATAGATGTATCGGGGGCTCCACTCATCAGACTTGGTTCACAGAAACTGAAACTGATAAATAGAAATTTGCCCAGACATTTTCCACATATGCTTGTTCCTTTCATGCGTGGTAGCTCTAGAACAACTGCTCTTACAGAAACAGGACGTGTTCTTCACTTGGTCCCCTCCCATCATCGCAGTGAGCCCAAGTTCCTCCTGCCCATGATCACACAGGTTTTCCTGTCTTTCTGTCCACTTAGGAAAATGCCTCTCGCTTTCCTGGGGCTGGCTTTCCAATGGGAAGAATTTAAAGACACCAAAGAGCTCAGTTGATAAACGTGATCATCTTTCACTTCAAAACGGACATACTCTTTCCCATATGTTGGGAATTACGGAGAGATTCTTTATCATCCCATTATACTCAGCTGCTGTTTACTTTTGGTGACTCGCATGTTGACAATTATAGTTCGAGTGGTTTTTTTTTTTTTTAACAGCATATGCTGAACAAGATAAAATATTTAGAACAAGTTACTTTGGACTTAGTAATTATGCTACATTCTTTCAGCCCATTTATGACTAAATTAGAACATTTAGTAATGTTTGGTGACAACTCCCACACTTTGTAAGCACCAAGAGGAAAAATATAATTTATTTAATTGGTTTTCATTTGGAAGGGAAATAATCCCATTTCAAGCATCTCCGTGTTAGAAAAGACGCTATATTCTCCGGGAAAATACACAGATGCTCATACATTTGGGAAATTAACATATATCTTCCTTCAGGAAACTTCTGAAGGCTATTTCGTTACATTACAACCGCTCCTCCATCCATACATTTTTGGTAAGATCACTACCTGTCACCTCCCATGCACCTCCCATATTCTTCACAGAAGCCGTGAACTTTAGACAAGAGATGAAGCTATTAAGCTATTGTTGCTTTTGGTGTCACCATAGACAGACTACATGGCTTCATACAATCAGTAAGCATGTGAGGAATGCTTGTTCTATTAGGCTGGGACTGTGCTGGGCACTGGGATTCTGAGATGAGCCAGATGTGGTCTCCTCTTCCAAGACCTCATGACTTAAAGGTAGAGACAACGAGGAAAAGGCACAATTACGGCTCCGTAGAGCACAGGAGACACAGAGTGACACCTAAATCAGCCAAAATGGGAAGGGAGCTGGCAGGAGGGCAGCTGAGAATAGTACAAAGAGCACAGCGGGCAATATTTGAGTGAGGGAGAGAGCACAGCAGGAAGCCCCCCACTCAAAATCCTGGAGGCAGGAGAGCACATCCCCAAGTCCATAACAGCTATCAGGGGCCAGTCCCTGCTGAGCTGAGGGGAGAGGGGATTCAGACTGAAAAATTATGTGCAGAGTACATGGTGCTGGGCTTTGCACTTGAACTTGACTCTGAAGGCTCAAGGGTGTGGGGAACCCATGAAGCACTCTGCATTTTTTCCTGGTGTCTGAGAGGATGGAAGGAAGCCAGATAGAGGGCAGTCCGTGCTCCAGGAACCTGAAGAACCAAGACTGTGACAAAGGGGTGCAGAAGCGAGGATGGATTTGAGTGAGCTTTCAGGGTGGGTCGAATATGTCTTAAATGTAGAAAATCTTGTTTGTAGGCAAGTGTGGGTAGAAAAACTGGAGAAGAGACAAAAGTGCTTCTTCCTCTTTCCATGCCACCCTTCTGGGCTGCCAGGGAGGGTCATCTTTGACTGTAATGATGGGTGATTGCCCAGGAGTGACCACACCCGGGGCTAAGCACTTCCCACCGACAGGGATCAGACTATGCCACCCCAAAATGGGCAACATCTCTGCCCTAGACCAGGGAGGCGGGAATGACTCTAAATCTCTAGAAATGGAGAGTTGACATCAAAATGCGTTGGCATAAGCAGACCTTGCTAAAATAACCCTCATCTTCCTTTAGATCCCCCATATATTTCCTAGCTACCTTCCCATGGTTTATCACTGCTTGAAGCTCAAACCTCCTTTCCTTAGTTAAAATGCTATGTAAGCCCCTGAGTCTGTTTCTTGGACCTTCACTCCTTTCTGTGGACTCCCATGCATGTAAATAGAAATAAACACGGTGTGCCTCTTCTCTTGATAATCTATCTTTTGTTAGTTTAATTCTCAGGTGCCCAAAGACAAAACAGAAGAGTGTGGAGGGCAAGTTTTTCCTCCCTGACAACATATATCATCTCACTGAATCCTCATCCCTCTTAGTGGGGAAAGGACTGCTATTATCCCATTACATTGATGCTGGAACTCAACCAAGAGATGTTAAGGAGTTGGTCAAGTAGCTACTGGGTAGCAGATCTGGGATTTGGCCCCCTGGATATGTCTACACAGCCTGATCATCTAACAACTATGCAGCAATCCCAGCACGATGGAAAGACAGCCTAACAGAGCCGGCAGGGACGGATTAGGTGCCAGGAAATCCATAGTCTAATCCTGGTCCTGCCACTACCGACGATAAAGTTAACCATGTAAGTATCTGTGTTGTCCTCCGTAGTTCAGATAATAAAATAATAATAATAATCTACTGCATGAGATGTGGTGTGACTTTGAGCAAATCATTATACTGGGCTGAAATATGTTCCTCCCCCACACTTCATACGTTGAAGTCTGAACCCCTGCACCTCAGAATATGACCTTACTCCAAGATACATTAGGTTGAACCCTGATCCAATCTGAGTCGTGTCCCCATAAGAAGAGGACATCGGGACATAGATTTACAGAGGGAAGAACCTGTGAAAACATAGGGATAAGACAGCCATCTACACAGCAAGGCCTCAGAAGAACAAAGGCCCCAGAAGAAACTAACCCTGGCCAGGAAAAAAAGTCTTGATCTCAGACTTCTAGCCTCCAGAATTGTGAGAAAGTAAATTTCTGTTGTTTTAGCCACCCAGGATGTGGTACTTTGTTATGGTAGCGCTAGCAAGCGAATGTGATGGCAGAATCTAGCTGTGTGTTATCGACAGTTTTTAAATTCCTATCATGTCCCAGGCGCTATTCTAATCTTTTTCATCCACCTTGAAATGGCAGCGATTACCACCCTCCAATGGTGATCCCATGAGCTATCACAGACAACTAAATTCTGTGGTTCCAAGAAAATGAAACCAGAAAGAGGTCCCTTCAGTTCTCTTACGTCTAAAGCAAATACCCAGGCAGCCCGGGTGGCTCAGCGGTTTAGCACCACCTTCGGCCCAGGGTGTGATCCTGAAGACCCGGGATCGAGTCCCACGTCGGGCTCCCTGCATGGAGCCTGCTTCTCCCTCTGCCTGTGTCTCTGCCTCTCTCTCTCCCCCTCTCTATGTCCTTCATGAACAGTGAATAAAAATCTTTATTTAAAAAAAAATAAAGCAAATACCCATGTAGATGAGGCTGGGGGGCCTCAGTGGTTGTCCTTCGACTGAGGCCTTAACCAGGGTAACTAAGTGGTCAATTGCCCTAAATTGAAAGAGGAAAAGGAAGCAGCGGGGCTCCTGCTGAGGACCTGAGTTTGGGCAGGTGAGTACTCCGCCCTTCGCTGGGTAATTCGATTGCCTCGACTAAACTGTGATGAGCCGGTTGATCACATTAATACCACTCACCTGTCTCAAAGCCCTGAGGGTGGGCAAGAGAGCCTCCAAGGAGAGCCATCTTTGATAGGGAAGGTGAGTGGGGGTCAACTGAAGTCCCCGGGACTTTTGGACAAGGCTCTGG
Source organism: Nyctereutes procyonoides (assembly GCF_905146905.1). NCBI lineage: Eukaryota > Metazoa > Chordata > Mammalia > Carnivora > Canidae > Nyctereutes > Nyctereutes procyonoides. The sequence continues at coordinate 24,846,822 of NW_026575036.1, read as the reverse complement.
TGGAAAGGATTCAGAGGGAGGGGTGGGGGAGCAGAGGACAGCCAGGGGGAGAGAGAGAGAGCCCAGCATAGAGGAGAGGTGGGGAGAGACATGGCACCTGCTGCGGGAGAGAGATTTGAAGAAATAAAGAGAATTTGGAAAGGTTCTGTTGTGTGATAGGTATATGAATTCCTCTTTAATTTGTTGACAGAAATGGACAGGAATAAAACTCTTCCTTGTAAAGGTGGTGCTGGCTGGTCACCTGTTTGCTCTCAATTCCATTCCCTGCCTGAGCTCTGTCCATCTGACTGTCCATCTGGCTGTCACAGGCTCTGCTTCTCGGGCTCTCTTGACCACCAGCTCTAGACGAGGTTTGCCAGTCAGAGACATTGTTGGAGACTGGAGTTTGGGTCAAGGTATTTCCTACCCTTTCCCTCTGCTTCCGGAGGCCTAGCCAGTGGCAGCCACAACACCTGTGTGGCTCCAGCTCTTGCCCAAATAGGCCCCTTCGATGCTAAGGATCTACAGAGTGGTAGTACCACCTTCTTCATATGTCCCCCCTGCCCTAAAAGACATGTGTAGTGGCTTCCCAGTTGTTGGTCTTCAGGATGCTTCCTCCATCCAGAATATTCTTTCAGCAATTCTAACACCTTTGTAACCAATCCCCTGTGTTTCATGCCCTCTACTGAATAACCCTGGCATGGATTTTGCTTTCCTGGCAGGGTCCTGATTGATAACAGGAAAGAGAGGTATCTTTCTCCTTTCCCGGTTTCTATGAGGATTTCCCTAAACACAGGTCTTGTCTCTCTTTACCCATTTACTCATTCCACTCCTGAGGCACTGAAGTGAATAATCTGATCACAATTTTGGAAGAATTCCTGGACTTCTTGGTTCAGCTCTGCTTCTTCCTTTTTGGAGTGAACCTTCCAAGAGAATACAGTATCTCTCTGTACTATCTGTCTTGCCTGGGCCTGCCCTGGTCCTGCAAATGCCTGCCTATGGGCAAGTCTGCCTAATTTCAGCCCACTTGACCACCAGACCTAAAACCTACTCTTCCAGCCTGATCTCTACGGGTAACAAAATTGATCCCCATATGCGCTACCTCTGCTTCATTTCCCCAACTTGCTCAGAACCCAAGTGGGGGAGGATGAGACTCCTTCAAAATCTTAATATTATTCACCAACTTTTTTGAGAACTGGATATATGGAGCTTTTCCACTTGTCTGTTTTGTTTTGTCTTTGGCTGCTAAAACAGCTGAGGAAGGCTAAAGGCGGGGCATCTTGGTGTAGCGATTAGACAGTGTTCCCCTCCTCAGCAATTTCAGGAACCCTCCAGTCGGGCTCACATGTGTCTGTGGATCAGCCCTGCTTATTGCAGACTTCCTAATTTCTCAGTCCCTGGCCCGATAGGTCTATAGTGATGTCACTGAGCTAGAATATTGTCCCTAAATACCAAGTTGATGTGACCAAAATTAATGTCTGCCTCTGAGGTTAGAATCCCACCATATGTTTTTGCTGTTAGAGTCCTGCTATACTTGAGTTTCGGTAACACTGACTTCTAAGAAGTGTAAGGTTCCTAGTGATTCCTAGAATCACCAGTGCCTGAGCTCCCAAGGCCAGAGAACTTCCTTCCTCATGGAGTGTTCTCCTCAGTGATCTCCATCATTATCCCTGTAATCTGGCTGCTTCAGAACCACTGGAATGCTTTGAACACACACACACACACGCACACGTGCGTGTCCAGTCATCTAGGGTATACACGATTCAAGTCTTTTTCCGAGGAGGCTCCTCAGCTCCCATGTAAATCAAGGATTCACATATGTGTACCAAACTTTCTTCAGAGCATCTGAGCCTCTGCCAATGACCTTGTGCCAAAGTACACTTTAAGAGTTGAGCCGAAGGTGAAAGAGTCCTGCCTTCTAGAGAACACCTGTACTGTCTCCCCATCCTCCATTCTCTTTGGTCAATTCACATGAACATAGTGGAAAACATCTGAGCTCCTGGAATGAGGTCCGATGAGAATATCTTACAAAAGAGCATATTTCTTCACAATTCCCTTTGAATCCCATGGTGGAGCCAGGATTCCAGGACAAGAGGTAATTTAATGGAGACACAGATTAGAACTCTGCTGCAGAATTCTAATGCGCCTTGGCCTCCAGCTGGATGGGTGAGGTCACCTGTGATTGTTGCACCGAGAAGCCCTTTGGGCTGGGTCGAAGCTTCTGGCATTTATAACAAAATTCCAGCGACAGAGAATGATTTGGAGTGTGGACTGTCACTTCCTTATGTACCTGTGAGCCCAGCACCAGTGTAGGGGACACCCGGTAGCTGAGCAATCCATGATGAATGAATGAGTGATGTTTTAAAGATCTGCAAATTCGAATGCTCTGGTAGAGAGGACAGCCACGCCTGGTGCAGCAACCCAGGAGCAGCTGCTCAAAATGCTGATTTAGCTTTTTCCTTTTACTTCTCAGACCCTGATTTGTCTTCTACCCTCTTTGATCTCTGTCTTCATTTTATTTCATTCTCCCTTTAGACTCTTCTATGGGCAGCAAACTCCTTGTTATGTGATATGACTGGAGAGGAGAAAATTGTCTTCTGGTGAACAGACTCCAGAAAGAGTGGAGCAACCCTATCTGCCACCAAGTTGCTTAACCAACCTGGGACTCAAAGTTCTCACTCCTAAGTGAGGGTAGTAAGAGCAGTTCTAGGAGTCTCCTGGTGGAGTGTGATGGAAGATAAAATGACAACTGAAAATATTTTCTTGAGGGGGCGCCTAGGAGGCTCAGTCGGTTAAGCATCCAACTCTTGATCTCAGCTCAGGTCATGATCTCAGGATTGTGGGATTGAGTCCTGCACTGGGCTCCCCACTTAGCAGGGAGTCTGCTTAAGATCTTTTCTCTTTCTCTCCCTCTGCCCCTCCCCAGCTCGTACTCAATCTCTCTCTCTCTCTCTCTCTCTAATAAAATCTTTAAAGAAAAGAAAAGAAATAACTTTTCTCGAAAGTTTAAAAGTAAAGGCCCTATCGTTTTTGCCCTGATCATTGCTTCCAGTGTAACCAAAAGGGGCCAAGTGTGCACAACTGAGCACAGCGGGAGCCAGTTAAAGTAAAGCTTCTTTCTCAGAGGTCATGTGTGTATGCATTTGTCACCAACATCTCATCCTCTGAATGAGAGATGCAGAAAAACATATCCGTGAGAGAAACAGAGATGGGAAAAGGTGTGATGTTAATGACGTGAAGTTCAGGAAGGGAATACCTTTTCTCCCATGTAAGTAGGGGTTACGAGGGGGCTGGGAAGAAACATTCCCGTGTGGCTCCCATGAACTGGGCAGTGTTGTGTGATGTGGCCACATCCTTCTGCAGACAGAGGAGAAAAAAACCACTGAGCAAGGAAAAATCAAGGTATATGTATATAAGGGTGGGAAGATTGATGGTGTGATGATGATGATGGTGATGATGGCAACACTGTCAAGTGCCTTCCACATACCGGGTATTTTACTCAGCTTTGGGCCATATTTACCTCATCTTCCCACAGCACTATGACTTAGGTATTCTTATTCTTATTCTGTAGATCAAGACACAAGCTCAGAGAGGGTCTTTGCTCAGTCATACGACTACCAAGTGGTGGAATCATGACTTGAGCCTAGATCTGTGGCTCAACTCTTAAGCCTGTGGGGTGTTTTTGGCTTTGTGCTTTTATTTTCTACTTGGCTAGGCTAAATTTTCCAAGTTCCTGGAGAAGAGGGGAGCCATTGGTGTTTGAGAGGAAGAGAGGAGGAAAGGATGGTAAGCATACCAAGAGATGTTCAAAGGGTCTCTGCGTATCCACAGGGAAGGAACTGTGTCTGTCTTTCCACTGTTGTATCCTCACACCTATTCTCCACACAAAATAGGAGCCCACTAAACATTTTTGAATGAATGGATGAGTAAATGAGTGAAAACATAAATAAAATAGCACAGAGACTTTTCAAAGGGTATAGAAGAGAAAATAAGGAACTTTTTATAAGTAAGAATTAAGTCTTGAGAGGAGATGTGAAAGACTATAAAAAGTAGGTAAGACGCAGAATGGCCGTTTAGGGAGTAGGAAAGAGAAGCCAACGAAAGGTCAAGTCAAGAATGGCTGAGCAGTGAGGACAACCATCCAGAAGTGTGTATGAATTTGCCAATTATTTCTGAGTAGTACCCTCTTGGTCAGTGGGCTATAGAGAAGGATTTAGTGTTGTGCTCTAATCCCACATAATCTGATATTGCTATCATTAATTAAAAAAAAACCTCTCATTAAAAACCTGCCCCACACAAGGTAATTTAGAAAACGATGATGATGAGAATTATGATTTCAATTAAGTCTTCGAGAAAGTTAATAAAAGTGCTGATAGAGCCAGGAGTCAGATTGCTTTTACTTTAAATACGCATCTTTACACACATATTTAAATAGTAATTATTGCTGTATATTTCCCATCGCACCCATAAATCTTTCAGTGTGTATCTATGAATGGTATGGTCTCTTTTTAAAAACATAACTACAATATAATTATCACACGAAAAAGAAATTAATAATTATTTAAGAGCATCAAATATCTAGTCCATGTTCAAATGTTCCCAGATTTTATTTTTTACAGGTATCTGATCAAATTGGGATCCAAACATGATACATTCATACATTACTATTAGTTTATATGAATCTTTTAATCCTTAGGTTCCATCTCTTTCTTTTTCACTTTCTCTTTCTCAGCTTACACGTAAAGGAAATCAAGCGTTTTGTCTGTTGAGTCCCCGATGGTCTGGATTTTGCTGCTCATGCTGCCATGATGTCATGTAACATGTTCCACTGGTCTCTTTATTCCAAATGGTATTTGGTAATAGAAACTTGAAGAGATTTGATTCTTCTAGCAAGAACATTACATAAAAGGTGATGTGTACTTCTCTAAGGAAGAATCTGGACACCTCTTTTTGAGAAATCAGCAGCCATTGATGGTCATGGCTTAAATTCATTACTTTGTTGAGGACTGTAAAATAATGATATTCTAATTTTATTAACTCATTCATTTATTCGTCAAAATTTTCCTACAAAGAGAGATCATTAGCTATCCTAAGGTATAGTTTAGACACATAAGGGGAGAATAAATGCCTGCTTCTATGTGTTTATTTGGCATTTAAAAAAATAGTGGGTTGGTTCTCTAGCATCCTCCAGAGGTTACCAGTGAGGCTTTTCCTTGTGTTTGCTTGTTTTGTTTTTGTTTTCTGAGTAGAGACTCTGAAACCGGACTGCCTGGATCAGAGCCTCAGCTTTGTCACTTGACTTTGAGCTGAGCAGTTAATCCTTGGGAGCCTCACCTTCCTTACTTATAAATCGGGGATACTTAATGATGTCTTCATCACAGAGTTGTTTTAGGATTAAATGGAAATATTTGTAGCCCTCAGGAAAATGTTTGGCACATTGTGAGCCCAATATAAGTGTTTGCAATTATTGGTGTTCCTGTTGTCGTTTTTAAGTGGTCCTGAGTGGATTCCAAGCAGTGGTATTTTATTAAAAGTCCATGAGTGATTCTAATGCCAAGCCAATGTGGAGAACCACAGGATTGTGGGTTTTAAAGAGATGATGTTTGCAAAGCAGGGGAGTAAAATGACCACATTTGTGTTTTTTAAAAATTGCCCAAGGGGATGTCTGGGTGGCTCAGTGGTTGAACGTCTGCCTTCAGCTCAGGATGTGATCTTGGCATCCTGGGATCGAGTCCCTCATCAGGCTCCCCATAGGGAGCCTGCTTCTCCCTCTGCCTGTGTCTGTGCCTCCCTCTCTGCGTCTGTCGTGAATAAATAAATAAAATCTTTAAAATATGTTCTATACCAACGGCTGGAATAGGAAGATATCTGTGCTCAGTGCAATGAACAGCTACATAATCTCACACTCCAGTAGTTCATGGTAGGACATGTTAACTGCAATGGTGTTTTCAAAGGGAGAAACTTCAAATTGACTAAGCAAATAAATAAAGGCCACTAGAACAGCTCCGTGCCCAAGACCAGATGGATTTTCTGTTATCTCATTTGTGCTTCTTGCTTTGTCAGATATTTCTTCTGTCTTCCTGTTGTATGGCTTTAAGTCATTAGTTTTGGTTATCTACACACTCCAAATTTGGGGCATTTCGTTTGAGATGCTGTGTGCTTTAAAAAGAAGGTATTTTGTTTTTTAATACCCTAATTTGTCATCCACAAAGACAACAGAGAAGATAGTCTTTAAGAGACAGATGCTAAGGGATGAATTATTGATCAAATCATAAACAAGCTGGAAGATGAAATGCATTTGCCAAATCTATTTTTTCAAATCTTTTCCTAACTTCTCATCCTGCAAGCCTAGAGATGTGTCAACAATAGAAAAAGAATGCTCTCTACTATGGATGGAACAAACTGGAATGCTTGGAAGCCACGTTTTTTAGGGTAGTAGATCCCAATATTTCCAATACTGGGATCCTCTTTTATGATTTCCTCTCCCTATGGGCCCCGTGTTTGGAAAAACTGAACAGACCAACCTGCATTTATCAATATTTAATTTATTTCCCCATGTTTTATTAATCAAAGTCATCTATAACCACCAACTGGAACATTCAATCAGTACAAGACAGCCTGGGTCATTATACTGAATTGCTGTAATTCCAGCTAAAAGCAAGAAAATATTTGCTTTAAAAAAACCATCTTTAATCTGAAAACAGACATTGCATTTTCTACCCTAGCATGAGAAATGAGGATGACAATCCTGACACTCAGGGCCTTTGAATCTGTGGTTCCAGTTTATGGTAGGCAGAATAATTCCCCCTCCCCGCACCCACACAAAGATGTCCATGTCCTATTTCCCAGAACCTAGGAACATGTTAGATTTTGTGGCAAAGAGGAATTAAGGTTGCAGAAGCAATGAAGGTTGCTAATTGCTGATTTTGAGATGAGGAGATTATCCTGGATTATCTGGGTAGAACCAGTGTCATCACAAGGATCCTTAAGGGTGGAAGCAGGAGGCAGGAGAGGCAGTGTCAGAGTAATGTGATTGGATATGATGTGGGAAAGACCCAACCAGCCATTGCTGGCTTTGAAGACAGATGGGGTAAGGAGTCAATGAAGGGGAGCAGTTTTTAACTGGAAAAGACAAGAGAAAAATGGTTTCTCCTTTAGAGCCTCCAGAAAGGTTACAGTCTGGTGAAACTCTTTGGTTTGAGCCCAGTGAGACCCATTCTGGACTTCTTTCCTCCAGAATTGTGCAATGGTAGAGTTGTGTTATCTGCATCCACCAGTTTGTGGCAATCTGTTACAACAGCGGAGAAAACTACCACAGAACCCTTTCCCCCAAATTCTTGACCTCTCTTTCCCTTATGGGCCCTGTGCTCTGACCAAGAGTGACTTCCTCAATCCTCCCCCACCCCAGCATGCTTTCCTGCCTATTTCTGGATCCCTGTTTATGGTTTCCCTCGTTAGGATGACACTCGAGCTCAATGTCAGTGGAGGTGACTCCTGTCATCTTTTAGGATGCTGCCTGGATGCCTCCCCTGCCACAGGCTTCCATGGCTCCTGCACCTGTTGGATGCATGGAATCTCTTCCCTTGAACTCCCATGGTGCGGTAGCTGTCTTTTCCAGCACTTACTGCATTTCTCCCCACCTGGGGTTATTTGCACCTATGTCACACCTTCTCTACTGGATTTCAAGCTCCTTGATGAGAGGGCTGGTTTTTATGCATCTCTAAATCCTCTACAATCCCTAGCCCACCACATTTATGTCCTACCAACTTACATAATTGCAGTCCTTTTCATGTGCATAAATATACATACACATGCATGTGTATGCATATATATGTATATATACATTTATGCAAATGACATTATAGAACATCCGTACGCCTTCACAGGAATAAGAGGAAAAAGAACACTCAGGTTTTGTTGTTGTTGTTGTTTTTACCAGCTACCATACAAATGTTAATATTCCAGGCATGCCTATTTTTTAGAGCCAGAAGAGCTCTTGTCTACAAATTGGAGGTGGAGGCATGGGTGAGTATGGGGGAGTTTATTTCTCAGTTGAGGAGATTGACAGTAAAAGTAGAGAGCTGCACCAGAGACATGCTGTGCTCATGCAGAGGACCTGAGCAAAAGAGGAATGGAGGCCCGTGAGCAACTGTAGGAGGTTTGGGGCCAGCAGTGTAATTTTTCATCTTGTTTGGGATCCAGCTACCAGAAAAGAATGCAAAACATTTTTTTCCTGCCAAAGTTGAACATCTTTCTAGAAAGAAAGAAACTAAGAATGAAACTAAACAAGTTATGACATCAAATGGCCGATGACACGCTTGGCTTGTACATCTGTAAGACAAGGCATCCTTAAAAAAAGAAAAAGGAATGTTTGTCTCCAGGATAAGCAGGTATTCTTTGTGATACCATAACTTCCAGTTCTGTGAAGACAGAAAAGTTGTTCTTGTTAATATTTTGCCTGTTGGAGCAATTACTTTAGCTATTTTTAAAACTTTTGTTCAGAAATAAACATCAGGCCCAAGAATACACTTCCCTCCAAAGACTATCCTAATCCCGGCCCATTTTCAGTTCATGTCTTCTCAGAGTCGGGAAACGATAGCTCACGGATGCCTTTTTTGTTCATTTGTATTCCTCGACTGTTTGCTACATGCCAGACACCATGCTAAGTGCTTTATAGACACTTGTGCTATTTACAACCAACAATTCTGAGAGGTGGGTTTCATGTTACAGTTTGGGTAGCTGAGCCATAGCATGTTTAACTTCTTGCACAGGCTTTCATCGCCAACAAAGGGCACAGACTCAACTTACCTGGAGGTACGGGCATCCACAAGCCTGTGTTCTTGACCTCAGTGACATGCAGACCTCTCTGTGGGCTACTTGCTGGGCAGAGGAGGCAGTTGTATCCCTCCTGTACACAGGTGTCAGCTTCTGTCCTTAGATATTAGAATTATAAGGAAACTCCAGAGCTGGACTTCCCAGCTTTTTGGACAAGAACCTAAAATGAGAATTATGTTTAACATCTAGTCACTGAACACACACCATGAAATCATACCATTACCGCTGGATATGTATTCTGATGTCTTCCTCTTTTATTTCATTTTTTAAAAATTCTGGTCCGGATGCACTAGATTGTTTACATAATTCACTGATGGGTCATTACTTTAATTTGAAAAAAAAAAACACTGCACTAGAAATAGCTGGTTTATCTTACACAATTATCTTTTGAAGAGAGCTCTACCATCTTGGGCAAGCCATCTGATTTCTGAGTCCTGTGTTCACATCTGTTAGATGAGGTTGGACCAGATTACTGATTCTTATTCCTGGCTGCACATTACAAATATTTTGAGAGCTTTTAAGTACACTTATGTCCAGGTTTTTGCCCCAGAATTTCTGATAATTATTTGTTCTGGAGTAGGGCCTATGGATTGTTCTGTTGGTTTGTTGGTTTAACTCCCCGGGTTACTATACCATGCCACTAGAGTCAGGAACTACTGGACTAGATGATTGTTACATTTTCTTCCAGCCAACAATTCTAGGCTATTCTGATAAGGTACATTGATTACATTTTTTAAATCATTTTTTAAGTTAGTATTTGTATGGAGAAAAGGGCATTAACCTTGAGCAGTATCCTTTGCAACAATGGTTGTCACATTCTTTTTTTTTTTTTTTTTAAGATTTTATGAGGCAGAAGCAGAAAGAGAGGCAGAGACATAGGCAGAGGGAGAACCAGGCCCCCGGCAGGGAGCCCAATGTGGGACTTGATCCCAGGACCCTGGGATCATGTCCTGAGCTGAAGGCAGACGCTCAATCACTGAGCCCCCCAGGCGGCCCTGGTTTTCACATTCTAGTTACATAAGGAATTGGTATTTGTTTAAAAATCCTGATGCCCTCAGTGTAGCCCCATTGATTCTGAGTGTAGACATCCAGGCTGGGGCCACGGACACTTTTTAACAAACACCTTAGGTGGTTCTAATGGAAGTGGTCTACGAAACACTGTATCACATCATCTCAACACCTGTTGTCGCTCCCATAGTCCTCAGTACCTGGGAACTCGGCCTGGGGCTGGTGCTCTGAAACATTTGCTAAAAGCTATGCCACCAACCTGTCCGGACACCTCTACTCTCTGCCAGGTCCATGCCTTCCTGTCTGTTTCCCTCTGCTCTTTGATTCCTTTTGTAAGTGAGCCCAAATAAACGATCACATTCTGTGTCTTCTCTTACCCCACCGCAATGACAGTCTTAAATATTAAAATCACACTCAGGGTACCTGGGTGGCTCAGTGGTTGAGCATCTGCCTTTGGCTCAGGTCGTGATCCCAGGGTCCTGGGATGAAGTCCCACATCAGGCTCCCCATAGGGAGCCTGCTTCTCCCTCTGCCTATGTCTCTGCCTCTTTCTGTGTCTCTCGTGAATAAGTAAATACAATCTTAAAAAAAAAAAAAATCACACTCAAACCGGGTTACTAACACTACGGGAGGTATGGTGGTAGGTAAAAAAAATAGGATGAATTTGGAAAACATCTTTAATTTTTTAAACAAACACTTCTTGGTGCCAACTATGTGCCAATCACAGTTGCAAGGACTTTATAAATATTAACTGTAGTAATCATATGAGATGGGTGCCTTCCTCCTCTGATTTATAGGTTAGGACCCTGAATCCCACTGAATTTCTGTAGTGCTGATTCTATTCAATGCTTTGAAGGGCATTTTTACTATTTTAAAATATAAAACGAATAATGATACTATATGGAGTTGAACATAGAATTTCAGTTAATATTTTTTTAAAGATTTTATTTATCTGAGAGAGAGAGAGCACACATGAGCGGGGGGAGGGGCAGAGGGAGAGGAACAGGGACAAGCAGACTCCCCTCTAAGTGCAGAGCCAGACTTGGGGTTCAATCCCAGGACCCTAAACTGAAATCAGACGCTTTACCGACTGAGCCCCCCAGGTGCCCTTCAGTTAATATTTTAATAAGAGGTAAAATAAATTTGATCTTGGGGTCAGCTGCTACAGGCAGACCTTCTGTGAATAGAGGTTCAATCTCCTCTACCATCAGAGGTATTTCAGTGAGAAAATTTGAGAATTTGGTATTAAGGAATTAGTAAAGCCTTCTTAAGCTAATCCACCCAAGTAACAATTTTCTTGAATAATATTATATAATAATGGCTTTCTTATTTAAGTTTTATCTCTAACCATGAAAATTGAATGTTTACCCAATATGTTTTTTTGAGTTAATATGTATTTCTCAATAAACTAATAAAAGACTAGTCTCTCATTTGCCAATTGGCATAGATACATATATACCCTCACTCTGATATGCAATAATTTATTTATTGGTCAATTAGGAAATATACAATCCCCAAATGAAGATGACTTACAGGCAAAGGGAATTTTCAGCTTTTTTCACTTTATTAACTAGCCTATGGGGTTGGTTTTCTATAGTCTTTCTAGAATTTTCCAGGAGACTTTACCTCCTTCTCATCTTTAAAACCAAGACCACTTCATCCTATCTGCAGTCATCCCCATCTGGTGTATCTACTTGCTGCCAGTCTAGCTCTGAGCTTATTCCCCAATGTCAATAATCGGGTTTCTTGTGTTGCTTCAAGCACCCAGCTTCTCCTTAGAACCACACTTCAGATGATCAGTGTCATTTCTTTTCCTCTGTGTCTGGGTCCTTGCCAGTAAAACCCCAGCCGATTGGGAGGGGGGAGTCTGAGAGTAGAATACAGTTGTACCCATTGGCATGTCTTACAGTGGCCACGTTTTTCTGTAGGAAGTGTATCTCAGAGTAACCAAATAGTTCTGAGTGATGAAAAAATTTCTCTTTTACAAAAGAACGTCGGGTAAGAATTATATAAGGAATGGCAAAACTAGATAATCACCGCTTTTCCATCCCTAATGAGGTTACCATTTCAAGCAAGAACCATCAATGGTTGCTAACACCGTTAAGTTAGAGATTGATGAGGAACTGGAATACTGACGTGGTGCCAACATATCACCCACAGGACACTTGCTGACTGCAAGTAGAAAGATAAAACTAAAAACGGAGGCTCAAGCTGTCACCTTTTATTTGGTGATCAATCTTGGTACTGAATACTAGGAACCCTGCTATGTGCTTCTTGTTGTGGTACAATGTGAAATATATTGCCTTGCCGGTGAAGTATTCTAACAAAAATGTTTAACTTGCATCTAAACAAAACTTTGAGGCTAACTTTCACTTTATAGGAAGTACAGGGGATAACGTAAAAATTAAATTACATCAGACAAACTCAAAGTGGAGCATTCTATGGGACATCTCTCCGAGTCAATATCATGAGAAAAAAAAAATCACGTGGTTGGGTTCTCTTCTAGAATAAAGGAGATTCAGTGTGTGATTCTTTTTTTTTTTTAAATCTTTTTTTTTTTAATTTTTATTTATTTATGATAGTCACACAGTGAGAGAGAGAGAGAGGCAGAGACACAGGCAGAGGGAGAAGCAGGCTCCATGCACCGGGAGCCTGACGTGGGATTCGATCCCGGGTCTCCAGGATCGCGCCCTGGGCCAAAGGCAAGCGCCAAACCGCTGCGCCACCCAGGGATACCCAGTGTGTGATTCTTTAGTGGCTCCCAGTTTGAATAGCCTTAGAAAACATTTTTGGGATTGAACATCTGTCTTAGTTCAGGCTAGTGTAACCAAGTACTGTAGACTTTGATATATAAACCGATGGCTTATGAACAACAGAAATTTATTACAGCAATAAAATAAATGAAACTTATAAACAATGTATAGAGAGAACTTTAGAAATTGATTACATTGATTAAATTAAAATTGATAAACAAATTTCTCTAGATGCTCGAGATCGAGGTGCCAGCATGGTTGGATTTTGGTGAGAACTCTTTTTCCAACTTTCATTGTATTCTCAGGCAGAAGCAAGCTCTCTTGTCACTTTTATAAGGGCCCTAATCCCATTCATGAAGATTCCAACCTTATAACTTCATCTCATCCTAATTATCTCCCAAAGACCGCCCCCCTCATCACAGTGGGGGCTAGAATTTCAACATTTGAATTTGGGGAGAAGGGGACACAAACATACAGTCCATAACGGTATCGTCACTGTCAGTTTTGTTAGATTTAATACGTATGGTTATGTAGGAAAATGTCCGTCTCTCCCACATACAAAATATTTAGGGATGAAATATTATGAAGCAATTTCCTTTAAAATACTTCAGAAAAAAAGGTAAAGAAAGTATGGCAAAATGTTAACAATGGTTATAAACTTAGGTTATGGCTACAGAAGTGGGATTACGTGCTTCTCTCTACACTTTTGTTCCTTTGGTGGTTTTTTTAAGTGTGGAAGTTATTAGAAATGCAGATTCTAGGGATCAGAAACTCTGCTGGGGAGACAGCAACAGACGTGTCTTCACAAGCCCTCCGGGATATTCTGACAGACTCCAAATAAAGTTTGAGATCCAGCGCCTTCCGGCATGGCACGGTTGGGAAGGAAAGGATGGTAGGGAAAGGATCCATCTGGCAGTGTGACGGAATACTGAGATGAAACATAATATCAAAAATTAGTCCATGTGACGTAGACATGGGAGTGGGAAGGGAAGATAAGAAGCCAGGTACCTCCCAGGTCTGAGGCATCACTGCAACATGATGGAGGGGACCTGTTTACAGCCTGGACTTGATGTCCCAGGCCACATGGCCTGGTGGGGTCTCTTCTTCATTGAGGGTGTCTGGCTCTGCCACAGCAGCTTCCGTGGGTGCTCTCATTCTTCCAAGACAGGCCCCTTCTTAGAGATTTGGGGCCTGCTCCCAATAGTCTTACGTGCTGACAGAAGGTGCTGTGTTGAATGAATGTCACCTCTCCTGCACACCTTACTCGGCCGACTGGACTGGCCCAGTCTTAGCCCCAGCCTCCCACCTCAGAGCAAGAAGAGGGCCATCATTCCTGGTCCATTTCATCCTACTTCAGTTAACTAACCAATCTCCGACTTGTCACAGGCTTACCTAATGAGTATTAGCTCATATTTGGGCACAGATTATAATGCTCCATTGAAAAAGGGCTTCATATAGCACACGTCACTAACAAGCCTTCTTTTCACTTACACCAGCTATTTTCCTTGGCATTGTCTAGAATGATGTTTCCCCTAACATGTTTCTAAGAGCTAATACATATGAAAATGGTCTGCGGCTCAGTAAATCTGGAAAATACTAGGCTAACCATGTTTAACCAAGTGCATTTCATGCAGAACTTCTCAGAGCCTCTAATCCACTAAAAGCCACTGTAAATTTCCACACCGGCAAACTGTACAACAAACCCTTACAAGTATCCTTGCCTGTCGAATGCATGTACAGATTATGGCTCAGAGAGGCATGTTTTAGGAAATCTTTCTTTAAAGTTTAATGGGGGGATCCCTGGGTGGCGTAGCGGTTTGGCGCCTGCCTTTGGCCCAGGGCGCGATCCTGGAGACCCGGGATCGAATCCCACATCGGGCTCCCGGTGCATGCAGCCTGCTTCTCCCTCTGCCTATGTCTCTGCCTCTCTCTCTCTCTCTGTGACTATCATAAATAAATAAAAATTTAAAAAAAATTAAAAAAAAATAAAGTTTAATGGGTAAACTCTTACGAAAAACTCTACGAATTAAGGAAGCGGCGAAAGAGGCCTTTTTTGACGTACTAGTAATGAGATCTTGTTTCTAGAGTTTTAAAAACAATCATACAATAGTTTAAAATAATGGCAGATCCTTTCGATAAAGATCCGAGTTTTCAAAATAACTTAACTTTGCAGAATTCATGAACGTAAAGAGATGGAGCTGCTACCGTGAACAACTCAAGGAAATAACATGAATTTTGAGTCCAGGCATCATGCAGTGCAGAGGCCCTACAAACAAGAGCTCTGCAACTGACCAGGGGAGAGGGAGCTGACTCCCATCCTATGGCAGGATAGAAGATTCCATTTGTTTTCAAAGGCTGGGCCTTGCTTTGTGCTTAGGGAAAAATAGTTACAGCTTTGAAGTTTTGGCCTCCGACAGAATGGTATACTTTATTCTAGAGTAAGGTGAGAATCATATGCTGCTTGGATAGTGGTTTTTTTTTTTTTCTTGGATAGTGTTAATCATTAATTTTACTTTTTTCTCTTCTTTATCCAAAGGATAAAAAGCTTTGAGCACTGTCATTTCTTGACACTGGAGAATAGGCCGAATGAACCCTGTATTGTAAGGCTTAACAATAAAGCAATAATTTCTCCCATAATTGTTGAATAATTTAGGGTCTTTTTACCAGACAATAGCTTGATTGCTTTGCTAGGTTTCTTGACTTAAGGAGAAAGGTAGCAATAGTAAAAAATGGGTAAAGAAGAAAGCTTGAGGCTGGAAGATAAGGCCAGGATATGTATGCAATTAGCACTGAAGGTGCTATCAAGTTAATCCTCTGGGGGTGTCAGACACCCAGGATGACTTGCAGATCAAATTAGGAGAGAATTCTAGAGACATTTTATTTAAAAGGCATCAAATACAGCTCAATTTTAATATAAATTATGTTTTTGTGAGTACAGAATGTGAATTAATTACGTTCTTGAACATTTACCTGCAGTAGGTACATTTGGACACCTTCCTAGCCAGGCACTGTGCAATGAGACACAGTGAATTTAACAGTGAGCAAGACTTGGGGAGCTTACTTTCTAGTGTGGGGGGGGGGGCTAACAAGCGAGCAAACACTGAAGCCACTAATGAGGGTGGTAAGCCATACAAGGAAAGAATGAGTACGGTGATAGATCCTAGTACTTTCAGATGAAATGACCCTATAAGGCCTTTGAGGAGAGGACTTGAAAAGTGTGAATGGAAGGATGAGAAGTGAGATATCCAAAGAAATACAAGGTAGGGGATGTGGAACATTCTAGGCAAAGGGAATAATAGCAAGTGGAAAGACTCATGTTATGAAAGAGCTTGGCAGGTTGCATCTGAACGGAAAGAAGTCCAGCGTGGTCGAAAGTATAAGGATCAACAAAGAGAGTTCCAGAAGATGACATTGCAGGGGCAGGCAGAATCCTGATCCTGTAGGACAGCAGGAAACCCTGCACAGATTTTGCTGGGGGTGGGGATAGTGGATTTTGGATTTCTGAGCTCCAGAACCGCTAAGAGAATCAGTATCTGTTGTTTTAGGTCACCAGGTTTGTGGTAATCATTACAGCAGCCCTAGGAAATTAATACACTTCGGCAGGAAAAGATTTTCCCTGTCCTGTGCGCGTCTACCCGCACCCCTACCCATCTGAGAGAAACAAGACCATTAGGTGATTAGTGCAATCAACTGAATCTATAATATAATATAGTGGATTCCTCATTGATTCCGTGCATGGTCCTCAGTCCTAGATCTTGAAGAACTTTCTCCTAGCCTTATCGGGCATGATCAGATTAAGGAGGAATAATACACTCGTAGGAGTGTATAAACCACACCGCTGATTTGTTGGTTTATTCATGAAAATATAAATACTAAATGACTCTGCTTACTCAGATCGGCCCCTAACGCACTGCTCTGTCTTGTCTGGGAAATGCAAAGTCAGAATGAGGCAATGAGTTTATCTCGATGGCTGAGGTTACCAAATCTCACAGCCTGGTGCATTCACCTCCTCCTTGGGATTAGGACATTTACATTAGACAGGTGATCTCTCTCTCCTGACTTTGCTGGGAGGTTCTGGCAAATTCTGTCTTGCAGATACCACCTTTCTAGAGTCCTTGAACGCTGTTTCAGCAACGTTCCTTCAGATGTGCTACAATGATTCAACGTCCATGTATAGTGCCTCCTCCGAGACTTGGGTCAGTGTCACCGGGAACGCTCGTACATCACCTCTTCATTGACTCATGGATTCATTCACAAAACGTTATTCAGTACTAAGTGCTAGACACTGCACTAGGATTTGAGACACAAAAGTAAGTAAGATGAAGGTCTTATTCTTCATGAATTTTATGGTTTTTTAGTAGATTAAATGCTTCTGTGTATTTCTTCTCAAGAGAACTGATCTCATCTATTTGTTGTGATTTCATTTTTTGCAGGATAACATTTCCTGACACTTACTGTCAACTTTAGGAAGGGTTCAACTGAGAACTTACAAACCAATCAAATCAATCCAATAAAATAATCTATAATTCAATGTTAGTTATGTCCTGTTTTGACTGTTTTATACAAGTAATAACATTTCACTAGTCTAGACTTTATGTGCTAGGGTGATAAAAGCCCTAGCACATAAAGTCTTCATGATGTTAACATTTCTACAAAACGGTGAAGAGATGGTTGTGGCTGTCTGTCAGAGTTGTGCCCTGGGTGGTCCCTTCTGACGGGTAGTTTTTATTCTCTAAGGGTGATAGACATTGTCATTGAATGCAACTTACTTTTTCCTAATTTTTCTCAAATCCAAACCTCAAGACTATTCAAGCAAATCACAAAGTCCCAAGCATGCCATCCACTCTAGTCTGCATACCTTGTACATCTAACCAGTGAACTTCTGGAGTTCTGGAGCCATAGCGGTTTTCACCAACATTTTCACAGAAAGACCCTGTCTGGTAAACTGTACTTCTTGGTTTGATATTACACATCAGTCCCTATGGTTTAAAAGTCAATGTCGAGGGATCCCTGGGTGGTGCAGCGGTTTAGCGCCTGCCTTTGGCCCAGGGCGCGATCCTGGAGACCCAGGATCGAATCCCACGTCAGGCTCCCAGTGCATGGACCCTGCTTCTCCCTCTGCCTGTGTCTCTGCCTCTCTCTCTCTGTGACTATCATAAAAAAAAAAAAAAAAAGTCAATGTCGATCAGAAACTAGTATAAACCAGGAAAGAAAGAAAAAAAAGAAAAAAAAAAGACTAGGAAAGACTAGTGGAAGAGGGATTTTGTGTGACCTAGAACACGTCATTTACGTCTGTTACCTTGTTTCTTCCTTTTAGTTAAATACTATATAGTTTTCCCAGTTTTAAAATTGAACAATTCTTCAAGAATCTCTGGAAAATATGATCACAAAAAGCGAAAAGTTCTTCTATCTATTTGTAAGGAACCAGGTCCATCTTACGGAAACCTTCAGAACAACTTCAGACAAATTCCACTTTGTGTGGTTTATCAAGCAGAGGAACAGCAGACAGTATCCTCGCTTTTTAAGAAGCTAACTCTTAATGGAAGGGAGAGACACCACTAAATGTAGACACACCCAACACCCACGGCTACTTTTAGTCAAACAACCTCTTTATTTCAAAGTTCTGTTTACAAAAAGACAAAAGAGGACAGGGAGTGGGGAGGCGGGAATGCTTGGTCACCCCCCCCCCCAGAGAGGAGAGGAAGAGGGGGGTAGCCAACAAACCTGGGTGTGACTGCCCGCCCTTCCCTGCCGTTATCAGCGACCGCAGAGAGCAAAGACCAAAAAGAAGTCCAGGCACGGACTGTGGGCTTGAGTTAACCGGATCAGTCTGTTTTCCGGGTGGCGGGGGGATGTGTCCGGTCCACGGACATCAGGGGGAGAAAGGCCGCGCGGGCAGGTTACTGAGGCCTTGGCTGTGGGCGGGAATGGGCCCGCCTCCTGGAAGGTCTGGGCTGCCGACCCCAGGGCCCGTAGGGGCCACGCGGTGCATAGCGGGGGACACCCCTGTGGACCACAGGGGCTCGCTGCAGGTAGGGTAAGGGGAAAGGGGCCCAGGAGGCCCAGGGGCCCAGAGGCCCAGAGGGCCAGGGGCTGGGGATCCATCATAAAGTCATCCTCAAAGGAAAAGCCCATCTGGGCAGGTAAGAGGACATCTGAATGGAAGTAGTTGGAGGAAAACTCATCCGACTGGAAAGACGGGCCGGAGGAAAAGTAAGCATCCTGGGGACCGCACAGGTACGGCGGCCTGGGCTGGGGGAGAGGAAAGGGCCGGGGCGGCGGGGGCGTGGGCAGCAGGGGGCAGCACCTGGCTTGGGGGGGCGCGCGTCCCCGCACAGGGAACCCCGGGGGGGCCCTGACCCACGTGCTCACGCAGTCGCGCCGGGGCAGCTCCACCCCCCAGGCGTCCGCCACGTGCGCCAGCAGCAGCTGCGACAGGTGGCGGTGCGCGCGCTCGTCCCAGTGCACTCCATCGCGCTGCCGGTGCTGGCCCGCGTGGCGGAAGTGGAAGTGCAAGTCCAGCACGTCGAAGCCGTGCCTCTTGGCCTCGGCGGAGCTGTAGAAGTTGGCCTCGATGACGCGCACGATGAGGGAGTCGTCGCCGGGCCGGTGGTCGGGCGGCAGGAAGCCCGCAGTGATCTGCTTGCCCACGGGCATGGCCGTGTTCCAGACCAGGAGGCACGACTCGGGCAGGACCTGGCCCAGGCGCCGGAACAGGCTCGCCAGGTTCTCCCGGTAGCTCCGCCAGGAGTCCGGGCCATACCTGGAGAGGTCCCAGAGGCAGGAGTTCATGATGACCACGTCCGGGGGGCCGTGCTCGCTGCCCTGCAGCTCTTGCAGGACGGTCTCGAGGTAGCTGGAGTACACGCGCGTGAGGAAGTAGAAGCGCACCAGGTGGTGGGCGGCGCAGAACTGGCGGACCTCCCGGTACTGGACGCCGTTGTGCATGGGGCCCATCTGGCCTCCGTCCACCAGCTCGTCCTTCTCGAACGTCTCCTCCCCCTTGGCCTTGAGCTGGTTGGTCGTGAGCAGGCAGTCCTTCTGCAGCAGGAGCACCAGGTCCTTGTACACGGCCCTCTGGACGGAGTCGCCCAGGATGACCACGAACTTGTTATGGAGCAGCTGCTGCACTTCGGAGGCCTGCAGGTGGACCATGACGCCCCGGGCGCGCGGCCTAGGTCTGTCCTTGACACGCGGCGGGTCTGCAGACTGCTGGGACACAAGGAGAGAGCGGCTGGGAGGGGGAGGGGAGGGGGAGGGGAGGGCCCCACCTCCACCCTGGGCAGGCCGTGGGCAAGCCTCGGGGACGGGGATGGAGGGTGGGCCTGGGGAGTCCAAGAGCAAGAAGGGAGCCGGAGCCCCGAGCCCTGCTTGGCCTGCTTGGCCCAGCCTCCCCTTGAACCTGCAGACTCCTGCCTCGAGGCTGGTGGAGGCCCGGCTTCCCCCAGGCCAGAAGCGGCCAACCCCACAGGCCCTCCCCTGGCTGGAGGTGGAACTGCCCCTGGGAAGGCAGCTCGGGTGCTGAGAACTGGAGAAGGGCGAGGCCGGCTCTGCAGCTGCTCAACAACCGGGACAGTGAGTGAGCAAGAAAGCACAGAGTGTTGTGATATGTTAAGCTGAAGAAGTTGCATGCCCCATGGGTGCCCTGTGCGGCTGCAACTATAGAAAAATAAGTAACATTGGAAGAAAATATCCCAGAACATGGTTTTTCATAGAAAACGAGGATTACGGAGGACTTGCCTTCCCTCCTTTTTTTGGAAATGTTATTTTATAGAATCGTACATTTCTTTTGATAATTTACAAAGAATTCAATGAAATGCAACAAACAGCAGAAAGGAAAAGTATGGGGCAGGTGAGTAGCTCAGTGGGTTAAGCGTCCGCCTTCAGCTTGGGTCTTGGCATGGATCCCCACGTCCCTTCCCTGCTCGGCAGGGAGTCTGCTTCTCCCTCTCCCCCTGCTCTTGCCCTCTGCTCACGCTCTCTCACTCTCTTGCAAATAAACAAAAATCTTTTTTAAAAAAAACAAGTACTTGTGCCAGGTCAGAAAACACAGAAACAGATTTAACAAGGAAGCAGCTGGTTTTTGCCAACAGGACTTGTAAAAAAGGGCAATAACACTGGAAATTATTCACATGTTGCAGCTGTAATATTCTTTGCTTTTCCACAGGAAGATCAGAATCTGCCATCCCCAAATATGCCATTTTGGCATAAGGATTATTTTGAGCTCAAGGCAACTAAGAATCAAAAGACACAGGAAGAGTTCTCAGCACTTCCCATCTCTGCCCAAAAGCGGTGTATAAATTTCCCTTCGAGGCAGGTGCGCCTTCCCCCACCAGGAAGAGTAGAGTCAAGGAAGTAGACGGGGAGCTGTCGACACCAAGATGGGTTTGCATTAACAGATTTTACTAAAATAGCCCCCATCTCCCATTAGTTCCCTCATAGATTTCCCAGTTCTTCCCCACAATTCTTCATCCCGTGAAACCCAAACCCCTTTTCCTTTGTTAAAATGATAGATAAGCCCCTGAATCTGCTTCTTTGAATTTCCATTCTGTGAACTCTTGTGCACACAAATATTAATAACAACTGTGTGCTTTTTTTTTTTTTCTTTGAACCCATCTTTGTTTAATTCACAGGGCCCTGGGTATTGAACCTAAGAGATTAGAAAGTTTTTCCTCCTCAGCACATTGCATAAGATGTTAAAAGAGTTGTGAAAACCATCTTCAAAACTTCGGTTTAGGGATCCCTGGGTGGCGCAGCGGTTTGGCGCCTGCCTTTGGCCCAGGGCGCGATCCTGGAGACCCTGGATCGAATCCCACATCGGGCTCCCGGTGCATGGAGCCTGCTTCTCCCTCTGCCTGTGTCTCTGCCTCTCTCTCTCTCTCTGTGACTATCATTAAATAAAAAAAAAAAAAAAAAATTAAAAAAAAAACAACAACAACAAAACTTCGGTTTATTTTAAAGCTGCCATTTGTAACCATATCCATTAATGAATAAAAGGTAAAAGTACACTTCGATATCACCAACAAATCTCAGGAGGGGAGGAACACGGCATTCACTTGATACACTTACACAGAAGCCAATAAAATCCATTGTGCCTTGATATTTGTAGGCATTTATGCATCAGTAAGCATTTTAATCGGGCTGGGTGGATAGCTATTATGAAATTACACATTCAGTTTTTATTTTTTATTTTTTTTTAAATTTTTTTATTTATTTATGATAATCACACAGGGAGAGAGAGAGGCAGAGACACAGGCAGAGGGAGAAGCAGGCTCCATGCACCGGGAGCCCGACATGGGATTCGATCCCGGGTCTCCAGGATTGCGCCCTGGGCCAAAGGCAGGCGCCAAACCGCTGCGCCACCCAGGGTTCCCATACATTCAGTTTTTAAAAGCTATCTTATTTGTGTGTTTAAATGGGTACAAGTACAAAAATGAAACCATGAAAATGGGTAGCATATAAGAGCTGCCCTAAGAGAATAGTCGAAAATATTAGCTTATTTTTTCCCAAAAGAATCTCCATTCAAATGTTTTTGCTATCAAGAAAAAAAAAAGGCTTAAAAAAAAAGAGGATATATAGCTTATTGTGGTGCAATAAAATAAAACCTTAAGCAAACTCCAAATCCCTTTGGGGCTCTGGGATGTTCCTTTGTTGACAGTCATTTGTCACATTTGTTAGGTGTCTACCAATTGCTCCATGCCGTCGGGGATATAAAAATGAGTAAAACCTGGTCACCCGGCAGGAGCAGATCAGAAATATTGACTGGTGGCTAACACAGAGTGCCAAATACCGTGGACTTTCAGGGTCTCTGTGAAAAAACAGCACTTCCCTGCTCTAGGTCCCAGTCTCCAAAGTGCTAAGTGAAGGGGGAAAACCTCCTCCTGCGGTTTCTTGGGTCCTCACGGGGCGCCCGACCTGCGTGCCCTCTCTGGGCTGGCACTCCGGTCCCATTGTGTGCCTAGTGCCCTAGGATACCAAACACCGTCCCCTGCCATTAGAGTTCTCTCCCTGCGGCGGGCAGCTCTGATGCCCAGGTGGCTCTCCATTAGGGTACTTTGTTTCCTGGGCCTAATGCATCCCTCCTCTGGGTGTGAAGCGCTCTAGACTGGGACTCACAGGTGGGAGTCCAATCCACTACTTAAAAGCTGTGGGAAAGAGGCACTGAAGTGCAGTGGTGAGGAGCACTACTTTCGGAGCAACACAACTTGATGTGAGGACTAAGTGCAAAACGGTTAGAACAACGTTTGACAAGTAGTAGGCACGAATAAGGGTTAGTTATTATATGACTGAGCAAGTTTCAAAACACCAGGTTAATGATCTATAAAAGGGGGAGGAGGGCTTACAGTGTCTGTCCTGTGCTTCTAGCAGGGTTCTGTGAAGAGCAGAGGAGATGATCCAAGGGAAAGGATAGAGCAAAAATTAATGTTTGTTGAATGGCTATGGGAAGCCAGTTGCTTCACGAATGAAATCCTATTTATGAGATGACTTTTATGATTTCTATTTTATAGGGAAGGATATTGATGGGATGGAGCTAACATTTAAAACCACAGACGCTGAAGGCTGTCTCTGTAGGGAGACCTCCTTTACAGCAGATGCCCTGCGGGCTGGGTCTGAATCCAAACGCTTGGCTCCAGTAGGGGAGATATCGGAGACAAGATAGAAGGGGAGTGCCTCAGTGTGTCTCTCTGCACAGGCGGGCAACCATTTCCTCTGCCTGCCCAGAAGAGGTGGTTTATGTGTATTTAGCCGGCTGGTGTGTGTGTGTGTGTGTGTGTGTGCGCTTTGAGTGACAGTATACATATTTCATCCCATACCTTGATCTCAACCAAGACACATACAAAAATTAAGTGACCTGGATTTTAAAATAACCAAAACACAACTCTGCAGACTCCCAGGCCCCTCAGGGTTTGAGAAATCCTGGCTGCCCTGTATCCCCACCAGTGCACTTAACCCACCCAGATGCTGCTCCAAGAGCTCAAGAGTCCAAACTAGGCAAGAACGTCTCCCTGGGAATCTCTCATTGTTCTTCTGGGATGGAACAGGAGAGCTGATCAGACTGTGGAAAAGAAGGGAGGAGGAAATGACTGGAAAGAGCCCTCTAGTTAGAAGTTAAACTGAAAGGAAATTCATGAAATTCTTGATAAAGAGCACCGGAGACTGTAACAGGATTAACAAATCAGACACCCACCCCCAGGACTATCGCCCTGAGAAAGAATCATTTAGACTAAAATACCATGCACTAAAATCAAAACCTAACAAAAACGAAGTGACTTTTTTGCAGGGGTGGAGTGGTGAATGAAGGCTAATCGAGAGCTAGAGCTGCTTAAAAAAAAAAAAAAAAGTTGGTAAGTTCCATTTTCAAAGCTTTTTATTTCCCAAAAAATGAAACAAAAAAGGGCTTTGAAAAACAGATTACTGGTCTTTTAAGCCTTGAAGGCTTCTTTCTTCAAATTTGCTCAACTCACTTATTAGCTTTCGTAGCTATTTTAGAGATAAGAGTGACTCACTCATTCATTCATTCATTCAGTAAACATCATTGTGAACCTGACACTATGCCACATGGAGGGCCTAGTGTAAAAAAAGGTAGTCTCTTCTTTCAAGAGCAGCAAGGAAAAGGACGAGTAAAAGGCAAATACAGAAGGTGCTAGCAGCTACAAAGGATGTATGCAAATCAAGTGCCAAAGCCAGCGGGAGGAGGAAAAGAGGGAAGGAGGAGGTATGTATACGCGTGATCCTGGCAGTCTTGTGATTTCAACCTCAAATTAAAACCCCTTCCCCTTAAAAAAAAAAAAAAAGTTTCATGATGATTCCTAAAATCATGTTAGTTCCATGCTATTTGGACTTTGACAGAAACGTGCATTAATAATGGCTACTGCTATAATAAATGACTTTCAAGCACTTTGCTTACATTTCTTTGTTGGGGGTAATTAATTTTTCAAGAGCTTCATAAGCCATGACCTATAAATCACAGACTATTGCTGTGTGACTATCACAAACCAAACACGTAACATTTGTTCTTCATTAACCAATGTGTTGTAGAAATTAGGTGGTTTTTTTTTTCTTCTTTTCTTACTGATCTTTAGTTACAGGAAGACGGACACAGAAATAGGTCAGTTGCTCTAGAGACCCTGCAGTGAAATCTTAAATCAGAGGTAATGGCTTAAGGATTAGGATGTTGTTTTGATTAGTTGTAGGAAGTACTTGTAACTAGTTTAAAAGTTTCTTGCATAAGACTAACCATCTGAATGCAACATTATACTGGGAATACAAACAGTTCATTTCCTTCTAACTGCATTTTTGGTAATCAAATCAATGTTTTGAACTTTCCAGGATCCCCCTAGGTTTTAACAGAAAAGATGGTACAAAATAAAATTATTTTCCATGAATTCACCTCAATGTCTTGGCATTTGCTTAGTTTTCGAAGTGGGCTTTAAACTTGTCACAAATTAAATCGCGCGTCCTATATAGAGTTTTCAAAGAAGAAAAACAATTCAAACTTTTCCTTTGGGAAAGCTTTACGAATGGCCTGAGGTTTGCGGATTCTCAAGAGATTCATCTTTTTGCTCTGGGCCAACTCAGGTAACACAACACTGTTCTATATAACACAGAAAAGGGGAAAATAATGCAGGCCTACTATTTTAAAAAGTGCTTTGAGGGGTAAATTTGCAAAAACACAGAAAAGTACTGTGAAATGCTACGGTAAATAATGCAAACTGTTTGCAAGTATCAGCTACTAGAAAGCCCCATTCTAATCCCCCACTCCAAGTAACCTCGCCTCTAAAAAAGGCCTCAGCTCTGAGGCCCATTTGGCCCATTAAGTCAGTAAAAATTTAGAGAACACACCTGTGTCTATCTGGCGCTCTGACAGTTGTCATTCTGCAAATGTGACCCATGCCCGCCCCACAACCACTGTCAGGGTTCCTCTACCCTGTTCCTGGGTCACCCAACCCTACCATATGGTCCACATTTCTAACTTGGCTCTTCAGTGGGTCCTCACACACCACATCTAACATCTTAAACACACGTGATGTAAATGGAAAACTGAAACTAGAACCGTAATCTTCAAAGTGGGCTTCACGTAACCACAAGTCTTCCCTGTGGAGGCAGGAATCACTGCAGGCCTAGGCAATTTGCATCATCTCCAACCCTCCGGGGCCACACTCTTAAATCTGTGATTCTTTGGCAAATAAAACATCCACGGGAGAATTTCACACATTTTCAGGGTCTGAGAATTACCAAGTTTAAAAATCTGCAAGGCGGCATCATTTTCCCCTAGTGATGATCTAACCAAAATTTTTTCCTGGGGACTTTAGAAAAAAAAAAATGCAGGTGACATCCTTTGCAAATGAAGGGGGGAGGGTTCATAATACCTGATATGTGGGTCACTATCATAAAAAACGAGGGACGCCTGGGTGGCACAGTGGTTAAGCATCTGCCTTCGGCTCAGGACGTGACCCTGGAGTCCCAGGATCGAGTCCCACATCAGGCTCCCTGCACGGAGCCTGCTTCTCCCTCTGCCTCTCTGTGACTCTCATGAATAAATAAATAAAATAAAACTCTTAAAAATGAAAGCCTTTATCCAAATAGCCCCCATTAAAAAAACAAACCCACGCAACGCTTGTTGGATCTCCTAAAGTAAAAACAAATCAAAGCAATTCCTATGAAGCAAAATAGGATTTCAAATCCTGTACAGCCTCTGACGAACTTCCACATTCTGGTCTCTACCCGTTACTGCTCTAAGACTGAGATAATGGGGAGGCAGCGGGCCGGTCCCCCGGCGGGGAGGCGGGGAAGTCACACGTGGACTCTGACCCCACACAGCTGTGTGCTCCTGGGCCCAGGGCCCACTGCCGGGCCACCGTTCCCTCTGCGGTCACACGGCGGGGAGGATCACCTACCTCCCTGGACAGCAGTGAGGATGCAAAGAGATCACCACTACGTCCTGCCAGGGCCTAGTACGCAGCCTGGCCCAGGTCAGGGACCTTTAAACCTGGGGCCCGGCGCCCCCTCCCCGCTGGAGCCTGCAGACAGCACCTCTCTCCCGTTGCCCCCGTGGAACCTTCCAGCGCACGCCCTCCCCCACCCTGCTCCTCCCTCCCTGGGGGGCAGCCCGGTACCTCCTCAGGTGTAAAGGTAATTCCTCAGCCCAGGTGGCTCGCCCTTCCACCTCCTCAGGAACTTTGCTCCAGAATGTCCCCTGGAGAGGGGATAATTATGCATTCTGCTTTTTCTTCACCCTCCTCGGGCTGGTTCCTTCCTTTTAGCACTAGACACACTCTAGTTTCTTGCTTTAAAAAAAGAAAGGAAACTTCTTTGACTCCACCTCCAGGACAGTCCTATCTTTTGCTTCCCCTTCAAGGCCACTTTCAAGGAGTAGTTTGCTCGGCCTGTGGCCGGGTCCTCACCTCCCACTCACTCCTCCTTGGACTTTTATTCGGCTTCCAGCTCCACCAAAGCGGGGAGACGTCGGGCAGGAACTCAGCAGCGCTCTCCCGGCCGCTCCTGTCAAGGGCCACCTCGTGCTCCTTACCCCGGGCAGCAGCATCCCCAGGTCCTCGGCCGGGGCGCCCGGGGTCACCTCCTTCCGAGATCTGACACCCTTGGCCCCTGGCTCACCTGCCCGGCGATCCTGGGTGAGTTTCTCTTTCTCGGGCAATCCCCCAATTGTTGGGCTTTCTCAGGAACCCCACGAATCGGCTCCTTCCTTCTTTTCTTCAACCTCCTTCCCTCGGGTAAATCCCTCCAGCTCTTCGCTCCAAGACGGCGATCCTGCTTCTCAGTCTGCCCCCAAACAGCCCGGGCTTACCCCCTGTTTTCCCAGAGCAGCACCCCTCCCCCCCATCACCTAAAGCAAGCCCCCACCCTCCTTTGGGATGGAAACAAATTATTCGGTCTCCTTATCAATCACCATTTGTATGCAGATACCTCCTGAATTGAGGCCCGGCCCAGGGGCCCCCAGGGGGGCCTGGAGGCAGCCCCCTGGGTTTATATCCGGTTCCACCGCAGGCTAGCCCCTGTGGCCCCAGCCGGTTTCAGCGCATTTGGGTTGTTTTTTTTTTTTTTTTTTTTTTGCACTTGAGAAGCCTCATCAACAAATTGAGAACAATACTATGAATTTCGTAACAGAGCATTTTTAAAGTGCTCAATAAACGTAGCCAGCCCAAGCTTGTCCCTCGAGCTCCAGGCGACATTCAGGTGAGCAGGAGGGTGCTCCCAGGGGCCGGGGAGGGGTGGGGGCCCAATCGCCTGGGTGGGCCTCTTATCACTTTCAAATTCTCCAGAGGCCCATTTATCCTGCCATCAACCTGGGACTGAATTCCTAAGATAATTCTCCGGTGACCTTTGGATCATCCTCCTAAAGGTAAGAAATGGGTCATCTGTTGGAAGGACGGCCCGCAGGTCCTTGCTGGGCGTTTTCTGAGAGCTGCTAGAGAATGTTCTCGGGCAACGTCGGTCGGGATAACCTGGTGCAAGTAACCTCTGCTTCTCAAATGCTTGGATCAAGTCATTGTTTACGGTTCGTGACCGGTGGCTGTTGCCACTGTATGCCCCAAAACCTCAAAAATCCTTGAACTTGCCCAGATGGAGAACAGTTCAACTGCTTCTTGGCATTAAAAATAATCATCATCGTAATAATAAGGTGTAATTCTCGGGGCTATGCTTTAGGGAAGAGGATGTGGCAGTGTGTTTTGAGCGCAGTTGACCAATGTCACTTCTGTTGTGGATTTTATGATGAACTTTTTCACTTGCCCTCAATTATTTTTAATTCTTGGGGAAGTGTGTCTTCACTTTGAAAGCCTTCCAGAATGGTATGGTTTCTGTGTTGGGTTTTCTCATCTCAAACGTGGTCATCTAGGGTTTTGAATGTTGTGGCTTCACTTTGATTTGATAATGCTAGCCCAGCTCCAACATTCTGTATTAGGAAACTTCGGGTTTTTTTACCCTAGGATAGGATCCTGCCTCGTGTGCAGCTCCCCAACACCCGAGGATGGATTTCTTTAGAGCCGGTGTATACCCAGAGAGCCTTCTCTCACCTCTTCGTGTTTACCCTGTGACTCAGCATCAGTGTCCCCCCAACCCTTCCAATACTGAAATTCTGTTTCTGCCTTAAGATCCAGTTTCAAACGCACAGCTGTCTGAAGACCTCCCCCTCCTCCCCCTCGACAGGAAAATCTCGTTCTTCTGATTATAGTCCTTGATTCTATTTTGCACTATGATTGACCCCTCATGTGCCATCCCACCCCTGTATATCCTAGTCCTGGACAGCAGAAGTAGGTCTCACCCATCCTTCTAGAGCCTTCGCAGCCCAGTGCCTTCTGCATAATGGTTGTGTTCACTGAGCAGTTACTATGTGCCAGGCCTGCTGCTCTCTGCCCCCAGCCTGCTGAGGGAGAAACAATTATTGTCTCCATTTTATGGATAAGGAAACTGAGGCCTGGGGAGGTTATGGACCTCCCCCAAGGCTGTCCAAGCTAGCAAAGAGCAGAACTGGTCTGTCATTGCCACTGAATCTTCTGATTGATTAGATCAGCTTAAGATACTATTTTGTTTTGTTTTTTTTTTTTAGGAGGAAATAAGGCTCCAGCGCCTGAGCTTTTCAACAACCCAGCTATAAATATTAGTTGAGGTTGAGAGGAAAAAAATAGTCTTATCTAGAAAAAAATATATTTGCATATCATTTTCCTTCTCATTCTCTGTTGAAAACCCAAATGAAGCCATGTTTTGTACACAGCTTTAAGGTTGGTTTTTTTTTTTTTTTCCCCCTGAAGAAACCGAGCAGAGATGAAGTTCACTTGGTTCGGCCTGCATCCCGGATGGTTAACTGTTCCCCCTCGCGGGTCAGTGGAAAAGCCAGTGCTGCGCTAAAGCTCTATTTGTGCTTCAGAGTTTTTTTATATTTATTTATGCTGACTACTCCAGATCCGAACCAGTGGCTGAATCACAAGTTCCCATGGTTGCAAAAGAGCCAATAATGACTAAGTGGCTTTCGACCGATGGACAGGTTGGGTTCAGAAAATTCTATCTCCGGGAACGACCACAAAAGGCAGTTTCACCTGTGATGTGAACATTCGGCTGAGTCAGCAGGTTGGGGTTTCGCCACCCCCAGAGCTCACTTCATCTCTGTGTCTTCAGCATTTCACCAGGAGAGGTGGCCTCCAATGCTCCTCCAAGGAGATTTCATGGAGGAGCTTTTAAAATGGAAATTCTTTTATGATCGTTGTTATTATTATTATTAACAGTGTAGTGTCTGAATGCCAAGTACAATAGTGTTTCTATGGGGGAGAAAAAGGTTTTTTTTTTTTTAATTTTTTTTTTAATTTATTTATGATAGTCACAGAGAGAGAGAGAGAGGCAGAGACACAGGCAGAGGGAGAAGCAGGCTCCATGCACCGGGAGCCCGACGTGGGATTCGATCCCGGATCTCCAGGATCGCGCCGTGGGCCAAAGGCAGGCGCTAAACCTCTGCACCACCCAGGGATCCCGAGAAAAAGGTTTTGAATTTAAGAATGGGATTCTAAGAGTCGGTCCCTGTCTGCCTCCTCCCCCCTGCCCATGCAGTGTTGTAGAAGGATCTGGAAGGCCTATGTGGCTACTGCTCAGTGTGCTGGCAGCAGGACTGAGGATTTCTCCAGTTTGAGACCCTGTGGCTTGGAATCAGAAGAGAGGCAAGGTCCAAGAGGTGAGGAGCTCTGCAGGAGAAAGGAACGTGGGGACTCACTCTGACACTGGCTTTTCCCCAGTCCTGTGGTCTCCTTTTTGAACCCATGAGCCTTTCTTCCTCCAGCTGGGTTCAGCAGACCTTTCAGCTCCTCCCCTACCCCTCGGTAACAAAAATATGTCAGCTGCTCTCACGCCGCCTACCTTAGCGTTAATTGTGAAAATCAGATGAATGCTCTGTAAACTTTACAAATGTTAATTATTGTTCTTCTGAGCCACCTCAGCACATTCGAGGGATGGGTTTTACTAGTTCAGAGAGCTTTCCAGTTGAATGAAGGACTTAATTTATCATTTAGAAACCCTGATTTAACTTGTTATTCAGTGACATTTAGTACCCACTCCATCAGCGTGGTAAGTGTCTTACCTATCCAGTCCTCTTAAGAACCCTGTGACATTGGTAGTTTCTTTTTCTCCGTTTTACACATTCGAAAAAAGTTTGGAAGATTGAGTCATCCACCCAAGGTCATCTATTTCAGAAAAAGCAGAGCTGGGAGTCAAAACTGATGCCAAGCCTTTGTGGTCAACCACAACATACACGATTGCACAGAAAACAGATGCTTCTCGTCCTTTCTCCTGTTCACTACCGTCTGTCACACTTCTGTACGTTTTGAGAGAGAGAGAGAGAGAGCATAGTTCATCCAGCATGAATCCTTCATATGACAAAGTAACAGTTGTCCCTTGCGGGCTGTCCAGTTAGATGGGGGGTAGGGTGCAAGGGGTTAGGATGCTGACTGCTCTAGGCCCAAGAAAGGAGGATCCTAAGAAAGGCTGGTCAGAGATGGGAAACTGTTACTTAAAATAAAGTGGGAAAAGCTGGAAAGTACTTACTCATTAAAATACCTGGTGATTAAAACGTGTACCTCTCGGTGGACTCGAGGTCTCTTCCCCAGACAGGGTCCTTTCTCCGCCGGAGATCAGAGAGGCCAGGGTGGAGAGCCCAGGGCCCCGCGCTGCTCGGCAGATAAGCTCAGGTCTGGGTGCTGCTGGGTTTGTGAGCCAGCGGCTGGGGTGAAGATGCCATTTCCGGTGGTATCTGAGGCAAATGACATGAGTCAGCATTTACTTCTCTGCATTAGGAAGCGGAAGACTAATGACCAGAGCTTTAAGGCCTGACAAATGTGAAAGCACAAAGTGGCAAGGAAATCCCACATGTAGCATCTTCCTGGAATTGGGCGCTGAGCTGGTTTGCATTTGGCATTTCTCAGTAATCGGGGTGGAGGCCCCATGGACTCTTCAACTTGGTCCTGTTTGCACAATTCAGACCCCGGGGTCTTAACTGTCTTGGAGCTTGGTGCGCCGAGTGGGAAGGGGAGAAGGACAGGCGGGGAGGGGAGGCGAAAGGGAAGTGAGAAAGAGAAATAAGGAAATGATAAGAGGACTGCTCCCTTTTCTAATTAATTTTTCAGAGTCGTGATCCTGCATTTTGGTGTGCTGCATCAGCTTGCGTTAGTGCTTTCAAATCCTTTCCCTTGACCTTCCCGCAGCCCTGTGGGTGGAGGAGCAGCCACGGAGAACCAGGGGCCTAGGTGAGCCCAGCAAGTGGCAGACCCATGAGGACCCCCCCCCATGTGGCCTCCGTTGTTCCCCACGAACCAGGCAGGGGACTGGGGGCCAGAGGGCAGGGTCTTTGGACTGGTTAGGTGAGTGCAGTGCTCCCTTTTCTTGGGTTTGGAAGGATGTGACTTGGAGGCCCTGGAGTACCCTTCCCTACAGATGCCAAGATCAACGAGGAGGAGGAAATGAATGAGGAAAAAAAAAAAAAAAAACAGGAGAAATGAGGAAATGATGCTCCAAAAAATTTTTTCCCCAAACTGTGAACCTTCTATAGGTGTCTTCAATGCGTTAAGTAGGGCATTTCTCCATCCCATCTAATGGCATAAAATAACTAATGAACTAGAGTAAAAGGCTCCAGAACAGTCCGGAAATACATGCCCTGTGCACTTAATTTTTGTTCTTTTTTTTTTTTCTTTAATACTATGCTATTTAGGTAAATTGGCCTATAAGGAAACCCAACTACCTTTTCTTAAGAAATGTCATTTGATGTTACTTCATTGACTACTCAGTTTGTGGCTCAGAGATTCCACTCGTTACATATTGTTTTTATTCTCTTATAAGTAGCCTTAAGTCAAGTTATTTTGCATTTTTCCCCATGATTTTTCAGATTATCATTATGTTCCCAAGGCACAGCTGCATCTAGAACCCAACTGATAACTTCAGTATTTTAAAATTCAGAGTAGTATATTACACAACTGAAAATTTGCCTTTATTTGATTCTGGGAATGAGTTTCATACCTATCCAGTTCTCTAGGTTCCAGCTAGTCTGTGCATTGTGAAGGTAAAAGGCCTTGCCAGGTCTGGGGAAGCATGAACAAAATTGGCATAATTCCAAGACCAGACACTAGAGGAGCTGATAATCTTGGTTTTACTCTTTGAATTTAAAATAAAATTGTTTAAGACCAAACAACAGATTTTCTACCCATTTTCTTTTTTTTTTTTAATTTTTATTTATTTATGATAGTCACAGAGAGAGAGAGAGGCAGAGACACAGGCAGAGGGAGAAGCAGGCTCCATGCACCAGGAGCCCGACGTGGGATTCGATCCCGGGTCTCCAGGATCGCGCCCTGGACCAAAGGCAGGCGCCAAACCGCTGCGCCACCCAGGGATCCCCTACCCATTTTCTTATGTCTAAGAACTTATAATGGTATATGGAGATAGTTACTGCTGTTCTTCTGGCCCCATTTTGTGTTCCATAGCTCAGTGAGCTGGCTTTCTTTCTTACCCACCAAACTTTTCCTAAATGATAATGAACACTGATGCATGTATAAGGTTTTATACTCAGAGTCTCACAATAGAAACCGCTCATAAGCTCAGGCCAGCTCTAATCATTATTTTCACATTGCAGTTGGTAAAACTGAGGCTGGGAATGACCTCGAATGCCTGTGACCTCGATGGAGTACCCAGGGCCTGGGCACACGTAGACAGCAGTGTGTCCTCTTTTCTGCCCTCTCAGTGGGAGGTCAGGCAGGGCGCACAGCCATTATTATTTTGCTTATTTTTGGAAGGTATTTAATACTAGGGCACAGAACTTCCAAATTTACAAGTAAGAGTGAGGGGTCCCTCTCCCTTTTTTGTTTCCTAATTCTTCATTTGTTCTTACAGAAGTGGTATGGTCATGGGCTTCTCATCTATTCCATCAGAAATATTCTATGCAAATAACCTATATCTCTCTGAAATATTTTATTCTCCTTCTTCCTTCTTAAGAGTCAACTTCCCTTTTTATTTAAGGCAGATGTCTGGAAAGAAGAATACAAATACCACTTAGAAGAGATGTTCAACTGCAGAAAGTCTTTGGTAAACTGACCATCCAGATTGTTCTGAATATTCAGTTGTTTGAAATGGATCAGAGAACTCATGACTCATGACAGCCTCTAAAAGGAGTTAGGTGAAAAAAAATAAAAATAAAAATAAAAATAAATAAAAAAAATAAAAAATAAAAGGAGTTAGGTAAATAAATAAATAAATAAATAAATAAATAAATAAATAAATAAATAATAAATAAATGGAGTTAGGTGAAGCTGTCCCTATGGTGCGGTACTATAACTGACCCAGACCCTCGTACTCTGTCTGGAGACCACTTAAACCTTGATATGGATTTGAGGTATGGTGACTGCATGGCTACTGATGGTGTGAATTGAAACCAGACCTATGATGCTGTGAATCAAGTAGCTTTGGGGCCACACAGACTTGAGTTTGATCACGAATTATGTCATTTATGGCTACATGACGTTGGTCGTCACTGTACTCCTTGTGGCTTTATTTTTCTCATCTGCAAAATAATGACAATAACAATCACTACATAGAGGTAAGGGTTAGATGAGAAAATAGACTTCGAGCACCAGGTATATACTAGTGTATTATAAAATATATCCACATCATTAACTGAGGCCCTTAGTTCTTTCATTCATTCAATAAATAATGTGGCAGACACTGTTAGAGGTAGAAGAGATACAGCTGTGAATGACACATTAAGAAAAAAACAAAAAAAAAATCTTTCCCTTATAGAGTTGATATTTGGGTTGGGGGAGTCAGACAACTAAAAAAAAAAAAAAAAAGAACCTGATAAGTAAAATAATATGTTAGGTAGAATAGGAACATGAGGAACATGATTGTTGGATAAAGAGGATGCAGGGGCTGTGGGTTGGAATTTTAAATGGTGTAGTGACAGGGTTTGAGACCCACTACCCCAGAATATGGCACCTCAGCATGCTGAATATTTTAAGGCCAAGGGACTTGAGAAACAGCAGGTGCTAGAATGACTCTGACCTCCCCTGAAGCAGGTCACAAGGCCCTCTTGTGAAAGGTGCCCTCCCCTTACCTGGAACAAAGTAGCATCCTTATCTCCGAAGACACCAGGACTCAGAGAGGAATCCAAACAAACAAGTTTTGTTAAATTCCCCCAGTTTATCAGCTTTAGCTGGTACCCTCTGTTCTACCAGAGTGAAAAACACTTAGGCTTAACCTTGCTTTGTGTCTTCCTTTTTTTTTTTTTTTTTAGATTTATTTATTTGAGGGAAGAGAGCAAGCAAGTGGGGGCAAGAGGAGGGGGCAGGAGGAGAGGGAGAGAGAATCTCAAGGAACTCGCC
Source organism: Nyctereutes procyonoides (assembly GCF_905146905.1). NCBI lineage: Eukaryota > Metazoa > Chordata > Mammalia > Carnivora > Canidae > Nyctereutes > Nyctereutes procyonoides. Next base: position 24,811,886 of record NW_026575036.1, on the reverse strand, counting down.
ATTGAGTGTGGAGCCCAATGTGGGGCTTGATCTCAGGACCCGGTGATCATGACCTGAGCTGAAATCAAGAGTCAGACACTTAACCCACTGAACCACCCAAGTGCCCCTCTGCTTATAGGCTAATTTGCATGCTTTTCTCTTGATCTGTCTTTTGTTAGAGACCCAGCTGGGAACCTAGAAAGGTTAGAAGGAACCAACAGTGGTTTGGAGAAGGCCTCCCAGAGAGGATGACATTTGAGCAAAGTCCAGAGGGAGGTGATGGAAACACTGTAGAAATCGGAGGGGAGAGGAAGCTCCAGGCAGAGTGAACAATAAAGAGGTGAGTCTGACTAGCTTGGAGTGAACTAAGAGAGGCAGACACAGGAGATGGAGTCAGAGGAGAAAGGGCAGTAGGTTGTGGACCATTGAAAGAACTTGGGCTTTTATTCTGGGAGCCACTGTGAGGGGCCTGAGCAGAAAATTTCCACCACCTTACTACAGACTGTGTGGAGCAGGAGTGGAAGCAAGGAGACTACCTCAGAGGTTATTGAGTAATTCAAGGGTTGAACCAGAGTCACGTTAGCTGAGGAGTGAGGAATGGTCAGCTTTTGGGCCATTCTCGCCCATGGAGAGAAGATGGGGTATGAGAACAAGGAGGGAAGGCAAGCCTAGCTCTGTGGTTTTCTGGCCTGAACAACAGGAAGGATGGAGTTGCCATTTACTGAGATGGAGAAAATTTAGGAGAAACAGGTTTGGGGGGTGGGAATCAAGAGTCTGATTTGGGGCTTGTTACATTTGAGATTCCTTATAGATATCTAAATTGAGTTGTTGAATGGAGATTTGAATATATAGGTCTGGAGCTGGGGGGAGAGGGCCAGGCCTGAGGTATCAGTTTGGCTTGGATGCTCTCACCACGGGAGTAGGTGAAGCTAGAGAGGAAAAGAGGTCTGAGAATTGAACCATGGGGCACTACAGGTAGAGGAAGCCAGGAAGTCGAGAAGGAACTCCTACAGGAAGGACTCTTAGTCCTTCTCAAGGAAGAAAACTAGGAGAGTGGGAGGTCCTAGAAGCCGAGGGGAAAGAGTTTCAAGGGAGGACTCAAGCAAGAGACGTTGTCTGTCTCAGAGATAGTTGATAAGTCAAGTGGGATATTTGGCCATTGGCTGTGCAGGACATTGGTGACCTTGACTGAGTGGTAGAGACAAAGGCTGCTTAGAGTGGTTAAGAAAGAATAAGAAGGGGCAGCCCGGGTGGCTCAGCAGTTTAGCGCCGCCTTCAGCCCAGGGTGTGATCCTGGAGACCCAGGATTGAGTCCCACATTGGGCTCCCTGCATGGAGCCTGCTTCTTACCTCTGCCTGTGTCTCTGCCTCTCTCTCTCTCTCTCTCTCTCTCTCTCTTTCTCTCTCTCTCTGTGTGTGTGTGTGTCTCATGAATAAATAAATAAAATCTTTAAAAGAAAAAAAAAAGAATAAGAGGAGAATGGGAAATGGTACCACCCTGGAGGAGTTTTACTATAAATAAAGCTGAAAAGTGGAGGAGAAGTCAGCTGGAAAGTGGGGGAGCCCAGGGTAGGATGCCCCCAATGGCATAATGATTATTTTTAATTAACATTATTTAGGAAACAGCCAGTGTAACAAAAACACTCTGACCCTCTTAGGTCTCTAGAAAGCAGATCATAAATCTCCCATGTGAAAGGTCCCCTCCCTACAACCGGGAGGAAGAGAGGCATCCTTATCATCAGAGACAGGGAATCCAGGGCTGAAGAAGCCACAGAAACAAACCTTGTTAATTTTGCTAATTCACCACCCCAGCCCAAATTCTGCTTAGATTCCTTACTAATTGACGGTCCCAAACATAAAGTATTCTTTGTCTTGTCAGTTCCTCATAAACCTGTGTCCCTTTGTCTAGAAAGTATAAAAGCTGCTGCCTTGGTCACTTCTGAGGTCCCATATCTATGAGACCTCTGTGTGTATGAATTAATTTTTTTTGCCCCGTTAATCTGTTTCATGTTAATTTAATTCTTATACCACCCAGAAGAATCTTGAAGGGCAGAGGAAAATTTTTCTTCCTCCACAAGGGGGAAGGGAGGCTAAGAGAATTTTATTTTCTTTTAAAATAGGAACAGGGTGGGGGTAGGGGACAGCCCAGGTGGCTCAGCAATTTAGCGCCGCCTTCAGCCCAGGGCCTGATCCTGGAGACCCGGGATCGAGTCCCGCATCAGGCTCCCTGCATGGAGCCTGCTTCTCCCTCTGCCCGTGTCTCTGCCTCTCTGTGTCTCTCATGAATAAATAAACAAAATCTTAAAAAAATAAAAAAATAAAAATAAAATGGGAACGGGGGCACCTGGGTGGCTCAGTGGTTGAGCATCTGCCTTCGCCTCAGGTCATGATCCCGGAGTCCTGGGATCAAGTCCCACATCAGGCTCCCTCTGCCTGTGTCTCTGCTTCTCTCTCTGTGTCTCTCATGAATAAATAAATAAAATCTTTAAATGAATGAATGAAAGAGATAGGAACAATAATAGTATGTTTGTATACTTACAGGAATAAGTCAGTGAGTGGGGAAAACCAGGTGATGCAGGAGGAATGCCGGTGAAAGGGTTGGGATCTATGCCTAAGTGGAGGGGTTGACCTTGGACAGGAGGACACACAGGTAGGTAAAGGCTGGGTACTGGGGCCTGAGGCTGGTGTATGGCTAGGTGTGGGGGCACCAGCTTGTGGAGTTTTTGCTGACTGCTATGTTCTCAGTGAAATAGGCAGCAAAGTCAAGGTCACCAGTTGAGAGTGATCCTGCCTCAGGCCCTATTAGAGGTTTGGGGATGGAGGAGAAGGTATGAAATTGTCCTCTGGGAGATGAAGGGGGCTGTCATTACTGAGCAGCTTGGAGGCCCACTTCAGGCTGGGAGCCCCTGGTCAAACTGGGAGTGTTCTGCATGGATGCTTGATTTTCTCTAGTCTATCTTTTTGTTGTTGTTGTTGTTGTTGTTGTTGCTGTTGTTGTTTTTAAGATTTTATTGATTTATTCATGAGAGATACACACACAGAGAGAGGGGCAGAGACATAGGCAGAGGGGGAAGCAGACTCCCTGCAGGGAGCCCCATATAGGACTCAATCCCAGGACTCCAGGATCACGCCCTGAGCCGAAGGCAGGCGCTCAACCACTGAGCCACACAGGGATCCCTTCTCTAGTCTGTTTTAACCACATGGGAGGCAGATAGGAGAGTAGACAAAAATTGTATTTAGTTAGGACTTTTGGTCTCTATTGATGTATGTTAAATGCCATTACAAATTCATAATGTGTTTTACACTCTGATTTATTTAGAAGCAAACCCATAAAAGCCAAATATTTTAGACAGTGAAAAATATTATGAGTATCGGGACAAAAAAAAATGATGTTCCTTTAACATTAACAACTCTTTTAGTAGTTCCAGCCACAGATTGGTTTAAACTGATCTTTATATGAGCTAATATCATTTTATTCACATTTCCTGTTTCCAAGAACACTTATTTTTCTTATCTTCTTGGAACGGAGTGCTTCAAGCAGGCCAGAAATCAACCTATGACATATGTACTTATAATATACTTATTTCAGCAAGCTGCTGTGTGTTTATGTGCAAATCTGTGAGTGGCTACCTTAAAAAAAAGGCATCAAAACACTATGTGTTTTCTTTGCTTGTATGACTTGAAACAGTCTGCATGTTCTCGATAATTTCTCTTCAAAGCACTTGCATTTTGAACTTCTAGGCACATGTGAGTAATTTGTTTCTACCGAGGCACAAAGTCTTCTCTGATAGTATACTAAGAATTTTGAGACTGGATGAAAACTTATCATGCGTTCAGTGTAGTGATTGAATTAAGTTCTGCACAAAGCCAGTCCCTGCAAACTTCTGTGTTGTCGAGGAGGGAGGCTAGAGTTGGAGTTTGGGAGGTTATAGGTTGAGAAGAGCCAAATTGGTGGTTTCACCAGGATGCATGGAGTGAGAGGTGAATTTATAGAAGACCTCATTCTGTCAGGACTTCTTAAAATTTTCTACGAACTTTCTTAGAATTCTTATGTTTTATGCGAATTTTCTGTCCAGGTCCAGTATTGCTTAGGGGTTCAGAGCATGGCCTTTGCAGGTAGAAAAGTTGGGTTCAGGTCTGGATCCTCCAAGCTGGCTGATTTGGGGAAAGTTCCTTAACTTCCCTGGCCCAAATCCAGCAGTGGAGATTGAATATGCAAAGCGCTAAGCAGAGCAGTTGGCACTTAGTAAATGCTCAATTTGTTCTAGAAATTAGTATACATATATCCATGCTTTAGTAATATAAAAATAGGCTTTAAATGACTACCACTGAATAAAATGTAAACACTGACAAGTACCCCGTTTGGTGGCACAGCTCTGGACTGGTGTGCCCTGATCCATGCAGGAACAGACTTGACAAGTGGGTAAGATGATGGCACCTTAGGCCAAGGTGAGATTCTAAGAAGGTCAAGCAGCTGCCTGAATCACAGCCAGGCTAGCTGCTGAGCTTGGACTAAGGACCAGGCCTCCTGAGTCTCAGTCTCAGTTCCAGAGCCACAGTTCATAACTTCCAGAGGGGCAAAAAACAAACAAAACAAAACACAAAAAGATGGTTAACCTTTTTCATAAAGAATAATTTAACATCCTAGGAGAATTGGGCCTTGAATTATTTAGCAATGTCCCTTACCTCTAAATAATATTAAATTTTTTTAAAGGGCTCCTAACTACTGACTTAGTCTTCTGATTCCAATTGTCTCTCCCTTTTGTTTTGTGTTTTGTTTTTTGTTACCAGCTAAACCATGTGTAAGTGCGCAGTTTGGTAGTGTTGAGTGTATTCACAATACGACAGTATCATGCAGCACACCTCGTGAGGATTTTCATGTCATAAATCTGAAACCCTATATCCACTAAGCCACCACTCTACTTTCCTGATCTCCAAAGCCTCCAGCAACCACCGGTTCCACCCTCTGTTTCTCTGAATGTGATTGCTTTAGAGACTCCACCCAAGTGGAACCACATGATATTTATTTATTTATTTATTTATTTATTTATTTATTTATTTATTTATTTATATTTTATATTTTATTTTTATTTTTTTTGTATTTGCCTTTTCTGACCGGTTTAGCTCACTTGACATCATGTCATTGAGGTTCATCCATGTTGTATGTGACAAGATTTCCTTTTTAAAGGCTGAATAATATTCCATTGCCAAGTTCACCACGGTTTCCTGGGTTACCATCTGCATAAGAACATAGGTATGTCAAATCCCAGGCCAGAAGCTCTCAGATCCTCTACTTGGGATGTTTTATGTTACAGGTCAGTTGATTTAGCTGTTTATGAGCTACAACAACACTTCCTGTCCTTGATCCATGTTCGCATAAACTATGCAAATCAAGAAGCTCCAACCTAGACTCAAAAAATGCTGGGAGCATCATCTCTCTCCCAATCAGAGAGGCTGGCAAACAATCTTTCTTCACCTTTCACATTTATGATCTGCATTTTTTTAAAGATTTATTTATTCATTTACTTATTCATGAGAGACACAAAGTGAGAGGCAGAGACATAGGCAGAGGAAGAAGCAGGCTCCATGCAGGGAGCCCGTTGTGGGACTCGATCCCAAGGCCCTGGGATCACGACCTGAGCACGATCAGGTGCTCAACCGCTGAGCCACCCAGGTGTCCCCATGATTTGCATTTTTAAAAAGGTTATTTTTAAACTGTCTTTTCCTTCAAGTTGTCATATTGGAAGAGGCTATCCACAACACTGTGAATTTTTTAAAAACTTGGATATTTCAAAAAATGTATGCTGGTAAGTGCGTTTTAAATTAATTCTAACAGGGCTAATATTATTTTTTCCTGAATTAAAATGCTAAATATATATATATATATATATAGTTATATAGTTTATATATAAAACTCTTCCTCTTCCTATATGTACATGATGGGATGTGGATGCGGGAATTTTATTTTCAGAGCTATCTGAAACTTGGCCAAACTACATTTATAAAGAAAAAGTTCCAATATTTTCAGAGATATTAACTACTAACTTGCTGAACATGAGGTTTCTTTGTCCAGGAAGGTAGACATTGCTTAGTATTTTTGATGCATGCTAATTTCCCTTTTCTCCTTCACTGGATAAACTCTGGCTGGGGGGCTCTGGGGCCCGGCACAGTGCTTGGCCCCCCGCTAGAAGGTCGACTAAGGCATGATCTCTGTGTTCAGAGAGGAAAAAAACAGAGAAGTTGATGATTATAATTCATTGTTGGAAATGCAGTTATGGCCTTATGTGAGGGTATCACTTCTATTACTGAAAGGGTTTTTAAAAATTTTACTAAATATATGAAAATAGCACTGGGAAAAGTGATCTCTGGTCAGACTTTTTACACATGGATGTTTTTGCTTTGTAATTATGATTGACCCAAACTGCATTATATATATTGTTTTATATCAACTGTGTGTCACTATTCCATTCTATCAATAAACAGTAGACTTTTAAATATTTTTCCAAATTACCATTTACAAATCTAATGTCACTGCGAATGTTTTGTTACTTTCCCCTCTTTCTCCTTTAGGATATTCTTTTTCTTAAAATTTTGTTGTTGAATCTCTGAAATATTCAAATAAATGAAAATGGAGAATAAAAGGGCAGCTGGGTGGTTCGGTCTGTTAAGCATCCGACTCTTGATTTTGGCTCAGGTCATGATCTCAGGGTCATGGGATCGAGCCCTATGTCTGGCTCTGGCTCAGCACAGAGCCTGCTCAAGATTCTCCGTCTCCCTCTCCCTCTCCCCCTCCCTCTCCCCCTGCCCCTCCCACCACTCATGCTCTCTTGCTCTTGCGCTCTTTTCTCTAAAATAAATAAATCTTTAAAAAATGGAGAACTATAAATTACTTTCATTTCTCTGACTCTGATGTTTACCAGTTTCACTGACCTCTGCCTATAAATCTTTGAGTCATATGTCAATATCCCATTTTCTTAGTCATGATTTCTAGGTGTTGCTTAACTGTCGACTCAGTCACCTTATATATTTGTGTGAGAACAAAAGACTGTTTATTTTCTAGACAGGCATTTACTCTTGGTGATGCATGCTAGTTAAATCATGGGGCAGTGTTAAAATGCATGACAAAAATAGCTAAGAAGAAAGAAATGTCTCCTTGTTCCCAGTTGAATAGACTCTGTGATGGTGTAAGGATCCAATTTAAAGTAAATTCTAAACTAATTATATTACTCCCCAAGCTTGTTCCTCCTCTCAGTAAGTGAAGTCAATATTTACCTAATTGCTCCATGACAGAAATTGCAGGATCGTCTCGAATTCCTTCCTTGCCTTCATCCACCAGGAGTAGAGTAGATGCTCCTTTCTAGACCATTCTGTGGTCAGTCCACTTCTCTCCCTTAGAGCCTCTACCTTCGTTCAAATCTGAAATCCAGCTGTGGCTTCCTAACTTATCTTCCCACGTGTGTTCTTTTCTTCCTCTACCCCATTCTCTAACCTGCAGCCTTTGCTCTTTCTGGATGTGCATCTTCTCATTTCATTTCCCTTTCAGAGGCTGAATTCAACCTGCTAAATCATGTCAAGATTTCCCTGAAAACACCCAGCCTTTTGCCTTTTCTTAATCAGGCGTATTAGTCAAATACCTCCAGAGCATTACCTTAGTGTGAGGTCCGAAGATCCCAAACTGACAAGGCATCTTAGATCATGATAATAAATTACAAATACATCCCGAGTATATCCTTCTGAACACACACTGAGTATATCATGGACTGAGCACTCAAATGTTAATAATTTATATTAACTCATTTTACAGAGTCAGCAACAATAATTACTCTGGCCATTTACTGGGCGTCTCCTTTACATTCCAGGCATAACATGTTCATTAGCCGTTACTTTTTAAACCACCCTACAGAGTGCCAGCCCAGGCCAGTTCCCTGGGAAGTAGCAATTTTGCAGTTCCAGCCTGCCTCAGCCTCCCCCAACACCCCTCCCTCCCCCTAATCGGGCACTGCACACCTCCTGTTCTGAGGCTGCTTCCACGCCTACAGGGTGCCCCATAGAGAACGGTGACATGCAGGATTAAAATACTGCGGCCATAAATAAATAAATAAATAAATAAAATAAAATAAGATAAAATAAAATAATATTGTGGCAAAGACGAGCAGACTGCTTAATTATTTCCTGTGGGGGCAGGACAGCAGCACCTAGTTTACCACCTAACCTGTCACAGCTCTGGTTTCAGGCATGTATGTTTGGTGACAGCAGGTTCCCAAGTTCTTGACACTGGGTAGAGTTGCAGATGCAAGACCCTGGGAAAATTTTTTGTCCCTCACTTATTTACAGTTCTGTTATTCTGATTGCTGATGCTCCTCGGGAAAAAGCAAAGAACCAAATGTGGAGTATTATTCCTTAGCCCACAGTCTGAAGGAGGAACTGTCTTGCAGAGCTTACCCAACCACAAACTTAAATTTTAGGAGGAAAAAATCTGAGACCTTGCCCATCATATGCTTAGTTCATTAAAGGAAACTAGAGAGGGAGCTTATTATTTCTTCAAATGGGAAAGCCCCAAGCAGGGGAAAAATACTAAAATGTTTCATCTGGGTAGGTTCTCAGTGGACCTCTTAAGAAAACACAACCTGTGGGCCAGGACCCAGCTCCCAAGAGTGATACAAATTCTTTACATTGTGGTTGTGTCTGATGAGGGACCCATACTTACCTGCTTATGCAAGGAAGTTTTCTTTACTGTCCTGTCCTTTGATCACTTGGTCCAGAGGAGGAAGGAAAAGGGGGCGGGGGGGGGGGCATGCCGCACTATCACCTGTGCAGAAAAGGCAGTCGGGAGCTCCCCTTGGCCACTTGCCGCTGTGCCTGGTCATGGTTGTCCTATCAGGAGAGAAAGAGCACTCCTGTTAGCAGGCCTGGGGGGAGGCAGCAGCATCAGCCGACTGGAGGGCATGCCCCCCCCAACCTGACCTCCCTGGGGAGGTGGCTCAGGGCTTCCTCTTTGATGGCACTAATTACAGCTACTTTGGACTCCTCTGTGGTAGCAGATGAGCCCAGCTGCCAGGTCCCAGCTTCATCGTGACCAGTCCAGCGCACTTACTCAAACCAGCACTGACTATCCTAATCATTTCTTTACGTTCTGGAGACAAAGACTTAAACCCTCAGTCTGGCCACTTTAGGCTAAGGCCCCTTTACTTCCTTGGTGCTTTGACCACGGGAGGCCACCTAGGACCTGAAAAGATGTACCCTGGAAGGCCTTCAGTCGGAGCCCACACCAGGGTAACCTCGGTCTACACCTCCTGATGAGATTTTGCTGTATCTTGTCATTTGCTAACATCCTCTGAGTGCATGCAGATCTGTTCCTCACTTTCCTTTCCAAAATACAAGGTCCTTAAAAACCGGGATTTTTTTTTTTTTCAAGTGTCAACTCATTAAAGAGAGAGTGCAGAAAACAGAAGTGAACTTTTGCCTTGTCTCCTGGAAGCTGAAGGAATTACCAAGGGGAGAGGAAGTTGAGCACAACCCCCTAGGCCTGATGCCAACTAATGATAATATAACGGTTTGCTGAACAATTTGTATTCTGTTTCCTTTCTTCTCCCTCCTTCCTAACCTTTATTTTTTATAAACAAACAAACAAACAAACATAACCAAAACAACAACAAAAAAACTATTGGCTAAATTCATTGATGGTTATAGTATAATCTACACAACCACAGTTCTAAGATTAAATGAGTAGGGAGGTAAGTGAGCTAGGATATCCGGATTCTTTTATACTAAGAATCATGGATTATCTACCACTTATCACTAAATTAGAAGGAAATGTTATGGCCCATCTGCGGAAATCAGCTTACATGTAGACGATGAGGAGAAGCAATTAGAGGCACCCAGAACCTTTACTATTAGATGTATGATTTGTCTCTCGCAGTCTGTAGGCAGGGGCAAGTTAAGGAAACGAGGCAGCAAGTTAGGACTGGGAATAAATCCAGAACATAGTACCCACTCCAAGAAAATCCAGATGTCTAAGAACTAGACCAGGAGTCATAAACTCCAATGGCTGTAGGCATAGACATGAGATATAAGAGAGTACATGGGCAGGGTCTGTTCTTTGTGTGTATACTCATTTTCCATATTAAATATTTAGAAGTAGTCTTTGTTTCCTCCAAGAATGTATTTTCCTCCTTGAAATTCTTAAAACCTCTCATATCTTGTTCCGCCACTTCTTCTAAAAACGTGGGAAGAGAGAAACCCCTCTACCACAAAGAAAAAACAAAAGTGAAAGCAGAGTGGTAAACGACAACTTAATTCTCAGCCTCATTGTAGGGGACAGTAGGGAGTCGCGGGGATTGTGGCAAACTGGAAAACGCACATCATTCAAGTAGCCTTTAGCCATTCTGTCCTAGCAGATTGCTCCGTAAGAGAATATGGTTTCAGTTATTGACAGATATTCCAAAGTTTCAAAAAGAAGAAAGCCATAAAAGTTTTTAAGAGATATATCCTGGGGATCCCTGGGTGGCGCAGCGGTTTGGCGCCTGCCTTTGGCCCAGGGCGCGATCCTGGAGACCCGGGATCGAATCCCACGTCGGGCTCCCTGTGCATGGAGCCTGCTTCTGCCTCTGCCTGTCTCTGCCTCTCTCTCTCTCTCTGTGTGACTATCATAAATAAATAAAAAAATTTAAAAAAAAAAAAAAGAGATATATCCTGATTTTTAAACATTGGTCCAAATAAATAAATGAAAGTACTGTGCAGGCAAAACCAAACAACTTTGCAGCCATTAGGTTTTTACTTCTGTCTAGATAGTGAGAGAGTCCAATTCAAGCGAACATCTGGGAATCATGGACCACACAGAATCAAGTCAAATGGGATCTGGGATGGAAAACAGGTAAGCAGGGAAAACCGCAGAAACTACAAAAGGGCCGGAGACAGAATTCTGATGCCATTCCTGCCTCAGGAACAGACATTTTTCCCTTTTAGCTGTAGCAGAAACCAGTAATGGTTTCCTAGGCAACATCCAGTCTGGCTCTAGCCTAGAAACCCACGTGCTTCTGCAATGCAGCGACATTTCTTGATAGGCAAATTTGGGCACAATTTTGGAGTCTTACAAGCCGAGGGAAGGAAGCTGAGATGGTGTTATTGAGTAGCAAGACCCTGTCATGGCAAATTTTAACCTTTCCATTAAGTATAGAGTTTTTCATGAATACTCATTTCTTTGTCCTTGTAGTTCATTGAAATCGGATTCTCAAAGCCTGAATCCATCATAAGCATCTTTTAGGTTTTGTTTTTATTTAATTTGTGGTGCTAACAATGAATATAGATAATTAGGTATTTGTAACACCAATATATTGATAGTGTAGTTGATCCAAATGGCTTTCAATATTTCTTCACAATCGGGCAGAGCTCAATGGCCTGTTTTCAGATAGAAGCTCAGGTTTACTCAAAGACAAACTGAAAAATACTTGTTTTCTTTGCTAGGGAATAATAATAATAATAAGAAGAAGAAGAAGAAGAAGAAGAAGAAGAATATTGTTAGGGCAATATTGATAACCATGCTATGGAGAACTTTAAAAAGCCTTCTAAATAACTTCCAGCAATTCTCTATTCTGTTTGTAAAACACTGGGGAAGTAGAATTTATTTATTTATTTATTTATTTATTTATTTATTTATTTATTTATTTATTTTTTAATATTTTAAGATTTTATTTATTTATTCATGAGAGACACAGAGAAAGTGCAAGAGAGGCAGAGACACAGTCAGAGAGAGAAGCAGGCTCCATGCAAGGAGCCCGACGTGGGACTCGATCCTGGGATTCCAGGATCACTCCCCGGGCTGAAGGCAGGCGCTAAACCGCTGAGCCACTCAGGTATCCTGGGAAGTAGAATTTAAACGAACAACTGTGCCTTTTAATCCACATCTCACGCATCCCTTACTGTTTAACTGTCATCATTATTTTTCCACCTATTCTGACAAGCTGGACTGAGATCAGAGTTATTTATCTGACATACCAGGAGAATGCTATAGGCACATTGTATCCTGATCAAGGCCTTTGGAAACCCCTGTTATTAAGACCTTATAAATAAGAAGGAGAAATATGTCTGTGCTACATGATGACGCACTTTAGTGCGTTCAATGTTCGACTATCATTCAACAAACATTGAGTTAGCAAATATTTATTGGGTATCTGCTATGGACTAAGTAGTGCAGTAGGTTCTACAAGCATAGGAGTCAATATGGATTTTTTTGTAGAGGGCACTGAGAAGCAAATAGAAATTTTAAAGTAGGTACACGCAGGGGTGCCTGGGTGGCTCAGTTGGTTGAGCATCTGACTCTTGGTTTTGGTTCAGGTCATGACCTCATGAGTTGTGATATTGAGCCCTGCCTCGGGGCTCCAGGCTCAGCTTGGAGTCTGCTTGTTTCTCTCTCCCTCTTGCTCTGTCCCTCCCCCCACTCTTGTGTGCACTCTTTCACATAAATAAATAAAATCTTAAAATAATAAAGTAAATACATACACACAATTATATATATAAATATATAAGTGTAAATGTATACTGTATTTGAGTGGAGAGTAAATTTCATCCTAACAGTAATATTCATCCTCACTATTGTAATATAAAAATAATTTTTAAATGTCATAAGTAAAACATGTTATATCTTTATATATAATGATGTATAAAATATGTATTAATCGACTATTTTTAGAGTAGTTTTATGGTTATAGAAAAATTAAGGGCAGCCCCAGTGGTGCAGTGGTTTAGCGCCGCCTGCAGCCTGGGGCATGATCCTGGAGACCCTGGATCGAGTCCCACGTCAGGCTCTCTGCGTGGAGCCTGCTTCTCCCTTTGTCTCTGCCTCTCTCTCTCTCTCTCTCTCTCTCTCTCTCTCTCTCTCTGCATCTCTATGAATAAATAAATAAAATCTTAAAAAAAAAAGAAAAATTGAGTAGGAAGTACAGATTCCCATATACACTCTCCTCACCCCGACCCCCAAAGTTTCCCCTATTAAATTTTACATTAGGGTATATTTGTTACACAAATATTGTGTATGATGAACCAATCTTGATATCTCATTTTAACTAAAGTTCTCCGTTTACGTCAGGGTTCACTCTGTTGTACATTCTGTGAGTTTGGACAAATGTATATTTGTATCCACCCTGTTTCCTGGTGTCACAAATCATCATGTATCACCATATCATGTATCCACTATTAGAGTATCCTATGGAATAGTTTTATTACCCTAAAAATCCTGCCTGCTTCACCTACTCATCCTCCTTTCCCCCAGGAACCTTGGCAACCACTGATTTTTCTATTGTCTCTATAGTTTGCCTTTTCCAGAGTGTCATATAGTTGGAGTCATATAGTAGGTAGCCTTTTCTTACTGGCTTCTTTCACTTAGCAGCATGCATTTAAAGTTCAAAAACCAAAAAACAAATAGAGACTTGGTAGAAAGCTTAGCTTTGTGAGAAACTTTGAAGTGGCTGTGCTATTTTGCATTCTCACCAGCACTGATGAGCTCCTGTTGCTCCCCATCTTCATCAGCGTTTGGTGTTGTCATTGTTTTGGACGTTGGCCATTCTAAGAGGTGTGCCATTCTTGTTTTGTTTGTAATTCCCCAATGACATATGATATTGAACATCTTTTCGCATGCTTATTTCTCATTTATATCTTCTTTGGTAGAGTTCACATCTTTTGCCTACTTTAAAAATTAGGTGGTTTTCTTACTATTGAGTTTTGAGAGTTCTTTGTACATTTTGTCTATAAGAATTTAATCATTTAGGGGATCCCTGGGTGGCACAGCGGTTTGGCGCCTGCCTTTGGCCCAGGGCGCGATCCTGGAGACCCGGGATCGAATCCCACATCGGGCTCCCGGTGCATGGAGTCTGCTTCTCCCTCTCCCTCTGCCTATGTCTCTGCGCCTCTCTCTCTCTCTCTCTATCATAAAAAAAAAAAAAAAAAAAAAAAAAAAAAAAAAAAAAAATTTAAAAAAAAAATTAAAAAAAAAAAGAATTTAATCATTTATATGGTTTATAAACAATTTTTCCTAGGGGCGTGTGACTGTTGCTTTCAGCTCAGGTCATAATCTCAGGGTCATGAGATCCAGCTCCAGGATGGCCTCTGCACACAATGGGGAGTCTGCTTGAGATTCTCTGTCCCTCTCCCTTTCCCTCTGTACCTCCCCACCCTTTCTCTCTCTCAAATAAATAAATAGATAAATAAATAAATAAATAAATAAATAAATAAATAAATAAATAAATAAAATCCTTTTTAAAAGATATTTTCTCCTAGTCTGTGGATTGTTTTTTTCCTTCTCTTAATGATGTCTTTTGTAGAGCAGAAACTTTTAAATTTTAATGAGGCCCCACTTACCAATTTTTCTTTCATGGATTATTCTTTTGATGTTGAATCTAAAAACGTGTTGCCAAATACAAAGTCACCTAGATTTTCTCCTATTTTATCTTCTAAGAGTTTCATAGTTTTGTATTTTGCATTTAGGTCTGCAATCCATTTTCAGTGAATTTTCGTGAAAGGCGTAAGTTCTATATCAATTCTTTCTTTTTCTTTTTGCCTGTGGATGTAACTTTCTTCCTGAAATATTTATTGAAAATACTATCCTTACTTCACTGACTTGCCTTTGCTCCTCTGTAAAAGATAAGTTGATATGGGTCTATTTCTGGGCTCCTTATTTTGTGCCATTGATCTGTATTTTTTCTCCAATACCACATCACTACAGCTTTATAGAAAATTTAAAGATAGTGTCAGTTCTCTGAATTTGTTCTTTTTTAAAAATATTAAGTTGGCTATTCTGGGTGTTTTTCCCTTTCCATATAAACTTTAGAATAAATTTATCAATAGTCAAAAAATAACTTGCTGGGATTTTTGTTAGGACAGAGTTGATCTGCTGATCAAATTGGAAAGAAGTGGTATCTTGACAATATTGAGTCTTCTTATCCATGAATACCTCTCCATTTATTTAAATCTTTGATATCTTTCATCAGAGTTTTATAGTTTTCATCATATAGATCTTGTACATCAGTTTTTACATTTCTAATTAAGGATTTTTTGGTGTTAACATAAATGATGTTTGGTTTTAAATGTCAAACTCCAATTGTTCATTGCTTCTATATAGAAAAGCCATTCCTTAAGTGTATTAACTTGTATCTTGTGACCTTGCTATCATCACTTGCTATACTCACAGGGTTATGTTGTCGTTGTTGTTGATTCTTTGGGATTTTTCTACACGAAGTGTCATGCTGTTTGTAAGCAAAGACAGCTTATTTCTTCCTTCTTAGTCTGTATACCATTTACTTCCTTTATAAAAAATTATAACTGCATTACTTAGGACTTCCAGTACAATATTGAAAAGAAGTGATGAGAGGACATACTTTTGCCTTATTTCTAATTTTAGGGAGAAAGCATCTAGTTTCCATTACGTAGGATGTTAGATGCAGATATTTTGTAGATAGTTAGTATTTATTTATTTATTATTTATTTATTTATTTATTTATTTAAATTCCAGTATAATGATTATACAGTATTATATTAGTTTCAGATGTCCAGTGTAGTGATTCAATAGTCGCATGCATTACTCAGTGCTCATCGTGATTGGTGTACTCTGAATCCCTTTCACCTATTTCCTCTATCCTCCTTTCCACCTCCTGTCTGGTAACTACATTTGTCCTTTATAGTTAAGAATCTGTTTTTTTGTTTATCTCTTTTTTCTTTGTTCATTTGTTTTGTTTCTTAAATTTACATATGAGTGAAATCATATGGTCTTTGTCTTTCTCTGACTGATTTCTTTCACTCAGCCTTATACACTCTCGATCTATCTATGTTGTTACAAATGGCAAGATTTCATTCTTTTTATGGCTGAGTAATATTCCATTATATATATATATAATATATATAATATATATATATATTTACCACATCTTCTTTATCCATTCATCTGTCAATTGACACTTGGGCTGCATCCATAATTTGGTTATTGTAAATAATGCTGCAATAAACATAGGGGTGCATGTATCTTTTTGAATTAGTGCTTTCCTTTTGTTTGGGTAAATATTCAGTAGTGGAATTACTAGATCATATGGCAGTTCTGTTTTTAACTTTTTTTAAAAGATTTTATTTATTTATTATTTATTTATTTATTTATTTATTATTTTTTTGACAGGGTGGAGGGAGGGAGAGCACAAGCAAGGGTAGCAGCAGGCAGAGGAAGGGAGAGAAGTAGGCTCACAGGGGAACAGGGAACCTGATGTGGGGCTTGATTCCAGGATCCTAGAATCATGACCTGAGCCAAAGGCAGACACTTAACTGACTGAACCACCCAGGCGCCTCTATTTTCAACTTTTTGAGGAATCTCTATACAGTTTTCCAGAGTGGCCAAACCAGTTTGCATTTCCACCGACAGTGCACGGGGATTCCTTTTTCTCTACATCCTCGCCAACACTTTGGTGTTTGATTTGTTTTGATTCTGACAGGTGTGAGGTGATATCTCATTGTAGATTTGATTTGCATTTCCCTAATTATGAGTGATGAGGTTGAGCATCTTTTTGTGTGTCTTGCATATATTCTTTATCAAGTTGAGGAAGTTCTCTATTTCCCTCTATTCCTAGTTTGGTAAGGTGTTTTTTGTTTGTTTGTTTGTATCATGAATTGGTGTTGGATTTTTTCAAATGATTTTATGCATTTATTGATATTATATAATTTCTTTTTATTGGTTGTTGATGTGATGAGTTACATTAATTGGCTTTCAAACGTTGAAGCAGCCTCACATACCTGGAATAAAACCCATCTTGTCATGGTGTGTAATTCATTTTATATATTGTTAAATTTGATTTGCTAATATTCTGTTGAGACATTTTACATCTACGTTTATGAGATACATTGGTCTGTAGTTTTCTTTCTTTAATATTTTTGTCTGGTTTTGCTACTAGGTAACAATGAATTCATAGAATGAGTTAGGAGGTATTTCCTCAGCTTCTATTTCTGGAAGAGACTATAAAGAATTGATATCATTTCTTCCTTAAATGTCTACTAGAATTCACCATTGAACCCATCCAGGCCTGGTACTTTCTGTTTTGAAAGATTATTAATTACTGATTCAATTTCTTTAATGGATATGGGCCTAGTAAGACTGTCTATTTCTCCTTGGTATGTTTTCATAGATTGTGTCTTTCAAAGAAATAGTCTATTTCACCTGAATTATATTTTTGGGCACAGAGTTATTCATAATTTTCATTTGTTATTCTTTTAAAGTCCATGAGATCCATAGCAATGGCCCTTATTTCATTTCTGATATTAGTAATTTTTTCTCTCATTTTTTTGTATGTGATTACATTTTAATATGTAATTCTATTACAAGTGAGGGCAGATATATTTCCATATAGCCAGTTTTTTTTCTTTAATAAACTACCAATGCATGTACTTTTGCTTGTTTTTCTACTTTATTTAAGGCCTATGATATATTAAATGTTAACCTTTTGGGTGCCTGGGTGGCTCAGGTGGTTAAGTGTATGCCTTCAGCAGAGCCAGGATTTGAAGACAGATGCTCTAATGCCAGAAACTTAATCCCTGAGCTCTACTGGGCCCTGAACCCAGGATCCTGGGATCAAATGCTGCATTGGCTCCCTGCTCCGAGGAGACTCTGCTTCTCCCTCTCCCTCTGCCTGCCGCTCCCTCTGCTTGTGCACTCTCTCTCTCTCTGTCAAGTAAATAAGTAAAATCTAAAAAAAATTAAAAATAAAAAAATACTATTGAAATAAATAAATAAAATTTAACCTTTTGTTCTGTCATACAAGCTGTACATTTTTTTTTTTAAGACTTTAGTTATTTATGAGAGATAGAGAGACAGGCAGGGAGAAGAAGGCTCCCTGCAGGGAGCCTGATGTGGGACTCGATCCCGGCATGCCAGTATCAGGACCTGAGCCAAAGGCAAATGCTCAACCACTGAGCCACCCGGGTGCCCCACTATAAATATATATTTTTAAATATATTTAAACTGGTGCCCCAGTTTATTATCTTCCATTTAATTGAGTGTTCATATTTTTTCTTACATAAGGTTTACATAAAATCTTTTATTTTTGACTATTTCTTCCTGTGTTATTATGCTAAAAAATACCTCACATTTTCTGATAATTTACTATGTGTCAAGCATCTTATAAAGTGATTTACAGGTATTATTGAAGTTAAACTTCGAGCAGTCCTGATGGTAGGTACTATTATCTCCATTTTATGGATGAGAAAACAGGGACACCTGGGTAGCTCAGCGGTTAAGTGTCTGCCTTCAGCTCCGGGCGTGATCCTGGGGTCCGGGGATCGAGTCCCACATCAGGCTCCCTGAATAGAGCTTGCTTCTCCCTCTGCCTGTGTCTCTACCTCTCTCTGTGTGTCTCTCATGAATAAATAAATATAAAAATCTAAAAAAAAGAAAAAAGAGAGAGAGAGAAAACTGAGAAACAAATAGGTCAGCATCTTGTTTCAGGTGAGTAGAGCCAGGATTTGAAGACAGGTGCTCTAATGTCAGACACTTAATCCCTGAGCTCTACTGACTCCTAGTAAAGTGCTCCCACTTAAAGATGATATGGTTTACCTATATTTTTTATGGTTTGCTTATTTTTTAAAAGGACACTCATAAATATTCTGTTTCAAAAATGGCAATATTTTCAAATTTCATAACAGAACTATATGTCATAGCCTTCATAAATCTAAAATAATTTATTTTATTTTTTAATATTTATTTATTTATTTATTTGAGAGAGAGAGAGAGAGAGAGTGCATGGTGGAGACAGGGGAGGAGCAGAGGGAGAGAGTCTCAAACATAGAGCCTCCTGTGGGGCTCAGTCTCACAACCCTGAGATCACAGCCCTGAGCTGAAACCAGGAATCAGATGCTTACCTGACTGAGCCACCCAGGCGCCCCTAAAATAATTTATTAATTTGGAATCAGAATTGACACATTTTCTAGTTTGATGGATCTTGTGGAAAACTGGTCTAATAGAATCTTGGAAGGTGTGGGAAGAATTGTAATGGAGACAAAGAAAACAGCAATATTTTTTAAAGGCAATTATTACTTACAGGAAAAAAGAAAATGGTAAGAAAATTTAATAATCATTGTGCACTCAATATTAAGTTATGAATGCTATTTGCATGGGCATAATAGAGTGAAAAATAAATATTTAACTACACACACAAAAAAAAAATCGAATGGAAGGTGAGGAAGTGGAGAATAGAAAAAGTAGAGGAGATAACTCTGATGGACTCAGGTAAGATTTTCTTAGATCTTCCTGACTTGCCTCATGTCTGTTATTAAACTGGACTGGGCTGCTCTGAGCCACCTTGTTTTTGACTCTCACTGCACCATGTTACTTATGGCAACTACACCTTCTAGAGAATAATGCTCATCCCTCCTCTATCTACCACCATGTAGTCTTTTGGGATTTGCTGCTTCTAAATAAATTTAGACAATCAGAGGAGGAAGAAGGGTAGGTAGAGGGAAAAGGAATAGCTTTACAATCATCAATTATTAGATGGAATTGAAATGTAATAGGGGCACCTGGGTGGGTCAGTGGTTAAGCATCTGCCTTTGGCTCAGGGTGTGATCCCAAGTTAGGGACTGAGTCCCTCATGGGGCTCCCTGTGCGGAGTCTGCTTCTCCCTCTGCCTGTGCCTGTTCCTCTCTCTCTCTCTCTCTCTCTCTCTCCTCTCTCTGTCTCTCAGAAATAAATAAATAAAATCTTAAGAAAAAAAAGAAATGTAAACATAATGAATATGAAGAGAGATCGTTTCCTCTCCTCATGACCCTCATTTACTCCCTTGAGACAGCTCCAACTTTTAGAAATATTCCTAAACGCTAATTCCAAAAGATGAAAGCAGGCTTCTTTTCCCCTCACATAAGAACAAATTTCTTCATTTAACAAGTGAAATACATAAGGCTAATAAATAATTCACAATACCCAAAATGAAGACAATAAGTTTAAATGGAATTACAAAACAGAATAAATGGCCAGTGTTATTTTTGAAGAGAACAGTTTCATTCACTATCTCATATCGCCACATCACACCTTTCCCTGCCTCATTAAAGCCCTGGCCATCTATTCCTGCTCCCCCATCTAAGGAACATCTGTTCTTTAAATAGCATATGGAACTCCTACCAGTGTGACCTTCCTTCCTGGCAGGTCATCTGAGAATATTAACTAGACCACTTCGTTCCATGGTTCCCAGAAGAGCAGGAGACCATAATATTCGGAGAAGCTTCATTGTTGCAACAGTCTGAGCAGTCTGCCAAGAATGACCGACTCCTTTTGCTCTGAAGAAGTTTCTCTTGTGTTTGCAATAAGTAGATATCAATGGGACATTTACGGATCTGAACTTGTTCTCGTGCTTGGAAGGGGACCCACCTCTGAGATGAGGCAGGCAGCAGGGAGACAGATCTGTTTCAGGGCCATGTGAGAAGGTTACCTGAAGGATGCTGGCAGCAAAGGGCAAGCTGTCAGTACTGCAGGGATGTCTCAGGGCAGCGTGACCAAGTGTCCCCCTTCTGGGTGGCAAAGCACAGGCAAAGCACCTCCTTGTGGCATTTATTCAATGGTAGGCAGGCAAGACACCAGGAATTCCACCTGTGGAGCAACACAAGGCTCCAGCTTTGGAGGAACTCAAGCAATGAAATGGGTTAAAAGCAATCACAACTCCAGAAAACAAGTGCAGTTATCACAATTAGGTCCTAAATGGCAATGACATAAACTGGTGAAATGCGATGGGCAAACGAGATTAGAATCCTGGAGACTATCCAGCTGCCTCCTATGATTTATAGGAGTAGAGCAGTGTGCTGATCCTCATACCAAAATTTATGTCAGTGGGTGAAAATACAACTCTAACTTCCCAGTAAATCATGATTTAAGCGATTCAGGACTGAGGGTGTGGAAGTGTCTTTGTCTCTAAGAGAGACAATAAGAAATGCTTAGCGTTTATCAAAGTCATTCCCAATTCTTTATATCTTTTTGTTTTGGAGGTCAGCCAGTCTTCTCCTCCAAGCTGTCATGGTAATCTGGGTAAGTGGAGGTAGGAATCTGAATTACAGTGGGGTGGGGACAAAATGATGAACCACACGGTGAGTGGAGTAGAGAAGAGCCCAAGAATCACAGCCGAGGAAGTATTGCCGAGGACATTTCCCCGGTGTTAAAAGATAAACTGAAGCATCCAAAATGTTAAGAGTTTATTTGAGAAAAACTCAGTTCTCATGGGGTGGTGTCACATCAGAAGTGGTTAAGGGGACTCCGCCAACAGGAGTTCCCCATAGAGATTTTACTTATAGTAAAAAGGTAGAAGCCAAGGGAACATGCCCACTGATGGGCTCTGGCTTAAAGCCCAGTTGGCCCATTGTGATCAACTATCCTTAATTTCAATTTTGTAATCTGGGCTTAGATTATGGTTTGCTTACCTAGGCTGCCATGGCATTAGAGCTGTTTCAATCGAATGGCCTCCTAGTTTGGCTCATTTACCAGGGGTTTCTGGATTGGCTTGGACAACTGAATGGATGGTGATGCCAGTACAGAATAGGGACCTTCTAATCCCTGGATACAACACCTGACTCTGCTTTTTTATTTTCTGTGCCAAGCTGAGCCATTACTTAGCCTCTCAGAGCCTTTATTTGTAAAAGCAAGAATAGTTCCACGTACAGATGTGTTGTGAGAACTAAAGAGTTTATACCGCTAAATTGGCACATTTATTGTCTCTAATTGCCAAGCCAGGCGTTCAAAGCACTCTCAGGGTGCTGGGGGTACAATCCACACACACCAAAGGGAAGAAGCACTGAAATATCAGTGCACGTGAAGTGTTCGAGGAGTGCAGAATCATGTACTCTGCTGCACATGTGAGGAAAAAGGGCATTTGAGCTCGGGTTGACTGAATATGGTTCCACCAAAATGCATTTCCCCATGATCCTGGACAAATTAATCTCTGTGAGCTTCAGTTTCCTCAACTGGGGATAATGATAGTACCTATCTCCAGGAGCGGTTGTGAGGACTAAGTGAAATAATGCATGAAAAATGCTCAGCACAGGACCTGGTATGCTGCAAGTACTCCATCGGGGTTAGCTATTTTTATTAACATTATTACTGTAGAGACTCTGGGAGTCTGTGAGCTCTGATGGCCTCAATGACATATCAAGGTCACAGCTAGTTCATAGCAGGGCCTAGACTAGGATACAGGCTACCAATTCTATGCCCCAACATGAACGTAGACCTGTGGCCTCATCCAATTTAAATTCTTCTACTGGAGATTCTAAAGAGAGTGTTGGAGCCTTTTGGGTAAGGTGGGGACTCCAGCAACTTGTCCCAAAGGGAAGTTTTGAATGAGATCATTTAACATTTCAGTGAGTTCATAGCTAAAAGAATTACCCCCTTGAACAGGTCATCATTCTGTGGTATTTATAGATTCACTTTTGCTTACTGGACATCTTCAGGTTTTTTCCAGGCTACATACTTCTCTTATTTTAGCCTCTAAACACCCAGTTCTCTGCAGTCTATTTAATCGACTTTCATTACAAAGGGAAATGAAAGCAAAAAGAATAGGTTTTCTTATAATCAGCATCCATTTACTGTCCGTGGTGGTTTAGAAGCTATTTGCGGAACCACGGAAAGAGGCAAAGAAGAAAAAGTATAGCCTACGTCTTCGAGATAGTTACCAGTTCGTTTAAGTAGAGCAAATCTATATGCAATGAGAAAACAGTAGTTCTAGAACAACGTGTGGATATTCCACGGTGATTTGGGGATAGATTGGAGAGAGTCACACAGAGGAGACAACGTAAATTGATGATGTTCTGTTGGTCGGGAGGTAATGAGGAGGTATGGAGAAGGAACAGTCATCTCCTTGGCCAGGGCTAGGTGGTCCAAGTAGCCTCTGGATGGTTCTGAGTCAGCTGTAGAAAACGGTAATGAATATGGCTTAATAAAAAGAAGGGCAAGTAGGGGTTCTCATTACAATCACCTGGAACTAGTGAAAACCAGCTACCCCCAGGACCCCCCTAGAGAGATCCCGCAGCAGTTACCCTGAGTCTGAGAGCCCAAGCATCCAAGCTTTAGGAGAGCTCCCTATGATTAGAACGTGCATCCAGGGCTGAAAACCTGTGGCTTAGGGCAAAGATTAGCTGATGAATATTTCCAAGTCTTGTGTGGAGAGCTGCAGGCCTGGGGTGAATGTTTCTTCTTTTGGGTTGTAATGAAAATGTGGTTTCCTCCACTTTGCCTGGGGTGAGAGTAAAGGGAATGCCTTGGGCTGTGAGCAATGCTGGTTTGTCCGGGGGAGCTCAAGCTGAGGATTTGGGGGCTGCGACCCTCTGAGATCTGGTAGGTTGTTGAATGGTTAATGCTGGGCTACGGAATTTGGGAGAAACCTGGGGAATTTAAGCAAAAACTGTGCGTCTCTGAAGATGGATTTAATGAAATATATGGAATTGTGAAGCTGTCAGAAGATAGAGAGGTGAAACAAGCCTGAAAACAGACAGCACATGGCTGTGAGGCCAGCTAGGTCTTTTTGATAAAAGTGGCTTAAATTTAGCCTAGCTTCCTCACTTGTTACTCTTAGTAGCACCCTTCCGTGTTTGTTGTGAGATGAAACGGGAGCACAGAGTGCCATGCCTGGCCTACAGACAGGAATAAGCATTAGTTAATATTACTGTTGTTTCCAAAAGATAAAGACTCTGTGTGAATGACTCATGCGTCCCAGACTCAGGATTTAGGTGGCTGCGGGTAAAGAAGGTTTCCCTTGGAAACTGGCATCGATCTAAAGGTTTCTAGTACAAAGGGAGTTGAGAGGAAGCAGTGCACCCTCAGCCTGAGGGGAGGGTGAGAGAATGAAGGTGCAGAGGTCACAGGTGTGAGTTCCAGGCCCAGAAGAAGTGGGTCAGAACAGACAAACCGGGGTGAGACCTGCACCCATTTTGGAGACCGAAATGAGGTGGCGGAGCTGTCACTTGTGCCTTTTATGAACCAACCTGAGCGGACTGGGGGGATCCCTGGGTGGCTCAGTGGTTTAGCACCTGCCTTCGGCCCAGGGCATGATCCTGGAGTCCCAGGATCGAGTCCCGCATCAGGCTCCCCACACAGAGCCTGCTTCTCCCTCTGCCTGTGTCTCTGCCTCTCTCTCTCTCTCTGTGTCTCTCATGAATAAAAAATAAATAAAATCTTAAAAAAAAAAAAAAGGGCGGGCTGGGACTGACAGCTTGAAAGAAAGTAGTCTGAGTTTATGCATTTCTGCTTTTTTGGATGATAATTCCAGCTCCCGACCACTTCAACTAATGCATAGGAAAGTATTTTCCAAAGGACAAAATACTATGTGAATAAAGTCTTATCATGGTTTTTTCCGTGCAGAGTCTATACCTGGAGAGTCTCTCAAATGGCACTGAACCAGTCTGTGCACTTCAAGCGGATTTCCGAGCACATGGTCATGAAGCGGGCATGTGGGCGGGGAGCAGGGTGCCCAGTGGCCACAAGTGCCAGGTGGGGCTGGAGGAGCCAACCCAAGGGCTCTCTTCTGTGGCTCCCAGGCCGGGAGCAGCGGCAAAGCTATGCCAAGGGCTTGCCAAACACCTCAGGAGCTTTCTGGTTGGAAATTTCAAGGACGCTCACTTCATCATAAGGCTAGTTGAAGCGAAAATGCCAAGCTGGAGAGACACAAGAGAACACGGATTTAAATGTCTGGCTCATCATCTCCGCCCATCAATTGTCTGCTGAGATGAAGACAATATGCGTGATGGCAATATAGCACCGAGGAGAGACGGCTTAGCAACTAAGTCCATGGTGCTTGCACTTGATGTTAGGGCTGCAGAAAGCCACCGTGCAGCCTTGAGTTAACGTTTAAGGACCTGGACGTTCCTAAAGCTTGAAGAAATAAATGTGTGTTCAAGGCCACTCATCCGCCGAATGGCCTTTGAAGAATATTTTCATTATGAGAAAAAATGGTCACTGTCACCATTTATTTAAGCAAGATTACGGACTCTTCTGAGCAGGACTGTGCTTTCTGGTTGGGCAGGTTGTTCATGGCACCAGAGTGCACACTGGAGTGGGTCCTGAAATCACCCTGCCCCCTGCTCACTAAGCCTGTACCCTGGTGCGGGGCTGCATCTGCCCAGAAGGAATGTCTTTCTCCGGTTCACAAAAGGCCCCCCACGGGGCCACGGCAGTCCTCTCAAGGTCTGAAAACACAACGCATCTCTTCTGCAGAGGGGGCTTCTTCGGGTCACTTCCAGGTAGGAAACCAATGATGTGAACAATAAAGTGGAAGAAGATAAACATGATCAGATCATAAGGTAGAAGAAATGAAGAAGTAGCACAGCCAGGTGAATCAGGAGAAACGGTAGGCGGTCTCAACACAGGTGGAGCCCCCCCCCCCCGCACACTTGGGGTGTGAGGAAACATGGACAGGAAGTTCATGGTGACCTCACAAATGGCAGAAAGGAAAACAGGGCAAAATGCCACACGGGGGCACTTCGAGGTAAGAAGCAACAGGACTCTGGGACTCCTGAGTCCAGCAATTGTGTAAATCGGGCTGGAAGTAGTTCATGTACCAGCAGCAAGTCTGGTTTTAGGGGGAATACATAAAATGAGCATGTTTCCAACAGTCTCTAGACTTTTCCTCACTTGCAGCCAGAGCCCTTGGGTCCTCTGGCCACTGTGTCACCACAGCAGAGCCCTGTGGCCACAGGCCCCCTGTGTGGCATCTCTACTTGGATGACCTGAGCTTCCACGCCACGCTCACAGCTGCAAGGCTCTGCCCTCCCAGCCTTCCGACTGCTAGTGTTCACATGGGCGTTCAAAAAAGGAAGTGCTTAGCCCTGAGAAGTAGTGTGGCCTTGAAACATCCTAAGACACTGCTCAGGTTCCTTTCAATTTCTCAGGAGAGCAGAAGTCGCACCTTAGAAACAGATCACAACCTCTCAGCATTGACTTTTGCAGAAATAAGTCAGACCACTTCCAAGGATGCTGGGCCCATGGCTCCCGGTAGGTCTCGTGCTTTTCCACGGTATGGCCCACACCCTTCCTGGACTCTTTCCCCTGTCTGGCTTCTGTACACCTGAGGTTATGGCTGCAGAAAGCCACTGTGCTTTAGCTGAGGAATGGATGAGGTGATCGGCCTCCCTTGGGGTTGGCCTTCAATTATTCATCCAATATTTAATAGGCCCTCAACTGTGTCAGATGCTGGGAATACAAAGGTAAGGAAGGCATGGCTGCGGCCTCCAAAGTCCTTAGTAACGTGAGACAGACAGCTAATAAATAAATGCCACAGTGGGCCTCGGGGCTATGACAGATGTATGTCTGGGGACCAGAGGGGACCCCAAGGAAGAGGAGGTGCTCCTGGGCAGAACAAACTGAGAATAAAGCACCCACGGTCAAAGAACTGGTGCAGTCAGGAAAAGGCAGGTAGATCACTGAGCCGGTGGGATAAAGGATAGGTCCCAGTAGAGGATGCAGCAGAACGGGCTTTGACTGGCACATCTAGGAAGATTCCAGTGCAAGTTAACAGTCTTTACGAGACTTGGCCTCCAGACAATGTAGTGCCCAGATAGGCATTCGATGACTTTATAATGTTGGAGAGGAATTCCAGAATGTGCAGAGCCGGAGTTGCCTAGCAGATGGAATGCTTGGGCAGCTACTCGCCTTGTCACCTCTGGTCTTTGGAGCTAAATTCTTGAGCATGTTTAGTCTCTGTCTTAGCTATTAAAAAAAATAGGTTGAACACCACTGATACATTTACTGTTTGGTGCCAGGTTCAACTGTTTAGGCCTATAACTGAGTGAAGATTCAAAATGCATGTCTTACTATGTGTTGCCTATAGTTAAACTAGGGTGACAATTCCCTTGGAGTAAGGATGGAGGATTTTCTTTTTTTCTTTTTTTTTTACTTTTTTTAGGATGGAGGATTTTCATCAGCACTAGATCGTTTCACCGATTTCCAGTTTTCTGACACTACACTTCCTCTAAATTTGCCATCTCTCTCTTGGTTCTCTCTCTCTCTCTCTCTCTCTTTTGAGTGATGTCTCTGTGCCTCAGTCTTCTCATCTGTGCAATGGGGAGAACGATAGTGCCTACTGCGAAGACTTGTGAAAACTAAATGAAAAAGAAATCCAAGTAACGTTCTTAGCACATGTTCATTTAACAACTGTTCACTATCATCGTCATTATTGTCCATGCTCATTGTAGAATATTTGAAAAAGAAAAATCAAAGGGAAAACTATAACCCATCAAAAAAAAAATCCCACTACCTGGGGGTAATCACTACTAACATTTTGCTGTTTTCTTCCCAGGATTTTTAGCTAAGGAACGCTGGATCATACTGAATGGATATTTGACATCCTCCCACCTCCATTTTTGCAAGTAGTCTTGCAAAGGTTTGTTACTTCATCTGAAATGATACTTTAGCTATTATTAGCTAAGTAAAACTTCTTTAAATTAAATTTTTAATTTTAATTCCAGTTAGTTAACGTACAGTGTAATATTAGTTTCAGGCATACAATTTGGTGATTCACACTTCCATACATCGCCCTGTGCTCATCACAAGTGCCCTCCTTAATTCCCATCACCTATTTCCCCCATCTCCCCACCCATCTCCCCTCTGGTAACCACCAGTTTGTCCTCTATAGTTGAGTCTGTTTCTTGATTTCTCTCTCTCTCTCTCTTTCCCCCTCATGATTATTTATTTTGTTTCTTAAATTCCACATATGAATGCAGTCATACAGTATTTGTCTTTCTCTGACTGACTTATTTCACTTAGCATTATATTCCAGCTCCATCCATGTCATTGCAAATGGCAAGATTTCCTTCCTTTTTATGGCTAGATAATATTCCATTGTACACACATAGCATCTCTATCCATTCATCTATCAGCAGGCACTGGCTGCTTCCATGACTTCTCTCTTGGTTTTAGATGAGATCACGTGGTCTCTTCCTGTGAATACTATCTCTCAGATACCCTCATTTTTCTAAATTCTTACACGGGAACCACCAACCTGGATCTTCACCTAGATCTCTGAGTGCTTCTGGAGAATGTGAAGATCTGTTTTGGGGTGAATCTCAAGCACTGTTCTATCAGGCAGCATTTTTAAAGTGTTGCCCAGAAAGCAGCAAAACAATCTATCTTCATGAATAACAGTCACTGGCCATTGCCTCCTCGAGGCCATTTCCCCTTCTTCCAGTGTGTTCAGATGGTGGGGAGAGATCCCTGGATCACGGAGAGTATGCCCTACCCAGGCTCAAGGATGAATCAGGATAGGTCATGGAAATGTCCTCTTCTTGGCCCTTAATTTTTCTAAGTTTGGGTATCTGACCCAGTTCTCACCAATGGGCTCTACAGGGAAATCTGGGTACTTCCCAAGACAAGGCTTTTCAATGGAGAGGCTCGTGTTAGTTTCCATAACAACGTACCACAAACTGGGGCCCCTGAAACAACATAAATTATTCTCTCACAGTTCTGAGGTTAACGTCTGACATCAAGGTGTTGTTCCCTCTGAAAGCTCTAAGGAAGAATCCTTTGCCTTTTCTTTCCCTCTGATGGTTGCCAGCCGTCCTCGATGTTGCTCGGCTGGCCAGCTGTATCGCTCCAATTTCAGCCTCCGTCTTCATGTGGCCATTTTCCCTCTGTGTCCCCTCTGTGCCTTCTCAAGGGGTCCTACCCTCTGTGTCTGTTTTCTCTTCTTCGAAGGATACCAGTCATTGGATCAGAGCCTGCCCTGATGCAGTATGACCTCATATTAACCAATTACATTTGCAAAGACTATTTCCAAAATAGGGTCACATTTATAGGTACCTCAACATACCTTTTTGGGGGGACAAAATTCAACCTCCTACAAGGCCTTGTGCACTTTTCCTTTTGCCTTCCTGGAAGTACAGAAGCCATCTAATGACTATGAGGTTACAAGCATGAGAAAACAGAAGTAGGCTGAAGATGATGGGAAGAGGAGCAGGAGTGAGGGAAGGTGTCTGACAGTATCACAGCGCAGCTGAACTACTGCCAGCAACTACTAACCATTAGACGTCTTGATATGCAAGAGAATGATCTGAGGTTTAAGCCACTGCCAGTTTTTTTTTTTTTTTGGTCACTTGTAGCCAAAAATATTCTAATGGACATCCCCAAATTCCACTAGTTTATAATAACAAAATTAGAAAAATAAGGTAATAAAATTTTCATAGATCTAGATTCATTAAATTTAAAGGGCCATTCTTTATTCCAAAATTATGTTGCTTTCACTCTCTGTTATTAAAACATCCTTTCTTTTATGAAATGATGGTGATGATAGATTGTCACTTTTTTAGTCCTTGTCAAAGAAGGGAAGGAAGGAGAGAGGGATAAGGGGGAGGAAGCACTTTTAGTTTATTCTTCCTTGAATTTTCAAAATTTTTTATTTTTGCTTGTGAAATCCAAAAGTCTATGTCAAGAAGAATGTTGGCTGGAAGATCTAAAACTTGCCTTGAAGATCTAAAACTGATGATGTGCTAGAGTCTCTGGTACTGGCTTGTGGAAGCAGATGGTTAAATTTCTAGGAGGTGGCCTGATGTCACTTTAGTAGCTTGAAATCCAACATGGTGGGAGTAATTCCATCCTGGGAATCTGAAAATAATAAATCAAACCTCCTTCCCCTCAGTTGTTTACTGGCACACACCTGCTTCTTGTCCAGGAGGTCGGGGATTTCTTTGGAAAGCTAATAGGCCGTATTTTCTAGGGTAAGTAAGGTATCAAAAGCTAGACTGGAGGACTGTAATTGGTGTGTGTTCAGTTCCCTTGACAAGTATTTCCCGTAAATGCAGGCTGACTTACATTTAGATCTGTGACATGAGCTGGGCACTAGGACGGCCTCCATTTTGTGGGTCCCCAATATACAAATTAACTTTATCACAGGAAACACAAGCACATATCATCATCTTCGATGTCAAAAAGATTTATGCCAATTTCTTTAAGGCTCTTTTCTCTAAGGCATTAAGGTAAAATATATTTGGGAATTCCACCCTCAGACATAGCAGAGATAGTTCCAAAATTTTCTACGTGCTTTCTGCCCACCTCTTTACCCATACAGAATCACCAAGACTAGAACACTGACCTGACACTATAATGTTAAAGTACCTGAATTGTAGGTACTCCAGTTTTCGTTAATTGACAAAAGTTCACTCTCTAATTAGGTATTTAACATTCCCAGGATATCAGTTACGTTATTTAATCAAAGTGTTAATTTTCCTCCTGTCATCTGTGTTCTCCAAATGGTATAAGTAAAAATCATCTTTCAATCATTACCAGAAAAAAAAGAGACCCCTGCTAAGCCATTTTAGTTATTTCCCTTTTAGCTTTCAGGCAGACCTGAACCCCATCCATCTCAATAAGACATTCTATTCCATTTACAATCTTTGGGGTGATGAGTTTTGAATTCTTGTTTGTTTATATGTCCTCATTTATTTATATCTTATGGACTGCTGACTATTTCTGCTCTTAAGGCTGTATGGTGTAGCAATTAAGATCTGACGACTCTGGAGTCAGCTTGGGTTCACAGCCCAGTTCTTCCATTATTAGCTATGGGCCTTGTGCAAGTTAGGAAAACCTCAGTTTTCCTCAACTGTGCAGTGGGAATAATAGCAATAATCTCTGCCTCCTGAATTATTGGACGGCTTCAAAAGGATAATGCATGTCAAGCACTCAATGCACTAGTATTATAAGTTTAGCTCTCTCAGCATTTCGGTCTGTTGCTTGCATTGCCTCGCTGCCATGCATCTTCAAATTCCTCTAGATGCACTCCATTACCCGGCCAGCTCAGAACAATATTTTTGATTCTAGCGTCTCCTCACCAGGAGCGCCTCCCAAGCTATCGGCCATTTCAGCTGCTCTTTTATGAGCTAGCTTCAGGCTTCACTGGCTCTTTTCAGTTTTCAGATTTCTGAGCTCAGCCCTCTGCAAAATGATGGCTTGGAGACGCAGAACCATTTGTGACTTTATTTATTTATTTTTTTCCATTTGTGACTTTAAAGTTACATCAAACTGTTCTTTGAAAAGGTTTGTGAAGACCTAAGCCTTTCTGTTATCAGTGGGAGTGGACTATTATTAGCTCCCCAGTTCTGCACTGATCTTGGATTCAGTTCTGATTTTGAAGGGGGGAGGGGAGAATTACAGGATGTTCCTTGAGGACTAAGATTGCAGAAGGGTTGTGATTGGTTGGTAATGATGTTCCGTCCTCTGTTCAGCTCTGGAAAAAATGGAGCTGCTTTACTTAAAACAAATTTTTTTTCCAGGAGAGGTGAAAATAGTTCTAGATTTAAAAGGATTTAAAGATTCGGTGTTCTTTCTACTATACATGGTTTTTCTCTCTTATTGCCCATAATTAAGAGAAATACAATGGAAAATACCTTCACTAGCCAGGACCCAACTCCCTGAAACTATATGTAAATAAATTGGAAATATATATTTCAGGAGAAAGCATCATATAACATCAAACTAGTTGACTTCCATGATTAATCAATAACCAAGTATAAGGGCATGCCCGAGTATAACCTAAGTCAGTCCAGCTTCTTATTTCTTATTTCTTTCTTACATAGAACATTATACTAGAAGTTAATCTCCATGGAAGCGATTTTTTCCTGTTTCATTCTCTGTTATACCCTTAGCCTCTAGAAGAGCACTTGGCACATAGTAAGCACTCAGTAAATATTTGTCAAAATGATGAATGAATGAATGAATGAATGGTACTGAAAACATGAGACGTGAGAGTTCCGAATTACGAAGCAGAGGCATTATAATGTTTGTAATCATCGACACGGTATCAGTTATATGGAAGGGAACTGGACCTCTTAAAGCAGAGCAGTTGACTTCTAAAGTATTTAGAAAGATGCTGACAAAGTACTGAGCTTTTTTTTTTTTTTTAAAAAAGGGTTGATGAACCAGAAATATTATTTCATCAGAATGGTCCACCAATTTCCATTAATTGAGGCTTCAAGTTTAAGAATAAAAGTGCTGACTCGGAGGTTATGAATTATTTTAATTGGTACAAACTTTGATTTGACAATAAAACCTTATGGAAATTTCTCCCTCAGCTAGCATTGCCAGATGTTCTGATGAACTTTGATAGTCCCTTATTTCATCTTTGAGAAGAGGTCACCCCAATTTAAACTCCGTATTAATTTTCTTGCTCTTAATTGAGACTAACATTGGCACAGAAGGTCCTGTGTGACCTTTCGGAGATGTAGAGGATCACAAGCACAGAGGGGAAGATGGGAGATTAGTTGTGGTTGCGGCTGTATGGTTAGTAAGCGGGCACCTCTTAAATTATGGCAGTGCTTCTGTTTGTGATTTGTATCAGCTAGATACAAATTTGGATCATTAATCCTGCTTTACTTTTCAAAACTAAAAATGGTTAGCTATTGCTTTTGTGGGCTTTTGTAAACATTTTATTTAAAAAATGTAATGCAGTTTTGTATCATTCAGCATGAAGAGATTCACTCTTATACCAAATTCATGACACTGGTAGATTTGAGGTGCCTTCCTCTTTTCTATTTTTTTCTTCTTTTTATTTTTTGAGATGATGGCAAGAGCTATATGGGATATGTGACGATTGCCTTTCCAATATTTCGACCCGTAAACCCAGTGTTACCTGGCCTCACCAGCCTATGAGATTTCCTGTGGCAACACTCTGTTTCCTCAAATAGTAACTCAGTATCTCTCCCCACCCCACCACCAACTGGTTCCTATTTGTTTTGGGGACTCCCCAAAGAGATCCTTCACATTTGCTCACAGACCTGTCAGATGGTTACCACATGGCATCCACCATGTCTTTCTGCTGGCTGCCATTTGACTTACCTACCACTGCCAACCACCATGGTCTGAGCTAAGGATGTCAGTGTTCATGCTAAGGGTGCCATGTTCTTGGGTGTGAGTGTGGTACTGGGTTTAGTGCAGAGAAGAGGAGAAAGGCCCTTTCTCTAATTCCCTGCTACGCTGGCTTACGTGGGTCCTTGTGCAGATCTGACGATATCCAGGGTACTTTGTACTCCTCCAGCTTCTGTCCTGTACCCTCACTCATAATCTTCCCAGTTGTCTCATGGAAATACTTCTGTCAGGATCTGGCACTCGTTCCTTGGCCAGAGTCTCAAACATTCTTTTGGAAACATTCCCTAACTTTCCAGTTGCCACCCTCCAACCTCCTGAGGCTGGGCTGAGGCATCATTTGGAGCACAGACACCCTCACCTTTGGCACTCCCACTCCAACCAGACTCAGTCACGGAGCAGAAGCTCCTCATGCACGTGAGAATTTAACGTGAGGGTGAAGGGAACACAGTGAGGAGACGGGGTGAGTGGGTCCATGAGCAATCAGTTGGCTGCTTGCTCTCCTACAGAAGGAAATCTTTTTCTCCCATTTCCTCAGGTAGGCGACAAAATCTAACAACATTGGGCTGTGCACACGACATAATTTCCTCAGCGCATCATTTAGGTGGGCACTGCCAGTGTCTAGGGGTCAGACATCCCCTTGTTGAATATTAAGAGCCTCTGTGGAAATTTTTCCTAGGGACACAGAGTTTCCTCACGCACCCCCAGATGCATATTTGTGTTTGTTAGGTGTCTTGTACCTGGTAGCATCCCTTTTCCTCTTCCCCAGAGCCCCGAAGAGCATGCAGGCTAAGCCTCTCACCCCTGCTCAGAGGCTTCTCTGAGTTCATAGCTGATGCTCCATCTGGGACTGCTCAGTCTGCTCCCAGGGGATGGTCTCCTATTTGTCTTCTCTCCCCCACTCCCTTCAGTACTCAGCATCAACTGTATCTTCTTGCTATCCCAACGTGGGTGGCTTTGACTTCTCTTCCTCAACGGGTATCTTCTTGCCATCCCAACATGGATGACTTTGACTTCTCTTCCTCAAGTTTTCCTGATTTTAGCCAGTTTGAAACCTAGATGCTTTTTTAAGAAGAAAAAGTGCTCAGCAATAACATTATTATTATAAGAACCATCAGCCAGGACACACCAATATTAAAAGGAGCAAACCGGTTTCGAAATTCCCAAATGGGATTTCTATACATAAGAAATGTCTGACCTGACATCCAAAAACTATTACGATGTTCTAGATAATGACCAAATAAAATTAATTATGAGGCTTGGCTCTTTTGGAAAAAAAAAAAAAGGCTTGAACTAATTTAATTCATGGATGTGAGGATATTGTGCAAGTTAATATTGATTTACCAACTCAAGTAATACGAGAGCCCCAGAGTGAATAAATACTTTTACATTGAACTTAGTTTTGTTGCCCAGATATTATGGGCACTTGGCCACTTTGCTTCGAGGATAATGTAATGCTAAAAATAAATAAATAAATAAATAAATAAATAAATAAATAAATAAGAAAGAAAAGCAAAATTAAATTTCTAAGACCAGTTTTCTAAGATAAAGCCAATACCATATGTTAACTGCAAATATTCTATTCAACTAGCAATTCAATTTCTCATCATTTATGATTCAATATCCTCTACTAAACACGAAAAATACAGAATAGGAGAAATTTGAGCAGAGATGGTAAAGGGATATTTTAAAAGAATTATAAGTCTTGTAGTATCTAGTTATACTAATTTTGTATATAAGGTATAAAAAGGTATATATTTAGAAGTGTTACAAGTAACAATAAATGTCACTTAGGCTTACTATGTACCATACTTTGCCAGAACTTTACTTACAGTATCTCATTTAATCTATGCATTAGATAGTTATAATTCCCATTTTACAGACAAGGAAACGAATGCTCAGCAATATTGAGTAACTTGCCCAAGTTAATACAGTCTATTAGTGGCGGGCCCAGGATTTGAACCTGTACATGTCTGACCTCAGAGATTATGCACTTAACCAATATGCTACGAGACAGGCAGGCCAGGAAGCCACTTAAAAAAGATTAATGCTCAGGTGTGCAAAGTATATTATGAATTACTTTTCTATCTCCTTATAAAATTGTTACATTCGTACAAATTAGGTAAGGCTCTGAAAAAGCAAATGCAGGAAAAGAGAATGAGCTGAGAGCAAATGGGGCTGATGGATGGCAAGCCCGGTGGGTGGAGTATGCCACTGAGCAACCTACCAGAACAGAGGAGGTGGAAGTCTGAGGGAGTCAGGAGTCAGTGCAAGAGGAGGAAGAGGGCAGAGATGCTCCTACAGGACGAGCACACACAAGATCCGGGGAGAGCAGGGTTTCAAGAGACAAGAGGACACGAGGAGCATCCAAAGCAGAAGCACGAGCCAAGGAAGGCTGATTGTGGCTGGCTCTCCTGTCC
Source organism: Nyctereutes procyonoides (assembly GCF_905146905.1). NCBI lineage: Eukaryota > Metazoa > Chordata > Mammalia > Carnivora > Canidae > Nyctereutes > Nyctereutes procyonoides. The sequence goes on along the minus strand of NW_026575036.1, from coordinate 24,776,651 downwards.
CTGCATCCCTGGTTTCTAAGAGTTCCCCACGTCAGTAGCCAGTCCCAGCAGAATCAGTCTAGGCTGCCGGCATTGGAGTGGGAACAGGCAGTGTGAGGCACAAACTGAGGCAGAAGGAGGATCCACAGCATCTGTGCAGGAGAAAATCCTGGGGAAAGCCTGTGATTAGAGGGCACCGGGTAGATGAAGTACCAGGAAGCAGGATGTTCAGGATGCTTTGTTCCCGGAGTCTCCGATAGTCCCTGCACTTAGCAGAGCTCTACTAGATTATTGCCCACATGCCTCCCTCCCAAGGGCAAAAATCCGTTCACAGAGACAGTTCAGTCCAAGCCCATACAGAAAACCTTTTCCTAGCTACGTTGTAAATCTCCCTCTCACTCCCTGAACTCAGTGATTCACAAATTATTCAGAGCCCTGTCCCTGCCACAGGTTAGTTGTCATCTGTTCCCATCTTGCAGAACATGCCCTAACTGCCAACTGTCCCCTTAGAAAGTAGTGCTGGAAACTCATGTTTCATCCTACCTGCAGCTTCAGCAGCAGAGTATAGTGCGTGTGCTACTTCCCTGAGCCACATCTCAAGCTTTTGGCACCTGTCATTTAAATTGCCTTAGCATTGCAGGCCGCCACCATCACACCTGCCCCGAGTGTGGGCCACTGAAAACTGCTGGATCTTTTGCACTTAAACAGTGCCTAGCAAACCAGATATCCATCCTAGACGTAGGAAAACCCAGTTACAAATAAATTTTACATGGGTCTTTGCCTGTATTCCTATTAATTTCTTTGTGGTTTTAGCGACCTAACATTCCAAATGTCAACCCGGCTGAAGTCGGGTTGAATTCCAGCCAGCTGATCATGTCATTGACACCAAGAGTGCCAAACTCTTCATGCTCTGTAATACCCACAACATAAGATAAACTGCCTTCTATGTCTTCAGTAAATTAAACAATTTTCAACCAAAGTCAACACATGTTTATGGAACACATATTGAATTAGTTACTCTCCTAAATGCGAGGTTGATTGAGAGATAGTCATGAAGTGTGGATAAACTAGACAAGGGGCTGGTGGCCCACGGGGGAAATGGGTGTGAAAATGGCCAAGTAGGACACCATATGAATCAAGTCTTATGAAAGCCTAGAAAATGCAGCACCTTACTGAATTGCTTTAGCAGTCGTTTAAGTTTCTTATATATGCGATATTCTAACTAAACCTTTCTGTTTCAAATTTCCAACTGGTTGGCATGGTATCAGTTCAACCTGAAGCTAGGTCCGCCTAGAGCAACTAGACCAACTGGTTGACTGAGGACTTTGTACCACATGTGCGAATCGCAACAGAATGCGTGCATTCGATTTGATTAAGAATGTTGATGGCCAGGACCAGTACGTTAGATATATACAAATATCTCATCCTGGGACACCTGGGTGGCTCAGTGGTTGAGTGTCTGCCTTTGGCTCAGGGCATGATCCTGGAGTCCCGAGATCGAGTTCTGCATCAGGTTTCTTGCATGGACCCTGCTTGTGTCTCTGCCTCTCTCTCTCTCTGTGTGTCTCTCATGAATAAATAAACAAAATCTTAAAAAAACAAACAAACCCCGCCCAAATATCTCATCCTATTAGCACTTTCTGTGACTTTAACTGTAAGACAACAACAATGTGAAAGACAATCTATAAAGTGGAGTCATCTCACATGCTGTCCTTCCAGAATTCAAAGATAACTAGGAAGCAATAGGGAACAAAGGGACCTCCATTTGCAAGGATGAGTATAATAATGGCAGGGTGTCCATTAACCGTTTTACAGTCTCAATAATAGTTCAGATGTGCCACATTTCTGCATTTTGTAGCCAGCCACTCTGACCACACAAGTTTTGGGAGCTGAAGCTCAAATAATTATTTGGGTGTTTGACTAATTGTTCCTTCATGTTGCCTTCCTGCTAGAGGGAGAAGGGAGAGGAGGAGGAAACCTTCCTGCCCAGGGTTTTTACTAGGCTGCCAGATTGACATCCGTGTGCCTGATTCACATTTATTAATTTGAATCTTAGCAAGAACAAAAGATTACCTACTCAGGTGTGGGGGTTCTTGGCATTTCAAACTGAAAACAATGACTCAAACCTGGATATAACTAGGTAAAACTGAAATGATTCTTTCATAGCCTCTAGCTCCCATTCAGAGCATACTTTTCTCTCTTGACACCCTTTATCCTTGGAGCACTTTAGGCAGTGGGGGTTGTCCAAGGGCCCTGGTTCTGGGACAGGCACCTGATTACAACTTCTCCAGGCAGGACGGCAGGCTCTCTCATTCAGGCACACCACGGCTGACAGCCCAAAGATTTTCAATGGACATTCTGTTTGTTTTGCTCTTTACTTCCTTCCCTCCCTCTCATTCTTCCTTCCTGAATCATTCAAATGTTTTATTACTAAAGCTCAAAACTCAGTCCTTAGCCAAAGTGAGTATGAAATAAGATTCTAGAAAGATATAATAAACATGAAATAAATGTTAAGAGAATCAAGGGAGCCAATGGACTCAGGAAGTGAAAAAAAGATGTTGGACATTCATATGCAAAAGAGAGAGAGAGAGAGAACACATCAACTGTACCTTGAACCATATATAAAAACAAACTCAAAAGGTCCATAGACCTGAATATATAATGTAAAACTGTAAAAGTTCTAGAATAAAACATAGGAAAAATTCCTTGTGACCTTGGGTTAGTCAAAGATTTCTTAGATATGGCACAAAAGCACAAACCATAAAACAGAAAATAATCAATTAGACATTATCACAACTGAAAGCTTCTCTTTGAAAGACAGTGTTAAGAAAATGAAGACTAGCTACAGATGGAGAGAAAACGTTTGCAGGGCAATGCATATCTAATAAAATACCTGTAGCTAGAGTATATGAAGAATTTGCAAAGCTCCACAATAAGGAAACAAACAACCCAGGAAAAAAAAAGTAGAAACAAGATTTAAAGACCCTTCACCGTAGGTGATATTAGATGGTAAATGATCACATGCAACGAAGCGCAAGATTGTTAGTGATTAAGGGATTGCAAATTAAAGCCATAATGATAAAAAAAAAAAAGCCTTAATGATAATGGCTAACAGTTAATGAAACTGCTAATACCAAGAACTAGGTTACAAAGAAACCAAACCAAAACAAAACAAAATTAAATAAAATAAATAAAATAAAATAAAAAATAAAAAGAAACCAAAACTCACACATTTTTGGTGGGATGGTACTTTGAAAAGCAGCTTTTTATAATATTAAACATATGCTCGTTTTATAACTTGGCGTTCCTCTATTTAACAGATAGTTGAAAATCATATTCACACAAAAACTCATTTCCAATTATTATACTCTGGCTCTATCCAAAATTGCCAGAAAGTGAAAACAACCCAGGTGTCCCTACGGGGGAGTGGATAGACAAACCGTGGTCCTGCCATACAATGGAATACTACTCAGCAATGAAGAGAAATGAACTACAGATCCAGACAATGACTTTGATGAACCTCATATGCATTCTGTGTGAAGAAAGCCAGACTCAAAAGGGCACGTATTCTATGAGTCTATTTATACAACTTTTTGGAAAAGGCAAAACTATAGTGCCTGACAACGAATTAGTGACTACTGAGTCTTGGGGTACAGGAAAGGAAATTGACTGCAAGGAGGCACAGGGGAGGGGTAACAAATCTTGATATCTTTATTGGGATAGTGGTTGCATGAGTATATACCTACATAAAAATTCACCAAGCTGAACATTGAAATTTGTGCATTTAACTGAAGGTAAACTGTTTCTCGATTAAAGTGCTTAAAAAATGAGGGTGAAAGAGAAACATTTTCAGATCAAGGGAAATTAAGAAAATTCACTGCCAGATGACCTTAGCTAAGAAATGTTACCACATGGGAACCTGGATGTACAAGAAGGAAGCAAGTGCACTGGAGACGATAAATATAACTATGTGTTTATTCAGTTCTCCCTTCGTATATGTGCAGGTGGAGGCAAACAGGATATAAAACACCTACATTATGGAGGGGGAAGGTGGTGGGAGGGGATTTGTTAAGAAACAAAGAGAAAGTCACTAAATCAATCAGGGATTACTAACTCCTAAAAATTTAGTTCTGGCTTGGTGCCATGGTGCAGAGTAAATTCAGACAGGGTCTTCACAATGTTAAACATCCTGATGAATAAAACAAATATGAGCCAGTTATTCCCAAACATTGCATGTTGGGCATCTGACGTCCACAACCTGCTCTTAACAGCCATTTAAAAAATATTTGTTAGCTAATTGTTAACCTGAACCTCTGATTGTAGTTCTCTAAGAATTATTCTATCAAAGCTGGAATTCATAAATGGAGGCCCATCATGGGTAGGAAATGCCAAAGTCATGGGCCAAGATTTAAACTGAGGTCCATCTGATTTCAAATTCTGCTGGTCTACCCACCCAGCGCTGGTTTTACCCCAGACTGTGTTCTCCCATATGCAAAATGAAGATGAAATAATCGTACTTATCTAATAGGGTTGTTATGAGAATTAAGTGAGAGAATGTCTGCAAGTATGTGGGAATAATGAGAATTCAATGAATGAGAATGCGTCCACAAAAAAAAAAATCTCTAATTAATACATCTGATAGCCACCCAAGATTTAAGAGGAAAGGAATGTATGTGTAGAACCCCCTCTTCTGTGGATCACTGCACTCTTCTATGACCAAAAACAGCACCTTAATCCCAACAGCCTTCTGGTAAACCGGGCCGTTAGGTAATCAATGGACTTTTGAAAACCTCAACAGAAATGTTCTCCTTGTAACCCACTATATTAAATATTGAAAAATGGAGTGAATTTCAAATAATCCTCAACCTGTCTCTGGGAACTTTCAATAGCCATGGTTACCTTTGAGGCTTACTCCAGCCACATTTTCGGACCCAAATCTGTTCTAAAGCAAAGGTCTGTCTGACAGTATTTTGGATTGAATTTGGATTAAAGGATTTAATTGGATTCCCCTAACATTAATTGAGTTTGTCTTGTTTGCTGGACATCATGCTAGACACTTTTCACACATCTATTTATTTTAATTTGTCCTAATAAGAATATTCTTTAATGCATCTGCCACATTTCCTGCAGATGGTTTCCTCAGTGTTTCAAAACATGCGAAAAACCTGAGAAGTATTTGTGAGGTTCTTATGATCATGTTTCTAAGATCTGAAATCTTTTAGATGAATAATAGTTAAACAACTGATAAAAAATAGTGTCTCTTATTTGGGCATTATATTTTTCTTCTAATATTGTAGAGATTAATCACATTCATCCTAAAATTGGTAATTTGGCAGGATGCCTCAAATGCCATCATAAATATCACAGACATTATATGCCTCTCCTTCCACCCCATGTTCAAGGGGGAAAAAAAAATCTATGTGTTTGTGTACAAAGCTAAAAAAAATATATAATTCTGAACTCCCCAAGGGTACTGTAAGTTATGTATTAGCTTTGGGGGAACTCTATTTACAGCTCTTCTGATGGCTAATTTCTTTCTTTTATGACTTGTCATAGTTTAAATCATCCAATTCAATGCTTGATGTGTCTTCTATATGTCCGACCCAGAGTCAGACATGCAGAGGAAATCTTAGTCTTCATACTTCACTCTCCTAGTTCCTCTTCCTCTTCTATTGTCCTGTCTTCTCCACTAGCTCTTTCAACAACTTTTCTCCCAGAAAACTGCCCCCACAAACACACAGGTATGGTTTGGTACCTTCCCAGCCTTGTCTGTTTCAAACTGATATCCTCTTGCCATTTCCTCAACCTCATTCCCCCAGTGACATTTCTGTTTCCTCTGGGGTCTCAGGAGACCGTATCCTCCTTCCTTAAAACCACCAGAAGAGGAAAAAGAGTTCACGATATCCCAGTCCTTCTCTTTTACAGCCATGATCTCCTAGCAAGAGCTCTGAGAAAGTATTGCTATCCCCACGAGGGTCAGAGAATTTAAGCAATTTGCCCAAGTTCACAAAGCCAGCATTTGAAGAACAGAGATTTATACCCAGGTCTTCCTGACCACAAAGTTCATGCTGTTTCACTATGTCATCTTGTTCTCTACCACTTCCAGGACCAAACTCCATCTAGCACTCATAGATTTCCTTGATCAAGTTCTGATTTTATCCAATCAGTATTATATTAGCCCCAAACTTCATCCAAGCTACCTACCATATGGCTTTCCTGGTTTTATGTCTTAAGGTAGGATGTACCTTCTGACCTGGAATAACCTTCTCCTCCTCCTGTCCTAACTTTACACCTTCTTCAAGGCTGACTATGTTTGTCTTCCAAAGGATCTAATTCTTCCAGCTTCAGCTTTTCTCCTCTTAAACATTTGATGACTTTGGAAGTTGATGCCCCTTGTCTTTTCTCCACCACACCAATCCATCTGCTTCTCCCCCAGAGAAGACTGGGTCCTGCAGCTAGCAGGCAAGCTGAAGCTTGAGGGTGGAAGCATGACATTGGCCTGAGCTGGGTTAGATAGAGAAGGACTTCTAACCTCTAGACTGAATCAGAGCCTGGAGACCTGCTGCAAAGAGCCCTGGGACTAGTGTCGATCAACCCAACTAATCCAAATTCAACTAGCCCTGGGACTAGTATCAATCAACCCAAAGGGAAGAGATATAGTACTAGCTCATGTAGGTGCTCCTGGGATGCGTACTAGTGTCCCTGGCCTTTCAGGAGAGCTGAATAAATGGGCCAAGTCTGTTCTATCCTGAGGCTGAAAGGCTAGTGGCCAAGGGCACCATCAGGATGAAGATGGCTTCTTTTTGGTGCTCTGCTTAAAAGTCTTATTATTTGAAAAAAAAAAAAAATCACCAGGACCAGATGGATTCAGAACTAAGTTCTAGCTAATCTTTAAAAATAAACAGATAAATCAGGTGATCCAAATGTAACATACTTTTGCAGAAAAAAGAAAAAGAAATCTTTAGTATCCTCTCACATAACTCTCTTCATTATCTTTCCTCTCTTTAATGTTCAGCTCCCCTTCAAGCTCACCCAGAGCTGTCTTATCCTCCAACCCCAATATACATACACATTTAGCTTTACAGACTTGCTGGATTCAAAATTATTTCTCCTTGCCCCCTCCCTCATCAAAAAGTCTGTGTCCCCAGGGCAGGTGGTCAGGCTGAGTTTTAGGGTACCCACTTTCCCTGCTCAGATCAAGCAGACAATATTGCCCCTGGGGGGCTTGTTGGAGCTGGAAGGCCCCTCCTTCTTCCTGGGAGAGCACTGCCTCCCTCTTGTGGGCTCTGCTACTGTTGGTGGAGAGAAAACCTTATAAAACACTGTGCGGATTCCTGTCTCAAGTAAGATGTCCATGGCTTCAAGTAACAGAATACCAACCCCAAATGTCATAAACAATAAGTGCGTTCTCTTAGATAACTTTACGTTGAGGCAGCCTGTAAGGGTGGTTGATTCAGGGGCTGAACATTATCATCTGGAATCCAGCTTCTTTCTATTTCTGCCCTCCATGGCACTAACTTCATCCTTGTTCATGTGCAGGATGCAAAGACAACGGGCTCTTTCCCCAGACAACTCCAGCAAACCTCACCTAACATCCCAGCCCAATCACAGGTAAGTGGCATGGTTGGCTTTTGATGAATCATCTGTGACTTAGAAAGCCAGCCACAATGCCCGTTTGAGTTCCACCTCCTGTCCCCAGTTGGTTGGTGAGGGAATTCAGCATGAACATCCAGGAATCCCACTGGAAATAAGAGTCATCACCGACAGAAAAATTAACCCTTGGGATAAGGCTGATGTTCTTAAGTTTGACTATAGTTCATCCTGACTACTTGTTTGTCAAGACTTCCCTCTTGGATTCTTTCATTTTATGGGAGGGATGATTGAGATGAGCAGAACATTATTTCAAATGCTCTTCCTAGAATGGATTGCAAGTCACCTATTGTCATGACTCTGGCCAGTTGCCATTCTACTAGAGTTAATCCATAGACTACTGCTATTGACATGTTTTTGAGGTGAACTAAAAGTATCTAATAGGCTTAGTTGGAGGTTTTTTTTCAGTGGAATGTGTTAAAAAAAAAAAAAAAGCTGGACACAGTTAAAGCCAGTAACAACTTAAGACTTTCTTGAGTAACTACTGCTTTAGAGAAAAAGAGCTTGAATGTAGGACTGAGCTCAATGCTGTCCTGGGCAGAGGTGTGGCGACCCAGTGGGAGCCAGAAAAGTGGAATCACAGAGAGCAGGTGTGTGTTTGGGGTGCAGGGTGGGGGCGGGGGAGGGGGGTTGGTCAACATGATTAGGCCTTTGGGATTTGTTAACCACCTGTTATGGAAGTGGGGTTTCTGCTGCCTCCTAGAGACTGGGGAATAGGGTTCCTGACTTTAGGCATTCACTGGAACAAATAGTAAATTATTTTGTCAACCTTGAGTTTTCCCAGCTAGTTGCTCAACCACTGATGCGGCTTTGACCTGTAAGAAGCCCTGTTAGTGTGTAAGATCTATGTGTGTGCATGTGTGTGGGAGGGGAGGGTTGCAAGAAATTGCTGGTGATGAGAGTAAAGGACAGTTTTCAGATATAACCTAAAGAAGTTATGCTATGGGCAGCCTAGGTGGCTCAGTAGTTTAGCACTGCCTGCAGCCCAGGGCATGATCCTGGAGACCCGGGATTGAGTCCCATGTCAGGCTCCCTGCATGGAGCCTGCTTCTTCCTCTGCCTGTGTCTCTGCCTCTCTCTCTCTTTCTCTCTATCTCTCTCTCTGTGTCTCTCATCAATAAATAAATAAAATCTTTTTTTTTAAAAAAAGAAGTTACACTATGATAATGATCTTAACGTGTACAGCTGTTACCATAGGACTTCCCTTTGTCACTGAATTTATAATTTTGTTTACTAATACAAAATCAAATTAATACTCTACATTGAACATTTTTACTTTTTAAAAGGTTTTATTTATTTATTCATAAGAGACACACAGAGAGAGGCAAAGACACAGGCAGAGGGAGAAGCAGGCTCCCTATGGGGAGCCTGATGCAGGACTTGATCCTAGGACCCCAGGATCACGACCTGAACCAAAGGCAGATGCTCAACCACTGAGCCACCAGGTGCCCAACCACACTGAACTTTTTAATTGAGTAGAGGACCAATCAAATATTATGCCTCAGTAGCCCCTGAAGACATTGCTGAGTAGCAGCATAATAAATATGTCCATAACCAGCTCTAAAGGAGAGCCCTGAGTCAGCTATCTGGAACAACTGTTAGTTTTGTTTTTTTTAAGAAGCAAGGTTTTGTGGGGACATAAGTCAAACAAGTCAGCTTTTGCCCACCAGTTTTAAGTGGTGCTAGAAAATCAAGGGGTTAGTCATACAGGATGGAAGTTTCTAACCTCATGAATCCTTTCATTGTAGAAAAATTATTGAAACAACTGGCAATAAAGGATCTATGTTCTCTCTTGGAGTTGCGAAAAGGATACGTGTCAGATTAGTTATCAGAACATTTTCCCAAAGCACAGACACTCTTTGGAAATATGTATGTGAAAATGTGAACACCTTCGTGAAGCTGACAAAGATGAAACACAATTCTAGAAAAATTGGCCATCATTCATTCATTAACGGTTGTAAAATTGTTTTATCTTTGCAATCACAAGAACATTATATGGGATAATATGTTATAGGGAAGTGGAATAAATGTTTCACTAAATCAGATATTCCCCTGGTGAGATTGGTTCTATGCTATAGGCTGAAGGTCCTACAGGAAAAAAAAAAAAAAAGTCATCTTATTGGAGATCACATTTGGCCTTAGGTGATGCCAGTAGATCCGGGTGAAAATTGAACAAAACAATTCTGTTTACGAATTTGCAAACCAATAGTCCAATATGCAGTGCCCGGCACCCTGTGGACATCAGGAAATATATGTTAGGTAAAGTTTTCAAAATGTGTATTTTGGGCACATGTAAATAAAATATCTTAGATTTTGAGTAATATTTACGTCTCAGCCAGTTGGATCACTGCTGTATAAGCATCTTTTTCAAAGAGAGGATAAAAGGCAAGAAGCTCAGATTGTTCAGTTACAAAGAAGCCACATTATTATCACCCTTCTCACTATTTCTATTACACAGAAGCATTTGATTGGAATATCCTGGGACCAAATCTCCCCGGTAAGAAACAGCTGAGACCAAAGAAAGATGCAAGAATGTTCTCTGAAGAGCCAGCTGACACTCCTGTAGTCAGAGCCAACAGGTTTAGAGTCCTTAAAGAAGCACCCAGAAGCACCCAGAGCCCCAAATCAAGTTTACCTAATCTCATTTAGCACAGGATTTAAATACTTTTATCTAGTTTCTATGCCAAAGGTTAGAAGGGTTTTACTCAGTGCTAGTTTCCTGAGGGTAGCATTTGAAAGCATATTTCAAGAAATACTGGATCCTACTTTGGAATCTTGTTGCCTTTTGTCCTTAGTCCTAATTTTAGGGCTCTTTGTCTCTCTCCAGTTGACTCCATTGTATAGTTGTATACAACTCCATTTCCTCTTTTGGGGTAGGTACTTAATATGTTCTATTGCTATTTATATTCCCTTCTCCTTCAAAGTCTTTCCAAAAACCTCCTGCACTGTCAGCGTCCAATGAATGCTTGTTAAACACAATGAATCAAAAATAGAGAATTAGAAGTGTTGATGTTCTGTTGGAAGCAGCAAGAAGTCACATATGGTGGTTACGGTGTAGGAAGAAACTAAAATCGAAGAAGAAAAGCCCAACCATCTGGGGCCATTCAATGTAGGGACAAAGAGCTTCACACACCTCATTAGCCCCTAGGAATTGCAAGGAGATTCCAAGGGATGAGCACTTGATGCTGGAAATGACCACGCTGAGTCATCAGATCTAAATGAGGAGCTGTGTGATCAATTTATAGAAGGAGGAGGGGGGGGAATGAGATATTTTTCCTCTATGGAATTGGCAAGGATATTTTTAAGATAGAGCCAGTGCCATAAGGGCACAAGATCTGGATATGCTTATAAACTGCTAGAAGGCACAAACAGTTCAAGAAAAACATTTTAAGGACAGTGCTGTATGTTTGCAAAGACATATGACACAGGGCTGTTCCCTGCAGGATCGACGCTATGAAAAATTGTCCATCAATAAAGAACCAGTCAACAAATATTTTGAAAATTAAATTAGAATATTTCACTGTAATACAAACGTATACACGCTCATTAGAGTGAAGGATGTACGCTAACGTATTAACAGTGGATGGTAGGATCGCAGATGGTTTTTATTTTGTTTTTTACGATGCTGTGTTTTCCAAAATTTTCACCCATCTACGCGAATTAATTTAATAAGGAACAAGAAAAGATTTTCTTTGTGCGTGTTCAGGGGTAAGCTGTAGCTATTTGAAACATTCATTTACGTAGAGAAACTCACGCCTTGACCATTCTGTGTTCGACTTTTAGGAAGCGCCTACGATGTCAGGTCCTGAATATTCAAAAATTAAAGACATGGCCCCTGCCCTGGTGGAGTTTTGGTGGAGGAGACAAGTTTCTACTCTACCGTTTACTCAACCTCCCCTTGTGCTAGGCATTCTGTTTAGATTATCTCATTTAACCCCCACAACTATTCTGTGAAGTAAACACTACTATTATCCTCCTTTCACATAGCGGGAGGCTGAGGCTTAGAGAGGTCCAGGGACTTGGCCAAGATCACAACTTTCAAGTAGTGAAGGAGAACTTCAAACACGGCCACACCCAGTCCAGATGCCCTTCACCAGGAGTGTCTCAAGTAATTATACTCAAGGTGAAGTGTGCCGAGGTGGAGGTAAATACAGAGCGTTATTGGAGCACTTGGGACGCGTTTTCAACCCAGAGTGAGCGGAGGAAAGGATGGGAAGGCCACCTGGAGGAGGTGCTACTTCACTCAATAGAACATAAATAGGAGTTGGGGGCCAGGACAGGTGCAAAGGGGTGTTCCAGGCAGAGGAAGCCATGTGTGTCTGTGCTCGGAGGCCCCAGAGGTGGCCGCCCACGAGGCTGGAGCAACTCCAGGGGGAGAGGGGACAGGATGACCCGGGCAGCGGGGCCGAGGCTTCATTACAAGGGGACACATCTGCTTCATCTGCCAGTACTGCATGAAATGAGTCTTTCCTTCAGCGTTGCACTAATGGGTAAGAAAAAGGGTTAAGCAGGTTTTACAAAATCCCATCCCTGCTTGACTGATTAGTGCCATGGCAACCCAGCAGCAGCCAACACTTGTCAAGGCCTCTTCTTTGGCTACAATCATAAACAGTGATAAAACATTACCTCAAGGCTTTATATTTTTGCCATCAGTTAAAATTCTGTGTGGTGAAGGCTTCTTCAAATCCCAGCTGAAAGAGGAGGGGGTGGGGGAGAGAAAGGTATATTTTAAAGAATGTGCTAGAAATGCTTTATGCATATGCTTTAAGAATTCAAACCTTTAACCTCCCAGCCCCTTGAAAAGGCCAGAAGCCTTACTTATCAAGGCAGAGTCCTGAAAGGGCTTTCTCCTTAGGAATAAAGACTTGACAGGAGGTATACAATGACGCTGCACTCTGCAGCTTCCAGAAGCATCAGCCAGCCCCATTGTGTCTCTAGTAATGGTTGCTCTGGGGCGAACGCCACCCCCTCCTTGCACTTTTAACTGGAGCTTCAAGAGAGCCCCGCAGTCTCACAATGACTGCTGTGTGACAGCTGTGTGGCGGGTGGGACTTGTTTCTAAAACAAATCCACAAATATTTAGATTTGGTACCCTTCTCGAAGCCACTCTCAACTCATGCAGCTTCTTCAAAGTGACAGCTCCTCAGAGGAACTGCAAGCTTCTCCATGTGGATCGGAGACTAGGCTGGGATTGAATCTGGAATCCCTCCCCTCCCTCCTCCCCCCAGCAGCTTCCCCTCCACACCTCACCTAACCTCACTAGCTCAGTTTCCTGCTCTGTCAAATGGGATCCACCCCGCTCCAGTGTAGCCCAGAGGACCAGAAGGTAAATGGGACAGGCACATGCTGGTATTCAGAAATTCCTAGCTGGGGATCCTTGGGTGGCGCAGCGGTTTGGCGCCTGCCTTTGGCCCAGGGCGCGATCCTGGAGACCCGGGATTGAGTCCCACGTCGGGCTCCTGGTGCATGGAGCCTGCTTCTCCCTCTGCCTGTGTCTCTGCCTCTCTCTCTCTCTCTCTCTCTCTCTGTATGACTATCGTTAAAAAAAAAAAAGAAAGAAATTCCTAGCTGTCATTATTTATTCAGGGACACAAAGACACATGCTAAGTCAAACAATAAAACCCTGAAGTGGCCTAGGCAAACAGTCTGCACCCCTGTCACCATAGGTCATTCATCCTTAGCCACACACTGCATTTCATGCTGTTGTTGTTTTAAGATTTGTATTAACTTATTCATGAGAGACAGAGAGAGAGAGAGAGAGAGAGAGAGGCAGAGACACAGGCAAAGGGAGAAGCAGGCTCCATGTAGGGAGCCCGATGTGGAATTGGATCCCAGGACCCCGGGATCACACCCTGAGCCAAAGGCAGCCGCTCAACCACTGAGCCACCCAGGCATCCCTGCTTTTCATGTTTTAACATCTCTGAAACTGGAATGTGTCTTATCCTAGGCCCTGTGTCACAGCTACCTGGCAATGGTTTTTCTTTTTTTACTGGATCATAAAATACTGGAGCGTCTTACAGTAGGCGACACCTTACAACAAACGAAATAGGGTAGTCTCTCCTGGCACAGGGAGCACTTTTAGTTTGGTCACTGGCCAACAGATAAAAGGAAGAGCCCTAGCCTGCTCCTCTTTGGTAGATCTCAGACAGAAAAGATAAGATCCGTGGCCAAGGCCTCATCCGGTCTTTCTGAGCCTCCACAACCTGGCCACACATCTGCTCCTAAGAACACACACGTCCGAGGCCTCCCTGTACTCAGCCTCCCTATGTGATCCATACCATCTGGCGCCGCCTTTCTCGGTCTCCTCGACTGTCCTCCCAGCTGCACGTGCTACCCCCAAACGGAACACAACAGACGGGGAGATTTTCAGAGCCGTTTCTAAAATGGAACCAGGAATGTAATGAATGGAATTTTCTGGGCCTGTGGAAACATGTTGATCACAGATGTCAGGCCTACTGCGAGGTGGGGAAAGTGGGAAGGTGCTCATGCAAACACACACACACACACACACACACACACACACACACACACGCGCGACTGATGCACTTGCTCTTGTGAGAAGCAGAACCAGATTATGAAGCAGCTTAGGTGGCCCTTGCTTGGGGACCCAATGGGTAAGGGGGCTAAAATGTCATTGCCATGGATTGGAACCACGGTAACCAACGAAGTCAGGTTTCTGAAAGTCACTTCTCCACCTGGGGGCCGGCTGAAAGACACACAGGTTGGTGCTGTTCCCCTAAATGAGACACTGACCTCCAGGAGAAATAGTTAAAAGCACATAGATAAGCAAATAAACCAAAACTTCCTATAGGTGCTAAACTTCCTGTTTCAAGTTGAGTGTTTCTGTGGTGCTTATTGGCAAGTCATATAGCGCAGTTACCGGATTGACCACCAGTCTTAAACTCTCACGCCTGAAATTAGTACCTGTGGTTGGCAAGTTAAAACAAGTGTCCCAATCCGTCAAGGATGTGGGGTTTCGCTCTCCTTGTCTGCTGATAAGTTTTTCTGCCACTGTTTCATTGGATGCTGGGAGGTGACGCGAGTGTCCGGGTCAGATAGGAAAACATGAGTCTCCAGGTCTCTTTGGAACAAAGATAGTTGTTAGCACCTTGCTTACGAGATGTGTGGAGGGGCCAGAGACCCCGGAGGATTGTCTCCCAACAAGGACCTAGTAATGTGACCTCGTGGAGTACCGTAGTATGCCTGCCCCGCTAAATAAACTTACTGAACAGTATATGGAAACACACAATATTGAAACATATATCAAAAGAATATTAATGTGAAGAGGGGATTATTAGACTGAGTAGGAAGTTCACATGGTCCAGCTCTTGCCTAGAGCCATGCAGAGTTCATTTACTTATGGAAATGAACTTGGATAAAAAGATCAACTCATAGAGAAGGAAATAGGACAACGGAAACAAAGAATAGTTATTTTTCCTCCTTTTTCAGAGACATACATATCATGCATTTCATAATTCAGAGGAAAGGGTAAAACTGGGTGTTTTACAGCAGTTGGAAAAATTTTAGTCTCAAGGTGATCCAAGAGTTCAGAGTTCAATTATGGAGGGTTAATTTTTGTTCCTCTTTCTGCATAGATGGCTGTTCCTTTCTTTGGGTTGGATCTAACGGCTCCTTGTCCTCAGACTTCAAGGATTTGAATGGGGAGAGAGAGTTGCCAGATTGGAGATGAATGGAACTTGAACCGTTTTGACTTTCTGCATCAAACTGATTGGAGCATTTCACATAATCTCAACATGTGTAATTCCGCTGTAATTCCGATTTTTAAATTCTAAGCGTTTTTTCCTTTTCCTAAAATGAATACATTTGATTAGTGTCTTTTCTAAGCGTTTTTTCCTTTTCCTAAAATGAATACATTTGATTAGTGTCTTTTCTAAGGGTTTTTTCCTTTTCCTAAAATGAATACATTTGATTAGTGTCTTCCAATGTAGTAGTCATTTTCTTAATAACTTTGACTAAGTGGTAGCCTAGGGCTATTTTGGAAGATAACATCTCTATACTACTCATAACTCATCTGAGGACCTTACTCAATTTTTGTTCTTTCTGGTCCAACATTCACTCCAGGTCCCACATTACAAGTAGTTTTAAAGTTTTTAAAATCTCCCCCAGTCGGAGACAATTCTTTATTTTCCATGCCTTGATCTTTTCAAGGGCCCTTCAGTTTGAACCGGCTTGAGGCTTTTTCACAATTGTGCAGAGGTTACACATTTTTTGGCAAGAAGATTAAAGTGGTGATATGGTGCCCCTTTCACGGCGGCCTATCAGGAGGAGAAATCAGTGTGTCTCCTCTTTGGTGATGCTGAATTTGATCGTTCGGTTAAGGTGGTGTCTGCCAGGACTCTCTTCACTGTCAAGTTACGGTTTTTTTCTCAATGTAACTCATAAGTCTTTTGTGGAGAGACACTCTGAGACTACGCAAATATTCTATTTCTCATCACATTTTGTCCACTAGTTCTGGCAGTCTTGCTAGCCCGTGACTATTATTACCATGATGTTTACCAAAGAATAATTTTTATCATTCCTTTGGCATTCATTAATTGGAATTCTACTGAGTCCAGGCTTATCCCTGGACTTTCCCCTGCCAGGCCTGGAATCAGCCATTTCTCCAAGGAGCCCTGATTCCTTTGATTGAAGAATGATGTTCAGAAACAAAGAAATGGTGGGTACCAGGGGTACTCATCATTACTGGGGTGTCATCACTTCCAGCCCTTTTCAATGAAAGATCTAGAAAACATATGCCCATGCACACGTGTGCATGCACACACATACACATCTCTGTTTAAAACCATGATTCAGGGCAGCCTTGGTGGTTCAGCGGTTTAGCGCCGCCGTCAGCCCAGGCGGGATTCTGGAGACCCGGGATCGAGTCCCACATCGGCCTCTTTGCATGGAGCCTGCTTCTCCCTCTGCCTGTGTCTCTGGCTCTCCCTCTCTCTCTGTCTCTCATGAATAAATAAATAAAATAATAAATAAATAAATAAATAAATAAATAAATAAATAAATAATAAATAAACCTTGATTCACATTCATATCTCTGATTCCAATCCAACACCACAAGGTTGCTTGCAGTCTCCCCTTTTCCTTCTTTACATCTTCTTTCTCTTTTATTAAGATACTTGGTTCTCATTATCCACAATCTATTTACTTATTTGCACAATCCTATAATGCACATAGGGTCGTTTCAGAATTGTTAAACATACCTCTGTGAAAAACAAATGCACCAATTCAAATCAAATATTTCTTTAAGTTCTTTTTGTTTTAAGCCTTACATTATATCACATTACATGTATGTAATGATTAATTTTATGTTTCAACTTGACTGGGCCATGGGACGCCCAGATATTTAGATGACCATTATTTCTAGGTGGGTCTATGAGGGTGTGTCTGAATGAGATTGACATTTTTTTAAAAGATTTTATTTATTTATTCATGATAGACAGAGACAGAGGCAGAGACACAGGCAGAGGGAGAAGCAGAGACACCAGCATGGAGCCTGCGTGGAACTCAATCCCAGGACTCCAGGATCACACCCTGGGCCAAAGGCAGGGGCTAAACCGCTGAGCCATGGGCAACCCTGGTGGCCCAGTGGCTTAGCACCGCCTTCAGCCTGGGGTGTGATCCTGGAGACCTGGGATCAAGTCCCATGTCAGGTTCCCTGCATAGAGCCTGCTTCCCCCTCTGCCTGTGTCTCTGCCTCTCTCTCTCTCTGTCATGAATAAATAAATAAAATCTTAAAAATAAATAAATAAATAAACCGCTGAGCCACCCAGAGATCCCCGAGATTGACATTTGAATCAGTAAACTGAGTAAAGCAGATGGTCAGCCCCACCCTCCCTCCCCCCATGTGGAGGCCAAACACAGTCTCTTGAAGGGCTGAATAGAATAAAAGGCTGGTAAGGCATAATTTTTTTCTCTCTGCTTATCTTCCAGCAGGGGCATTGGTTTTCTTCTGACTTTGGGAGACTCAAGCTAGAACTTACACCATCAGCGCTCCTAATTCTTAGGCCTCTGGACTCATATTGGAACCATTGGCTCTCTTGCATCTCCAGTTTGTGAACTGCAGATCCTGGGGCTTCTCAGAACTGTGTGAGCCTGTTTCTTATAATATGTCATAGGGAGGGATGCCTGGGTGGCTCAGCGGTTGAGCGTCTGCCTTCAGCTCAGTGTGTGATCCTGGAGTCCCCAGATCGAGTACCTCATCGAGCTCGCTGCTCTCCGCCTATGTCTCTGCCTCTCTCTCTGTGTCTCTCATGAATAAATGAATAAAATCTTAAAAAAAAATCATAGGGAGAGATAATACAGGTCACAGGGTATCCATCTATCTTTCCATCATCTATTAATCTCAACCTGTAGTTATATCTATATCTGTATCTGTCTCCTACTGGTTCTGTTTCTCTGGAGAACTTGGACTACTTATATACAATATATAATTAAAATATTATTTTCTGAAATTTCCCAGGTTAGTACTCTTCTTTGGTATTCTCTTCACCGTGGTCATGTTGTTCATCTGTAATTGTCCATTTGGTACCATTTAAATTCTTTTAAAAAATTAAGTCAAATCTTATCTGCACAAAACCCTCCAGACTTGCCATCTTACTCTAAGTCAAATTAGAAGTATTTCCATGTACTAAGCCCTGCATAACCCAGCTTCCTTAGGCCCCTCTGACCTCATATCCTCACCACATAACCGCTTGCCTACACTGTCTAGTCACACTGGCCTCCTTGCTGTCCCTTCGGCATCCCACACATGCTTCTGCATTTGTGCTTTTGCACTCGCCCTCTCCCAGTTGTTGACATAGGCAGGCCCTCACTTCCCTCAGGCTTCTGTGCAAGAGGCACTTTATTATATATTTTCTTCTTTATCTGTCTTAGTTATAAAAATGGAAGTTGCACGAGTGCTTTGTTCTGCTCGCTGCCACACTCCCTGACCTAGGATGGTACCTGGAACTTAGTGGGAACTTAAATATATTTGTTGTTGAGTCTTATTGAAATAACCTGCTTCGTCTTTCTTTAAGGAAATATCTTAGATGTTTCAGATGTCGAGGATTATGTTAATTTGATAACAGATTGCCAGCATAGGGACTGATGATCTGTATTTCTAACTCGAACGCATATTACAGTAACTGCGCAAGTATCGTATGTGACTCAGTCTTATTCATTAGAATGTTTGCCTGCAATATAGTCCTCCCTGTCTCTTTGATAGCTGTCTGTCCATATAAAGGAAATATTTTTTTCTCCTAAATTCTCTACAATGAATGTGTATTATTTTAAAATTTTTTTTTTACAATTTTATTTATTCATTAGAGAGAGGGGCTGAGCTCAAGCAGACAGAGTGACACGTAGAGGGATAGGGAGAAGCAGGATCCCTGCAGAGCAGAGAGCCTGACATGGGGCTTGATCCCAGGGATGACCTGAGCCAAAGGCAGCCACTTAACCCACTGAGTCACCCAGGGGCCCCTAACATGTATTACTTTTACAATCAGAAAAAAAAAAAAAAAAAAAAAAAAGCAAACGCTATGCAGACAAGCTCATATGTTAAAGTGTGAGTCCCCATCAAAGGATTCTTGTGATACCATCCCTCACTCCTCATTCTCTTGGACAATCTTTCATGTTGAGAGGCTCCAGAATCAACCTTTAAGGCATCTGTCTGAAAAAAGGATCGTGAAGCATATTTTCACCCCTCCAGATAGGCCATCTACTATTGGGTAAACCAGCCTATAAAAAGACAGTTATCCCGAATCATTTAATGGGAGGGCCAGAATAAGGGAACAATAACAGATCACAAAAGTGCGAGGCAATTATTGAGCTGGTTCGAAGGGAACTTGACAAAGGGAGACAGAAGTGAGAAGAAAAAGGAATTGAGCTCTAATGGAGGGTCAGGATATTGCTGTCTCCTCTTGCATTTAAACACAATAGGGAGGGTGGGTGGATAGCCCTGGAGGGGAAGCACTTAAGATGAGTGCAGTGTATTATCAGCTCTAGGAGACAGTGTTTGGAAGCCAGATACAAAACACCAAATTATGAAAGCAACTGAATGGTTTTTCAACTGAGAAATAATAGCTGGAAAGTTCTTTCCACCAGTTGAGAGCACAGATTTATTTCTGTAAATTGAAAAGACTGGGACTAGCTAGCCAAAGGGATTGTTAGATTAATGGAATCCTACACCGAATTTCACTGGGGAGGGTTCTCAGCCATCCCATTTCCTGACGGAATGTTACCAAACCTGAGGGTATGTGGATGATGGAAAATGAAATGGGCAAGGGGAAGAGAAAAAGAGGATAGAGAGTCTTAATTTTGTAAGATCTTATGGGATGAGGGAAAGACTCTGAAGGCTGACAGATGTGAAAATGTCTGTGGTCCCTCTGGTGTTGAAGATCTGTCCGAGATTTAAGGGACTCTAGTCAGAAAGGCCAGCACTGGGGCCAATGGGGTGGGAGCATCTGAATTAATGATGAAGGCACTGGTGAGATAAGACATTGTGCTTCCTTCCTAAAGTCAAGGACTCTCCTTTGCAGAGAACATCTGGACAAAAAGCAGGAAGATAAAGCTTATATGAGCACAAAACATGGCTTCTTTAGGCCTTTGACCTTTTTTCCTAGGCATCATTTAAATTCAAGAAACTGAGGTAACTTGAATGACCCTTGAGATTTCCCCCATGAAGACTGGCGGTTTTGGAAGCTGTGGAGTCCCCTCTGCTGTTCTGAACAACCTGGCAGTATGCTGCAGGAGACAACTTTGGTTGCCTATCCAATAGCAATCCCCAGCTCACTCTCTTCCAACAGACCCTGATTTTTTTTTTTTTTCTAGTATCCATACTTTTCTAAGGAACCATGTGCTTTAGGGAATGCTGGTCCCCTTCCCAGTCCCAGATGTGGAAGCTGGATTACACTAAGCCAATGGAGAAAATTTAATTCCCTGACAGCAATTGGCTTAGGAAGAAGCTGTTTTGGCCAGAGGTATGTCTAGAAAGCCAGTGGCAGAGG
This sequence comes from Nyctereutes procyonoides, assembly GCF_905146905.1. Classification (NCBI taxonomy): domain Eukaryota; kingdom Metazoa; phylum Chordata; class Mammalia; order Carnivora; family Canidae; genus Nyctereutes; species Nyctereutes procyonoides. Next base: position 24,756,021 of record NW_026575036.1, on the reverse strand, counting down.
CTTCTGGGAAAGGTTTTATAGCTCTTTAAAAGAGACCCAAGAACATGAAAGACTCCTAACTCTGGGAAGCAAACTAGGGGTGGTGGAAGGGGAGGAGGGCAGGGGGTGGGGATGACTGGGTGGCAGGCACTGAGGTGGGCACTTGACGGGATGAGCCCTGGGTGTTATTCTGTATGTTGACAAATTGAACACTAATAAAAAATAAATTTATTTAAAAAAATAAAATAAAAATAAAACCCCCAGATAATTAGGTAATTATATTTAGTATAATGTCTGTATCACTGTCATAATTAAAAAAACTTTTATTCCTTAAAAAAAAAAGAAACACAAGGAAAAGTCTCATTTTTGTGTTTGAATATTGGACAATGGACTGCAAAGATGTGCTACCTGGACCTCGACAGCCATATTTTTAGGCATGAGGAAGCTAACCAACATGATGGGACTGAAAGAGCAGAAGAAAGAACTTGGGTTCTTGATGATGTTGTCATGGTGCTGGGTTGAACAATCCTGAAGCTGTAATATCCATTGTTATGTGAGCTCATAAATCCCATAGCTGTTTCAGCCATTCTGATTTGAATTTTCTGTTGCCCAAGTTGTTCCATTTTCTTTTTCTTGCTCTTATAATGAAACTTTGAATGTGCCTGCAATAAAGCCCTTACCTCAGGGCCGGTCATGGAGTAACAGTAAGGCCTCTCTCCCTCTCACTATGTGGGGGGTCTCCCAGAGTGCAGAGAGTGGGGATGCTCCCAGCATGCCAATGGGCCCACGGTTGAGACAGGGACTCCCATCACAGCTAGATTCTAAGGCAGCTTTTCCAGGTGCTGGTAGCCCACCGTAATAGCTGAAAATGCCCATAGGCCTGGAGGATTGATGTATGGACCAAACTTAGAAATTGGTTCTTAGGCTCACCTTCGGGCTGGACCACTTCTGCATTACCTCCTGCTGTCCTCTGGTATCCTCAGGATGCCCAGACACTATCTCTCTGCCATGTAATCCTTTACAGGATTAGCACAGCAGACTTGGAGTGCTCAAACCATGCATATTCTAAAGGCAGGACTGGCCTTAACTCAATTCTGGCAGATAAACTCTAGGCCCTTGGAATATCCTTCCTGATGAGAGTATCCTTGTATAATTGATTCTTTGGTCTAAGGCAGATAATTTATGCTCACAAAATGATTTATGGTGAACATCTGTTCCATCTGCCTGGGGCGCTGGGTCCCACCATATTTGTTTGACCCATGGAGACCTGGAGAACTGAGTAGTTAAGGTCAGCCACTCAGGTGCTCCATGGCTTTGTGTCTGACCCCCAACAATAACCCTGGACATGAAGGCTCAGGCAGGTGCCCCGGTGGGCAATAACACTTAGTGTGTGTCATCACACAGTGTTGCTGGAAGGATTAAACACAGCTTGTACAATTCCTTTGGGAGCAGACAGCTGGAAGGTTACACCTGGTTTCTCCTGCTCTGTACATCTTTGCCTTTACTGACTTTAATCTGTACTCTTTGCTATAAAAACCATCACCATATGTTTACTAGCTTTTCTGAGTTCTGTGAGTCCTTCTAGTGAATCCTTGAGCCTGCAGGTGGTCTTGGGGTTCCCCAACATCCCCATTACACAGAAACCTAGAACTTCTGTTGAAATCTCTTATATTCTTTCTAGAGTCACATATCAACTCAGTGTTTAACTGGGTCAACTGATACCCTGGAAAGAGCACTGGGACCTGGAAGACCTGGATTCACATCCTGGTTCCGTGACGTGGCTCTGGCAGGGCCCTGCTCTACTACAGTAGGTCGTTGTGTGGACCACATCAGTTAATGCTCGTGACAACGCTTTGAAGACTGTATGGATTTTTAACGATTAGATGTTGCATGTACTTTTAATACTCGACACAGAAGTGGAATATTTAGTAGCTAACACCGAGTGTTGAATTTGTGCCAGGGACTTGAACATGTACTGGCTCATTGAATCCTTATTCTAGAATTAGCCTCATGTTATATCTTAAATAGAAACTTTGCGAGGAGGAAATTAAACAAACTTCCCAGGGTTCTATAACTAGTAACGAGCAAAGCTAAAACTCAAACCACAGCCATATGATTGAAGAGTTCAAGCGATCAACCATTTTACAAAGCGATTCTATCAAGTACCCACAGTGAATTCAGTCTCTTAAATATAAAACACCTTAGAGATGCGTAGTCTGTCATCTGAAAGCACCAATAATGATCTAGAAGCTCTCCCTAGACCAAGGCCACTAGAGGAAATATACCAGTCTTACCTAAGATGGTTGTCTTTGGTTCTGGGTCAGGATATTCAACAAGTAAACGTATCTTGGGACATGTAGAGACACACCAGTCAACACCACCAACAAGAGGAGGGGGATTCACTGCCCTAGCTCCCTTTTCCTGTTTGCCCAGTGTATTTTGAATAGATTTTCCTTTTGGCATACAACTGTCACAGTCATGACTAGGGGAGAATTCTATTATATCATCTGTCAAATGTATGAAGCATTTTTGACTGTCTTCTGAGATAACTGAAAGCTTGGTGGTGAAGCACATCTTTACTACTTCAGTCCTGGTTGTGTTTTCTATGTGGGTCAAGACAGAGACAGTATATTATTTCATTCCACTGATTAAATGAGGAGAGAGGTTTTGGGTACAGATATTAATACATAAAACAGAGTTGAAAGTGACAACATATTTTGCTGTCCCTGACACTTTGATACACATTTCCTGGCAGCCCAAGATGCCAGGGGCATAAGAGACCAGATAATATAGGTCAAGAATCCTTGGGCTTCCGAACTCACATTTGAAACAGAATTATGAACAAAAGAATCTTAAGACTCTGTACTTTCTTGAGGTGTATTATGGATTTGTTTTGGAATATGTGCTTTGCTACATTACACATTTACACTGTCATAAGGGATTCGACTTCAATGATCGTGATGATGTAGCAGAAGCAAAACACTGTTCTTTCTCAGCAAACATCAATGAATTATTGAAAATCTGGATTATCTGATAAGCAAGATTCCTTATTAATATGCAGTAACATATGCAAGGTGGTCTTTTAACCTGTGAGCTTGTTCAGAAGGGAACAATCAGAAATGAAATATTTCTCTTCTTTTCAAGCTGAGGTTTTGAAACAGGCCAGTAGTGTGAGTCCTGACAAGCGTTTGTTGTTAACTATGATACTAACTTCAATACACACATACACCACCACCTACACACATGCCACCCCACAACTACTCCCCTCTCACACCAAACACACCCGGACACACTACACACATTACATACACCGCACCGTTACACACACACTACACACATGTACCATACACAGTGTATCACACACACATATTTCCCTTTCCACCAAGTGCAAATCCACTACACATGCTCGCCACACTGTGCCGCACACCATAGTGCACACAAACACACACACACACACACACATATACTTCTCACATCAACCAGACATGCATATACACACATCACACCACACCACACATATATGCATACCACACACACTCATCCCGCAAACAGGAGACTTTACCACACACATGCCACACACACTATACCACATGCACATGTCCTCTCACACCAAACACAATATAGCAGCCCCCTCCCTCCCTAACCCTAACATGATCTGGCCACTGGCTACCTCCTCACCTAACTTTCAACCCTCTCTTCCTTGTTTGTTATACTTGAGATACACCTGCTTCCCAACCCATTTCTTGAACACTCTAAGCACTCCCGTCTTTGCATCTGCAGTCCTCGCTACTGAATTTCTCCCCTCCTACCCATGCACATGACTTGGGCTTTCTTCAGAAAGCCTTTCCCTGACTCCCCCTGCCCAGGGAAGCACACAGATCACTCCCAGCCTGTGTGTCTGCCCCTTCCCATCCACTCTCCAAACTGGTTTTAGTTATTTGTATGCTCAATGCTCAATCCCAACCATGAGTTCTGAGTGGTCCTTGGAAATCATCTAATCTAGTCTGAGAGTCTCATTTTTGTAGAGAACGATGTGGAAACCTCAAAAGAAGTGACTCGTCCAAGGTTACACAAATCATTTGTCCATCCGTTCATCAAACATTTAGTCAGCTCCAGTGTGCTGGTTGCTAGCTTGGTATTGGGTATTGGAGGGGTACCCAAAGGGCAAGAAAACTCACATTCTCTTCAGGGAGACAGGTAATAAACAAGGAAGTGTATACTGGATGTGAGGGAGTGATTAATGCTTAAAAATAAAACTAAACAAAACAAGAAGCAGGAAGGAAAAAAATAAAACCCGAAGTAATAGCCAGGAATAGTTGAGAAACATTATCCCAAAGGCACATGGAGATGGAGTGTGTTGGGAGTTCTCCAGATGTTAAAACATCTGTTCTTTCAAGACAGTAGCCAGATGGCAGGCTAAGGTATGAGTGCGGAAGGTGTAGCAAGGGCTTCCTTTGGACTTGAAAAGGAGGCACAGTTTCCGACTCTAGGTTCAAGGCACCTGGGGCATAAAACACCCTTAGATGGTGTATTGGCTTTCTCTGTAGCAATAATTGCAGTTAAGATAATGGTGAAATCTGGACTGGATCCATTCAAAACATGGTGCATAAAGAACCCTCACAGAGTTTAGATATTGTAGTTTTAATGTCAGTTACCGCTAGTAGCTAGAGCCGACTTGGACACCCAGAATCTTCTGAGAAAATCATCAGCCGTCTGAAAGCAGAAGCCAGGCTGCTGAAAACTGGGAATTCAACCGTGGTCACACCCAAGGCCACAGCCAAATCGGACTACTCATCCAGGAATGGCCCAGTCTACACCCATTTTTGGGACCGTAACAGCCTACTGGTGCCATCATGAGATGAGACCAAGTAACACAGGGGTAAGAAAGACCAGATCTGAACAAAGCAAGAGATCACAAAGCAATGGCTCCTGAGAAAATGACCTAACCGGAGCTCAGAAACTCCTTTTATCTCCCCATGCTTGAGGTTCTATCTAGGAGACAGGCTCCAAATGGGAACATCTGAGTGTGTGTGTGTGTGTGTGTGTGTGTGTGCACGCGTGTGTGTGTGTGTGTGTGGTGAAAGAGAAGGCATATTTGGGAAGAGTCCCTACATGTTCATGAAATGTCCTATCTGCCTGTCTGGCACAATTAACTCAACTCATCATCATTTTATGGAAAGAATTCTCTCGTGAATGGTAGCCTGGGCTTTTATGCTGCTGGGACTTCCAGAATGAGGGCTGCTTCTCAGATCATCACAACTGTTCCCTGGTAATTTCCACAAACTAGACCATTTGCACTGAAATAATAAGTCCCTCTTCGATGACAAGGTTGAGTGTTTCTGAATAAAGTTTCAAATCTCTAAAGTGGCTCAAACCTCTCAGCTTCAGTATGAACATCTCTAGGTACAATGTAGATTTTAGGACTACATTAATCCTCATAATTTTAAGCATTAAAAAGATGCCTCTTTTTGAAAAACAGAAGAGCTTTCCCTAAGTATTTATAAATTAGAATAGAAACATTTTAGAAATACTTCTTATACAGAAATCTTTCTAATAGTTTTCTTGCAAGACTTACTTTATACACCTTAAATATTTTATTTCCTATAACAGATAAGTCATCTTTGCAAAGAAATGCTTTGGATTTGTTGATGATTCTGATTCTAATCATTCTTTAATTTGAAGACATATATTAAGTGTGATAAAATAAGAAGCCATAATATACATATTTAATCAAAAATATACCATTGTTTAAATATGAAGAAAATAAAATTAAATTAAGCCTCTGTTTATATCTACATTATGGGAAAATTTTATATTAGTTTTTGCGATCAGTACCACAATCTTTCACAAGCTGGAGAACAATCAGGAGGCCAATGAGACGTTGCTGAATGTGATTTATAGATATGTAACTTTCCAATAATTAAAGTAATTGGGAGTGCTATATGGCTTGCAAAAATGTTTTCCTTTAAGTTTTTTTAATAAAGATTTTATTTATTTATTCATGAGAGACACACAGAGAGAAGCAGAGACATAGGCAGAGGGAGAAGCAGGCTCCCAGTGGGAGGCCTGATGTGGGACTCGATCCCAGGACCCCAGGATCATGACCCGAGCTGAAGGCAGATGCTCAACCACTGAGTCACCCAGGTGCCCCACCATGAGATCTTTTAATTTGCAAAACAACTACTTGATAGGTAGGAAAGTTATTATTTTAATTTTATAGATGAGAAAATTGGGACACAGAGAACCAGAGGGAGTTACCTAAGGTTATATGACAAGAAAGTGGCAGAGAGACAAGTCCCCCAACCCTAATCATAATGGCCACTCTACAACATAGTTCTCTTGCTGTACTATGCCCTTAGAGTATAAGTTGATATCATTTTAAATGAAAGATTTTTGTAACATTATTTTGCAGTGACGCAAAGGTATTCAGAATAGAGCTTAACATTTGTCAGTGGTATCACTTAAAATTAGAAAGATTCAGGATTCTGGAAGGTATTGAGGAACCACATGAAAGAGTCAGCTTTTTGAAGTTCTGGTGTGCAAGTTTTATGCAGATTATAAAGGCATGAATATTTGGTTGCTTTCCCAATTCTTATTGATCAAATTTCCCTTGAGTACATCATGCTGTCTTCTTACTGTTCACTTATCCTTTAAAGTGATAGTTTGGCTTTTGTCATCTCCAATATCTCATTTTTAAATGGGATCCGGCTGAAACTCTTTTTATAAGCGGGCTTAATAATTCCATCTGCTAAGATGAAGGAAGATAATTTATTTTTACCATTAGAAGCTTTTGACAGATGGACAGGCTAGTTTTCTTGATTTACAAAGAGATCATTCAAATAAATTAAAAGGTGAGCAAGCCAAGAGAAAAAAATGGGTATAAGATATGATCATGAACCTTTTAGTACAAAAATAAATATGGTCAATAAAATACATGAAAGATGTTTATAATAAAAGAAATGAATAGCAAAACAATGAAAGACCTATTGCATGGGGGGGTGGGGGGAAGTTGGGTGGTACTTACTCTTGGTGAAGGTTTGGGGGAATAAAGCCTCTTGTATCCTACTGATGGAAATGTAAATTTGAATACCCTTCTGGAGGGCAATTTGTTATTATCTATAAAAATTTTAATTGCGGGCAGCCCTGGTGGCACAGTGGTTTAGCACTGCCTGCAGCCCAGGGTGTGACCCGGGATCGAGTCCCACATCTGGCTCCTTGCATGGAGCCTGCTTCTCCCTCTGCCTGTGTCTCTGCCTCTCTCTCTCTCTCTCTGTGTCTTTCATGAATAAATAAATAAAATCTTTAAAAAAATTTTTAATTGCATATATCCTTGGAAGAAATAATCCCATTGCATGGATCTTACTATATAGATATATTGATGGAAGTTCACCTAGATCTATGGACATCAAATTTCATTAATTACAGCATTATCTGTAATGGCAAAAAACTATAAACCACCAATTCCTATCAGTAGGAAATTAGCAAAATAAAAGAAAGTTAATTCCATAGATACAAATACTGGTACATGAAAGATAATATAGATCTGTATATAGGAAGTTTTTCAATATTTAGTAATAAGTTAAAAAACAAGGAGATAGGGATCCCTGAGTGGCGCAGCGGTTTGGCGCCTGCCTTTGGCTCAGGGCGCGATCCTGGAGACCCGGGATCGAATCCCATATCGGGCTCCCGGTGCATGGAGCCTGCTTCTCCCTCTGCCTGTGTCTCTGCCTCTCTCTCTCTCTCTGTGTGACTATCATAAATAAATAAATTTAAAAAAAAAACAAAAAACAAGGAGATATATAGACTCAATGGATTAAAAAAGAAGAAAAATAAATAGAAAAATACACACGAACATATGCACATGCATATATGCATATACAAGTCCTTTTGTGTCATGAGTGAATCACAAAAACATTAAGTAGCAGTTACCTCTGATGTGAAATCCTGGACAGGAAGGAGTCAATTCAGGACATGGCTTGTAATTTCATTCTGTTTGTTTTTGCCTTGCTTGAATTTTCTATTTTCTAAGCAGCTACATGTATTATTTTCTGTTAAGTGTTAATACGGCATGTCTTCTCCTTATACTAAAATGGAAAAAAAAAAAAAACTAAAAGGGAAGAAAAGGACCAAGAAAGGGGTTTTGTGTTGATAAGGAACATAAACACATAAACAGTCCTATCTACAAAGTAAATTCGTGGCCATCTCCTGTCCTAATCTAATAAAGGCCTGTGTTTTCTAAATCCCCTTCTATTCTTCCCTGGGGCAGAAAATGCCATCTTGCTCTGGATTCCGTCCTTGAGCATCCGCAGACGCTCTCACATCTCAACTGACAATTCACATCAGGAAGCAATCAGGGATCTTGGTCACTGGAAATTGTATCTTAGAAGTCACCAGTAGGGCTTCCTTTCTTTGTCTTGCCCTGGCAAGGAACGTAGCTGCTGTGAGGCCTCTTATGCTTGTATCATGATTTCGGTCTGCAAGGAGCGGGGATGTGTGTAATATGCAACAGGATCATATTAGTGCAAAGTCTGAGCCATGACAAAGGCTTTCTCCTTGACCAAGCTGTACTCTGGCTTCTCTGAACCCTCTTCTCAGCTAATCTGAACTTCAGCCTATAAAGACTACAGACCCTCAGCACAAATGACTTCATCCATTCCCATTTGGCTGGAATTTGATTCTAGCACAGTCTGATGGCTCAAGGCTGCTCTCCTAGGTTTAATCCAGCTCCTCTTAAAGGACCTGCCTGAAAAAGCTCAGTGTTCCCCGGAGAACTTACTGTCTGTTCCAAGCCAACACCCGGTGATTGACAGATCTGCCTCTGAACCCCATCTTCAAGCAGATTCTTTAGAAAGCTTACAAGTAAATTTTTTTCTCTGCCCTTTGAGATATAATGCTACCATCCAAACTGTTTTCTCGGGGACCTGAGTGACTCTGCTACAGACTCAATGGGAGGGTGTCTTGCTTTAGCCTCTACCGCTGCCTCCTGTTGGTTATTAGGATAGGAGACGTGGGATCCCTGGGTGGCGCAGCGGTTTGGCGCCTGCCTTTGGCCCAGGGCGTGATCCTGGAGACCCGGGATCGAATCCCACGTCGGGCTCCTGGTGCGTGGAGCCTGCTTCTCCCTCTGCTTATGTCTCTGCCTCTCTCTCTCTCTCTCTCTCTCTCTCTCTCTCTGTGACTATCATAAAAATTAAAAAAAAAAAAAAAAAAAGGATAGGAGACGTGTGTTTCTCTTCCAGGTAAGCACTAGTTAACAAAACCAGATGATCTAGTCACATGGACCAACCCCCCTCAATCCCCTCCAGGGCTTTTTCCGTAGCACATCCCAGCCTTTACAAAGGCTTCTGCCTTTTGGCAGAACTGAGTTCAGTTCAGGCTGGATTCTCTCTCCTATTGCAATAGACTGTGACTGAATAAAATCTCTCCCCACATCTTTACTCCCTCGCTTTGTTTATCTTTAACAACAGGTCTCAGGGGCACCTGGATGGCTCAGTAGTGGAGTCTCAGGTCTTGCATTGGGCTCCCTACAGGGAGCCTACTTCTCCCTCTGCCTATGTCTCTGCCTCTCTCTCTCTCTCTTTGTTTCTCTCATGAATAAATAAAATCTTAAACAAACAAATAAACCAGGTCTCAATGAATATCAGATGATCTTGTCTGGACCCCAGAAACTCCACAATGACCTTCCAAACCTCAGTGGTATGAGGTACCTCACCCCAACCAGTCCACTCCCATAATTCAATCTAAGCCATTATTATCGAATTGGAAATTACCTAACTGCTTTTGGTCTAGTTATTTACCCATCTCGTTTCTGTTCTTTCAGGGCTCCATACGAGGGGTGTCACATCTGGGCATCCATCAGGGCAAATCCTTTTAGGACAGGGATAGAGTCTTTCCTCTTTTTTCTCTTAGTACCACCTCTGCCACAGAAATCATGGTATTGGAAAATATGTTTGCTGCTGTCATGTTGCCTTGTTTGCCTTGGCTTTTCAAGGACTAAATTCTAAAACTTGTGCAGATTTATAAATGTGGGAAAACAGTCAGCAAATAATGTTTGTGTCTCAAGTGACTTAAATTAACTTTGTATTATTTTATGGGACAATGCACAAAGAAAATATTCTCCAGAGTCTCCTTTATAAGAAAGAGGGTGGAATTACTTTTTAATCTGTATTTTTAAGCTCCAAATATGAAATATTTTAAACACATATAAAAGTAGAATAGTGTATTACACCATTCTCTACCCATTAGTATTACAGATTACCATAGTATGATATTTCTTTTCTTATTTCTCCCTGGATGTACTATATTCCTAATGATAATCTTTATGAAAGAGCTAACTTTTTTGTGCATTTTTATTGAAATTCTAGTTAGTTTACAGACAGTGTTAGTTTCAGGTGTACAATATAGAGATTCAACACATCTTTTTATTACCCGCAGCTTATCACCACAAGTGCACTCCTTAATCCCCATCACCTATTTATTTATTTACTTTTGTTATCTTAAGTCTTTATTTAAATTCTAGTTCGTTAGTGTATAGTGTAATATGGGTTTCAGGAGTAGAATTCAGTGCTTCATCACTTACATATAATACTCAGTGCTCATCACACATGTGCCCTCCATAATCTCCATCACTCATCTAGTCATCCCCTACCCATCTCCCTCCATCAACCTTTGATTTGTTTTCCATAGTTAAGAGTCTCCTATGATTTGCCTCCCTCTCTCAAAAAGAACTAGCTTTTAAATTCCACAGATGTTGATTGTGTACCAGCTGGGTGTTGGTTCTCCTTTGTTCGTGATGGCTGTTATTCAATGTTAAGAGGATATTACTTGCCAGCCTCAGAAGGCCATGATTTGGGGTTTATTCCAGCAAGAGTGATGCAGCTGGGCTGAGTTGTGTGTTGTGTCCCCTTCAGTCTCTCTCCTAACTGACAGCAGTTTCTTAGGTCTGGGATAGGGTTAAGAGCATAGTTAGGACCATCTGAAAATTAACTTACAAAGTGCAATGGCTAACATGGCTTCAAAAGCCTGCCCCTTAGCCACAGGATTTCACACAGGCCATACTGGGTGTGATGTACTGTTTCCTTGATAATATAAAGATGTTATTCAAATTCAAACTATAAATCCAACAGCCGTTTAATTTCTCCATAGCATTAGGGCATTTATACAGGAACATTTATTTAGAAGAAAAAGTCTTACTAAAATTATATGAGGGCCTCGTTTTTATTTTGAATGGACTGTATCAAAGCTCCAGACTACAGGATTCAGTACACACAGGAATAAAAATTAATCAGTGCAATGTGTTTATGGCATGGTTATTATTTGCCCCATAACTATGTTTTTGTATAGCCACTTAAATAAATCAAGGCTCCAGCTTAACTGACTTGTTTAGAAGAAGTTTATTTGCAAATAAGAGAGTTCACCAAAAGGGAAGGGGCAATTTACTATTTATTAACATGAGTACTGGCATCCAATTATTGTTTTATTAAAAGACCAAAGGCATTGGAAAAAATTGCAATGTTTCCATCGTTATTATTTGTCTTTGATGCAAATGACTTTCCTGTTTTTGTTGTTGTTTTTGCAAATGGCTTTCCATGTAATGCCCAAGACAGCTGCCCTCATCCCAACCTCCTCATTTTTTTACGTAAACATGAAGTAAAACCTGACAATGGAATCAGCACAATCAGGATGTTGGATAAAAGTGGAAATGGTCCATGCTCCTGTTGCTCCCTCCAACCTCCCTTTTCTTTCCCTTCTGTTCTCAGCAGAACCAACAGTGAGAATCTGCCCCTATGATCCCAACCAGGCCTGAGAAGGTATGGAACAACAAAGTGTACCTCTGAGTGTTCTGTTGGATGAGGAGCACAACTTTTTACATGTTCACTCTAACAAGTGTCTAGGAAATATGACTAGTTGAAAATTTTTCTGCTGAAATAAGACACCAGGAGTCTGAGAGGAAGCAAAGGAAGGCTGTTTGTTGCCTTGTGTGTATTAAAGAGGGCATTTGGGGAACACTCTGAAGGAAAGGATCAATCCGGGAGTATTTTTGCTCAACCTAAGGAGTGGAATGCTTAGACGAGAGTTTCGGATAGTTTTATTTGCCACTTCAGTAAGTCACTGTGCCTCAATGGTTTTACCGGTTTTCATCTTTTTAAAATAAGTGACAGGTATTGGGATGTCCCAGTCATAGAGTGAGAATGTGATTGATTCCTCAATTAGAAAAGTAATTCATATTTATAAATACCATCAGGATGCCTTCAGGCTTCAAAAAATGTTCTTAGCAGATGATCATTCTATGCTTAAGACTGAGCATAACAAATACTATTGTTATAACAAAATATATGTCTTGACCTAACATATAAGTAATGTGTATGATTGCTGTATTGTATCCCAGTTCATCAGAAATAGTTAACTGTTAATGCAACTAGCAATTAATATAAACTTTTACCCTGATGTGGCAATTCTGTATCTGTAAACCAAACAAGACAAAATAGTTGTAATAATATGTTATTTTAACTTGTTGAGTGAGCAATCTGTTCATGGTCATCAAAAATTTTATCCTACTCATCAAATATATATTTACAGTTATGATTAAGCAATTCTCACGATAACACTCAAAACACAGAAACAGAAACAATTGGGCTAAGAAATATAATCTTAAATAAACTTCTTCTATTTTCCTGTTTACCCTTCCCAAAAGCATTTTACAGAAAACTAAGTAAAACACATTAAGTGATTCTTGTATTTCAGCGTATTCCTTACTAACTTTATGCTTTGATAATGAAAGTTACACTACTTGAAAAAATTACCCAAACAAAAGTTTTTCTGCTCTTAGAGCTTGGCAGCTCTCAATTCATTATTTGTTGGTAGTAGGATCTTATCTTCAAATGAAGTTTTATTTAAAATCCAGTACGTAAGAGTGAATTGTATGAAACTGCTCTAGGTTGAAAATGGGCATAGGGAGCTCAGAGTCCTACCCACTAAGTGTCTCCTGTGGCCAGAACTCAAGACTTCCTGCCCAGCACAGCCTGAAAAGCACTGCTGTAGCCCATCATAAGGAAACGTGTTCTTCATCTGGTACCAAGCAGAGGAGAAGTGTACACTATCCTGTTGGGAGTTGGCTGTCATGACTAGATCCTGTTCCCTGCCAGCCAGGTACGTTGCCCTCTGCTGAGGTCCTTCAGGGTTCCTGCCAGACCCATGGTACATCCTTTGTACTTTGTGATTCTGCAACCTTAGCCACAGGTGATTGGACGAGGGATGGGCACCTGACGTAAGGACAGCTATCTATAGGTTTTCCAGTGACATTCAAGTAACTGGCACAAAAATTCTGCTCAAATGGGCACTGCATTCTGGAGGATCACTCATTAACCTATCACTGTCTATGGGAAATTTGAACTTGGGATGTACCAAGAGGAAGGTAATAGGGAGATATACAGAAAGAAGGCAGAAAGCAGAAGACTTGAGACAACATGAATTGGAGTTATAGCAGGAGAAGTGAAAGAAGAGAAAAGAGCCGGGAAGTCCTAATGACCCAGAACACTGGAGAAAGAAGCAGCCGTCCCCACTTTAGTTCCCTTGCCAGATGATTGGGACCACTGGCCTGCCATGAAGGAAACTGGGATGGTTTCCCACTTTCCTGTGTATCTTTATAGAAATCTTTATCCCGCAAGGTGACCTATGCACACTCTGAGATTTCAATTTGCAAAAAATATCTCACTGACCTCCATTGGGTCATTTTCCTGCTTTAACAAACATATCATTCAATTCAGGAGATCACATGTACCACCAAGTTTAGACCCCTGTATCTCAGGACCCAGAACATCAAATGTGAAGCATGTGTCCTTCCAAAGTTCCACACCTACACCGTTGGCATACATCAGTAATTGAATGACCCTTTATTTTACTGTTGAGACAGGAATCAATTTCAGAAACTTTCAAGTAGTTCACTAGGCAGTTTATCAATCCATATTATTGATGCAAGAGTTGAAATCTATTTACCTTGCTTCAGTAGGTGTTTTGAGTGGAATTCTTTTTCTTTTATTATTTAGCAGAGTATTTGGATAGATCTATGGTTTGCAATACTTCCTTTAGTATCTGGAAGCTCCAGCTGGGGTATCTTAGGGGTTGCCTTTGGGGAACGAGAGGAAGACTCAGAGTGATGCTGAGTAATTGAAGTCTACATAAAACCTGAAGAGGTCCACTTTTGTTTGATATATGTATTGAAGTTCCTGGTAAAATTTTATATGAGAAAAAAAACTCTGTAACTAAACATAACATTTTTTTTAAATCACTAAATTATTATATCATCAGCAATTGGGCCACAGTGTTCGTACCACCATAACATTTCATAGGTTGATCTGACTGGAACCATCCACAGGCATAATCAGCCAACTATTTGAACTTCTCATTTTAAGATCAAAATTGGCAGAACAACATTTCTAAGTTCTGCTTTCAGGTTTTTGATTAATGTAATACTCTTTCACACATCAGTGACTTGGACATCACGACCAACCCATTTGACCTAATGGTTAACTTACAGAACACCTCACTCATATTTCTTTTCAGGTACTCACGAAACATTTACCAAGACAAACAATATTCTGAGCCATAAAAAATGATTAAATAAATTTAAAATGATTTAAGCCATAGTACATTTAAGCATAGTACATTCGTTTACCACAGTGGAATTAAATTAGAAATCAATAACAAAGATAAGAAAGCTGTCAAATATCTGGAAACTAACACACTTCTAAAAAAAAACCGAGTAATAAAGTAAATTAAAGGGAAATTAGAAAATATTTTGCACTTAATGCAAATGCAATCAAAACATATCAAAATTTGTGGTATACATTGAGATTCAGCTGACACAGTTATTAAAAGGGTAGTTTCTAGCATAAAAACGCTTATATTCGAAAAGAAGTTTCTGAAATCATTGGCTTCAGCTTTCACTTTAAGTATTAGAAAATAAAGAGCAAATAAAATCCAGAGTAAACAGATTGAAATAATTAAGATCAGAGTGAGAATCAGTGAAAGAGAAAACAGAAAAGCAACATAAAATGAATGAAACAGCAAACCAGTTCTTTGAGGAAATCAATAAAATTAATTTTAAAAAAACAAAACAAAAAAACCCCCACAAAATTCCAGCCAGACTGATCAGGGAAAAAAGAGAAAGAGAGAAGAAGAAGAAACAAGTCACACAATAAACAACATCAGGAATGCGAGAGGTAATAACACTACAGACTCAACAGATAATAAAAGGATAACAAGGGAGTATTACTTTAAAAAATTTTATGCCAATAAGTTTGGCAACTTAGATGAAATTCTCTGAAAGACATAAACTATGAAAGCCCATTTTACAAAAAATAAATAACCTAAATAATCCTGTATCTATTAAAGAAATTGAATTTGAAATTAAAACTTTCCCCCAAAGAAAACTTCAGGCTCAGATGACTTCTTTAGTGATTCTTATCAGATATTTAAGAAAGAAATACTACCAGCTTTACAAAAATTCTTCAAGAGAATTGCAGAGAAACAAATATTTCCCAACTCAGTCTAGCAAGCCAGCATTATCCCAATACTAAAAGAAATTATAAGACAAGAAATCTATATACTAATATCCTTCAGAAACTTAGTGCAAAAATTCTCTCTTTTTTAAAGATTTTATTTATTTATTTGAGAGACAGAGAGAGGAGAGAGAAAGAGAGAGCAAGAGAGAGAGAGAGAGAGAGAGAGAGAGAGCAGGGACAGGGGCAGAGGCAGAGGGAGAGGGAGAGGGAGGGAATGTCAAGCAGACTCCATGTTGAACACAGAGCCTGACATGGGGCTTGATCTCATCACCCTGAGATCATGACCCAAGCCAAAACCAAGTCAGAGCTTAACTGACTGAGCTACCCAGGAGCCTCCTTACTGCAAAAATTCTTAATAAAAGTTTAGCAAATTAAATCCAACATTACATAAATAGGATAATACATCATGGTGAATAGGATTTGTCCCAGGAATGCAAGGTTGCTTTAACATTAGAAAAGCAATAATTATAATCCACCATATTAACAGATTAAAATGAAAAATTGAACATCTCAGTAGATACATTTGGCAAAATACATTTGTATTTGGCATTTTGCCAAACCCAACATGTATTCCTCATAAGAACTCACAGTAAGTTAGGATTAGAAAGGAAAATTCTCAACCTAAAAAATGACTTTTACAAAAAAAGCTTATAGCTAACATTATACTTAATGATGGAAGACTGACTGAATGTTTTCTTTCTATTATTGAAACCAAGACAAGGATGTCCACTTTCACTCATCATTGAACTAGATATTCAACCAATCCAATAAGAAAAAAAGGAAAAACACTGCTGAGAAAAATTAGAGACCTAAATAAATGGAGAGATATACTATATTTATGGATTGGAAGACTCAATATTAGGAAGATGTAAATTATCCTCAAATTCAAATTCATCTATAGATTTAACATAATCTCAATCCAAATCCAAGCAGGATTTTTTTTGGTCAAAACTGGCAGGTTGACTCTAAACTTCATAAAGAAATGCAAAGGACTCAGAAGAGCTCAAACAACTTAGAAAAGGAATAGGAGGAGGGCTATATCCCTAAATAGAGGGCTTAGGCTTAACTGTAAGTGAAGGCTAATACTATCTGATATTAAGACATATTATAAAGCTACAGTAATCAAAACAGCATGATGTTCTCATCAAAATAAACAATTAGATCAATAGAACAGAATAGCAAGTCCAGAAAGTCCAGAGGTCTACACACATATGGGCAATTGGTTTTTGACAAAAGTACAAAGTGCAATTTACTAGAGGAAGGGAAGTCTTTTCAACAAATGGAAATAGAACAATCTACAATCCGTATACAAAGAAAAAGAACAAAAACCCCCTCTTCATTCCATACATTGCACAGCGTACAAAAATTAACACAAAATGGATCATTGATCCATGTATAAAAATCTAAAATTACAAAACTTGGATAACAGAAGAAATTCTTTGTGACCTTGAGTTAGGCAAAAACTTCTCAAGTGCAATATCAAAAATAAGATCTATACAATAAAACCTGAGTGAGACTTTACTAAAATCAAGAGTACCTACTATTTAAAAGTAGTTTTTGTTTTGTTTTCTTTTGTTTGATTGAGAAGTCATACCATAGACTAGGAGAAAAATGTTTACAAGTGATTCCTCTGATAAAGGATCTGTATCCAGAATATATAAAGAACTCTCAAACTTAATAATAAGATAACAAATAATACAATAAGTAATGGAAATATATGGACAGGCACATCACTGAAGATGTTACACAGATAGTAAATAAGGATGTAAAAAATGGCTTACCATCATTAACCATTAGCAAAATGCAAATTAAAATTACAATGTAATATCACCATACCCTATTAAAATATCTATTAGAATATCTAGATATTTTATATATCCCACTCTATTCGAATATCTAAAATGAAAGACTTACTATAATAAGAATCAGTGAGATTGGAACAACTGGAATTGCCATCACATCTTGTTATTGAAATTCTGAAAAACGTAAATACACGCTTACCACGTGACCTGGCCATTCCACTTCCAGTTTCCTACCCAACAGAAATAAAAGCATATGCCTACACAAAGATGTGTACATAAATGTTTATTGGAGCTCTATTGGTAATAGCCAAAAATTGGAAACAACCCAACAGTTCATAAATAGATGAGTGGAAAAACACATTGTGATATATCCATACAATGGAACAGTACTCAGCAATAAAAGAAATGAACTCTTAAAACACAAAACAACATGCATCAATCTCAAAATAATTATGTGGAGCGAAAAAATCCAGACAAAAAAAGTATGTGCTTTATCTTTCCCTTTTACCCAATTCTAGAAAATACCAGATAATATATAGCGGCAGAAAGCAAATTGATGATTTTCTGAGGATGGGGGCAAAGTGCAAAGAAAGATTAAAGAACATGAGAAAACTTTTTGATTGTATTGATAGCTTTATGGGTGTATACAAATGTGAAAACTTACCAAGTTCTACATTTTACATACAGTTTATTGTATGTTAATTATAATCAGTAACATTATTAAAAATATATGCATAAAGATGTTCATTGCACTATTATTTATAGTAACTCAAAATGGAGGCAACAAAGTGTCTAACAGTAGAGAAATGGCTAAATAAATAATGATTCATACATGCAATATAATTATGCAGTCACTAAAATATTTTCAGAGGATGTTTAATAACATGGGGAAAAGGTCACATCACAATGCAAATATTAATAAAGAGAATTCAAATTCTAGATTAGAATGATTTGAGTTTGTAAATTAAAATAAAATAGACACAAAGCAGAAAAAAAAGTGACTTTAACATCTGTGATACGCTGGCTGTTAAAATGCCGTTTTAAGAACAGGCATTTTAACATCTATCTTCAATTTTTGTTCTTGATTTCTTAGATCCACCTATCTGTCACTTGAATATAAAGTATATTAAGGAAGGGGAAAAGAAACTGTTAATAAAACTTTTATATCCTGGTAAACTTAATAGAATTTCGGTACATCTTTTTGTTGATTTTAATGAAAGTGTATATCTGAACCATAGATCAAATAGGATCTTTAAAAGGCACTTTTTTGCAATCTCTGTTCTTCGCAGATAACTAATGTCGTGAAAAATTAATCACTTTTTCCTGACCTCTGCTCGGGCAGGCTTGGATATATATGAGGTTGTGTTTATACACCGTTTAGAAGGGGCCATTCCAGAACCCAAGTAATGCTGTTATACCTTGCACAATAATTTTAGTGTTCAGAAATATGAAATCATCTTTTTTACCTAATAGAAGTTGTAGCAAAGTTTTTTTGCCCATCAATTGTCACCGAACATGGATCTCTTTTATGTGATTGCTATCAAAGGGAACACCTGATTTTGTGAAAAACCAACAAACCCCGTATTTGGCCGAACAATCCTGGAAAGTGGGATTTCTCAATCAGCAGATATTAAGTCCTTCATTCGAATGTAATAAACTTACTTTCTGCATTCTGCCTCCCATATTACGGCATGCTTACCATGAAGCTCAGGCATTCCCCACTCTAATGAGAAAATAGCGAAAGAAAACGGGCATATTATATTTGGTTTTGATTTAGGGAGTTCTAATCTCCAGGAGGTCACTAATTCCTTTGTGACTTCTCAAAAATGCACAGGACATCCCATTGCCCTTAATAAATCTTTAATCATCAAACAGGCTTTTGACAAGACTTGCACTGTACAGCCAAGTTCTACAAATGAAAGCAAGATAAACTTGTAAATCACCTGTCACCCAACTACCAAGGATTGTGCCCTCATCTCCAATTCTTCATTTTCCAGATTCGAGGGACCGAATTACAGCCTACAGAGAAGCTGCTTGGTGCCTTGGGGGAAGTGTTCATTTTCTAAAGAAGAATGGTAGCCGTTGAGAGCAAAGGTTGGAAGGGGAGAGGCCTCATCAATCTAGTTTTCCATACTATATATCTTGACAAAAAGATTCCAGCAGCTGCAAGGTGTATAAGAACTTTCTATTACTGAGGACATAAGGAAAGCACTTGTTTTTCGCACTTAACAAAATGTGGTTTGAGCAATTATGATGTTAAGTCGCACCCTGACAAAGTGAAATACCAAGTTCTGGATCCAAGTGTGTGTGACTGGCGTCCTGCCCATCTTCAGGGAAACATCGTGTTGGCTCCAATTACAAATGAAGCACATTTTCTGGTATAAACACTGAAGTCAGTGGCAAATCTGCCATGATGCTTGAAAGGAAAACATAAGGGCCAGAATGAATCACTAGGTTCTATACATTCCTCCGATAAAATACTTATTAGGCCAAGGGATGAATGCCTAACTGATAATAATATTGATAAAAAGCCTTCAGAGTGATTACTATATATAAAATGTATCCATTTTATTATTCCAATTGATTTGCTTATGACTTTCTGGAGACTGAACTAGAATTATACCCATTTTGCAGCTCAAGAAAGAGAGACTGACAACACCTTTTTACAGTGGCTTTGACAGAGCCAGGACAGAAGCCTAAGTCCATGGTGCTTTTAAGCTCTTCTCTACTACCCCATCCCTTCCTCAGACAGGTGAGCCTACCCATCCAAAATATTCTCTTTGGCCATTTAATTAGATTAAATTACCATTTTATTATAAGGTGTATTAGCACATCTCCAACAGGCATTCTTATTCTTACATATTGGGGAAAAATTACACAGGAAATTTTCCTTTAAAAAAAACCCCACCTCGGGGATCCCTGGGTGGCTCAGCGGTTTGGTGCCTGCCTTTGGCTCAGGGCGCAATCCTGGAGTCCCGGGATCAAGTCCCACATCGGGCTTCCTGCAGGGAGCCTGCTTCTCCCTCTGCCTGTGTCTCTGCCTCTCTTTCTCTCTGTGTCTCTCATGAATAAATAAATAAAAACTTTAAAAAAAAAACCCACCTCTGATATTTTTTAGTAATTAAAAAACCCAGTTCACTATGGATTTCAACATACTTTACATTTTATAAAATCTGGAAATGGTTTTGTTCCTAAAGAGTCAGTGGTTTTAGAGCAGGTTTCATCTTACAGGGCAAAGAGCACCCATTAGTGACATACATTTGTAGCCAGGAAAGGAACCTGGGAAAACCACATAGACGCCTCTGCCTTTTGTGGAAGCCTCGTCTATAAACCATTCCCCACAGTGTACCAGCACAATGGTTTCTTTTCCAATGTGTAAGGAATAAGATTTTCATTCACCTTTGCCATAGCTTTATTGATATGTAATTCACATAACACACAATTCATCCCATTAAAATGTACGATTCGGTGGCTTTATTTATTTTTTTATTTTTTAAATTTTTTTTTAGATTCGCTGGCTTCAGTATACTCACATGTCACTGTCTTAGAACAGTGCATTACCTCAGAAAGAGACCTTGTATTCTTTAGCTTAAACCACGTTCCCATTTTCTCCAGCCCTAAGCCACCATTAATCCACTTTATGTCTTTATAGGTTTTCCCAATAGGAACATTTCTGATCAATGGAATCATATGTTGTCTTTCACGTGGCATGTTTTTTTTAAATAATAAATTTGTTTTTTATTGGTGTTCAATTTGCCAACATATAGAATAACACCCAGTGCTCACCCATCAAGTGCCCCCCTCAGTGACGTGGCATGTTTTTAAGATTCACCCATACTTTATTCCTTCTTTATAACTGCATAACAATCCACTGTAGGTCTATATACCACTTTTTGTTTGTCCATTCATCAGTTGATAAGCATTTGGGATGTTACCACCTTTTCGCTATATGAATGATGCTGCTAGAAACATTTATATGCAAGCTTTTGTGTAGACATATGTTTTCATTCTTCTTGGGTGTACACTCAGGAGTAAAATTACTGGACCATATGGTAACTCTATGTTTAAATGCTTAAGGAACCTCCAGACTGTTTTAGAAGGTTGCTCGACCATTACAAATTGCCATTAGAAGTGTGTGAGGGTTCTGATTTCTCCGCATCCTTGCTCACACTTATTTTCTGACACATTTACTTTAGCCATTCTAGTGATGTCAAGTAGTATCTCACTGAGGTTTTGATTTGCATTTCCATCAGGATTAACTAATAATGTTGAACATCTCTTCATGTGCTTATCGGCCATTTGTCTATCTTCATTGGAGAAATATGTTTTCAGATCCTTTGCCCATTTTATAGTTGAGTTGTCTTTTTTATTAGTGAGTTGTAAGAGCTCTTTATAAATTCTGGACACAAGTCGCTTGTTAGATATATGATTTGCAAATATTTTCTCCCATTCTGTGGGTTGTGTTTTCACTTTCTTGATGGTGTCCTTTGATGCACAAAAGTTTTTAGTTTCAATGAAATCCAATTTATCTATTTTTTTTTCTTTTTTTGCTCTTGCTTTTGTTGTTCTAAGAATCCATTGCCAAAGGTGAGGTCATGAAAATTTAACCCTAAGTTTTCTTCTGGGAGCTTTATAGTTTAAGCTATTTAATTTAGGTCTTTGATTCATCTTGAATTAATCTTTTTATATGGTGTGAGGTAAGGGCCCAACTTGATTCTTTTTCACGTAGCTATCCAACTGTCCTAGTACCATTTGTTAAAAAGATTGTTCTTTTTCCTTGAATGGTCTTGGCACCCTTTTCAAGAAAACCCAAAAAGTTGACCATAGACATATTGATTTTTCTAGACTCTCAATTCTATTTATCTATATTCTATATGTCTATCCTTATTCCCATGCCAGTGCCATTGTTTTGCACAGGATAAGATTTTACAAACATCAATGGTTGACACAATCCAGGACTTCGCAACTCCAATAATGATTAACCAGCATTTAGTTTGGCAGATAATTTGGCTCAAATGATCCAACCACTTTTTGGAACCTTATACTAAACCAGTAATAAACTGCCATAAAGTTGCATGCTATCTACCATGTTTAGGATAAAATTTGCATGACAAAAATGTCACATTTCCTTATTGATTGCGCTTTTTGAAAATCAAAATCTCAAAATAAAATAAATTATACAATATTGGAAGAGGAAAAACAACTTAGACATTATCTAGGGCAATCTATTTTGTTGTATGGTTTTTACAGATTAAAAATCAGACCCTGACTGTTGAGTTAAGCCTAACCTAGGGTTGGGGCATGATTAGTTTTGAGGTACTCTAGATGGGTAGAGAATGAAAAGATATTCCATTGTGAGTGAAAGTTTGCAAAGACTTGCAGGTCCACACTCAGTTCTTGGAAGCTATGTTTGGCCTAGCTGGATCGCGAGTCTTGGACATTGAGCAAGTGAGCAAAGTCATGCTCGAACTAAAGGTTCTGGAACCCTTGGGCCTCACGGAGGTCATGGTTTATGGCTCTTACTTGTACAAGCTCTGGGCCAGGTGGATGGTCCAGTCCATGGCTGAGTGGCATCACCAGCAACAGGAACAGGAATACTCAAACTTGAGGATACCATGAAAGCCCTATAGCTAAGTGCTTGGATAAAGCAACCAACGTACCTGGAATCAGGATTTGAGGAGTAGACTATGTCTTCAGAGTTGGACTGGATCTGGTCTGGTTGAAATTCTGCTCCAGCCTGACAAGGAAAAAACCAGCTGATTTTGGGTCTCCACCTTTGTCTCTGAGTCTTAATGTGGCTTTTCCCCACAAGCTTACTAATTAAAGAATAAACTTCTAAATAAATTTAAAAAAATCAGACCTTGACTGTTCTCATAATAAAGGTGCTATCTTCTTCCAAAGTGTGACCCAAAAAGCATTTGCTCCATTAAATTTATTTGCAGACTAGAAATAATTCAGGTATTTTGACAGACTGAATCTCTCTAAAGGGAACAACAATTATTGGTGTGGACAGTTTATCAACATCTTTTTTTTGTAGCCAAGACTCATCACACAGAGGGTGTGTCAGCAAATATTTAGATGACAGACTTTTGTATTTGTCTTCTGGATACTTGGCCCCATGTGGACCCCAGAAAAATCTTATTAGTAAAGATCAATTTAAAATAGAGACATATTGAGAAAATACCTGTCATATTTTGAAACAAAACACTAACAAAATAAAATAATAGAAATCATAGAATGAGTGATTTGGGAATATTTTCTTATTCTGAATACCTTGTATATTTGAATTTTTCATTAGTCTGATTGATATAGATTTCTAGTGTGTTCATTTAAAGGAATATGGTTTTATTGATACTGAACAAAAGCTCCAGTGCTCTGCTATGAACTGAATTGTGTCTCCCTCAAATTCGTATTTTGTAGCCCTGACCCCCAATGGGACTATATTTGGAGACAGGGCCTGAGAAGAGGTGATAAAGGTGAAATGAAGTCATCAGGGTGGAGCCCTGATCCCATAGGGCTGGGGTTCTTGTAAGAGGAATAAAGATGAGAACCCACTCTCTGTCCGTCTGTCTGTCTGTCTGTCTGTGTGTGTCTCTCTCTGTCCACCATGTAAGGACACAGCAAGGAGGTAGCTGTCAACAAGCCTGGAAGGGAATTCCCACCAGAAATTGAACTTATCAGCAATGAGATATAGACTTCCTAGCCTCTGGAACTGTGAGAAGTAAATTTCTGTTGTTCAAGCCACACAGTCTATGGTATTTTTATTATGGTAGTCCAAGCTGACTGGTAAAGGCTCTTTGATGTCAAAAACCAATCTAGACAATTGTTCAGGATCAGAGTCTATCCAGCAGTTCAAATTATTGTATGCAATTATTTTTCATTGTAGTTACACATGAAAGGATTATATGAAGATGTAAGAGGTATAACCCGGAAAGGGTGCCTCCAATCTGTTATAATCATCCCATCACTTAGAGAATAGATGGTTGCACATTCCATGAATATGCAACTTGATCTGTAAGATGAATAAGGAGATGCAACTCATACCACATCTTAAAAAAATTAATTAACTATTTCAGAGAGAGAGGGCATGAGCGGAGGGAGGAACAGAGGGAGAAGATCTCAAGCAGATCCTGCACTGAGCACAGAGCCTGATGTGGGGCTCAATCCCAGGACCCTGAGATCACGACCTGCTGAAATCAAGTCGGATCCTTAACTGACTGAGCCACTCAGGTGCTCCCCCATACCACAGTTGTTTTTTTTTTTTTTTAAGATTTTATTTAGTTATTTGACATAGAGAACACAAGCAAGGAGAGAGGCAGGAAGTGGGAGAGGGAGAGGCAGGATCCTGGAGGAGCAGGGAGCCCAATGTAGGGGTTGATCCCAGGACCCTGGGATCATCTGAGGCAAAGACAGACACTGTGAGTTTGCCACCCAGGCACCCCCAGGCCGCATTTTTTTTCTTTTTTTGCATTTTTTAATAGCAGAAAAATAGAGTATTTTTTAGTTGAAAACATTTCTAGAAGAAGGAGGCAAAGAGGAAAAAAAGAAGGAAGAGGGAAAGAAGTTTTTTTTTTTTTAAGAGAGAAAACAGATAAAGAAAATAACTTTTTCTTCGTGTTTGCTTGTCTGTAGGCATCAGACGGCCCTGCCTTTGAAAAAGTTTAAAATCACACTACACTATTTAAGTACCAATACAGGAAAGCTGCTTCAGTTATAGAACTGCTACACATACATTTAGGCTGAGAACTTAAATGTTCCACATGAACTCATGTATGGTTGACACGAAAGAACCCCAAGCTTGAATATTTTTAAAGAAATCTAATCAAGGCTAAGGAAAAGAATTTTAATCTTAAAAACGTAGGTTATTTCTGGAACTACAACAATGTACTTGAACTAATGCAAACCAAGGAAACATCTTAATAATCAGAACTCTAGGACCTAAAAAGTCATCGAAAAATTCTTTAAAATATTAAAGATTTAAAATTCCCAGTCAAGATTTTCTTTTTCTTTTTTCTTTTTTTCCCCAGCCAAGATTTTCAAAAGAGGTGCAGTACTGCGGGCCAGGTGAAGAAGGCCATGCTATGCACCACACTGAACTGGTTAACTCATTCGCCTGTTAATCTACCCATTTATCAATCATTTTTAGAGACTCTTGGTCCAATTCCCCTTTGTATGCCCGACTCTGCTAACACAGATGACCCAATGAGTGATTATTTTAACAAATGGGACCACTGTAATTGCACTGAAATTCCACTAACTCATTTCCAGAGGACATTACCACTGACGGGGACAGAAAGAACTTGTGATGTCTTTCAAATTCTTACGAAAACTCTCTCCGGGTCCAAGAAAGGGATCTGCTCGTGGAGCCCATCGCCAATGAGGTCAGATGTTTCTGCCCAAGAAAAGGTCATTCGGCATTTGCGACACCTGCCTTTTTTAAAACAGTTTCCCATTTTACCTCGTGACTGTGGCTATGGTTTTAAGACAAACCTACCATGTTGGTCTCCTGAAAAGTGCAAAATGGGAAGCCCGGATTGTCACAGACATTGGAAGAGACAAGAACCCACCAGCAGAGGCCAGAACTGGGGACAGATCGCACTTATAGGTGGTTCACCAAATGATTTTGGCAGAGACTGAGGAGCACTGCTAGAAGATTCTAACTCCTCTCTGACTCTTGCACCTGAAATTTCCTCCACCGTTATTATAAAAATTCTGAATTAGGCCTAATGCAGAGAAGGCCATCATCTTCAGTTTTGGCAAGGCCCTAAACCCACCACCCATTCATTCATCCAAGTATTTATTGATAACCTCTGTGACGGGCTCTGATATATAAACCCCTTTATATACCTAGATTAACTGCTAACAGCACGTTACATTCAGACCACAGTGAATTGGACTAGAATTGATTTAATTCGCTCTATGTTTTCTTTATTGTTTTGAGAAAGACATCAACTTTGGAGTACTTTAGGGGATCCCTGGGTGGCTCAGTGGCTTAGTGCCTGCCTTCGGCCCAGGGCGTGATCCTTGAGTCACAGGATCGAGTCCCACACCAGGCTCCCTGCATGGAGCCTGCTTCTCCCTCTGCCTGAGGGAGAAGTGTCTCTGCCTCTCTCTCTCTCTCTCTCTCTCTCTCTCTCTCTCTCTCTCCTCTCTCTCTCTCTCTCTCTCTCTCTCTCTCTCTATATATATATATATATATATATATATATATATATATATATATATATCTGGTGAATAAATAAATAAAATCTTAAAAAAAAAAAACTTTGGAGTACTTTAGACAAAAGTTACAGTCTCCATGTGCACACAGTCTAACTTGCCAAACCTCTTCCCATCTGAATCTCCAGACCATGTTGTTAGAGCTGGCTTGAGGGATGGCAGGAAACATGACAGGGAAATGTCTTCAAAACCTGCTGTGCCCTGGAGTAGGATGATGGCTACAGAAAGCCAGATGCTGGCATCCTCTTGTTCTTAAAGGCTTACCCTGAGGCCTGTCCCTTGCTGACAGTCCCTGGTGATAGTGGCCTTCATTCCCTAGCTGGAGAGCTTAATGGCAGCAACCTTAAGGCTTCTGAGATAGGGATATTTTCTTTTTCTTTCTTTTTTTTTCTTATTTTTAAGTGGGGGAAAGCTTTGCAGATCAAGCAGCAAGAGGAGCATCGGGAAGGCAGCCTCCGCTAACCCAGGGCAACCTAATTTTGAGCTAGAATCAAAGTGTGTGTGTATGTGCGAGGAGCCAGCCAGCCAGAGATCTGGTCCCAGGGCGGTGTCTTCTGTCTCTTGTCCAGTGTGCTAAGGAGACAAAGCAGAGTGGGGAAGAGAGCTGTATTTCCAGCTTTGACAGGCCAGATTATAATTAGCTAAAAAGCCTCTCTGCCCTGATCTCCAACATATTTGTTTTGTAAGTTATGAGCTGTCCTTGGAGGACCAGGACCTGAGTCTGACTACACACACTCTCACTTACTAGCTATCTGGGCCTCATTTCCTCATTAGCATCCAACTCCCAGGTTTGCTAGGAAGATACAATGTAAAGGATAAGCCCCTAACCTCTGGTGCATAGTGGGCACCCCAGAAGGTGTGCGGAGCCTGAATTTCCATAGTTGCTCTCTCTATGTGTGTGTCCCTTTGTTTACTTTGGCTTTGTATCTCTTCCTACTCTCAGTAGATCTTTAGTGAGTTGCCCAAGTCCCAAACTGAGTTTTTCCCCTCCTGGATGTTAGAAGAGAGAATGATCCTAACATACAAGGAGCTTTACCAGTATGTTTTTTAAAATAAAACATATGACTCTCAAAACCATGTTCTTCTTCTTTTTTTTTAAGATTTTATTTATTTGTTTGAGAGAGAGAGAGAGAGAGAGCATGAGAGGAAGGAGGGTCTGAGGGAGAAGCAGACTCCCCATTGAGAGGGGTGTCTGATGTACGGCTCGATCCCGGGACCCCAGGATCATGACCTAAGCTGAAGGCAGCAGCTTAACTGACTGAGCCACCCAGGCATCCCTCAAAACCATGTTCTTAAAAAAAAAAAAAAAAAAAAATCACATTTTTGGTCACCCTTTGGGCACATATGTTTTTCTGCATACATGTCCCACAACTTTCTTTTGCAAACTACGAAGCAGTTCAAATCTAGGAAAAGCTGATTTTTCTGAAGTCTCCTCCCCATCTTTCCCTCCTTTTTTTTAGGGGTGAGAATCAGGATGGATGAGGGACAGGAAGCAGGAAGTTAACAGCATGAACTAGTGCAGTATAGAGCGTAAAAGCCAAGCAAACAATCACACTTGGACAGACATCGGTGTCCTCGTTTCTAAATTGGGGGGAAAATGCCTAATTACATCAAGGTTGTGAGGACTGAAATAGATAATGCAGGTAAGCTGCCCAACACATTGCCTGGTATATAGTATGTGTTCAAGAAAAGTTGGTTATTTTCACCTCTTGTCTGTGACTTCTAAAGTCACAGATTCACGCATTTTCTGAATTCCCATAGCCTCCTCTTCTATCATGCTTTGTGACTAACTTGTATTACGGTAAAGGAGTGTAAATCCTCTCCCTTCTCTTCAGGACACAGACTCTGCTTCATCCTAGTACATCCCAGACACCTAGCCCCGTACCCAGCATTCATTTATGGAGTGGATAAGACAGCCAATGTAATTGGGAGGGGACTGTGTGTGATTTTAAAGAAAGCAAGTTCTAAATAAATAAGTAAATAAGCAAGCAAGCTCTAGTAGGCAGTAGACTCTAAAGACAAACCTTCCAGGAGTGGGGGAATATTAATTAGGAGGAAGGGAAAGGAATTTCCATTTGGCTTTGCACCCAGCAAAGCATTAGGATGTGCTGGGGGCAGATCAATGGCAAGCTCTTGCATGCTCAGGATGCCGGCTGCAGACCGAGGTTCTTTACTGTGGAAATGGAATGTTAGTGTCCAGGTTGAAAGAAGTAGGCACTTGAATACCCCAACATGCCCCGGAGCCCAGGGCAGAATGGGGGAGTCTTTCAAAGGGCATAAGAGAAAGGCAAGTAGTATGTCTGTTATGTGTATTTACAAACAATGTGACTTTACAAAGTTTTTGTTAAAAATGTACAGCATCAGAAGGCATGCTGGTAAAATAATGTATCTTGGAAGTGGCTTTCCTATGAAGAAAACACAAATTCCTATTTGCTGAGGTCAAACACATAGATTGTGATTAAAATCACAAATCTTCAGCTGAAATCACTGTTTTGTTAAATAGAAACAGTGAGGGGTAGAGTGGGTGGAAACGCTTGCTTCATTTTCTGCCCTAACTTCACAGAATATGGAGGGATCTATTTTTCTCCAAGACAGAAACCTAATGAAGTATGGTGAAATTTGCCTAGAGACTCTCATTGGAATGGCACTTACTTAAAAAAAAAAAAATTCTATAGCACAGCTTTTAGAGTTTAAACAATCAAGATACCATATTTGAAAGGCATTAGGAAACAAGGCTACTTTTCACTGGCCTAGAGAAATCAATCCCCCAAAGCAAATTTGGCAAAATTGTCCCTTGTGTAATAGAGAGGGGGCTGCATGGAATAATTTCAGGTTTATGCTGTGCTTGGTGCAGTGTTGGCTATATAACGGGGGTTAAATAAAATAATACCAACATGTGACAAAGGAGCCTCTCATTCTTGCTGCTAAACCCACATACCAGATGGTTATACGCACCCGTAATCAAGCTCAGAGCCGTGCGGCCCGGGGGTTGGCGAGGTAGCTCTGAGTCAGGCCTTCTCCCTTCCTCTTGTGGAAGAGCTCCCCTACCTCCACAAACTGTTATTAAAAGCCATGCTGGTGGTTGTGAGAGCTCAGAGAGCCTTGGATCAGTCCAGACAATTCATGAATGACACTGATTTCCCTCAACTCTGGGCAGAATGTCTCTTGACCACCTTCAGAAGGGACTTTCTTGTGAGATCTGTAAATAAATTGGGCCACCTCCACTAGAACAGTTGAGGTTGGCTGTTTAGGAGATGTCTGAAAGGATTAGCTCCTTAAAAAAAAAAAAAAAAAAAAAAAAAAAAAAAAAAAAGTCTTCCTGGAGAACACTGGGCTGAGTGAAATAAGTCAGTTATGAGAGAGCAAATCTTGGATGATTTCACATACAGGAGGTCTTTAGCATGGTCCAATGCATAAGAGACAGGAAGCAGAATGGTGATTGGCAGGGGGTAGGGAAGGGGGAGTCTTTGTTTAGTGGGTACAGTCTCAGTTTTGCATGATGAAGATGGATGGTGGTGATGGTTGTGCAAAAATGTGAATGTCCGTAATGCCGCTAAGCTGCACACTTAAAAAATGGTGAAGGTGGTGAATTTTATACACTGTGCATTTTACCACAATTTAAAAATACATAAAATAAACATATAAATAAAAACCTAGTAAGTGGTTATTTTCTCCTGAGGGTCAGTGAAAACCATGGAGAGCAGATGCATTTTGGAATATTTTAAAGGTGGTTTTCCAGAAGACTCTTTCATGTCAGTGTTGGCTCCTCCCAAAGCATGAGCTCTTCTGGGGCAGGGTGATGCCATCTTCATCTTTGTGTCCTTATGGCTCAGAAGATGAGGTCCACAGAGTCCCCAGGCTGCTTAAGACGGTCCAAATGTCAAATGGTTTCTTCCATTTTACCAAAAATTAATTTAAAGAAATCAGATCGCTTCTAAAGCAACTGAATTCAGTGGGAGGAGAAATGTATTTCTCTCTGAAATTTGAAGTTACGTAAGTCAAACTTCAAAGAACACCAGCACATTCTTTCATGCCGCATATGGTTTTTGAACTGAAGAGCTCAAACCTTTGGTGCTCTGACCTCATGTTTCCTCATATCTGCAGCCTGGGAAATTGAACTTCATATGGGACCAAACTGCGTTATGTGTCAGTTATTGACTCAGCAGAGAAGGGCCTGATCAATAATTACCTGAAAGAAAATGCTAGTTTGATTCGAAAAATGAAGCTCATGTTTTTATGATCAAAGCACCTTCTCAGAGAAGCTCATACCCTTTCATTGATTATGCCCCCACTTGGTGGCACACAGAGCTCCCAAAACATTTCTCACTTGAAGTTCAAGGTAAGGCTGCTTCTCTTGTACTTGTGGTCTGCGCCATGCGATTTAAAGAAAGGGAGTATCTTTGTGTCTTAGGGTTTTGTCTCCCCAGTAATATTTTAGTTTTCATTTTTATATCTGAATCGCGATGAGTCCAAAAGATGAAAAAAATTCTACCTCTTATCAGAAATCTGATGAAGGAAGACAAACATCATCTGTGTGTGCCTTGAGATATTACACACTTCTAAAATCAATAGGTTAATCAGGACCATAAAGAAGAGAAGAAAACAGAAATGAAATAACAGAATTGATTCTAAAGATGATTCCATTCTGCTGTAGAAGTCAAATAATGGAAACCCAAGAGGAAGTGCAAATGGCCAATAAACACGTGAAAAGATGCTCAGTCTCACTGTCAGGAAAATGGAACTTAAACCATGTTTTTTTTTTTTTTTAAATCAGATTAGGAAAAAGCAAAAAAAAAAAAAAATATTTGATAACATCCAGACTGGGTAAAGATGAGGAGAAAAGGGCAATCCAATGCACGTTTGGGAAATGTGCTGCTTCCAGACAGAGCCTGAATGACAGGAATGTGCAGAGTACATAAGGTCCTAGGAGAGGAAGTCATTGGGAAGGATCATTGTTCTTCACCAAGCTCATTATTTTATCTTCCACTGAGATTGTTGACCTGCCCCATCAGATACCCTAATCTTTGCTTAGTGTGTCTGAGCTGCTGCAGAATCAACTTCTGAGGAGCTCAGCAGTGTTTGGGCTACTCTCTTTCCCGCTTGCCTCTTGATCTCACTCCTAGCCCACTCCAGCAGTGAATCTTGGTGTTCTCAATGGGAAAAAGCAATGCCCACTCACCCTACTACATTTTGAATGCCCCGTCATTGTGCAAGTCGGCAGGTCCTATACCCCTGGGTAGGGAGCTTCTCACCAGCTCAGTGCTGGATGTGTACCTCCCTACCATCCGGACCATTTACTGAATGCTTGCTGTTATCAGGCAAAGCACTGCATTTTGTCATCAGCCATTTTTGTCCTCCAACAGTTCTATAGCATAATTATTATTTTTATTCATATTTACAGATGAGAAAACAGAGATTTAGGAAGTTTAACTATCTTTTGTGAGGACACCCAGCTTGTAATTGGCAGCAAAATCCCTATTTTTCTGGTTCGGCAGTGTCACCTGGATGTAAAATTTGAGGGGTATGAAAACACACTTTTCTACCATTTCTTCTCCTGGATGATACTGCCTCTGACCAAATCCTTGCAGAAATGGCTAACCTCTGGGGTGCTAACCACAGGCTGGTGACTCCAATGCCTAAGACTTAAACCCTAGGCTCTGCTTCCTTTTTTCCCTGAGGCACCAGGCATCCACTGCAGAGACTGGCTCCCACCCTGCCATGGTCACTGCCAGTCCTGTGGGCATGTCAATCCCTGTGCCCCTCCACTACACATTCATTGGATAAAGAGGCCACTGCTCTCACTGCTGCCACTGGTGGAACCTGGTCTCTGCCTAAGCTGACGTCAGGGGCCTCCCCATGGCCCTCCGTAGTGCTCTAACTTTGATCTGTTGCACTCTTTGCTTCTCCTGGGAAAACGGCCAAAACTTCAATGAGTTTGCCTCAATTTACCCTCTTAAATTTGAACCCCGAGGGCTGCCACCTTTGTGTTTCCCCCCTGTGTCCCATTGGGAAGTAGAGAGAATAGCCTCCTTCTTTCTATGGCAGAGTGTATGCTGTTTTGTCCCATAGACCTGTCTGGAAAAGCAAGATAATGGTCCATGGATGTGGGC
Source organism: Nyctereutes procyonoides (assembly GCF_905146905.1). Taxonomy (NCBI): domain Eukaryota; kingdom Metazoa; phylum Chordata; class Mammalia; order Carnivora; family Canidae; genus Nyctereutes; species Nyctereutes procyonoides. Next base: position 24,723,348 of record NW_026575036.1, on the reverse strand, counting down.
AAGACTCTGTCCCTATCAAGATCTCCAGCCTCTTCATACCGAGGCAGCATGGTGACTCCTTTGACCTGCGACACTTGGCACAGGTATTCACCAATCAGAACTTTAGAAATCTTTTCTGAGTATGAATCAACACTGAGGAATATCAAGACACCATCCCGCTCATCCCACTGACTTTGAGCAAAGAATTAGGATACTTGGTATAAAAAAAATTTGCTTCAAGGAGATGAAGCAAGAAAATTAGAACTTTAGTGGACTCATCTGAAGATATGCCCGGACAGCCCAGCCACATGTAAAAATCCATCCTAAGAAGTATTCACAACATTAAATGTTTGCTTTCTGTATTAATATGGACTTATCATGAGTGACAGTCATTGACTCAAACTCACTTGAGCTGGAAAGAGGAGTTTAAAGTCTCCTGTATCTGAACCATGGGAAAACTCATAGAAGACTGGACTTTGGTATGTCTGAAGCTAGGAACTCCCACTGCTCTGGGGTTCTCTTTGTCTCTGATCTCTGCCTGTCTCTGCGTATTGGAGTCCCTGTAAATTCAGGGTTACCATGGAAGAGTTTGAGTGGAGAGGAGGTTGGGCACAGACCACAGCCGCCCAAGCTCGCATCTCCTCCACCCCACTGCCAACAAGGGAAAAACCTTTCCAGCAGCTCCACTTAAAAAAATCCCAAAGAAAGTTTCAAATAGTCCTCTTTTGGATCATGTGGCCATCTCTGATAACTGGAATGGGCTTTATTATCATGAGAAAGAGAAAAGAGTGCTGGGCAGAAATGGAAAGTGACCATTACAGTTCTATGCAATGAAACAGTGTTTGTAAAACATACATTTATTTTATTTAACTCCCATCATCCTCTTGTTTTTTTAAATAGTTGAAATAGGTATCCACAGAGAGGATTCCAATTGATAGGATTGCAATCATTGGAAATTAGATCTTAACATATTATCCATATTTTTCCTTTATGCCATATTGCAATTTTAATTATTTGATTATCCTATGATCATTTGATTATTGCCTGTCTGCTCAGCTGGAGTGTGAACTCCATGAGGGCAGGGATCACAAGTTCTTTTATTCACCACTATTTCCCCAGCACCTAGAACATTCCTGGCACGATTGAATCAATCACCCGCCTTGAAAGATCAAATGAAGAATCCGCTCAACCTTGATGCTAGATTCAATCTGAGGCCAGCCCTGGATGATTCTAAAGTTAAAGAACCATGAATTAAGAAACGCTGACAGAAAGCAAGAGAAAATGAGATGAATGCCTAGAACTAGAAGATCCAACGAGCTTCACCTGACAGGGAATCCAGAGAACAGAGACACCGACATACGAAAAAAATAGTGTCTGAGGAGCTAAATGTCAAAACCTTAAAATGGCTATAAAAGAAAGAGGTTCGAGAAAGAAAAAAGAAGGTTCAAAGCTTCAGCCAGTTCTGAAAATTTTAAAGTTTACTCAACAAGTTGACATTTATTTTTTATTTTTTTATTTTTATTTTTATTTTTATTTATTTTTTATTTTTTATTTTTTCAAGTTGACATTTATATTACACGAGTACAGACCTGAGCTTTATATTACATGAGGACAGACCTGAGCTTTATATTACATGAGGACAGACCTGAGCTTAAGAAACTTACCACCTGTCACCATATTTCTATTTGACCCAATTTTATAAGGGAAGTATCATCAAGCTGGGCATCCAGATAGAAGTCTCCATTAGTCTAGGTGTAATGGAATAACGGCCTAATGAAAACACACTACCTGAGTACTTCCCTGGGTTGTGCAAAAAATCATGGCCTTTCAGAGACTCTCGGTGGCACGTGTGTACACTTGCTCTGTGTGCACTTTAATAAAATACAACTGTTTGAGTTTCTGTTCATTAGGCCTGCAGCTTCCTGCAACCAGGACTTCCTGTGCCTGCGCCTGGGCCAAGTCACTGAGACATTGGTAGAGAGAGTCAGCTGCAGTTACCTGTGGAGGTTACCCAGACACCCACCCCCCCTTCTTAGTCTGCCAAGAGACACCAGTGGGGGGTGGGGGGGTAAGTTCCCTGGAGGGGGCGCTGCAGGCCCAGAGGCAGAGGAACCAAGGTCCTGCTACGGGTTCACCTGCCTGCAGTAGAGAAATGCGATTTCAGCTGAGAGCCAGGGCCTGAGCATAAGGGAAATGGTTGGAGGAAAAAGAAAAGCAGTATGGGCTGACAGGCTGAATTTAGTTTTCCTTTAAACTTTTTCTAGGAAAAGCAGAGAACAGGGGACTGAGGCTGATGGGAGCCCTGTGAGGTCAGGGCGGGGGGGGGGGGGAGGGAGGCCCTGTGATGTAAAATAAGAAAGATAGAAGGGGCACCTGGGTGGCTCAGTCGGTTAAGCCTCTGCCTTTGGCTCAGGTCATGATCTTGGGGTCCTGGGCTCAAGCTCCGCATTGGGCTCCTTGCTCCGTGGGGAGCCTGCTTCTCCCTCTCCCTCTGCAGCTCTCCCTGCTGTGCTTTCTCCCTCTGTCAAATAAATAAATAAAATCTTAAAAAAAAAAAAAAAAAGAAAAGAAAAGAAAAGAAAAGAAAGATATATTGGATGTTCATCCCCAGTCCCTGAGACTGGGCTCCTAAAACCCTTGTTGATTCTTAAGTGATGAGATTCTTAAGTGATGGGGCAACTCTGGATGGGCTGGATGGCAGGGGTGGAGGGTGGGGGTGAGGGGGCCAGTCACCAGAAAGACCAAGCCATCATTAGAAGCTTGGGATTTTGAGCCCCACCCCTACTTTTCTAGAGTAGCAAGAGGGACTGGAAATGGAGTTAATCATTGATCATTTATGGACAGGAAACGTCCATAAAATCCCAATAGCAGGGGATACGGAGAGCTTCCAGGTGGGTGAGCACACAGATTCAGGGAGAGCAGCGCACTCCGAGTGAGCGTGGAAGCTCTGTGCCCTTTCCCCATTCCTTGCCCTATGCATCTCTTCCATCTGGCCATTTCTGAGTTATACCATTTTATAATAAACTGATAATCTAGGAAGTAAAAATGCTTCTCAGAGTTTTGTGACCTGCTCTAGCAAATTAATCAACTCAGGGAGAGGGTGGTTGGAACCTCTAATCTGCAACTGTGGGTCAGAAGTCCAGGCGACCGGAGCCGGTGTTAGGAGAATTGCTTTGTTGGAATTGGTACTAGAATCGTCGTAGGCCCTCTCTGAGAACAAAGAGCCTTGCACAGAGGGGAGGAGGCCGGGAGTGACTCCTGTGAATCCCTGGCAGGAGGTGCCACCTCTTAGGGGCCTGGGCTGACAGTGAGGGCACATGGGGGTTCAGAGCCAGGGGTGTGCTGATGCTTTGTGAATTTGCCTTACCCTGAATACCAGTTGAGCGGGCTGGCCAGAGTACTTTCCCATATATACCCACTTTCCTTCCTTCTATAACCACTTGTCCCCTGGGGTAAGCTACCTTCAGCCCACAACGTACCTCGGAGTTAATTATTTAATTCCATAAACAGGAAAAATTCTGCAGTTTGGAGTAGTGTGAGAAATTCATGCAATTAAATGCTTCCTGACTTTATTTATTTTTTTGCTTCCTGACTTTAGAAAGAAAATGGGAAGTACCAACCAACACGTCTATGTCAGCAATAAAATGACCCTCAGGGATTGTCAAGGCAAAGCATAAAGAGCCCTAGACCAAGAGTCCAAGCCGTTACCTCCTAGCAATGGGCCTGGCTGGCTGGGTGGCCCTCGGGGTTGTTTACTCTCTTGTCCCGTTTCCCCTTCCATAAAAGGATGCAAGGTATCTCTCTTCCAGATTTAATTATCTGAATTTCCATATAAATGTTTCAATTAAAAATGATAAAACGTATTTAAAAAGTTTAAAAAATGATCAAACTTGCTGATTGCATCATTATTAGGCTCTTTTTCTGCTCTCGATAGGAAGATAAAGTATTTCCCGGTAGTAACGAGGGAATGATATTGTACTTGTCACAGGAGTCATCAACTCACAGTGTGTCCTTTCCCAAGACAGGAGTGCTTTGTCATTCTCACTCATTCCAGCTCCACCCACTTTCCTGGTGACTTTGATTCTTCCAGAAGTGGTTTTAAGCTGCTTTAGACTGGCATTTTTTTAAAGGGGCAAAATATTTTCTCTACGAAAATCCAATCAGGATTTATGGGCGTTCCTCATTTCATTGCACTTCACTTTATTGAGCTTCCCAAATAATTGTGTTTTTCACAGATTAAAGGTCTGCGGCAGCCCCGTGTCCAGCAAGTCGACAGGAGCTATTTTTCCAACAGCGTTTGCTCACTTTGGGTCTCTGGGTCACGTTTTGGCAATTCTTGCAATATTGCAAACTTTTTCATTATTAGGATCTGTGTTGTGGTGTTCCTTGAGCAATGAAATGCTTTGACTTAAGGTGAATACAGTAGGTTTTTTTTTTTTTTTAGACATAATGCCATCCTACACTTACCAGACTACAGTATAGCTAGTGTACGCATCACTTTTCTGTGCACTAGGAAACCAGAGAATTCCCTTGGTTCGCTTCACTGTAGTGGTCTAGAGCAGAACCCACAACATCTTTGAGGGAGGCTTGTACTGAATGACAGTATGGGGTAAAGCATTGATGAAAATAAATTTTTTAAGGCTCAGTTGTGAGCAACGGTCTCCACCCCCCTTTGCATATAATCAGCACACGAAAGCAAGCGCCTAAGCAGCCCAGTGTACTATGCATGGTCCTTGTCCATTACCAGGTCCCCAGGACCTCAGGCCCTAGACCCTGCTTGCCCACCCTATTCCCACTGATTGCACGTGCATAGCACTGCACACTTTCTTCCCCCTGAAATGCTGCTTCCGCCCTCCAAAGTTTGTATTGGTTGCAGGATAGTCTAAGGCCTTAACACAACCTTTAGACTGTCTCCCCCGCTGGTCTGGGTCTATGTGAGCAGCCCAGCTACCATTACTCCCTTCCACAGTCTACGTATGGTCACTGGGAAGATTCCCTGTTCTGGGCACATCTCAGACCCTTCCCACTTTGCCCCTTCTCCTCACTGACTTGGAACATCTTCTCTCCTTCTCTTTTGCAGTCGGAGTCCTACTGATCTTTTAAAACCTAGCTGAGGGGCACCTGGGTGACTCAGTGGTTGAGGGTCTCTGCTCAGGTCGCGATGCCAGGATCCCGGGATTGAGTCCTGCATCAGGGTCCCCACAAGGAGCCTGCTTCTCCCTCTGCCTGTGTCTCTGCCTCTCTCTCTCTCTGTGCCTCTCATGAATAAATAAATAAAATCTTTAAAAAAAAAAAAACCAGCTGAGATTACCTTTCCTCTATAGAGCTTTCCTAGAACTCTGCCTCTTGAAGGGTGCCAGCCCGACTTTGTGAAGTCCACTGCCTGGCACAGCAAGACAAGACCACATTAGACTGGGCGGTTTTCTCCCCTATTGCTGGAATTTCCTTAGCAGCACTAAGGCTAAACTTTCACCCAGCACAAGCTTAAGGTCCCCCTACAGCACAGTCAGGTGGGACAAGACTCAAAGTACTGAGGTGGGCCTCCGACTAGACTCAGCAGAACAGGACCGGGAGGCTTAGGGTAGGCCGACTTCCTGACAGACAGAGACTCCCAGGAAGGGCCAGGGACACCTTCCCTCCCCAGGAGTGGTCTTCTGGATCCCATCTATTGTGTCCTTTCACTTTCTACCATCTCCACCCTTCAAAAAATCTTTTTATTTTATTTTTTTTTTTAAATTTTTATTTATTTATGATAGTCACAGAGAGAGAGAGAGAGAGAGAGAGAGAGAGAGAGGCAGAGACACAGGCAGAGGGAGAAGCAGGCTCCATGCACCGGGAGCCCGACGTGGGATTCGATCCCGGGTCTCCAGGATCGCGCCCTGGGCCAAAGGCAGGCGTCAAACCACTGCGCCACCCAAGGATCCCCAAAAAATCTTTTTAGAGTGATTAGAGAAGAATGGAGAAAAGTTGAGCCCCCTTAGGTCCCAGAGGCATGGCTACCTGGGTGTTTCTCCAAGGCCTACCATAACTGAACTTTGATCTTGGTCCCAGTGGGTCCAAGTGAGTGACTTTGAGCCAGTCGTGAGCAAGGGCACTGCAAGTGGTTGAACACCAGGCTGGAGCCTGACACCCACAGCGTTCAGAAGAGGACTTGTCCAGGGTGATAATGAAAGCGATCATATGATTGATTAGCACTTATTGAGGCCTTCCTGTGTGGCCTTGCTCTTGCAAGTACTCCTCATTCATGCGTGCATTTGTTGCTTACAGCAATCCTCTAAATTGGTTATTATTATGTCCATTTTACAGTTGAGAAAAATCTTTCCTGTGAAAATGCTAGCTGCCTTTCCCCAGCCACACAGCCAGCGCGCCCCAAAGCCGAGCCAGCAAGTGTTTTCCCAATTGTTTTGTTTTGCTTGAACTTAGGGAAAGAGCCTTAGCTGAGCCTTCTTTACCATGAGACCAGAAGAGAGACTCCCATGTCTGCAGGAGGTCCTGACTTATCACATGGTATCTCTGGGATCTGAGGGCCTCTCATCCCCTGAAATATGAAAATGGCATAAGTTTAATTATTCATTTTCCATCACCCTTAATGAGGGGATTAACTGCCATGTGAAACAAAAGGAAATGGTTTGACCTTCAGGCTGTCAGGTAGTGATCATTAACCAGAACCTGGACTCAGTTTAAATGGATGAATGCAAGTGTTTTACTGATCTTGATGCAAATGAACGATCAGGGTCACTGATTCAGTCACAGGAGGGAGCACCGCCAATGAGAAGATAAACATGTGCTAAGAATAACCATGTTTCCTCCATTATGTTCTCAGGTGCTCTTCAGGAGTCTCTAAAGCTCCTTCGGCCTGAGTCTTAGGGTTGTGAGCGGGGATGGAGAGAGGGTTGCAGGGCTGTGGCTGGCAGGCAGGTGGGGAGGGGAGGCTGTGGGCCCAGGGTAGGGGCTGGGGGGCACTGGGCAGGAGTACAGCTCAGATGGGGAAGGGCATGAGGAAGGTAGAGACCAAGCAGAGACCCGCTCATCACAGCGTCAGGACCAACTGGTTGGTTTTTCATCACTTGGATGATCAGTTTGACCACCAGTTGCTGTGGGAGTGATTCCTGGAACCATTCTGAACTGGGCATGTAAACGCAGCCTTCTAATCTAGAGCCTCGCTATTCAAACGGTCATAAATAGCTGCGAATTACTACAGTTGTGCAACTCATGACTTCATCGTTGGCTTCTGGCGGAGCAGATGGGAGCTGCTCAGCCCCCCAGCCCTGCGCTCTCCCTCCGCTACTAAGGAGCGCAGCATGCAAGGGGGTGCTCCCGTGCCAGCGTGGCATCCTCCTTGCCCTGCTCCAGTCCGGGGTAACACGTTTTTCAAAGGGCCATCGAGCCCCCAAAAGCCTCGCCCAGGCTGCATGAGATATAAATATATAACTGCCAAAAATATGGCAAAATGAGTCACTATTAATAACTCAAAGAGTCATGGGGATCCAGGCAGTCCAATTCCTCTGCCAAAAGTTCAGACTGTTTGCTTAGTGCTTTGATGTGTTTTGTTTTGTTTTGTTTTTTTTGAAACTCTGTTCTTGATTTGCTTCAGTACATTTCCTATTTTGATACTCCACCGAGTGTGTGTCAAACTGCATCTGTAACCTTACTAGGACATACCAGAGCGTCCAGGACAGGAACGGAAGGCCTTTAAAGCTAATGGGACTTGAAACATGAGGCTCGCCTCAGAAACACGTTCCATTTCTCTTTGCCATGGCGACTGTCACCTTTGTCACACATGCAGAAGTTGCTAAAGGGAAAGGGAAGAAATGCCCTTAATTACTTACATTGATAATACTGTTGTATTATCAACTATTTTTCAAACATTTACTGTTGTCAAGCACAGTGCTTCTGTAGTCGCTGCTGAGCCTCACATCAACCATCCAAAGTAGGTGCTATTTCCATTTTGCAAGCCAGGGGTCTGAAGTTAATGACTGCTCTGAGCTGACATGCATGGGAGCCTTGGGGCTGGAATTCAACCTTAAGGCTCTCAAGTATGGCATTGCCAGTGGTCCATCATTTTTGACCGATAATGCCAATTTTATGGTTCAAGCTACTACTATAATGCATTGGCCCTAAAAGGAAACCTAGAATCTCCTCCTGATATCCCAAAGACTCCTCACAGACAGGCAGTGTGTTGATTGGAAAAGCGTCTGATGCAGTACTAGGGGTGGCAGGGAGTAATATATAGCTTATTATCCTGGCACAATTATTATTGCAAGTAAAGATATAATGTGAAACTGTACCAAAAATGATAAAGAATATCAAAACTCATTAATCTTTGTGTACTCTCTGAGACAGTCTATCTGAAAATCTCCACATGTAATCATGCTCACCAGACTTTTCCAAGCATTGAAATGATTTCTAGTACTTATAATTTAATGATGTTAACTTGGTAAAAGACAAATACGATATGATTTCACTCATATGTGGAATTTAAGAAATAAAACACATGAGCTAAGGGGAGAAAAGAGAGAGAGGAACCAAGAAACAGACTCTGAACTATAGAGAATGAAAGGATGGTTACCAGAGGGGAGGAGGGCAGGGGGATGGGTAAAATAGGTGATGGAGATTAAAGAGTGCACTTGTGATGAGCACTGGTGCTATATGGAAGTGTTGAATAACTACTTTGTACCCCTGAAACTAGTATGTTAACTATACTGGAATTAAAATTAAAACTTTAAAAATTTTTCAAAAATTAAAGAAAATTTAATGATGTTATTTTATTTTATTTTATTTTATTTTATTTTATTTTATTTTTAAGCTGTGAGTTTATAACACAGATATAGTAAAAGGATAATTTGGTAAGAACAATTTAGTTTCTTGAGACTTGCCTGAGAGCCGATAGCATAATGGGTCAGATAGAAGCTATGACAATATTATTTCTATGACAAATTATTTCTTTGAGTTCTCTTCTAGTAATAATGCATAGTATACCCAAATCTTCTTTTTAATTCACAGATTTCTCCATTGGCATAGTTAGAATGCGAAGTATTAATGTGGCTACCAATAATTATTGCAGTTAATAAATGATGGCTACTGAACAGTGGGTTGATAAATGCATGATCATTAGGAAGATTTAGCAAAACAAGTTTCAAAAGATAAATAATAAGGAAAGGGTCAGTGAGTCTTAGAATATTTCAGCTGGAGGAAGAATCTCATTTTACTAAAGGGGTAACTGAGTTATAAACAAGCCAAATAAATGACAGAGGCCTTCAAATAACTGGTAATGTCATTGTGACTAGCATTCAGTTCTTTCAATTCCTCGGTCAATGTTTTCTCCTCTAAAATCATAGTTCAATTCCCAGTAATATTTTGTTTCTTTCTACCTACATTTTTTTTTCCTTGAAGCTATCTGGAACATATAATAAAAGATGTGCCCACCAAACTAATATATTAAAATGAACTCTATCCTATATGTCTATGTTTAAGATGGGACAAAATAGATTCTTCAGATTTGTTGAAGCAAGAGGGTTGAATAAATTTTTAAGTCAACTCATATGGATTTGTCACCAGAATCCAAAGTCTGAGTGGCCTTTCTTGGGGCCAGAAAAGGTTTCTTTTCTATCCTATCCTTTCTGCACTCTGTTGACCTCCTCCATGGAAGGCATCAAATCTGAGATACTGGAAGATTGTGTGTCACTCGATTTCTGACTCAATATTATAAACAGGAATTTGAACCAACACAAAGTTAATGACAGCTCTATCGTAATATTTGTGAGTCAAACAAAATGATCAAAGGAGAAGACTTTAAATGAAAAAGTTCTTAATATCTTTTTTCATATTATGATAAACATATAGAAGAAGAAAAACAAGTATATTGATGGATGGATGGATGATTCAACTGGTTTCTGTACTAACAATGACTTTCCATGAAAGTTCATATTTAGGAAATGAGTTACACTATTGTACCACAAAAGACAAGGATATGATATGTTAGATAACCAAACATGTTCAAAGCATAATTTTCTTTTATTTTTGTATATGACTTTTAAAAAATTTTTTAATAATAAACTTATTTTTTATTGGTGTTCAATTCGCCAACATACAGAATAACACCCAGTGCTCATCCCGTCAAGTGCCCCCCCCTCAGTGCCCGCCACCCAGTCACCCCCACCTCCTGCCCTCCTCCCCTTCCACCACCCCTAGTTCGTTTCCCAGATTTAGGAGTCTTCCATGTTCTGCCTCCCTTTGTACTATTTCCTACCCATTTCTTCTCCCTTCCCCTCTATTCCCTTTCACTATTATTTATATTCCCCAAATGAATGAGACCATATAATGTTTGTCCTTCTCCGATTGACTTATTTCACTCAGCATAATACCCTCCAGTTCCATCCATGTCGAAGCAAATGGTGGGTATTTGTCATTTCTAATGGCTGAGTAATATTTCATTGTAATTTTTGTATATGACTTTTGAGTGTTCTGAATATTACTCTTGCCTTTAATGATACAGAAAAAGGAAATAAAATGTTCATGATAGTTTGTCAGATAATGCAGTCCTATACGCATGAAAAGAATTTTTTAAAATGGTATTTATGAATAGCCCAGGATTCAAGAGTTTCTACTAACATTTCTTCACTGGCATTAGATCAAATCTGTGTGAATGGCTACTTTTCCAAGGAAATGGTTAAATGATGCACAGTGTAGCTCTTCAGAGCCACTGGGTTTATACACTTACACCTGCATTGATGCAAATATGCTGCAAGTCTGCTGTGTCTTCATCAAGAAGTCAGAAAAAAAAAAAAGAAAAGAAAAGAAAAAAGAAAGAAAAAAAGAAAAGAAGTCAACTTTATGACTGGCATGAACTGGAGGTGAGCCTGCAAATCTGCAATGTCAGGAGTGCCTAGATGGAATGGGAGGCTGTGAGGACTCAGAAAATCCCTTTCAATGGCCTATATTGGCTCTTCTAATCATAACTATAATTATTACTAGGTCACCTCAAAGTCTTCTTTTCCTGGTCTAGGTAAAGGCTAATACTGCTTTCCTGGTTTCCTCATGTTCTTCGAACAATTAGCAGAGCTCATAGAAGTCCAAGGATACCTGGAAGTTCAGAAGTGGCAAAAAGCAAAAGTTTCTAAAAAGGTGATATCTGAATATCAAGTCCTGATGTTCTCAAAATATTCCTGAGAGGTGGAGAAAGGATATTTGTTCAAATTACATATAGGACATGTGTGACATGTATCCATTCAAGTGAATGCTATAATTGTTAAACACTATTCTAAAATGCTGAGTGTGCAAAGATGGTGGAGACAACCTTGATTTTCTTTCTTTCTTTCTTTCTTTTTTAAGATTTTATTTCTTTATGAGAGAGAGAGAGAGAGAGAGAGAGAGAGAGAGAGAAAGCAGAGACACAGGCAGAGGGAGAAGCAGGCTCCATGCAGGGAGCCTGATGTGGGACTCGATCCCGGGACTCTGGGATCATGCCCTGAGCCGAAGGCAGATGCTCAACCACTGAGCCACCCAGGCATCCCCATAACCTTGATTTTCAAAGCACTAAAATTCGATAGAAGAATTAATGTGGTGTGTGTTTGCGTGTGTGTGTGTGTGTGTGTGTGTGTGTGTGGAGGAGGGGGGCTAGGGAAAGGTTTATGTGTAATGATCAGTGGTTCTTTCGGGGAGAGTAAGTGATAGGTACTGAAGTAATAGATGATATTTTGCAAAGACTCCTCCCATAATATACTCCAACCAATGCCAAAAATGGTATCGTGACTTGTTATTCCTTAGTATCTAATGTTGCCTTCTCAGGGCAGTGCTTTTCTAAAATGTTACTGGCAAAGGCAGCAAACTAAGCATTGGATAGCATGGAAGTTGTTCACATCACTTTCCTTCCTTAGGGGAGAGAGAAGAGCCACACCAAAGCCCTGGGTGCCGGGGGAGAAGGGAAACAAACTCATTAGTCCAGAGATTGTCGGTTGCTAGGCATCAACTCTAATTCAGATGAACTCAAATTAAAAAGAGGAGTTAACTGTAAAGATAAAGCCAGCAAATCTTACAGACACACAGAAGCAGGAAACAAAGTCCAGCTGGACTTCACAGAGACCAAAGCTGAAACTCAAGTCAGTGCATCTCTCGTCTCTGACTCTGATTCCTTTTTTCTCTCGTTTGTTTATTGGCTCTTTCTCCTTTCACTTTTCTTGCTTTTAAATGCCCATCTGATATCTTCTCTGATTATTTATAGTTTTTGCTCTTGAGTCACTTTGGTTGTCCTCAACTTTGGTGAGCACTGATACCAACCTCAGCCCTGCTGCTTGTGAGCTTTCAGAGAAAGTTCACAACCATTGAGTGAAGTTTCTGTGATTTGGTTCAACTTCTTGAAAGAATCTGATCATTGTTGTCTCTGAGTCTGTTCCTGGTCTATTCAGAATGGGGTGAAGTGGCCATGGTTTGGGGTCAGGGCCACTTAGGCTTGCCCTTCACAGCAGAGATGGAACTGCGGGAATTCTGAGATGGGACCTGGGGAGATAGCACAGATGTCCCAACACATGTCAACTACTTCGCCAAACCCAATCTTTTCTCCTGACACTGTGACTGTGGGCAGGACCCTGTTGGTTATGGCACAAAACCAAGTCAGATAATGTTTGAAGCATGGATAAAAATTTGATTTGTGATTCTTTATCCTTTTTCTCCCTCTACTACAAATTTAACAGAAAGTTAACTGCTCCTCCAAGGGTGACACAGCCATCACTGTGAACAGGGTTAAGAGAATCTCTGGGTAAACTGAAAGCTAGGTACTCATGTACTTTTAATTCATTTATTCATTCATTCAATTAATTAACCTTAGCAAGCACCTACTCTGCCTTGGATAGATGAGCAGAAGAGTCCTAGATACTCTGAAAGTTTATTTTATTAATGGCTCTTTGGGATATGTGTTTGTTGGTCTTTCCAGAGAACACAATCTAGATAGATTTCTCCAGTGAGAAGTTCCAAAATACTCTTGGAACAAATTTACCTAAAAATTTCCAAAATCAGAATATTAATAAATTTAGATACACAAACAATAGTCATTTCTGGCTCTGAAAACTAAGTTCAGTCCAGTGCCTGGAAAGAAAGCCTAAGCAGAGAGACTAAAATAAACGTAATATTATCAGCCTCACTTTCCCTTTCCCATAAATGTATGGCATTAATGTGAGCTTCCAGTTATAAAGAAACTTACTATGTTTAATACAGGCAGATATTAATGTGTGTTCTGATGTTTTAAAATATACTGACAAGGAACTATAAAGGAATTGGGAAAGACTAAGAGAGAAAGAGGAGGGTGATCATTTAAGAAGTTGTAATTAAACTGTGTATTCTGAGAAATGTATTTTCTATACATCTATGTATTTTCTATCTTTATAGACATGTGACTTATTTCTGATATTTTTAATTGCTACAGATGGAGGACTGAGCTAGGTACCAGGGGACTCAAGTTCAATGTAAGGTGCATAAATGCAGGCAATTTCCTTTCTCCCCATGATCTGCACTTCTTTGTCTTTTTGGCATATCCATCTTACTAGTGGGATCAACTGAGAACTGAGAATGTTAATGCTCTTTGAAAACTGCAAAATCCTACTCAGTAAGTGTTCGAATTTGACTAAATTCATTGGTTTATTGAAAAAATCAATATTTTTGCCCACCTCAATAGTGAAGTTGTCTTACACAAATTTACAATCTATTTTTGGTGACTTTTTAATCAAAACTCCATCTCCAATATATTTAAACTAGCGTACTTAACATATAGTTGTTGTGCTGCAAGTCTATTTTCTAAAAAAGTGCAGGAAGGAATAAAGAACATTGGAAAAGGTAAGTGTGTGGATACTTATAAATTATTATTGACTGTACAAAACAATAATTAAAATTTCCTTTGTAGTATAAAATCTATGCAGAACTAAAACAGAAAGGAAAAAGAACACAGAAGTCAGGAGAGGTAAATAATTTAAAATGTTTAAGGATAAGGAGTCCTAAAAATAACAACTTGTATAATTATTGAATAAATAAAGATATATGTCATAAGCTCCAGGATAACTATTATCAGAATAAAAAACTAAGTTTTTAGAATGAAGACATTAAATAATAAGAGTTTTTACAATAATTTAAAAGAGGCAAAAGAGAAAGAAACAAGGAACATAAAACGAAAGAAAAAAGGCAACATAAAAGAGAAGAGACTAATAGAAAATTTAAAATAAGACAGTGGCTGGAAACCCAGTTGGGTCAGTGATTACACTGCAAATAGGTGAAATAAATTTGAGTTAAAAGACTCTGATAGACTAGATAAACAACAAACCCAACTATATGCTTTAAACAAAATGATCAAGAAATGTTTAATGTATACGGAAAGACAATACACCATGCAAATACCAATCACAGTTAGGATAGCTATACCAATATCAGGCAATGTGAATTTTAAGGCAAGAAATATTGTCAGAGGTAAAGAGAGGTGGTTTGTCATTATAAATGGATCAATTCAATAGGAAGATTGAATTTTAAAAAAAGATTTTATTTACTTATTCATGAGAGACACACACAGAGAGAGGCAGACTCCATGCAGGGAGCCTGATGTGGGACTCGATCCCGGGACTCCAGGACCACACGCTGGGCTGAAGGGAGGTGCTCAACCAGACAATATTACAATCTTAAATTTCTATATACCCAATAGCATTGCTTTGAAATAATTTAAACAAAAAAACAGACAGAAAATGAACTATACATAAATCAATAATCACAGTGAAAGGCATTAATATATCTTTCTCAATAGCTCGTAGAACAAGCCAAAAGTAAAAAGTCAGTAAGAATACAGAAGATAAAAAAAAAAAAAGAATACAGAAGATATTAACAGCACAAGTTCTCAAACCTGATCTAATTGCCACACAAGATTGCACCTACTAATGACCAACTCATATTTATTTCAAGTGCACATGAAACATTTATTAAAATCAATATAGTGTAATATAAAGTCTCAACAATTTCAAATTATTGGAATCTTTCAGAATATCTTCTCGAGGTAGGAGGAGCTAAGACAGTGGTGTAATAGGAGGACCCTAGCCTTGTCTTGACCCTTGAACACAGCTAGATAAATATAAAATCATTCTGAATACCCAAGAAATCGACCTGAAGACTATTAGAACAAACTGCACAACTAAAGGGAGAGAAGAGGTCACATCATGGAAAGTAGGAGGTACAGAAACATGATTTGGGGGAGAAATGGATCACAGGTACTGCAGAGGGGAGGGAGCCCTGTGTGAGAGAGAGAGAGACAGAGAGAGAGAGAGAGAGAGAGAGAGAGAGAGAGAGAAGAACACACAGGGGATTGCACAAGGAAAACACTTCCCCAAAACCACTGACTGGGAAAATGAGAAGGGCTGACTTATGTGAGATTCTATAACCAGCAGGGCTTAAAGAGGTCTGTGGCATGGCTGGTGTGGAACCCTAAGGTCACTGTAATGCTCTTGCAGAGAAGAAAAAGAGATTGCCCAGAAGCAAATGGCACAATCACCCTGGAATTAAGTGGGAGAGACGATTCCCCCTTCTTGGAGCATATCTGGGAGAGGTGGCATTGCCTCTCTGGGGACAAGTGTCAGCAGGTGCCATTATGCTTCCTTACCCTTGACATAGATGTAGAGACACCTGCTGAGAGTGGCTAACCTAGACACCGGCTTCTTGTTATGCCTTACTCTAAACACTATGCCATTGTGCTTTGGTGCAACTACCCTCTGGGACAAACCTGCATCAGTCCCACTGTGGCGAGACCCTCCCCCACAGCCTGAGGTAGAACACAGTACACTGTACTGCTGGGTGCACAGATGGCCTGGATACAGCAGACAGAGTGAAGGCAGGGATCTGAAGGACATCTGGGACACATGAGGGGAGATTACTCCCTCTTCTGGAAGAGTTTCTTGGACAGCAGTGGGGGCAAACTCTGCTCTCTGGGGACAAGGGAGGTGGCTGCTACAATTGCTTTCCCCCACCCCTCAGCAGGAACTAACTTTAGTAAGCAGCACAGTGCCAACAGTGGCGGCCTAAACTACTTACAAGGCCCAACTCCCTGCACTCTGCAGGTGCTGCTTTTCTCAGGCAAGTGGGCCTGGGAACCAGAGCACTGGGTCCTTCCCCAGAAGAGTGGCACTAATGTCCCTGCATGCACCACCACTACCGACCACAGTGTTCTGTAAAGCCTCAGTTCTAGGGGAAGTAGCAGCAAGTCTCTTTTAACAAGCAGAGCAAAACACACTTAGTTAACATTCTCCACACTCTGGCTAATGGTCAAACACTCCCCATTGCAGAGAACCTCTCTAGACAACTGACTTAAGGGAAAGAGCAGCCAAAACAAAGCAGCAGAGTGTATGTAGCACACACCAGAGACACTTCCTGAAGTGTCAGGCCCTGAACACTATATGACTTCTTTATAAAGCCATTACTTTCAGGAGCAAGAAACATAACAGGCTTTCCTAATACAGAGAAGAAGACTGAGACATAGACAAAATGCCAAGACAGAGGAATTCATCCCAAAAGGAAGAACAAAAAAAAGTTACAAACAAGGATCTAGTTGAAACAGATAGAAGTAATATGACTGATTCAGAATTTAAAGCAACAATCATAAGGATATTAGTTTGGCCTAGGAAAAGCATAGAAGACACCAAGGAATCCCTTACCATAAGATAAAAGACCTAAAAACTAGTCGGGCCAAAATTTTAAAAATGCTATAACCAAGATTCAAAACTGATTGGACGTAATGACCACAAGAGTGGAAGAAGCAGAGGAATGAATAAATGACATAGAAGGTAAAATTATGGAAAAGAATGAAGCTGAAAAGAGGAAGGAAAGAAAAATACCAGATCACGAATGTAGACTTAGGAAACTCAATGACTCCAAAAGCATAATAACATTGATATCATAGGAGTCCCAGATGAAGAAAAGAGAGAAAAGGGGTCAGAAGATTCATTTGGAGTAATTAATCACTGAAAACTTCCTTCATCTGGGGAAGGGAACATACATCCAAATCGAAGAGGCATAGAGGACTCCTATCAAAATCAATAAAAGCAGGCCAACACCAAGACATATCATAGTTAAATTTGCAAAATATAGATATAAAGCAAAAAATTCCAAAAGAAGCAAGAAAAACTTACAAGGGAAGACAAATAAGGTTAACAGATCTCTCCACAGAAACTTGGCAGGCCAGAAGAAAGTGGCAGCATATATTCAATGTGCTAAATGGGAAAAATAAGCAGCCAAGAATATTCTATTAAGTCTGTCATTCAGAATAGGAGAGATAAAGAGTTATCCACACAAACAAAAACTAAAGGAGATCATGAACACTAAACCAGCCCTGCAAGAAAGATTAAAAGGTCCTCTCTGAGTGGGAAAGAAAGACCAAAAGTGATAGACCAGAAAGAAACTGAGAAAATCTCCAGAAATAATGACAAAATAAGTAATAAAATGGCACTAAAATCATATATATCAATAATTACTCTAAAAGTAAGTGGACTAAATGCTCCAATCAAAAGACATAGTTTATCAAAATGGATTAAAAAACCAAGACCCATCTATATACTGCCTACAAGAGACTAATTTTAGACCTAAGGACTGAAAGCGAGGGGATGGCGAACCATCTATCATGCAAATGGACATCAAAAGAAAGCCAGAGTAGCCATACTTATATCAGACAAACTAGATTTTAAACCAAAGACTGTAACATGAGATGAAGAAGGACACTATCTCATAGTAAAGGGGACTTTTCAACAAGATCTAACAATTGTAAATATTTATGCTCCCAACTTGTAAGCACCCAAATATATAAAACAATTTATAACAAACATATATTATCATTGATAATAACACAATACTAGTAGGGGAATTTAACACCCCTTATGACAATGAACAGATCATCTAAGCAGAAAATCAACGAGGAAACAATGGCTTTGAATGACACACTGGACCAGATGAACTTAACAGATATATTCAGAACATTTCATCCTAAAGTAGCAGAATACACATTCTTTTCAAGGGCACATGGAACATTCTCCAGAATAGATCACTTACTAGATCACAAATCAGGCCTTAACAAGTACAAAAAGATTGAGCTCATACCATGCATATTTTCCAATCACAACACTATGAAACTTGAAGTCAACCACAGGAAAAACGTTTGGAAAGACCACAAATACATGGAAGTTAAAGAACATCCTACTAAAGAATGAATGGGTCAACCAGGAAATTAAGGAAGAAATAAAAGAATACATGGAAACAAATGATAATGAAAACACAGTAGTCCAACATTTGGGATGCAGCAAAAGCAGTCATGAGAGAGAAATATAAAGCAACACAGGCCTGCCTCAAGAAGCAAGAAAAATCTCAAATAGGCAACCTAACCTTACACCTAAATGGAAAAAAAGAATGACAAATGAAGCCTAAAGCCAGAAGAAAAAAGGGAAATAATAAAGATTAGAGCAGAAATAGAAGATACAGAAGCAACAACAACAACATAGTAGAAGAGATCAATGAAGCCAGGAGCTGGTGCTTTGAAAGAGTTAATAAAATTATAAACTCCTAGCTGGATTTATCAAAAACAAAGAGAAAAGACTCAAATAAATACAACCATAAATGAGAGATCACAACCAAGACCACAGAAATATAAATAAATATAAAAGAATATTATGAAAAATTATATGCCAACAATTTGGGCAATCTGGAAGAAAGAGATGCATTCCTAGAGACATATGAGCTACCAAAACTGAAACAGGAAGAAACAGAAAATTTAACAAACCAATAACCAGCAAAGAAATGAATCAGTAATCAAAAATCTCCCGAAAAACAGAAGTCCAGGACCAGATGGCTTCCCAGGGGAATTCTACCAAACATTTAAAGAATGAATAAATACCTACTCTTCTCAAACTGCTCCAAAAAATAGAAATGGAAGGAAAACTTCCAAACTCATTCTATGAAGCCAACATTACCTTGATTCTGAAACAAAAGACCCCTACAAAGGAGAATAACAGGCCAATATCCCTGATGAATAGGGATGAAAAAATTTTCAACAATATACTAGCAAATTGACTCCAACAGTACACTAAAAGAACCATTCACCATGATCAAGTGGGATTTATTCCAAGGCTGCATGTGTAGTTTCAGTATTCACAAATCAATCAACATAATATACCACATTAATAAAAGGGTAAGAACCATATGATCCTCTCAATAAATGCAGAAAACACATTTGACAGAGTATAGCATCATTCTTGATAAAAACAAAAACCCTCAACAAAGTAGAGGTCGAGAGAACATACCCCAACATCATAAAAACCATGGATGAATGACCCACAGCTAATAATCATTCTCAATGAGGAAAAACGCTTAGTTTTTCCTCTGTGGTCAAGAACAAAGCAGGGATATCCTCTCTCATCATTGTTATTTAACATAGTACTGGAAGTCCTACCTCAGCAATAGACAACAAAAAGAAATCAAAGGCATCCAAATTGGCAAGGAAGAAATGAAACTTTCACTATTCACAGATGACATGATACTCTATATAGGAAACCTGAATGACCCCACCAAGAAATTTGCTAGAACTGATAAACAAATTTAGTAGAATCACAGGATGCAAAATCAATGTACAGAAATCTGTTGCATTGCCATACACCAATAATGAAGTAGCAAAAAGAGAAATCAAGAAATCAATCCTATTTACAATTAGATCACAAAAATCCATACGATACCTAGGAATATACTTAAACAAAGAAGTGAAAGATCTGTACTCTGAAAACTGTAGAGCACTCATGAAGGAAACTGAAGAGGACAAAAAGAAATGGAAAAACATTCCATGCTCATGAACTGGAAAAACAAATATTGTTAAAATGTACTACCCAAAGCAATCCACTCATTCAATGCAATCCCTATCAAAATACTACCTGCATTTTTCACAGAGCTAAAACAAACCTGAAACTTGTATGGAACCACAAAAGACCCTAAATAGCCAAATCTTGAAAAAGAAAAGCAGAGCTTGAGGCATCACAATTCTAGACTTCAAGCTATATTTCAAAGCTGCAATCATCAAGACAGTATGGTTCTGGTGCAAAAACAGGCACATAGATCAATGGAATGGAATAGAAAACCCAGAAATGTACCCACAACTATATGGTTAACTAATCTTTGACAAGACAGGAAAGAATATCCAATGGAAAAGACAGTCTCTTCAACAAATAGTGTTAGAGAAAACTGGACAGCCACATGCAGAAGAATGAATCTGGACCATTTTCCTGCACCATACACAAAAATAAATTCAAAATGGATGAAAGACCTAAATGTGAGACAGGAAACCATCAAAATCCTAGAGAAGAACATAGGCAGCAAACTCTTCAACATCTCCCTGAGCAACTTCTTACTAGATACGTCTCCAGAGGCAAGCGAAACAAAAGCAAAAATGAACTATTGGGACTTCATTAAGATAAAAATCTTCTCCACAGCCAAGGAAACAATCAACAAAACTAAAAGGCAACTATTGGAATGGGAGAAGATATTTGCTAATGACATATCTGATAAAGGGTTAGTTTCCAAAATCTATAAAAGATTTATCAAACTCAGTACCCCCAAAACAAATAATACAGTTAAGAAATGGTCAGAAGACATGAATATTCCTGCGTATTTCCAAAGAAGACATCCTGATGGCTCATAGACACATGAAAAGATGCTCAATATCACTCATCATCAGGGAAATAGAAAGCAAAACTGCAACGAGATATCACTTCATACCTGTCAGAATGGCTACAACTAATTACATAGGAAACAACAGATGTTCATAAGGATGTAGAGAAAGGGGAACCCTCTTGCAAATTGGTGCAGTCACTGTGGAAAACAGTATGGAGGTTCCTCAAAAAGTCAAAAATAAGAGCACCTGGGTGGCTCAGTTAGTTAAGCATCTGCCTTCAGCTCAAGTCATGAGATCAAACCCCACACTGGGCTCTCTGCTCAATGGGGAGCCTACTTCTTCCTCTCTTTCTGCATGCTGCTCTGCCTGCTTGTGCTCTTTCCCTATCAAATAAATAAAATATTTTTTAAAAAGTTAAAAATAGAACCACCCTATACTCCAGCAATTGTACTGCTAGGTATTTACCCAAAGGATATGAAAATACTGATTCAAGGGGATACATGCACCCTGGTGTTTATAGCAGCATTATCAACAAGAGCCAAATTATGGAAAGAGCCCAAATGTCCATCAACTGATGAATGGATATATATATAATGGAATATTAATCAGCCACAAAAATTGAAATCCTGTCATTTGCAACAACATGGTTGTAGCTAGAGTGCATTATGCTAAGCAAAATGAGTCAATCAGAGAAAGGCAAATACCATATGATTTCATTCATATGTGGAATTTAAAAAACAAAACGGATAAACATAGGGGAAAGAAAAAAGAGAGAGGCAAACCGTAAAGAGACTCTTAACTATAGAGAACAAACTGAGGGTTGATAGAGCAAGGTGGGCAGGGGATGGGCTAGATGGGTGATGGGTATTAAGGAGGGCACTTGTGATGAGCACTGGGTATTATATATAAGTGATGAATCACTAAATCCTACTCCTGAAACTAATATTCCACTGTATGTCAGCTGATTGGAATTTATTTTATTTTTAAAGATTCATTTATTTATTTGATAGAGTGTACCAATGAGGGGGGATGGGCAGAGGGAGAGAGAGAATCTCAAGCAGACTCCCTGCTGAGTGTGGTGCATGATGCAGAGCTTGATCGCAGGATCCTGAGATCATGACCTGAGCCAAAATCAAAAGTTGGATGCTTAACCTAAACTGAGCCACCCTGTCCCCCCAAATAACTATAATTTACATAAAAATTTGAAACTAACAAGAAGAAGAAGAAGAAAAATATCTTCTCTGACCACCATGGAATCAAACTAGAGGTCAAAAATAAAAATAGAAAAAAAAACCCAGCTGCCTAAAAATTAAATAATACACTTGAAATAATCCATAAGACAAAGGAAAAATGAAATTAGAAAATATTTTAAACTTAATAATTTAAAAAGTACATTTCAAAACTTATGGGAAAAGCTAAAATGATGCTTAAAAGGAAATATATAGTTTTAAATGCATATATAAAGGTCTAAAAAAAATCAACAACTGAAGTATTAATCTCAAAAAGCTAGAACAAAGAGCAGCAACCAAACCTAAGGAAATAAATGATAAAAGCTGAAACCAAGGGAATAAAAATCAAACATAATTGAGAAAATCAACAAACTCAAAAGTTGGTTCTTCCAAAAGATTAGCAAAATTGACAAAACCCTAACAAGACTGATATTTAAAAAGTAGATTAAATGCAAATTAGCAACAACAGCAGTGAGAAAGAGGTTATCACATAGATCGCACAATAAAGGTATTCTGAAGACTCTGCTGATAAATTTGATAATTTAGATGACATGGACAAATTATTTGAAAAACACAACTTACCAAAGCTGATAGAAGAAGAAATAGAAAATATAAACAATCTTGTATGTATGAAAAATATGAAACTATAATTTAGAAACCTTTCCCAAAGAAAATCCCAGGCCCAGAGGGTTTATTGATGAATTCTTCCAAAAACCTGGGACGCCTGGGTGACTCAGGGGTTGAGTGTCTGCCTAGGGCTCAGGGTGTGATCCTGGGTCGGGGGATAGAGTCCCTTATTGGGTTCCCTGCAGGGGCCTGCTTCTCCTGCTACATATGTCTCTGCTTCTCTCTCTGTGTCTCTCATGAGTAAATAAATAAAATCTTAAAAACAAAAAAACAACTTAAGAAAAGGAACACTTGTCTTATATAATTCTTCAAGAAGGTGGAAACAGTGTCAAAGTTTCCCAGACTTCTCAAAAAATGAAAACAGCAGAGACCTGACCTTGAAATTCTTTTTTTTTTAATTTTTATTTATTTATGATAGTCACAGAGAGAGAGAGAGAGGCAGAGACACAGGCAGAGGGAGAAGCAGGCTCCATGCACCGGGAGCCCGATGTGGGATTGGATCCCCGGTCTCCAGGATCGCGCCCTGGGCCAAAGGCAGGTGCCAAACCGCTGCGCCACCCAGGGATCCCTGACCTTGAAATTCTAACATTCTAAGGAAAAAAAAAATGCAAACCTTTCTTGTAAACATTATTTTAGTATTCTTAACAAAATATTAGGAAATTAAATCCAGGGATACAGTAAATTAAGTGCAGTTCAGTCTAGGTGTGTAAGTGTGGTTTAACATTCAAAGATCATAAACTTAGCTTACCACATTCACAGAAAAAGGAATGAGATCACATGATCATTTCAAATGCAGGACGAATATTTGATGAATTCAATATTCATTTGTGATAAAAACTTTTAGCCAACTACGAATAAAACTTCCTTAATATGATAAAGAGGATCTACTCAATACCCACAGCAAACATCATTTTCGATGGTAGAGTACTGAAAACTTTCCTCAAATATTGGGACTGAGTCTAGAATAGCCACTGTGACCACTTCTATTCTACACTGTAACTGGAGGTCTTGTCTGTGCAAAAGACAGGAAAAAGAAAACTCATGGAAGTTGAAAAGGAAGAAATAAACGGTCATTTCCAACAATAAGATCATGCACATGGAAAATTTCTAAAGAATCTATAGACAAACTCTTAGAATTAATAAAAGAATATAGAAAGGACACTGGATATAGCCAAAATACTAAAATTAATTTGCTGTGGATTGAATGTTTGTCTTCCCTCCAAAATTTCTATTTTCAAATCCTAACCCCCAAAGTGATGTTATTAAGAGATGAGGTATTTGGGAGATGATTAGATCATGAGAACAGAGCCTTCATGAACAGGATTAGTGTTCTTATAAAAGAGCCTCCAGAGAGAGCCCTCATCCCCTTCCTTCCATCATGTTGAACGTGGCCAAAAGCCACTATCTATGAATAAAAAGGTCCTCTCCGGACACCAAACCTGCCAGCACCTTGATCTGATCTGATCCCAGCCTCCAGAACTGTGATATATAAATGTCGTCTATAATCCATTCAGTTTGTGGTATTTTGTTATAGCAGCCCAAGCTGACTACGGCATGAGTCATATTTGTATATAGCAGCAATAAGCAAATAGAACATAAAACATATTTACAATAGCATCCAGAAACTCAAACACTGAGAAATAAATCTATTAAAAATATACAAGACCTCTAACTGAAAATTACAAAATATTATTGAGAAAAAATAAGGGAGAGCCAAATGAATGGATGTATGTATATTGTTACGGAATGGGTGATTCAATATCGTAAAATGTGCGTTCTTTCCAAATTAATACATATTTCTATGCCCTCACACTCAAAATCCAAGCTGGGGGTTTCTTTTCCCAAGAATTTATAAGTCAATTTTAAAATTTACAGGGAGTATCCAACTCTTGATTTTGGCTCAGGTCATGATGTCAGGGTTGTGAGATCGCCTTGGACTCCCTGCTGGGTATGGAGACTGCTTAAGATCCTCTCTGTCACTCTGCCCCTCTACCCACTTTGCTCTCTAAAAAATAATAAAATAAAATTCTTATGGAAATACAAAAGGCCAAGAAGAGCAAATATTAAGTACTAACATTACGAGATGTCAGAAACTCTTATAAGGCTATGGTAATTGGGGCACCTGGCTGGCTCCACTGGAGAAGCGTGAGACTTTGAGTTCCACATCAAGTGTTGAGATTACTTCAATAAATAAATAACATTAAAAAAATATTAAAGCTACGGTAATCAAAATTGTGTGGTACTGGTACAAGAACAGATAACTGTCCAATGGAACAGACCCACGCATACATACATGATCACATGATTTATGACAAAAGTGATCATGCAGGACAGTCGGGAAAAGGATGGTCTTTTCAATCATTCATGACGGGGTAATTGAATATCCATATGGGAAAAAATGTATATTGACTTCTCCCTCACATGACACACAAGAATCAACTCCAGGTGTGTCTTTGTTTAGGCTGCTACAATAAAAATACAATAAACTCTGGTGTCTGGTGAGGGTCTGCTTTCTCATTCATAGATGGCATCTTTTTGATGTCTTCCCATGGCGGGAGGTGATGAGGGATCTCTCTGTAGCCTAATTCCATTCATGAGGCCTCTGCTCTTGGGAACTAATCATGCCCCAAATGCCCCACCTTCTAAATCCATCACCTTAGGGGTTAGGATTTCAACATATGAATTTTTTTGGGGGGGGAAGCTCAGATCATAGCAAGATAGATCAGAGAAATAAACTGAAAGCTAAAATAATAAAGCTTTTAGAGGAAAACATCTTCCTGATCTTGGAGTAGGCAATGCTTTCCTAAATAGAAAATAAAAAAGAAGAAACATGAAAGAAGAAATCATGATAAACTTGGTTATATTAAAACTAAGAACTGGGCAGCCCTGGTGGCTTAGCAGTTTAGCGCTGCCTTCAGCCCAGGGCATGATCCTGGAGACCCAGATTGGGTCCCACGTCAGGCTCCCTGCATGGAGCCTGCTTCTCCCTCTGCCTGTGTCTCTGCCTCTCTCTCTCTCTCTCTCTCTCTCTCTCTCTCTGTCTCTCATGAGTAAATAAATAAATAAATCTTTAAAAAAAAAACACAAAAAACTAAGAACTTCTATTCACCAAAGTGAACAAAATGGCAACCCATGGGGGGCATAAAATATTAAATATGTATATTTATGGACACTTACCTAATATATATATGATAAATAACCACAAATCCAGAATATGTAAAGAATCAAGAAGAAGAAGACCGCTCCATAGCAGAATGGGCCAAAGTCTCGTATAGGGGGACACGTAAATGGATGATAACCATATGAAAAATTGCCAAGTTCATTAGTTGTCAGGTAAATGCACATTAAAAGGTCAATGGAGGGGCACCTGGGTGGCTCTGTCTGTTGAGCTTCTGCCTTCGGCTCAGGTCATAATCCCCGGGTCCTGGGATTGAGGCCTGTGTTAGGCTTCCTGCTCAGCAGGGAGCCTGCTTCTCCCTCTGCCTGTCCCCTCTTCTTGTGTGTTCTCTCTCTCTCTTAAATAAATAAATAAATAAATAAATAAATAAATAAATAAATTCTTTTTTTCTTTTTTAAAAAGGCTCAATGGAATGCCACTACCTACCCCCCAAAATGGTCACGATGAAAATGATGGAAAGTAAAGAATGTTGATGAGAATGTGGAGGAATAGGAATTCTCTCATACTAGTGGTAGAAATAATTTGCACATCCACCCTGGAAAACTGGCAGTTAACTACTCAATATACGTGCTGCCGAAGCGAGCATGACAGTTAACTACTCAAGTTGAATATGGGTACAACACCCTGTGACCAAGCAAATACATACTGAAGTAGACACCCGATAGAAATATGTCTGTTATGCTCATCAAAAGACGTGTATTAGAATGTTCATGGCAATAGTACATGAAATAGAAAACACTGAAAATTACTCAGATGTCCATCAATAATAAAACGGCTCAATCAATAGTGATAGAGTCCATAGTGGAACACTATACAGCTACGAAAATGATCTAGGACGACATGCAAAAATAAGGATGGGTCTCTCAAATGCAAGTTGAATAATCAGAGCCAGACACAAAGAGTATATATTTCATCTCTACAAAGCATAAACAAACAGAACTAATCCATGTTGGTGGAAGTCAGGAGAGTGGTTACCCCTGGGGAGTTAGTGCCTACAAGGGCACATGGGACCTTTAGAGTGCTGGTAAATGTTCCTTTCCTTGATTTGGGTGACATTGCCCTAATTTGGCTTATTCTCTTCCAGGCATGCTCCATGATTCTTGTCTCATGACTGCCTTTACGGGAACTTGTCATTTTTCTCATCAGAATGGTTGGACAGAACTCAATTCCTGTTTATGGAATTATTCATTTTACTTTCAATGTACGTATTTATCATTGATGTTTTATTGAAGTTCTGCAAAATGCCTGCTTCTCAGGACTTAGCTCTGGAGACCTGCTTTTTCTCTCCAGGTAACTCTGCTACTTTCTGATACCTTTTTTCTTTCTTTTTCTAAAAATTCTTTTTAACAGATTTATTTATTTGAGAGAGAGTGCAGGGGGGAGAGGCAGAGAGAGTCTTAAGCAGACTCTGAGCTGAGCACAAAGCCCGATCTCATGACCCTGAGCTGAAACCAAGAGTCGGTTGCTCAGCCGACTACACCACCCAGGTGCCCCCTGATAGCTTTCTGATAAGAGTTGCGAACTTTGTTCAACTGCCTGTCTTCTGTGTGACCACCATTCAGCCTTATTTATGATGCTTTGCCTTTGTATGTTGTTACTGTAGTGATGAAAAAAGAGAGAGAGATTGTCATAAAAGGAGTAATTTTCTTATTAGGGCATAATCATGATGCCATTATTTTTCCTGTGTAACTTAAAAGTTGATTGATTAACTGCTTGGCATCTTCTGTGCAGAGATGACGGTGCCACATTCAAGCAATCTGTACATGTGGTCTTCTTGGCAGACATACATACCTCTTTTGAGGCAATGGATTTATCATGCCATAATAGTTTGATACCACTAAACATTAAAGTCATCAAACGGGGGATCCTTGGGTGGCTCAGTGGTTGAATGTCTGCCTTTGGCTCGGCATGATCCCGGAGTCCTGCATGGAGGACTCCAGCTCCCTGCATGGAGCCTGCTTCTCCCTCTGCCTGTGTCTCTGCCTCTCTCATAAATAAATACATAAAATCTTTAAGAAAATATAAAATAAATTCATCAAACAACCTACTCTTCTCCATCATTTCATACTCTTCAAACATACCTATGAATATAAACTTGACTCCCCAAAGCTTTCTTATAGGCAGAGACTATGATAAAGCCCATTATCAAGGTCTGATCCACTTGATTTCTACTTTAAATCCATAGGTAGGTATTCTTTTGGTTTACATTATAAATCATTCACATTCTCCACAATTAACTCTGGGACATCCAAAATATCAAGTTTCAGGGGCACCTGGGTGGCTCCATCAGGTAAGCGTCTACCTTCTGCTGGAGTCCTGATCCTGGGGTCCTGGGATCAAGGGCCGCATCGGGCTCTATGCTCTGCGGAGAGTCTGTTTCTCCCTCTGCTTCTGCCCCTCTCTTTCTCTCTCTCTGCCTCTCATGAATAAATAAATAAAATCTTAAAAAAATATATATCAGGTTTCTGAACCTGTCAACCTACGTTGAGGTTATGAAATGGTCCCGTCTGGAGAGTCCACCATCCAGCTTTCTCCCACACATACCAAACAAGCAAACACACTTTGATACTTAATGGCTAAACCCATATTCTGTTTGTACAAATGGACCTCAGGTCCTCAGGGCCTTCCCAGCAAAGGGGATTTGGAAGAGAGGAATTCAGATGTCCAATTGTTTCAAAAACTATAACTGAGTAAATGAAAAAATTCTACTTTTAGATAAATGTGGACAACTGCCACAATAGCATGTTTCCCATCATCCTGCTGTTTCTATAAAGCAGGAAATGTCAATGAGCAGACTCATCTTCCAGCACCTTGTTCAGACTTGCCCCTGACCTCTTCTATACAACAGCTTCCAAGGAAACCTTCTCTGGTTTCCTACCATGTGTTTCTTTCACAATGCAAGTGACAGCATGTTAAAACTGCTCTCTGGAGAGAGTGATTATTATTATTATTGGTTTTTTTTTTTTTTTAATTTTGTTCTTCCCTCTGGTTCAAAACTCCTTTGAGTACTCTCCAGTATGTCTTGAGATCGCCAATCATCACCCCTAGCTTTTAAAGGTCTCCTCCCAGGATATGTCCCCCCGACAGCAAGCCAGCTTCAAGTCCCAAGGGGCTTTGAGAAGCCCAGGCCTGCAGACTGGCAGCTCATTCCACTCTGCAGCAGAGTGCCACTGAGAATACAGCAGGGCTGAGCCAACAGCAGGTCCTCATTTGGAGGACCCGCTGTACTCTGGTACAGCCAGGCTCAGGGGAGTCACATAATTAGTACAAACATCATCGTGGCCAGGCACCTCTCCAGCTCTGTTTATTTTGTATATAAACCTAGCTTCGGTTCCATTAGGTCCGAAAGACATTTGTCAAACATCTGTGCTGGGTCAGATCACGTCCAAGGTGCAAGGGCAGCAAGGATGAATAGCACATGATTGGGGTTCATCATGAGACTCTTCCAGCGTTATCATTTCCAAAGGAACTTTCCAGGTCTCATCTCAGTCAACCTTGTGAAATGGTGCATATGCTAGTCCTATATGTCCATTTTACAAATGAGGAAGTTGAGTCTGAAAGATCAGGTCACTGACCTAAGACATATACAGTTAAGAAATGGAATTTCTGCCACCACAACCCAGAAAGTTGATTTGTCACTCAAGGCTCTGTTTTACCCCCCCCCTCCACTTTTTCTCTTTATCACATTGCCATTTGGCATGTGATTAAAGTATGTTTCAGACTCTTCATCTGTGCCAGGAGAGATACTTTTTTCCTTGCTTATAATTCTCCAGTATGAATGCCATGAATAAAATGAGCCACATTATTGTTGCTTAATTCTAAGAGATAATTGTCATCCCTGACCATTCAAGTGGTTTCTACCAAATTATATTTTTATTTGCATACAATTCTCTTTATTGACTCGGTTATTTGGGCAACAAGACATGAGGAAGATCTAAAAATCTGCTTGTGTTGGAATTTTCGATGCCCCAAAATACCTATTCCATTGCAAATATTTTGGCTCTTTGCTATATCCAATTTGAAATTGAATTATCTACTGTCTATATCTTATAATTATTTCGAATAACACTACAAATTCCTAGAGGAGAACAACCATATGATGGCTCTGGGAATGTGGCCAGGACCAACAATATTTGCTGAATGGAATTTAAATTAGGGCTGACCCCTCTACTCCCTAATGGGAAGCATTAGAGCTAATGGTAGAGCATGAGATCAGAGCGAGACAGCGGGGTGAGAGACCTGGTTCTACCACTAATCTTGGGCAAGTTACATAAACCAGCTCGGCCCTACTGCCCTCATTAGACAATGGGGATGTTAATGACCATCTCTTAGGGCCCTTGTAAGAACTAAATGAGAAGTCTGGTGTATTGAAGTAAAAATGCAATAAATGTTGGGTCTTGTTATCAAGCCCACTTTCTTGGATCTTTCCAGAGGTCCTCTGCCTTCCCCTATATGAATGCACTATTGCTTTTCACTCTCACAAACTGAAAGGTCAGAGTTCCAGAGCAAATTATGCACAGAGCATCCACCACAGAGAGCCTTGTATTTGCCAAAAATTATTGAATGAATATTTGCAATAGTGTTGGCTGTCTGGTAGCGTTTATTATTTTTTCTCTCAATTCCACTTTACTTTATTTAGTGTTAACTTTGTCTAGCAAATAAGTATTGCTCCAAATTAGGTATTTCTTCGAATAATCAGATACTGCCTTCATAAAAAGTGACCAATTAATTACTGCTACAGGAGATCATGTTTTTTTAAAAAACATAAACTAGTCTGAACACTTCATATAATTCTTCAACCTGGGTTTGTTAAACATTATCCATGCTTATCAGAGAGATATAATTAGCCCCAGTTTTGAGGGATGTAATAGCACTTAGGAATTCAATTAGGTGATTCCCTTCAGGCTAATAATGAGCAAAATGGACATTAGAACACCTACCGTTTATGACCAAAATTGGAAGAGGTAACCATAATGCTAGGAGCCTGGCTTTGACACACTGAATTTTATAAAGTGAATTTTCATCTGCTTACTTCATTTCTAAGGCTGAGAATTTCAGAGCATCAAAGAAAAAAAGTCTATTTCCTTTCTCTTTACATAATTATGACAAACCATCCTTTTGCAACATGTCAGGTTCCTCACTACAATGGATTTATTTTTTGAGCAGAAAGGTAATTTACCAGTAAGATTATGAATGGCACTCTCTCTCTCTGAGTCCTTACATCTTTTCTGTATTTCCCATTTTTCTACAATGAGCATGTAGTACTTTTAGGAGCAAGCAAAAAGGGCTTTAGTTGTCCTTTTCGTTTTTCATTCTCATGGAAAAACACTTGGTGGTGCGGGGCAGAGGTTCGCGCCACCCTCACAAAGGCTGGTCTAAGAATGTGCTGAAAGAGAAAGATTCACAGCTGTTGGGAGGTGATCCCAACCAGGGATGTTGAGCCTCAAATCTGGGAGTGTGGATATTGGTCAACAAGAAATACATGAATAACTAGTATAGCCTCTCATTCTAGTTGGGCTTGCCTGGCTCTGGCAGCATTTACATATGGGTATAATTCTCAGAC
Organism: Nyctereutes procyonoides; assembly: GCF_905146905.1. Classification (NCBI taxonomy): domain Eukaryota; kingdom Metazoa; phylum Chordata; class Mammalia; order Carnivora; family Canidae; genus Nyctereutes; species Nyctereutes procyonoides. The sequence continues at coordinate 24,692,113 of NW_026575036.1, read as the reverse complement.
TAAACGATGGTGCCTGGCACATCGTAGATGCTCAGTAAATATTTGCCAAATAAAGGATTGTAGTGCTAACGCAGATCAGCAATTACTGTATCTCAAATCAGGGGAAACTAGAATCACTTCCTACCCGAGGAATCAGAGGGAAGATTTTGCTCTCGGAAACTAGAGACCCTGAATATTAAATAGGAATCACAATAAAACAGAAACATTGATGCACATGACTTTGGTAACTTGAAACAACTGCAAGGACTCATTGTGCTTTTTCTTATCACAAAAACATTGTAAACAACAACAACAACAACAACAACAAAACAACCCAGAAAATGCAGATAAGGAAAAATGAAGAAATGCTTTAAAAACCTACTGTTATGACATAAGTATGTACTGTTTCAGATGATCTTCAAAATGGTGAATTTTGTGTATGTGAATTTCATCTCAACTAAACTAAAAAACAAAAGAAAGAACCTATGCAGCCTATGTCCTTGAAGACAGAGCAGATGAGTGAGTGACAATTGATTATAAAGAGTTGCCCCATTCTGGGCTCTCCGCAGAGAGGGCACTTGGGTACTGACTAGCCCACATTACTAGCCAAGGAGGTTCCAGAGAACAGAGCCACCAGTTGACACATGTCCCCTGGAGTTCAGAGAGCAGGAGGCTGGAGCCTGAACCTCTGTACAGGGAGTGACACAGTAATGGGTGAGAGATCTGGTTCTATGACAAGCCCTGGGCAATTTACAAAACCAACTGGATGAGGCCAAAAGGCAAACGGGCTCTTATAGGGGCTGAGCACACTTCTAGAGCCGGTGGGCAAAGGTGTGTGTGCCGAGGCTCCAAGTCACACTGTAAAAACCCTCTGCACAGTGCTGCCCTCAAAGTGAGGAGGCCTCAGCAGAAAGCTCCTGTGTAGAGTCAGGCTCCTGCCGAGCTAGAGACCCCAGGGGGTCCCTGTCCCTGAAGAATATGGATGCATCCCCAGGTTAAAAAAGGAGGCAAAGTTAGATACCTGCTGGCGGCCCAACCACACCTGCTTACAGGATGAGTGCTAGAATCAAAGGAGACACAGAATGGGCAAGCCCTTCAGAGGACATAAAGTGCCACTGAAGTGTTCATTCTTAGTAAAAATGACTCTGAGACTCATAAACCAGCACTGTAACAGCTTGTTTCAGATCTCCCAGTCCTTAAATCTTTGATTACAACAGGAGAAAGCCTTGAGAGTCTAACTATATCCCTGCCCCCAGGTAGGGATTTCCTACCTGGAGTTCCTTCCAGACCCTGCCAGACACTCACATGTTCACCCCTGCCTCAGCACACTAGACCCAGAATCAGTCCACCCTCTACTACCCATTGGACTCACTGAATGGTCAAAAATACCAAAAGATTGTGCCATGTGGAAAAGACCAGAAGAATATCTATCTGTCCTATTTTAAACTCCTGAGAAGGCAACTCAACCATCTGTCTTGGCAACCATTCCAGGCTGGAGCCACCCCGTCAGAAACATCTCTTTTCGGTTTAATCTAAATCCTTCAAAAGGAGCCTCGAGCTAATTTCATCCCATTCCATTTTCAAATAATTTGGAACACAGTTGTTTACCATCCGGATTATAGGATTATATAATGTTGCAGCGTGGTGGTGAGCAGTAAATGAAATAATTCATGTAAAACACAGAGCTCAGTATATAGCACATAATAATAGCCCAAGACATGCTTATTATTACCATCATTACACGCACCAGGACTCTTTCAGTCACAAGGACATGGACACAACTCAAAATAACTTAAGAAAAAAAAAGAGGGGGGTGGAGAATGTAATTAGGAAGTAAAAGTGTGCAGTGGCCTTCAGGTACTACTGGATCTAGGACTCACGTCGTATTCACAGGGCTCCTCTTTCCCTCTCTTCTGTTCTTTCTGAAAAGCTTTTTGAAGCATGGAGAGCAGAATATCAAGCAGCAGACTCAGCTCAAATAACCCTAGAATATGTTCCCCATCCCTCAGTTTATTTATCAAAAATTTGCTGAATGCCAAGCAAGTGTCAAGCAGAGTTCTAGAAGCTAAGAATAGAGCAGTGTCCAAGACATAACATTTTTGCCCTTGTGGGATGGAAAGAAGGATCTGGTAGGAGAGGTGAAAGGATGTAGAAAAAGTTTCCTCCAAAATATGAGGTCACACCTTATGCCTATAATTAAGGTAGACGCTTAGCTTTTTCTTCTCAAAGCCAAGTAAAGCCGCCCCTTTCAAAACTCCTTTTTCAAAACAGCCATTCTTGCCAAATGGGCTGAATCTCAACAATCAGGACTTCAAATAGACAAATATGTGTGGATTTTGAGCGCATTTGGTTTATTTATGCTGCGCAATCTTTGCACGGTGTTTCTGTGATGCATCTGGAGCTACACTGACATAATCTGCTTCCATGTTTGAGTCTCTTTTCTTTTCACACTACTCTCCAATGAAGTTTAGGGCTTTCCTCCACTTTCAGGGTTTCCTTTCAATAGGATGTTAGTCCCTTAGTAAAACATTGCAAAAACCTGGTCAGTTGTGAGTCATTTAGAAAGGGTTCCTCTAAGTGATCTCAATTCCATTTCTCTGTGTTAACCATCGGAACCGTAAAAAATGAAGACCTGGAGACCCAGGTTTTGGGAGAACCCCAGGAAGTGTGGCCTACCTCTGGAAACTTTCAACCTCAGCCTCTCCAGGAAGCTCACAGTGAAGAATGTTTCCTATAGCATTTCAAGCTTTCACCTGAAAAAAAAAGTCCTGATTTACCCGTGCTATTCCAGATTTATTCTACAAACAGGCTGCCTAAATTAACAGCGCACACAGATCTATTTTAATTTGGCACTGGCCTAACAGATCTGTGCCACCACACGAATCCATTCACGAACAATGTAGGGACCAACTCCCACTAAATTCAAGGTGGCTCAAGTGTGTGTGCCAGGGCCGGGGGTGGGGGGTGTTGGTTGTCTTAACATCAGTTTTATTTTTTAAGTAACATTATAAGTTATGTGCCCTGCTCCTGTTTTCTCAATTTGGTCTGCTTTTCAGTCTCCCTATCCCTCCCGCTTTAGTGATCTCTTCTCAGGTCGGTAATTTATTTTCTTTAATCCACATATAATGGACGAATGGGCCATCTGGCTCAGTCCAATCCCACCGTTAAAACTGATCTTAGAATTAAACAAAAATGGATTTTTTTTTAATTTTTTTTTAATTTTTATTTATTTATGATAGTCACAGAGAGAGAGAGAGAGAGAGAGAGAGAGAGGCGCAGAGACACAGGCAGAGGGAGAAGCAGGCTCCATGCACCGGGAGCCCGACGTGGGATTCGATCCCGGGTCTCCAGGACTGCGCCCTGGGCCAAAGGCAGGCGCCAAACCGCTGCGCCACCCAGGGATCCCCTGGATTTTTTTTTTTTAAATCGAAAAGGTCATCAGCCCCAAGCCCTCCACCTCATATTTGTCCACCTGTGCTTTTTTTTTTTTTTCCGGGAGGGGGCGGGTGTACTCGGGGTTGCACCTGCTAGATCAAAGCACGCTGGAGTTGGGCCCAGGCCCTGCCTCTTGGGAGGTATGAAGAACCCCTCTGCAGGCAGGCACCCCTTCTGGGATCAGACCCTATCCGGCATGAACATATTTGCCCCTACCCCCATCCCCATTCCAGCCCCCTACCCACCCACCCAAAAGGAAAAAAAAAAAAAAACAACAGTCTGGATCCAGAGTTTTTTTTTTAAACTTAATACCCTATCTTTGCAAGCCAGGTCGGGCCCAAACCTCCTTTCCTGGGTCTCTCCCTTGCGATGGGGCCCTGTCCCTGATGCTGCCTTCAGAGTTAGGAAAGGCACAGAACTCTCCCAGCAGGGACTTGCTGCGCCGTCTGGGTCGCACCGCAGAGCAGGTGCCCCTCTCCCTCCTCCTCGAGTGGGGGCGGTGGTTCTTTGTAAACAGGCCTCCCGCGGCCCCGCCGGACCCCCTGGGCCCTGGCCCAGATGGAGCTAGGGAGGGAGGCCGGGGAGCTGGGCGGACAAGCGGGGTCTACGGGAGGGAGACGCCTGTGTCTCCCCGGAGGGGCCTGCCCCCGCGCCCCCCGCGACCCCCCGGACTCCCGCGCCCCACGCGTCCCTTGCGCCCCCCTGGACTCCCGCGGCCCTTGAGCCCCCCTGGACTCCCGTGCCCCCAGCGCCCCCGGGACCCCCGCCCTCCCGCGCCCCCTGCGCCCCCAGCGCTCTCTGGATCCCCGCGCCCCAGCGCCCCCGGGACTCCCGCGTCCCCAGCGCCCCCTGGATCCCCGCGCCCCCAGCGCCCCCGGGACCCCCGCCCCCCCTGCGCCCCCGGCTCGGGGCTGCACACCCGCCCACGGCGGGCGGGAACGGGCGAGCTTGGGGCGTGCACCCCGCTCTGCGGCGCGTCCCGCGGCCCGGGAGGCGGGAGGCGGGAGGCGGGAGGCGGGGTGCGGGCGGGGGGGCGGCGGGGCCGCCGGCCGCCGCTCCGATTGGCTGCGCCGCCCGCCCCGCGCCCCCCGCGCCGCCCGCCCCGCGCCCCCCGCGCCGCCCGCCGCCCGCCGCCCGCAGCCCGAGGCAGGACGCGCAGGGGCGGGACCCCGCGCGCGGGGATAAAAGCGGGCGGCGGCGCGCGGGGAGCCGGGGTCCTGCAGGCTCCGGAGCGCGGGGAGCGGGCCCGGGAGCGACCCGCCGCCGCGCCCCCGCCCCGCCCCGCCCCGCCCCGCCCCTCGGCCCGGGCTCCGGGAGTGCGGCGCCCCGCGCGGACCCCGGGCGCCGCGGCGGCACCTGTCGCCGAGCCGGCGAGGACCCACGGAGCCGCCCGAGAGGTCCCTGCGCCCCGGGGGCGCCGCCGCCGCCAACTCCCCAAAGTTGAGAGCAGGCGAGAGGCTGCCGCCCGCCGGGAGCCGGAGGGAAAGGAGCTCGGGAGATGCGGGGGTGACGGACAGACGCGGACAGACGCCGGACCCTCGGAGGACACCCCCGTCTCGGCCTCTCCCCAGAGGCTTCTCAGCCCCGTGAGTTCTTCTCTGCATGGGTGGCCTCTATGCATTCCCGTTGAATTGTCTGTAGGATGCGTTTGCGTATTTTTGTGTCTGTTGGAGGGAGTTTAAAAAAAAAAAGAAAGAAAGAAAGAAAAAGAAACGACGCAGCCTGCCCGTTAAAAAAAAAAAAATCACTGAATTGCTTACGGTGAGTCGGTTATATTGGTAGGTTGTGGGGGTAATTGTCTGTAAGCGGGAGTATCCCCCGGGGGGGGGGGAAGCAATCGCATTGAACAGTAAAAACAAAACAAACAAACCCTCCCCCCCCACCCCTAAAAATAAATAAATAAATAAATAAATGCATCAACCCTCCTGGGTTCCCCAGCGTGCAACAGAACCTGCATTTCAAAAGTTACCGGAAAGCAAGCAAGGTGCGGCGCAGGAAAGGTGAACTGGCGCGAGCTAACTTTGCTTTTTTGCACCCCCCCTCCCCCCCCACCCCTCCTTTTCAAATCTCCGTTGTTTACCAGGTTCCCTGGTGGGAGGCTGAGCTGGTGGAGAGGCGCCGGGGAGAGCCTCGGAGGCGACCATAATGTCTTTGCGTCTACACACGCGGCCCACCCCGCCTGGAGTTGTCACCCCGGGCTGCAGGGAGCTGCTGTGCTTGTTGGTGATCACGGCGACCGTGAGCCGCGGCGCCTCCGGGGTGTGCCCCACCGCTTGCATCTGTGCCACGGACATCGTGAGCTGCACCAACAAAAACCTGTCCAAGGTACCCGGGAACCTTTTCAGACTGATCAAGAGACTGGATCTGAGCTACAACCGGATCGGGCTTCTGGATTCGGAGTGGATCCCGGTATCGTTGGCCAAGCTGAACACCCTCATTATTCGTCATAACAACATCACCAGCATTTCCGCGGGCAGTTTTTCCACGACTCCAAATTTGAAGTGTCTTGACTTATCCTCCAATAAGCTGAAGGCGGTGAAAAGCGCCGTGTTCCAAGAGCTGAAGGTCCTGGAAGTGCTCCTGCTGTACAACAACCACATTTCCTATCTGGATCCCTCAGCGTTTGGAGGACTCTCCCAGTTGCAAAAACTCTACTTAAGTGGAAACTTTCTTACGCAGTTTCCAATGGATTTGTATGTTGGGAGGTTCAAGCTGGCAGAACTGATGTTTCTAGATGTTTCCTATAACCGGATCCTCTCCCTGCCCATGCACCACATTAATCTAGTGCCGGGGAAACAGCTGAGAGGCATCTACCTTCATGGAAACCCGTTTGTCTGTGACTGTTCCCTTTCTTCATTGCTGATCTTTTGGTACCGAAGGCACTTTAGCTCGGTGATGGATTTTAAGACCGATTATACCTGTCGCCTGTGGTCCGACCCCAGGCGCTCCCATCAGGTGCCTCTGCTCCAGGATGGCTTTCTGAATTGCTCGGACAGTGTCATCAATGGCTCCTTCCGGGCACTTGGCTTCATTCATGAGGCTCAGGTCGGGGAAAGGCTGATTGTCCCCTGTGACGGCAAGACTGGTGATGGAAATACCGATTTCGTCTGGGTGGGTCCAGACAACCGACTGCTGGAACCCGAGAAAGAGCTGGAGAACTTCCACGTGTTTCGCAACGGAAGCCTGGTTATAGAAAACCCTCGTTTTGAGGACGCCGGAGTGTATTCCTGCATCGCGATGAACAGGCAGCGCCTGCTAAACGAGACCGTGGATGTCACAATCAACGTGAGCAATTTCACCGTGAACAGGTCCCACGCCCACGAGGCCTTTAACACAGCCTTTACCACCCTTGCGGCCTGCGTGGCCAGCATCGTCCTGGTCCTTTTGTACCTCTATCTCACGCCGTGTCCCTGCAAGTGTAAAACCAAGAGACAAAAAAATATTCTCCACCAAAGCGACGCCCATTCATCTATTCTCAACCCCGGCCCGGCCAGCGATGCCCCAGCTGACGACCGGAAGGCAGGGGCCGGTAAAAGGGTGGTGTTTTTGGAACCCCTGAAGGATACCGCAGCGGGGCAGAATGGGAAAGTCAGGCTCTTTCCCAGCGAGCCGGTCATAGCTGAGGGCATCCTCAAGTCCACCCGGGTGAAATCCGACTCCGATTCGGTCAATTCCGTCTTCTCGGACACACCCTTCGTGGCCACCACTTAAGCCTGTGCCTGTCACCTGCGTGGCCTAGTAGTTTCATCACTCCATGCTTCACTTTCTGTGCCGCCTGCAAAACCAACAGCAGGACACACATGGCGTGGCTTTGTTTTTGGAAATGCAACCAAGTGGCCTCTTTGGCTGGTTAATAGGCAATGTGGTAAGGGGCACTTTGGTTCCTCACCAGGGGAACGCCGGAGGACGATGGTCTTGTCTTCCAGAGTTTCAGTTCTAGGCCACAGTATCTTAGTCTTTAGCACCACTGATCATTTCGAAGCTGGCCTGGAGGGGACATTGTCCTTGGTATTCAGGATTCTTGAAAGAAGACATGTGCTTTATGTACTGGTCTTCCTTAAAAAGAGACCTTACTAATTTCTTAGGGCCAAAGTTCTCTTCAAGAAAAGCGTTAGGGTCCTATTTGGTTTTTAAAAGACATAAAAAGAAAAAAAAAAAAGATTAAAAAAAAAAAAAAGACATGGAAGAACCAAACAGCACTTCTAAAGCACAAAGTAAGGTTAGATTTGGGAATAATTTGGCTAATTTCATCACTTGAGGCCACAGTAAACAGACTACACTGAGAAAATTTGCTGGGTAATGCCGCCTCCCATATGGTGTTAGATAAATAGTGCAATAAAGGTACATTTGTTTGTCTTCTTTCCGTTCTGTACATTTCTTATCCTGGTACAAAAGATCTTACTGAAAGTCACCATTATTTGTTGCCATAAATACGTAGATGTCAATACCAAAATGTCTGAGTAACTTCTTAAACCTTCGTTCTAGCTAATATTTGTTCATATGCTCGTGTATATGTAAATCAAGTGATATGAACTCTTGAATAGATCCTACTGTATTGTGCTTCGGACATTTGAATTAATGGAAATATATGTATTCTGTGACTTGATGTTCTGTTTTAGTTGGCTATTTGAAAACATAAATCTAAGATGTTTTATGTGGTCAGATTGTTCTACTTTGTCTGAAGTACCTTCTCCAACAAATCTCTCCCCAGGTTTTTTTGGAGTTACAATATAGAGTTCATTTTGTCAAAGGGGGGAAAGGCTCTGAAGCATTGTCCCGAATTTATACCTTCTATACCTTCTATACTTCACTCAGATATCATTATGCACTTGAGCCAGGTGTGGAAGGCACTTACGCCCTGATTCTGCAGCGCACGGAGGGCCCAGGCGACCTCCTCCTTGTTCCCATCTCTGCTGCCAGGTGATCGAGTACTCTTTCTGGGCCTAGATCTCCTCAGCCATAAAAAGAAGATTTCAGGGAGGTGATGTTTTAGGTTCCTTCCCATACTGGAAGTGATGATTTCTGGGTGGCCTTGACTCCATCTGGACTTGTACGGGCTCCTGGAAACTCCCCCACATCCCGAGGGGATACAGGAGAGTGGGATTAGGATAGACTAGCATTTCGACCATCAAGTCCAGCTCCTTCTCTTTCTCAGGGACAAATGAAGCCCAGAGAAGACTGTGGGTTATCTAAGACCACACAGTGAATTAGTGACCAGGACGGAAGAAGAGCTCAGGTACAGGATTCTTCCTGGCAAAGACCAGGGAGTCAAAAAAGAATGGTTGTTTTTAATGGTGGGCACGGAGAAAGAGCCAAAGAATGAGACCAAAGAGTGGTCAGGAAGTGGCAAAGGGGAATCAGGGCTGCATGGCCCCTGGGGCTAAGAGAAGAGAACTTGCGAAAGATGGAAATGGGCAACAGTGACAAAAACACAGAAGGAGATGAGGAGGCAAGACCGACCAACAATGGTGGCTTTGGGGAAACAGACATTTGGGGACAGCTCTATAAGTGCCAAGCCAGGCTCCCGGTGGCGGGGACACTGGTCAGGAGGGGGTTGAGGAGTGAGTGGCCAGGATTTGTACCCCCTGGAATAGGATGCAGAGCCACTACTCAGTAGCGCTGAAAATTCTGTTGCATGGTTTGAAAAAATTGCCGCTTCTCCTTGAAAACGTAAACGTCACCAGTTAGATAAGATCCTTGAGACCCAAAGCTGTTACAGGCAAACATTTTATTCCCGTTCCTGCCACTCAATTAATTAGGAAGAATGCTGTGATTTGTATGACCTTTGAGGTCCTCACTCTTCTCACTCTTCTATTTGGAGAAACTCACTCAAAGATGCTGTGATTTGTTCAGCTTCACACAGCTCGTCTGGACACAAGGAAAAACTCTTGAACCACTGACGCTCTCCAGCAATGGGCAGGGCTGCCTCCAGGGGCCGTGTTACCCTGACTTTGAGTGTGCCAAAGAGCAGGGCCATACACTGGCAGGGGAGTTACAGAGAGGAGCTCTGAATTGCACCTTTTCTGGACAGGGTCCCCAGGGTCCTTCACCCCTCAAAACCCTTGATCCTAGGAAACGTGTGGTGCATTTAGCAGAATAACACGGGCAGTGCCTGCAGCAGGGAGTCTGGAGCCCAATTGTGGCTGGTCCTAGTACCACGCTTCAGGTAAGTGACAGGCTGAGCTGAGATCCAAACCAACATACACAAAATCACAATGAAAACAGGATGGCCTGGATGGCTCAGGGATTGAGCATCCATCTCTGGCTCTGACTGTGATCCCAGGGTCCTGGGATTGAGTCCCGCATCGGGCTCCCTGCAGGGAGCCTGCTTCTCCCAATGCCTGTGTCTCTGCCTCTCTCTCTGTGTTTCTCATGAATAAATAAATAAATAAAATCTTTTAAAAAGAGAGAAAAAGAAAAAATCCTGAATACCGAGAAACAAAGCTGTATTTTGAACAAAAGTAGGATGACATGGTGGTGAAAAAGCATGGAACTGAATGTTACGATGTTGGATGTTGAATTCTAAATTCTTAGGTATATCTTTTATCTTTTTTTTTTTTTTTTGGTAGCAGTTTGATCACATGTATTTTAAATATAGGAACAGAACCAATTTGTGTCTTAAATTTGTCCCACTCGAAAATTTTATATAATTTTTCTTCCACGTAATAATCTGTATTATGTAACTAGGCTATTCTTTAAGATACTTAGGTATTTTTTATTACAGAGTTGTGACAGAGTGGATGCACATGGGAGAAATCAAGCAAAGATCAAAGACGTGAAATTTTCCTGGGCTTAGAGTATTTTTTCACTACATTAGACTATGCTAGTTTTCTGGCAATGGACTCTATAGGTAATCATGAGTTAAATTTCTTAACTAGACTTTTTCTTAAGATTTATAATCTGAGGGGCGCCTGACTGGCTGGGTTGGTCGGTTAAGCATCTGCCTTCCACTCAGGTCATGACCCCAGGGTCCTGGGATTGAGCCCCAGGAGGTTGTGGTGGTGGGGCAGTCCCTGCTCAGCAGGGAGTCTGCTTCTCCCTCTCCTTCTGCCCCTCCCTCCACCTCCTGCTCTCCTGCTGTCTGCATGCTCTCTCTCTCAAATAAATAAATAAATTTTTTAAAAGAGATTTATAATATGAAAGAATGACCTAAGTCAGGTTTTCTTTTTTAAGATTTTTATTTATTTATTTATTCATGACAGACACACAGAGAGAGAGGCAGAGACACAGGCAGAGGGAGAAGCAGGCTCCATGCACCGGGAGCCCGACGTGGGATTCGATCCCGGGTCTCCAGGATCGCGCCCTGGGCCAAAGGTAGGCGCTAAACCTCTGAGCCACCCAGGCTGCCCCCTAAGTCAGTTTCTTATTTAGAATCAGCCTCTGCATTCATCCTCACTGTTTGGCCTAAAAAGGTGTAAATATACTTATTTTTGGCTTTAATTGCATGAATTATGTGCCCAGAAAAAAAAAAATGTGTTTTTTTCTTAAATTTTTCCAAATAAATGTTTTTCTCAATGTTCGTCACAAGGGATGTAGGTGAAACTTACGGGAGTGGAAACAAGAGAAAGGAAGATCCCTTGTCAGTCCAAATTCTAAAAAGACATCCTATTTGGGATTATCCTGCTAAGCACTGTTAAAACAGGATACATCCTCTAACACCATTGGCTTTTCCTTTGCCATAACTGCTGCTTGATTTTTGTCCCCTTTGGGGTATCATCTAGTGTTTACCAAGTGATCTAGTGATAGGTCTGACACCAGGCTTCTCAATCAAATTGCAGGGGAAAGGTTGATAGACAAAGGTTTCTAGCAGCTACCCTCTGCACGCTCCCCAACCAGAGATACTGACTGAGGAGGTTTGGGGGTAAGGCCCGCCCATCATATTTTAAACATTTTTTTCTCATAATTCTGATTCTTCCTATTTTCACAAAATATATCCTAAGCTTGGTCCCAGCAAATGTGGTGGTTAGGGCTATGTCAAAATACATTATTATTCCTTGCTAATGGATTTATTCATAAAAAGAAGAATTTTAACTCTCTTTAAAAAAATTCTAATGTATTGGAGAAATAAAGGAGTTGATTCCCTGATACTAAATGAATGAATTATTGGCTGTAATTCATGATTTATATTTTTCCAAATTATAAATATGGAATAATTACTTTGAGATGACTAAATCTCAGATCCTCTCATCTTTAAAACTATTTTTGGTTTGAAAGCAGAGCTACAACAGATCTGATCTGTAACAAAAGGCTTTGGAGCTTTCAGATTTGATTATATCACACTAAAGTGAGGGCATGTTTGAGTATAGAGTTCATCTACAGAAAACCCAATTCCTTTGTTTTTTTTTTTTTTTTCAGTATAATAGAACAATAGTTTTTAAAGAGAACGTTAAGATTCCTTTCATGGTTCTCTCAAGTCTCCCTGCCCAAAAGCCAACCCCCAAAGCCCTATTTTTATATTTTATAATAAGATCGTTAGTGTGGAAAGATGATGATTAGTTTGCCCTTGCAAGCCTTATTGCACGGTAATATATTAAGAAGTAGAACTAAAAACTCATGTAAAAACATCCTGAATAATTTCAAGGAGACTGTAAAGGACCATTGTTGCTTGTGGATAGATTCCAGGGAAGAGAGAGCCCTTCTATAGTGAGGACCAGGGCAGAGCATGGAAACACAGCGCTTTGTAAATTATAAAATGTGGTACGCATATATATGGTAAATATACCGGGTTTAATTTTTTAAGTACCTGCTAAGTGCCAGGCACACTGTGAGAGGTGGTGATACTGTCACTCTTTCTCATAGGAGCTCTCAAAGATGGGCGATATTCCATCCTGTTACAGATAGGAAAAAGAGGCTCAAAAGGGGTAAATAATTTTCCCAGCTAATTTGGCTAATCAGCTGTTTTTGCCATGAGAGTCATTTGAAAGACACCTCTGCACAATGGTCTTACAGGTGTTCTACCGATAGAATGACTTTGGAAAGCCTGGATCATAAGTAAATTTTCCAAAAAAAAAAAAATTTTCCATAAATGTAAAAGTGAATGGATTAGTGTGCACAACAAACCTGGGAGAAGAGGACTAGAACGTCAGCGGGATCGTTAAGTCATTCAGACATAAGAAAGGCAAGAATTCCTTTTTTGTTCCCGTAAAACACGATGTGTCACATTTCACACAACCTGGAAATCTCTAGATTTACCAGACAAGGCCTCCTCCATTCTGCTGCCTCTTTTTGGTCTGGCTGCCCGTCACACCTGAAATTGCTTAATATGCAAAAAAAAAAAAAAAAAAAAAAAAGGAGAAAAATATCTGTTTTATCATTATCAGTGACATTCAATTTATTTAAATGAATAAATGATTCAACTAAAAAAATTTTATTAAAAATGATCCAAATTTACAGAGTAAATAGTTCTGTTGGAGAGAATATCTGAGAGTTTGTTTTCTTTCTTTCTTTCTTTCTTTCTTTCTTTCTTTCTTTCTTTCTTTCTTTTTTTAAGATTTTATTTATTCATGGGAGGTACAGAGAGAGAGAAGCAGAGACACAGGGAGGGGGAGAAGCAGGCTCCCTATGGGGACCCCAGTGCGGGACTTGATCCCAGGACCCCGGCATCACAACCTGAGCCAAAGGCGGAGGCTCAACCACTGAGCCACCCAGGTGCCCCTGAGAGTTTGTTTTAAATTTCTAGGAGAAAAAAAAAAATAAATAAAAAATAAATAAATTTCTAGGAGAGTGGATCAATTCAGAGCCAGGAATACTTTTTCAACTAATTTTTAAATTAGATTTCTCAAAATAATTTTATAGTTATTTCACAAGGCTGCCTCAGTAGCTTATCTTTTTTTTTTAATTTTTATTTATTTATGATAGTCACACACACACACACAGAGAGAGAGAGAGAGAGAGAGGCAGAGACATAGGCAGAGGGAGAAGCAGGCTCCATGCACCGGGAGCCCGACATGGGATTCGATCCCGGGTCTCCAGGATCGCGCCCTGGGCCAAAGGCAGGCGCCAAACCACTGCGCCACCCAGGGATCCCCTCAGTAGCTTATCTGATGAAACATCTCTATGAGGTAATATGTCAGCAGAGCATCAAATATATTCTCAGAGAATTTTGCAGTGTCCATAGAATCAAATATAATGGGATCAAGGAACAAATCCTTGGTGACGAATGGCCGGTTACAGCCAAGAGGTGACTGAGCATTGCTAGATACTGTGGAGGCCATAAATGATGTAAGATTAACTACTCTCTCCCCTTCAAGGAGATGATGGTACACCTGGCCGAGGAATCACTATTAAACGAACCCAAGAGTAAAAAAGTTGATTTGTCTGTTCACGACTATTCTGGCAAATAGGACGTGAGAGAAGGAAGATGACTGGCAGAGAGCTTGCTCTGACCAACTGGACTAATGCAGCACAGGTGTGAGCACTAGACAGCCGTCCCATGGATGCCCTGAACCCTATGCTGCAGGGACCCTTGTCTTCCAAAAGCCTGCATAGTGAAGAGGTGCAGCTAGCTGGCTCATAGAGCTTTGTAAGGAATGTCGGGGATTCTAGTTAAGATTCTAATGCCAATCTATTATGATTTTTCATCAGATTTAGAGGAGAAAGGGACCTAGGCATTTCACACTGGTCCTCTCTCTCTGCACTCACAGCTCCAAACCTCACCCCCATGGCGGTTAGGGTGAATGTATCCTAGCCACTACAGGGGGAATGAAAATAGTAACAGTGACAATGATAAGAGCAACGACAGTAACATTTTTTTTAAAAAGATTATTTATTCACCAGAGACACACAGAGAGAGGCAGAGGGAGAAGCAGGCTGTTGTGGGACTTGATCCCAAGATCTGAGCCCAAGGCAGACGCTCAACCACTGAGCCACCCAGGCGTCCCCAACAGTGACATTTTTATGTGTAAGCTCCATGCCAAGGGCTTTGCACATTTTTTCTCGCTCCTATGGAGAAGTTACTATTTTCACGTCCATTCTACAGATGGGAGAACTGAGGCTTAGGCGCGTTAAGTGATTTGCTTTCAGAACATACAGTAAAGAAGTCAGGATTTGAATTCAGCTTTGTCTGGGTCCATCCAGAACCCAGTCTCTTAATAGCTACACTGTACTACATGCCTACCTTGCTACACTGCAATACTTTTCAGCTGTGAGGCAGGGCCTGGCTCATCAGGCCCCCTTTGCCCTCCTGTGTCCTTATTATCTGGCTTCAGGTGGCCTTTCCTTTAGTGATATGGCTTTGCTTTCAGGATTCTGCTCTGGACCCTTGTCCTCTAGTGACCCCCTCCCACCCCAACCCTGGCAGCTCACTGCGTTGGCCCTTCACCGATGCTGGCTTTCACTTCCTGCCTCTCTTTACACTCCCTGTGTCCCTGACCAGATCCTAAGCTACTGGAGGATGTGTCTCCTGTCTCTTTATTCAGCACCTAGCACATAGTAGGTGTTTGCATGTCTCAGCTTTTCAATTACATTCATTCATTCAATGCACAATATAGAAGAGCTAATATGTGCCAGTCCCTGAGCTCCACCTGGAGATCAACTATAATCGAGCTGCTTCCAAGTTGTTGCTGTTTTAAAGATTTATTTATTTATTCATGAGAGACACAAAGAGAGAGAGGCAGAGACACAGGCAGAGGGAGAAGCAGGTGCCCTGCAGGGAGCCCGATGTGGGACTTGATCCAGGGACCCCAGGATAAGGCCCTGACCCGAAGGCAGACTCTCAGCCATGGAGCCACCCCGGCATCCCAAGCTGCTCCCAAGTTTCGAAGAGAGGCAGAAGTATAGTTTTGTCGTCAGGCAAATATGCTGATCTAGAAACACCCAAAGACAGGGAGGTCAGGGCGAATTTCCCAGGAGAAATAATGCCTGAGCGGAGTCTTCAAAGATATTTGTATGTTTAGAGAAGTCTAGTTTGTTGGACAATGGAGGAAGGACATGTGGACATGGAGGAAGGACATGTGAGTGTACCCTGGTCCCTGGGGATCTGACTAAATTGGCTGTCGGAAACAAGGACACCAGTGCCCTCCGAGCTGCCTTGTGATGGGGCCCCCAGGGCCTTGATCCCAAGGCCTTCAGGACGGGGTCCTGCACGAACCTTCTCATTTCCCCTTCCAGTCTGCGCTGATAATGTAGCTGCAAGTTAGTCCTTTCTCCTAGCTCTTCAAGGAGAAAACTCACTAAATTGGCCCCGTTGTAAATGCTGATAGCATATTTCGCGAGGCCAAAGAGTTAGAAATATTAGCTTCTTTTGTGTAACAATGTAGGCTTAACACGGTAATGATGAAATAATCCTACTTAATTCAGTTATCACTCTATAGACCAAGGAATGTCTTAGAGCTAATGTTTATCCAAGCTTTGCTGTAATTAAATTTACACTGCTAGCCTGGATATTGATTTGACTAAGCTGGTTTTATAAAAGTGAATGATTTGGGTGGGAAGAGACAGGGGAAAAGAAAGAAAGAAAAAAAAAAAACACATCAGACTGACCTGCAGAATTAAATCACAACAATTCAGGCTTCTTATTGAGCATTCATGTGCATTTTTGCCCAGCCCTGCCTGGTTAAATACTTCTTGAACGCCTTCATGCTTGAGCGAATCTTTCTCGAAGTCTAGACTTGTAGAGCCACTGTGCCGTTGTCTTGTTTTTTTTTTTTTTTAATTTCTTTTTTCAACTATATTCCTTTTGCAAAGAAAAGCATCTCGCCTGAGGTGGAAACACAATGAAAGACCTGTGATGTGAAAGCTTAAAAGAAGTTGCTTGCTTTTTTATTCGTTCTCAGTTTTAAAAAAAATATTCATACTTAATTACAACCTGAGGGCAACCTTCAGCTCTCGATACGACCTACTTCAAATCGGTGGAGAAATAACAAATATCTCCCCTAAGCGACCATTTATAATAACTTTGACTTTTTCCTAAAACCCAGAGGAAATGTAGTTCTTGGTTCCGGGCCAAGTTTGTCAGGAGCTATTTATATTAATAAATCTTATTCACAGAAGGATTCCATTGAAAATCACATCACTAATTATTATATCTAATTTGAAATAAGGGCCAGAACAGCGACCTTCATGAGCTATATAGGATCTAGTGATTTGACTGACAAATATGTTATTACATTTCGGGGGGTTCTTATTTAGTTGGTCAACATTAAGCATCTTAGGAATCTGGCAGGGGATTTGAAAACGAAATCCTAAGCAGCCTTGTATGGGATCTGAGATTTTTCCCGAAGAAGTAGACTCAGACGTTGCTCTTTAGGGACTTTTCTATGTCTAATGATGCGGCGGCTGGCCTACTCCCCTGCTATCTGTCACTCAGGTATTCTCGAGGTCTGCTTCAGTTTTAAGTGCAGCACACTCGGGGAGACAGAGGAGAGTCAGTGGCACACATCCCATACATCTCTCGAATCCTGGCCGTTGCCAGGATTCCTGCCAGGCAGCGAAGCCTCTTCCCACAGCATCTAAAGATTTAGAGGAGATGGAGGCAGAGGCATTTAGAGGGTGTCTCCTGACTACGTCTTCATCTCCTCTACTTATTTCTGGAAAATGCTTGGAACATGTGCTTATTATTTGCTATGAACCACCTTAAAGCCATGCGGCTCTATCCACTGGCCCTCTAGCCCCACCCCACACTCCCTCTCTTGAAGGCGTTGTTGACCATGGGTAAGAGCCAGGCACTGAGCGCTTTACTATCTATGGGCATTCCCATGCAACGTGTTTATATTTGATCTAGAAATGCCTGTGGGGTTGTTGCATAAACATGATCCTTCTCATGGTCTTTCTCATTTCCATCAAATGGTAACCCCATCCTTCCAATTGCTCAGGCCCAAAACATTGGTGTCCTCTCTGACTCTTCTTCTGCTCTCACCCTGTATCTGATCTGTGGGAAAATTCTCTTGGCTCTACCTTCAAAATACATCTGGAGTCTGACCTCTTCTCCTCACCTCCATCCCATCCCCATCTAAGCCACCAGTATTCTCTGGATTTTTGCAGTCGGGCTGGCTGCTCTGCTTGTTCCACCTTTGCCCTCCTAGGGTCTGTTCTTAGAACTGCAGCCACCATGACCCTTCCGAAAAGAAGGCCAGTTCATGGCCTTTCTGCTCAGAACCTTAGGATTCACTGTCTCTCAACCCCCGATTACTCCCTAGAGGCACACGTGAGATATCAAAAACTTTCCCAGGCCTGGCTCCCTCCCCAGAGACTTTGATTCACTTGATTTTCACAGTCCACAGGTAATTCTAAAGTGTAGCCATGGCTGAGTCCTTCCGTGGGGTCTGTAGGCCCTTACCACCCCCTCAGTTCTCTGGCCTCATTCCCCACTTCCCATGCTCTGCTCTGGCCCCATTGGCCTCTGTATGCACCAGTCACACTCCTGCGTCGTACTGCCCGTCTGCCTGGAATTCTCTTCCCAATTCCTGCCTGACTGGCTTTGCCTTTGCCTCTTTCAGGTCTTTGCTCAAAAGTACCCCCCCCTTTTTTTAAAGATTTTATTTTTATTTATTCACAAGAGACACAGAGAGGCAGAGACATAGGCAGAGGGAGCCCAATGTAGAACTCCATCCCAGGACCCCGGGATCATGAGAGCCAAAGGCAGCTGCTCAACCACTGAGCTCCCCAGACACCCTCAAATGTCTCTGTAATGAGGCCTCTCACAGAGGGGCGGTGTTATTTAATGCTAAATTCCCCCACCCCACCCCACCCCAATCCAGCCTCCCTCGTCCCATTCCTGCTTTATTTTTCTCCATGGCCTTCCTCAGCATCTGACGGCCTATATTTTACTTACTATGTGAGTTCCACGAGGGCAGGAATTTTTATGAGTTTTGTTGGGTGGTGTGTTCCCCGCGCCAAAAACAGAACAAATAAATATTTGCAAATACATATTCAGCTAGTGAACAAAGCAGGTCTAGGAAAGGAGCAGCAGGGCTGCCCCCTGTGATGAACTCAAGGATGGTCACCATAGTCACTACCGTTGACAACATGATTGTTTCCATGTGGTACGTTTTCTACTCTGTCCCAGTTTGTGATGCTCTTCCTCACCCCCTAAAAGAGCACGAGAGGGGTTTTGCCATATGCAGTGATGAGTAAACTGTCTAAATACAGCTTAATACCCATTTTGCATATATTTCCCACTTTTTTAAGGCACCCCATTTGGTATTTATGAGAAGATATCATGCTGAGTACACAGATCCTCTCAGGATCTGCTCATTGGAGTAACGCTGATTAACATAGGGCAAGGGCCTGAAAGGAATCAGATTGGGCTTGAAGGCACCAGGCAGTGGGCCTGACACAAATTTAATAAACTGTCTCCTACCTTTGGAGCAGGATTTTTTGGAATCCATTTCTGCCAAGAGGAATTCTGACTCCTTTAGTGACTGAACAGCAGAGATGCTGTGTTTGCTCGGTGATGTTGAAAGTAGTCAAAGATGACTTCTATGGAGGTCATGTGGTCTGACAGCCCAATGAACTGTCCTCCTTGTCAATACGTGGGGACTTCCAGCAACTTCCGTGGTAATGTATTTTCTGAATTAGTTTCTGGAGTGAGGAAAAAGCTACATTACCACAGAGAAAGCCAGGCAAAAAAAGAAACCTGAAGAAGGTGGGGCGCGTAACATGAGTGTTGGCCACTCAAAATATCCACCTATTCTAAATGAGAGTCAAGTATGTGATAGCGGATGTGGAGTGCTTTGTGAACTATGAAATGCAAGATGATAATGATTATCCAAGATGGCAGCGAGTCCAGTTTCAGTAGCTCATAGGGGGATTACCACTGCTGAGTGGCCCTCTCTCCTCCACCAGTGTTTTCTAGAACAGCTATTATTCTTCTCCACCTGGGCCTTCTTTTTGTTCCATTGCGAGTCCGTGTATTACTAAACCCAAGAGAACAGGGGTCCATGTACTGCTTTCGGTAGGTCACTCTTCTTGCCATATTATGTTCTATATTGTAAACACACTCGTGTGTATAGACAGTGGTCTATACCATTGTCATCTCATCAACCTACATGACCCTTCTGGCTTTTACAATAACATCAACAAATAAGAAGTGACAATGAAAAATGAATAGCTAACATTTATTGAGCACTCGCCATGTGTCACCCACTGTTTTAAGTGCTTTCCATGAGCTAAACCATATAATGCTTGTAACAGCCTCTGAATTAGGCATTATTGTGAAAGCCACCTGACCTGTGAGCAAACTGAAGCACAGAGACATTTAGAAATTTGCCCAAGGTCATTCAGCTGGTCAATGACAGAGCCAGCATTCATACACATTGCATTTAATCTGGACACCATGTTGAAGTATGGCTACTCCAGTTTATGTAGGAGGAAATGGCAAGAAATTACTCACCTAAGGCCATGTGGTTATTAAGTAGTAGGAAGATGAGGACCCAAGTTTATCTGTTGTCAAAGCCCTGCCTGTGCTTTAATTGGCTTTTTTGGAGAGCCCACTCTTTTCGATTAGGTTTAATATTCTAAATTTGGTATTACCATAAACCTTGCTGGAAGCAAAGCTATAATTTTTAGCTTCATTTTTTTTTTTAAACAACCAATCATCAAAATCTGAGCAGCAGCATATTAGAGTGGCAGAAAGTTACTGCTGGGGCGCCTCAAGTGTGATCTGTGTTCTCGGTTCTGGCTTACATAATTGCAAAGAGGTATGCCGTCCCTTTGAGGTAGACATCAATAGATCCATTTTTAAATGGGAAAACTTGCCTGAGGTTACATACCACAGCTAGTAGGTAGCTGAGATGGGATGTGATCCCATGTCCCTTGACTCCAAAGCCTGTGCTTGGCCCACAGTCCTCTCTCTACCAGTATTCAGCGCAAAGGTCACGTGCTTCCAGGTACCTGAAGACTTAGTCATATCATTTCTCCTCCTTTGTAATAGAAAAATGCAAAAGGTGTGGGGTGCCTGGGTGGCTCAACTAGTTAAGCATCTGACTCTTGATTTTGGCTCAGGTCATGATCTCAGGGTTCTGAGATGGAGCCCCACACCCACCTCCATCCTGAGTGTGGAGCCTGCTTGAGATTCTGTATCTTCCTCTCCCTCTGCACTCTCCCCCCCCCCGCCACCCCACTCAGGCTTGGGTGCATGCTCTCTCAATCAATCAATCAGTCAATCAATCAATATGCTTGTCATTGCATTGGGAAATTTTTGAGTTTATGATCAAGGGCCAGATCCCTACCTGAGCTGGTCTGAATCCATTTATCATAAGCAGCAGACTGGCTCTCTAGTGCCAGCCAGCAATCTCAGGAAGAGATGCTAGTACTGGCCACTAGGAAGACCATTTAAGATTGAAGATATTCATCATAAACATAACATTTCTGTTGGAAAAATAATTCTGAGAGGATAGCTTACACATGGTCCAGCAGCATCTTGATAGCTATGCCAAACTAGACATCAAAGCCATTTGGCCCACATGCTCTTCCTTATGCTCATAAATGTATTATGATTATTTGTTCATCATTTTAAATGTTCACATTCAATTCATTTTCTGGCAACTTTCAGAAAGTATTTACTGACAGCTGGATAAAATTAACTGAATGTGTCCAGCAAAAACATTTCTGAAAATAGGAATGGCATTATCATTTTGACAGCAAGTGTAGAATTTGTGTTCATACGTATTATTCATGTTTCTAGTCTTATGTTTGGTTTTGTCTCATGGGAAAAGAAAACCCACTGACTTGGGCACCAAATATGAAGTCAATTCCTTTTAATTCTTTTTCATTTTCTCTTTTCCTTTGTCATTTTGGCCTTTCTTCCTTTCTTCCTCTCTCTCTCTTCCCACCTCTCTGTTTTTTCTCTTTCTTTTTTTATTAAATCACTACTCATTTCACAATAATTTTAGTTCTAGGAAAGATTTTGTACTACCCTCCTAGACTATTACATTCTTTAGACTCCCACAGTTGGGAGTCTGTTAATATATGGCCATTTATATTCTGAAAACACATTATGCTTTATCATTCAGCACAATTTCTGGCATTAAATTTAAATCATTGCTATCAGCAGTCTTTCTTAAATGGTATGTAACTAGTAGAGATTACCTTTCTGTGTTACACCTAAGATTGCTGCCATTTCAGTAAATGTCATTCTAATGGAGGAGAGAACAGAGATAATCACACTCAATTCACTGGACCTCCATTTTACCTGTGTTCCTTTAGGTGCCGTAAAATATCCCATATCGCCAGAACTCACATTCAGAATCATGATAGTTAATATTTAATATTTTCCTGAGAAATAATGATATGACCTTAATCTAGGTTTGCAAACTTTGCCGATCATCAATGTATTCCTACTCAACTATTATTATTATTATTATTATTATTATTATTATTATTATTATTATTGTTTTGCAAGACATTTGTTGACTGATTGACAGAATGTAGCAGCATGGAGTTCTTTAATCATTGTAGGTCTGGGAATTTAATCCAAACGTTCCCATTCTCAGTCGATTGTTTAAAAAAGCCTTGAAAAACTATAACAGAAACTACATTAATTCAACCTGTCTCAGTCTTAACGTAGTTTAAAAAGTTAAAAATCACTGGCTTAATTTTTATCGAGTCAAAGATAATTCACATCATTAAGGAGAACCTATAGAGAACTATTTGTTTTGTGGCACACAGAATAGGAGTCTTTCCCTGAAGTATTTGAATTTGATAAATACATTTTTACATAACAGATAGATCATCATCTTAAACAGTCTATCACTTTCTCTGGAGACAAATTTTTGTAGACCTTTGTTTTTTTCTTTTTAAATAATGGTACTCTTTTTCCTAAGTTCTTTCATATCCTTAATGGTTAAGTCATTTTTTAAAGAATAAGATGATCTTAGATATCTTAGGTGGATATACATTCTAAAATTAAACATTTAAACAGGAACGGGCTTTAGTAAAATATTATAGTGCTAATGGTTTCCCTTCTAAAATATTTTTTCCACATCAATCTATATTTCAGTGATTTTCATATCAGGATATTCAAATTGCAGCCTTTAAGTGATTTCTGTCTGCCCTTTCAGCTCTTTCCCTCTCAGCATCTCTCCTGTCTTCTCTTCAGGCATTGCTATGACATTTCAGCCTTCTGGGATCTTGTGTATGACCTGTCACCTAATAACAATAATTAAAATTATTCCTTCCACTTCACATTTAACTTCACTAAACTGTGTTAGTCTGAAGTAGGGAAATTAGAAGCAGAACTCAATTTTTGTCTTGCATAAAACACATTTAATGGTGCAACTCTTTAGTACTGCATTTAAAATTCTCCTTAGATTGGCTCCAGGCAATTTTTCAAGTGCTCACCCCCCATAATTCTTCTATCTAAACAATGCATTCTAATGTGGCCTGCTTACGGTCCTTAAAGAGGCACCTAGAATGTACTCCCTAGCATGTTCCACTGATTAATAGTCTAGTGGTCCTAAAAGACCTGGCAAAAATCCCACTTCTATAAAGCCATCTTTGACCTCATTGATTTATTCATAGATTAAAGTACTACTTTCTGGGATGCCAGGGTGGCTCAGTGGTTGGGCATCTGCCTTGGGCTCAGGTGGGGATCCTGGGGTCCCAGGATCGAGTCCCACATCGGGCTCCCCACAGGGAGCCTGCTTCTCCCTCTGCCTGTGTCTCTGCCCTCTCTGTGTGTCTCTCATGAATAAATAAATAAAATCTTAAAAAAAAAAAAGAAAGTACTACTCTCTGAATCAGTTCCGATTTCAGCCTTCCTTAAAATACCCCTCTGGAGTAGGGAAAGGATATTCAATTTCCATCTAAAAAGAAACCCCCCAAAAAACAAAAAAAAAAAAACCCAACCTTTTGGTAGTGATGTTGAGATGGGCGGGGTATAGAGAAGGCAGGGATGGAAGGAGGGAAACCAAATGGAGTCCTTTGCAGTGGCCCAGGAGCAAGAGTAGGAGAGGTTTGTAGAGAGATTAAAGATGCACAATTTTTTGGACTTCATTGATTGAAACTAGAGAAATCATTTCAGGTTCACAGAAAGGTAATAATGAAGATATACATAAAGCATTATAGAAGAAGGAAGAAGGGTGGTGGAACTAAGTGTCCAGAAAAGCTTTTCTAAGTTTATAATACCCCAAGACAAGCCTTGAAGAATGAGTTTGTACATGAAGTGGAAAGGGAGGCAGGAGATCCTATGCGTTTGGAGGGAGTAGCATGGGTAAAGGCTGAAAGACAAGAGAGAATGTGATGCATCCAGTGAGTTGCAAGTACAGTGGTTTGGTTTTGCCAGAACTCCAGTTAGGAATGGGTAGAAGTAGGAACTCTACAGAGGGGAAGGTGAGAAGGTAGGGGGAAGTGAAATTATGAAGGGTCCTGTGTACCACTCCAAGTCATTTCGCTGTTATTCCGAAAGCTAGGAAGGAGGTCAGCCTGTGAATGAATTTAGTAGCTATAGTGATAGATTTGTAATTGAAGGGTAGCAACATATGCCATCCCAAAATGCCACTTTGCCATAAGAATTATTTTGAGCTGAAGGCAATTAAGGAGACACAGATATGAGGAAAATTCTATGCCTTATATTTGCCTAAATACAGGACATACATTCATAAAGATGGCTGCCTTCCTCTCTCTACCAAGAAGGACAAAAGTTAATTAACAAGAGACAACTCTAGAGTCTTATCAGCCTAGAGATGGCACTAGCAAACTTTAACTTTACCTAACAAATTTCACTAACCAGCCTTTACCTTCCATTAGTTCTCCCATACGTTTACCTTCCCACCATTTGCTGCCCTAGAAACTCAGCCTTTTTCCTTAATCTTGTTACTTCTCCAAAAATTATTGTTCTGTGAAGATGCTACATTAGCTCAAGTTCTAATTACTCCTTTGAGTTAGTCATCGCCGAGCACTCCCCAGTGTATGCACAATGCACTTGTTAATACACTTTCGTTTTTCTCTCGTTCATCTCTCTTTTGTCACTCTAATTTGCAGGATCTCAGGAATGAACCTAAGATACATAGAAGGAAAGTAATTTTTCTTCCCCGACTTAATTAGAAAGAAACTTTTGATTGCAGTGAGGAGGGAGTGACAGAGGAGTTAGGGTACTGTAAGAGTAATCCAGAAAGAGATGATGAAGGCATGAATTGAGATATAGTAATGAAGCTGGTGAAAGAGATGCAGTTGGGAGATGTTAAGATGCTGGGATTGACAAGACTGGTGCCTGGTTTGACGGGGGGAGGGTTGGAAGAGAGAACATCAAGACTTACTTTTTGGCGTATAGCTTGGGTGGTGCAGTTAAGGGTGGTATCATTCTCCATGATGGGGGAATACGTTGGGATAGAAGAAAATGAGTTTTATTTTGGACATGTTGAGTTTGAGTAGCTTGTGGGGCATCGTAGAAGAAATGTTCAATTCAAAGACAGATGAAGATGACTGGAGCTCAGAAGGAAGAGCTGAGCCAGAGATTTACATTTTTGTGGTCAGTCTGCATTTAGTCGGTAGTTCAAACCATGGAAGCGGACAGAACAAATCAGAGACTATGTAGCAAGAGAAGAGGATGGAACAGTGGAGACAGCAACATTTCAGTAGTTGGAAAAACGGGAACCAACAGAAGAGCCAAGGTAAAGAAAGGAGGATAGAATTACTGAAGCCAAACGAGAAGGAAGAGATGGTCCTTCTAGGGTCCAGCAGGGCCAAACACATCATAGAGATCTAGGAAGAGAAAGCCTGGAAATGTTCACTGGATTTAGAAACAGGTGACCTTGGCATGAGTAGTTAAGTGGAAAAGGAGACATATGGCAGTGGGTTGAGGAATACATAAGAAATGAGTAAGTGCAGACATCTCTTTCAAGAAGTATAGATATGAGGGAAGGAAAACAAAAGATAGAGGCTGAACTATGTAGGGGGAGTACAGAATTAAGAGAGGGCTGTTGAAATTCAGAAGGTGTGGGAGTTTTTAAATGCTGGTATGGGAAAGTTGGTAGAGGAGAGTAAGAAGATCCAGCTAAGACAGGGCATAAGGGATGAAACAAAGGCATGAGATGAAAGGAAGGAAGGAAGGAAGGAAGGAAGGAAGGAAGGAAGGAAGGAAGGAAGGCAGGCAAAGAGTGCATGGGGGGAGACGGAGAAAAAGGAAGAAAGACATGGGTGTGAACAGAAACAGGATTTGTAGGACTGGGTAGGAAGTTGAAGGACTCTTTGCCTGAGGATCTCAAGTTCTCTGTAAATAGAAGAGGTCATTTGATGAGATTGAGAGGAAACAATCTAGTAGGGAGTGACTTAAAGACATTGAAAATTTGAAATAATTGTCCTGGGTGTCAAGGAGGAAAATCTTTTCCTCTGTCCTCTTAGGTTCTGACTATTGGGTCCCGAAGATTAAACTGACAGACAACAGATATGCAGGAGAAAACACAGATTTTAATGCACCTACACACACCAGTCCCTCTTATTCGAAGTTTTGCTTTCCAAGGTTTTAGTTCCCCATAGTCAACCACAGTCCAGAAGCAGATAATCCTCCTTCTGACATATCGTCAGAAGGCCAATAGCAGCCTAACGCTGCATCACAGCACCAATGTCATTCCCCTCACTTCAGGTTGGCATTTAGGCATTTTATTGCCTCACATCACAAGAAGGATGAGTGTGGTACAATAAGGTTTTAAGAGGAAGATCAGGGCAGCCCGGGTGGCTCAGCGGTTCAGTGCCGCCTTTGGCCCCAGGCCTGATCCTGGAGACCCAGGATCGAGTCCCATGTCGGGCTCCCTGCATGGAGCCTGCTTGTGTCTCTGCCTCTCTCTCTCTCTCTCTCTCTCTCTCTCTCTAATGAATAAACAAATAAAATCTTAAAAAATAATAAGAGAAAGATCACATTCCCATGACCTTTACTGTAGTATAATTGTCTGTTTTGCTATTGTTGTTGTGAATCACTTACTGTGG
Organism: Nyctereutes procyonoides; assembly: GCF_905146905.1. NCBI lineage: Eukaryota > Metazoa > Chordata > Mammalia > Carnivora > Canidae > Nyctereutes > Nyctereutes procyonoides. The sequence continues at coordinate 24,665,839 of NW_026575036.1, read as the reverse complement.
CTAATTTATAAGATAACTTTATCATAAGTATGTCTGTAGGGGAAGAACGTAGCATCTATAGTGTTTGGCACTATCATGGTTTCAGGCACCTAATGGAGGTCTTGGAACGTGTCTCCTATAGAAAAGAGGGTCTTCTGTACACAGAAGTTTACAGAAAATGTGACTTAAGGAGATGGCTAGAATTTGGGGCTTAATAGGGGAAGAAAAGTGGGAGAAGGGCACTTGGGGAAAACAAATGACATGTAAGAAAGATAAATGGGCCCCCAGGAGAACAGATGGAAGAGATGATAGTTTTGTGACAATGTTTGTTTAGGTGATCTGTTACCCTGGTGCTGACTTCTTATCTTCAGTGATAGGAGTCCATCCTGCCCCCAGGAAGAGGATTTATGACAGCTGAGTTCTTCTGGGAGACTCTGCTTTCAGGCAGAGAGGAGAGTTCAGGAAAAAACCCTTCTCCTGGTATCTGGTGATTCTTGAATGCCTTCAGCTCAAAATAATTTTATGCCACAGTGGTACATTCTGGATCCCTTCACAGGAAACAAGAGACAGAAATGATTAGGGAAATGTAAAGGGTTTTCAAGTTGAAGACAATGACATATGTATATATTTGTGCAATTTTTCCCCCCAGCAGTACCCAGGAGGGTAGGTGTAGGAGTAGACAAAGTGGACCCTAGGATTGATTCATGTTTAGTTTCTTCAAACTCGGTGTGATGGAAAGACAGTGGTCAAGGAGTCAGGGAACTAGCAAATGACTGAGCATAGGGATCATTGAGAACAAGATGGTGTTATGGACTGAATGTTTGTGTGCCCCTAAAATCCATATGTTGAAGCCTTAGCCCTGTATTCTGAGATGGGGCTTCTAAGGGAGCAAGTGAGGTGTAATGAGGTCATAAAGGTGGGGCGGCTATCTAATAGGATTAGTGTCCTTCTAGGAAGAGACACCAGAAAGCTCTCTCTCTTTCTCCGGGCACACACACTAAGGAAAGGCCATGTGAGGACATAGTGAGAGGGTAACTGTCCACAAGCCAAAATGAGAGCTCTCCCCAGCAACTGAATCAGCCAGAACCTCGATCTTGGACTTCTAGCCCCTAAAATGTGAGACATAAACTTCTGTTGTCTAAGCCATCTGGTCCATGGTATTTTGTTATGGCAGCTTAGGCTAATGCAGATGAACAGGGAAGGGAGTACAGTTGGATAGAGTATAAGAGAAAGGTGGTAAGAGATTGTGAGCATGTTAAAGAACACGGGAGTGGCTGCACTGCAGCAGAAGGAAGCTGTGGGCCAGAGTGACTGTTGGAATTTGTGATTGCCAAGGAATAGAAGTGCTAGGGGATGACGAGCTCTAGGATTGTCATTGTCACTAAAGGGAACGCAGTTATGAAGGGTAATGGGCTTACGGGGAACTGTGTGGCTAAGGCTTTTGAAGGGTCATCCACGTGGACATAGGAGTCATCTAAGGTGAGGATCTGAGATGAGAAGGATGTATGAGTCAGGAAAAGCAATGCTGGCTGCTGTAACAAGAAATCCCCTACCCACCCCCCATCCCCGATTTTTGTGGTTTACCAAAATAAAATTTTCTTTCTCTCTCATGTCACGGTCTATTTGTCCAGGCAGTTGTCCTGGGAGCTATCTTCCAAGTAGTTACTTAGGGATTGGGACTATCATGTGTGGCTCTGCCATCTTGGGTTATTCATTTCCGACCAGTATAACGCTAATACGAAACATAAAAATGATAGCATGAGAAAGGACTACTACCATCTCGTTTATGAATATGGATACGAAATTTTCAAATAAAATGCCAGCAGTAATAAAAGAAATATACAGCATGATCCAGTAGAGTTTATTTTAGGAATGAAAGAGAGAGGTTATGTCTATGTGGGCCTGGCTGAACTGGGTGGAATGGAAACATTTGCTTTGCTCAACCTTCTGCAGCTCATCCAAACATTCGTATATCATAAAGTCAGAAATACTGGTCCTCCACTTCAGCAATCAACAGTGAGATAAATCTGTGAAGACACTCTGTAAATTGAAATGCACTCTGTAGGAGTGAGGAATTTTTTGAGCACATAGGGCCCCAGGCTGGGTGCTGTTTAGGACAAGAGGTTTAAGGCATGATTTTTCTTCTCCTGGATCTTACCAACTGATTGGGAAAGATAAGCCATGAAAAGATGCACACAAATCACATGATAAAAGCCTAAAAGATGGACAGACTATGTTTAGAGTTGAGAAGGAGATAAGATAATCTCCAGGCATTGTCCGTTGCAGAGAAACCAAATCATTTCATTTTTCTCCTAGGCCCAGGAAAAATGCCTTTCCTAGCATGGCCTGTTTCTAAGAAGAGTCAGGTAACAGTTTTGGCTCCTAGAATATGGGTAGAAGTAATGGATGCCACCATTAGTCTTGGCCTTGAATATCTTACTGGTTTCCATTCTCTCTGTTTCCTTATTCATGAAAAGAATAAGCAGAAGAATCAGTTTTATAATCTCCTATTTTTTAAATCTATTCATTCTTTTAAATAATATTTATTATGCACCCATTTATATGTGAAGCATTGAGTCCTCATGGAGCTTTCTACATTCTAGTTGATTGGTGAACTATAGGAATTTTTCCTTTTTTAAAGAATTTACAGTATGGTATTTATTGAACAAAAATATGTGTATAAGCGGATTCGTCAGTTCAAACCCTTCTTATTCAACCATACATTTTTAAAAATTTTAATTCCAGTATAATTAACATACAGTTACATTAGTTTCAGGTGTACAATATAGTGATTCAACATACAACAGTGATTCAAACCATACATTTTTAAAAATTTTAAATCCAGTGTAATTAACATACAGTTACATTAGTTTCATAGTTTCACAATATAGTGATTCAACAATTCTATCCATTACTCAGTGCTCATCACCATAAATATACCCCCTTTTTAAAAAAAATTTTATTTATTTATTCATGAGAGACACAGAGAAAAAGAGAGAGAGAGAGGCAGAGACACAGGCAGAGGGAGAAGCAGGCTCCATGCAGGGAGCCCAACGTGGGACTAGATCCCGGGTATCCAGGATCAAGCCCTGGGCTGAAGGCAGCACTAAACTGCTAAGCCACCCGGGCTGCCCCATAAATGTACTCTTAATCCCTTTCAACTATTTCACCCATCCCCCACCTCTCCTCTTATAACCACCAGTTTGTTCTATATATATATATATTTTAAAATATTTATTTATTCATGAGAGACAGAGAGAGAGAGGCAGAGACATAGGCAGAGGGAGAAGCAGGCTCATGCAGAAAGCCCAATGTGGGGCTTGATCCAGGGACCCTGGGATCACACCCTGAGCCAAAGGCAGACGCTCAACCACTGAGCCACCCAGGCAGCCCTGTTTTGTTTCTTAAATTTCACATATGAGTGAAATAATATGGCATTTGTCTTCTCTGACTTATTTCACTTAATATTATACTTTCACTTCACCTTATACTTTCTAGCTTCATCCATGTCTTGCACATGGCAAGATTTCATTCCTTTTTTTTTTTAAAGATAATTGCTTTTTTTAGTCCTTTCATTTAGCACTTGTTTATTTATTTATTTTTTAAATTTATTTATTTATTTATGATAGACATGGGGTGGGGGCAGAGACAGGAGGAGGGAGAAGCAGGCTCCATTCCGGGAGCCCGATGTGGGACTCTATCTCAGGACTCCAGGATCACGCCCTGGGCCAAAGGCAGGCGCCAAACCACTGAGCCACCCAGGGATCCCCGATTTCATTCCTTTTTATGGTAACATGGCAATTCTATTTTTAATTTTTTGAGGAACCTCCATATTATTTTCCACATTGCCTGTACCAGTTTGTATTTCCACCAATAGTGCATGAGGGTTCCTTTTTCCTACATCCTCACCAACACTTATTTGATTTTAGCCATTCTGACAGGTGTGAGGTGATATCTCATTGTGGTTTTGATTTGCATTTCCCTGATAATGAGTGATGTTGAGCACCTTTTCATGTGTCTGTCAGCCATCTTAGGTCTTCTTTGGAGATATGGTGTTCATGCCTTCTCATTTTTTAATTGGGATTATTTGCTTTTTTTGGTGTTGAGTTATAGAAATTCTTTATATATTTTAGATACTAACCCCTTATTGGATATGCCATTTGCAAATATCCTCTCCCATTCAGTAGGTTGTCTTTTTGTTTTGTTGACTGTTTCCTTTGCTGTGCAGAAGACTTCTGTTTTGATGTAGTTCCAGCAGTTTATGTTTGCTTTTATTTCCCTTGCTTCATGGGACATACCTAGAAAAAGTTTGCTTGGCTAATGTCAGAGAGATTATTGCCTTTCCTCTCTCCTAGGATTTTTTTATGATTTCCTGTCTTGCATTTAGGTCTTTTATCATTTTGAGTTTATTTTTGTGTATGGTATAAAAAAGAGGTCCTGTTCCATTCTTTTGTATATTGCTGTCTGGTCTGCCCAACACAATCTGTTGAAGATTATCTTTTTCCCATTGCATAGTCTTGCCTTCTTTGTCAAAGATTAACTGACTGTATAATCATGGGTTTATTTCTAAGTTATCTTTTCTGTTCTATTGATCTGTGTCTATTTTTGTTCCAGTACCATACTGTTTTTGATTACCATAGTTTTGTAGTATATCTTGAAATCTGACAGTGTAGGGCCTCCAGTTTTTTAATTCTTTTTCAGGATTGCTTTGGCTACTTGGAGTGTTTTGTGGTTCCTACAAATTTTAGGATTATTTGTTCTAGTTCCGTGAAAAATGCTGTTGGTATTTTGGTAGGGAATGCATTAAATCTGTAGATTGCTTTGGGCAGTAAGAACATTTTAATCATATTTGTCCTCCCAATCCATGAGCATGGATCATTTTGTTTTATTATTTCAAAAGTACCTCTTAGATTTATTAATTTAACCAATTTTCTGTTTTTGAATTCATTACTATCTCTCTTTAGTCTTGCTGTTTTCTTGTTCTTCTTTTAAAGTTTGTCTAAAAGACAATCTACAGAATGGGAGAAGATATTTGCAAATGACATATCAGGTAAAGGGCTAGTATCCAAGATCTATAAAGAACTTACCAAACTCAACACCCAAGAAAAAATCCAATCATGAAATGGGCAAGGTATGAACAGAAATTTCACCAAAGAAGACACACACATGGCCAACAAGCACATGAGAAAATGTCCTGCATCACTTGCCATCAGAGAAATACTAATGAAAACCACAATGAGATACCACCTCTCACCAGTGGGAATGGTGAAAATCAACAAGACCGGAAACAACAAATGTTGGAGAGGATGTGGAGAAAGGGGAACCCTCTTACACTGTTGGTGGGAATGCAAACTGGTACAGCCACTCTGGAAAACAGTGAGGAGGTTCCTCAAAAAGTTAAAAATAGAGCTACTCTATGACCCAGCAATTGCACTACCAGGTATTTACCCCAAAGATACAGATGCAGTGAAACGCCAGGACACTTGCACCCCAGTGTTCATGGCAGCAATGTCCACAATGGCCAAACTGCGGAAGGAGCCACGATGTCCTTCGATGGATGAATGGATAAAGAAGATGTGGTCTATATATGCAATGGAATATTACTCAGCCATCAGAAAAGATGAATACCCACCATTTGCTTCGACATGGATGGAGCTGGAGGGTATTATGCTGAGTGAAGTAAGTCAATTGGAGCAGGACAATCATCATATGGTCTCACACACACAGGGAATATAAGAAATAGTGAAAGGGATTATAAGGGAAAGGAGGGGAACTGAGTGGGAAAAAATTACAGAGGGAGACAAACCATGAGAGACTCCTAACCCTGGGAAATGAAAAAAAAAAAAAAAAAAAGGGTTGTGGAAGGGGAGGTGGGAGGGGGATTGGGGTAACTGAGTGATGGGCACTGAGGAGGGTACTGATGGGCTGAGCAGTGAGTCTTATACTGTAGGTTGGCAAATCGAACTTCAATAAAAACAAATGAAAAAAAAAGTTTGTCACTTTGTAAAATTCCATACATTGGCTTATTTCCCATTTTCTCTTGTTTAATGATGAACATATTTAAAGATACAATGAATACATGCCATACATACACTTAAAGTTTGTTAACTTAACTTAAATATTCTTAAGTGGGCATTCCTCAATACTACCAAACTCTTGACTTGCATAGTGGATGCAGTCAAGTCAGAAAACCATCTTCAGGAGTTCCAGAACCCAAAGACAGAACACGTGACTGATTTTAAAGGTCTCTCAGCCATTGACAAAGGCAGGAAATTAATGATTTGCTTCAAAAAGTCAGTATGATCAGTATACTCTCTGGGCAATTATAGGTATTTTTAAGACATATTTTCACTATATGTGATTTTCACTTTATGAGCTTATTTTAGAGCCAATCTATGTTATTTATTTGCTTATAGCTATTATTGTCTCTTGTGTGCTTGCAGGTATAACATTTTGTTTATCATTAGCCTAAATATCATTTAGTACGGTTTTGATTTCTTTGAATTTATGAGTTGATATGAAATGTCACTTCACTTGATACTTTGTTTCAGGAAAATTGCACATTCTAGGAAGTGTTAAGCACTCCTCTAGTTTCTAAAAATACATAATTGATTATACACAGACAGGACTTTACAAATTATCACACTTACGCTTTACTAGTCTGCTCTAGGCATGATAAAATATGAGTCACTGACTTATGCATCTTTATCCACTCAGATTGCTAATATAAATGTCCAGCAGGAAAGCATGATAATCAGAATGTTTATCTGTCCTCTGTTGGGCCCATGCTTATAGTCATCCAATCCTCATTTCCCTCTCAATCAAAGCTATTTGACTCCCCCCAAAAAGGTTAGGAATAAGAATGGGCTTGCTTGTGATGAGGCTTAACTAAGAGCCAAAATGCTGAGGCCAGTGGGAAATCAGGGCAGTGCTTGGCACATAGTAGGCAATTAGTACATTTTTGGTAAATTACGCAACAAGTGAACTCTGATTTCAAATCACATGTTCTTCCTACCTCATACTCTTGCAGCGTTGTGAGGCTCAAATGAGAAACATGTGAAAGAGTTTTGCACACCACCATGCTAGTTATCACTCCCAGTGCTATGCAGTGGTTATGCCCCATGTGACCCTAGGGCATCATTGCTGTGAGAGGTAGGAGCCCCACTCTGCTCTTCTGAAAAACCTCTTCGTGGATATGTCTTAGGTGGGAAAGAAGGGCTCCTGCTGAATCTCTCAATCCATCTAAACCTTTTTAAAAGGTTTTGTTCTTTGGTACGCTGTCAGATTCCTCAGATTTAACCTTGCTTTTACTTTTGTAAAGTCGCTGAGAAGGTGGAAAAGGAAGAGGTCAGATTTGGGTAGGATCAGGGTCTCACTCATCTTCCTGCCAATCTCCTCAACCCCAGCTACACATGGGGCTGCAGAAAATGCTTATTTCTTCCTCCCCTTATGTGAATCAGGTTTTGAGAAAGCAATAGCCTACCGTAGTAGGGTTATTGATTTGAACCCTTGTTTCTCTAAGCATCTTAGGACTAATATCTCCTGTGACATGATCTCATGAAAACAACCGACGCTGGCTCAGCATTTCCTTTTACCAAGCCCTGTTGTTAATTGCTTTATGTGAGGTAGGTAAGTATCTCATTCTTTTGAAGAAAGAAAAAATATTTTCTTCTGCGCCTAAGTGCACATGAAATATTTTCTTGTTTGGGAAGTGAAATGGAGGAGGATGGGCCAGTGATAACCCAATTTCTTAGCTGCAGCATGAACAGCATGTATTTTTATATACAGTATGGCACTGGTGGTTTTTTTTTTTTAGGATTTTCAAACACATTTATATTACACAGTTTTGAAACTACTGACTCTTTGAAACTGTAGAATTGATAGAGGATAGTTTGGAGACTTATAAGGCAATTTTACACGTGATATGTGTGGAGAGAAGACTTAATTGTACATAACTATCCTGTTTTAACAGACATGACTTAATAGTAGAGTCAGTATTCTGTTTAAAGGCTGGCATGTATATTCTAAATTTTAAGAACATGTCCAGATAAATGTATAAATTTTACCTAGAATACCTTTTCTGATGATGCACATTTACTTATATTTAATAGCTAACAATTTAAGACTATTAAAAGTGCCAAAATGTGCAAATAACCCCCATTGTAAAGCTTGTTTATGTTGGTACAATTTTTCTTTATGATAAAAGATACTATCATAAGTAATGTAAATGGTTTTATGACTAGCATTGTTGCCAGGTATGCCACATTTCTTTTCTCTTTCCTAGTTATGAGTAATGCCAGCTACCATTTGTCATGTTCCTAATATTCAGATACTTTGCATATTTTATCTCATTTGAATTTTAATTGGGGTATATGAATGAACAGAGACACACACAGCCACAGATTGAGGAGCCAGGATTCAGATTCACCTGCCTGGAAAGCAGTTATATCTCTGTAATATTACTCTGCATTACTATTAGCTAGGCCACCGCTTGGCCTGGGGTATGGATTTCCAAGGAGACCTTGAAGCAGTGCCCTCCCTGTTGCTAAGTCACTTGCCGTGGTCCCCTTCACTTGGGCATGTTGGCATTCTCAGCCGTGCTCGCTTCTCCACAACTCAGGAATATCATGGACTCTTAGAGGTGGAAGGGATCCCAAGAGTCTCCGTTCTGTAGCATCCCCAATGGATGCCCATCTGTTTTCTGCTTATAATTAGAAATTCTACAAATTTCACCCTATTTTGTCACTTTGTATTTTGAACACATTGTTCTAAGTCTGCTCTTCAGTCTACTTCCTCTTCTAGAATGACCTCTGATGAATTTCAAGAAACATGTTTACAGAGAAGCATTAATAATCTAAGAGGCAATAATCTAGGAGGGCAATAATCTAGAAGGCTTATTTAGTTATAGCTTTAAATACATTGTTAAATATTAGGATATAGACACTTATTTCTCAAGCACTGATTAAGGCTAAGTCACGCCAATAAATCACTCTAAATCATTTGCCACTGGAAGGACTTGGAGACAACTTAATGAAATGCTTATTGGTGCTAATCCATTTTCTACTGTGCATCTCACAAAGTTAAAGTTAGTAGTTTCAGCAGAAACTCAATATTGAACAAATGTTAGATAAGCATTTTTAAATACTTCGTGGAGCCACTGCTGTTCTTATTTTCATTTATGCATTAAACTATCTTGCAGGCTTGATAGATAATCTGGTAAATGATTGTTCTCCCCTCAAGGCACCCTCAATAGCTGTTAACATTCTTTCTTTTTGTGGCCTTTAGCCTCTGACCCATATCTACTCTTTCCAACTCAGTGTTTTTTTAAGGCAATTCCACCTAAAATATGCTTCATTTCCTCATATCCAGGACAAAGTATTAAGATATTTAAAAGTCTCATTTAGGAAAACTGTTTTTTTTTTCTTTTCTGCTTCAGAATTATATCAGGTATTTTTGTTGTTTTGGTTTAGTATTTCAGGCAGTTGAAGTGGATTGAATAGTGTCTCCTAAAAATTCACGTTCACCCAGAATCTCAGGATGTGAACTTTTGGCAAATTTGTAGATGCAATTAGTTAAGGATCTCAAAATGAAATCACCCTGGATTTAGTCTGAGCCCTGAATCCTGTGACTGGTATTTTTATAAAGAGAAGAGACAACACAGGGAGACAGAGAAAAAGGACATGTGAAGACAGAGGCAGAGATTGGAGATAATGTGTCTACAACAAAAGAAACACCAAGGATTGCCAGCAATCACCAGAAACTAGTAGAGAAGCACGGAATAATTTTTCCCTCAACAATAACCTTGCTGACACCTCAATTTCAGACTTCTAGCCTCCAGAACTATGAAAGAATAAATATCTATTATTTTAAACCACCAAGTTTGTAGTACTTTGCTACAGCAGTCTTAGGAAACTGAGACAACACCAGAACGACAGTTTAATACTGAAAAGGCGTGTTTATTGGTAAGTGGTGTGCTAATCAAATGAGATACATTAAGAAAAGTAAAAAAGATTGGATGTAAGATGTTACAAATCTGGAAATATGCTGCTGCTAGTATTGCTTTAATTTTAAAACACTATTCTTCATAAGGAGCCTGTGAAGACAAAGGGATTGCTAGGCTTGTTCTCTGTTATCCGTCACAGCTCTGATCACATGATATTGAAGTGATTTGTCTTTCTCAAGGATCCTTTTTTTTTTCTTTAAGGTTTTATTTATTTATTTGACAGAGAGAAAGAGAGAGAGAGCAAGTGAGCACAAGCAGGGGTAGCAGCAGACAGAGGAAGAAGGAGAAGCACACTCCCCCCTTGAGTAGGGAGCCTGACATGGGGCTTGATCCCTGGGATCAAGACCTGAGCCGAAGGCAGATGCTTGACTGACTGAGCCACCCAGGTGTCTTCAAGGATCCTTTCTTATTCTCAGTTGAGGCTCTGTGGCCTAGCAGAGCCACTGGTACATGATAAGTCGCAGTAAGTGCTTAAAAGACAGTCAATCCTGGATACATGGTCACGCTCGCACAGTCCTTGGGTGCTCCTGTTTTTCTTGCACAATTATTAGTAGTGTCCTCTATTTTCAGAAGTGTCCCATTTGGACAAAAAACAACATGGTCATCCTATCAATAGATGCTTATTACATATATGGAGCAGATGATTTTGAAAATTCTGTTATGAGTCTATTTGACAAAATAGCAGAGCTAATTTTTTTATCTTTACTGGTTTTTATTGTAAAATTCGTATTTGTAATGAACACATCCATAGTGATCATATTAAAGCGAGTCAGATCATGTGTTTCCACTGCTCAAAGTCCTTTCATGCCTCCCCATCTTACTCAGAATAAGAGCCAGATGATCTGACCCATTTCCTCCCTGATCCATTGCCTGAGGTCTAGTCCAACTGTCCTCCTTGTGGATACAAAAATACATGCAGGTGTTTCCGAATTAGGGGATTTGCAATCATTGCTGATAAACATGTCAAAATTTGTGGAATATAACTAAGGCAGTATTAGGGCAAGAATACACCCAAAAATATCTATAATAGAAATAAGAAGATAGAAAATTACTGACCTAAGATTAAAACTCGGCAGGAATAAAACCCCAAATCATCCCAAAGACAGTAAAATAAAGGAAATAATAACAATAAATTAATAAATTAATGAAATAAATCCTATAAAGATCAACACAATAGTAGTTATTTGAGAAGACTAAAAATTCTGGCAATTTTGGTCAAGAAAAAAAACAGATGGTATAAGTAAATAATATTAGGCATGAAGAAAAGTAAGCTGTACTAGGGATTTTTTTGAGAGATTTTAATAATTTTTTTTAATTTTTATTTATTTATGATAGTCACAGAGAGAGAGAGAGAGAGAGAGAGAGAGAGGCAGAGACACAGGCAGAGGGAGAAGCAGGCTCCATGCACTGGGAGCCCGATGTGGGATTCGATCCCGGGTCTCCAGGATCGCGCCCTGGGCCAAAGGCAGGCGCCAAACCGCTGCGCCACCCAGGGATCCCGAGAGATTTTATTTTTAAGTAATCTCTACACCCAATGTGGGGCTTGAACTCACAACCCTGAGATCAAGAGCTCCATGCTTCACCGACTCAGCCAACCAGGAGTCCCAGGGATTTTTAGTTTATAGAGAATAAAATAAGCAAGTCATGACAATAATTTGGAAAACATGGATGAAATAGTATTTAAGAAAAATCTAAATAACCAATATATAACTCAAGAAAAGTATTTTTTTTAGAAAGATGTTTTTTAAATACAAAACTACTAGCAGTTATTAATGATAGGTTAGTGCTCAAACCTTTCCTTCCCCCCAAAGTATTGGATCCAGAAGGCTTTATAAGTGAATTATACCAAAAGTTCAAGAACAAACCATCTCTATTTTATATAAACTTTTATAGAAAAAAGAAAATAACTTCTATTATACACGTATAAGAGTAAGACATACTTGATAAAAACATAAGAGAAGTTCAAGATAAAAATTGTAGGCCGATTCTACATACGAAAATTATTTTATACAAATGTTTGCAAATCAAATCTAGCAACATACAAAACCAAAAAATATTAACTATTTAACATCAGAAGCCTGGGACGCCTGGGTAGCTCAGAGGTTGAACGTCTGCCTTTGGCCCAAGGCGTGATCCGGGGTCTGGGTATCGAGTCCCACATCAGGCTCCCTGTGAGGAGCCTGCTTCTCCCTCTGCCTATGTCTCTGCCTCTCTCTCTGTCTCTCATGAATAAATAAATAAAATCTTTTTAAAAAAGTCAGAAGTCTTTCATTACAGTTTACGACATTCACATCATAAAGAGAAAAATTATATGTTAATAGATGTAAGAAAAAAGCATTAATTAAAATTCAACACTTGTTAGCTTAAAAAAATCTTCACACATGCTACCAAATATTTATCAAATAATAATTTCAATTTTATAAATACTCTTCTTGAATCTAAAAAAAAGGGAATGTCCTCCAATTCATTTTATGATGTTAGCATATTCTTTTTTTTAATAATAAATTTATTTTTTATTGGCGTTCAATTTGCCAACATACAGAATAACCAGTGCTCATCCCATCAAGTGCCCCCCCTCAGCCCGCCACCCAGTCACCCCCACCCCCCTCCCCTTCCACCACCCCCAGTTCGTTTCCCAGAGTTAGGAGTCTTCCATGTTCTTTTTTTTTTTTTTTTTTTTTTGAGTCTTTCATGTTCTGTCTCCCTTTCTGACACTTCCCACCCATTTCTTCTCCCTTCCCCTCTATTCCCCTTCACTATTGTTTATATTCCCCAAATGAATGAAACCATATAATGTTTGTCCTTCTTCAATTGACTTATTTCACTCAGCATAATACCCTCCAGTTCCATCCACGTCGAAGCAAATGGTGGGTATTTGTCATTTCTAATGATGTTAGCATATTCTTGATACCAAAACTAGACAAGGATAGTAAAGGGCAGCAGAATATGCCACCCCAAAATATGTTATTTTGGCTCAAGGATTTTTCTGAGCTAAAGACACTTAAAAACAGTAAATGCAAAAAGGATACTCTGACCTTTCTTTTTCTTCCTAAAAGCAAGAGATAAAAATTCCCGTGTGAAAGGTGCTCTCACGGATCCAAGAGGAAGAAGGATTTCTATCATCAGAGATGAAGAGTCAAGGCAGAGAGAAAGCTGCACATTGTTAAGTAACTTTTATCTTTCTTTAGTCTCTTGGCAATTTTAGTTACTTTTACACAATGGCTAGTCTTTTTTTCAACCAAGTATCTGAACACTTGGGCCTAGTCACTTCTTTGGATTTTCATTTTCCCGGGGGGTTAACTGGTGTGTGCTTTTCCATCTGTTTCATGTCAATTTAATTCTCACCCCAGCCTCAGACCCTAAGAGGGTAAAGTTCTGCATCCCCAATAGCAACAATAAATACAAAATTTACAGTGTAATCTCATACGTAAACATAGGCATAAACATTCTAAACAGAATCTTATAAAACCAAATCCCATAATCTATAAAAAAGCAAATAATTTATGATCAGATTGAATTCATTCTAGGAATACAAAGCTGATTTAAGGTTAGGAGGTAAAATTATGGGGCTCAGTCAGTTAAGTGCCCAACTCTTGGTTTCAGCTCAAGTTGTGATCTCAGGGTCATGAGATGGAGCCCCAAATCAGGCTCCATGCTAACTGCAGAGTCTGTTTGAGATTCTCTCTCTGTCTCCCTCTGCCCCTCCTGCCCATTCTCTCTCTCTCTCTCAAATAAATAAACAAATCTTAGAAAAAAAGAAGGTAAAATTATATTATTCGCTTCAAATGTAGTAAAGATTTTACACTTACCTCAAAAGAGGTCTGGCCTTTGTCCTTGGCTTCTGGGAAGTCATCTCTCAGCCCTTGCGCGTCATGCCTGATAAGAATGTCTTTGCTAGCTCTGGAGCTTTGGATAACTGGATAGTCTAACAGTATGATTTAGGGTGGTGGCTGGCTACATCAGAAAGAACAACAATATGACTTAGAGTGGGTCATTCTTGGAAGAATTGATAGTTAGAGATTAAAATCATCCACATAGGCAATCCATCACGCCTGTGTAATGGAGCCTCTGTAAAAACTCTGGATGCCAGGCTCAGGTGAGCTTCCCTGGTTGACAATTACTTTGTCCATGTTGTCACACATTGAAACTGGAAGAGAAACACATCCTTGGTTCCATGGGAAGTGAATAACAGAAGCTCCATGTGAACTTTGCTCTGTGCGCTTCTCTCGCTGACTAATTTTAACCTATCCTAAAATAATCACCTCAATCAAATAATTTTAGTTCTTCTGAAATCCCAACAGTATAACAAGCTCATTTTAAAATTTAGATAGAATAGTGAAGGACCAAGAATAACCAAGACACTTATGAAGAAGATGGGGTCTTGTACAACCAAATATCAAGATTTATCATAAAGCTGTAACAGTTAAAACATTGTGCTATAGCACAGGGATAGATCAACGGAATAGACTAGAGTCCAGCAACAATAGATTACATAGATGTAGATAACAGTCAGTGTTAAGGAGAAGATCCAAGGATGAAGAGAGAGAAACGATGGGGAAATGGTTGAAAGACCATTGGAGAAATACTGATCTCTATATACCTCTTAACAAAGCCAAAACTATTTTCTTTATATTTAAGGGACAGGGGACATCAAGTGTGGTCTGAGTCACAATTCAGTTTTCACACCAAAGAAGAGGATCAGTTACATGATATGGGGGGCCCACTACAAAATGAAATTGCAGGTCATTTGTCAAAAAATTATTAATAATTTCAAGAAAGTGTCCAGAATATTAAAACAAGTGCAAGGCCCTTCTAAGCTTGGGCTCTCGTGCGACTGCACATGTCACACGCCCAGGAAGTCCAGGTCTCTCTGTAGTACAAGTTCTGGATGATGGGGTATTCCGAACCACATATATGTTGCTATCAACTTTTTGGGTGTCAACTAATGCGAAGGAAAATGGTATCATGTCAGTGTTTTCACTTACAGCTATACACATCACTCTCTGGAATTAGTGGCAAAGAGTTTTCTACGTGTTCTCCAGTTACATTAACTCAAACACGCTTATAACTCAGTATCTCACCTAAACTTTTTACTCAAAGACAGTTGCAGAGCCATAGCCTAGTTCTGAGCATTTAGGAAAGTACTTTAAATTTTCTTCCATTATCCTAATAAACTTGCTATTGTTTGTGACATTTTCCTGTGGCATTCATTTTCAACCTTGAAAGATTACTAGAACATTTCACCGAGGCATTGCTGATTTTATTTTAGGTTGCTCTATTTTTTACTGTCATATAAAATGAATAAATCAGTGTCTAAAGTTATGGAGATGGTGATATATTAATATGAATAATTGGTTATGCATAAAAATTGATTTTTTAGAATGGAATATAGTTGAACCATACTCAAAATTAGTCTATATAAGTAAAAAAAAAATCTGATCTACTTTTAGAAAATATTTTAAAATATCTATATAAATGTATAGAAATTCACTACATTATTTAAATCTTCCAAAGATTGGTTGCATTTGTATTTAATATTCCACTTTATCAATAGGCTCTCTATATAATGCTATAGTTGGAGTGAAAATATTTGTACATGTGTGGTAGTTTGTTATGACCAGATAGTGCTTCTGGGGACGTCTGGGGTAAAATCTACTGCGCAGTAAAATTTCATCTCAAATGAAAAATTGAGCTCACTTTCAGAGTAGTGATTAAATTAATAACTCTAATTGCTTTCTTTTTACGCAGTTCTTAAAAGGCTACAGATTTCACCATCAAATCATTTGATTTCAGGTCAAATCTTATTGCAAGTTTTTCTCACTGGAGATGTATCTGGAGCCACAAGCAAATGTTTGTAAGGAGTTAAGAGTGTGTGAGGTCATCTGTGATGGCCCCTGTTGTGATTTTGTTTGACAGCATCATAACCGATTATCTGAAAATGTGAGCCAATTGCTGTCCCTTCAAGAAAAATTCAATTTGCAATTTACATTTCCTATACTCCCTTTCTGCCAGCTAACAAATCAACTGTAGATCTCAGTTCAGCCTCCAAAGACACTTCTAATGAAAAAAGAAACAGCCTTAAGCCTCCCTCAGGATGATCACATTTAGCACCCAACAGAGAAAAATAGGGTTCTATGACTGAGGGCAGAGTTGGTGTAAGGGAATAGGGAAAGACTTACTGAAAATCCAAAGACCCACAGAAAACTGATAAGCTTTCCAATGACAGAGGCTGGCCTCAAGAATCCCAGTTAAAAATGATGTTGCTTTATTGACTTTTACCAAGTCTTTATTTAGCTAAGGGTTCACATACCTTGCTCCCTTCCCTCCGCACCCCCTACCTGCCAACCAGCCACGTGACCTCCACCTTTCTGTAGTTGCTTAACCTTTCACTTTTTGGCTGTTTCTTCAGGAATTTTAATGTCATAGAAGAGTTTACTGGCCATTAGAATAGCCTCTTCTGTGATTTGGTCTTATTCATTTTTGTATTGGATTATCTATTTTTCTTATTAATTTATAGACATTATTTGCGTACTTGTGATGACCTGTGAGCTGTTGTTTGGGTTGTAAATATTTTCTTCTGTTCTAGGTTTCCCTTTTCACTCTTAAAGGTGTCTTTTGGTGAACAGAAGTTACTCATTTTAATGTAATAAAATATGTGATTTGTGCTTTTACGATTTCTTTATGGTTTGCATTTTTTTATATCCTATTTTAAAAGCCTTTCCTTACTCTAAAATCGTGGAAATATTCTCCTATCATATCTTTTTGAAGTTTTTTCTTTTCTTCACATTTTTGACTAAAAACAAATCTGGAATTAATACCTGTTTACGGTGTAAGGTAAGAATTAAGTTTCTTTTTTCTGTGAATATTTAATTGTCCCAATATTACTTGTAGAGATTCTCTCCTTTCCCCCACAATTCTATAATACTACCTTTATCATAAATCAAGTGTCCACATGTGGTGTCATTTTTGACTCTTCCTAGCCCATTGTTCTATTTTTCTCTCCTACACCATTCTCCTAACTTGTGCCAATGTCATATAGGTATAGCTTCATAGTTTTGCTCATCAGAAAACCAGCTTTGCTCTTCTTTAAAAAAAGTTGTCTTGACTATTCTTGGTCCTTGAATTTCTAACTAAATTTAAAATCAGCTTGTCAAGTTTCATTTAAAAAGCCAGTCGGAAGGAGTTTGCATTGAGTATATTGATCCATCTGGGAAGAATTATTCTTATAACTTTGATTCCTCTAATCCATGAATATGGTATTTCTCATCAATTATTTAGATATCATTTCATTTTTATCTTACTTATTTTTATTAATAATGTGTTATAGCTTTTGCATTGAGCTCTTACATATCTTTCATTTGTTAGATATATTTTGTGATATTTAATACTTTTGAAATTAATTTTATTTTTTTGAGGTAATTTTAAATGATATCACTTTATTTTCTGGCTTGTATACAGAAGTTTAAATGGATTTTAAAATATTGTTTCTAGTAACTTTACTTAAGTCACTCATTTTTTATTTTAATTGTAGGCTCTTTTCATGTTCCACTTACATAAGCATATCATCTGTGAATAATGATGTTTTATTTCTTCATTTCCAATAATTAAGCAATTTAAAACTTTTTCTTTTCAAAATGCACTGGCTAGGGCCTTCAGGTGCTTCAATGGTATATGCTGAATAAAAGTGGTAATAAAATCCTTGTCTTGTTATGAATCTTAGAAAGAAAACTTTCAACATTCTATCATTAAGTATGACATTCACCAGAGGTTGTTTTGCAAGTACCCTTTATTAGGTTAAGAAAGGTCCTTTGTAGTCCTTGTAGTGTTTGTTTTTTAAAGTTATGAATGAGGGATCCCTGGGTGGTGCAGCGGTTTAGCGCCTGTCTTTGGCTCAGGGCGCGATCCTGGAGATCCGGATTCGAATCCCACATCGGGCTCCCGGTGCATGGAGCCTGCTTCTCCCTCTGCCTATGTCTCTGCCTCTCTCTCTCTCTCTCTCTCTGTGTGTGTGATTATCATGAATAAATAAAAATTTTAAAAAAAGTTATGAATGGATACGAATTTTCCAAATGTTTTTTTTCTGCAACTATCAAGATGACATGTGATTTTTCTCTTTCATTCTGTTAATGTGGTGAATTATATTGATTGATTTTTTTTTCCATGTAAAACCAAAATTCAAAATTGCATTTTTGGAATCAACCCACTTTAGTCATTAACTGTTATTTTTAAAATATTACTGAATTCTATCTTTAGCACTAGAATATAAGCTCCATGAACACAGGTAAGTTTTATCCACTGCTGTGTTCCCATGGCATATTTGTTGAATGAATGAATGAATCCCTTAGAATTCTGATACTCTTTAGTCTGCCTGTTAATAGAGAGCTGTAAGCCCCTGGTTACCTGAACTGGTGCCATTTCTCCTGGCTGCATAAGGGCCACACTCCCCAGGACTGGGCACCATATTCGCCCCACTTTTTTAAAGAGCTGATACCAAACAACTCATATCTCCTTCTTTCTTGGTTTCTTACAAAGGTAACTCCTCCTTATCCATCTCCTCACTACATCTGTGTAGTATTGGGATTCCTTACATTCTAAATTTAGGATATAGCAGATCTATGAATCACTGCTCACTGGCCTCCAACACAACACTCACAACTGACACAGACATCTCAGGGCCAGACAAAGGAGAAGGAGAAGAGGTGAAGAGAATGTGCCCAATCTTGGCTATCTCCCTGATAAGCTGATAACAAGCTAATGCTGAAAATCCTATACTCTGGGAAGAACTCTAATCTGTTTTGTGAAACTCGTCCTTGAAAGTGGCCTCTGAATACATTGGAAGAGCTGAAGCGTATGTTTTTCATCAGGAATCATAAAACAAGAAGAACCAAAATCAGAATTGTTGTCAGATAACACAAATACATAGATACCTGTTTCCTTCATCATAAAGCATAAGAAATGTTTTCAAATGTTAAGCAGTTCATTTCCAAACATCTTAAACTTAATGAGAAAAAAAATCTCATTTTTAAAAGATCACTATACCATGAAGTTAACAAGCTGATTTGGAACAAAAATGATATGAGCTGTATTATGGTTTCTTTACTGGTGACATTGTGATTCTAATTGTAAAAAACTAACTCCAAAAATAAAACACTTGACCTTAAGTTGGTTTAGAAGGTTATAGAGTTCTTCATGACTCGATATTTGCCCACTCTGGTCTTCCCTTTGTACTCTTGCCCTGGGGGTTTTGTGATTTATTCCAATTTTCCAATAAGTCAGGTTTCTGTGACTCTAGATGTACACTAACACACACACACACACACACACACACACACACATGCACCCTCTACCTGGAACACTCTTTCTCATCAAGTTCTTTGCCTGGCTAACTTTAATCCAGAGAGCTAAAGTATCACTTCCTCCTAGAAGTGACAACTCCCCTCCTCCATCACCAAAATAGGAACCATGCCCATAATGTACTTTTATAGCACCTTGAATTTATCCTATCATATCACTCATCAAATTTCATTTATTTGCTTGTCTTCCCTAGAGACTGTAAACTCTTAGAGGAAGAACCATGTTATCTTGCTCATGGTTGAATCCTCAGCCCAAGAATAGTACCTAGCATATATCCAGGGTTCAGTAGATATTTATTGAATAAAGGAATGAACAATTACAATCTTAAACTTTCTTACATTATTGAATTACTAGTGCTAACTATGGGTCTTTCTAAGGTGACTTCGAGCTGGTTACAAGATCCTAGTGTCTGTAGTCTGAAGAGTTCCTAAGAACATAATTTTCCCTAAGGCATAATATAGACTAAAAATTCAATATAGATGAAGAGAGGTGCCCTGGTGCCTGCTGCAAAGCAGACTGCTTGGGTTTGAATTCCCACTCTACTACTCACTATCCTTGTGACCTTGGAAAAGTGACTTAATTTTTTTGTACCTTAATACTTCCCATAAGGTGGTGGTTGAAGGATTAAAGGAACTTAATACAGGGCCTGGCTCACAATGAATGCCTAATGAATGCCATTCCCACATTTGACAGTAGGTTAGGGGATATTTGGAGTGCCTGGCATTCCCAGGAATCTGGGAAAGAGGATCCCTTTGGGAGAGAACATTCAGTTCTCTTGTAAAGAGATGGTGGGGATACCGGTGAAAGGGTGAAGTTTCAGTCACCTCAACTGAAAATGGAGTTGGGGCAGCTGAGTCCTCTGTAGTCTAAAGATACTGAGCTCCAAAGGGGGAAGGGTAAACCTAGCAGGGAGACACATGACTTTTCTTTAAATTAGCAGTTCAGCCCTGAATGACTAAATGTAAAGAAGACATTCTCAAAAAGGTGAGCTTCTTTGTCCATCATCTTATTCCAGGGAAATGTTTTGGAAAAGCAATAACCATAAGCATATTTGGGGATCATCAGCTAATCCCCTACCAGTGTTCAGATTAACAAGAAAAGAGTGGTTGCTTGAGTGGGTGAGAAAAAACAATGGAGAGTTTTCAAAGGCATTAGTGTGTTCCATACCATGGGTTGCCTAGCCTAATTCCTATCCCAAGCTCCGTTCTCATCAGCCACCTTCCAGCAAAGGGTGGACATGTGGTATAGCTCTGATGGATGAGATATAAGAGAATGTTTATGTGCTGGGGCCTCTGGAAAAGTTTTTGTTTTGTTTTTTGTTTTTGCTTTTGTAGGGACCAGGGACAGGCCACTGCAAAATGTGCCACTTTGGCATATTGATTATTTTGAATTTTTTTTTCAACTGTGGCTCAATAAACTTTTATTTTTTGTTATTTATTTTTATTCAAAAGAATTTGTTTCCCTATCACAAAAATTAGATAACCACACCACCAACAGCAGCAAAGTCCATAGAGTTACATTGATGGTGGAGAGTTCACTGGGTATTCCCAATGTCCCAAAAGTCGTGAAGGAGAAAAGAAAAAGAAGAGAAAAAATACTCAAAACAAATCCAAAACCCATGGTGACTTTGGGGAGAGACATCACATGAGTTTCTATCTTCTCTCATTGTCAGCTGCAGATGTATTTCAGCAGGATCAAATACAATTTACCTTGAGTAAACCCTTCATACCAACTCCAGCACCTTAATTGTACCCTGACTGTTAGCAGCAATCAGCACATTGGACTCCCCATCTGGCAATGCCCTCCAGCACACGGCACTAACAAATTCATTTGTATCATCTTCCTTTCGGTCTTTATCCAGAACACTTTTGACCGTATCAAACTTAAAAGTTAGCAAAGTCTTAGAAAGTCCTTTATAGTAAGAAACAGCCAATGCAAGAACATTCTGATCCCATCTTCACCTCTGTCACCAGAAAGCAGGACATAAATCTCCCATTTGAAAGGTACCTTCCCTGTACCATGAGATAAAGAGACATCCTTACCTCCTGAGATAGGAAGTTCAGAGCCAAGAAGGCTGTATAAACAAGCCTTGCCCTTTTACAAATTAACCACCACAGTCTAAAATCTGTTTAGAATTCCAGACTAACTGAGGGCTCCCCCAAATGAGTGTTTGCTGTCCTGTCAATTCCTCACAGATTTATTGTGTCTTTCCCTAAAATGTACCAAAATATGCCTGCCTTGGTCATTTCTTCGAATCTCAATTTCATTATTAGGCTTCCCTGCATATGTAATCAAAACTTTATTTTTATTCCTGTTAACCTGTCTGGCAGTTTGATTCTTAGACCAGCTAGAAGAGCCTTGAAGGGTAAAATAGAATTTTTCCTCCTCAACACTTTCCTGATAAAAGAGGCAGAGTGGACTAGCTTGCCTCATTTTGCCCTTTGTTCTTCCCCCTTCTCTTTTCCTTGAAGGCAATTGCCTCCAAGCTAAGGATGGTAGAGGGAAAGACAGAAGAGGCTGGGTCCCTGATGGGATCCTGAACTCCTGTTCCTGCACCGGACTGCCTACCTCTGACCTCATTATCTGAGACAAATAAACTCCTTTCTGTTCAGGTGAGTGTTGGGTGGGTTTCCTTACCTTTGAATGTACCCCTAACTAATAAATTACCCGCAGCCCAAAGCTTTAGACCATGCGAACCTCCATTTCAATACTTACAGTATCTTACGATCACTAGTTCTCTTTCACTTCGACTAGACCTGAGTTCCTTGAGGGTAGGGATCTGGGCTTATTTATTTCTTTATCTGCAGACTCAGCAGATGTTTACTGAGTGAATTAATTTCATTTGCTGTATTATAATTAGTGAGCTTGCTAATCAGGCACTGGTGCTGTGGAAGGATTTCCCCAGGTTTCTGGTCCAGCCGGGAACCGAGAGGCGCTTGTATAAAGAAACCAAGGGTCCCTTGAGACGATAGAAGGCTCATGAGCCATCAAAACAAAAACCAAAAACTTCTGCAGTTTCCTTCCTTTCTGGATGCATTATGACAAAAACAAATAAAGTATGCTAATAAATAGAAAAATTCAGACATTTCTTCCCAGATAATGAAAACATGCTCTTCTCAGATGCAGAATTAACCTTAGCGGGAGGAGTGACAGGGATAACCAAACAGAGAAAAGGGCAAAATAATTTATCTCCCCCTATTAATGTGGCTGCTTACTCATGAAACTAACCTTTATTTTGTCAGGAAAATATCTAAGCATTTGTGTTTTAAAGACTCTAGAGCCATGACTGATGAAAGACATGCCCACTGTTGACCTTATCGACCGGTTTCAGGGACCATCCAGTGGCTGCCTCACCACCACCCAGATGTGCTCCCCGAAAGGTTATTTTCGGGGCTCTGCCTTTTTCCTTCTGTCTTCTCCTTTGCTTGAGGCTGATCTCACTTCCTTCAGCATCGTGAAGCTCCCAGAGCCAATTTCCCCAGAGCCTTTCCGTCGTTTGCATTTCGGGTGCCCACTTCTCAGTGTAGTTTCTATTTTCGGATGCTTGTGTAACAGATTTGGGTCTGCTGGGGTCTTCTGATTCTTGAAGATTTTAATCAGATGAGCTTGAATGCCCATGGCAGGCCCTGTGGAAAATCTACTCTCTTCTCCAAGACTTCTCCTCCTTCCCCAGAGGCTCCTGGCCGGCCTCCCTGCCAGCTTGGGCTCCCCCTTCCTGGCCCTGAGGAATGGGTGCCTCCCACCCTGCACTGGTGCTAACCCCTTATCCCTACATTGGCGTCCACACATAGTGGGAGTGGGAACGTTCACTTAATTTGTATTTCTGTTTTGAATAAGCCAACACATTTATAGCACCAAATGTGACTTCTTCCTTCTAAGTAACACGTAGAACTCCTTCAGCGACTCTATATTAAGTACCTATTCTATGCCTGGCACTGCCATACCAGGGACACCTGAGTGACAGACTGATTATAGTAGGTTATTGAGAGGTATGGGGACCAAGAGCCACAGGCCCTGCCCCTGCCGAGTGGCCGACAGGCCAGCAGGAATAGCAATAAGGGGCGCAGAGTAGTATATATGGGACAGGAGAGCTGGGGACACTCTGTGTACACTGTGCAGACACTTTGTAAAATATCCTGTCTAGTGTTGTTTCTTATCTCTTGTGCTGATCCACTGAGTTGCAGTCTCACTTATATTTACTATTTCTTATACATTGAATTGCTTTGGTATAAAACTCCTCTTTAGAAGTTCTAAAAATCAGGCCAATGCTGGAAAATAAGCCCTTCATATACTAGTACCTGTGAAAACTGCTTACCCTGAAGACAAGTTGTTTATTATGGGATTGACCTACATGTTACCAGGAAGAAAGAATGCTACTCTGCTAAAGAAATAAAACTTGGTTCTCTTGGGACCCCTGGGTGGCTCAGTGGTTGAGCGTCTGCCTTCGGTTCAGGTCGTGGTCCCAGGGTCCTGGGATTGAATCTCGCATCAGGTTCCCCATGGGGAGCTTGCTTCTCCCTCTCTAATGTCTCTGCCTCTCTCTGTGTCTCTCATGAATAAATAAATAAAATCTTAAAAAAAAAAAAAAAGCAACTTGATTCTCTTGATCAGTTAACACAGAGCAGATCTTATGCCTTTGTATGAATTATTATCTTTTCCCCATTTTTCCTCATGAGCAAATGACTTGTTTTTCTTCTTCTTCTTCTTCTTCTTCTTCTTCTTCTTCTTCTTCTTCTTCTTCTTCTTCTTCTTCTTCTTCTGTTTCTTGCCAGCTTATATATAATTGTGTGTGTTGATCACTTCCTTGGAACCAGACATCTTGTGGATTTAAGGTGGGCTTTAGGGCCCTCTAGTGGCATCTTGAATATTAAATCCTAAACATTACTGTTGAGCTGAATAAGAGAAAGAAAATCCTCCCTTTATTACATATTAGCTCTTAGAAGCTTTAAAGACAGGTATTGGAAAACCTGCAGTAGCTCATGCATATCCTTTTTCTTCTCCCAAGATGAACTATGTCATTATATATTCCTGTGATAGCCACATATGAAATTCATCCCTCATTTAAGAGTTACAATGTCAAGATTTAACATGTCTATGTTTATTTATTTTTATTTTTTAACGTGTTTATATTTAGAATTAGCATTTCACTAGGGCAACAGCATTTTGTAAGACCTATCTTGCCTTTTTAATTGGTTCAATCAAATAATCTGGACATGGTGATGACCCATGTGAGTTCTTGGATTTTTGAGGAATGACAAATTACGGTCTCCTGAGGACCAGTTACTGGGTTTTAATCTATCTTAACAACTAAAATAATTTGCTGGCACCAACCTCTATGCTTTTCTATAATATCCATTTGGAAAGAAATCACCCTCGGGCCATCCTCACATTTAAATGGTGTTGACGATTTCATAGTGTTGCTACTGACTCCTCTCAGTGCAAAATTCCTGAGTTGTCAAAAGCTGGATTCCCAAATATCACCAGCACACACTGGTGATAAGACCATTTGAGTTTATCACTTACTCTAGTTAGGATGAACACCACCTTGCAAAACTTTGATGTTTTGGAGTGGGGGAAGGCTAGGACAGAATTTATTAAGACTTGGAAGTGCAATTTAAGGCAAGTCTTTCAAAATGGGGCTCAGAACTGGATATAGATCATGATACAACAGTATAGGATTGGTGGAGACATCAAGGCAAGGGGTTCAAAGAATCTGTTGATGTTTTTTTTATTGAAGAGATGACGGGTTTCTTGGAAGTTCCTGTGATAAACAATCAAGTCATTTGCCTGAGCAAAACTCTCCCAGAAAAATAAAGTCATGCTGATGAAGAGAGGGGAATAGCAAAGTTACACTGATGTAGACTTTGATTCCTGGTGTCCAGGTTGAGTATCAGAGTAGAGGGTTCCAGTTTTTAGCAGCCTTCAGGAATTAAGAAGTCTTTATGGTGTCAAGGCAATATTTCCTGTTAAACATGCAAATACAGAGAAGAAGAATACATAAATTTAGAGTGTTTCACTCTAGAATGACTATATTTTAGGATGTTGAGGGAAAGCAAAATATGCTACCCTAAAATATGCCACTTTGGCATATTGATTATTCTAGTTTTTATTCTGTTTTGGTTTTGTTGAGGTATCATGGACATATAACATGTCATCGTGTGGACATGTTATGTGAAACTAATATGAAACTAGTATGTTTCAGGCATAGAACCTAATGATTAGATATTTGTATATATTGTGGGATGATCCCCACAATAGGTCTAGTTACCATCTGTCACCATGCATACATAGCTGAATATTGAGTAGTCTGAAGTAAAGTTACTTGACAAAAAAAAAAAACAAAACAAAACAAAAAAACTGACCTTCCTCTGCCTCCCTGAAAGCAAGAGATCAATCTCCCCTGTGAAAGTTACCCTCCCTGCACCCAGAGCGTAGAAGGCATCCTTATCACCAGAAACGGAATTTAGGGCAAAGAAAGCTGTATAAACGAAGTTCCTCCTTCACTAATTTACTACCCTGAACCCAAACCCCTTTGTCTTGTCAATTCTTTACAAATTTATTGTTTCCTGGCCTAACAGGTATAAGTGCTTCCTGCCTTTGTCACTTCTTTAAACCTCATATTTTTTAAGGGGCTCTCATACATATGAAATTTGTTTTTCTCCTGTTAATCTGTTTTATGTCAATTTAACTATTAGACCAGCCAAAGAACCTAGAAGGGAAAAGAGGAAATTTTTTCCTCCCCTACCATTGTTTTCTATCAGCACATTTAAATGGAAACAGTTCTCTGAAGGAGCAGACACAGTTCTGATAAACTTTGACTGTGGTGTCAGTGAGAAAGAAAATCTTAAACAGAAAATTGGCAGGTAGGTGGATGCCACAGTTAAGGATTATGGGGTTGCTGCGCAGACAAATGGATTCCCAACCCTGATATTTTGTGCATAGTCAACAATATTAAGAAAGGGGCAGTAAAGCAGAAGACAAAATATTGACTCCAGTGTTGCTGAGGGTTTATCCTCACCCTCTCACCAATTCAGAGTCCAGTGTCCACCCTCAAGTCCATGGTGGTGGAAGTGGAAGGACTCTCCACTGACTCTACCATGATGACTTCATTCTTGTCTATCAACCCCATTTCTGAGGTTAGCATGCCTTTTCTAATCTTAAGTAGGCCACAGTTTTAAAAGAGAAAAAATGAAAGGTGTCAAAGAGAAATCGCATCAGCACTTGTTAAAACTGACGAGAGATTTATTCAAGCCACTGCAGTAGAGGAGACAGAATATAGTATATACTAAGCTCAGTTCCAGAGACAGCAAGGATTTCTGGGGATTTATAGCCCAGGAGCTGGGAGAGGAGCTCGTGGGTGGCAAATTAATGAGACTTGATTAGACATCAAAGGTGGAGGAAGAGGAACATGATTAGATATCACAAATTGGGGGATTGTCTTCATAAATATTTGCATTTCTGGGATCCTGTAGTAGGGGAAGGCCTGTGGTCAAACTGGCCTAGCAGATCAAGGATGAGGCCAGTTAAGAAGAGTGATCAGAAGTGCCTGATTACTATTTGGTCAAGGTGATGGTCCTTGTCAAAGATGGGAATATTTGAAGATAACACTGGGACAAGTGGATGACTGTAGGGAGTGAACCTCTCAATCTCAGAAAGGCCTTTTGTGGATGATTTCTAGGAGACTTTGTTCATCAATCATGGATTTTCAAAGAATCTGAGTAATAATCAATTACCTACCCCTCCCTACAACTCTCTCCCCAACCCATCAATGAACAAACTAACCATGTGCTAAACTGGAAAGAGTTTGACCTGAAGACTTAAAGCCATCATCATAATGATGGCATTTAAAGCCATATGGCCAGATGAGATCACTTAAGGAATGAGTATAGGTACAGACAGGAGTTCAAGGAGTGGGCCTTCAGCCTTCAGAGATCTGGAAAAGGAGAACTCAACAGAGATGATGAGGGTGAGAAGGAGAGAACTAATAATGATCATAAGAAACACAATGTCATTAATTCCAGGTTAGTCTCTTACTTCTCATTTATTTATTGATTAACCTTATTTCAGCACTGCCAACCCATGAAATGCACTTGCCTCTTCTACATTAGCCAACCTCCTCTTCCTACTTCTTCTCCAGGGCCAAAGATCAATAAAACCTATAAAGTAGAGCAATAGGTAGTGGCTTAATTCATTTTAAAAATAAAATGTCTTTTGAGATTTCCTTTTTAAATGATTTTTGTATCTTCAGCCTTTTTAGGAAATTCAAGGAAGAACACCAAGAGATAAATAAACCAATAGCCACAATTGCCAAGGGAAATAAAGGCATAAAATTAATTCTGTTGAAAAAGACTTTAGAGTTCTCCTCCCAGTAGACTTGCTTGGCAAATGAGGAGAGGTACACAGGTGCACCTAGGGACATGTGTCATGTGAAGATTCCTTGACTAGTCAAGTACTGATCACATTTAAAGCATAGCAATCCAAAGGAGGGTATTTTTCTTTGTGAATACCATAAGACTGTGCATTGTGGGATATTTAAGTGCTGTGATTTAAGAACAGAAATGGCCTATTATTTGGTTTAGTTGAGTACCTCCTAAACTGACTTGGAGCTCCTTGGACAGCTGCCCTGGGGGCCATGCCCAGGATACTGTGATAGAGAAATGTTCCCTGACTAGAAATGAGAAGGACTAGTAGAAATTAGCCACAGGGAAAAAAGAGAATCAGCACATTCCAGGCAGAAAGCAAAGTATGCTCAAAGGCAAAGAGTTGCTTAGCTGGCTGGGTAGAGAATGCACGAAGGAGTGGGGAAAAGATCAGAGACAGGGAATCAGTTAGGTTGTTACAGTGAATCTAGGCAGGAGCTGCTGATTAAATAAACTAGCATTAAGTTAGTAGGTATGTCAAGAAAGGGAAAAAATGCCTTTGGGAGGTAAATAAGCAGGAGAATCTTTTGTAACTCTATCAACACTGGAGAGGGTGGCAGTAATGATGGTAGGCACTCAAGATTGACTGCCAGGGTTCACATTCTCCAGGTTCTGCTACCAAGGCAGGACTTTGGCAAGTGGCTTAACTTCTCTAAATTCTCTCCTCTGCAAAGTGAGGATGGTAACTTCCCAACCTGGAATATTGTGGGGCTTTAATAAAATAATACTGAAGCACACTTAGCCCCATAACTTTTTCACTCCTTTCACTCCTCTAGAACTGGAGACTCTATGACCAAGAGTGTTGAGTGTTAAGGATGGGTGTATACCCCCCTTGAACCACGAGGAGACATAACAAAACACTGGTCTGTATAGTGACTTCAGAATCTCAATCTCTGTGTAAGATCTGTAGGCTTGATATTACCATCATGTAAGAGTTGGGAATTTTGCTAACTTTTTTTTTTTGTTGTTAAAGATTTTTAATTATTTATTCATGAGAGACACAGAGAGAGACGCAGAGACACAGGCAGAGGGAGAAGCAGGCTCCATGTGGGGAACCCAATGTGGGACTCGATCCTGGGACTCTGGGATCACTCCCTGAGCCAAAGGCAGGTGCTCAACCACTGAGCCACCCAGGCATCCCTTGCTAACTTTTTGAAAGAGAATGTACATGATTATACTTTGAATAACACATTATGTCAAAAGACAGAAAATCAAAGGTTGTTCCTGTTTATAAACAGCATTTAAGCAGAAGAAAAAGAGACACTTAATATGTGAAAGGCAATTTGGAGAAAGACACCTGACAGGCCCATGGATCCACAGCCTTCCTAGAATAAGCACCACACCCAATGGCTCCTCATTCTCAAGGTCATCAGCACAAGAAATAGTTTCAGACATTAGAATCCTAAGTCATGGCTACAAACAACAGGAAAGATGGATGGGTTTTAGAAGTTGTTTGATGTAACATTCTTGAACCTGATGATGCTCATGAGACACGGAAATCCACCGGGAGACACCATGGATTCTCTGTTACCTCCCCTTCTCCTCTCCTCACACCCCTTTGCTTCTTCAGTCTTTAAATCTCTCCCCATCTGGGATCCCTGGGTGGCTCAGTTGTTGAACATCTGCCTTTGGCTCAGGGTGTGATCCTGGAGACCTGGGATCGAGTCCCACATCGGGCTCCCTGCATGGAGCCTGCTTCTCCCTCTGCCTGTGTCTCTCATGAATAAATGAATAAAATCTTTAAATAATAAATAAATAAGTCTCTCTCCATACTTCAGGGCCTTGGTCAGATCCCTTCTCTACAGACTTCTCAGCCACAAATCGTGTTCATTCTGCTATCCTCTAATTTATTACCTTTCTTCTTTTATGTCTGATCATATCAATTGATATCAGATGTTTTTCTAAAGAAAACAAGTCATTTGATTTACAGCACGAATATGTTTAGCTTTAGCATAAAAGTAAACATATTAAAAAACAAAACAAAACACTTTCAGGACTAGAAGGCATTTTGGTTTCTGCCCAGATAGAATATTCCACCTGCAACATCTGAAGGGCCATGTGAGTTAACTAAGAGGGGCCCTTTGTGGCATCATTTTTCTGTTTCATGTGCCCACACAGGAACAAAGCTTCTGTTTCCCTCATCCCTCAAAGGTGGGCTTCTTGCAGAAAGCCAAGGTAGTAAAATAATTCTGTATGCAGTTCTGGAGATAGTCTCTCAGTCTAGGACAAAGACACGCATCACAAAGAATTCAGAGACTTTCCATTTGATACTGGTGGTCTGTTCAAGCCCCATAGGTTATAATTGGACTTAAACTGGGGAGAATTTTAATCATTGCTTAGATAGGTTACCTGAAACCAATGAAAAAGTCAATGTTTGAAAACCAGATGATTATTTGGCATTTCACAGCTAGAGCAGATGAGTTTTATTGTAGCTTTATAAAGGTCACTGCCCCAAATGGAAGCCAAATGCTTCATCTTCTTTCACAGCAACAAAAATACTGCTGCTTAAAAAAGGTGAATAACAAAATGGGAGATGTCTTGTTTCGCTTTCTTACCTATTCTTTTAGACACAACTAATAGACTTAGGCAATAGAAACAGTACTTGGTAAGAAAAAAAAATGAGTTAATTAAGCATTATTTGATGTTTTCCTGGTGGCTCCTGTCTTCTTTGGCTACATATTTTCTTTATTCTTTCTCACAAGATATAAATGAATCAAAGGGTAAAGATATTTATTTCCACTGTCCAATTTTCCCAAGTCGTAATTATATCCTCTTCCCCATACTTTTGTCTCAACCCTACAAAGAAAAACGACAATAGGAATGATCAATCTCTTCCTAACAACATTAGCATAGTCCTTTGCACACTATAGTGGAGATCTGGAGCCAGGGTGGAGGGGAGGTGGTGCTGGCACTGACTGGGGTCCAGCTCCTGGGAGATGATTGTGTGTATCTCTTTCCTCGTTCATGGATCTCAAGTTGGTAAGACTGTGGAGGGAGCATTTAAACCACAGAAATCAGTAAATGCTACACATCCGGGCTTTTCTCCCTCCATCCCTCAGCAAACGAGTTCATCAGAACACCACAGGTTAAATGCCAGAGATCTTGAAAAAAAGATGTACTTTCAGCTGGTAGGAGAGAAGAAAAGGAGAGGTTCTGACTACTGAAGAGAAATGATCTTGAATTCTACGTCAATGTATAATATTGATTGAACCTTATGAAACATTTGATCTTCAACAATTTTTAAACTACAAAAACGAAATTTCATATGCCTCAACCAAATACATAGGCTGCAGGTAACAGAAAACCCAATAAATGGTAACTTAAAAAAATAAAATTTCTCTGGTGTAACAAAAAGTCTACAGCAGCCCTGGGATGATATGACTGTTTAATGATGCTGTCAGAGACCAAGGGTCTTGCTATATTTCTGCTCTAATCCCCTCAGAAAATGGATTTTTGTTCTCATGCTTGTCATCTCATGGTCACACACATCTGCTGTGCTTCCAGGCATCATATCTGCATCCAGGGCAGAAGAATGGGGAAGGTGAACGGCTATGTTGGTCAAGGTTATTGGAGTTAATCAGGAAGACAAAAGATTTCCCTGGTGCTCCATTCAAAAATTTCCATTTCCATCTCATTGACCAAAATCTGTCACATTGGTCACTTCCAGACAGAGAAGAACGAGATTACTAAAACAGATTTAGACTAGCCATGATTCATCTGTGGCATTGGGGTAGGAGCCTACTCTCTTGGAGGGGAAGAGCTCTCAGCTACCCCCTGAGCATGCCACAATGCCATTGGATGGGAAAAGTAGAGAGGAGTTGGGGGTGAATATAGGGAGAACAACAAATGGTAGCCCTACAATTTCCTTTTGGCTATTAATCCAGACTTCTTCAAGTTTTTAAAGAAACTCTGCAAGATTTTCCATTTCTGGGTGTAAATGTGTAAAATACTATGAGTTATATATAATTTTTTACACTGGTTGCTTAGCACTGTGTCTACTTAACATGCAGCTCAAAAAAAACTGTGCAGTAATACAAATCAGTTTTACAAGGTTTGTATGATTATAATATTACAATCCGTGCTCGAAAGCTCAGCCTTCATACTTTGGTGTATATGGGACATAGTGGTCTGTTTACAGCTTTAAACTGCAGGCTTTAAATTAATAGGGACCCTGACTGACTTCAGGTGAAATCAGTGACCTGGCACCTTGACCAAACAGAGAGTTGGAAGAAGATAATGATAGAAGATAATATATGTTATATTATTTATTTCTTCTGAATAAAAAGCCTAATGCTGATCATTTTGAAGAAGCCAGAAAAAAAGAGTTGTTTTTTTTTTCCTCCACATTCCTCCATGGTGATGAGTGTATCCTTTAAAAAATATGATATGGCATTCACCTATTTTGGTATTTAACAATCATGTTACTCAAATGATGGCCGGCGGGCCACCTAATAACCCCTAGTAATAGACTAGTCTGGGTTAACTACTGTTTATGCTTTGCTGTCCCATTGATTTGCTTATGGTGACTAAGAGAATGCACGGCTGCTTTGCACTTGGCTGAGCTTTGTTGAGAAGTATGGACACTGTAGGCTTTCAGAACAAGGTTATAAAACACTTTGGGTCACATTTATGAGTACAAGACCTAGAGTCAGACACACTCCAACCAGAGGGGGTTCTAACCAGAGGAGGCCCTTTATTGGCAATGTGACTCTGAACAGGTCCCTAAATGGCTCAGCTCCAAATTCTTCCTCTGTAAAATGGTACTTTGTCAAGTCACTGTAGACATTAAATGATACAAGTAAGTAAAGCAGTTAGCATATAGTAAGCCCTTAATACGCAGAAGTTACTATTGATGTTTACCCGTGTCTGATTCAAAGAAAGTTCTTTTGAAGTGATGTCATTTGTCATATCTGTCCCTTTAATGGTAACAAATATAGCACGTGTTTTATTGTAATAACTGCAGTTTCCCAGGGCCAACGTGTCATAACTAATTCTTTTCATATTTCCTTCCAATTATACTTCTTTCCAATATTATCTGTGTATGTTTGGAGAATACGATTTTGCTTTTGTCCTTTTATCTTCAATAGCAAAACCACTCATTCTTGCATCAGTTATAATTCTCATAACTTTAAAAATATATGTAGCAATGAAAGGAATCTCTTCTGTCACTTTGAGATGCTTGGAAAATTAGGCATTTGAAGGCATTTCTATAATTAAGACATGAAAATCATTATCATTATCTCTCAATCTTTATTTAATACTCATTAGAAATAGAGCAATATATAAGATCATGTGGTTGTGCTTTTACAAAAGATCAATTAAGATGGATTTGCCACCAGTCACTCTATATCCATAGGTTTGGTCCTTTATAAATAGGGAATCATCTTTAACTTTAAATCCAAGAAAACAGAAAGCTCATATATATACTTTTTGATATTCAAAGTATAGGTTTATAGGGCACTAAAGAATAATCTGAATAACAAAAGAAATTAAAGCTAATTTAAGTTTTGGGTCAAGTTCATTTTATTGCATTCTGATTGTTGGAATATTGCCAATGGTTCGTGTATCGTGATATAATTTGTTAACAAATATATTCAGTGTTCTGAAAGCTTCATTTCCTTTTTTAATTGTGGTATCATTGACATATTAGTGTTAGGTGTACAATATAACGATTTAATGTTTGTATATAGTGCAAAACAATCACAATAAGTTTAGTTAACACCCACCATCATGCAGTTATAAATTTTTTTTCATTTCTTAATTATATTGGCTAAGTAAGAAATAGCACAGGATCTCCTATAATTTGTGGATGACTCAACATTTTGCCATTGGCTATTTTATATCACAGTCTTATCCTTCCATTGTACCAAAGAAAAGAATCTCATTGGACCTTTCCATAAATCATATATCAAGTGTCTTCAACATCAACAAAGAATAGAAGATATCACAACATGAGCCACAAGATGGCAGACTAATAGCAGTAATACTCTAGGATAAGACCGAAAAACAAAACAGTTTTTAAATCTACAAAGTTAAAACAGATTATATGGATATACAGTATATCATTGGGTAAATGCAAACATCAAAAAGTCGACTGTAAATATGAATTATGTATACAATAAATTTTCTTTTCCCACTGACTTCTATTATAAAGTCAAAGATGTGTTTCCCTAGATAATGTGTTTCTTTAGATAAAAGTCGATGTGTGTGATATAAAAAATTATCATGTAGGAAAGCAATATCTTTTATGTTGATGTATTTAAAGGAAAATTCTATTTAAAAATTTATTTTATTTATTATCTTTTTTTAGAGAGAGAGGGAGAGAGCAGGGGGGAAGGGCAGAAGCAGAGGGAGAGAATCTTAACCAGGCTCCACACCCAGCACCAAGGCCAACACGGGCTCCATCTCATGACCCTGAGATCATAACCTGAGCTTAAATCAAGAGTCAGATGCTAAACTGACTGAGCCATCCAGGCGTCCCAGAAAATTCTGCTTTAATATTTTAATTAGAATGTTAAAGATTTAATAAAGGTATTAAATTGTCCAAATGCAAATATTGTATAGTTAAGAGTAATTTCATATTTGATATAGCATCATACAAGTCTAGAAAAATAAACTGCACTAGATACCTGGGGCTAAAAGTCACCCAGACATAAACCCTTTGAGTTGCTCTGAAGCGGTTCCCGATAGTTGCTGAATGCTGATAGGTTTTAGAAATAAATAGTGTGGACAAAAATAAAGGAGAAGAACCAAACACAGCAGAGGCAGCAGTGAAAGCAGAACAGCATATGAACCAACAGAGCAGTAGATCCTGCAAGTCCACAGAAGTTGTCGAGGCAATGGGAAAGTGCATTGACTGAATGGCATAGTTGGAGGGGATGTGGAAATCTGTAAAAGGGTCCTTAGTGATTCAATGATTCATTTTCAAGATATGCCTTAATGAAAACCACATTTATGTTAAAATAAAATAAATGTGCTTCTGAAGCGACAGTATTTTATTTAAACATCATTGTTTACCAAATAACTCTTGTTCATGGTGTGATTTATTACTGTCTCTAAAGTCAAAATAAAACTCACAATGATGGGGTCATAGGTGCCCCACCATGTGGCTCTCTGCCCTTACCTAACTATTCTTATTGGCCATGAAGCCCCAACTCATAGTTCAGCCAGCAAGCTTGCCCACTATTATGAGTATTGTTCTATCTCCCTCACCCCCTGTGCTTTGCTGTGGCAAAGATGGCAAATGCCCCATCCATAGTGTTGGCCTGTTGCTGGGAAACCCTGACTAGCCCCCAGGCTTCCTTCCATCCAGGTGGGACTACGTGACTAGTTCTTGCCAGTGGAATATGAGCCGTAATCATGCGTGTCACTTCTTGCCCAAGATGATTAAGAAGTGGTAGTGCCTTCTCTGTGCTTTCCCTCTCCCTATCTACCATGTGGATATTAGCACATAGGATGATGTTGGAAGCCACATATGGAAGGTGATACTCTATCGGCTTAAGGGGACAAATGATGGTGTGTAGCAAAGCCTTTCTCCACTCCTACACCCCACCCTGCCTTCTACCCCTGCTACCAAACCAGGAACATCTGTTTTGGATTTTATACAGGTAAGAAAGAAGTTGTTGTTATGCTAAGTCATGAAGCTTCTTCTTTTTCTTAAATACAGCCAGTAACCTTAACTTATTTGCAAGGCTATTTTACTATTTGAAACACCTTTTCCATTATAAGGGGAGACAGAGACTGTTTATTAAGTGCCTTTATGTTAGGGACATCACAATTGTGACATCTTCACAATGATTTATACATGGTATCATTTTTCAGATCTTCCTAACCCCAAGAGCTAGTCATTATCATGTTATTGTCCTTGACTTATACTACTGGGTAATTCTGTTAGAGTGTTGGCAGTCTCTGACTTGTGAGCATTTTATATTAGAAGGTCCAGCTGAAGACTTAATTCACCGCTAGGGATGGGGTTGAGAAAGCCAAAGATTGTTGGAGAAAATATGGAGGGTGGTCACGTGGCATTCTAAAGTATTTACGTCTGGCTGTACCCTAGATACAAGGTTTGGGCTACACAAAGAGATAATAGAGAAAATTGAAATTGAAAGACAGTAGGCTCCAGATCAAGAATGCTATCATATATGACAATCCTTAACAATACTGTATGGTATATATGAATGTTGTTAAGAGTAGATCCTAAACACTCTCATCACGAGGAAAAATATTTTTCCTTCTCTCTCTCTCTCTCTCTCTTTTTTTTTTTTGGTATCAAATGGAATGATAGATGTTAACTAAACCTACCATGGTAATCATTTCATGATATATAAAAGTCAAATCATTATGCTGCATACTTTAAACTTATATAGTGCTGTATATCAATTATATCTCAATAAAACTGGGGGGAAAAGAATGGTATTGAATCCCAAGCCAAGAAATTTGGACTTTGGTTTATTGGCAACTGGAGGGAGGGGTGTTATTAAGTCTTTTGTGCAGTCAAGTGACATGAACCAATCTCTGCTTTCTGAAGGTTTATTTGCCAATACTACTGTATGTAGGCAACTTACAAATTAACTTTTAGAGAAGAGGGTTTGTTGTTGTTGTTGTTGTTGTTGTTGTTAACGGGTTATTCTTTGCATTGTAGGATATTTAGCAGCTGCCTTGGTTACTACCAGCTAAAAAACAGTAGCAACTCCCAGTGTCTTCAAATTGTGTTAACCAAACATATCTCCAAACTTTGCGAAGTATCCTATGGGGAGTAAAATCAGCACTGGTTGAGATCCACTGTTTTAGAGAAACAAATAGTTTACCAAGTGAGATTTGCCTTTGTTTTTATTTGAAGAGCCTCATCCTCTTGTCCTTGGTCCCCTGGTTCCTATCTCCTATCTCTTTCATCAGAAGGCCCAGGTGAAAGCAGCCATACCCCTCCTATAATGCAAGGGATGTAGCCACCTGTAGCCCATGTCCTCCCTCACTTCTACCATATTCTGGGCATCATGACCCCGGAATTCTTTGCCTAACTAGCCCCATCTTTCAAGTGATAGTGCTTGGGGGTGGCTATAGATTGAGTTTGGAAGTATATGCTGGGGTATCCACATGTCTGTGCCTAAGGTATCTATGGTAGTAGACAACCCAGTGTGAGAGAAGGGGAGGGGCTCTTCAAAATTCCTGTGTGGAACCTCAAGAAGCTTGATAACTCTAGATTTGAGTCTGACTTACCACCTTTGGGCCCTTTTGAGAAAGTTAGAAAGGCAATGCCAGAGGTAGTAGGGATGAACAGGGGTAGCTTGTGGCCAGAGTTTGTTGTGCTAGTTGGACGAAGTGGGCTCAGGAGAAACTGAGCTATAGGGGATACAACTTCTATTTTCCCTTTGCCTCAGAGTCAGAACCTGGATTCCACGACCCAGTGAAGGTAACATGGCGGGAGGATGATCTTGGGACCCTGTATGAAGAATGCTTAAGCATTTGGGGATTGTGTAGGGAATGGGAAGACCCAGAGTGCTTGGGAGAAGAGCAGAGGTGAATCTGAAGGACCGAGCACAAGAACCCTGCAGCCCACTCAAAAGATCTGAGCAGTACAGAACTTTGGGGGTTGCTAAGCAGAGCAGAGAATCTGGCTTCGCTCTGGATAAAAATGAAGAGAAAGTAGAGGCTGGGAGATCTGAAAGTCATTGCAAAAATTCTGACAATAGATGCTGTGCTGAACAAAGACTGGGGATGGGAGAGAAGAAGAGAGAATATAGAGATTTTGTGAGGGCTGCATTGCTCCTAAGAATGGTAGATATTAATATAACCCTGGGCATACAGAAATACAGAAATATGCTTTGGTTTTTAAGATTTTTGGCATAAAATGTTTCTGGTTTACATGGGACCAAACCAAATAAAAGTTTTAAATAAGATTTAAAAATTTTACTTTCTTTTTCTTTTTCAGTACTACTTTGTACCCCCATAACTTTTTAAAGTTTTGCATTTCACTCCTGTATGTATATATCTATATGTGTGTGCAGACTTATTTTTAAACTGGTGTATAAAATTTATTTTCCCACAAATATGATCCAGCCAGGCTGAGGAAAGACCAGAAGAGATTGTATTTGGAAGTGACAGGGATCTGGGTGTCCCTGAGATCACTCAGCCTTTGGACCTCCCAGTGCTGCCAACATGGACACCTCTCCATGTCAGTGTCCCTCAAAGGCATTAACTTCTCATGCATGGAACCCATACACGGAAATGAGAATCAAGGGGGCATAATATTCTAGTTTAAATCAAGAGAGCAGGCTCTTTGGGCTTCTTTTTAGCAAAGATAATCTAAATTAAACATGAATTTGAGCCTGTGTGCAATTGCCTTGAGCTGCCTTCAAGAAAAGGTAGCTTGTCTACAGTTGGAAAATTTTGACAGGCAATTACATTCACATTAACCTTTTGTTGGAACATCTACACGAGTGAGATGTCTCTGAATCATTAGCATTCTTCTCCACAACTGGAAAATTCCATCACTTCCAACAAGTTTTCAGACTGGCTCCTTTGGGTCCAGTGACTGTAAAGTGCCAGTTAGAAAATTGCAAACAATGGGCTCACAAGGCCTGGAGGAATTCCAAATCATTTTAGTGGGCTTATCAAGCCTTCTTCTGGACAATGGAAAAAATTTGGGAAATGCAGCAGCTACTTTAAAGAACATTATTGTTCGACACTGAGACGCCTCTGTGCCCTGTGTTTTGATATACTCTAAAGTTCATAGAATCAGGGCATCTCAAGTCAGAGGAGGTCTTGCAAGGTCATTTAAGTCTTTCATTCTTTTCCTCCTTTTACATAGGCAGGTATATTTATATCAACAGTTTCTTAAAAAAAATGTTAACCCTGTGCAAAGTGCAAGTATTGGTAAATAAAGCCCCCAATATGAGTCAGTGAAAACAACCAGCTGCTGGAGCCATAAGGGAAGGTGCCATGGAGATGTGTCAATACTGGAGTGTAACAGAAACCTCCCAAGGAGAGTGACAAGTTCTTTGAGTGCAGCTGAAGCAGCAGAAGTGATTCCCCCTATGGATATTACCAAGCAGCACCAAGGAAACATGTTCCTGATCACCAGTCCTGCTAAGCATCTCTATATGCTCTTGAGCCCTGGACCAATTTGTAGCAAGGTTGTGTTTGACAGACCTCCATCTCTTAAAGAAGACCATGGAATCTCAGCTTATCTTTGGCTCTTGTGTCCTGAAGTTTGGACATACAGTGGATCTTCTATTTTAACATGGGTCTAATTTATTTGCAATTTCATTTTCCATGAAATTTCAGCTGATTTAAAAGCTCTTATCTCATATTGTGTATCAAAATACAATTTTGAACAATTACTTGTCTTCATGATTGGTACCCTTTTTAGCTCTACTTAATGGAAGTGAATGGTTGAACTTTCAGTATAGATTTGTGAGAGCTTAAATTACACATCTATGAAATGAAATCATCTTGAATAACATAAAAAAAAAAGTGGAGTGGTCAGCAAAGCCTTTTTCAGAAAAGGTGGGAGGTAAAGTCAGAAGTGCAGTTTAGAGGAGATCTGTGGGGCTGGACTACAAGAGCATGTGAAGTAGACAGAATGAGATGCAGAAATGTGTGGAGGTAGGAAAAAAAAAAAAACCAGCCAGCGGAATATCAGTGCACCAATTGACCTGATGGAAAGTTCACATAAAGAGAAGGAGCCAAGGCCAGGTAGGCCTTTGTAACCATGAATTCTTCAGACTGTTCTGAAAGCCATGATGAATATCAAAGCTTTTAAAACAAGGGATGAATAATAGGCCCACCTGTTGATCAAGGAATTCACTCATGGAAAAAGTGAAAAGGAAAAAAAAAATTACTGAAGGAAAAAAAAATGGCTTCTGATTTAAGAGAAACTATGGATCTGATATTCCCATTAAAGAAATCTATAATAATGACTTCGGTTTACACTTGATGAGCTGGGCTTTTTACAAATTCATCTCTAGGATACAGGCTCTATTACCTGCCACTTATCCCTTTACTGCTGTCACCTATTAGAATAAGAAGTAGCAAGCCCGGGGAATGAACATTCATCAAAACTCTGAGGTCATATCCTTTCAGGATAGTGCTAAAAAAGGATGTAGGCTAAAAGGGAGGTTGTATTAGTCTGCTTTGGTTACTATAACAGAAAACCACTGACTGGCTGGGTTAAACAACAGCTCTGGAGCTGGGAAGTCCAAGATCAAAGTGCTATGGCCAATTCAGTTTCTGGTGATATCTCTCCTCCTAGCTTGTAGATAGCTGCCTGGTTGATGTGTCCTCACATGCCAGAGAGAGAGAGAGAGAGAGCAGAGAGAGAGAGAAAAAAAAAAAAGGAAGCAAGAGAGCTCTCTTCCTCTTCTAAGGCTAGTCTTACTAGATTAGGACCCCACCATAATGACTTCAACATTAATTATCTCCTAAAGACCATATCTCCAGATACAGTCACATCGGGGTTTAGGACTTCAACATATGGTTTTTTGCTGTCATTGGCGGGAGGTGGCAGAGGGTGCGGGTAGGGGTGGTAAGGCACAGTTTAGTCCACAGCAAGGAGTTAGGTGCAACCACTGAATCAATTAAATATTGAAGATTTTTCATTTGCCCAGGATTTGAGAAACAATGTGGTAATTGCCAAATTATCACTATG
Source organism: Nyctereutes procyonoides (assembly GCF_905146905.1). Taxonomy (NCBI): domain Eukaryota; kingdom Metazoa; phylum Chordata; class Mammalia; order Carnivora; family Canidae; genus Nyctereutes; species Nyctereutes procyonoides. Next base: position 24,625,437 of record NW_026575036.1, on the reverse strand, counting down.
GCAGGTAAGAATATAATATTTTCTATCAAATTGTCTCACTATTTTGTAGAACTTCCCCATAATCCTAAAACTGATAAAGACTATTCTTTTATATATTAAATCTGTGTAAATCATGATACATGATTAATGAGTTATTTTCAGATAATGTATTATAACTGTGTGGAATAAAGTAAGCTGTCCAATCTATCTTTCAATAATAATAGTTTTCATTTAATCGAGCACTGGGCATGTGTTGGGGTTTTACAGGTTATCTCATTGATCCTAAAAATAGTGTTCTGATGTAAAGATCTCTACTCCACCGGTAAGAAAATTGAAGTTTGGAGAGTTTAGGTAATAGGACAAGACAGAGCTGGGTTTCAAACTCAGGCTTGGATGATTCCTAAGCCCAGACTTTCCTCTGCACCATCTCAGCATTCTTGATATTACATTGCCTTCCACTGCATTGATGACATAATAGATAAAAATGACATTTTCGAAAATCAAGATATTGAAAGGATTGGGGCATGACAACTGTCAAAATTACCCAGAGTTTTCATTTTTTGTTTACCCCTGATATAGTTCTCATCTCTTACCATAGAACACAAACGCGTACACAAACCCAGGTTGATGGAATCAGAATCGCTAAGGATGGAGCCTAGGGATCTATATTTTATAAAATCACCTAGGTAATTCTAGTGATTGGTCCAGATTTGGGAAGTAGTGGGTTGATATGTCTGTCTTAATCCCCAGACACTGTGAATGTGAACTCTTTTGGAAAGGATCTTTGCAGATTCAATTAAGTTAAGGATTTTTAGATGAGATCATCCTGGATTATTTAGGTGGGCCCTAAATTCAAAGCCAAGGATCCTTCTAAGACACACAGAGATGGGAAGGCCACACAAAGGACAGAAGCAGAGATTAGAATCATGCAACCACATCACAGAACACCTGGAGCCACCAGAAGCTGGAAGAAGCAAGGAAGATTCTCTCCTTGAGCCTTCATAATAAGTGCAGCCCTGCCAACACCTTGATTTCTGGCCTCTAGGTTAAGGAGAGATTCAATTTCTGTTGTTTAAGCCACCAGATGTGTGGTAATTTGTTACAGCTTTCCTAGGAAGCTAATACAAGGACCTATAGATTTAGGTGACATAAAGTAGCAAAAGTAATTAAGGCAGGATTGAATATGGGAGGCAGAAAATAATTGGAAGTAATATAGGACATCTTTTTGCCACTTGGGAATGCTCACAATTTTAATAGGCTATTTTGATTTTGGTTTTTGCACCATTCAAAACTCCATCTTAAAAAAAATAAATAAAAAAATAAACCAACTCCATCTTGACATCATTAACCATTTCAAAAATACTGAGCAGACGTTTAAATTTCTATTTACATTAACTGGGAAAGGTCATTCAAGTCAATGTAGTTAAACCCATTGTGCACATAGGCTTTATGAGTCCTAGAGCCTTAGGAAAGCATTATAATTCAATGCCTTGTGGTGAGGCTAGGCAGTTAGTGGTGAGGTTAATAAAAACAGAGCAAATAGATAATAATTACCAAGAGAATATGAATACACTAAGAGGGTGGGAGATGAAAGGGGGAGAGGTACCTCTTTTACTTTGTGCCTCTGGAGGTACAAATGCCATTTACCTCTCTTCTTTAGCAAGAAGAGCTCCCAGTAGTGAAAGCCTTCCCACACCTTTGGGAGACAGTGTAAGACAGACAATAATACTTCCATAGTTAACCTGATTAAAAGTGAGCAGAAGACAATTGTCTACGGTCTTCTTGAGTATTGGGCCAGTAATCTTTTACCCTCTCTATTCATTTTAAAGTAGTATGTCATTTCTTCAAGGACTCAGAGCTGAATACCAATTATCTGCATGTCAATTAAAAACAAAGAAAGATACTGTGTATTAAATTCTATTTTATTGCCACTTAAGAAAATATCCAGGGCTATGTTGGGCCAACCTAACACGATAGTATTTTCTCTGTGTTCTTGACCATAGAAGGACCTCTTGGGATTATACTAGTACATTGTGTTAGAAATGCATTAGTTGATTTCCCCAAATTTATGTTTCTGGCACTAACATCTTCCCTAAACTCCAGATTGGACACTCCTTTTTTTTTTTTTTTTTGATTGGACACTCCTAAACTTACATGACATCTCCACTTGGATGAGTAGCTGAGAAAGAACTTCTGCTTTCCTCCCCCAATCTTATTTCTTCCTCAAGTTCCCTGTCTCACCGTCATTCACCCAGTTGCTCAAAACAGAAACTATGGAGTCACTCTCTCCTCTTCTCTTCCAGCAGTCACTTCACCTCCCATCTATATCAACTAACGTTGTTTCCGTATTCCAAAAACATCCTGAATCCCACCACTTCCCTCAGCCTGCTTCATCTCCTGTTACCTAGATCACTGCAACAGCCTTTAATCGGTCTCCCTGCTTTGACTCTGGCCCCCACAGTTTGCTCTACACCTAGCAACCAGAATTTTAAAATATAAATCAGATTATAATTATGTCTTCCCTACTTTAAACCTTTCGAAGACTCTGGATTATTTAGCATATAGGCAACTGTTGAGACTGAGATGCTCAATAGCTGTAGCTTTAACAAGACCAAAGGGCTGGGACCCTGGCAACCCATATTTTCTTGTTCTACTATACATAAGGTGTCCTCCTCATCCATGTGATTTCAAATGGTTCAGTGTTACTGCATCTGCTGTCAGGGCAATAGGAAGTGGAAAAGAGGCAGGCACATTCCTTTCTATAAGGCTATAACCTTGAAGATAATGCGTGTTATTCTCACTCACATCCTATTAGCCAGAAATTAATTGTGTTACCACATTTACCCACAAGAGAGGCTTAGAAATATCTTTGTTTCATGTAGTCATATACTGAGCTGGAAAGTATGGGTTCTCTCAAAATAGCAAAAAAAAAAAAAAAAAAAAAAAGGGAGAATGGATGTTCAGGGGTATTATGGTAGACTAGGTTGTGGTAAGAAGAAGACCCAAATATATTATGGCTCAACAAAATGAAAGTCCTTTTTTAAAAAAAAACCTAAGAGTTTTGGGAGAATGAACTGGTTGTTGGCCAGACATTTCTCAATGTGGTCATTAGGGTTCCAGGGGATGGTGGTTCCGTCATTTTTAACTTATGGATTTAAAGGTCATCATCAGCATTTCCATCTCAGAGAACAAGGAGGGAGAAATGGCACAGAGACGTGTGTGTGGATGGCTCTTATTGGCCAGTCCTGGAAGTAGTGTGCAGCCCTTCCACTCATGTTCCATTGGCTGGTCCTCATTCATAGGACAACCCTGAATGTAATATATACAGTGACATTTGGCTGGCTCTTGCCCAGGAGAAAGAGGAGGACAGAGAATTGGATGAATGACTTTACCATCTCACATAGAATAAACTCCAAACTTTCTTCAGGTTTCCTCCTACTAATTTAGGTCCAGCCTCACTGGCCCTCTTTATGGTCCTCGAACTTGCAAAGTCTGCTTTCACCCCAGGGGCTCTGTAACTGCTCTTTGTTCTGTCTGGAATCCTTTTCCCCACATTTCATATGTCTCACCCCCCCCCCCTCACTTCACTGAATTTTCAGTTTAAAAACGATCTTCTCAGAGAAACCATCCATAGCCACCATTTCTGCACCCTCCGTATTCCTGACCATGTTTCATCACCATCAGATCTCTTAACATGTTTCATTTTATTCATAGAAACTACATTTTTTTCATTGCTTATTTATAGACTGTGCCTACTCATAACTCGTATTTGCTGTGATAGTATTATTTGTTTTGTTCATTGCTATATCCCTAATTGCCTAGGAAATTGTCATAGTGGACACACAATAAATATTTGTTGATTTTATTAAGGGTAGGAGCTCTCTTGATCATACATAACATTTAATTTACCAGGGGATCCCTGGGTGGCTCAGCGGTTTAGAGCCTGCCTTCGGCCTAAGGCGTGATCCTGGAGTCCCCAGATCAAGTCCCACATCTGGCTCCCTGCATGGAGCCTGCTTCTCCCTCTGCCTGTGTCTCTGCCTCTCTCTCTCTCTGTCCCTTGTGAATAAATAAATAAAATCTTTAAAAAAATATTTAATTTACCCTATCATTTATGAGCCAATACTTTTGTACTCTTACAGATTTTCTTTCTCAAAGAACATTCTCTAGGGTGCTTGATATTTGCATCCATTATGTATAGAATAGGGATTATCACATACATATTAGATTGTTCATCAAGATTATATAATAAAATATATGTGAAAAGCTGAGTACAGTGTAAGGCCACATGGTCAAATGAGCAGTGTGTGTTCATCCAGGACTAGCTATGACCAAAGCGAGATTCCTGGATTCTACAGTGAAAGCATTCTAACGTACAGAAAGGGGGAAGTCTCTTAATCATTCACATTCCTAAAATTTACGTTATCGAAATTTAGGGGGTAAAATAAAAGATCTAGAATATAGTTATCTGCTGTCTCGATGGTGAAGTTAAAAGTAGGCAGGTTCTGAATTGCCTTTTATTGAATCAAGTAGTTATTTTAAAATAAGCCATCTAGACTCTGAACCTCTCTAGCACCAGTTTGGTTGCAATAATATAACAGTTCAGACTATTACAGTCATTCTTTCAACATGACCTGTTGAAGGGAAATCGGAACCAAAGCCTTCTGGTAACATTCTGCACTGCATCGAAATGCATTATTGAACTTGTCAGGGATTTCCATTTGGCTTCTACTTTCAAATTAAGAATACGTTCAATCATAGAGCTGACCAATTACATCTGCTACATTTCAATTGACAGAACCATCAAGGGTGAAATGGTTGTGCTAGTAAATCCAGTCTCCTGGATAATTCTTTCAAAAAGCTATGGTCAAAACAACTCATGTGGGCAGGTGCACCAAGAAATGGCTCCCAAACACTAAAAGAGCCTGAGAATATTTAGCTAGTAAAAAACACTGAAGTCTTTGTTTTAAAATAAAGGATTACTCTGCTTTTCTAGCAACCATTTTTAAAAGTATGCTCTCCCTTGACTCTTTAGAATAAATTGCCTTCCCCTGCTGTTCCTGAATAATTTCGTAGATGTCAGTATTGGGTTACTAGCAGGCAAGGTGAGTGAGCTGGTCTTCGTCTCCCTCATGGCTCACTGTGTAACTGGCAGTTTCTCCTTCCTCCATCTAGCCAAAGAGGGGTAAAGGTCCCATATTTAATATCTTATCGGCACAGCATACATCCGCTGGGAGGAGCTGGGATTTCTGACAGTGATTGAAGTGTGATTCCTATGAGAATGTCCATGAAAGGCAGCATTCCTACTCTTGCCCAACACTCACATACACAGTTGTCAGTATAATTCTTGGTATTATCACCCTGTTACTCAACCTCCTCTACTTCAAGCTAGCTGCACACTGGGAGATGTAGTTTCTGCGTGGATATCAAAATAGAATCGCTGATTGAGAAGAAAGAGAGTTATGACTTTGGCTCACTCAGATGACAACCCTACTTTTTCTGGCCGGTGCAATCCCTTGTCCTGGAGTTAAGGGTAGGCATTGGGGGAGAGTCAAAGTCTTCCTCTTGTTTTGGGGTTGTTCTTGCTGTTCTGGTTCAAAGGGTAGTGTTTGTGCCATCCAAGAAAGTGTTTCTCAATCCCTCCCCATTAATGATGCAGTTAGTGGAAAGTCCCTCTGAACTTTGACATATCTCCTCTTATTTTTAGTTTACAAAACTGGTGCCAGATTTTTATCTTTTTGCATATTTTCATAAGAAATTGAGAGGTATTGCTGTTAGGTATTGCTGAAACTTAACCTGAAATTTTTTCTGAGTTATTTGGCTTTGTTTATAATTAAGAAAGATTGAGCAGAATAATTGGATCTGAAGGTTGAATGGGATCATAATGACCCTCTAAGGATCAATCTCAAATACTCAATGTCTCTGACTCTTGGAGATAGAAGGGAAATGGAACATCATTTACTGTAAACTTTCACTTTATCTTAGGAATCTGATGGCTGGAGAGGATCAATGACTTGCCTAAGGACACAGCTCTTTAGGGATAGAGAACTGAGCACATACTCCATATAATACTCCATGGCTAATATATTCGGCATCTCCATTTGTTATAATTTGGATGGAAGCAAGGAGAGGGTAAGGGATAGGAGAAATATCAAATGCTTGTTGTGGGTCAGGCCTGTGGCAGGAGTCTCGCATATATTCTCTATTTTGATCTCCCTCACAACCTACTGGAAGTATGTATTGTTATTCACATAAAGCCAGTAAAAGACTTTTAATAAAAATAAAATAAGAAATTTTTAAATTTAAATTTTTTGCCAAGCAACTGCTCAAAACACTGAGTACATTTATCATAAAAAGTAAAAACAAAAAAACAAGAGATCTTTCTTTCTAATGACCAGACTGTGTCTCTATCCAGTGAATCTCCTATTAATAGTGAGGAAGCTGGGAACTTGAGTCAGTAAGCAAGAAGTCACTGTCAATACTCTAATGAATGAAAAAAGACTGTGGATGAATTGGAGAAGTGATTCACTGGGAGATGAGGCTTTGTGCACTACCCCTACCCTACCAGAGCACACACATTTAAATAGCTAGATTTGTAGTCAGCCAGACATCTCATAGGATGTAGCTCAACAAACATCATCATTTTGTGATGCTTGGGCTTTTCTTTGTTATGCTTTACATTAGACACCCCCTTTGGTTCACATGGTCTTTATTCAGACAGGGTAAAGTAAAATTGACTAGATTTTCCCTTATTTTATTATAGTCCTTCTGCCCTGAGCTTACAGTATGCCCTTGAGTTTTTGTTGCTGTCTAAACTCTTCAAGCAAACATTTACAGCCTCTAGGTTTACCACCACGATGACTAATCTCATTTATTATATGTAAATTAGACCACTTTCCCTTCTAGAGGACAACCTTACTTCTTTTCTTTCCAAAATACAACAGGTGCTTTTATTATCTCTCCCATGTACTTAGCACCTGGATTAGTGTGACACGTAATCAAATCGTGAAGTGAATTGAAGTCATTTCCTATATATTAATCATGGAGCCGTAGCTCTAGAAGAGACCTTACAATACCATCTTACCCAAAGCTCTTCCTAGTTACGTGAATACCTTAGTTCAGGCACAGTGTGAGCTCACCTCCTCTTACTTACATCCAGAAATGACATAGAACAATTTCTTGGGAAATTCTCTTCAGCTGATGTTTTAAAAAGCAATAATTATTCCTTGTGTATAAACACAATCTCCCTAATTTTATTTCTTCTTTAGTAGTACCCCCTCCCAAGAAGAGATGAGTAGAACAGTATTCCAGGTTTGTGGAATGACTACCTGGGCAACAAGGCAGAAGCTAGGCAGATAAATGAAAGGTGATCCCACAATGTTTTGGCTGGATTTGGAGTGATGAAATGAGGAACAGGGAGTGGCCTTGACATTCAGGGAAGTTTGGGCCTGAATTTTCTACACACAGTATATAAATTTTCCATCTCACCTTAGTGGTCATTTAACACAGGAAACCAGTTGGTCACTAAATCCAGGAAAGAATCAGAAATGATAGGGAAGACCTCGATGTAGGGCTCACTAGAAAAGGAAACTGTCCAGAGACCAGCTAAGCTGCCTTTATCGGTCCATAAAGCAACCATAAAACACCTTTCACAACCTCTCACATATCCCAGAAGAATCTATTCCAGGGGTAGAGCTTGAGAAGGAGAAAGTAGATATGCTAACGCTCAACACCAGGAGGCTCTAGAACTACCTCTGTGACTAAGGCTATTTATTTTTTTAAAATTTTATTTAAATTCAATTTGCCAACACATAGTATAATACCCAGTGCTCATCTCATCATGTGCCCTCCTTAGTGCTCATCACCCAATTACCCCATCCCCCACCCACCACTAAGGCTATTTCTATAACCAAGCTGTGAGCAGTAAGTAGTCCCTGCCTCCAAAGACCATTATGAAGATTTTTTTTTTTTTTTTTTACCAATTCTTATTAACTTAAAAATAGCTGAGTGCTTGCTTGGTTGGGACAAAATACTCTTCTGGTACCAAACCAAAAAATTATCTTGACAGTCTTTTGAGGTGGTGAAGGGAAAGGAGAAAAGTGAGTGTTATCAGGTGTGAAGAAAGCATTGCTCTTTTCTATCTCACTCTGACCTCTGACCACAGCAGCCACACAGACCAAGGTTTTCAGTCAGTAGCTTATCAAACCAGGGTACGTGGCATGCTCACTAGGACATCCAGTTCACCAACAGCAGTGGGAACTTCCTTCTATCTGTTCCCTGTTTATTCAACTGTCACATGTATAGCCTCACTGATAAATGTGTTTTCACTCCAGGATAGATTCTCTAAAACCTGACGTTTCATTGATTCTACAGGCAAAAGGACACAAGACACAAGAAACCAGCCTTGAACTTAACCTGCCTGCCACTTCTATGCGGATGGCTTTTAGAATCTCTATTCAAGAACCCCCTTTTTTTTTCTCACTCAAAAGAGTCAAAACTAGACTGGATTGAGGTTTAATTTTTAAAAGTTGGAGACAGCTTTGTGACAGAAAACAATTCTAAGTGTATATCTCAAGGTGTACATCTCCCAGGTGAACCAAGATGAAAATCATGCTTAATATGTAAAGCATTTTCCATGGGCTTAAATTGCCAAAGGAGGGTACATTCTCTTCAAATAGAGATCTGCTCAAGTTTATATACACCATTGAATGCTTCTGGGCTTAAGGCAGTTCAAAAATAATTTTATTTCTGTGTATATGAGTAATGAACACTCACTACAAAAGCTTTGTAAAATATAGACTCTATGCAAGAGACAATGGAATCCTCAAGTCATGCTTTACTCATGAAAACCACTGTTAACATTTTAGTATTTCCTGCTAGTCCTTTTTTCAACCATTTTTAAAACACAGGTAAGATTAGACCACGTATAATATAATAGAAGATAACATTTTACAAATATTGAACCACCCCTCTGCTGATCCTTGGGTGGATTTTTAACTAAAACTTCAATCTCTTTATTAGATCTAGAGCTCTTCAGATTAACAAATTCCTAAGAGAGCTTGGGTAGTTTGTGTCTTTGTTTTGTCTAAGTTATCAAATTTATTGACAAAGTGCTTTGTAATATTTTTGTGGGTAGTGTCTGTATGTGTAGCATCCATAACGATGTAATGTCTACAGTAATATCACTCTTCTCTTTCTTTTTTTTTTAGTTTTTTTAAAAAAATTTTCACCCCTCTCTTTCTTAATATAGGTAACTTATAGCTCAACTTTTGTTTTCCTGATTAGTCTAGAAGTTTATCAGTTTTGTTGATCTTTGTGAACTGAATTTTGGTTTTCTTCATGTTTTCTTGCCCTTTTCTATTTCACTGGCTTTCACTCTGATCTTTATTATTTTGTCCGCTTGCTCTTGGTTTGTGCTTGTTTTTCTTTTTTTGAAGGTGGAAACTGAAGGCATTTGTTTGAGATCTCTCTTCTTTTCTCTCACAAGTATTTAAAGCTATAGAGTTCTTTTTTGGCACTAGGTTAGCCACCTCCCACAAATTTAAAATGCTGTGCTTTCATTTTCATTCAGTTCAGAATTCTTTCTAATTTTCCTTTGACTTTTTTTATTTAACCCATGGTTATTTATAAGTATGTTACTTAGCTTCTAAATATTTGAAGATTTCCTCAGATATGTGTCAGCTATTTATTTATAATTTAATTCTACTGTGGAGAACATACATTATGTAATTTGAATGACTTAAAATGTATAGAGGCTTGATTTATGGTCCAAAATATGGCATATCCTGGTAAATATTCTGCGTAAATATTCCGCATCTATAAAGAATGTCTACTCTGCTGATCATGGCTGCATTGTTATACAAAGGTCAACCAAGTTAAGTTGGTGTTTGGTATTGTTGAAATTTTGACTGTAACTGTGGATTACTCTTTGGTACTCTCATTGTGTGTGTCATGTATTTTGAAGCTCTGGTATTTGTACATAAGTATTTAGGATTATTATTTCCTTTTAATAAGTTGACTCCTTTATCATTATTAAATCATCTGCTTTATCTCAGATAATATAATTTGTCTGGTATTAACAGAGCCACTCTAGCTCTCTTTTAACTTTTGTTAGCATTATATATCTTTGCCCAAACTTTTCTGTTAACCCATTTGTGTATCGATATTTAAAGTGTTTTCCCTGTAGGCAGTGTATAATTGGATTTTGGGGGTTTCTTTCTTTCTTTCTTTCTTTCTTTTTTTTTAATACAATCTAACAGGGCAGTCCAGGTGGCTCAGCAGTTTAGCGCTGCCTGCAGCCCAGGGCATGATCCTGGAGACCTGGGATCCAGTCCCACATCGTCGGGCTCCCTGCATGGAGCCTGCTTCTCCCTCTGCTTGTGTCTCTGCCTCTCTCTTTCTCTCTCTCTCTCTCTCTCTCTCTCTCTGTCTCTCATGAATAAATAAATAAAATCTTTAAAAAAATACAATCTAACAATCTCTGCCTTTTATTTTATTTTTTTTATTTTTTTTATTTATTTATGATAGTCACACAGTGAGAGAGAGAGAGGCAGAGACATAGGCATAGGGAGAAACAGGTTCCATGCACCGGGAGCCCAACGTGGGATTCGATCCCGGGTCTCCAGGATCACGTCCTGGGCCAAAGGCAAGCGCCAAACCGCTGCGCCACCCAGGGATCCCAATCTCTGCCTTTTATTTGTAATGTACATACCATTTAAATTTAATAGGTTGTCGATGTGGTAGTGTCTAAATCTATCATCTTACTTTTACTATTTATTCCATCCACTCTTGTTTTTCTTTCATCTCTATCTTCTTTTGGCTGGTTTTTTTACTAGTGATTCCATGTTCTCCTTTGTTAGCTTATTAGCTATAACTCCTTATTGTTCTATTAGTGGCTGCTTTAGGGTCTGTCGTATACAACTTTAACTCATCAGAGGCTACCTTACAGTGACATTATACCATTTCTTTTCTTTTAAAAAAAAATTTTTTTTAATTTATTTATGATAGTCACACAGTGAGAGAGAGAGAGGCAGAGACACAGGCAGAGGGAGAAGCAGGCTCCATGCACCGGGAGCCCGACATGGGATTCGATCCCCGGTCTCCAGGATTGCGCCCTGGGCCAAAGGCAAGCGCCAAACCGCTGCGCCACCCGGGGATCCCCATTATACCATTTCATGTATAAAGCACAAGAACAGTGTATCTATGTAGTTCCATTTTCCCCTCATTTTCCTTATGCTGTTGTTACTATATATTTTATTTCTACATATTTTATACTCCTAAAATATATTATTATTTTTCTTTTCATAGTTCACTTATTTTTCAATGAGATGTAATTAATAAGAAAATTATTATTATTCACATATCTATTATTTCTAGAACTCTCTATTCTTTTGTGTAGATTCAGACTTTCATTTGGTATAATTTTTCATTTGCCTGGAGAACCTCTCTCAATATTTTCGTAGTGCAGCTCTCTTGGTGATAAAGTATTTCAGCCCTTATATGTCTGAGAATGTATTTTGCCTTCATTTTTGAAAGATATTTTCACTAGATATAGAGTTATACTCAGATAGTCCCCCCTTCCATTCTTTTAAAGATTTGCTTCACACTGCTTGCTTGCTGCCCCCCTCCAACAGTGTGTTTAGATTTGTCCCTTTATCATTGTTTTTTTGAAAATTTCATGCCTTATGTGGTTTTATCCATGTTTCTGATGCTTGTGATTTGTTGAATGTCCTAAATCCACAGTTTCATCAAATTTGGTTAGGAAAAATCTGCCATTATTTCTTCAAGAATTTGCCACATTTCCCTTTCTTATTCAGATACTCCAATTGTACATAGGTTAGGTCATTGTGGTTGCCCACACTTCACTGATGCTTCCTCTTCCATGAGACCTACATTTGGGTCACACACTGCCGTGTAACTCATTACATTGATTTCTTTAATGTCAGGTTAGACAGTCAGCTTCGTGAGGCAAAAAAATGGCATATGTCAGGGGCACCTGGGTGGTTCAGTGGTTGAGCATCTGCCTTTGGCTCAGGGCGTGGTCCTGGGGTCCTGGGATTGAGCCCTGCACCAGTCTCCCCACAAGGAGCTTGCTTTCTCCCTCTGCCTGTGTCTCTGCCTCTCTCTGCATCTCTCATGAATAAATAAAAATGACATATGTCATATATACAGCTTCAATTCTAGCATCTGGTCCTGTGCCCTCCTGTAAAAGATACTCGGTAAATACTGAATACATTTACGGACTAATTTGCGTTTCAATTTTGGTGGTTTCACTGTCTTCTTGCCTTTGATTTATTAAAAATAATAGACATAAAACCTAAATAGACCTAAAACCTACAATTTATGTTAAATTGTGTTTGTTGCAGACAAATGAGATAAGTGGTCCCCATAGTGCAGGGTAGTGGTTGTTTTAGTGTGAGAATCTCTGCATGTTGTTCACTGCAGTAGGAATATTACATCCATGACTTCATCACAGATATTTCATTAATTGACTCAGTTTTAACACTTCAAATCAACAGTTAGACTGATATTGTTGCAAGTTGATCAAAGTAATGATCAAGTTGATCATTTCCTTAGATTGCTTTAGATCACTAGCATTCCAGGGAAATTATGAATCAGTAATTTAATAATTATTAATCTATTAATTATTAATAATTTAATAATTGTTATTTTTGCTTTTATATCTCATTTATTTTCTCAGACTTTATGCATTATTTTAATAAGGTTGGGGTTTATTTTTTTAAACTTCATCAAAGGTTTAGAGATTACTGAATAGACTGTGATATGGTCAAAAAGTATCCAAATATCATGACTCTTAAGTCCTTATTCTACCCTTCAACAGGTCATCCTCTATTGATATTCTTCATTCTTGCTCCTGAGACTACTGCCATCTTGCAAGGATCTTTGCCTGTGTCCTCTTGCCTGAAATCCAGGCTCAACTGGTCATGGTCCCAGAGACCACTCCCCCAGTCTTAGGCCTGTTTCCTCTCCTAGTCCAGGATAATTCCCAGTAGGAGCACCGATTTGTTTAGGAGCATGGTCACCTTCCACTGCAGCATGTGGTCTGCCTACTTCACCTCCATCCTCCATTGCTGAGATAAGACATTCTCAATAATTGACTACACCATTTCTCAGGCTTAACACGATGTGTAAGGAACAGAAATCAAATAGTCTAGTACTTCTAAACCAGCCTCAGTGTATTTCCTCTCCATAAACTTTCCTCTGGTAAAAGGTGGAGGTAAGATTAGATTCCTAGGTCCTCAGCACGGCCTGGTGGTAGGTATAATGTCTCAAGAATCCCTAGCCTCTCTGGCACTTCTGTAAAAATTATTAAAAAGTGTCCTTTCTGAAACACCTGCATTGGTATCACTTTATTGGTTTGGGGATTTTGGTGGGATTATCCCCAAACAATGAAGAGTTTTATAGATTTACAAACAAACTGGCTCATAGAAGTGGTTTCCCATAGAACAAAAGGAAGGTCTGTCCCAGAATATATTCCAGGTCTCAACCTAGAACACAAAAAATATCTTGAAGACAGATCCCAACTCCAGCAAAAAGATCTTTTCATTGGAAAAGACTTTTTAAAAATAGCTTTTAATTTTAAAATATTTTAAAAAGGCTAATCCTATGAGGCCACCCTGCTTTCCTGATTCTTATGGTCTTGCAGTGGAATTTTCTTAACTTGGTCCATTTTGAGAGTTTTTCAGGATGTAAATCTCATTTTCTTTTCTTTTTTTTTTAAGATTTTATATATTTATTCATGAGAGACACAGAGAGGCAGAGAAACAGGCAGAGGGAGAAGCAGGCTCCATGCAGAGAGCCCGACATGGGACTCATTCCCAGGTCTCCAGGATCATACCCTGGGCTGAAGGCGGCGCTAAACCGCTGAGCCACCAGGGCTGCCCTAAATCTCATTTTTCTATCGAGTAGAAGCAAAAATGAAGAATATGTAAAGAAAATCAAGAAGCATTTTACATTTCCAGTTATCTGCTTTGAGGAAAACATACCAATAAACCACACTCTGACAACTAGGCTTATGCATGGCTCTCCCTCCTCAAGACATCAGGGACTATGAACCCTGTGTCTGGCAAAGTGAGGGGTTGAGGAAGCCTTCCTGGGGCAGGTAATACCTCAAATAAGCCCCAAGGGAAGGGAAGACCCCTAGGCCAGACCCTCACTATCTCTTCGAAATCTCTGGCAGTACATGTGTAAGCCCATTTTACAGAGCAGACGTTGAGATCCAGGGCTTTCAGATCCCCCTCAGCCTCCCTGGTTTCTTCCTACCAGTTTGTCTATTCAGCAAACGTTAGTTTGAGCATTCTGTGTGCTTCCAGTCACAACTGAGGTGGAGGAGCAGGTGGTGGGGAGGGCGTCAAACCTCCGATCATAGAGAAGGTGAGGCTTCAGTCAGTTCCTCAGGCATCTGTGTTGGGTTCTCCCTGCCTCCCCTGCCAGCTGCCCACACACTCTCTTCCAGCATCCTCTGCCTCTACTGGGGGAAGCATATGTCCTCTCCATTTCACAGTCATGCAGTAGCACAGAGCAGCTCTGCCAGAGGAAGGTGTTAGGGAGGGCTCCCCGGAGGAGGCAGCCAAGCCCTGGAAGACAGGGACACCAGCCAGACATAGCTTAGGCACTGCTCCCAGACTGTGCCAGGACTTGGAGTGCCAGAAATGGGGATGTGGGTGGGGATTAGTGGGCCGGTGGGGGAGCTGGAAGTGTGGGAGGAGAGGGGGTGGTGGGAATGGGGCAGCTCCAAATGCCACCATGGGATGAGACCCCATGTGGAGCTTCCAGGCACTGCTCTATCCATGATAGAGTGTGTTACAGTCTCTTCCTTGACTCTGGAGGGAGTCATAACCTCTCCACAAAATCCTTATTTTTTTTTTTTCTCCATCCTGGTGCTTGCCCCGGTCTTCAAATATATGGGTTGTAAGTTTTTTTACCAGAGAGAAGTAATAACTGCATATTAAGTAATTAATTACAAAAGAAGAATCAAGCTTTGCCAACACTTCAGTGTTTATATGTGTTCATGTGTTCATGTCCTTATTAGCCTGTTTCGAAGAGCAAAGCACTTCTAAGACACAGCTTTTAAAAGCAGGAAATATGGTGCTTCTCATTCAGTCTCATTTGCATTCTTTCATTCTCTGTGAATGTATTCTAACGCCAGTGAAATTTCACTGGTTATACGTGGGAAAGTTTCCAAAAAAGCCCCAGTAACAGGAATTATCCCTACTAGAGGATGCCGGTCAGATTTTAGTTCCAAGCAAAGGCTTTTTTTTTATTATTATTATTAAATCCATGAAACAATATATTTATCTAAGGTCAAAAAAATGAGTTATTGAGTACCCCGTGGTGATATAATCTTATCAGCTATTATTTAGCCACCTTAGGGAGGGTGTTAGAGATGAAGTTGCTCTGGTGTTCTTTTTAAAGAAAACTACAATAGCGTCATACATCATCTGCCTGGTTACTGAAGGTATTGGAGACACCATTATATGAGGCCATCTATTTGGCTTGGGTTCATTTTGTTACTGTCTTCTTTATAAAACTGTTAAATTGGATATTGACTAATAGTGTCCTTGGATATCCATTTAAGTAGACGGAAGAGTTGTACAAACATGGAAATACAAATGTGTTCCTATCATGGGGATTAAAATAATTGCCCCCATCCAGTGATGCATGTGACAGAATGAGCAATCTACCTCCTTTCTCCCTTCTTCCCTAGACTCCTCCCAGAGACTGGGCTCATTCAAGGGTAACCAGAGGGCCATAAATCTGTGGTGAGAGAATAAGTACGCATGTGTGTGTCTGTGTGTGTGGGATCTTGGTCACAGTAGGATTTGTGAATACCTTTGTAGTGTGGAAGATTACAGTAGCTCCTTCTCCACCACCACCACTGTGTTCCTACAGTAAACCAAGCCCTTAAGAAAGATGAATAACAAGAAATTCTGTGCTTGAGAATCTAAAAAAAAGGAGGTACTATCCTATAATTGAGAATACATTGGCTCTGTGAGAGATGGATGCCGAGACACCTTGAATCCGAAAGTGTGTCTATGAATGGAAGCAGGAGAAACCTTGTCTAAATGGGCATCAGGTTGGCGTGTGGGGCAGCAATGGAGTGTGGGGCCTCAGCTGCTAGAACAGACCAGCCATCCCTTCTCTCCTGGTTTGTAAGACCCTTCCTGACTTTCCTTGTTTCCCTTTCTCACTTGGTTCTAGGATCCAACCACTTGCCAATATCCTCAAGGATCTTTCTCCTGTCTTCACTGCAGATTCATGGCCTCCAAACTCAGCTAAACACGGCCCATCCTTTTACACATGCCCAGTCAATTCTCACCTCCACTTCCTACTGCTAAAAAAGGTAACAAATCTCTCCACGCAGCACCATTTTGCACTAGTTTTTGTGCCTATCCTTGCTAATTTATTATGCAAACATAGATGTATAAATATACATTTTATAAATGTGTATTTACAGAATGGAATCATCCTATATCGACTTCTTTTGTTACCTGGGATTCTCACTTAACAGTAGAGATCTTTCCATATCAATAAATATAAATCAGATCACCATTAGTAATAGCTGTGTAGTATTTTATTAATTAGATGAGGTAAGATATACTTAGCCCAAATCTTGCTTTTTATAAATCTTGCCATTTATTTATTGCTAATTTATTTAGAACACTTATAAGTTATTCTATTAAAACATTATTGCAGACAGATCCTGTGCTTCTTGAACTTGTTTGATTAATATTTAGGATAAATTCCTGGAAGGTGAATTATTGAATCAAAAAAATCATATTGCTGAAATTTTCTCTAGAAAGTTTATACCAATTTAGTCCCCATGGTAGTTGGAATAATAATCCTCACCCTCAAAGATGCCCATATCATAATCTCCAGAACCAGTGAATGTGTTATCTTACTGGTAAAAAAGAGACTTTGTGATGTGATTAAATTAAGGATTTTGAGGTAGGGAGATTATTCTATAATATCTGGGTGGGCTCAATGTAATTACGAGTGTCCTTATAAGAGGGAAGCTAGCGGGTCCCAGTCAGGGAAGGGGAGTCGTAAAGGAAGCAGAGGCTGCAGTGAACATGCACCAGCTGCCAAGAATCAGAGCTGACCCCAGAAGCTGGACAAGGCATGGAAACAGATTCTCCCCTGCAGCTTCCAGAAGGAGCTCTGCTGACCCATTTCAGACTTCTGACCTTCAGAACCATAAGATAATAAATAAAATAGGCCCCTAAGTTTGGGGTAAATTGTTTTAGCAGTAACAGAAAATGAATATAGTCCCCAGAAGACTACACGACAGCTCTTGTTTGTCCACATTCGCACCAACATGGTATTATTGTTCTTTTCCCCCCTGTTTTTTAGTCTGATGAGTTAAAGCTCATAGCTTTAATTTTCATTTGAAAGAATGTTGCTCACCTTGAAACTGTTTATAGGTTTATTTGCCTTTCACATTTCTTCTTTGGTCAGTTGCCTAGTTAAACCCTTTATCTGTGTTTCTATTTGAATGTGCATCACTTTCTGTATTGATTTCATTTCCATATTACGATTAATCTTTAAAAACATACCCACTTGTCAAGTTTTGTTATAGTATCAGAGATGAATACCAACAATTATCTTGGAAGGCTATTAAAATCCTCCTCCCTTTCCAGCTATATAGCTGTGTGATCATGGTTTATTTTTATACTTCGGCTGTTAGTGGAAACTACTGCACTGTGCTTCCAGCCTGCCTCCTTTCACTATTGTTTCCCTATCTACCCACATTTGTGGGCCTCTGGTTGCCTTCCTACTTTATGATCTTGCTTCTTGGTTATAATTGATTAGATTAGAATAGCAATTACACTGACTCTCCTGGAAATTTGTAACATGATGGAACATGTTTAGGTTGTCATGGGTAACTAGGACGTATATTCTGGGAAACTGTGGATTGGCCATAGTCCACACCAGTTCATGGAGAGAATGAAGCATGTGTGCAAAGATTCACAAAGACAAGGGACAGCAACGTGGGTCCAGCTCCTGGCCCGGACCCCTTTCCACAGTCAGAGTGCATCTCTCCTGCCAGTTTCCACACAGCAGCCATGGAGTCCTATAGTAAATTATCTTTTGCATAAATGATTGCAAGTCAGTTCTGATATTACCAAACAGATGCGTGTAATACAAAATTCTAGTTTGTCATCGTGTAAAGCTCTCAACAGCTCTCATAAGTACTTGCCAGTGTTTTCAACTCTCGAGCCTTACATGCTCCCTTCTCCTGGTCTCCTCTGCACTGTCACTCCGTTCCTTATGTCCCCCCCTGGACTGCCTCTGTCTGTCTACTGGCTCTTTCTTGTCTGCATTTGCAATGGCTTTAATCACTTCTATTTTGGGGAGAAAATCTATTTTAATCCAAATTCCCTTCAAACTCTCCGCTTCTTGAAAAAGAAGTCTACAATAATTGTCTTCATTTCCTTATTAAGACTCATCCAAAACTCTCTGGCTCCCTCCTAAAACATGGTACTCAAGTTCCCCTAGCCAAGGACCTGTTACAGCACCCTTGAAATTCACTTCATAGTGTCTGTGAATAATAGGGCTGATACATAGCAGCTTTGCTTGCTAACCTAAGCCAGTTTTGCTCTCAGAAAGTTACTGGATAGGGATGCCTGGGTGGCTCAGCGGTTGAGCATCTGGCCTTTGGCTCAGGGCATGATCCTGGAGTCCTGGGATCGAGTCCCGCGTTGGGCTCCCTGCATGGAGCCTGCTTCTCCCTCTGCCTGTGTCTCTGCCTCTCTCTCTCTCTCTCTCTTTCTCTGTGTGTCCTTCATGAATAAATAAATAAAATCTTAAAGAAAAAAAAAGAAAATTACTGGATAGTCCAGTAGTCCATGATGCAGTTAGCCTTGCTTTCTCTTTAGATTTTTAGTTTTGAACATCTCAAACATACACAAAAATGGGGTGAATGATATAATAAGCACCTATATAACCGATAATCAGCATCAACATTTATCTACTCAGATTCCATTTTCTTTCTTCTACACTCCTAGCTACTTCTGCCACTTTCCTAGGATCATTTCAAAGCAGATTACAGATTCATATTATTTCATCTGTAACTATTTCAATGGGTATGTCCAAATGACAAGGATCTACTTTATAAACAAAATCACATTATCATCATCATAATCTTGCATTAACAGTTTGTTGGTATCAGTTACCTCACTGGTGTTTGTATTTCCTCAGTTTTCTTTTTTTTTTAAGATTTTATTTATTTATTCATGAGAGACACACAGAGAGAGGCAGAGACATAGGCAGAGGGAGAAGCAGGCTCCCTGTGGGAAGCCCAATGTGGTACTTGATCCTGAGATCCCAGGATCACCACCTGAGCCAAAGCCAAAAGCTCAACCACTGAGTCACCCAGGTGTCCCTCCCCAATTTTCCTGTAATATTCTTTTTTATTCTTAATTGCTAGTTTATTGAATCTGGGTCCAAATAAGAATCCACAGGTTTTAGGATTAAAGACGTAAATGTGGGACTTGAAACCATCAAAATCCTAGAGGAGAACACAGGGAGCCACCTCTTTGACCTCGGCCACAGCAACTTCTTCCTAGACATGTCTCTGGAAGCAAGGGAAACAAAAGCAAAAATGAACAATTGGGACTTCATCAGGATTAAAAGCTTTTGCACAGTGGAAGAAACACTCAACAAAACCTAAAGGATAACGGGTTAGTATCCAAAATCTAGAAAGAACTTATCAAACTCAAAACTCCCCCAAAATAATCCAGTTAAGAAATGATCAGAAGACATGAACAGACGTTTTTCCAAAGAAGACATCCAGATGGCTAACAAATACATGAAAAGATGCTCAACATCACTCATCATCAGGGAAATATCATCAGGGAAATACAAATCAAAACCATGATGAGATACCACCTCACACCTGTCAGAATGGCTAAAATTAACAACACAGGAAACAACAGGTGCTGGCGAGGATGCAAAGAAAGGGGAACCCTCTTACACTGCTGGTGGGAATGCAAACTGGTGCAGCCTCTCTGGAAAAAAGTGCGGACGTTCCTCAAAAAGCTAAAAATAGAACAACCTACCATCTAGCAATTGCAGTAGTAGGTATTTGCCCAAAGGATACAAAAATACAGATTCAAAGGGTTACATGCACCCCATTGTTTATAGCAGCATTATCAACAATGGCCAAACTGTGGAGAGAGCCCTCATGTCCATCGACTGATGAATGAATAAAGAAGATGTGGTATAAATATACAATGGAATATGACCCAGCCATTAAAAAGGAATCTTGCCATTTGACATGACATGGATGGAGCTCGAGTGTATTATGCTAAGTGAAGTAAGTCAGTTGGAGAAAGACAAATACCATATGATTTCACTCACATGTGGAATTTAGGAAACAAAACAAAGATATGGGAAGGGGAAAAAGGATAGAGAGAGGAAAGCAAACCCTTAATGATAGAGAACAAACTGAGGGTTGATGGAGGGAGGTGGGTGGGGGATGGGCAAGACGAGTGATGGAGATTGAGAGCACTTGTAATGATGAGCACTGGCTGTTGTATGAAGGTGATGAATCACTAAATTCTACTCCTGAAACCAATCTTGCACTATATGTTAACTAACTAGAATTTAAAGAAAAATTTGAAGGGAAAAAAATAATAAAGTACTTTCAAAAAAAAAAAAAGAATCCACACATTTTAATTGTTAAGAGATCTCTTTAATCTATAGATGCCCTGTCTATCTTTGTCTTCCTTGCAATTTATGTTGTTGTTGAAGAAACAGAGTGTTTTGTCCTGTAGAGTTTCCCACGACCTGGATTTTGTTGATTGCATTCCTGGGGTAGCCTTAACTCACTCCTTTGTCTCCCACATTTCCTGTAATTTGATGAGGGCTTGATCAAATTCATGTTAATTTTTTTTTTTTTTTTTGCAAGACTGCCCCCAAGATGGTGTTGCGTTCATGCAACAGAGGAACATATATTCTGGTCTCCTTTCTTGGCAGCCTGTAGATTGATCTATCACAGCCTTATCATACTCGATTACAGTTTTCTGTTTACGTGGTACTCTCCCTCTCAAGATGTAAAATCCATGAGGATGGCACCAGTGTCCTTAGCACCTAGCTTAATGCCTGGCTCAGTAGCAAAAGAACTCTTTCCATAATGCTCCTATGAGGTTTGTAATGTCACGTAGCAGGAAGAAATTAGTTGTAAAATGTTTCCTTAAAAAAAAGATTAAAGAAGATAAACTGTTATTTACTTGTAGGAAACCCAGTTACGATTTTGGAGACCTTCTCTTACAAAAAGGACAGTTGGGGCTTAAAGGGGTTGCTCTTGATGTATTCAATGCAGCCAGATAGCAAAAACATCTCAGTGGCAAAACCACTTCTAGTTTGGGACAATAACCAGTAAAACTCATCTTCCTATCTTCCACAGCTAGGGACGACTTCCACAAAGGAGGAAACTGAATTTTAGAGAAGTTAAATCACTCGCTCGAAGGCACATACTTAACCCTTGGCAGAGCGAGGGGCTTAAAGGCAGGTCTTTGGACTCTAGTTACAAAGCCTTTTCCAGCATGTACTACAGAACTGGTCTACCGAGTGGCTCCCATGTTAGGTGGGCTTTGACAAGTGATAAAATGCAAATACTAGTTTCCTTTCAACCCTGAAGTAAAAAAATCATCAAATCCACCTGCAGGGCCAGATCATCCTCAGCAAAGAGAAGCCCCAGATAAAAAAGAACCAGGTGACAGGAGCTTCTCAAGGCTTAGCAATGAGTAAAAAGGCCCTCAATTTTGTGCATTGTTCTGAGAGAAAAATAGGTGGTTCAAAATTCTGCCATTGTGAAAAGCCTTGAAATTACACCCTGCCCGGTGCCCTTGGCCGTGGGACAGCCTGGGCTATCTGGTGGAATCCCTCCTGCGGTAGCTGGGCTTGCGTTGGAGCACCTGCCAGCACGCACTTCACATGTGTAAGTATAACTCACTGCATTGCCACCCTGGACGCTTGACCGGGGCCATGTGTCCTCACCCAAAGTAGAAACTACTAAGTCAGGATCCTTCCCTTGGCTGCACCAGTGGGAGCTCTGCAAAGATCACCTCAGTGGCTCCTGGGGCCTTCCAGATTCCACTGCCAAGGCTTATCCTGAATAGCTTCAATAGCTTGCAGTCGGGACAAGCCAAGCCATCTCAAGAGTAAAGGCCAACGGAGACAGCTCTCTGATTTATTCCTCCACAGGTTCTGAGCAATGTTTCAGTCATTTACAAAGCTAGTGGTGTCCTCATATTTGGGTCAAGCCATTGCATGACCTGAGTACATTATATCGGAAGGCAAATACACTGTAAGTTAAAAGCCAAAACCCAAAATCAAACTTGACGGAAAGGTTGTCAAGACAATTCAGTGTAGCACTAAAGCAGGAAGGATCACAGTGTGACGAGCAGAAACCTCTTCCTTTTGACTCTCCTCTCCTTTGCGGCTGTGAGCTGTTATACAACCAAGGACAGGCTTTAAGCGTCATCATTTTGTTGTGCGCACGTTGAGTCGTTGTTGTTGGTTAATGTTCTTTTCATGGCCCCACCCTCAGAATGTCTACTGTGGAACAATAAGCTATGTTGAACCACTCTGCTCCTCTGAGAAGCTTTCCTGAGCTCCTAGGCTTCAGGCATTTCCTTCTTTGTGTTCCCCTAGCAACCAGTTCATCCTCATCACACATGTAGTCCAGGTCGCACAAGAGTTACCCACTGCAGTGGCATTGGTTAGGGCTTACCCAACATCCTCTGAGAAGCAGGATCCTTGCACCCTCCTTTGCTGACCTTCAACTAGAACAATGCCTGGCACTTTATAGGTTCATGTTGTTATCGCAACAAAATACTTTATACACAAAACTTCTTTTACCACTCCTGCTTACATGAATCAGATTACTCCCAGGAAAAAAAGAGAACCTCCTAAAGCCATGAGTATTACCAGTCACAAAGAATCACTCTTTTTTTAAAATTTCACTGCAACAAAAATTATGGGCTCTACTATAGCACGGTCTAAAATGGGATAATGAAATCTGAATAAATCAAAACCACAATGAGATCCCACCTCACACCAGTGAGAATGGGGAAAATTAACAAGGCAGGAAACCACAAATGTTGGAAAGGATGTGGAGAAAGGGGAACCCTCCTGCACTGTTGGTGGGAATGTGAACTGGTGCAGCCACTCTGGAAAACTGTGTGGAGGTTCCTCAAAGTGTTAAAAATAGACCTGCCCTACGACCCAGCAATTGCACTGCTGGGGATTTACCCCAAAGATACAGATGCAATGAAACGCCGGGACACCTGCACCCCGATGTTTCTAGCAGCAATGTCCACAATAGCCAAACTGTGGAAGGAGCCTTGGTGTCCATCGAAAGATGAATGGATAAAGAAGATGTGGTTTATGTATACAATGGAATATTCCTCAGCCATTAGAAATGACAAATACCCACCATTTGCTTCGATGTGGATGGAACTGGAGGGTATTATGCTGAGTGAAATAAGTCAATAGGAGAAGGACAAACATTATATGGTCTCATTCGTTCAGGGAATATAAAAAATAGTGAAAGGAATTATAGGGGAAAGGAGAGAAAATGAGTGGGAAACATCAGAAAGAGAGACAGAACATGAGAGACTCCTAACTCTGGGAAACGAACTAGGGGTGGTGGAAGGGGAGGTGGGCGGGGTGTCGGGGTGACTGGGTGACGGGCATTGAGGGGGACACTTGATGGGATGAGCACTGGGTGTTATTCGATATGTTGGCAAATTGGACACCAATAAAAAATAAATTTATTTTTAAAAAAAGATAACATCGGCATTTATCTTCTCTGGAAGTAAATCCAGACTTGGCATGGTTAATACAATGTAAGATGAGCCCAAGACAGTTGTCATTGCTTATTCTGACACTTCCTGAAAGCCTGGATGTGTTGATGGACCATTCAGAGGTTTGGTCTTCTCTCCAGGGCAAGCCAGGGGTCACCTAAGGAGTCCTGTCCTAAATACAGCTTTCTTGGGATAAGCCCTCTGGGGCAGCTCTGAACTGGAGCTCCCCAGCCTAGGCAAATAGGTTGCATGTCATGTCCTAATGCCAACAGAATTCCTGGAATGTTGGATTGACAAAGCTCTGTGGCTGGGTTTAGCAAGAACTTCATGATGGGTGAGTGGTAGCTACCATGGGTGCAGGACAACAGGAGCACGAGGGCTGGGTATCTCCATCCTTTCACCACGTCCCGATCTAGAACAAAGGTGCTATAGGTGGGCTTTCATCATTTCGGCCTTGAGGCATACAGCGATGAGGAGTTCACAGCGTATGCCCCATATTCATACTTCCCTTTCAAAAACAACCCCTGCACGTTTCATAGAGAGAGGTCTGGGAGGTCAGGACAATAAAATGTCCCAGTGCAGATCCCTCTCAATGTGCCCTTGGCAGGTTTGGCTGAGCATAATCCCCACAGGAGCCTTTGCTGTAGATCCGGAGCCAGTTCCTAAAAGCCAATTGCTGCCTATTTGATTGATTTGTTGATTGCACAGCCGCTGACCTGCATATGGCCATGGGGGGAGGGCGGTAGCTCCTTGGCACTCAAGGGGAATAATAAGAGGAAAACCAGCCAGGACGAGGCATCTGGCAGAACTTTTTGAAACGTTTTCTATTTCCAGAACTTGGAATACACATGGACCTCAATGGCACCAGAGAGCCACTCTGGCTTGTCCCTAGTGCCCTTAAGAGGAATTGTTTGCAATCCTTGACCCTACGTGACTTATCCAGGTATTACACTGGAGCAAATTTCAAATGCTTCGTTTCCACGAGTGGAGAGCCCATATGCCCCCCACCATCACCACAGCCACACCTCATTTTACATAAGCATGTGGGAGACGGGTGGGTTGAAATCCCCCAGATAAAAGTGGAACACTGACAAAGTCATTTTCAATGACTTTAAGTATCAGGTCACATGAGTGGAAGGAGTGCTGACATACTTTTTCAGCTGCTACACATGAGCCATGACTTAAAAATATCCTTAGGTAGCCTTAACTGTCCTCTGATTCTTTCATCACACTACAGGCCCTTTACTCTAAACATAAGTGACTAGTTCTCCACCAGATATTTCTTTTTTTTTCTTTTTTCTTTTCTTTTCTTTTCTTTTTTTAAGATTTCTATTTATTCATGAGACACACACACAGAGAGAGAAAGAGAGAGAGAGAGAGAGAAAGGCAGAGACACAGGCGGAGGGAGAAGCAGGCTCCATGCAGGGAGCCCGATGTGGGACTCAATCCTGGGTCTCCAGGATCACATCCTGAGCCAAAGGCAGCACTAAACCGCTGGGTCCCTGCGGTTGGCCTCCACCAGATATTTCTTTCTGATATCAAATCCTGTCTCTAGAGTAGCACTCTTTCTTAACAGCTCTAACCAGCACACATAAAGGGCCTCTAAGAAGACACACATAAAGGACCACAGGGAAGAAGGAAGAGAGAGTTATTTTTGCTAATTGCTCATGAGAATGGAGGCAACATCTTTTATCAACTTGGATGCATCTAAAGAAGGAATGCTGCAAAGAAGTCAAATGCACGGAGGGAAAATCTTAAAAATTTGATGGTAACAGTTGAATGCAAGAATATTTATGAGGCCCATCAATAAACACATAGCAGGCACTGGCTACGTGATCGTTGAATTAAACTAACACTTGTTTTAATTTCTTGAACTCTCTGAGTTCTTTAGAATCTGCACAAAGATTGCTGGTGATTTCTTCCTTTTATCCCTACCTCCTCGACAAAAAGTTGTCCAGAGGCATCAATAGAGGAAGCCAATGCAATTTTTGAGGATAAATCCTAGCAGATGCTCATGAATTCACACATAAGAGTTAGTCTACGCAGGAAGCCAAGGACTCTGTTGCACATTTGTCCTCAAGTTCAAAGGGAACTGACACACTATAATATCCAGTTTGGCTCACCCAAGAACCAGTCTCAGCACAAGGCTTGGACTTAGGGGTCATTCTCCTGAAGTTCACCAAGTAGCAAAATGTAATGGGCAAATACATGCAGCCTCAGAATTCATATAAGTGATAGTCTGATTTTTTCTTTTTTTCTTATTTCCTGAAGACAAATGCTTCTTTTAATTATGTTTCTGACCCATGTAGACTTGACTATATTAAGTAAGTACCTGTAAAATATAACATGAAGAGTACAGCAATCATCTCCAATGTTATTGGAATATAACTGGTTTTAATTACTTAATGTTTCTGCTTTACTTCCCAGATGAATAGGAGAGAACAAATCTTTTCAAAGAGAATGAGTAGAGAAATGGGCAATGTAGATAAAATTAGAGAAGCAGATAGAGGAAGTTGGTGGAGAGTTTTCAGTAATTTCCCTGGATTGTGGGAATCTACCAAATATTCAATAAGGGGGTCAGCTCTACCTGTATAGTTGCCCTGGTGTCGGCTTTCTTTTTTACACTGCCCCCAAGTAAGTCCCCATCACCTTGCTAGACTGTTGCAATAGTCACCTAACCAGCCTCCCTGTCTCCTTTCTCTCCTCTTCAATCCATCCGGAATCAATCACTTAGACAAGAAATATGGAACAAGCATCTACTATGTGCTAGGTATATTTTTTATAACTTTTTAAAATGTTATTATAGAGATCTTTAGAGAGAAAAGGCTTTTAAAAATAGCAGTTGAGGGGCACCTGGGTGGCTCAGTTGGTTAAGCATCTGCCTTTGGCTTGGGTCATGATCCCAGGGGCCTGGGACTGAGCCCTGCAATGGGCTCCCTGCTCAGTGAGATCCTGCTTCTCTCTCTGCCCTTCCCCCTGCTTGTGCTTTCTCTTGGTCTCTCTCTCTCTTTCTCTCTTCTCTCAAATAAATAAATAAAATCTTTTAAAAGACAGCAATTGAATTAACTTTTAAAGAGAATGACTTGAAGAGGTAGTTTGTCTACCATTTCAACTCCATAGGATCTATGAGTAGGAGTATGGTTTGTGTGTCTGTCCTCCAGATTAAAACCTGACATTAGTTTGCTTTCTTCTCTAAAGAAGACAAAACTATTTTTCAATCAATTAGAAGACTGCCCCCCCCCCCAAAAAAAAGCCTATGATACACAGAGCAAAGCTCTGGCCCTGGCTGATGTCCTAAGGTGTAAGAAGATTGAGTGTCACTGTGATATAATTATCATCAGATTTCTCTGGTCATTTAACTTCAGTGTAATTTCAAAAGATCTAACCATCTCTTCCTGCCTAGAATCTCTGGTCTTTTCCAATTTTATTTAATTAATATTCCAATGACCTTCTGGTGCCAAAAGCAGCTTTGAGAATGTTTTCAAAATCAGATATACATTATTTTGAGAATTCTTTAATTATTCTTTAATTCTTTAATTATTTCCTATTAACTGTAAATCTGAACTTTTTTTTTTAATGCTCTACAAATAATAATGCAGTTTTAAGAAAAAAAAATGGGGAACCCTAAGAGGTCTCATCAATTAAGATGCCTGTTAGCTTTAGAAAAAAAATTATATTTCAAGGTTACACATTGCCCTATTTCTGTTTGTTGAGAAATGACTACTATTTACTTGGGATTTGTCAAGTGATAATATGGAAATGTCTTGGGGTGTGGAGAAGACTTGGATGTAAACCCAGTCCCTATCTCTTGCTATGTTCTCCTAGGAGATGCATTTCTGATCTTGGTGTCTTTGTTTCTTCCTCTGTAAAATCTCACAGAATGGTATGATGTATGTGAAACTGCTTTGTGAAACTTGGAGCACTCTGTTAGTGGTTCACTGGCTGTGAGAAGAGATGCCTTGAGGGAGTGGAGCCTGTCCCTGATAGTAAAGAAGTTGGGGCAAGTTCCCCTATCCTACTTCTTCTTACACAGCAGAGATGGTCTCTTCTCAAACTTCAAAAGTATATATTACAACAATAATTTAATGATACAAATATTAAAAAGCACATCACTCATTGACCAATTAATTATGGAAGCTAGTCATTGAGTCTGAAGAGACTTTGGCATAAATATGCAAACATTTTTAGCCACCATTGGTGGAAATAAATATTCCACTTTTATGTGGCTCATTTTTCCAAATATTGGTTTAATCTCTGTCCCTCTGCCTCTTGCACTTTTTGGCTGGGTACAAATAAGGAAAATACACAGTGGGTATCCACACACCAGCCACAGGTATACGTGATTATATGTACTCGATTGAGTAAAAAATAACTAGTGGTATTCAACAAAACTGACTCCTGTTAATTTCTTAAAGCCACAATTTTCTGGCCTTCAAGTCAAATGGGTATTAAATGGATGGAAGATAACAATTATCACACAAGAATTGGGATTAAATCTACCAGCTAGACAGAAACCCTGACAGAAAAGAAAATCTTTTTCCTGGCTTTAGAACAGAATCCATATATTTATTAGTCCAACTGCAGACTCTCTGAAACTTCTGTGGGGTTCCATACATTGACTCAACTGAAGACTCTTGTAAACTCCTGTAGGGTTTATTGTTAAAAAATTAAATTCTGGTAATAGTGAGAATTTTTGAGGACAACTTATCCTACTTTCATCATCATGTTACTTTTCATATTTAAAACTCATTAAATTAATTATTCTATTTATGTTCCAATAAATGCAGGTCAACATAATATTTTATAATATAACGTTGGCAGAAATTATTTTCTTTCAAAGTCCACTGGTGCATTTCTCTGTTCACCCATTTATTTCCATCTCCATTTCTTCAGTGAGGTGATATGTTATCTGGGGACATTTTGGTTACCATCAATTCTCTTTCCTTATTATTATCATGCCTGCCTTGCTTGAGTTTCATGAGCAGCTGACTCAGACCACTACTTATCTTCCTTGAAGTCCAGGCTTTGCCAACAAGTCCAGTGTGGTTATTTTTATAAGCTGCATCAACTGGTTGTTTGAACTGGTCAGCCCAACCAGTCATGGGAGTGGACCTAGTAACTCCATGGACACAAGAAGAGAGGGGAGGTGCATAGCACCAGGTTGAGCTATGGATTAGGACTTCTAAGAAGTTCAAAATCCCTGATTACTCAGTCACTCTCGAGGAAAAAATAGGAAAAGACTCCAGTTCCTGAAGACTTATTTCTAGCATCCGTTTTGTGGGAGCAAATGGGAACACCATAGTTGGCAGTCTCTATATACCCCTTTCATCTCCTATGTCTCTATTTATTCATACCAATCATTGTGCTGAAAGCTAATGGAAAGTCGAGGTAGAGGGGAGCTGACAATGGAAGAAATAGAGATTAACTCAAGTCCTACTGCCCAGGACACTCACCATCTCTGGAGGAAAGAAATATACAAACACGTGAACTGCAATGATCGACAGACTACCACTTACAGCCAGCAGTGCCCCCACTGTCCCATCTCTTTTATGAGTCTTTTGTGTAAAATGCTTGATGCCCTTCCATATAGCACACAATGCCAGACATACAGCAGATAATCTGAAATGCTGCTTGAGTTCTACTGGTTTGGTAACTCTCTTCTTTTGTTCTCTGACTATTCAATAAATTTGCATAGATTTAGTTGGTTATGAGATACTATAGCTTAAGATGTTATAAAGCAGCTTTACTTAAAATTTTTAAAGTTTTCCCTACCCACCACACCACCCCAAAATTAATCATTTCAATAGTCAGGGACAATCTGTTATATAACACAGTCTTCTTAGTAGCTAAAAAAACAACAGTTAATGATTGATAGATCAGGAGAGGCTCTGAAATTTTGAAATCAGAGAGTGTGATCCACAAGGGAACTATGCTCCAGGTGACATACTCACCTAGGGTTCTGCTTTTTAAAAAAATATTTTTAAACCGTAAACAAACATATTGCTATCATGTGTTATTATTAAGGAAACATTAACACATTAACACAAGTTACCAGTGACATGAAACTTACTTTGACTTCACATTTGAATGTTTGGCACCAGTTTGAGCCTTCATATTTACAAACACTTTCTGGTCACATACAAAAAAATTACATTTGTCTGACAAACGAAATAAAACAATTCACAAGGGTCCCTGTCACAATTTTTTCTTGAGGAAAAAGGTACAGTTGAGTTTCTTGGCTCTAAATAAGTATTTGGTGTGACAGCTGTGGAACTGGATGAGCCAAAAAAGCCCAAGGTTTAAATAAGAAATATTGAGGCTGATGAGTTCTTTGTAATAAAACTTTCTATTAGAGCCTACTTATTATCTATGCACATAAAACTTCCAGGAAGAAGCGTAACAGTTACTTAGTTCTATCTATCACCAGAGCCATGGATTGTTGTCCATTAAGTTGACTGGTTATTTTTCCTCTCTCTCTGACTTAGGTATAGTTATAGCCCCTATTCTGTTGTAGTGTAGGGCTATCATCCATCATGGAGTTGGGCACCACAGGCCTTACTAATGAAAAGAACATGGTAGCAAGGGCATCTAACCAGAGACTGATTGAGAGGCAGTGAAGCAGGTGTACACAGGAGACAGGTGGGCATTGCCTAGAGAGGGCTGGCTAGCTGCCTAGATAGGTCCTCACAAGGAGACTATCTCAGAGAGTGAATCCACCACTTTCCAGAGAATGATCTCAGACTCGTGGGCTCTGAAACTCATCAGTAATCTAGAATTTTTTTGGATTTAGAGATGTACATTGTTCTAACAAAACTAAAAACACAGAAACACAGAATGCCAATCTATTAAATTTTAAAGATAAATCTGACAAGACCTCACATTTAAGTCAGTCTGACCAGTGCAAAATACATAAGAAGTTTACTTTGGGGAAAAAGGAAACAAGAGAAATTAGTTTTGTGAACAGGATATGCAGCCAGCATTGGCTCTGACAGCCTGCCATGTCCGTCTCCATAATATGAATACCCTGGCAAGATAGATTTAATATATCCACTTTTTGCCATTGTTTAGACATGCACAACTCAGACTTGCTCATGACTTTAATAAGACTTTATGTATCTCTCTTAACTCCAAATTATGATGGATTCATTTCTTAGTTTACTTTTCAGGGATACCTTGGTGGCTCAGCGGTTGGGCACCTGCCTTTGGCCCAGGGCGTGATCCTGGAGTCCCAGGATCGAGTCCCAGGTCGGGCTCCCTGCATGGAGCCTGTTTCTCTCTCTGTCTGTGTCTCTGCCTCTGTGTGTGTGTGTGTTTCTCATGAATAAATAAATAAAATTATTTAAAATAAAAAAATTTTAATTTTCAAATAACAATCTTACTTCCTTTATTTCCAGGTTGTTTCTTATTTCCAGAGGTCCATTACTCTGCCTTCCCCATGAACTGTCTGCAAGATCTATGACTGGAAGATAGACCAGTTCTGGAACAGAGCAGCAGTGAAATATATCTGTCGTACCCACACAGTCAAAAGGCACCAGACTCTAAAGAGATCAGAAGTGACCACAGACCAGCATGTGGGACAGCATACATTCTTGATCTAAGACCAATGGCCACTCCTGGCATGCCTAACATTGAGAAAAATCCCCCAAGGATGTAGCCATCTTTCAAACCATTTTTCCATATTCCTCCCTGTGATCCACAGTGAAAATTTCTGTCAGCTATTGACTCACCTGTTGACATTTACAGCCATAATTAAACACAGAATTCTTTGCACCCCTACCCTTTTTTTTTTCTCTCTTCGTTCCTTTCTTCCCTCTTTTACCTAGTAGGGTGCGGTTGGGGAGGATAACTGAAGCTAGGGTAGAGATCTATTCTCATCCCACAGTAATTAGATACAATTCAAAAAAGTACTTTAAATGGTCAGGATTCTGTTTCCAGCCTAAAAAACTATAATGGGTACTTGCAAAGTTTCTAAAGCACAAAAAATCATTTAAGATATATATCATATCACCTCACACCAAGCTGGAAGACTTTTGATTACACAGGTAAAATTTGCTCAGAAGACATGTCATATTCAACAAAGATTAAACCAAAGCAGGGATTTTTTTTTTCTTTCTTTTCTTTTCTTTTCTTTTTTTTTTTTAGTTTTGACCCTCAACACCTTATCACTTTTTTGTTAATCAACACCTTTGTGTTTCCTTGAAGCTCATTTCAGTTTCTGTGATTATCTTTGTGTGAGGCAATAGGATTCTGATCAAGCCAGTAAACATAACTAAAACTCAGCGCATTACGAAATAGCAACACTTTTTTTGCATGTGTTTGGAAATATTAAGTTCTCATCTCTAGATTATCTAAATTTGTAATTTTGGATCAATTGAATTAAGCAATTACACTCTAGTAAATCCTGTTTTGCAGAAAATAGAGCAGTACAGAATATTTTCTTTTGTTTTCTTTTTTTGTATGTTTTCATATTGCAATTTATGCTGTTTTGTGTGTTTTACTTACAAAGTAGCAATCTAAGCAATGCCATCTATAGATCTGCTACTAAGGACAACGCAATATCACCTTGTTCTTGGGACTTCCCCTTTATCTTAAAACAATTAATCCAGAACATCTATCCTGAAGAGAACTTAGAGAATTTCAGCTATCTCTTGACTATCTGCCTGGAATGCTCAAAGTGTGAGCACTTGCTTGTCTCTGACCATTCAATTACTGTCTTCCTGTCAGCAGGGAAATCTGCAGAGTCTTTTTCTCTTTGGGGCTCCTCAGGACTACAAAACATGACCTTAACAAAACTTGCTGTAAAATCTTTTTTAAAGTATATTATACTCATGTATAAATGGTTAATGTCCTAAAATATTGTTCCAACCTGTATATTTTTAAATGTTTATCAGGAGGAAAGACACAACCTGAAGTGACAGAGTGGGGAAAACAAAACAAAACATTGGCCCAGACTCAAAACCAGAGGGGACCAGGGTTCCAGCCCTGTAATTGCTAATAATGAGATCTCAGGCAACTCATGTCAGCATTCTGATCCTGTTTCCTTCTCTTCTAGGTAAGGGCAAAGGGGTGAAAAACCTTTTTAGATTCCCTGGCTGGGTCTAAAAATTAAACTGACAAAGACAGATTAGCAGGAAAGAAGCATGCACATTTATTTAATATAAGTTTTATGTGATACGGAAATGAAGACTGGAAGAAATAGTTAGACCTGAATATTTTTATGCTAGTTTTGATGAAGAGTGGGAAGTCACGGAGAGATCTTACAGGTCATAAGAGTACGAGGGAACTGTTGCAAACTTGGGGAAAACTTTGCAAGGTCTGTTTGTTAGGATTCTTCTAAGGGTATGTTGGTCTGTAGAGATAAAGATGCTCCTTTCCTCCAGGTATAGAGAAGGCACCTCTCACATGAGGGCTTTGTGACCGACCTGTTTCGGGGAGGAAGATGGAGGGAAGATCAAAGTGACTTTCCTGCTTCTTCTGTTTTCTCAAACTCTTTCAGCTTAAAATATTTCATATGCCAAGGTGCCATATTTTGGGGTAGCGTGTCCTGAACCCCATCAAGAGGGTTTGACTGGAGCTTTGAGAGGTCAGCAAGTTCACAAAGTCTAATAGACATTCCAGGTGGAAGGGAGGTTGGAGGACTCCAGGAGCTTAAAGAATTGGTGTAGAAATAAGTAGGAGTAAGGAAGGCAAAATAGGAAGGAATAGGAATAAAGAAAGCCTGGAAGGCTGAGAGTTGTGTCCAAGCATGAGATATTAGAATTTAAGATTCAACACTGAAAGGGTTGTTGGAGGTAAGGCCAAGGGAGTGAGAGACTAAAGTGGGGTGAAACAAAAGCCATCGAAGTGGGTGTTGGATGATGCTGTAGCTAGGATTCAGTGGATGGCCTACACAATATCAAAATCCCCCCAGAAAATGAGAGAGATTGTGCTGAAGAGGAAGACTGAGTGAGAGGTCAAAAATCTTCTGTGAGTGTAGAATGACCAAGAGGTGGTATAGAGAGCATAGTGCAGGTACACCTGCTTTGTGTCCTCCAGACTTTAATTCAAATCACAGCTCCATCACTGACCACTTTTCATCTATGGGCACTTTGCTTACCATGTCAAATTATAGTCTACTTGACCATAAAATGGGGGAAATAATGTCTACCCCACAGGGCCATTCTGTGCGGCAGATGGTAATAACTATGCAACCAATAGCCATTCACACTGGTTCCTCACTAACAGACGCAGTCCTCCATGAACACTGTGAACAAGTTGGCTCTACCCCACTGGGTAGATCTTAATTCATCTCAGCGAATCATGGTAATTCCTTCTGCTCTCCCAGTAACTGACTTAGGAACAACTCAATATTGGACAATGAGATGTAGGATAAGCCTGCTAAAGTGACTTCTAGGAAATGTTTCTTATCTCTTCATATTGGCTTGTGAGAATGTGATGCCAAGAACTCTGCAGCTATCTTGCTGCTGTGAGGAAAACTAACAGATGAGCTGAGAGCATCAGTGCGGAAAAATGGAAGGAGTCTCAAGTTATTTAGCAAAAGCAGTGTTTGGAAGTCTAATAGCACAAGTTGTGAAAATCAGTTGGGAACTTGAGAGTTTAGATTGAAATGCAATCTAAAAATCACTCTGTTTTAATCCTATAGACATTGCATTTTTAACTTTAAAAGGAGGATAGAGAGGGGGCGCTTTGAATAAAAAGCTAACCTCTTTTAAAACCAGCAATGACTGGAAACTTATGAATAAATTATTATATGCTCTATACTTCTTTCCCCGAAGTTGTCAGGTGTCTTAAGAGGTGAATTAATGTTGGTTCAGGAAGCATAAGGTGAGTCATAGGAAGAGAACCTGGTTCAATGATCTTGAAATGTATTCAATGTCAAAGATAATCATTTAAACTCTTTTTTCTAGGGTTTTTTTTTTTTTTTTTTTTTGGTAGGGCGTGGGCAACCCATTATCTAAACACTTTTAAGAAGAAAAGCTGGCTATTGATGTAGAATGATTCAGACAACAGGAATTTGCTCACAGAACTTATGGCTATCGACATATGGAGAGCAATCCAGAACATGAACACTGCCATCCTCTCCTCATTTCTTTGCCTTTCCACTCCACAGCAGGGCGAGGCTTCTTGATTCATTTGCTGAAAGCCTGATAGATTCCTTAAATAATTTACCAGCTTTGAGTCTGTACTTCAGACTTAAATTGAACCAAACAGACAACCTACACACATAACAAATGAGAAGATTGTGCACATATTTGGATGCATGCAGGATACATATATATCCAAAATATTTAATAACCATTATGACGTGAAAAGTGACAATCAGAATGCATTCCATCTGTCCCTGGAGCAGGGTTATGAAAGGCCCTTTTTTTTTTTTCAACCATTGATCTTGCTGTTTTTACATCTTGAAGAGATGAGAGGATCCCAAGGGAGGATCTGGGATGGCTAAGAACGGGTGCCATTTACCACCTGATTTGGGACTAGTTCAATAATTTAATAAATCACGTGGTCACATTGGAGCACACCAAGTAAATATCAGCCCTGAATACAGAAACTCAGCTAAGTTATCTATGAACTGCCAGAAAAACAGACTCAGAACATAATTGACTTGTCCAACATCTTATCTAGTTGTTAGTTTCATATCTGGGCTATATCCTAGGTATTTGACTTCTAATCCTCTACTCTTTTCATCATACTGGACATTCTAGGAAGAAAATTGAACAAAAAACTTCCATTCTTTGACCATCAGATCAAAAGGAAGATCCAAGGCTAAAAAGACAATAGCCATTTTGAGCCCTATGTGGAGGCTATCAATGCACTGATAACTTCACTGATAACACAGATTTTTCTCTGATTAGTTAAGCTAAATACTAACTCTAACTTTGGAGGTTTTATTTGAAATTTTTGTATTTTTGACTATTTATTCTTTATTTCCACTATGGAAAGAAATCTCATTACTGGCTTAGAGTAGAAATGATTTGGTAGTTAAAAAAAAAAAAAAAAGAATAATTTGGAGACAATTGAGCCAGGACTGAGTGTTCTGTTGCTTATTAATTATGTGAAATTGACCACAAATCTTTTCTTCCCTGAGTGTCAGTTTTACAATCAGGAAAGTAGAGATCAATAGTTAGGTGGAGTAAATAGGACCAGCCTGTCATCTGGATTGGTGAAAAATGGCTAGAGAGAAGGCAAGCTTCTTCAATGACACAAATGATCTATGATTCTTATTGTCCATCACAGTAGCCACGAGTCATGTATGGCTATTGAGCACTTGTAATGTGGCTGGTGCAACTGAGGAACTGAATTCTCAACATTAATTTTAATTAATTGACATTTACATTTCAATAATTATATGTGCTTAGTGGCTCCCGTTTTAGACGGTGCAGGTACATGGAAAGCCAGAGAACTCTAAGCAAAGAGAAAAGTATAGATGCCGTGAAGTACTGGAAGAGAAGAGTCTCCCTTTTCTGAGAGAGCCCATATATAAAAAGTCATTCTTCTTAGACTTGTTCCTGCTTTGGAAATTTACATAATATTTTAATAATGATTTCATTTGCAAAAGCATCTTTCCAGGGAGTAGTCTAGCCTATCACTATAATTTCTTTGGAAATTAGCATTAGACATTTTCAATTGTGTTAGACATG
Source organism: Nyctereutes procyonoides (assembly GCF_905146905.1). Lineage (NCBI taxonomy): Eukaryota > Metazoa > Chordata > Mammalia > Carnivora > Canidae > Nyctereutes > Nyctereutes procyonoides. The sequence goes on along the minus strand of NW_026575036.1, from coordinate 24,588,980 downwards.
TTCTATCTGGTTTATTACAAGGAACATTTTATTTATTTTTTATTTTTTTAAAGATTTTATTTATTTATTCATGAAAGACACACACACTGAGAGAGAGAGAGAGAGAGAGAGAGAGAGAGAGGCAGAGACACAGGTAGAGAGAGAAGCAGGCTCAATGCAGGGAGCTTGATGTGGGACTCGATCCCGGGTCTCCAGGATCATGCCCTGGGCTGAAGGCAGGTGTTAAACCGTTGAGCCACCCAGGGATCCCTACAAGGAACATTTTAAACTCTTCATCACTTTAGCATCATGCCCATCCTTCCCCTGTAATGGCCGACTCCTTGCTGCACCAGGGTTATATGCACTGGTTTCCATGTCTTTGAGTAGACCTCAAGGCAGCTTTGCTGATGTGTAGTGAGTCAAAAGCCAACGCTTCTATTAGCACAATACTATTAGCAGCACTGCACGCCAAAGATATTATCTTCTAGAAAGACTTAAAAGTACAACAGACAGGCCACAAAGGGTTAGATAACATTGTTTCTTTGGAACTAGGAACGGTGAGAACCTCAGACAGTTCATGGGCAGTGCACACTCTCTCATCTTGACTCTGGGGCTGTAGGACACACCTCGAACTAAAAAAGAAAGAAAGGAAAACAAAAACAAGCAAATGAATTACCTTCATATCCTTTTTCTCTCCAGCCCCTCCTTCTATAATTAGGGGATGCTAAATCATTGTTATCACTATCATCATCATTAGAAACAGTACATATTCAAAATATGTTATCATGTTTCAGGAAAGCCACTCATAGAAAATGGGAAGAAAAGGCTTATTTTTTCCTAAGTTTGACTGAAGAAATAACCACTAATGAACTCATAGCTTTATAGTGATATAGAAAACATGAACTCTGAAGGCCTTTCAATGCCTATTTCTCATTAAAATATATTTCAAAACTCATCCTATTGTTCTTTGGGTGCTAATGAATTCATATTTAAGGCATGCGTACAGAAGCGTCTCCCATGCTTCCCAGACAATGCAAAAATGCACCAGTTGTCAGTTTGCCTAAATGGAGCACAATTATCACCAAGTTGCACAGCCTTTTTATCTGTACTGTCACTGCAGGAAATCTTACTGTGTATGTGACCTGAATACATACAATCCAATGGAAAATTCCGTAAATGCAGAGTAGCCTAAGAGCACCTAACAGCTGCCTTGCTTTTTTATTTTTTTTTTTAAACCAAACTCAAGGGATTGCCAGAGAATAGCTTCCCAAGCCACTGGACCTTTTTAAAATTCTCTGTCATTTCCATCTATCCATATTAATTCTTAAACAGCATCCACTCAGATTGCTATGCTGCAACCCTGAGAAATGTAAATACTGTGGTAATTATAAGCTATATTTTCCAGTGGCACATATTTAAATGATTATTTGAAAGTCAAATGTTAATGTCACAAAATAGAGAAGTAAAACATAGTTAATGTATTTTGCCCATAGTTAATAGGCTAAAATAGAGCAAGCAATCTCATACTGCAAGGAAATTTAAATGTAGAGACTAGAAGTGCTTTTTCATTATTTAAATATAACAGAATAATAGATATATTTTATTTCCATTAGCTTTCCAGAGGACTGGAGGGATGGAGGGTATGAGGCAAAAGGATGAGAAGAAAATGTGTGGCAACTTGGCTGTCTGACAAAGTGTGTATGTCCAGCTGGGTAGGGGTTGTGAAATGACAGAGCAACTTGGTACCCAGTCCTCATCTTAAATCTGTTAGGAGCTCAAGGGCAGCAAGAAAATTCTTTGTTATGTAGAAATCAGCCATATGCGCTGCGGGGGTCCTCCTCTGGGTTCCATTTCTACAACCTGCCTCTCTCCCTCCCCTCCGTACCCCATCCCCTCCTTTAAACCAATTTGAACAGACATCGAGTGTAATGTTAGTAACGTCCCTAATTACATTCATTATGGAACTATGCTTTTGGAGAATTCCATAGAATCACCAAATTTGATCATTATTTTGCATCCTCAAAAGTATATGCTGGAATCCTAACCCCCAGGAACTCAGAAATATTTGGAAACAGAGCAGTTGTAGCTGTACCAAGTCAAGGTGAGGCTACACTGGGGTGGGATGGGATGCCAACCCGCCATAATGGGTATCCATATAACAAGATGGTGGCCATGTGATGACTCAGAGATGCACAGGGAGTATGCATCATGAAGATGGAAGCAGAGATTGGAATGATGCATCCACAAGCCAAGGTATGCCAAGAACTGTCACTAGAATGTGGGGGAGAAGCATGGAACAGATTCTCCCTCAGAGCCCTCAGAAAGAACAAGCCCTGCCAGCACCTTGGTTTTAGACTTCTAGCTTCCAGCACAATGTTCATAAATTTCTCTTACTTATGATCCAGCTTGCAATGTATGGCCCTAGGGAGCTGACACTCATCTTTGGAAGAAACCTCAAAGTTTCTCTCTCCGGATGACAATTCTACACATAACCCAATAATAAGAATGACTGCCAACGTTGACTGCTTGTTGAATATATGCCAGACACCATCAAGGTTTCTTCCACAGAGCCTGTCTGATCCCCTCCAGAAGCCAGGAGCTCTCACCACTACTAAGGGATCCCCCCTTTGGCCATGGATGTTTGGCCCACTCAGCAGTCACAATTCGGAGTCCCCAGTATGCAATTCTCAGAAGCTCCAAGCATTTCCTTGTAGACACCAGTCCATGCACATGTTTTCTCCTTAAAGAGAGACAATACTGGGAAGTGAAATAATCAGTTGAACTTCAGTTGAGCAGCATGAAGTCAGAGCCAGGTGTGTTCATCAGATTAACAGACTACTTAAGAGCACCATGAAGATAGGTTTGGGGGCTGGAATGTTGCCACTCCCCTGTGGTCAGAGGAGCATGAGCTAAGATGTTCAGCTTTGCTTTGGCATCCTTCGGGGAGCTCCCTAAGCTGACCAACCTCTTTCTGAGACTAACTTTTTTTCCCCTCAGTGTATTAATATACTAGCTAATCATGTTACACTTTAGCTTGTATGTTGGTCCAGGATGCAGATGTTAAGATGGGATTAAATACACATGGATTTTACAGGGGAGAAAGCCAGGGAAGTCTGGGTCATTGAGGGAAAGAAAAAGAGAAAGAGAATGACGAGAGAAAGTGCCCTAGACTGCCACTGGGGGGCAGGGGTGAGGCAGGAGGAGGTGGCTGCTGGAAAAGTGAGCTGTAGGGGGAGTCCCCCACTACCCCCAGTCATTGGCTGGGAGCAGCCCATGGGAAGTTGGGCCTCAGTGCTGACCTGGTGAAGGATTTCAGGGCAAGGAAGGCAGGTTTCTGGTCAGTTTCCTACACTGTAGTTCTCGTGGCCCCCACACCAAAGCCTGGGAGCCATTCTTCTTAGTTGCCGATGGCACATCTTGATAATACGTTGACCTAAAATTTAACTGCCAGAGGCCATATTACTTTTTGCAAGAAACTTCACTATGGCATGACTTTCAAGTATCATAATACTTATCTGGTTTTACTTTACACATTTATTTTATATATGTATATATATAAAATATATATGAACACACACATACACACATCTAAAATATACTACCATATTTAAAAAAGGGAAAGAAGACCTTGAGCTGAACACTTTCTGAGAAATCTAATTTTCCGAAACCCATAGTGAAATAGCTTTAAATCGAAGGATCCTGTTTTAGTGCACTGTACTATATCCATTAGACATTACACAAATGCACATTCGTAATAGCATCTCAAGGTGAATAAATGAACACCATAAAGGAGTGTTCGCATAGATCACATTTAATGAAACGCCTAGCTGGGTCTTGAGAACACTTTACCTCTCTTTAATGAGAACAGATGTTGTCCTCAGAAATAGTAATTTCCACAACCCTCAGTACCGAGAACAGGTGAAAAAAAACAACAGTGCACACCATTTTTATAGCACCGTCTAAATGGCATTTGAAAAATATGCTGAGCACGGCTCTGCTTCATCAGTGAACGTTACATGCAGAAGACATGTGAGGACACATGTGGCACTGACATGACTATATGTCCAGACCCTCTGGGAATGGACTGCTTTCAAAATGATGTGAAATGCAAAGTACCCACGGGGCAAGGGAAGCAACAAAAAACACCATCTGCATTGCAAGAATCTTGGATTGTCTTCTGGTATATTGTCTAACTCTAGATAAATTACTTAACTTCTTCTTGACCCATTCCTCTTTTGTTCATTATTGTTCTTTTTTAACCCATATTAGTTTGTGTAGCACAGTTTAAGTCATTCAAAATCAGTTTGGCCCTAATGATTTATCTTATAAATTAATGTGAAAATGCCATTTTAACGATGAGACTTCCTCTATATTCTTCCCCCTTTATAACTTGTTCAGAGTATTTTTCAATGATCTGATGCAATGTGAAGCAATCTGACCTGCAAAAAGCAAAAACAGCTTGAGCCTCTCTCTAACCTGAGAATTAGTCACTCTTTTAGTTCCAGAAAATCCTTACACTTCAAGTTTACCTCAAGTTCATGGACAGGGCAGGAAGTCTAGAATAATAAAACCCAAATAATTGGAAACTTCAACCATCAGATCTTTTTCATAGCTGGCCCTCTAGTTCCATGGGGGAAAAATACAGGTAAACAATGATAACTTCTAAGGTGATTTTAATATTCTTGGACATCTTCGGTTGCCTACTGTTGGAAATTGTGTCATTGAACTTTGACGTACTTTGCTCTATGTGCTAAGGCGAGACATAAAATGAGATATGTTGTAAATAATTTCAACAAGAGGAGACAGAAAAATGATTGTGGCATTTAGAGAATTAGTTCTGAGCACATCAGAAGGTGCACTGACCAGATTCTCTGCTATACTTCTCATTACATGGAAAATAGATGGCTTCTTATGGGATGTTGCAGTCTGACATCCCAAGTCAGTGGGCAGTCAGTCAGTTCCCAGGAGGCCAGACAGCATCACCGGCCTGCTTCCTTCCCATGCCCACCTTTTTGCTCCCATGGTTATCCTGCGTATAGTGGATCAGAGAAATAATTCTAGGTGCTGTGGTCTATTTGAGGAGGTAGGAGCCAAAGAAAGAGAGCTGGCAAGGAAAAAAGCACAGGACTGCCTTGCTTCCCCAGCTATCAAGGCGTAGAGACCTAGAAAGAAAGGAAAGCTACATTTTGCTGGCGCCTCTCCCTCTATTACACACACACACACACACACACACACACACACACACACAAACACACATTCACATACTCTCCCTCTATTACATACACACACACACACATCCCTCACATTGATGGTGCACCTTTGCCATTCTTTTCTCACTGCTGCCCTTCATGGTCAGTCAAATGAGACTTTGAACTCAGGATGTTCATAAGCTAAAGAGGACACATATAGAATGGATAGTCTTGAGTCATATCTTTGTCTAGGAAATCATCTTTGGGCCACATGATTTGTTACGCAGGTGCTCAATAAATGTTTGTTGAATACATGAATGTGTGCATGCCACCTGCTGACATGAAGCTTAATTTTAATTATTTGTTAGATGATTTATTCCCTCCCCTTTTTTTTTCTGAATCATCTCCTTTGCATATTTCAGGGATCCAATGCTGCTAGGAATTGATGCTTTGGGAATTAAACAAGATGATCGTGAATTCTAAAAATTCTGGAAAACATCTATAGAAGCTTCGGTTTTTTTCATTCTCTATCTTGGGCTCATTCCAATTTTGTAAATGAGTTTCAGCTATTCTCTTAATTGTCCATCTGCAGCTAAAGCTCTATTGGTGCCTTTAAGTTAATTTCCTGTATAGATGAACATGCAATGTGTGTACCAAAATCTAGCAGAAATGGAAATTCTGTGGTGACAAAATAAATCACCAGGGAGTTGGAGGGGATTGGGTTTTTTTTTTTTTTTGCCAGTTTTAGATTAAAAAGAGTGTGCTTATTGTTTAATGCTCTCTATATAAAGGATTTGCTTAAAGTATAATAGCGTATAGTAGGGTTTCACATTTTTATTTACGTGTTTAACATTTACATGGCTGACTTGAGTCCAGATCTTTGGGGTTCTGATCCCTCTGTTCCAAGGAAGGGGCAGAACAGGAGACACTTACTAATGTCTGCAGTTGGAGACTGTAATGACCCTTCAGCAATCTGCCACATTTATACTTCCTTCATCATCCAGAGTTTGTTTTTCTTTTCTACATATGCTCAGAGCCAACGGAGCCTCTTTAAGCATCATGCTCTCTGGAGGAAGCTGTCCCCTGTGTCATAGTATTTGAGGACCACACCACTGCAGGTTCAAGTGTTGTTATGGGTCGAAGAACTGAGTACCAGAATGTGCTCGATGTGAATTACACAGAACCATTAGCCATTGGCGAGTAAAGTTCTAGCAACAGGAACATATTTTGCAAAACAGGAACCCACCTAGGTAGATTTATTCAATAAAATTAAGCCTATTGTAATAAGGTTATGCTGGTGTTTTATAGATCTAAATCCTCTGAATGACTTTCATGCACATTTCTTTCATATCTCACATAGTTTCTATAACACCTTGAACACTTCTCATAGGAGAAGCCCTGAAACGATATCTATTGGTGGTCCTCACAAGATGAACTGTGACCTTTTTTTTTTAGAAGTCTTCAAAAACTATATGATCACTACTCAGTTATTGTCAAAGAAACATAAGTTAAGAAACAAAAGAAAATATAAATTCTTATGGAGTGCCTGGGTGGCACAGTCGGTTAAGTATCCGACTCTTGATATTGGCTCAGGTCTTGGTCTCAGGGTCAGGAGTTTGGGCCCCACGTTGGGATCCACACTGGGCATGGAGCCTACTTGAAATATATATATATATATTTCTTATAATTTTACCACCCAAGAATTAACCACTGTTGGCATTCTATTTAAAAAACTTTTCATACTTTTCCTGTGCATATGTGTATATATTTTTTCAAACATGGGAACATATTATACACACTCCATACAGATACCTTTAACCCAGTTCTTGCACTTAATATTTTCCCATGTCAATAAATATTCTTCTACAACATCATTTTTAATGGTGGCATAGAATTTTATTCGTTTAAGGTATCATGAACATTTAATCATTATTCTGCATTCACCAATTAGACTATTTTCAATAAAGCACTGTTATAAATAGCATTGCCTTAACGTCTTGAGCTAGGTGTTTGTTTTCATAGGATTAATGATTTCCTTACAATAAATAACTAATGCAAAAATGCTGGTTTAAAGGCTATATGCGTTTTTAAGGCCTTTGATATTTAGAGTGGCAGCAGTTTCTGAAAGAATCTCTGGCTATTGATGACATCTAACTTGGGCTTTTGGAATAATTTGAGAGGAAAATTTGACCAAGAGAATGTTTCAAGCTATCTTATTTTGGACGGCCGATGAAATAGTGGGATCTCTTGGTTTCCAAATGAGTACTAAGTTTCAAATTGAGTATGCCTTAGTTTTCTTTAAAACTAAGAAAAAAATTGGGCCCATTAATAACTGGAAAAAATAACACCGGAAACACAGAGGGCGCTTTAGTGCAGTGGATATTTGCTGGAGGTTTCTCTGAGCCACCCAAGCCGGTAAGAGTCCCACCGGCAACATGGCCCCATGAGTGCCAACAGTGACATGAAAGCCCCTTCCCAGTTCATCTTACCATGTTCTTTTTACATCATTGAAGGGCATAAAGCTAACTAAAGTGCATGGGTACCTGATCAAGCTTGCACAAACCACCATCAGCTGAGTCAATTCAGTTGGGATTGTTTACCACACAAAGGCCACATGTGACTCTGTGTGCCCTCCAAAAAATCCAGTGGATGGATGGAGCTTTGGTTAAGAAGGCAAGAAGGAAAGGAGAAAATAATGTGTAGTAGACCAAGTGGAAGTCTCAGAAAAGATAAGGGCAGGTAGTGGCCTAGGCAGAGAAGTAGAGAAGAATTTTATTCCTGTTATCAGTAATGACAAATATTAGCAGTACAAAGAATGGCTGGGGTGGGGTGGGGGTTGCATACATGGGTTTTCCTAAATTTCTTCTAGAGTTAGTAAATATTATCAAGACTTTAAAGAAGAAAAGAAGCTGGATGAATACATTTAAATGTCTCTTAAACAGGGCACACAGAAAATATAGGCACTCGTCCTGGGTCCCAGGTAGACACCAGGTTGAGGACGCAACTCACAGAGGCCATGGGGTTGGGAAAAAGAGACAGGGCCAAGGGGTTCACACGTATTCAATCTAATGCCAATTGACATCACTTCTTTTCCTTTCCCTGTTCCTCACCAGGAAAGGGATGACTGCTGATGTCCAAGCAGTTCCAGGCTCTTTTTCTGCACATGGCCCCATTGTGATCTCTTCATGGTAAGGTCTACGGGGAGCCCTGCTTAAAATCCTGGCTGTCAGGTGCCCTAGCCCAAGCCAATCAAAATAGGAGGTGGATGCCTGGAAACAACCTTAAATGACAAGAACACGGGAACACAGAACAGGCTGAAATGCTAGAGGAAAGCAAGAAGGAACAAAACCCCCAATCAAACAGAACTGAGACAACAAAGTTTTAAAAAATTACTTTTTTCACGAAAGAAAGTTTTGTTAAAAATATCTTCCCCGTAGAAAATTAGAGGGAATACTAGTATCCCTTAAATAAGAGGAACCTATCAGCCAATCAAATATTTTCTAAACCTGATACTCCCTGATTTACAACATTGAAATGGGAAAGACAAGCCAATGATTTGGGATGTTGCTTTTATAATGCGATAGGATACGACCAGTAACTTACTCGTTAAATTTAATAATGATAAGTTCTCATTTAATATAAGTGGAGTGCCAGAAACACCATTAAGTATTTTGCACCCATATTAACTTATTGCCCCATTTTACCGAGGAGGAAATAGTCACAGAACATGAAGTTGCCCAGAGTCTCATACAGTGCATGGTTGGTAGAGCAGAGCTTTGAATCCAGGCACTGTGACGCCAGATCCGTGTTTTTAAGGGCTATCCTGCCCTATTACAATGCGCAATGACATCGTGGGACTGAATGACCAACAGCTGATCAACAGCCCAGCATATTTCTTCTGTCATGTTTCATCAAGTTTTTTATTTCAATGAACACAACTTGATTTCCTTTTCTACTTTTCTTTTTTTTTTTTGCAACTTGATTTTCTATGAGATGGATTTTTACAAAGTGTCCTAGCATCTCGTGAGTTCCAAAATGCCTACCACATAAGAAAAGTTGTACAGAGAGTGCCTTGATTATATCTGCGTGAATAGAAGAAGTATTTTTATGATTTTACTCAAAAGAACACAAATCCTTTAAACTTATTTAGATCGTCTAGGAAGAATGTTGGCAACTACCAACAATCTTTCTTAAAATGATTCCTATTTGAAATGTTCAAATAACTCACTGTAAAAATAGAAAAGCTAAAAAAAAAAAAAAAAAGCCGTGACAGTTAAATTAGCCTATTTGAGTTGTCTTGAAAACAAGGAAGAGGGCAAAAATATAGGCGATTTCTTTATGTTCTCCACGTGGGGGCACAGTTAGTCCTTCACAGATCTTAGAACCCAAGCTCTTGTTCTTAGGGAATGCGCGTCTATCTGCTTAGAGAAGCACTGTTCCCAGGAACGCAAACGCACAGCAGGAGCAGAAGAACCCATGGAGCCAGCAGCTGTATGTTCAGGGGTTCGAGGATGGTCATTGACAGCTCCTGAGGCCTCCTGCCCAAGCTCGCAGGCCTGGGCCACCTTCCCCGGGGTTGAGGTTGGAGACTGGCATTGCCATTCTTGAGTTTTACAGAAGCCCTTGCCTAGCAAGCATTGCAACACACGGCTGTTTTCTTTTGCACAGAACCAGGAAGAGTGTGTGTTTTCCTTTGACCAGAAGAGTGTACACTCTGGGTCTTTTTCCCCCAGTCTAGGTTCCGACTCCAGGAGACACAGAGGAAACCAAGCTGAGGTGATGGAGTGTGAGCCCTCACACAATGCACACCTTTGATTTTTTTATTTTTATTTTTTTAAAAGATTTTATTTATTCGTGAGAGACACAGAGAGGCAGAAGCAGGGGCAGAGGGAGAAGCAGGCTCCCTGCAGGGAGCCCAGTGGGAGACTCGATCCCAGGACCCTAGGATAAGGGCCTGAGCGAAAAATAGATGCTCAACCACTGAACCACCCAGACGCTCCCAACGCACAGCTTTTTAAAACTGGGAATGTGACTAACTCCACAGCTATTTCCCAGGTTGGGGTGGGAAATATTTCCAAAGCCAGAGACAGATAACTGAAAGGAAAGGTAGGTAGCTGACTTACCATCTAGAGCAAAGGCCCAGGGCAGGAGAAGGACCGAGGTCGGAGAAGCTTCCCAGTGTCCTTTTCTCTCCCTCCCCCTGCTCTCCAGGGAGAGCTGTGAGACCCCAGGGGCCACATGCACCTGCTCTTTAAAGCACCAGGGAGCAGAACATCACAGGAGAAACAAAGCAGGAGGTTTGTTAAAGACGCCAGAGCCTCAGGAAGGCTCCGGGATGAGAATGTATCTTCTGCCTCCAGAATCTTCGACATGCTCATCTCAAGGAGTGCTGAGTCATTCCCTTGCTGCCCTTTTCTGGGTCGTGTAGCTCTGGGTGATGCTGTCCCACAGCCACTCAGGCCCCTGCAGGGGGCACAACTGCAGCCGCAGCCAGGAGGGCCTGCGTGAGCAGAATTCAAGCTCCGGCTCTAACAGTAGGTGTCAGCACCAGCCTTGCTCATCTAATTTCAGCATCTGTGGTGCCGTCCACGCAGTTCAGGTTGTTTTCTGTTCTATGGCAACATCTTAAGGACAGGAAATATCTAAAAGGTTATTTGTCAAGAAAATGGATAATCAGATATTTACCTTTTATTTGTCTTTTTAAAGATTTTATTTATTTATTCATGAGAGACAGAGAGAGAGAGAGAGAGAGAGAGAGAGAGAGGCAGAGACACAGGCAGAGGGAGAAGCAGGCTCCGTGCAGGGAGCCCCATGTGGGACTCGATCCAGGGACTCCAGGGACTCCAGGATCACGCCCTGGGCCGAAGGTAGACAGATGCTCAACCGCTGAGCCATCCAGGGATCCCAGATGTTTACTTAAAAAAAAAAAGTCTAGTTTTTCCTCTCAAGAGAAAAGATGTTGGAGAATTTGCCCACCTTCATGGAGAGAGACATGGGAAACGCAAACGGAAGCCTTGCCTGCTTTCAGAGAGCTTTTCTTGCTTATCAAACTCTCAGACACATCTACTTGTTATGATATTCCTGAAGGAAGCAACAGACGAGATTGAAGTGAAAAAGAAAATAGTTTAGCTTTATTATATAAAATTTGTATCTCAGGGTCTGAGAGTTTTAATTATGCTTTTGTTAAAAAAATGTCAACTTTATCTTCTAGATCAGTTTCAGGTTCATGGAAAAATTAATTAGCAGGTACCGAGATTTTGACTGTACCCCCTGCTGACTCACGGCACAGCCCCCCTGCACGCGAGTGGTACATTTGTCATAACGGATGAACTTCTATCATTATCACCCAAGGTGCGTAGAGTCCACTCTTGGTGTTGTACATTTTATGGGTTTCAACAAATACATAATGACATGTACCCCCTGTTATAATATTGTACAGAGTAGTCTCACTGCCCTAAAAATCCCTCATATTCCACTTATTCATCCCTTTTCCCCCTACCCCCGGCAACCACTAACCCACAGTTTTGCCTTTTTCAGATTGTCATATAGTTAGAAGTCAGAGTCGATAGCCTTCGCAGATTGACTTCTTCACTTAGCAATATGCATGTGCGTCCCCACTAGGTCTTTTCATGATTTGAGAGCTCTTTTCTTTTTAGCTCTGAATAATATTCCATTGTCTGGAAGTACCACAGTTTTGTCTGTTCATCTATTAAAGGACATCTTGACTGCTTCCAAGTTGGAGCAATTGTGAATAAAGTTGCTATCGACATTTGTGTGCGGGTTTCTATGCGGACATATGTTTGCAGCTTATTGGGGAGCATGGCAAGGAGCATAACTGCTTGGTCACATGGTAAGAATAGGTTAGTTTCGTAAGAAAACTAAACTGCTTAAAGTCTAGTGTTCCAGACTGTCTTCCAAAGCGACTGTACCATTTTGCATTCCTACCATCAGTGACGGAGAATTCCTGTTGCTCCACATCCTGCTGTTGACAGTGTTTTGGATTTTGGCCATTCTAATAGGCGTGCGACAGCATCTCATTCTTGTTTGAGTTTGCCATTCCCTCATGGTATATGGTGTTGAGCATCTTCTCACATGCTTATGCATGTGGGGTTTTGTTCCAGTAAGTTGTGATTCTCTGTTTCTGCCCATGCAGCAGTTTGCCCTATGATCTCACTTCTCTGACAGATCTAAGTAGAGTTGTTGGTTTGGGGTTTGTTCAGCCTTTGAGTTGTTAGGATGCAGTGATGACTTCCAAGTCCTTAACCTGCTGGACCAGAAACCAGAAGTCCTCATTGTGCTAGTCAATCATCATCCACTTTTCCATTATTTGGGGTCTAGGTTGTTAAGAATTATTTACTCTGAGAGGCATTCTCACAAATACCAAGTTCTTCAGTTTCCCTTACATCTTCGAGCTTAGTAAACAGTGATTATAGACTAACAGGTTATTCATGTTGGAAGTCATCTTAGAAACCATCTAGTCCGACCCTTATTTTTTAGGTGAAGAAATGAGTGAGATCTAGAAAAATTAAGTTATTTGATGAAGAGCATTCCACTGGTTAATGTAGAGCCAAATTTCTTGATCAGTCTCTTGCTTTTTTCACTACATTCCACATCTCTTAACTTTGAAATTCCTTAATTTGCCAGTCTATTTGGATCGAGTTTTCACACAGTCCACTGTCTTATGTATAAGTCTGACTTAATCTCAGAGAAATGTCTGATTAAGAACAGTTGCTGTTTCAGACTCTGCTGCTTGATTCCTTCATGCTCATTTCCTACCTCCACCCCACATTTACCGGGTATGCATCCTGCCTCCCTTCTGTCTCAGGGGATGGTGACCCCATCCTCAAGGCTCATACTCTTTAATCCAAGCCCAACCTGGAAATCCCATTTTTGGGGCACCTGGGTGGCTCAGTTGGTGAAACATCTAACTCTTGATTTCGGCTCTGGTCATGATATCAGGGCTGTGAGATCAAGCTCCGCATCAGGTTCCTTGCTGGGTGTGGAGCCTGCTTAAGATTCTCTCTCTCACACCCCTTTAAAAAAAAGAAAAGAAAAATCCTATTTCCTTTCCAATGCTCAGTTTAGGAATAAACATGCAACTCTTAGGACATTGGGACATAAGGGAAGTCTACTTAAGGGTTTCTGGAAAAGATTTATTTGTTTCTAGGAGGTAAAAGCAAGAGATAATTGTTTCTTGGATATTGCCACATCTGAATGTGAGGCCTAGAATATCTGCTGCCCTCTGGGGAGTATTAAAGAAGCTGGCTGGAAGGCAAACATATGACCCACTGGAAAAGGTGGAACAGGGAGATGGGAGGCAATCAGACCCTTGAGGACATTAAGCTGCAAGACTTCCTGTTATATTAGATGTTAAACTTTATTGTTTAAATCTGGTTAAGCTGAGGTTTTATGTCACCTGCAGCCAAAGTTAGCCTAATAGAAACAGTTAAATGCAAATTCTCTTATTTCCAAATTATCTTAAATATATACTTTGCTTAAATTTAACGAAAACCTAATGCTTCAACGGTGTCTGATCCACAGCAGGACTATACTCTGAAGAACCTAAAAGTACTGCTAAATTTCTATGCCTACAAACTGTCACCATAATTCCCTGTTCTTTCGGGCCTGTACGTTACAATATGATGAGACGTTGTCCCAAAAGAAGCCTGCCTATTTTGGATTGTTCAGGAGAATATTTTTAAAATCTGAGTTACATGACTTAATCCAGACATGTTCTCACCATTGCATTATCTTGGGTCCTGCTGCTTTAACACATTTATATTACTTGCTGAGCTCTTGATGGATCTATATTTAGGGCCCTATAAATTGCTCTTCTTGCTTTTATTATTACTATTATTATTATTGTTCTCTAACCCCAATGTTCTTCACTCTAACAAGCTCCATAAATGATGGGTAGATTAGAGATTCTGTATGTCTAGACACCAAGGTCTGTGTAGGCCAGCGGATCTCAACACTGGCTGCATCGAGAATCAACTGGAGAGAATTTCAGTTGAAATTCTGCTGCCCAGGCCACAACCTGAATGAATAGAATGTCTGGGAGTGTGACCCAGGCATCAATGCTTTTTTCCTTTTTTATTTTAAAATACCTTTAAAATTTTGAAATAAAATAAAACTTACCAGAAATTTGCAGAAATAGCATAAGGAATTCCTGTTTACCATTAATCCAGATTCTCCACAGTACTTTCATTGTTCCCTTCCTCCCCCTCTCTCTCCTCTTTCTGAATCTCTCTCTCTCTAAATATATATACTTCCCTCTACTTATGCTTTTTTTTTCTGAAGCATTTGAAAGTTGAAGACATGACACTCCTCTCCTTCAAAATACTTTAGTGTGTATTTCTTAAGAACAACGGCATTCTCTTATATAATCACAGTACAATGATCAAAATCAAGAAGTCCACAATGATTCAATTATATTGTTTAATCGATAAGCCTCATTCTGACTTCTCCAAATGCCCCATCCATGTCATTTTTCTGGTCTAGTTTCTAGTCTAGGATTCAATTCAAGGTCATTAATGCATTTAGCTCCCACATCTCTTTGGTCTCCTTTAAAATGGGATTGTTCCTCATAGTTTTCATGAACTGAAAAAATTTTTAACTAACACCCTAGTTATTTTGTAGAATGTCACTCAACTTGTTTTTTTGAGGTGTTTCCTTATGATTAAAATCAGGTTCTGCATCCATGGCAGGAATACCCCAGGGGGATGCTGTACCCTCAGTGAATCATTACCAGGAGACAAATGACAGCCATCTGTATTTTTCAGATTCCCCCATGTGATTCCAGCATGTGCCCAAGGTTGAGAACTACTCATTTTGGCCATAATGAGAAAGAGAGAGAGAGAGAGAGAGAGAGAGACTCTTACTTTACAAGCTGAAAATACTTTTCACAGGTGGGACCAGGAAGTCACCAGAACAGAATCCTTCAACTCTACAAGGGGCACATCAAACAAATAAGTCAAATGTTGATGTCGCTATGTCAGGAAGGTTGGTGATAAGGCTGCAGGAAAGACAAAGGATGAAGGAGCAATGAGCTGTCTTCACACTCTATCCACTTTAAGTGTGTTTCTTAAGCTTCTACTGAATGTGGTACCTGCTTCAAGTGGACTAAAGTACAGGTGGGTCCTTCCATCAGTCATCTAATCCTTCCCCGATGACAACTGCCCTTCTCTCCTCTGTGTCCCCACCGGACTGTGTTCATTTCAGGTTGTACGTATCATACCTTCCCTTGTATTCCATACATTTGCTGCTTCCTCCACTCGACTGCACGTTTCCTGCATGCAAAACTTTCTTCCTACTAAAACTTTATCCCCCTTACACCATACAGATGATTGTATATGATTAAGCATCCAATGAGTGCTTGCTAAGATAAATTGCTAGCTTCCATTTTCTTTTTCATTTTTAACAAGAAGTTTGCCTAAATAACAACACACTTGGCATGAAGGGAAAACTATCCAGGATCCATTTCTTTTCACACAATTTATTCCCATTTAAATACAGATTACTCTACATGGAATAACTATGTATGAAAAAGTTATAAAATTGCCCTTGATTTGGGGCACCTGGGTGGCTCAGTCAGTTAAGTGTCTAACTCTTGATTTTGGTTTAGGTCATGATCTCAGGGTCCTGAGATCAAGCCTCGAGTCAGGCTCTGTGCTCAGCGAGAAGTCTACCTGAGACTTTCTCCCTCTATCCCTCCCTGCCTCAGGTTCTCTCTCTCTCTCTCTCTCTCTCTCTCTCTCCCCTTCTCTCCCTCTCTCTAAAATAAATAAATCTTCAAAAAATTTGTCCGTGATTTTACAATGACAAATGAAAAACATTAAAATCCTTTAATAGAGCAAGGTATGCAAGGATTTTTATGTTTTGGGATTTGTGGTGGTGGTTGTAGTTGGTTGCTGTTAAACTCTGAGCACAAAATAACTTACTGGAATAGAAAAGTGAGAGCTGAATGAACATGCCGCTTGTGGATAAAGGAGGTACTTTCACAGAACTTGCACTTTTCCCATCCCATCTCCATTTGATGTCGATCAAGACATAACATTGGCCATTTAAAAAAAAGAAAAAAACAGCAATAAGCTTGTACTTATTTTATGACAGTAAAAGAATGGGAGGGAGAAAATGAGACACAACAGAAAGCCATTCTGTGGTCACGGGGATGTAGTAGAACCAAATTGCAGTTTCTCATCGAGAATGTCTCCTTGGTCTGTAAACACAGAGTTGTGGAGTAAAGAAACAGCCTCCCTTTTTAGGAGATGCCTCCTGTCTGCTGCTGGAACAAATCAATTGTATCTTCGGCTTCCAGTTCCACCTGCATCGGTGTCTCTGTTTCATTGACTGGCTACCGCCAATTCAGAATCTGATCTGTCTCATCAACAATCTCTGTTATTCACAATAGGTTTTCATTAGTTTATTCCATTTACTAAGTGGTGTTTACCCCTTAACCCTAAACCGTACCATGGAACCATCCTGCCCCATCAACCTTCCAGTTACTACAAAGACAATTGAGCTTCCTTCCCCTTGCCTGGTTCACGGCAAGAAGCCAGGACTATAAATAGTGTATATAACAGGCGGGGGAACAAGGGGAAATGAGATCTTTCTCTTCCAGTGATTGTTTCTTATCTATACCTTACCACTGAGATGACAGTTGTTCTTGTCCTCATGGTCCATACAGGTTCGATGGCTTTCCGTGGCTTCCTTGTCACAGGATTTGACTGTATAACAAATTATGTCTCTATATTATCCCCCGAGCCCAGAAGATGCAATTTTGGACAAATATTTTGATGGCACTAAAGCTTTTCCAAAACAGGAATAACAAAAACAAACAACAACAAGAAAAAAACCCAAAGGGCTATTTTGCATTCTTTTAGGCAGGTCAAGTGCTCTCTAGTTAACCACACCTTACTGCTTATGTCATGCTTCACAATTGGCATGATCTTGATGATCCTGAAGACATCTGACATCATCCTGAAGACATTTCCAGCCCTTGCTCTTAGGCTTCACCCCTGTCAACAGTCCTGCTAATTCTCTGGGAGGCACCTCCAAGAATCAGATCTTGGTCTCCTCTACTGGAAAGGGTGGACCTCTCTGTCTTCTACAACTTGGGAAACCTTCTTATTCTCAAGGAAGCTACCTTCTTCTAGCAGCTTAGTTTCTTCCTACATTCCATCCTCATTCTTGCAACTTACCTTGCACACCACCATCACTGACCACCTCTGCATTTCTGCACACTATCTTCTCCTCCTGTCTTCCATCCTGTCACACTCACTTTCCAAGGAAGTGGGATTTAATGCCGCCTTTCTCTTTGAATGAGAGGAAAAGAAAACAGTCCTAAAGACCAGGAGAAAAAACTAATATTCCAAAATCTGATTCCACTCTACCCACATATAGTTATTCCAGGTTCCTATACCAAACAGTAACAATAAAATAATTATTTTTGCTTCCTGGTTGAACTTGTCTACCAGATTATATCTAATAGGTTAAATGGACAAGCAGTTTAAAAAGGTATAATACCTTGAAAATACACTTAAAATTCAGCCTGCTTTTCCTATTTGCACACATCCATTTCTTTTTAACCTTCAGCAGATAAGACTCAAATTCTGCAGGCCATAAATTTAAAGGAGTGACCTTGGTTTAAGATAGCTCAGTTGAAACTCTCATAAGTCTCTCTACCTTCCCATCACCCCAAGTTTCTCCAAATGCCTAACCAATATTTTGTTTCCTAAATCACAGACTTCCCTTCCAAAGAAAAGTGCCATATCATTTTCAACTCCCCAAACCATGTTCCTACCTCTGTAGATCATGTTAGTTTGGATGTTTTGGGGGGACTTACCCTCAACCATTTAAAGAAGTTGTAAATTACACCTTTGACATTCTTCCCAATGAGCTTTCTTCTGATTAATTAGAAGATTAGTAACTATTCCCATCCTGATCCTAGTCCACTGTAAGGTACTGCTCCCCCAGGTTGGAACATCCTTTAATGATGTTCTGTTTTATTGTTAAGATTTCTTTGCATTCTCTGTAACTCCATCCACCACAGCACTGTGTGTTTCAGAAAGTGGAGGAGGGAACCTACACATGTTTAGTTTGCTATGGTCCCAGGAACCAGGATAGGCAGATGTAGCCCTAGCAAAGCTTTCACATCTTGGCTACCCACTGTCTCCAGCACTAAGATAGCCTGGTTTTAAATCATGTTTTGGGGCAGCCTGGGTGGCTCAGCGGTTTAGCGCCGCCTTCAGCCCAGGGTCTGATCCTGGGGACCCAGGATCGAGTCCCACATCAGGCTCCCTGCATGGAGCTTGCTTCTCCCTCTGCCTGTGTCTCTGCCCCTCTCTTTCTCTCTCTCTCTCTCTCTGTCTTTGTCTTTCATGAATAAATAAATAAAATCTTTAAAAAAAGTTAAAAAGAATAAATCATATTTGAGTTTTTGACAATGAATACATCTTCACAATAGTTGGGATATCTTCATGGTTCCAGAGAGGGTAACAAAACACATAAAAAGTTACATATGCAGATAAGATTAATTTGAAGAAAGTTGACTAGTTTTACTATAACACACACCTTCATACAAAGCTCAGTCCTTCACTTCCTCTTTGCTTTAAGTAATATATCTGCCTTCTTGGTCTCCATTGCCAGGTTTAAATTGTTTGCACTTTGGTCGGCTCCGCTAAAGCTTGTTTCTCTAGTTTGTCTCATAAGCAGGTGTGGCTAATTTGCTTTTAGCTGCTTCTAAATTCTTAAGAGTCTATCTTGACAAGAAAATTCCTTTGCCATCACTCATTTTATAGCTAATTGGGAGCCTTTCATTTATGGCCAATTATAACAGTTAATTAAGCTTCAGTAAATTGATTTTTAAAAATCTTTTTCATAGCATGAAAAAGGACTTTATTTAGTAAAAGACACAACTTTTCTTCCTTTTTCTGAGGTTGCAATTTTATTTTATTTTATTTTTATTTAAATTCCAGTTAGTTAACATATAGTGTATTATTAGTTTCAGATCTAACAATATAGTGATTCAATACTTCTATACAGATGGCCAACAGACACATGAAAAGATGTTCAATAGCCCTCATAATCAAGGAAACGTAAATCAAAACTACAATAAACTATCATCTCATACCTGTCCAAATGGCTAAACTCAACAACACAAGAAACAACAGATATTGGTGAAGATGTGGAGAAGAGGAATTCTCCTGCACTGTTGGTGGGAATGCATACTGGTACAGCCACTCTG
Source organism: Nyctereutes procyonoides (assembly GCF_905146905.1). Lineage (NCBI taxonomy): Eukaryota > Metazoa > Chordata > Mammalia > Carnivora > Canidae > Nyctereutes > Nyctereutes procyonoides. The sequence continues at coordinate 24,569,567 of NW_026575036.1, read as the reverse complement.
GAAAAGAGTATGGCATTTCCTCAAAAAGTCAAAAATAGGACTACGTATGAGCCAACTCAATTGCACTGCTAGGTATTTAACCCAAAGAATACAAAAAATACTAATTCAATCAGGATGCATCAGGATACATGCATCCCGATGTTTATAGCAGCATGATATACAATAGTCAAACTGTGAAAACAGCCCAAGTGTCCATTCACCAATGAATGGATAAAGAAGATGTGGTGTGTGTATACAATGGAATATAACTCAGCCATAAAAAAGAATGGAATCTTGCCATTTGCAACAATGTGGATGGAGCTAGAGAGGACGATGCTAAGCGAAACCAGTCGATCAGAGAAAGACAAATACAACAAGTGATTTCACTCATATGTGGAATTTAAGGAATAAAACAAGCAAATGGAAAAAGAGAGAGAACAAGCTGATGGTTACCAGAGGGGAGGTGGTTGGAGGGATGGGTTAAATAGGTGTTAGGGATTTTGGAAGTCTTTCCTTCTTGTTCTCAATAGTTTTATTTTAGAAGTTGCTGTGAAATAGCAAAGATACCTATTTTCTTATTTTTTGAAATTGCAAAGAGTCATACTTCAAGTGATTCCATTTGGATCCTTAGCAGATTATTCATTTAAATTCCACAAATGTTCATTGAAACCTATCGTGGAACCCTACCAAATATATAAGATGCAGGTCCTAAACTCAATAGTTGCTAGTTTTGTAGGGTGGAAGATCATGATAAAGGTAGAATCTATTAAAGAGTAGGAAAACAAAGAACACATACCACAGAGGTTGGACGCTGAGGAAAAGGTTCAGCTAGGGAGGGGTTGGTAGGTTAGGGAAGACTTAGAGACAGAAGTGGAAGGAACGGCAGACCTTGGCAGGATGAAATAGGGATGGGTAGAGAAGACATTGCAGGCGTACAGAACAGAGTAGGCAAAGGATTGAAGGTGGGTGAGTAGACCTGCTCAGGGAGAGCTTGGGGGAGCTGAATACTGGAAGAAGAGCCATGGGCCTTGGTCATGGATGGTGCGGTGCTCCCGTCAGCCAGTTGCTGCTTCGCTGCATAGGCTGTAAGGAGCCAGTGGGAGCCAGTGGGAGTTTATGAAAAGAAGTATGATCAGATTAGCTCAATTTGATGTTATGACTCACAAAGCAAGAGTTTTAGTGGGGTTGGGCAAACTATAGCCCGTGGGCCAATTCCAGCCCATCATGTGTAGGGAAGCCTTTTACATTTTTAAGTGGTTGAAAGAAAAAAAACAAAAAAAATTTTTTTTGTGGTACATGGAAATTATATGACATTCAGATTTCAGTCTCCGTAAGTAAAGTTTTAGCAGAACCCAGCAATGTACTCATTTATGTATTATCCAGGAGGCATTATGCTTATCATGGCAGAGTTGAATAGTTCAATACAGATCATCTGGTTCACAGAGCCTAAAATATTTGCTGTTTGGTCCCTTACAGAAAAGGTTTTCTCAGTCCCTCATCTAGAACTCTGGGTTAAAGAAATCAGACTTTGGACAACTAAATATTGCAGGGGGAAAAAAAGGTAAAACATACAGAACTAACACTAGTTTAGGTTTGCTACCTGAAATTTGCTCACATTAAGGTAGGACAAAGTATTCTTTATCCTTCCTTCATTCATTTATTGACTCACCCCATACTAGCCAACTAATTACAAGTTTACGCTTGCAACTCCAAACTCCAAAGTGGGAAAGAAACAAATGAAAAATACATGGTTAGCTCGAATAGACATAGGCAAACGAAAGCTCTGAAATTATCAGAAATTTCAGAAATTTCCTTTGCAAGGCAGGGCTAAGTTACAACTCTAGAACCAACTATGTCCCCTTGGGAAAGCCACAGGACTTCTCTTGGTTCATTGCTCATCTCTAACTAAATTGGGTTAATTTAATCTCCCCTTCCTGCCTCACAGAGAATGAGATAATAGGGAGGATAGTATTCTATAAGTTTCACTCAACAGATATGGATCACCTACTATGTGCTAGGTGGTATTCCAGGCTCTGAGGCATGTGTGTAACAAAACAAAGATGTCTGCCCCATGGGGCCTGTCTTCAGTCTTATGAAGATGTCAGTCTTTCCATCCTTTCTTCCATCTCTTCCTGTCCCTCACCACTGGCAATTCCAATGCTACGGAAGGTTGTTATAATTGGGCACTGGGGTGGCTCAGTGGTTGAGTATCTGCCTTTGGCTCAGGTCATGATCCTGGGGTCCTGGGATTGAGTCCCCCACTGGGCTTCCCACAGGGTACCTACTTCTCTCTCTGCCTATGTCTCTGCCTCACTCTCTCTGTGTCTCTCATGAATGAATAAATAAAATCTTTTTTAAATTTTTAAAAAAGAAAACTGTTATAATTATACTTCATTGTAATGATCTTCTGTTGAAGTTGGTATATGCTAAATCTAATGGGGCCTTCTCTGACACGATAGCTTTTTCTCAGTTACCAGCTCTGAGCAGGAATTGCTATAAATCACTGTTGACATTCAGAGAGAGAACTAGGCAGTCTTCTTATCTCTGGTAAGGATCAATCTAATTTGTCCAGATTAGTCCAAAGATTTCAGTCATGGTGAATATAAAGATTCTTTCCTAAATGCAGAAAATTTTAATTTTTCTCTGCCAATATCAATAGCAATGGAATACTTTATAAAAACTGAGATAGACTCTCTGGGAATGATCCAGAAAGACATTTTCTAAGAATACAGTGCAAAATAAGTTACCTAAATGGTCCATCACAAGCAATTTAATGAAATTTACACACAAAAGATCACTTCTACCAAAGTCTGTCTTTAGATGTACTCCAAATTCTTAATTTGAAGACTACATTTATTTTATTTACCTTCTCAACTTATTTACATATGAAAGTTTATCCTTTCTTTTTTGAAATGAACCTAAATCATCCCAGGTAGAAATTCATCTAGAAAATATTGTCTATCTTTCTCTAATAAAGACCTAGGGTAGCACCGTCCAATAGAATCTTCTGTGATGATAAAAATAATCTAAATCTGTGCCAGGAGCCCCACAGATCTAATGAGCACCTAAAATGTGTCTAGCATGATACAAAACCTGAATTTTAAATTCTATTTAATGTTAATGAATTTAGATGTAAAGTTAGATAACCACCTGTGGTTTGTGCCTGCTGTTTTAGACACTGGATTTAGGGCTTCTAGACCCTAAGAGTCATGGATTCTAATTCTTCCAGCTTAAATGTTAAGTAAGAGTCCAACTTGCTACCACAGTGTTTATTACCTACGGAGAAAAGTACAACCATCAAAAGACATGCAGAGGAATCTTCATCATCATTTCTGCACAGGGCAGAGCTTGGGTAGAGAGACAGAAATTCTGTGTTTATATTTAACTCTATGAGGCTAAAGGGAAAAAGTGTTAAATAGCCACACACCACCGTCTTCCCATGAATCCTAATATATATTGTATTAAATAGAGAATTAAAAGAAAGTACCTTTCTTTCTGATGTGATAGAGATGTAAACAGTTTCTCAGATGGGACAATTTCCTCCAAAATCCTTTTCTTACTCCAAGCTGGAGTCATTCATTGAACAGACATCATTTAAGCACATGGACTGTGATTCTGGACAGTTAATCAAGGTATTAAATGCTGCATTCATCTATGCAAAGCTAATATGTTTATTGCATTAGCCAGTAGTGCATAGAGACTATTTCCCCTCCCCCCACCAAGTGCCCTTCCAACACTTTCCTGCAGGTTTTTCCTGCCCCCGGTACAAATACTGAGCAGATTCCACAGCTTTTCTGGTCTCTTGCAGTCACAAGAGAAATTGCATTCAGTAGTTTTGAAAAGTACCTTCCAGTTTAAGCTCAAAATGTCCATATTTTATCCAATTTAAAGCCTCTGCCTCTCCCATTTAATCCTCCCTGTCTGTGGCCGGGAAATGTAGGGGTTAGGAGACCCAGGTGGGCTTCTCCCTTACTCCATCTAGTCCTGTAACTCCTCATTCACTGACTAGCTACTGCTTTGGACAGGGTTGGAACATATGGAAAAAGAGAGAAGTAATAGTGGGAATCTATTCCAACTGCACTAGTACCGTCATAATCTGGTATTAGTGCCCTGTGGGTATGTCAGATGTATAATTGGGGACCCTCGTGATGCAACTTTGCCTTTACCCAACACCCCAACATCATCATCCCGAGGGGTCTCTCACCTATAGTTCTTTGCCTTGGATAAAGATGCCTCCTGGGCTGGCCACTGCCATTGCCCCATGGCCTGCTAGGCAGCCCATGTCTATGTTGGGTCACCTAGGCCCCCCAGCCCATCCTCTTACCCAGAATCCTTCTCAAGACGATCCAGTAAGCCCACAGAAGGATTCATTCAGGCCCACAGAAAATGCGTCTGCACCTTTGCCCCTGCAAAACAACCATCCTTTTGTTTCTCAGCAATTTCAGCCACAATCTCTTCCCTCAGAACTTTCATGTGAGAGTCTCTATGTCCTTCAAACTATATGCGACTCACATCAAGTTCTCCAAGTGATTCTCTTAAAACCTCTCCTTTGACCTGAGGTAGGAGAGTAACACGTTGCCCCCCTCCCAATGGGTGTGTCCTATACCCACAACCCCTCCAAGAAAATGCAAACTTCCAGATTTCCAACCTTCCAATCACTTCCTAACATTCTATTATAAACTATAGATAGAGATCTTGTGGCAACTGGGTTCAAGCCACATGGCATTGATTGATACTCTTCCAAATGAATTATTAAGTGACAAACAATGACCAGCAGTTTTTGATTCAACATGTGTATCAGTAAAGATGCTTTTGGCTGTAGCCAGTGATGTGCTGGAAAATGTTTAACTACCACATTTCCAGGGACAGAGGGAATAACACTAATTTGCAGCAGTTGTCAATTTCTGAGTTGTAAATAGTCCCATCATGGCCAGTTCAAGCTAACCACATGCTGTTACCGACTACAGGATTAGGAAGAGATGCACACCATCAGCTCTACTGAGCTCACATGAACTGGCCCTCGTACTAACTGTTATTCCAGTAGGTAACAAATCAAATGGGCTCACACTATAAGGGAATCTATTGGCTTACATTATAGGACATCTAAAGTTTGTGTAAGCATTAGGGTTTGCTTATCTATTGTTTCATGGAACTCATAAAAGACCTAAGTTCTTTCTGGCTCTCTGCGCTGCCAACAACAAGGTTGGCTTGATTCTGAAGGCTTGCTCCTGACTCTAGTAGAGTCAACTCACTCTGAATCTTTTCTTGGTCTGAGCTTTAGAACTTTAACTTGGCATCAAAGACCTTCTAAGTAGATGGCTTTTCTTTAGAATTTGATTTCTCTCTTCCTCTTCCATTCTCAATAATTTTTTCAGGGGAAATAAAAAGTTGTTCCAGATCATCTGTAAGGTCCCATCAGCTTTTAGAGAGTTACAGCCTGCCCCTACAACTTGTTTCCATTTATCCTGTTTCTATGTACTCTCCCCCATGATGATCTCATCTTTTCACATGGTTTCAGTGAATGTCCTTTGGATGGTAGATGACTCTCAAATATGGTGCTCTCACTCTGAAATCTCTTCATAACTTCAGCACCTACATTTACAAATGCCCAATCAACTTTTTCCATGGGTATCCCAATGACTTCCAATTCAACCTATCTAATCTAGGTAAATCTTTTTTTTTTTTCTCTCTTTCCAAGGAGACAAACAAAATAACCCAAACTTCTCCTAAAAGTGCCAGTCACTCTTAAGGACACCACCATTCTCCCAAGTGCACAAATTGACTCATTTTTTGAGAATCAAGGATGATGCCCAGGTCAAAATCTGATTTAAGAAACTAGATGGCTGGTATTTTAATTCACTGAGAGAGGGAAGAGTGGAGGATAAAATAAGTCGTGATGGTAAGTGCAGATGGAAAAGGAGTGGAGCACATGATGAGTTTAGTTTGGGATATACTAAATTTAAAGTGTGATTGTGATGTTCAAGAGAGGGTGTCTGGGAGACAATTATACTCGTTGGTCTAGTACTGAGAAGAGAGATCTGGGCTGGAGAGAGATTAATTTAGTGACATTCATCTTTCTCCTGAGCTCAAACACACCCAAGGGAGCAAGCAGAGTGAGAGAAGAAAAGCTAGGCTGAACCCTTGAGGGTGGCACTGAAGGGAAGGCAGGGAAAAAAAAAAAATCCTGAAAAGCCGACTGAAAAGAAGCAGAGAATTCTGAAGAAAGCCAGGAAGATGGAGTTAAGTTACTGAACTCAAGAGAAGAGAATGCTCAAGGAAAAGTTGTGGTCTAGAGAGTCAAATCCCGCTGAAATCTGACACAGGGTAAGGACTGAGAAGCATTCTCTGGATTAGCAATAAAGAGCTTGTAGGAGAGCTTCTACTCAGCAGTTTCAGGGGGTGCACTGGGTGCAGCAGCCAGAGCATGGTGAGTGGGAAGTGAGGATGTGGAAGACTATTCGAGAAATGGCGTCAAAAAAAGTGACAACCTTTTGGGAGGAAGAAGCAACAAATGCTCACTAAATATCTATTACATGGCCAGACTGTGAAATAGAAACAAACAAGAAATAAATTCAAGTGTTTGCCCACAGGGAACATGTGAGGGAAGGATGCATTTGCAATGCAGCCTGAAGTTCCCTGGCATTCTCAGGGGTACGCGTGTAAAGGGAGTATCTAAAAGACCAAGGAGGACACATGAGTAGTGGCATAAACACAGCAGGTTAGGATATGTATGAAGAGCTGGAGGAGATACCCAGCGTGCTTTGAGCTGGATTTTAGAAAAATTAGCTGAGATTAACCATGGCAGAGCAAAGAGAGGGAAAGCTGGAGCTAGGAATGCTGGTTAGGAAGGTCCCTTCCACTAGCCCTTGCCATTGCATCATCTTTAAGCCTTTCCTGTTTGAAAAGTAATCACCACCACCACCATCACCACTGTTCCCATAAAAACCCCTGTCTGCAGCTGCACATTTTTCTCTAGCTCTATCCTTTTTTTCACAAGAAAACATTTTCAAATGCTTTCTGCCCATGCACGCAGATCTCCTTAGAGTCCCTTTGAGTCAGAATTTCAAGGTCCTATTATTTACCCCAAGCTATCTTTTCAGTTTTGTCTCCAGGTTCTTTTTCATGGAGGAAAGGAGAGAAGAAGGGGTGGATGTGGGTGCAAGGCAGGCCTCTGTGTTGCTAGCAAGCAGCATATTTCTCCTTACTCTCCTTGGTTTCTGCCCCACTCTCCACAGCCTTCCTCCACCTAGTTTATGTCTCACTGGCCTTCCATCTTCTGTCAATCTTCCAGATATATTTTGGAACTTTTTGTTCGATGCTTGTCTACTTCCTGTTCTCTTTGCTGTTATAAATTTATTCCTTTACTATGGGGTCTTGGGGGGACTTTATTTTATTCTTGAAAATAGTCTACAAGAAGAGATAAAATGAAGAAAAAGAAATTGTCCTGCCAGATGCCTATTGGCTCAGCTTACAATGAATTAAATTCCGAAGAGAAAATTCATCAAATTATGGTTACAGCGTGCTAAGCTTTGCCCTTCCTAAGACCCCTTCCTCATCCTTTCCTCTAATTGAATGTTCGGACCTTCCCTTGCCCTGTTCCTTCTTCCCATTCAGGACTCTGCTCAGAGGTCACATCCTCAGAGGGCCCTTCCTTAATGTCCAGCCTACCCCTGCCCAGTCACCTCTCACCACCTGTTTTTGTTGTCTTCAAGGCAGTTACCACTGGGTGAAATAATTTTGCAGGGATCTTGCCTCTCTAGGTCATGGTGAAATCCCAGGAGCCTTAGAGCAGTGCCTGACCCATAGGGAATGTGTAAGAAATATTATCTCTGTAATTTACTGATTGATGAGGTATATTCACAATGGTTGTAGCTTTTATATCTGAAACAAGCAATATCCTTTCTCCCCCTTTCTGAAAAATTAGCAGAAAATGTCATTTAAATGGTTAATTTTAGGTCCTTATTATTGTATTTGAGTCTTTGAAAGCTTCTATCATGATGCTGTACTTCAATCCAAGGAATATTTAGTAAACACCTGCTAAGGATATGTGTGGTAGGAAATACAGAGAGGTAAGTGACAGTCATAGAGTCCTGCTGGACCATCTAACATGGTCCCATGTGCCATATAGCATCTGAGTGAAATGTTCTATTTGCCTCCAAGATCCTCCACCCTTCCTCTCTGTAACTTGACCACATAGCACTCTTCTTCAGTCAAGCTCAGAAGTTAACCATTTCTTTGCCTCCATTGCTTCCATTACAGAATATCCCCTTTCTCCACAATCACATCCTGGCTGTCTTTCAAGCCCCAACTCAAAATTCCTTTCTCCATGTGCCTTTCCCCAAATTCCACGTCTCCATTGTTATTCATCACCTTTGAACATTCAGAGTATACAGTCTGTCACAGAGCTTCAGCTTTATGTTGTTCACTCTTCCCTGTTGTAAATCCTGACTCCCCACTGGATTATAAACTCCAGGAGGAGTTTATGGCCTGTGTTCTCTAAACACTGATGATCCGAGCACCACCTGACTAAGTGCCCTGGAGCAGATTTGAAGTTCAGAATCATGTTCATGCAATAGAATGGAAAGAGATCTTGAGAACATTTCTAGAAAATCCAAAGCTAAACAAACACTCTCTGCCATAGTCATAAACATCTCTCACACTACTAGAGACAGACATGTTACATTTGGGATGACCTGGTGGCTCTCTATATTCCCCAACTCTCTCCTCTTCCCAACCTCCAACATCCTGAGTCTGTAACACCAAGATGATAGAATCTTTAGGAGGATTAAAAAGTAACAAGGTGGAGGAAGGGTGAAGAGAAAATGGGATGGATGGATATTTTTTAAAATTTAAATTCAATTAATTAACATATAGCATATTATTAGCTTCAGAGGCTGAGGTCAGTGATTCATCAGTCTTATACAACACTGAGTGCTCATTACATCATGTGCCCTCCTTAATGTCCATCACCCAGTTACCTCACCCCCCACCCTCCTCCCCTCTAGCAACGCTCAGTTTGTTTCCTATGATTAAGAGTCTCTTATGGTTTGTCTCCTTCTCTGATTTCATCTTGTTTTATTTTTCCCTCTCTTCCTCTATGATCCTCTGTTTTGTTTTTTAAATTCCACACATGAGTGAGATCATATGATACTTGTCTTTCTCTGATTGACTTAGCTTAGCATAATACCCTCTAGCTTGGATGGACATATTTTTATTTAGAGAAATGTGGAAGTGTATTAATTTATCCACTCTGTGCCTAACTTCTGAAAAAGATTTCAGTGGGAAAAGAAATGGGATTGCAATACCTCCTGACTTTCACACTTCAAGCACTGAACTGTGTGTGTGTGTCTCTGTGTGTGTCTGTGTATGTGTGTGTTTAGTGGTGGAAAAGAAAGCATTCCAAAGCCATTGGTGTCATGATGCCAAAATATCCAGATGAAGAATTCAATCAATTGTGCAGATGTTACAAATACATAATGCCAAATATCCCAATCTGTGGAAACATCAAGGTTTTTTTTTTTTTTTTCATTAAAAAAAATATTTTGGCAGGGTACAGTTGCAGACTGATTTGCTAAGCTTAAGAGCCAAAATCACAACATTTTCTATCCAAAGTTACCAGGTTGATATACTCTGTAAAGTGTTTTTAGTGTCCCAAAGATTTATCTTTTCTTCATTTAGGTTACTCTTCAAGCAGGAATTATTTTTCAGACTTTTATTACTTATTTAATTTAATCAGAAAGGGAGCATAAAAAATAGACAAAATAGACAAATCCTCAGATATTGCTACAGAAATAAACATTGTATTTTTTAAGTAGTAACATCAGGATAAATTTTTTTTTTAAGATTTTATTTATTTATTTGAGAGAGAGAGAGCAAGCTTGAATAGGGGGAGGGGCAAAGGGAGAAAGACAAGCAGACTTCCCCCTGAGTTTGATTCTGGGGTTTCTGGAATCATGACTGGAGCAGAAGACAGTTGCTTAACCAACTGAGTCACCCAGGCACCCAGGACAAAAATTTTTAAGAGATTTTAAATAGTCTTAAGGAAAAAAATGTACAGGACATCGTGAATTAAGGTTTCTTAATCAACACATTAAGTCTTCATAACATAACCTCTAGAAACCCTGTCTGTTGCTGGAATGCTCTAATCTGGCCCCACCTATCCAAGTCCTTAAATATCTGACTCCCTGATTCCATAGTCTACCCTTGCTCTCCTACCAGAGTGACCTGACACCACAGTTCCATTGGGAATTTTGTATCTTGTTAATCCCACCCAGCTCCACATCCCTGCCGTGTTGAATCACTGCCCAGACTGCAAAATTTATGGTCATCTATCTTCTTCCTTACTCCACCCCAAACTGCTCTTGGTTTTCTCTCTCCCTACCCAACCTCCCCACAGTCTCTTCCTACCTGAATCTTTGATTATTTGGGAAGAGGGGAGGCAAAGAACAAAGGTCCTTCACTTTCACTTCTGAAAAAGATAAGGTCCTCTTCAATCATGCTACCGTCTATATTTATTTTTTTAAATATGTCACTATGATTAAATAGACAATCAAGTGTTATTGCTAAGTCACCCATTACTATCTTTACCCATTACCAATTTACTGTGACATTTTAAAAAAATTTTGTCTTCCAAAAATTTAATCCTAGATATTAAAACTCAAAATTCTCAAGCTACTTTTCATAACTAAAACTACCTTTGAGATCACTCATATGGCCCCTGATAAATTACAAATATTGGTTCTTTCACCTTATAGAAAGAGACGTGCTAGAAATAATTAGGCCTGTTTGATGAGTTGCATAGGAAGAGCTGTCAAATCAGGAGAGACACTCATTTCCATGTTAACTTCGTATAGGGAAAATTTTATTAATATAAATGTATGAGAAATCGTATACTTATGGGAAATCCATGGTGATTTTTCAGTATCTTCATTGTCCATGAGATATTTCAACCTCCAGGGAAAACATTGGTCAAAACTCTTAAGAAATAGTTGCGTTGTGTTTTCATGTATTTATCAGTCTGAATATTGCTCTTCCTCATGACCTGATGATGCTAGGCAACCACAGTGTTATCAGTCATAATTCCAGCTATTGTCTCAAATTTTACTTGGCCATAATCTTATTCCCTTAATTTGAATGTAGCACCTTCTACATCAGTGGCTCTGAGCTGGGGATCTGCATCAGACTCAGGTGTGGAATTTTATAACAATACAGCTGTCTACATCTTACTTCAGACTGATTGAATCTCTTCACTTGTATCCTTGGCCCATTATGAGTCAGGATTATTATATATTATATCTTGAGACTTTTTCCCCCTCTATAAAAATTATGTTCATTTGTATGAATTGATGTGACATTTAGTGACTTCATTGAAAATGGGCTTAGTTATTATATTCAAATATTTCGTGTGACAAAAAAATGTTAATAACTTGATTACCTTTGCCATGTGATGTAACCTAATCCCAGAAGGGAGCCATCCTTCTCACAGATCCTGGCTACACTCAGGGGGAGGAGACTGTAGAGGGAGTGTACACAAGAGCAGGAATCATAGGGGTCAACTTGGAATTCTGGATTCTATCTCTCGACGCATCCTCATCAACATTTAAAAACAGCAGAAATTCTTCTTTTTTCATCTTTACAGTATACCTGGGAGTTTCCATTATTTATTTCTTTCCGTAACTTCTCATATTTGGAAGTTGGGAGAGCAATCAAAGTGATGTCAGTCTTGCCTCCTTTGTCTCCTAGTGTATAGACACTCTCCTCTCTCTACTGCTTCATCTCAGGCTCCTTCCCTGGCTCTGCTTTCCATCCCTTAAAGTGGATGTTCTCTGGGGTTCCATCTCTACTCTCTTCTCCTTGGATTTACTTTAACAGAATGATTTCACTTATTTCCATTGCTTCCACTCCCATCCATGTGATAACACTGCTTATAATTTATATCTCTAGCCCAGTTATTTTGCCTGTTTTAAACATAATTATTCTCATTTTCCTTAATTTAAACCAAATTGGTTACCAAGTGTGTATGTCAGAGATAAGAACCTTTACTCTTCATGACATTTATAAATCTTGATTTATTTTAAAACCTGTTTTATGTTACCATGGATTTTATTAATGAAACTTGACAAAGTTTTAACATGTGTTAACTCAGGAACTGACAAGTGGGATAATTATCATCTGAAAGCCGTATTGCAACTTCAAGGAGATCTTACCATATTTACGAGTATTTAGAAGTGACAGTCAGGAAAGTCCCAATGGTTAGGATAGCTAAGTGACATTTGCATAGCAAACATTTTATTCCTGGGAGTCTTTGCAACCGTCTCACTATGGCATGGCAGGTGTTACCTATTGTTAATCAAAAAGTCTGAAATAAAAGGTACTTTACAGTAATTTACTATCAATACCATCATTATAACTACATTGTACACAGGTGCGATATATAAGAAAATATTTCTTCTGTCTTGAGAGAGGAGACAGGTGAGGGAAGAGAGGAGGAGAGGCAAGAATGGCTGTAAAGAAGCAGAAAAGCAAGTGAAAGTACCAAACTTGAGAGCGTCCAAGGTTGCAAGGTGAAAGGGACACAGGGTTCCCGTTGTAACCCTTTGCCTCACCCCTTAGGCCCACCAGCACCCCATCAGTACTCAACTGGCCGGAGGTTGAGTTGCAATTCAGAAGGGGCTTTAGTAGGCAGCAGTGTTAGTAGTACTAGAATTTTCAAGCTATTTGGAAAGAATTAGCAAATTGAGGTGGTGGGGGAAAATATGAAGGGGGGCTTAGGAAGAGACACAGAGAGGCAGAGACAGAGAGAAATAAAGCCAGAGGGAGACACACTCAGAAAAAGGATCAGAGAAAACTTTCCAGGCAAAGCCTCTAAGGGAGTTACACGAGACAGGAATCTGGTTCAACGTTAGGATTCCTGGAATTAGAAAGCCACAGGCTAATCAGGCCCTGTCAGAATGAGTCAGTATAAAATGAACCGGGGGGGGGGTGCGGAAATCTGCCCTAAGTGCAAGAATTTTGTCACCACATTTTGTTCAACGTACTGAAAAAAATGAAATAACCACGTTTAATAAAAAGCTTCAGATGCTACAAACGTTTCTGCCACATGCAAAACCAATCCAAGTGGACAGACGAGACCGCGACGAGGTGCCACTTCCAGAGGCCAAGGCATCCTTCAGCCCCTAAGACCACCTTCACCAATGGAAGCTTCCACAAAGTTCACTCTATGCAAGTCTCTCTAAGCTCATCAGTAGTCGTGAAAATAGGCTTGTTAGATCTCATGTGAACTGCTGCGTCAGCAACCTAGGAAGTGAGTTCTAATTCGCACAAGTCGATTTTTGAGTGCTGTTTTTAAGAAACTTTGAATTATTCTACTGGAACTGGTTTTGGAAGTTCTGTTTTTCTCCCTTAGAATATATATACCAGTCGCTAAGCTCAGCAGCACTGACGTTCTCTCCCCAGAATAAGGACAATAATGATAACAGGCATCATGTACTGAGCACTTCCTTTGTGGCAGGTGTTGTTCGGAGCGTTCCATGTGTACGATGCATCGAAATCTCACAGAAGCCCATGTGTTTGGTGTCCTTCTCATCCTGGTTTTTACAGGCGTGGAAAGCAGGAGACAGGGAGGCTAAATGATTTGCCTCAAGTTAACACAGTTACTGGTGAGTGGCTGAGCATTTGCTCATGCTGCGACATGTGCCTGCGATGCTCTACGCCAGCATTTCTGCCCATCGGCCTCCCACTTGGTTTCAAGGTCTGGTTCAAAACCCAGGATCCTCCACAGAGCTTCTCCTGCCACCCCACCCTTCCTCCCACACCCAGGAGAATGAATCAGCTCCTCTCCTGCGACCTTCCGGCACTTGTTCATCCCTGTGGCACAACTGTCTTTATGCTCTTGGTTTCCTCTAGTACAGCACCTAGCGCAGCACGCAGCAGATGCTGCCCAAATGCTGCGTCAAATTACTCAGTCCACTCTGTACCTTGGACTGGCTAGGCTTTGTTTCTCCTCAAAGCACCCCAACATTTAGCGTGGCTTTTCTACAGCTCACTTTGACTCTCTTTCTACCATTTTTACTCTCTCATCTTGAGATGTCTCCGCAGTTCATAAAGTCCTTCATGTTAGGGACCTTATTTGATTGACAATACACTAAATCTGCGGACAAGGACTGTACTGGGAAAATATCTGATGAAGTGAATGCCTTGTCGGAGCATCCACAATCCCCCAAGACAGATTCTTTACAGCCCTGTGCTCTGGCTTAGCTGGATAATTAAATGAATGCTCTCATTCGGCCCCTATCCCCGTTAGACAAGAGCCATGCAATCGGGTTCTATGGACATAAAAGTTTCGACTTCTATTATTTTGCAGTAAGCAGGACATCTCAAAGAGGGAAACTGGGCGCCCCAGAAAGTATTAAGTGAGAACCTGGTCTGAGTAGCCCACTCTTCTGATAATAAGAGGTTAATACATACATGAGACCAGGAACGTAGGAAGCCCTGAGAATGACAAGGTAGGACCCTGACAGGGGTAGGTAGATAGGGGGCCTTAAGAGAGTGTGGCATCCAGGGGACTAAGGGTCAAGAACATCTCCATCTTCCCTCCTAGTATGGAGCTGTGGAAAACCCCACACCTGGCACTTTGGCCAAGGCAGGTCTTTAAATTCTAGACCTGTGGAACTGGCCAACAGGGCTTTCCAGAACCAGGTGAGCGTGTTAGCCCCCACGAACACCTGTGCTCTGCTAAGCTGGATGTGGTTTGTTCCCAGGGAATTCCTTACGCTGTAGCAGAACTGACTGTACCCTGTCCACAGGCTGGGATTTAGGATGAAAGCAGAGGTCAAAAGGATAGAATACGATTATTAATCTCGGGTGATCTCAAAGATTTGGTTCAGAGAGGAGAATTCTATTGTCCTGTGGCTCATGGCCTTGCAAGGTTCAGAGCAGATGAATGAGGCCAGCCTCTGTCCTGAGGCCTTGGTATCTTTTTTTTTTTTTTAATTTTTTTTTAAATTTTTTTATTTATTTATGATAGTCACACAGAGAGAGAGAGAGAGAGAGAGAGAGAGAGGCAGAGACACAGGCAGAGGGAGAAGCAGGCTCCATGCACCGGGAGCCCGACGTGGGATTTGATCCCAGGTCTCCAGGATCGCGCCCTGGGCCAAAGGCAGGCGCCAAACCGCTGCGCCACCCAGGGATCCTGGCCTTGGTATCTTTAACACAGCCCCTGGCGACACCCCTGAGTCGATTCCCCAGAACAGCTGCGAAATACTCTCACTCTATCTTGCTTACCTTTCCACCTGGCAGCTCCAGGCTTTGAGATTAGCACAGGAACATTGGCCTTTCTTATTTCTTGGCTCCTTTCCAAATACACGGCTATTTATGGGAAAACATTTCCTGGTTGTAAAACATATTTGGAGAATCAGCATTGGTACAATTTTTATTTCTCATGGGATATCTTTCTTGCAAGGTAGAACTACTGTCCTTGGATGCTAAAGACGTCTGTGAAAGATCTAGATATCCTGTGAGTAAGGAGCACTTCCAAGGTAGTTCAGGGTGAAAACTTAAGCTATGGCAGTTTGGCTGTCAGTTTGATGGTGGTCTTTGAAAGAAAAGAACATGTCTTTTCTCTCCTCTAAGATTTCTCACAGCCTGTGTCTACACCTCACATTGCTTTCTCAGTGCTGTCATTAAAAAGTGAATTAAAAATAGTTTATTCTAATAAATATATGCACATGGCCAAGCAGCGTCAAAACATCTCTAGTCAAAATCAGCAGTTGGTTACCCCACCTCTCTTCATAACCCCCCTCCTGCAGTAACGTTCAATTTAACTGCTTCTTCTGTGTTTTCCTGTTGTGCTTTAAAACCATAATTTCTCTATTTTGTTTTTTTTTTCCAACTTTGGCCAATATTTACTGTTGAGGTTACTTAAACATCTTGCAAGTTTCATCCCTCTTAGCCACTCCCTACTGTTTCTATTACCGTATATCACACTTTCTAGAATTAAAAAGATCAGTTCATGATTGCACCACCAAAGCTGTGTAAACATTGACCACTGCTGAGTCAAACACTGTTGTTTGATACGTTCTTCCTTGTACAATTAGTTCTTTAGTTTTCCTTCCTTTTTTTGTAGTTTCTTGTGAATCTATCCAACTGCTCCACGAGATCTGTAAAATACTTAATGAATTAGCCAAATGCCTACACTAGCTCTTCATTCATTTCACCCCTCCCCTCACCCTCAGGTCTCCATCCCTGAGTCTTCTTCCCTTCTGATCCAGTTGACACGAGTTACTTTCTAATCCTGAATGGAGCTCTCACCCTTCCCTTTGCTGTGTTCCTGTGCTGGGTCCCCAGGTCCCTGGGTCACATAACTTCTTTCTTCTTGGTTTATTTCTTCATTTTCCATAGTATATTCTCTAGTACATTCCTAAGGAAGGGTGCATGGGTGGTGATTTTTCTTAGTCCGAGTGTACATGAAAATGTCTCGCTGACATACTTGATTGATAGTTGGGCTGAGTATAGAACTTTTGACCTAAAGTCTTTTTCTCCTCCTCAGATATTAAAGACATTGATTCATGCATATGTTCAGGGTATTTAAACCTTCTTTAAGAATTTTATAGATATATGTATATACACACATATATACCCTGGAGTCCTTAAATTTCAAGATGCCTCAAAATAAATATTTTAAAAATCCATTATTCAGAGTGTTCTGTGAAGTTTTTTTTTTTTTTTAATCTGGAAGCTCATGTCCTTTAGCCATAGGAATTTTTCTTGCTATCCATAACCTCTTTTTTTTTTTTTCCTAGCAATCTTATTGTTGATATTGCTGGACTGCTTTCTAATTTTGTTATCTCTAACAGTTTACAACTCTATCTTTTGTCTTACTTTCTGAGATAGTTTCTTCGATTTGGTTGTAATCATATTTGTACTTTCAGGGAATCTTTCTTTATTTCCCCATAGCAGTTTGGTCTGCTATGAAAATAATGGGACGCAATGGGGGTGCCTGGGTAGCTCAGTCAATTGAGCATCTGACTCTTGATTTTGGCTCAGGTCATGACCTCAGGGTCCTGGAATCAAGACACACATCAGGCTCTGCTCTCAGCATGGAATCTGCCTGAGATTTTCTCTGTGTTTTTCCCTCTGCCCCTTCTCCCACTCACTCTCTATCTTAAAATAAATAATTTTTTTTTAAAAAATGGGATGCAGTATTTTCTCTTATCTCTCTGAGGATGCTAATAAAAATATTTTATTTTACCTTTTCTTCCATTTCTTATATTGTGTCCTTTCCCTCCAAGTTCATAGTTTGTTTGTTTCATTAGTGTTTCTCATGCTGGAGGCTTTCCACAAATGTTTGGTAATCTGTGGCTGTCCATTTACATTATTGTAATGGCTTTACTAGGATATACTTTATACACCACACAATTCACCCATTTAAAGTGAACAAAGTGGGATCCCTGGGTGGCGCAGCGGTTTGGCGCCTGCCTTTGGCCCGGGGCGCGATCCTGGAGACCCGGGATCGAATCCCACATCAGGCTCCTGGTGCATGGAGCCTGCTTCTCCCTCTGCCTATGTCTCTGCCTCTCTCTCTGTGACTATCATAAATAAATAAAAATTAAAAAAAATAAAGTGAACAAAGCAGGGTTTTCAGTATGTTCAGAGTTTTGCGATCATTGCCACATTAAACTTGAGAACATTTTCATGACACCAAAAAGAAACCCCATACCCATTAGTAGTCATTTCCTGTTTCCCCTGAATCAATTTTCTCGCCCCTACTTCTCCTAACCTGGCTCTAGGAAACTACACGTTTACTTTCCCCTTCTGTATATTTGCCCATTCTGGCCATTTCATATAAATGGAACTATACAATATGTGGTCTTTTGTGACTGATCTCCTTCACTTATTATGTTTTCAAGATTCATCCATGTTTTAGTGTGTATAGTTTTTCATTTTTTAATTGCCAAATAATATTCCACTATATGAATATACCATGTTTTATTTCTCCTTTCATCCATTTGTGGACATTTGGATTGTTTCCACTTGTTTGACTATTATGAATAAGGTTTGTGTGAACATTCATGTACAAGTTTTGCTACAGACATATGTTTTCATTTCTCTTGGGTTTGCAATTAGGAATGGAACTGCTGGATCATATGATAACTCTAGCTTTATTGAAAGAGAAAGAGGGAGAGACAGCATACAAGTAGAGGGAAGGACAAAGGGACAGGGAGAGTCTCAAGCAGACTCTGTGCTCAGATGCAGGGCTGAGTATCACTACCCTGAGATCATGACCTCAGCTGAAATCAAGAGCCAACACTTAACTGACTGAGCTACCCATGTGCCCCTTTAAGTGTAACTTTTTAAGAAACTGCCCAAAATATTTCCAAAGTGCTGCATTTACATTTTACATTTTACATTCCTACCAGCAATGTGTATGGGTTTCAGTTTCCCTATATTCTCACCAATAGTTCTTATTATCTGTCCTTTTGATTATAGCTATTCTAGTGGGTATGAAGTAGTATCTCATGGTTTTGATTTGCATTTCTTTCATAGCTGGTGATATGGAGCATCTGTTCATGTACTTATTGGCCATGTGTATATTTTCTTTGAAGAAATTGGTTAATTCGCCTTTTTATTGTTGAGTTGTACAATTATTTTTTATGTATCCCAGATGCAAGTCCCTTATCAGAAATATGACTTGCAAGTTTTTCTCTCCCATTGTGTGGGTTATCTTTGCATTTTCTTGAGTATAAAAGTTTTAAATTTTTAAAAAAGATTTTATTTATTTATTCATGAGAGACACAGAGAGAGAGGAAGAGACATAGGCAGAGAGAGAAGCAGGCTCCCTGTAGGAAGCCTGATGTGGGACTTGATCCTGGGGCCAGGATCACACCCTGAGCCAAAGGCAGATGCTCAACCACTGAGCCACCCAGGCATCCCAAAAAGTTTTTAATTTTAATTAAGTCTGATGTATCTTTTTTTTTCTTTTGTATCTTGTGCTTTTGGTATCATATCTCAGCAAGCTTTGCCTAACCCATGGTCACAAAGATTTAATCCTATATTTTCTTCTGTGACTTTGACAGTTTTAGTTCTTGTATTTAGGTCTCTGATGCATTTTGAGTTATTTTTGTATATGGCATTTAGAAGAAGCCCAATTTCATTCTCTTGCATGTGAGCATTTAATTGTCCCAAAACCATTTGATGAAAAGACTTGTTTATCCATCTTTATGAGTGAAATACTGAAAGACTAATTGGAAGTGCTGAGCATGAGAGGAGCTAGTCAATAGAAAGCTTTCCTCTAGGGTTACTGGGCAGTGAGCTGGGCTTTTCCTGGAGTTTCCTCAAGAGTTAGTATTCAAAGCCTCTGTTCTCAACCCTATACCTTCCCCCATTGCTGCTTTCAGGTCCAGAGCACCTCTTGCTTAATTTCTACAAATTTAGCATATGGTCACTTGGAAAGAGGTGATAGGTGGGTGGGTAGGAGAAGGTTGACACTTATCCGATGTGAGTTAGAGAAGATCTGTGGGTTTCAACCACTTCACATGCAGATTTCCAACTTATTTCCTGGATTTTAATCTTTTGCTATATCCGCACCTTGGTGCCTTCAAGTCTTGAGACACTTTATGAGTTTCAGGGGAGCAAATTGACTCATTCCTCATCAGTGGCCCTTTCAGGAGGCATGTGAGTTTTAGCTTCTTCCACTCTAAGTCACTTACCATGCCTCTTTTTAATTGCACCATCTGAAAATCTACTGAAAGACTTTGTCTGCTGATGACTCATCTCCATTTCTTGTTTTGGTCATTTATCATTTTAATGGTGTTCAGGAGCAAAAGAAGATAACCATGTGATAACTATGCCATGTTTAACAGGAAATTTCTCTTCAGTTCAGACTGTGCACAGCTTTCTAAAGAACTTCATTTCAAATCAGAATATAGCTAATTTCAGTAGGAGAATCTGATTTTGTTAATGGAAATTTACAGGTAGAGAGAGAGAGAATCATCTTTCTAAATTAGAGTCTATCATCCATATTAGATGCCATTCCATTGACAAATTTAACCTCCCTTGATGGCAGGCACCTTGTCTCTGTTTCCCTCTTAAGTTCTCAGAGGCGAGGCCAGTGTTTAATACATAGAAAGCTCTCAATAAATGTTTTGTAAATGAATGGAAGGATTAATGAGAAGCCATAGGACAGTGATCATAGTTCCCAATTACCATGAGTAGCCTCCTGATATATGGTAATTTTTTTCTGCACTTACAACACCGATTTTCACCAATTTTTATATCCTGACTTGGGGGGTGGATAGATGAAGTATGTTAATTTCTCAACTATAGCTCCAAAGCTAAGCTGTATTTTACTCATATGCAAGTCAACACAGACTGATAAAGTATAAGAATTTACAACTAGTTCAAAGAAATCTGACTTCAAAGCAAGTTAAACATACTCTTAAATGAATCTTCCCACATTCTTCCTCCCACCAACTCCAGAAGACAAAGTGTCATTGTTCACCAATATGACTCAAATTGAATGAATAAATTCAATCTATTTTGGTGGTTATAAAAGATAATCAAATTTATAGCAGGATATTAGTAGATTACCTTGCTGCTTTGAAATTATGTATCTTTTTAAGCCCATTGAGATATATGAGATGAAATGACTGTTTCTTTGGGGTGAACTTTGATTTCATCTTATTGTGAAAATCCTAAGATATTTAGATTCATACCACCTAGAAGTGTTTGTTCTGAGTATATTTTTCTTGTATGAGGTTACCAAAATAAGTAAGTTATTTCAAGTTGAGGAGGCAAAAGCAAAATAGACAGAACATTATAATACTGTATGATTATAAATTTATATGGCTTTGTTCATCATATTTTACTACACTTTAATTTAATCTATTAGTAAACTCTGGAAATGGAAAACGCCAAGTAGGAGGTGTTGCTGATTTGACTTCTCAAAGTGCTTAGCTTGTGGAGAAAGTTTCAGATAACTTTAGATACAGCACGTCGAAATTGTTAAGTTGGTCTCAGCCCATTGCCTATGTCTCAGGTTGCTGCCTAGCAATTTCTCTAGGATTTCGGGAAGATGTTGTTGCTTGCCCTTTCAAGAATCAGTTGAGACATGATTAGGAAAAGAATATGTTCCCATTATTCTGAAAAAAAAAATGTAGAAGCGAAGTGTTTTCCTCTCCAAAGTGGGGGAAAGTTGTTTGATCTCAAGTTCTCTTTGATACTATCTGTTTTATTCTTGGAGTTTTTTGTTTGTTTTGGCTTAAATCTCTTCATAACTAGTGACACTTACTGGTTTTCTTCATTATTCATTAAATATTTAAAAATTACATGAATGTAATTTTCAAAAATCTCAAATAATTTGAAATGCCATTTATATTACTTATACTAGGGCTATGTAAATATTTTGCTGGTGGAGTGAGATATGGAGCTTGGAGTTACAGAGAAGTAAAATATAGTACTGTCATTTACAGTTTTCTAACGAGAATCTTTCACAAGCTCCAGACTAAGGAGTTCGCTTTGAATTTTGTTCTGGAGCCTTTCATTTCTGCATTCACATTCAACTGCTGATGCTTCTTGTATCTCAAGTCCATTTCTTAGAGCCACCTTTGCTGTAAATTGAATGT
The DNA here is from genome assembly GCF_905146905.1 of Nyctereutes procyonoides. Lineage (NCBI taxonomy): Eukaryota > Metazoa > Chordata > Mammalia > Carnivora > Canidae > Nyctereutes > Nyctereutes procyonoides. The sequence continues at coordinate 24,547,968 of NW_026575036.1, read as the reverse complement.
TTATATCCTCCCCAATTCATATGTTGAAACCTAAGCCCGAGTGTGATGGTATTTGGATTTGGGGCCTTTGGGAGGTTGATTTGGTCATGAGGGTGAAGCCCTCAGGCATGGGATTAGTGCCCTAATAAAGGAACTTCAGAGAGCCCCCTCACCTCTTCACCACAAGGGGTTGTTGAAAGAAGCTTCTAAGAACCGGGAAGCCTGTTCTCACCAGACACTGGATCCACCCGCACCTTGATCTTGGACTTCTCAGCCTATAGAGCCATGAGAAATAAGTGTCTGTTATTTATAAGCCACCTGGCCTATGGAATTCTGTGACAGCAGCCCAAACTGACTAAAATGCATTTTATATTTTCTTGGTTTCTCTGTTTGAATTGCAATGAATGCTAGACTTTCTTAATTTTTAAATATCCAATAATGTGTTTATTTTGCCTGCCCACTTAATTAATATTAGTCTGGGTGCAAATTCTAAATCCAAAACTTCAGAATTTAAAAACCTATTATTCCATTGCTATATATGGAACATCTGATGTTAACCTGGTACAAGTAATCTGTAGCTAAGTATTTTTTTTTCTCTGAAGGCTTTTAAGTTTTTCCCTTTGTCCTAGAGTTCTAAAATTTCACAAGTATGTATCTAAATATATTAATTTTTAAGTTATTATTCTTGACACTAACTAGGGTCTTTCTTCAGCTCAGTACATTTTTTACTCTTGTTTCTCAATTATTTCCTTCCTTTTGCTCATCCTGTTTTGTCCTTTTGGAATTCCAATTAGGGGGCTATTGGACTTCATAAATACATCTTCCATGTTTCTTAATTTCTCCCCTATTTTTGAAATAAGCAATGGAGAATATTAGTTTAAGGACAAGGTCTCTGGGGTTAGATTCCTTGGATTTTAATTTCAGCTCTGCTGCCCCAGTAGCTGTGTGATTTTGGGCATGTTACTTAACTTCTCTGTAAATAACAATAGTTCTCAGCTCGGAGAGTTGTTATGAAAATTAAATATGTAACAACTATGGCGCTTAGAACAATCTGGCCCATATTAACTACTACTATTATTTCCCACTTTGTTGGCTCTTTACTCATATATTCTAAGAGTTCCTTGAATTTACCTACTGTATCATCAACTTTTCTAGGTGTCCAATTCATTATTCAGACCATTTATTTTTTCATTCAAGCAACTGTATTTTTAATTTTAATTTTTAATTTCAATAATATCTTTCCCATTTTCTGATCGTTCCATATGAATTGCAGCCTGTTCTCATTTTTGGTGGCAAAAACTATTTTGTTTTGAAGTTTTTATTTACATTCCAGTTAGTTAACAGAGTGTAATATTGTTTTCAGGGGTACAATATAGTGATTCAACACTTCCATATAACACCCGGTGCTTATTATAGCAAGGGCTCTCCTTAATCCCCATCATCCACCCCACCCCGCCTCCCCGCCCACACCTTCCACTTCCCCTAATATTCATTTTTTTTAAGTGTAAGCTCTTGTTTGTTCACCAAGCCATCTCCTCTTCTCTAGGGTTGGTGTTTCTTTGTTCATCTTGGTTTTTCTCTTTCATGGTGTTGATTTTCTTTAAATGCTCAGTAACTATTGTTTTCCTTTTTATGTTTATGAAGATTGGGAAGTACACATACTGAGCTTGGGTTTCCTTTGTAGTTAGCTGGGTTCAATCTGGCGCCACATTGGTCAGAGTCCAAACAGGAAAACAAAAACCACACTAACTATTTTAAACATTAATATAGATAAAATTTAATACAGACATTCTTTGCAAGATTGTTGGAAATTCTGAAGGAGCCAAAGATGGTAGAATCAAGTTACTTGAAGATTAATAACTATAGGAAACAGTGATCATCTCTGAGACAAAAATCTTACCCAAAGGACAGCTCAGATGTGTTGCTAAGGCTCCTGCTGTTGGAACCCAGCTGCCTGAGCAGGAACCCAGTTGTTTGAGTGAAAGGTATTATAAGGGAAAGAAGGGGAACTGAGTGGGAAAATTTAAAGAGGGGAACAAACCATGAGAGACTCCTAACTCTGGGAAACAAACAGGGTTGCAGAAGGGGAGGTAGGCGGGGGGTTAGGGTAACTGGGTGATGGGTACTTGATGGGATGAACACTAGGTGTTATACTATATGTTGGCAAATCGAACTTCAATAAAAACAAATAAAAAAATAAAATAAATAATTGGGACTGGGGTCTGCTAACTTAAATGCCTACAGGGGCATGGCAAGCCCTGTAATGTATGAAGCCACTGGGCTGGTGAGCATGGAACAGCGAGGGTGGTGGGAACCATGGCTAGCTGGAGAATGCATACCCAACCAAAAGGCATTTTGCATTAATTTTACAAAATATAGTAAGACAGATTTTCAGCTAGATTCTACGTCTATTGGTTTTCACTCCCCCAAATATTTTAAATATTCACTTTAAAGGAAAACATATTTTCAGATTTACCAGAGGCCTGACGCACACCTTACTGTTGTAAGTTTACTATTATCTGTGGAGCTGAATATTAGCCACTTGTATTTTACTACATCATCTTGTTAGAATCATATATCATAGCATGATTTGGGTAATACTGGGGAAAGCATTCAGTTGTTTTTCTGTTCAGCTCTTTTGAGGGTATAGGAAAACAATTCTGTTCCTTTTAATATTTTATAGTCTGCTTTTCTGTAGCCCTGCCTGACAAACATGAGCGGGAGTATCATTATGCTTTGGATGCCTTCCAGATATGAATATCACTTTTCAGACCGTAAAAGGAGTGACAGGATCCTTGGCAAATGGACTAGAGCTGACCAAACCTCGGAAGGACTGATCTTATGCCGACCGAAACAGTGGTGAAAAGAAAACAAGGAAAAGAAAAATGGATCTGTCATACTGTCATTTGAGTTTTTCCATAGATTATTAAGTTTATGGGGGAAAAGCTCACACCAAGACCAAGCAATTAGCTCCAACATTAGGAGGAAGGAGCATTATGTCAAAGGCATGCTGTGCTCTGTACATTGTCATTTGCTTTTCTCAAATCAACCACACAAGAAAGGCATTTTAGCCCATGTTACAGATGGAGACTTGAGGCTTAGAGAATTTAAGCACTTGACCAAACAGCTATTAAGTGAAGGTGCTGCTATTTAAATATAAATCTGTTTTATTTCAACACTCGGTTCTTTCCTCTACACCATATAATCTCTTTATAAAGTCAGATGTTAGAAATTTCAGAAGATGGTCGGGAAGTTCTCAACAAAGAAGCATTTTTGAGAGCTGTCAATTTTCTACTAACAACGTACTGAAAAAGTGTTTTAGACATTTTACTGGTTAATTTGCAAGCAGAGCAATAAATGAGTAAACTTATTCCAAATTAATATCTACTTAGAGCGCTGCTGAGCCAAGTCAGGCATTGACCATGACCCGGCAATCTTTGCCTTGTTCCACAAATAGAGCAGCGATGACTCATGAGCACAGAGTTGGTAATAAACCCACTGGCTCACACATGTACCCTGAGCTGTGGTCCCCAGTGACTTAACGGGTCTCTGAATGTTGACAGCCAGCCACATCTAAAATCACAGCTAGGAATAGAAGAGGACTGAGAAATCAGATACTGCTCTCTACTTCCAGAACCCTCCCAGCACATAATGGAAAAACCAGAGTAGGCCTTCAATAGGTGGCTTTAAGCTTAAGTTTTGGGATGGCAGGGTAGCCCCAGTGGCCCAGTGGTTTAGCACCACCTTGGGCCCAGGGCGTGATCCTGGAGTCCTGGGATCGAGTCCCACGTCGGGCTCCGTGCATGGAGCCTTTTAGAAAAAAAAAAAAAAAAGTTTTGGGATGGCAGAATTAACCAACCTGAAATGTATTGTTCAAGGGGCAATTGATCCTGTGACTCACAGTAAATAAGATGCCCTTGAAAGCCTGGCAGCTCACGAACACTGTCTGCTTGTATTCCCTTTTAAGATCAACCTGTTGATAGGTTTATGAGCATATAATGGGCACTGCCTAATACCACTAATTGCCACTTAATGTCAATCATAGACTTATTCTTTCTGTGTGCTTTATGATCCCTTAATTGGTTAATTAGACCAGCATTGGCTGAGTGAGTGAAGGCAGTAAGTTAGTGTTGCCTTCTGTGTCTGCTCTTAAGAGACTAGAAGTCAATAACCGCTGCCCTACAGAGACCACACCTTGATTTTTCCTTTGCCACATCGTGTTTTGGAATTAGATACACCTGGAAAGCCCTTCGTGCTTGTTAATATTAACTCAAAAGGACCTAAATAGCTTCCCAGCATCCTCCCTTGCCTCTGTCTAATCCAAGGTTCCTCAAACTTTGGCATGCGTCAGAATCACCTGCTGGGCTTGTTAAAACACAAACTGCAGGGCTGCACCCTGGGAGCTTCCTAGTCACTAAACCTGAGGGGGAAACCCCAAATTGTGCATTTCTAGTGAGTCCCCAAGTGATTCTAATGCTACCAGCCTGGGGGCCATCCTTTGAGCTCTCCTGCTTCAAAGCTGCCCTAGAACCCCAGGACCTAGCAGAAGCCTATCACGAGACCCGAGCCTGAGCAACACTGGAGGTAAAGCCAAACTGTTTTTTCCCCTTAAGTGGGGGTAAGCCACAATGACCCTCTAGTTCAGTGATTCTCAAAGTGCAGTTCCTCAACCGTAAGTATCAGTATCACCTGGGAACTTGTTAAGAATGCAAATTCTCAGGCCAACCCAAGACCACCTGTCTCAGAAATTCTGGAGGCGAAGCCCAGCAATTTGTTCTACAAGCTCCTTGGAGATACTGAAGTGGGACAACCTCTGCTTTAAATCCATTCTCTACAAGGCAGTCAGAGCGACTTTTTTTTTTTAAAGATTTTTTTTAATTTTTATTTATTTATGAAAGTCAGAGAGAGAGAGAGAGAGAGAGAGAGAGAGGCAGAGACACAGGCAGAGGGAGAAGCAGGCTCCATGCACCAGGAGCCCGACGTGGGATTCAATCTCGGGTCTCCAGGATCACGCCCTGGGCCAAAGGCAGGCGCCAAACCGCTGCGCCACCCAGGGATCCCAGAGCGACTTTTTTTAAATTGAATTTTTTGTTGTGATAACTGTAGATGCACATGCAATTGTAAGGAATGCTATGGGGAGATTTCTTGTACACTTTGCCCAGCTCCCTCAATAGTAACATTTTGCAAAACTATAGGATAATGTCATAATCAGGATTTTAACATTGAGAGAATGCACCTATTTTATTCAGATTTCAGCAGTTTTACTTATAGTAGTGCGTGTGGTGGGCAGGCACGCATGTGCATATTAAGCTCTATGCAGTTTTATTACTTATGTGTATTCGTGCATCAACCACCAAAGACAAGTTCCAACACCGTAAAGACCCTTCGGTTTATCCCTTCTAACTGTACCTGCTCTCCTCTAGCACAGCCTGCACCTGGCTTGTTCCTCACCCTTGGCAAACTCTAATCTGTTCCCCATTCCTAAACCTCTCTCACTTCAAAACTGTTAGATAACCGAAATCATACAGTTCGTAACCTTTTGGGATTGGCTTTCTTCACTCAACACAATTAGCTGGGGATGCATCCAAGTCGTGTGTATCAATAGTTTTGTTTCTTTTTATTGCTGGATAGTTTCTAGGGTAAGTATGTACCACAGTCTGTGTAATCATTCCTGTTGAAGTACATCTAGATTGATTCCAATTTTTTTGGCTATGACAAACAAAGTGGCTATGAACATTCATGGAGAGGTTTCTGTGTAAGGATGAGTTTTCATTTCTCTTGGGGTAATGACTCAAAAATATAATTGGTAGGTGGTACATAGTTGCATGTTTGGTTTTATGAAAAACTCCCAAACTATTTTTTGGAGTGGTTGTACCAATTACATTCCCCATAGCAAAATGTGAACGATCCAGTTTCTCCGCATCCTTACCAGAATTTGGTATTCTCATTATCTTTTGTTTTAGCTATTCTGTTAGGTATGTAGTGATAGCTCACTGGCATTTTAATATATATTTCCCTAATGGCTAATGATATTGAGGCTTTTTCTGTGTGCTTATTTGCTATCTGTATCTCCCCAGTAAAATGACTACTCGTGTCTTTTGTCTACTTTCTAATCACATTATTTTTTTGTTGTTGCTATTTTTACTGTCAAGTTTGAAGAATTCTTTATATATTCTAGATGTGAATCCTGTGTTGGGTGTGTAGTTTGCAGATATTTTCCTTCAGTCTTTTCATTCTTTTCGCAGAGGCTTTCACAGAGTAAAGTTTTTAATTTTGATAATGTCCAATTTTTTTCTTTTATGGAAAAATTGTCCATAGTGAGCTTTAAAATTATTTTAAGACTTTTTAAAAAGTACTCTCTACACCCAACATGGGGCCTGAACTCATAACCGCGAGATCAAGAGTTATATATGATCCACCGACTGAGCCAGCCAGGTGCCCCATGAGGGTATTTTTGAATTGTGGTAAAATATAGGTAACATAGTGACCTTTCAGAACACTTTTCTAGAATGACCTTTCAAAACACATATCAGATTATGTTGCTTCCCTGTTTAATACCTTTTAATGGTTACCTATTGCCCTTAGGATAAAGCCTAAAATCTCTAATGTGGAGTAAAGCCCTCACTACCCCACTGTGAGGCTACTCTTCTCTGCTCTTCAGCCAGACAGACCTACTTTTAGTTCCTCTAAGATCTCTGTTTTTCTCTCACTTCTCTCCTCTGGGACCATACTCTCCTATCTTCTTCTCCCCTTTATAAATTCTTTCAGGTTTTAGCTGTTCTACTCTGGTTCCCCTTCTATTTCACAGCATTAGGATCTGTGCTCTCAAAGCACTTATCACATGGACTTACAAGTGCACGTTTCTCTGTGTTCCCCATTTGCTAAGCTCCTTGAAGGCGACAACTATTTATTCATTGCTGTCTGTCCTTTGCTTGTTGAAATGCCTGCCACATTGTATGGCTGGCTAGACCGAAGTCACTAATCCTGGGGACCTGCAGCACTCCTCACAGGACCACCCCCAGGAAAAGAAAAATAAAATCTAAGCAAACCCTTAACTCCAAAGTGAATATCACCCACATCATCTCTGATCAACTTTCAGAACATCCTGAAGTTACAAAGCAGCCTTTATTATTGAGCACTTGTGTGTAGCATGGTATTTTGGCAAAGTGTTTTATAATTAACTCCATTGTTTCTCAAAACCCCGGAAGAGAAATGTTCACCTCCTGTCAGACATCAGGGAACTGAGCCCAAATAGATCAGAAAACTGCATCTCAAATCACATGGCAAATCATCAGCCCTCACCACAAGTGGTTTTGTCTACTTGGCTTTGACCCTGATGTGTATTGGGGAAATCCATGAAACCCAGGGAACACCCAGAGGGGGTTATCCAATACAACTTTCTTTTTTGGACCATTAACAAAAATCGAATGATGATCATTTTAAATGTGTGTTGAATGTAGGAATTGAACAAATAGAAGCCAGCGTTTTAAATGTGGAACTAGTATTCCTTTTTAAAGAGGTAGGCTTATTATGAGTCTTGCTCATCACTGGCTTACTGAATGTTTCCTGGTTTATAGATTAGGTTCCACAGATTAGTATAACCCTTCCTATAGCTTCCATAATACTGAAAGTGGAGAAAAATCTTCACAAATGACAGGAATTAATTCTCTTTATTTTGTACAAATTAATCTGGATATCTTCTTTACCTATTTAGTGGATTTAAAGACAGTCATTGTAACCCAGCCACATTGTCAGGTGGACTTGAGCCCTCAATATCAGGTCTTCACAAAGGGAAGAAGGGCCTATTCAAAGGGAATAGTAATTAATTAAAAAAATTCAGGAAGAAGGCTGACTAGCCCATCCCCCATACAGCCTTCTCTATAAGGTCGAAGGTAATGTATTTTGAGAGTCTACTTAGTCTCCCTTGGGGTAGTTGTATTTGGACTGAATAAGGTATTAGACCTCCTTGTCAGACCAAGTCTTGCTTGCCGCTGGATCTCCATCCTTGCATCCTTGCCAGAAAGACAAGACAGAAAGAACAGGCCTGTCGCAAAGTATCAGCCAACCAGTGAGCTAGGTATAACGCAGCCCCAGTCTGCCATGGGCTCAGGTCTTAGCCCCCATCTATATATCCAAGCAGGGCCTGCACCTCTCTGGGGTGCAGATTCACCCCAGGACTATTGCATGAGGAGCAGAAATTGACTTCTGATAGACATCTTTTCTCCTAAATCCACTCAGTAATATTATAGGCTCAATTTATTTTATCTCGATTATGAAGATAACATTAACTGATGATGAGATTCAAAACATTTTTGTAGTCTGGCTTACTGACCAATACAAAACTCTTGTTCAAGTATTTATTCAACATATACTTATTGAGTACTTCCTCTGTGCCAGGCATTGTGTTTAGCCCTGAGGATAGAGAAGCATAAGCAGGGCCTCTGCCCTCTCGAAGCTTATAATCTAGCAGGGGAAGAGCCTAATATTAAACAGCCATACGAGAGCATACATACATCCTTTAAAGCCAGCCTATGCATGCAGCATCTATTTGTTGTAACACCATTTATATCTGAAACATTTTCCTTCAAAGATACATACACACAGAGCACATTATGTATAAAACACTCTAAAGCAGTGCATTGTGGCTGTGTGTGTTTCCCCCATGCTCAAGGAGAGCCAGCTCAGCCATTGGAGCATCACCCACCATGCTGCAGAGATCCCCAGCCTGAATGTGTTTCTGAGCAGAAACACTAGGCTGCCTACATCCACATGGAGCTGAATTCCACCAACAACTTGAATGAGCTTGAAAGTGGATTCCTCCCCAGAGCTACCAGACACCTTTGACTTTGTAGTTCCCAGATCAGAAAACCAACCAGCCGAATCTATCAGATTGCTATGAACTGCAAGATAATAATTAGTGTTGTTTTAAGATGCTGAGTTTGTGATAATTTGTTACAGCAATAGAAAATTAATGAAGGAGTAAGGGCATGGACACTAATCAAGAAATTATTGCAGAATAGTAACTACATGTTGGTGGCATGAACTACACGACAGTGTGAAAGTGATATGAAACGGTCAGTTTCTACGTATTTTGAAAGTAGAGCCTGAATGATTTGCTGATATGGTGTATCCTTGGGAGCAGCCGAGGGTGACTATGGGGATTTTTGTCTGAGCAATTGGAAGGCTGAGGTTTCCACTTAGAGTCAACTGTGAATGGAGCAGTTTGCAAAAGTGAATTTAGAGAGGTGGGTAGGAGCTACATTATACAGAGCTTTCTTTTTTTTTTAATTTTTATTTATTTATGATAGTCACACACACAGAGAGAGAGAGAGAGAGAGAGAGGTAGAGACACAGGCAGAGGGAGAAGCAGGCTCCATGCACCGGGAGCCCGACGTGGGATTCGATCCCGGGTCTCCAGGATCGCGCCCTGGGCCAAAGGCAGGCGCCAAACCGCTGCGCCACCCAGGGATCCCTATACAGAGCTTTCTGAGTTATGTTAAGAATTTTGAAAGAGAGTAAGATCCGAAACTTCTCATCACAAGGGAAAACATTTTTTGTAACTGTATGAGTTGATGGATGTTAACTAAACTTACTGTAGTAATCATTTTGCTATATATATATAGCAAGTCATTATGTGGTGTATTTATACTTATAAATAAGTGTTGAATGTTAATTATATGTCAATAAAACTAAAAAAGAATTTTTAACTTTATCTTAAAAATAAAGTTATTGAATACTTTTAAGTAGATAAAGACTAGATAATATCTGTATTTAAAAAAGAGCACTCAGGAGCCCTCAGAGTGGGGAAAGATGTAGTCAGGCACATGTACCCAAATGCAAGTAGGTAACATACACATTTTAAGAACATCAGCAAAGCCAGAGTCTTCCACAGTGAGACAAAGGAGAGTCTCCTATTCATCAGAACAGAATTTCTCCCATGTAAGTAATAAAATAAGAGACTATTTCAGACAGGAAGCCAGGATTGCTTTAAACTAATTTAATTACAATTTTACTAAAATATGTAATAAAATTAAGCATAAACAATGTATAATCATAGTTCTTATAACACTATGAAAGCAAATAAATTTACAAATTAAACACAGAGAAAAACAGAACTCAGATTTAGAACATTAGTACACTGTTGCAGAAAATACTGTTTTGCAGAACCTAAATTGCCAAGGCTTGACTTAATAGTTGAAAGATGCAGTGTCCTTTTTTTCTAAACATCAACAATACAAATGCAAATGCCTGCTCTCTAACATGTTGTAAAAAATGTTATTAACATCAAAGTTTTGCTTGCTAGTTCGAGATTATCAGATGTTATGGTAGTCAACATTTTGCCAATGAACAGTCTTCAAATGGCATTTTTAATGAGGCATAATTTGATATTTCTGTAAAGTTTACATACTGGCATCAAGATGAGATAGCATTGTAATATCTGTAGCATCTTAGAAGTTTTCATTAACATTTAATAGTTTTGTTGAACAGTCACCGTTATATGTTTACCTCTCCACTTACTAACAATGAATTATTGTAAATAAATACATATAAAGGTAGAATTTGTGTAATACAGCTGCTTACAACACCACACAGTTCCTTCAAATTTAGCATGCCTAAATGCAAAGAAGACAAGAAGAAACTAAAACTGCAAAGCTTAGAGAAGAAGAAATCAAATAAAACTTCTTGCAAATGATGTGATTTTGTGCATATACTCGGCAAAAGATGCTTCAGAAAATTGCTAAATAAACTCTTATTATTTCTGTTAAACTTGCTGGAAATAAAATTTGGCACGTATTTCACATGTTAGCAGTAGTTGAAAAATAAAATTAAAACATACTATTTAAATTAATATAAAAAGTATATAATAATAAAAATGACAAGATAGGCAAGAACTTTCTGGATAAGTGTATAAAACTTAACTGAATGATGTTTAAGGAGGTCTAAGTAAATGGGAAGATAGACCATGTTCACTGATTGGAAAACACAATGTTTAAGAAAGGTCAACTCTCTCTAAACTGATTCAGAGAAATACTAATCTTAACCCAACAGGTTTTTCTTTTTTGAAAATTAATAAGCTGATGTAAATTTTGCATAATGCAAAGAGCCAAAGATCACTAAGACACTTTTGAAAAAAAAAAAAAGAAAAAAGAAAAACAGGTGAGGTGACAAGTAGACATCATTTACATAAGGCATTATCAAGCTAAAATAATTAAGACCATAAGGTGTTTGTGGAGGCAGAGAAAAACATAGGTCAGAACAAAGTAGACTTCCCAAACAGATGCATTAATAAATGGGCTATTGAAATAAGATTGAGGTAGTACTGCAGGTCAATAGGGAAATGAGGATCTTTTCAATAAGTCATCCTGGGAAATTGACTATCCTTCCAGACAAAAACAAAGTCAGATGCCTCTCTCACACCATGCATAGAAAATTCTCAGGTAGACTAAACATCTAAATGTGAAAGCCCAAAATCATTCAACTTTATGAAGATAATAAAATAGACTATCTTTAGGACTTCAAGATCAGAAAATTATGGATATTAGTCCTAAGTAAATAAAGGTCAACTGTAAATTGTAAATAGAAGTCATGTTATAAATATTATATAAAGTGCATAAACCATAAAAGATTGATGTACTTAATTAAAATTGAGAGCTTGGGTTCATCAGAAGATACTCAAAGAGTGAAATGACAATCCACACGTGGGAGAGGATATTGATGACACGTCAATAAGATGGGAGAGACTAGAGTTTCCTCTTGAGAAGAACCTACATAAAAAGAGATGTGACTGTTAGTAGCTCAAGGTCTTTGGGATGGCAAGATGTGCGCACTCAGGGAGTGCTGTTTTGGATAACCATGGCAAAACTTGTCCGTAACACCTCTGTTAATACAGAAAGGACTCTGGCAAGCACAAAAAGAAACAGCCCCCAGGTGAAAAGGCTGCAGGGGATATGCCACCTGGGGGTTATTTTAGTGACGACAAGGAAGTGGAGCAAATGTCCAGGAAAGAAGTCAAAGGTAAGGAAGATTAATGATTATGGTGCAGGAATTCTAGAGGTCACAGGGGTTGGGTAGGAGAGTGAGGAGAGGCTCAGAGTTCAGTTAACAGGCAGGACGTAGAAAACTGTATGGGAAGGAGCCCTCAGGAGATGGTAGGTGACCAGAGATGTCTGCCTACATTTCATGTGACCCTCATAAACTCAACTAGGAGGCATAAAGGAGGAGGTGAGCACCAAGATTTAGTAGGATTGGGCTTTGTACTTGAAGTAAGCCCAGTGACTATACTGGGAGCCAGGTGAGCCTTCACTGGTGATGGCAGCTACTGTGACCACAGAATGGTCGGAAAAGATGCACAGCAAGTGTGAAGCTGTAGTCTCTCAGTGGGAAAGGGAGTGGGGTCACAGGTGACCCAGGTTATTCTTCCCAGGAATGGGCTTGCATTGTGTATACTTTAAGGGTCCCCTATGTACAAGCTGATAACTACGGTCTTTTCCTTTTCCTCCTTCCCAGGGTGACATAAACTTAATTTTTAAAATATCTCATTTAAAAAATAAATAAATAAATAAAATATCTCATTTACATATTGGCGGTTGAGCCACTTAATGTTGAATATGTACACTTAAAAGTATATAAGTAAGTGACGCCTGGGTGGCTCAGCGGTTGAGCTTCTGCCTTTGGCTTAGGGCATGATCTTGGGGTCCTGGGATCAAGTCCCACATCAGGCTCCCTGCATGGAGCCTGCTTCTCGCTCTGCCTGTGTCTCTGCCTCTCTCTCTCTCTGTGTCTCTCATAAAAAAATAAATAAGATCTTAAAAAAAATTAAAGTATAAGTAAGCTAATGAGTTTCTCTGGGTTAGTAGACCGAGGCTAAACAAGTAGAAACATGTGCTAGTTCTGTTATTTTGGGGTGGGTGGGGGGACATAATAGGCCCTGTGGTAATGCCCCATAATACAAGAGTACATCTTCATAAAAGACTTCTATATTTTCAGAGGCGCATAATACCATGAAAAGGCTTATGGATGTAACTGGACACGTGTGGCAGCCTTATTGTACCACCAGGGATTGGTAGCTGTTAAGCAACGAGGCAAACTTTGGTGGCTTTTGACAGAACAGAAACTTAGGGAAAGGAGGGCTGATAGCTCTGGAGCCACAGACAGGATGACTGGCAGGAACCTGCACCTGCCAGATGGGGGCAGATTCTTCTTCGGCACAGAAGGGCCTCCCACAAGCTCCAGGGTAGGGTGATAGATCTCCAAAATGCCCCACTTCCCCCAGGGGGCTGGTCTAAGCCATCAGGGCCACCTCCTTGAGCAGGGCAGCCCAGGGGGTGACCAGGCGAGCACAGGCTCTGTCCACACCACTGGTTGTCCTGCAGCTGCTGCCGGAGTCAGGGTCCCCCCACCCAGTCTCCCTGCCCCTGCATTGGGGGGACTCCTGATTTACCCCAAAGGAGGTGAGGAAAGCCAGTCGCTGATATATTCAGCTCTAATAATAAGCAGTGTCTGAGCTGCCCAACCAACTCTCAAAGGTGGGGAGTTCTGCAAATGCAGGAAGGGGGGGGTGACACGGGGCAAGGGGACCACCGCAGCACCCACTCATGGTTACTGTTTCCTGTCCTTGCTGTTTTCTTTGAACCTTTTATTTGGGCTTCACCCTGGCATTCTAGAACACAGGGGCCATGGTGCCTACCCTGGAGATCTGTGCAAAGTTGAAGGGGGAAGTAGTTTGCAGGAATTGTACCTGCCTCAGGCTACCCATGGGCCTTCTGTTCACACGTGGGGCTGGGAAAGGGGGGGTTGTGTGGCATGGGGAGCCGTGGGAACTGGTATGTTAGTTTAAAATGAAAGAGATGCGATGAAGTTTAACTCGATTTCTTATTTATTAACGTCTGACCCTGTCATGTTATCCTAGCTCCACACACGCATGTGGACACTGCTGCGTATACACACTTAGACACATACAAATGGAAAATACAAATAAGGCATAAAGGTACCGATCTCCATCTTTGCAGCTGTGCTCCGTTCACTTTGCTTCTGTGTCCTCACTTTTAGATTTTTGCCTTCTTCCTTTCTCTTCCCCACCTCACCCCCCCCATCCCAGTACTGTTGATTCAACTGTGTACCATAGCAACGTGCTTTTCAACCATAAGCCACACGTCCTTGATCCTGGTTCAATTTAATTCAATTTAATAAACATTTATTTGCCTATTATGTGAAACATATGCAGATGTTTTTTTAAAAAAAAACTCAGCAACAAATCTTGTCTCTCCTTGTCTCCCTCCTCACAGCTCGTAACAGATCGAGCTGCCCCAGATAGATATCTCCTGTAAAAACAAACAAAATGAATGGAGGGATTTAGGCAAGATGTGCACAGAATGAGTGAATCCGTTATCTAGAACATATTCGTGAAATACTTCTCTTTGTCACAACCTCTTGTTTTGCCTCTTTCATATCTGAAAACGCCCTGATTTAGTACAGCATTCAGGAGGAAACTCCACATACATTTGAAAATTCACTGCACAGAAGGTAGACCCTGTAGATCAATGAAATAAAGCACAGCTTTCTGCAAGAGAAACATGTGAGGAGATGCCTGTCTTGTTTTTAATTCTCTTTTCCAATATCCAGAAAATATACGCTTGTAGGATAGTGAATGATGTTAAGAAATGTGCATGTAAGATTAAGGGAAAAAAGTTCCAAGGCACTTATAATTTATAAGACCGTGATTAAAGGGTTGTTGTTTAACAATAGATACCACTGGAGTCACTTTATTGGTAATATATTTGAGGCTTCATCAGGGCTATGGTGCCAATGTCCTGGGAAGGCAATGGTTCTGAGCTTGCCAGAGCCCAGGAGACGAGGGCGGAGTGACTCTTAAGAGTAGCACCTTAAAGTCTAATTAAGAACCTAATAAGGACACAGCCGTATTGCTTTTATTTATTTATTTATTTATTTATTTTTATCATATTGCTTTTAATCTAAAGGTCTATCCTGTCACTCAACAGTCCTGAAGATAAGGATTGGCTATTACCAGTATGATCACTGTGAATTGAAGATACTTCTGCAAAAGGAGATCCCTGCTGGCAATGCTAAAAGGAGAATGGTGACTAACAGAGTCTAAAGAAAAGGAATTTGCTACACATGTGACATGGATGGCCAGCCTAAAATCAGGCTCTGGGACTTGAGCTTGGAGACATTCAAGCAAACGGTCTGCGCAGTTCTGTTCCTGTTTCCATGTTACCCCCCTTTCCTGCAACCCTTTTTCCTAACCTTCCTCGTAGCTTTCAAGCTCCCTACCCAGCTCCAGTCCCTTTCCAAGCAAATGACCTTGCCTCCTACCTTTCAGGGAAAGCAGAAGCGCTCAGGGTCGAACTCTCCCAGAGTCCCAACTTCTGCACTGACGCAAGCAAGTGTGTAATTATTTGCTCAATGTCTGCTCATCAATCCTGCTTAATGGAAAGCTCCCTGAGATGGAGACTGTTCACCAGTGTCCCCAGCACCTAGCAGGTGTTCTACCTGGGGCTCTGGAAGTATCTCTGAATGAATGAATGAATGAATGAACACACTTCCTTCTCCTCATTTATCAGTTTTTGTTTTAAAAACAAAAGCTTTGTTTTTCACATAGTATATTGTCGTGGTAAAAAAAAAAAAAAAAACCAGAATAGTACAGAATCAGATTAAAGGGAACACTCAAGTCGCCCTTCCTGGGAAATTCCACTGGTTTCTTGTCTCTCCTCCTTGCCAGCCTTTGGCCAAGCTCACTTTCCCTCTGCACTCAGACTTCATCCTCTTGCTGTGAGCTCCTCCTGGAAGCACTTCTCCTCCACGTGGACAACTCTGGGAGGGGGGCTTGGCAGGGCCTTTACCCAGGGTGGCCAAGAGTTGCAACAGCTAAGGGTGAAGGCAGTAGTGCAGCCAAGGCGAATGGTGGCTGTGTGCCAGACAAGCTAAATCCGTCATCAGATCTTAAGGGTGAGAGCAGGCTAAAGAAAATAAGAGGCAAAGTAAAAGGTCAGGGGAATCCAGCAGGAGGTCAAGAATGTAAATACAAACCCTAGACAAAGAGAGAGGGTCCAGGGATGAATGGAGAGGGGATATCGAGAATGCATTTTTTAAAAAATGTTTGGGGTGTCCCAGGGGGCTGATGAGGGCTGGACAAGCACCCTGACGCCTCTTCAGAACTTCAACGAATTAATTGTCCTCTCTCTCTCTCTCTAAAAAAAAAAATTAATTATCCTCTCTCCCCAGAACACTAATTCCAATTCCTTTCTCAGACTATAAATATGCTAAGCATCTTCACCTAAAAACAAAACAAACAAAAAAGCTTCTCTCTCAACCCTGTCTCCACTTCGCACTACCCCACCCAGTCTCTCCTCTGCCAATTCCAGACAAATTTCTTGAAAGAAGAATGCAAGCTCTCTGTGTACCTCACCTCCTGCTCATGGCCCGGCTCAGTTGATTCTGCCTTTAGCCCCACCACTTAGCTGAAAATTGTCATTGCCAACGTCATCCTTGACTCTTGTATTGCTATCATTAGGTACAGAGGACATGGTTTTGTTCCCACCTGAACTGACTCTTTGGAGTTCTGACAGTTGCCTTTTGGTCTCAGAGGTAACCTCAGAGGTCACCCACCCCTCTGTTGGTTCTACCCCTCTGTCTGTGACTCATCCCTTCCTTTCTTTTGTGAGGCCCTATTTCTCCATTCCTTTTTATCTACAGCTGCCTGTGGACATCAGGTAACAGTAGACAACAGGCTGTAGGTGTCTTCCTATTCTTGAGTGGTTAACATAGCCAAGCTGCCCAGGCACCATACCTGGACCCAAAACCTGCTCTGGATTATTGTCCAGGATTGCTCTCCACCGAGTTTCAATCTTTTATTACCACACCAGCTCACTGCTTCCTTTTTCTTACAAGAAAGCATTCTTTCCTGTCATTTTATAATATTGTTATGGTTACAATTCACTGAGCATTTGCTATTTGGGTATTTCGCTTTCACTAATTTATGCATTCAGTTGTTTCTCTAGTCTGCAAATATTTACCGACTCTTACTATGGTACGGGTGCTGTGGATGTATAATTTTTAGTTATTACAACTCACTTAGGAGAGAGCATATTGTCACTTTAGAGGCTGAAACTGAGGCTAGCCGTTGTCCCTCCTGGCTGACACTCAAGAACAGTTAAGGAATTTGGTGTCATTGCTCTTTACATTTTACTAAGATACCAAAATATAAGTCTATCTTTCATCAAGCATCTTATGTCAGGAGCTTTCCCTCCTTCACCTTACTATAAAATGGTATTATTAGCTTATGGCCTAATGTTATTTTTGAAACAGTGGAGGGAGAGACCATGACAACGAAAACCCAGAATGCCATAAGTTTGTTTATCGGCACTACCACACTTGTTTCCACACGATCCAGGCGAGGCGAGACTACCTATAAATCGTGTAGCTTGAGATTCACTTATTTATTCATGTTCTCTTAGATCTTACAATATATTCCTGGGGAATGGGGAGATGGGAAGATCAATTTTAATCAAATAAACAAAAGAGTTTATTATTATATCTGAGAAAAGTCCCAGGATGAAAAGAATACAGTGGAATACAAACTAATATCAAAGAAACTTGACCCAGATTGTGGAGGGTCAGGGAAGCTCCCCTAAGGAAATAATATTGAGATCTAAGTGATGAATAGAACTTAACTCCATAAGTGAGTAAATACATCATAAGGAGGGAACAGCACATGCGAAGGCTCTGGGTAGAAGAAGAGGCATATTGCTTTCAAAACCTAGCAACTGGGACATAGAATGAGCGTAACAGAAGAGGCAAAGAGGAACAGTCTGGGCAGACTATGCTGACCATGCACAACTCTTTTTTAGCTTAAGAATCAGAGTCGAGCAGGATGGGGTCTTATCAGATTTGTGTTCTGAAAATCTACTACCATGTGGAGAACCTGCTGGAGGGCCCTAGGAAGGATAGAGAAGAATCAGGAACCTATTGCTATCATGGAAGCAGATGATACTTTGGACTAGGCTGGTGGTCACAGGAGAAGATAGAAGTCAGTCTGATACCTATTTGAGGAGCTAGAATTAGTAGGACATGCTGATGCATTTAGAGAAGTGCTCTGTAGAATAAAGCATCAAGGTGTCTCAGGGGTTGGAAATGCTTAACTGAGCGAATGATGATGCAATTTGCAAAGAAAGGGAAAAGCAGTTAGAGGAAATCATGGGTCTCGTGGATTATGTTAAGATGGAAGGGCTTGTGGTACAGCAGGCACAAGGTGATCTCTGGCTGTACCACTCTGGAATTCCAAAGAGAGACCTAAGTTAAAGATAGGAACTAAAGAGTCATCAGAGTAGTAATCAAAACACGGGCATTAATGGGACAAGTGAGAAGAACTGCAGAATGAGAAAAAAGGTTAGGATAGAGCCATCCAGAAAGCCATCATTGAGAAGACTCACTTTCCAGTCATTTAAAAGAAAAACACTTTTGGAAGAAATTTAGCACCTTCTTGAAATAAAATTTCTCTTGACCAAATTTTAAAATATTACCATCAATAAGAAGA
The DNA here is from genome assembly GCF_905146905.1 of Nyctereutes procyonoides. Taxonomy (NCBI): domain Eukaryota; kingdom Metazoa; phylum Chordata; class Mammalia; order Carnivora; family Canidae; genus Nyctereutes; species Nyctereutes procyonoides. The sequence goes on along the minus strand of NW_026575036.1, from coordinate 24,529,436 downwards.
TTTAAAAAAAAGAAGCCTACACCTCCTTGGCCCTAAATGAATCTGTAATGTTTTATTTGTTTTTTTTTTTAAATCCAAAGCATGCAAGCTATTAACATTTGGTGAAGTCTAGGGGTGCATACATAGGTGCTTGTTACATGTCTCTGTAATTTTTGTACGAATGACATGTTTCATAATTAAACAAACAGTAACAATAAAATATTCCAGGAACTAAAGACTAAATCAGGCCAGAAAATTAAATGCCAGAATCAGTTAAGGGAAAAATAAAGGATTAGAGATATGGCCAAGGTGTCACTTGGCCCCAGTAGGCAAGGTTTAGGCCCTACCTAAGAAGATGTGCTCTAAAAGACTTTGCTGACATATTTTGTAAGAATTTCCAACATTATAGAGACCATAATGAATAAAATCTTGGCTTTATTTATATTTCAGGATAATGAGAAGCAAGAAGTTGGTCAATATTATTTGTGCTGGCTGTACATAAAAGTCATTAGTCTGGTTTAATGAATTGACGGTATCTTTGTGAGCCCTCTATACACGAGAATATACTCAAAATTTGGAAACGAACAATGTCTGAAACAAGACTAGTGATCTTGTTGGTGTCTAATCAGAAATGACTTTGGTATTATAACAGGACAATGAATCCACTGCCTGCCTCCCCAGTACTACCTATTACCACAACCACCACCAACCCTTCCTCTCCACTACCCCCAAGAATGGGTGAGGAAAGAATATAGAAGAATATCATCTTTAAAAACGTACTCTGGCCCTTATATTAAGGGATACATGCCCCAGTGATGGACCTTTTCTCACAAGTACCTAGAAGAATACAAACTCTATTGTTTTGAGAAACTATTCCTGAGAGATGTGGGGACAATTAGAAAAAGAAAGGGGCATAGCTGTAACTCACAAGAGTGGTATATGGAGTGCCAAACCCAGTCCTGATTTTTCTACTGTACTGCAGGTTTGCCAACCCCACCTTGGACCATCCTGTTGGACTCATCCTTATGGTGTTCCTCTAGTAGTAAGTAACTTAGACTTAGGGAAATGGTTAATAATGACTGGGTCCCCTGGACTACCTGTTGGGGAAAGGGAAGGGCTCTAGGGGAAGGGCAATCCCTGGAGTACTGAAGGGACAGCTGTACCATGAGGGTTTGAAGAAGGAAGCCCTTCTCCATGGTTCATAGGCCTGAGATAGAAGGTCTGTTATTCATGGAGTGATGACTATGAAAGGCTTAATTACTTAAGGAATCTTTTATTAGGTTCCAAAAAAATCATAATTAGCATATAGTTGCTTTTCCCTTATATGCTGTAGTTCCTTTATATTTTCATCAAACTTCCAGCAAAATCTGATGAACCCACATAACTGTGTGTAATGAATTGTAGAGAGTAAAAAAGAACAGGCTCAATAGGGAAGGATTCCTTCACTTTTTATAGTGGGTTGAATAGTGTCCTCCGATAATTCATGCCACCCTGAAACTTCAGAATGTGATCATTTGGAATAAACCTTTGTGGATATAACTACGGCAAAGATCTCTAGTTTAGATTATCCTGGATAGGGTGTGCCCTAAATCCAGTGACTAAGTGTCCTTTATAAGAGACAGAAAGGAAGAAAACATAGAGATGAAAAAAAAAAAGACCATGTGAAGACAGAGACAGAGATTAGGGAGACCCATTAACCAAAGAATGTAAAGGACTGCCTGCAGTCGTCAGAAGCTAGGAGAGGAGCATGGAATTCATTTCAGAAGGAACGAGCCCTGCCAAAACCTTGACGTCAGACCTCTAGCCTCCTGAACTGTGAAAGAATAAATTCGTTGTTTTAAGCTGCCTGGTATGAGACAGGTTGTCACAACAGCCCTAGCAAACTAGCTCATCTCCACAAATGCCCTTGTGAGGGTGGCAACATTTCTTTGACAGGGACTGGAATCCTTCAATTGGGAGCTGTAAAGAGCAGTAAAGTAGACAGTGGCCTGCAACCAAGAGCTCAGAAACAGAGTGGAATATGAGAAGTCAAGTAGACTGCTTAGAAATTGACATAAGTCATGGCGCCTGGGTAGCTTAGTCAATCGAGCATCTGACTCTTGATTTTGGCTCAAGTGATGGTCTCAGGGTTGTCAGGTTGAGCCCCACCGAGCTCTATGCTCACCAGGGAGTCTGCTTGGGATTCTCTCTCTCTTGTTCCCTCTGCACCACCCCCATCCCATGTCTGTTCTCTCTCTGAATAAATAAAATCAGAAAGAAAGAAAGAAAGAAAGAAAGAAAGAAAGAAAGAAAGAAAGAAAGAGAGAAATTTTTTTTTAATTTTATAAATTAATTTTTATTGGTGTTCAATTTACCAACATACAGAATAACACCCAGTGCTCATCCCGTCAAGTGTACCCCTCAGTGCCCGTCACCCATTCACCCCCACCCCCCGCCCTCCTTCCCCTCCACCACCCCTAGTTCATTTCCCAGAGTTAGAAGTCTTTATGTTCTGTCTCCCTTTCTGATATTTCTCACACATTTCTTCTCCCTTCCCTTATATTTCCTTTCACTATTATTCATATTCCCCAAATGAATGAGAACATACACTGTCCTTCTCCGGTTACTGTGGCCAAGTTCAAAAAGGGTGTTGCCTGAGTTCTCCTCTGGGATTTTGATGGAATCTTGTCTCACATTTAGATCTTTCATCCATTTTGAGTTTATCTTTGTGTATGGTACAAGAGAGTGGTCTAGTTTCATTCTTCTGCATGTGGATGTCCAATTTTCCCAGCACCATTTATTGAAGAGACTGTCTTTCTTCCAGTGGATCGTCTTTCCTCCTTTATCGTATATTAGTTGACCATAAAGTTCAGGGTCCACTTCTGGGTTCTCTATTCTGTTCCATTGATCTATATGTCTGTTTTTGTGCCAGTACCACACTGTCTTGATGAACACAGCTTTGTAGTACAACCTGAAATCTGGCATTGTGATGCCCCCAGATATGGTTTTCTTTTTTAAAATTCCCCTGGCTGTTTGGGGTCTTTTCTGATTCCACACAAATCTTAAAATAATTTGTTCTAAGTCTCTGAAGAAAGTCCATGGTATTTTGATAGGGATTGCATTATACGTGTAAATTGCCCTGGGTAACATTGACATTTTCACAATATTAATTCTGCCAATCCATGAGCATGGAATATTTTTCCATCTCTTTGTGTCTTCCTCAATTTCTTTCAGAAGTGTTCTATAGTTTTTAGGGTATATTTTGAGAACCATTTGAATGGTAAATGGTTCTCCAACCTTTTATTTTCAGGTTGTAGGTGTCCTTCTGTCTAAAATGAGTCTCTTGAAGACAGCAAATAGATGGGTCCTGCTTTTTTATCCAGTCTGAAACCCTGCGCCTTTTGATGGGGTCATTAAGCCCATTCACGTTCAGAGTTACTATTGACAGATATGAGTTTAGTGTCATCATGATATCTATTTAGTCCTTGTTTTTGTGGATTGTTCCACTGAACTTCTTCTTAAAGGGGAGTTTTAAAAGTCCCCCTTAAAATTTCTTGCAGAGCTGGTTTGGAGGTCACATATTCTTTCAGTTCCTGCCTGTCTTGGAAGCTCTTTATCTCTCCTTCCACTTTGAATGAGAGCCTTGCTGGATAAAGTATTCTTGGTTGCATGTTCTTCTCATTTAGGACCCTGAATATATCCTGCCAGCCCTTTCTGGCCTGCCACGTCTCTGTGGAGAGGTCTGCTGTTACCCTAATATTCCTCCCCATGAAAGTCAGGGACTTCTTGTCGAAAGAGAGAAATTGACCTAAGTTAAGTCCTCCCACTTCCCCAACAATGCTACTAGAAGGAAGTAATCCAAAGGGAGAGGGAAAACTGATGCTTGAGTTTCAATAGAATTCCCCTTCAGGTACAGGAGTGTCACTGATGTCCTCTTCTCTTCCTGTCTTCATCTAATGGCCTTCAGACTTCATGGCAGCAGAGTCATACATCTCACCTGTGTCCACATTCATATTGTGTTGAAGATTATACATAACTTGGGATAAAGCAAGCTTAAATTTCAGTTAAGGTCATACAAAACTTCTCGGGTACTGGCAGAAAATGAGCTATCAGGTAAAGTGCTGTTCTTCTGACTTATAACAATAAAACGGCTTTATTGAGATATAATTCTCATACCATGCAATTCACTTCAAGTGTACAATTTAATGGTGTATACTCACATACTTGTACAGCAGTTACCGCAATCCACTTGAGAACATTTTCATCATCCCCAAAAGACACCTCATACCCATTAGCAGTGACTCACATTTTCTTTGCACATTCTTAACCCCGACCCCCATCCACAACTGTTCCCTCACTCACTTTCTCTCCTTTCTGGATGTGGATGTCAAAGCACATAGCCCTGAGAGTAGTTGGCAGCCACCCTTAAGAAGGCGGCTTTAGTATAAAGCTCCTACTGCAGGATGCAACACAGAGACATAGAAAGAAAACCATGATATCACTAAGCTGCTGAATCACACCAGCCCTGAAGTCGACCCTACCTTCTAGATTTTAAAATCATAGAGCAAATAGGGGCCTTTATTATTTAAGCAAACCTGTAAAGTTGCATTTTCTGTTACTTGTAGCTGAAAGCATCTTTGCTGATACAATGACTCATGATGGAAAGGGACAAAGCATAGTAAAAAAAAGACCTAGGATTTGGATTTTGGTTTCTTGTTTGGCAACTATTTCTGATTGTCTGCCAAGGGCCACACCCTTCCACATGCATACTCTGGCCACTTACTATCAGTGTGACAGTAGGTGAAATTACCCCTTTGTACCTCTGCTTCTTCATCTCTAAAGGAAGGGATAATGGGAATAGAGGGAACAGACTTAGTTATTTCTATGAGCCTCTTCCTGCTCTGATGTGTAGACTTTATTTTAAAAATGAGTAAGATCCCTCTAACATTAATTCACTCATCCATTCATTAACTGAAAATAATTGGAAATCTGCAATGGACTGAGATCAAAAGGATAAATAAGGCATGCTCCCTGATGCTAATGAGCCCAGAGTTATTAGGGAGCTAGATATATAAGCAACTTACTATAATGAGTGCCATGAGCGATGCTGAGGATGTAGGTCACAAAGCGTAGCGGTGACTCCAAAGGGAGTGTGGCTCAGGAAGGGTTTCAAAGAGGAAAATCCAACTGGAGCTGAGTCCTCCCAATGCCTAACAAGTTTAGAGGCAGGTGGTGGGAAAGAGAGCAAATTATCTTTATTTGTGTAAATAATATATTTAATATGAATATATTATATGAACATATCTAATAAGAATACAGGAAAGAGAATAGATTTATAGAGTATTAGCTGCAAATGCAAATGTGAGAAAGTAATAGTAATCAATGACAGCAATCAGAACAATAATATTAAAATCTAATGTTTACTGAGTATTTACTACATCAGGCACGATTTTGTTCCATTTTAGGTTTTTGTCTTTCCACCCTCGCACAACCCAATGAGGTACACCATTACGATCTCTCTCTTTTTTTTTTACCATCTCAATTTTATCAAGGAAGCACGGGGCAGTAAAAATGGCTTGCTAAGGTAGTAAATGGTGGAACCAAGCTACGCCCCAGATGGGTTACCCAGAGCCACTGCAGGAGACAGCTGCTCAGAATCCAGTGAGACGCTGTATTGGAAGATTCTTTTCAGACTCATAAGGTGTATTTGATCTAACAACCAACGAAGGGAGAGTAGGTATGTCAAGTATTTAAAAATAGTTGAGATGTGATGGGGTACATAATGTTAAAAGGATGATACCAAAGACGTAGTCATGGGATGAAAGAGGCAGTGATGAGTTCCCCTGGTGGAGTCTGCTGTGTGGACCTTGTAATATGGGACAGTAGAGCTCTTATCTCACAGGGCAGCATCAGGACAAGGTGAACAGCGTGGAAAATGTCCTGGTGCCCAACTCATAGTAAACAGCCAATAAACAAATGTAAATATACATAAGTTCTTGTCTGGGGATGCTATTCAGTGAAATCAGCAGATTTAACTAAAGAAGGTACAGGAAAAGCATTTGGGGAAGGACATAGTGCTCCCCGGAGACAGTTTCATTACTACTACAACTGATTAAGCAGCATTTACAAACTAGGAAACTTATTTTCTACGGGTGTTCTTTCACCTTATTTATCAACAGAACCAAGTCTCTCTCTTTTTAAGATTTAAGAGAGACAGAGAGCGAGCGAGTAGAGAGGGACAGAGGGAAAGGGAGAAAGAGTCCCACTGAGGGATGAGGGGCTCCATCCCATGACCCTGAGCCCATGACCTGAATCCAAACCAAGAGTCACACACTAACTGACTAAGTCATCCAGGCTCTCCGCAAGTCTCTTTTTTTTTGCCATCATATTGTCTTTCTCATTCTAACTTGGCAATCACTAAGTGTAGTGACAAGGTTTTCTCTGATGTAGTTCCATTGCCAACTCACTAAGAAATCAACAAACTGTACCTGAACTATTTTAAATAAATCTGTTTGATGAAGACACATTCCAGTAAGCGCCCCTCAAGAAGCAAGAAAAATTATCCCTCTGAACTATAACTGAAACTCTATGTTTCTGCAGAGAAATATTTGTTCTGTAGAACTGTAGGCTAACGGAAGAGCTTCCTCTAGATTCTCTGTCAACCTTCATCGGTCAGCAAGACCATGCTGCCTTTAATCCCCATCTCTCATGATCATTTGAGACTCAGGTGTTACCGACTGACTGTGTCTCCCCAAAAGTCATGTGTTGAAATCCTAACTCACAATGTGAAGATAATTACCTCTGGCAGGTGATCAGGTCATGATAGCGGAGACCTCACAAATGGGATTAATGTCCTTATAAAAGGGATCTGAGAGAGGTCACAGGCCCTCTTTCTGCCATAACATATCCCACAGAGAAATTGGCAGTCTGCAACCAGAAGAGGGGTCTCCCCAGAACCCAGCCATGCTAGCACCTTGACCTCAGACTACAGATCTCAGAAATAAATTCCTGTTGTTAACGGGCCACCCAGTCTGTGGCATTTTAGTACAGAAGCCCGCATTAAGGCATCAGGTAAGGACATCTCCTCTCCCTCCCTCCAGCCTCAGGTGAAGTTCCATGTCTGGCTCTGGGTGGCCACATTATACTTAACACATGTCTGTCCCTGCACTAACCCCCCTTCATTAAATTGTGAGCTCCTTCCTCATGCTGATACTCTGGTCATGGTAGAGAGAAGACAGATGTTTGAGAAATAGTCACTGAATGCATAAAAACTTCAACTTTGCACTTGGCTGAAAAATGAAGTAAAGGGGAACTATCTCATTGAGTTGCTCAGACTCTTCCTTCCCCCCACCCCACACATATTAGTGTTATCATTAATACCTCCATGAGCACCGTCATGCAGGAATTTGAGGTGACTACTTGGAACTGCCATCTCCGCATTGTTGAGGCATCATTCACCATAAGGGCCAGGCACTCAGGTAAAGATGTTCCTGATAGAGCTGATCTCCAGATTTCTTGTCAGAGACCGCATGAGAGGGGCAGAGAGAGGGGGAGAAATCCTACAGACTGTGGATTCTGGTGTGTTTTGTAAGAAGAGCCCACAGAGTGTTGGGTTGGGTTTTTTTTAATTTTTTAAAAAGATTTTATTTATTTATTCATGAGAGACACAGAGAGAGAGGGAAAGACACGGGCAGAGGGAGAAGAGGGCTCTCTGTGGGGAGCCTGATGTGGGACTTGATCCCAGGGCCCCTGTATCACACCCTGAGCCTAAGGTAGACGCTCAACCACTGAGCCACCCAGGCATCCCGAGTGCTCTGTTTTTTGTGGCTCCAGTGGCCATGAGTCTTGTCGTTTTGTTCACTGCAGGGCACAGCTGTGCCTACCCTTTAGTGCAGGAGGATAGGGCCTGGGTGTGGACAACAGTGAACATTCAGGGAGATGCCGTAGGAGGGTCTGCCCCTGATGGGCACAGAGAGCCAGAAAGTGAGATCTCAGGTACTAGGGGGCCAAGGAGACCCCAAGGACATCCAATGTGAAGCCAGGACAGTGGAACAGGCTCTTCCCGCCCTCCTTCTTCAATCTGAGGCACCCCTGGTCCTGCTTTTAACACTAGGGTCCCAGAGAGGAAGGGAGGGCAACTCTCTCTCCCAGACTTGGGACTTGGTGGTCTCAGTTTCCTAATGGGAAGACCTTTCTCTCTCAATTTTAGACAGATCACAGCCCCACAAGTGTCCCAATTACGGTGTCAGTTAAGTTGCTAGTTACCATACTGGTGTGTCAGGTGGTAATAGGCAGGCATGGGACCCATTCCGTATGACTTTAAATGAAATTTTAATATCAGATCTTTGTATGTGTTTCCCACAGCAGGAAAAACAGATGATTTGCCAGAAGGACAAAAGTTAGTTAACAAATCATTAGCATCATAAGCACTTCTAATATTCTTCCTTCTTTCCCTACCTCACACAGAGGTAAAAATAACACTTGCCTATAAGCAATTTTTGCCTCAAAGATCATAGGAATGAGAGACAATACTCTCATTGACATGACAATACAGTGTCATATGGACACTGAAACACAATGAATTCAATCCTTGGTAGTTGTCCTAAAAGCTTATTAAAAACATGATTATTTTCTCCTGTGCTAGAGCAAATCCCGAGTGTGGGTTTAGCAATTGATAAAGTCACACTTTGGGCTTGGTTGCTATCAATCTAGAAACTTCCAGGTCCCAGTTCCTTCTCCCACCCTACCCCACTAATCATTTCCTGCCAGTAACATATGTGGGCATGGCTTTTATGGCTGGCGGGCAAGAGGCTGAGCTAAAGGAGGAGGAGGAGGATGCTGGGGCTGGTGTGGCCTCTGCTTCCTGCCCAGGGCCCAAGGAATAGAGAAGTCCCTTCTTTCCACCACCACCCAACCCATCCGGGCCCTGACAGACACATGGGCATTCTGGAGACCACACTATGAGTGTGGGCCAGGATGTCCTCTGAGCTTTTCCAAGTGGCTCCTTGGATAGCTGTGGTGGAATGGGTGCCGGAGGAGGAAAGGAGGAACAGGGTGTTGACTGCGACAGACTACAGTGATTGGTGTGTGGAAATGTGTGAGGTGTCCCCTTTGGACATACTTGGAGGTAACTGGGGCACTTTGAGAGGAAAGGAACCAGCTCCTTCTGTTACTTTGATAGGAGATATATATATATATGTATACATATGTATATATTGTATATGTGCATTTATGCATACAGTGCATAATATATGTACAAATGTGTATGTGTATATATGTAACATATCATGTAAATAACATAATGTTATGTAACACATGTTATAAAATATTATATATTATAGTACATATTATACATTATATATCATATAGTATTATTTAACCTCTACTAAATTTACGCTTATATGGTGTACATATGATACCGTGTCTTAGGATAGATAGGCAATAAATATCTATGAATGAAAAATATCATTTGGGGGATGCTAAAATTCTGTCCAATGTCTTTATACATTAGACATGCAGAAGAGACAATGGATGAGTTTATCCTTTTGCTTAATTTCACATTTACTTTTATTATTTTTAAAAGATTTTATTTATTTATTCATGAGAGACACACAGAGAGAGAGAGAGGCAAAGACACAGGCAGAAGGAGAAGCAGGCTCCATGCAGGGAGCCCGACTTGGGACTGGATCCTGGGACTCGATCCGGGACTCTGGGATCATGCCCTGAGCCAAAGGCAGACGCTCAACCGCTAAGTCACGCAGGCGTCCCTTAATTTCACATTTTAAAAACTCGTTATTTAGTCTAAATCCCATAACACAAATTACTGACAAAATTATTTTTTTAAAAAGCACCCCCAGAATGGCATTGTTCTAATGTCTACTTGTATACTTAGTTATGTACTGTCCTTCACATTCTTTTTTCATTCCTTTTTGTTATTGAAATGGGCAAAAGTTTTGTAAATTAATTTTATTGGCTGTATAAAGCAGCTGCTCTTTATAAGTGAAAGTAGAAATGACAGCTTTTTTTTTTTTTTGTAACTCCTCAGGGTTCTGTTTTCTTATAATTATTTTCTCATAGGACTGAAACATGAAAAGGTGGCATTCTAGAATGTTTACCCCAGAGTTCAGGGCCATGACTTTCTCGCAGCGGTTAGGGTGCTGTGGCCACCTCCTCTGTACCTTGGCTTTACCAGCACAGCAGGGCCGTCGAGTGCTACCCCTCTTTGGGCTTACGCCTCCCCTTACTCATGGTGGCCCTTTGACTTCCACCTGCAGAAGCCATTTCAGCTCAGTTCAGAGGAACCCTGTATTCAGAGACTCCACCCCGAGTCACTGCTGTACCCAGAGTTCATAGCAAGTTGCTATATTTTTTTCTTCCATCTAAATTCTTCTTTGGGAATCAGCCTTGGACCCTGGCCTCCTTGGAGAGACTGGTGTCCCCCCCAATTCCAGGGTCCTTCTGCTGAGAGAATCCATGACCAAAGTATCTCCTGAATCCCCCAAATCAGGCCTCTCTCCACCCTCCCCATGGCACCGCTTAGAATTTCCTCCTCAGCTACTCCCCTTCCACAGACCCCTTGTTCTTCCACACTATGGTGAGTTGTCCCCAGACCCTTTAGGTACTGTATTTGGTCATCTGGACCTGTCACCTTCCCAACAGAGCCCTCAAATCTGTCTCCTCGGTGGTGAGCCTGGTCTATAACCTCAGTAGCAGCACGATCCACTTGAGGGATATCTTAAATATGGACGAACTTGTTAAAATTAGATTCCTACCCATTCCTGAGCTTCTGATTCAACAGACCTGGGGTAGGATTTGGACATTTTTCACAAGTGTCCTGTAGAACTCTTACTCAGGTGGCCATGCAAACTATTGATCTGGTCCCAGGCCCCATGCCAGGTGGCCCCATCCTGCTGTAGTTCACGGACCAGTATTCTGGAGCAAGCAACATCCATGAAATTCATATGGACACTGAAACACAATGAATTCAATCTGTTTGGAGCCTAAATCACTCTCTGACACTAAGCTATGGTCCCAGGAAAGGGAGAGAGCTGGCCTTCCAAATAGACATGCTCCAACCTGGTATAATTTCAGGCATTTCAGGAGATAGTACAATTGTCAAACTTGGCCACACCTTAACACGACCTGAGGTATGTGGTTAAAATATAGAAGCAAAGGCCACAGCCCAACATTACTGAATCAACTTCTCCAGAATGGAGTCTGAGAGTTTCTATTTTACTCTGTGCTCTAGATAAATCTGGTACAAACCTCTGCACAGACCTGTCAGCGATCTGGGACCATAGGGACACAGAACATTCCTTTCTGGTATCTGAAATTCAAATTTAGAGGTCCTAGGCCCTTTGGCCTAAAGATTGTTTTATTATTCTGTTAATATTAAACATCATTAAGAAAGAAGCCTGCTTCAAGTGCCAGAGAAAAGGAATAATAACATTAAACACTACCATGCTGCTTTTGGGAAGGTATGGAGATATGTTCCTACCATGTCCCAACCAGAACTACGAGGCTGCTTAGTTCTTCATTTCCCCCATACGTGTTCCTCATGGGGAGGAACTTTCCACCCCACACCAACGGTTACTCTCATTTATATGAATTATTTTTGTATGTATGACCCCTCCACTAGTTTGCACATTTTCAAAAACAGAGAATGTCTAATTTGTTTGTCTCTTAGACCTTATCCAGCATAGAAGTGTTCAGTAAATCGTTGCTTAATAAACAGAAGAAAGTACTTTAAATTCTCACATCTCAAAGCCAGCGGGTTTATCAGGCCTGTCCTCTGAGCAGGCTTTGATATGGAGAAGGATGAGAAGGTGAGAGCCCTGCCTCGCCACCCCACCACCCCCACCACACACACACCAGCACACACATACCTTTCGTGGGGCAAGAGAAAGTGGAAGATATATGAGACAGATGCCAAACATTCATCTTTTGAGCCAAGGTCAGCTCCAGAAAGGATGATGCCTCTGAAGGCTGCCATAACAGCTCTTTTCAGGGTTTGCTTTGCAAGGAAGCAGCTCTGTGGGTTTTGCTTAGGTGGTACCTAAAGGCCCTAAACATTCAGTTGCTGATATTTAAATAAGAACAAGCTTCTGATAAATGAGAGAAGGGGCAGTAAGTTTTGATGGGCTCTCCCGAGATTAAGACACTACACCAAGAAGCAAAGTAGGGAGTTTAACTTCCTATTTGGACAGAATATACTTTCTTGCCACTTAAGAGATAGGAAATAGGACAGTGGGCTGACATAAAGGGACCAGGGGGCAGTCAAAGGAGAATTTGAACAGTGTGCCAAAGTCACATTCTATCCAATTCACTCTTCTTCTTCTGTCTAAGGCCGATCTGAAGAGGGGTGTGCTTTGGTAAAGAATAGGGACCCTATGTAGTGGGATATGTTTAATTTTAAGTGAGAACAAGGGTACAAATAAGCTTCTGAACAGAAGACTTGGTTTGATGAGGAGACTTGGAATTTATATTTGGAAACCAAATGTCATGATCACAATGACGAACTTACATATTAGCACATGGGTACATTTAGTCGGTAGGATTTTCCCTTTATGTTATAAGTTAAGTTGCTAGCATAAAAATTGGTTACATTAAAAAACACAAAACTCTTATGAATCCAGGAGTCGGTCACAAGAAAAATCCTGGGAAGACCATAAGTACATGGAGGTTAAATAGCGTGCTACTAAACAATGAATGGGTCAAGCAGAAAATAAAAGAAAATACGTGGAAACAAATGAAAATGAAAACATAATGGTCTTAAACTTTTGGGATGCAGTAAAAGCAGTTCTAAGAGGAAAGATTCCAGCAATGTAGGCCTACCTCGAGAAGCAAGAAAAATCTCAAATAAACAACCTAACCTTGCACCTAAAGGAGCTAGAAAAAAAACAACAAATAAAATGTAAAGCCAGCAGAAGGAAGGAAATTATAAAGATTAGAGCAGAAATAAATGATACAGAAACTAAAAACAACAACAACAACAACAACAATAGAATAGATCAATGAAACCAGAAGGTGGTTCTTTGAAAAAAAAAATCAATAACATTGATAAACATGTAGCCAGGCTTATCAAGAAAAAAAGAGGGAGGACTCAAATAAAGCTACAAATGAAGAGGAGAAATGACAATCAACACCACAGAAATAGTCAAAGAGAATTATATGAAAACTTACATGCCATCAAACTAGACATCCAAGGAGAAACAGATAAATTTCTAGAAACAAATAATCTACCAAAACTGCAACAGGAAGAAATAGAAAATTTGAACAGACTGATAACCAGGAAAGAAATTGAGTCAGTAATCAAAAAACGCCTCCAAAAAACAAAAGTTCACAGCCAGGTGGCTTCACAAATAAATTCTACCAAATATTTAAAGAGTGAATACCTATTCTTCTAAAACTATTCAAAAAATACAAGAAAATTGTATTTTTATTAGAAAATACATTGAGAAAATATTTTCTCAAGAAAATACAAGAAAGAAAATTTCCAAATTCATTCTATGAGGACAGCATTACTCTGATACCAAAATCAGATAAAGGCACCACTAAAAAAAGAGAACTATAGATCAATATTCCTGATAAACATAGATGAAAAAATTATCAACAAAATACTAGCAAACTGAAATCACCAGTACATTAAAAAAAAATCATTCACCACGATCCAGTGGAATTTAATTCCCAGGATGCAAGTGTGGTTCAATATTCACAAATCAATCAATGTGATACATTACATCAAGAAGAGAAAGGATAAGAACCATATGATTATGTCCATAGATGCAGAAAAAGCACTTGAAAAAGTACAACATATTTGATAAAGGGTTAGTATCCAAAATCTATAAAGAAGTTATAAAACTCAACACCCAATAAAACCAAATACTCCAATTAAAAAAATGGGCAGAAGACAAAAATAGACATTTTCCTAAAGAAGACATCCAGATGGCCAACAGACACATGAAAAGATGCTCAACGTCACTCATCATCAGGGAAGTACAAATCAAAACCACAATGAGGGGTGCCTGGGTGGCTCAGTCAGTTAAGCCTCTGCCTTTGGCTCAGGTCACAATCCCAGGGTTGTGGGATTGAACTCCTGCTCCCTGCTCAGCGGGGAGTCGGCTACTCCCTCTGCCCCTCCCTGCCTCCCCCTGCTCATGCTCTCTCTCATTCTATCAAAATTAATTAATTCATTATTTAAAAACCCACTATGAACTACCACCTCATTTCAATCAGAATAGCTACAATCAACACAAGAAACAGCAGGTGTTGGAGAGGATGCAGAAATGGGGAGCCCTCTCACACTGTTGGTGGGAATGCAAACTGGTGCAGCCCCTCTGGACAACAGTATGGAGGTTCCTCAAAAAGTTAAAAATAAAACTAACCTACAATCCAGTAATTGCACTACTGGGTATTTACTCAAAGAATATAAGAACATTAATTCAAAGGGATACATGCACCCCTATGTTTATAATAGCATTGTTTACGATAGCCGAGGTATGGAAGCAGCCCCAGTGTCCATCATCTGGGGAATGGATAAAGAAGAAGTGGTGTGTGTGTGTGTGTGTGTGTGTGTGTGTGTGTGTGTGTAATGGAATATTATTCATCCAAAAAAAAGAATGAAATCTTGCCATTTGCAATAATATGGGTGGAGCTAGGGAGCATAATGCTAAACAAAATGAGCCAGAGAAAGACAAATACCCACATGACCTCACTAATATGTGGGATTTAAGAAACAAAACAAATAAGCAAAGGGGAAAAATAAGAGTCGGACATTTCAAGAAAGACTCAATTATAGAGAACAAACTGATGGTTATCCGAGGGAAGGTAAGCGGGAGGATGGGTTAAACAGGTGGTGGGGATTAAGGAGTAAAGCAAAACAAAACGAAACAAAACCCCCAAAACTCAGAACCTGGGATTGAGGTGTGACTTTGTCCTTTACACATTAAATATTGCAGAATATTGCAACACATCTTTCCTAACGTACTACATGCTGCAATATGTCAACATAAGTTTAAGTAGAAATGCAGGGACTGACTGTAAATCTCACTTCCAAACTGACTTTACCATTTTTGTTTGTTTTTTTTTTAATATTTTTTTTAAATTTTTATTTATTTATGATAGTCACAGAGAGAGAAAGCGAGAGAGGCAGAGACATAGGCAGAGGGAGAAGCAGGCTCCATGCACCGGGAGCCCGACGTGGGATTCGATCCTGGGTCTCCAGGATCGCGCCCCGGGCCAAAGGCAGGCGCCAAACCACTGCGCCACCCAGGGATCCCCCATTTTTGTTTGTTTAAGGTTCAAAGGAACCTGTGTTTCATGTACCATATCTTTCTCTAAATGGAGGTCCTCAGTGTCCCATGCTTGAGGCTGATTCCTTATTACCACCCCCACCCCACCCCCCATTTTACAGTCAGGCTTTTCACAAGAACCAGAACCTTTTTTGCTCCTGAACTCATCAAAAAGATTCCATCAACCTGGATCTTTCCTTCCGGACAGCAAAGGGAGTAGCCACTGACAACTAACATTCCATGATGTTTACTGCGGTGTGGCTGGCCTGAAGCAGGACAGAAAAATGATCAAAAGCACCATAGTGAGTGGGATGAGAAGCTCTATTATTCTTAAAGAATCAAGCAAAAGGAAAAGTAACTCTGGTTATGTCTAGGTGAATAAAGCACGTCTCTGTGAGATATGTGGATTCACAGAGGACCAAGTAATAGGCCAGCCAGTCCTTGGCTCTTGCTGGCAGGGAGACCAGAACCAGAATCAGAATCCCACATTTACCTTATTTGGGAGATCAGAGCATGTCTGCCTTGGAGAGAAGTCCTTCTTGCTACTTGAGATGGCTCTGCCCCTCCACCGTCTCAGGAGCACCAGCTCCAACACTGGCATGGCCTTCCCATGGGCATGAAAATGCTAAAGTCACTACTGTCTTAAGAAACAAAAACTTTCCTCAAACTCATCCTCAAGAGTCATTTCCTCAGGCAAGTCTTTCTGTGGGCCCAGTGCATCCTTCCTTCATTGTAGTCTTTGTCATTTTACATATATTTGTATCACACTTTGATTAAAATAGCTTCTCTCCCCAAATTATACACGCCATGAGGACAGGGATCGTGTTTGTTCTGTTTCTGGCACCTAGCTTTAAGGGGGAACCCAATAAGTGTAATTAAATCAGAAGATGAGTAGCTACGGACAGGACTGGGTTTTCTGAGGGAGGAGATGGGGTCACCAGGCTTGAATGGAGGGCTACCTGTGGGTAAGCAGAGTCCAGAGGGGAGGAATATTGCAAGTGAAGGTAGCGTTCAGGAGGCTTTGCGTCAGAGCCTTCCTCTCTACAGTCGAATTAGCCATGATTTCAACCTTCAAACTTCCACTTTGGAATCACCTTCTGAGATGTGCCTTACTCTTCAGAATTTAACGTACCTACGTAGTCCTGGGGAGGGGGGTGCTGTTGAGGGCTGACCAGGTAGTATTGCCACAAAAGAGAAGGGCCCAGACCTGCTTTGCTGAGAGGCTCATCAGAGAAGGAACTGGAAAAGCACTGCCCTGGGAAGAATAGAAGACAGAATTACCCCTTGCATGGAGTGAGACAGACGATGATCTCAGTAAGACTCCACTTCTCCAATGTCCCATATAGTTAGGAAATGAATGAAGTCACATAGCCTCCCAGTAACACCAGGTTACAGTTTTAAGACCAGAGAGTTCCAAAGTCATCTTCACAGTAGTATTTTAACCTGAAATTCTCCGTTTGGTAAAAGTCCAGTCTTCAAATTATTACTCAACTTTTCAACCTCTTGAAAAACAGGGAAACACCAGTTGATTTACCCATCCGTTCATTTATTTATTCAGCAAATACATCTTGACAAAACAGCCACAGAACTTACAGTCTCAAGAGGTATCAGGCAAACAAGTGATTATACAATGAGAAAGAATGAAGCAAAAATACAGCATTGGGACAGCCAGATGCTAGAGGACAGTGCACAAGGGAGCGTGCAATTCTGACCTCTTCCACACCTCTCTCTCCTACATTTGAAGACGGGAAGCGAAGGGCTTCCATGGAACTTTGCAAGTTTTATTTTGTCTTATTTTGGATTTAGTCTTCTGAAAATTAGGAAGTAGATTCATAATTGTTTCCTGTCCTCCATCTCTTCAGAGGTCAAATAGGAAACTGAGGCTTTGTAGTGGTAGCAAGGGAATAAAAGAACACCCAGAAGCTAGTCATTTGTAGAATGTAGATCACACAGGATGCAAGGATCAAATAGTCTGCCCTCTTGTACTAGGGATGAGGAAACAGGCCCAGGGGGACAGGGTTCTGGGGTAATTATAAGAATTTTTCACTAACATGGGATCCCTGGGTGGCGCAGCGGTTTGGCGCCTGCCTTTGGCCCAGGGCGCGATCCTGGAGACCTGGGATCGAATCCCATGTCGGGCTCTCAGTGCATGGAGCCTGCTTCTCCCTCTGCCTGTGTCTCTGCCTCTCTCTCTCTCTCTCTCTCTCTCTCTCTCTCTCTCTCTCTGTGACTATCATAAATTAAAAAAAAATTAAAAAAAAAGAAATTTTCACTAACAAATGATGTGACTACTATCAGCATTTTCCATTTGAAAAGGATATGTGGCCTAAGTGACTTAATTAAGCTTTTTTTTAACTTTATATATTTATTCATGAGAGACGGCGGGGGGGGGGAGAGACAGAGACACAGGCAGAGGGAGAAGCAGGCTCCAAGCAGGGAGCCCCACGTGGGACTCGATCCCGGGTCTCCAGGATCACACCCTGGGCTGAAGGCGGCGCTTAACCACTGAGCCCCCCAGGCTGCCCTAATTAAGCTTTTTTAAGCAACTCTATGACTAGGTACAACTGTTATCCTCGAATAACAGATGAGGAAACTGAGGAATAGGGAGGCTAATAATTTGCCTAATTATTATGTAAGCAGTTTTTAGCTAGTAAGTGTCAGAGCTGGAATTCAAACCTAGGATATCTGGTTCTAGAAATCAGAAACCAAGTGTTTAACTTCAAATGGCTGTCTCCTGTACATCTGACATTTGTACAAGTATGTACAATACATTTTTGTACCTATATTTGTACATATAAATGTATTTAACGTGGTAACTGTTATTAAACATGTCTGGCTTTGGGTGATAAGTCTTTTCATTTGATTTATCCAGACAAAGAAAATATGAAGTTAAGATTGACATGAATAAGTTTCTAACTCTTGGAGGAATGTCACAAAGGGTAAAATCTGCTTTTAGAGTAACTTGGTATCATTTTCTGAAAAGCTGTCATGCTACTGTGTTACCTGGCGATGGCAAATTAATGTCAGTCTCTGTTCAAACACCAGTTGTGCAAAGCGCGTCAGAGTAGCAGGTAGCCTGGGAGATTTCATCATTGTCTCTCTGGGCACCACAACTGGAGCTGGCACCTAATCATGATGTCTCTTGACTTAGGAGGAAAACACTAGGGAAAAGATACAGATTATCCTTAGGGATAAATCACAGGTGATTTTATTTAATGACTCAGGAATAGATGGTGTTTGGTACAATTGGCAAATCGTAGGGCATTCTTCACTCACTCACTCACTCACTAACTCACCCACTGGATATAGACGTGCTGAGTACCTAGGGGTCAGGTGCTATAGCAAATGCCAGGAACACAGATAAGAATAATAGAGACTGGCTGCTGAGGGGCCTAAAGTCTAATGTATTATGATGTATTTCCGGAACCCAAATGAGGGCAAGTTTACTCATGGGACAGAATGAGGAGAGCTTTGGGATCTCCTACATCTGAATCCTAATTCAAATTCTGTCTCTTGCAAGCTGCTTAACTCAGTCTGTTTTCTCATCTGAAAAGTAGGGATAAAGCATCCACCTCACAAGGTGGTTGTAAGTACTAAATTCCATGTCCAGAACATGCTGGTTTTCTTTTCCCATCCTTCTTTGAACATCCCTTCCCCACACCATGTCCCCAGCCTGCCAAGGGAAAAGATAACTGGAGTCAAGAAGGGTTTCATTCACTGAGGTGGTGACATTGAGCCAGGGCTTGAAAGATGAGGTTGAAGAAAGGTGAGGTTGACAGGCAGAGTCAGTGGCAAGGGCTTCTAGAAGGTGGGCATGATGCATTCAAAAGCACTAAGGCGCGGAAGACCATGGTGTTGGGGAGTCAGGGGGAAGTGAGTAGTTTAGAATGTGAGCTGTATAGATGGGTATAGTTGATTGCTTCCATGAGTGGCAAGTTGGAAAAGGAGTGTGATGTCTTGGTGAATATGGCCGGTCAGATGCCTGCATATAATGCCATGGCCAGACCAGACCAACAGAAGTTGACTTCCCTGGGGCTGGTGTTGAATGTTGACCACACAGTGCACTTTCTCTTCCCTGAGCTATCCGTGTGTGACACGTGGGCTCAGCTCTCTCTTTTCACCTCCTGGATGGGACCCACAGTCTGGCTCCTGACTCCCCATATTGGACACTAGACTTGGGTCTTCTAAGATCCTAGATCTAGTTTGATATTTTGTTTTGAGATCCAGTTGCTAGTTGTTTCATCATGTGTGAAACTGAAACGGTGAGTGATCTACTCAGGTATCTTTTTCCTAGTACTAGTGAGAAATAGTAGCCCATTTAGAGAACGTAACACTAAAACTCATACCATAAATACAACCCTGGGATTACTCAGTTTCTCACATAAATCAAATTCAAATTCATATAAAATAAAGTCATTATACTGACATTAGAATTTATAGAGGCTCATGCAATTATGATAGATAATTGCTTTTATAATAATTATTTTAAAAAAATCATAATTTTATGGCTAAGCGTGCCATTCAGGGATGGTTACACTGAAGGCAGGAAAACAGTTCTCAGTCTTGGAAAAGAAAATGCTCAGGAGTAAAGGGAGGTGCGCTGTGAGAGACAATGAATTTGAAACCAGTGGTTCATGCTGAGTCTGTCAATTTATTGGTTCTGTGTCTTTGGGACAAACTACCTAAACTCTCTGAGTTTCCTTTCTCATTGAATGGGGAAAACAATAATTTTATGGCTGGCTTATTTTAGTATCAAGGGCCATAATATATATTAAGGTGCTTTGTAACCTACAGCCATTTTACTAGTTAAAATAATTATTAAATGGAGAAATAATCCATGTCAAAAGTCTGCTATCAAAGGAAAAAATTTATACAAATTCTACTAAAATCACTACTATCAAACTACTCAACAATAGTCGGTAAACCAAGGAACTACATACACTGTCATGCAGTGTTAAGTAATAATTGTGTTCCATTTCTTTCATGAAGCATTCATTCATGCTAAAATTTGGTAATGAATATACTCTGGATCATCAGCCCTGAGAGATGTTTCTCCAAAAAGGGCTTATGGTCATGCAAACTCCACCCCAGCTTAGAGCGACTGGTTAAAACCTCTGAGGAATCCCACAATAACTTTGAACACAACGTTTTCCAAACCCTATTGGAGCACAGAAGTCTGTTTTCAAGTATTAGCTTTGGTTCAAAAGAATATATTTGGGGAATATTTTTTCATATGGACTTTTCTTAAAAACAAAAGTATTCATGACAAAACTAATAACCATTCTAGGTTGATGTGATTTTAGAGCCGAGAGCTTTGACGTGTTAATGTGATTTTGTATTAATATTTGTGCTAATGTGTTCATGTAATTTTAGAGCAGAGAGCTTCAGTCAAGCCAGCTTTGTCAAAATGGTAGTAAATGTTATCTGCCCTGTAAGCTTTTTTCTCAATTGCAAACATTTCATTTTCCTCCATCACTAGGCGAGTTTTTAGTACTGTCTGAAAATAGTCAGGAAAACAATGTATCAAGAAATATTCTCCATTTTTCAGAAGGAGAAAATGAGTCACGAAGAACTTAGTGATTTGTCCAAGGTCACATAGCTCGTGGATGGTGGCTCTGACATTCAAACTTGAGCTAATTGGGATCCTGGGTGGCGCAGCGGTTTAGCGCCTGCCTTAGGCCCAGGGCGCGATCCTGGAGACCCAGGATCGAATCCCACGTCGGGCTCCCGGTGCATGGAGCCTGCTTCTCCCTCTGCCTGTGTCTCTGCCTCTCTCTCTCTCTCTCTGTGTGACTATCATAAATAAATAAAAATTAAAAAAAAAACTAAAAAAAATAAAACCTTGAGCTAACTGCTCAGTGAATGATCTGATGATAAATCAGTATGTGTTTTACATCGTGGTCTTGTAGGTGTATTCACGTTGCTGGTTGGGGCTGATTCTCATTGTTTCAAAGACTGGTTTAGAACAGACATTTGAAGATTGTTGGAAAGATTCAACAGAGATGTCACTGGCTCAAGGTTTGGGTGGTAGCAGGGAAGATAAAGGGGGGTCAGTTGCCTCATACTATCCAGACATGGTTTGGAGCTCTGCTTAAACTCTGCTGGGTGTTAGCTACAAAAGATAATACACTTGAACTTTGTTCAGCGCTTCCCTGATTCACAGATGAGTGCAACTCATTTTACCTCAACCCACACCTGACGTTAACAGTTTATATAGATGAGTAACCTATTGGACTCCAGCAAATCAGGCAATGAAACACCCTTTTATATCTTTTCTGGACTAAGATATAGATGCCAAGGACTGATTAAATAAGCAGTTCATTAAAAAGTTGAGCAGTTGCACAGTTAACTAGTGTCTGTCTTAGAATTGCATGATGCCATCCTCATTTGGTTTTCTCTGGAAATGGCTTTTCACTTTAGAAATCTGAGTTTTTACACAGCCATTAGAGACGACAAATAGCCACCATTTGCTTTGATGGGGATGGAACTGGAGGGTATTATGCTGAGTGAAATAAGTCAATCGGAGAAGGACAAACATTATATGGTCTCATTCATTTGGGGAATATTAAAAATAGTGAAAGGGAATAAAGGGGAAAGGAGAAAAATGAGTGGGAACTATCAGAAAGGGAGACAGAACATGAGAGACTCCTAACTCTGGGAAACGAACAAGGGGTGGTAGAAGGGGAGGTGGGTGAGGGGTGGCGGTGACTGGGTGACGGGCACTGAGGGGGGCACTTGACGGGATGAGCACTGGGTGTTATTCTATATGTTGGCAAATTGAACACCAATAAAAAAATCTGAATTTTGTCTTTAATATATGTTAGGTTAGGCACAGAGAAATATACATCTGTCCTGCTCTCTCTACTAATCCTTTCTCAATCCTATCAATTTTGACACTTTAGTAGCTTTTTAAAATACCCTCATGTTTATTAAGTAACAATCAATGGAAAGCAAGATAGTGTAAAAATAATCTAATTTCAGCAAGTTTTAAGGGACTTGAAAATTATTCTGACATATTCTAATTTCTTAGAATGGAAACTTCTTGTTACGACAAATGAAAGAGGTATGTCATTATTGGTCAGGCAGGGGATAATCAGCTTTCATAAAACAACTATTTTTTTATTTTTTATGTTTTTTAAGGATTTATTTATTTTAGAGGGAGAGAGAGAGAGAGCAGGCAGGTGCACAGAGTAAAGTGTGGGGGAAAGGGAGCGAGAATCCTCAAGGGGACTCCCCCCTGAGGAGGGAGCCCTCTGTGGGGCTCATCCGGGGATCCTGAGATTGTGACCTGAGCCAAAACCAAGAAGCAGCTGCTCAACTGACTCAGCCACCCAGGTGCCCCAAAACAAGTATTTTTTAGATACTGAGTTTTATATATGTTTAGGCTCCAAAGTGGTCATTTATTGCATCATCCTTCTGTTGAATTTGCATTGTTGGATGGTTTGAGTACAATTTGGTGTGTACGTATGTACATACGCATGCATGTGTGTTGATATTTTTTAAGTGTTCCTGGTCATTACACATTATCTGGGTAATTCTTGTCCTTATCCTGTTTTTTTTTTTCTTTATGTGCTAAGGTGCCGCTGGTGTTTTTAGTCAATGGGAACCCTGAGTAAGATAAGATGGTTCTAGGCTTTCATGGTATGATTAAACAGTGAGACTTACCATCCTCAATACAGCGATATTGGACATGTCAGAGTTCAGAAAGCAATTCGTATTGCCTGGCGAGTTTGCTGAACTGTGGGGTCAGTTCTCCACTGGAGAATATTTTTTCCCCAAAGAAAGACAAATGAGTACTAAAATAAACAGAGGGTTGTGAACATATTTGTTACACAGGCCTTCTCTGAAACAAAAATTTTGCCTAGCATCAGAAAATAGTTTTACTATAAACAGTGTCCCTTAAAATGGTAGGCTAATGCCTTTAATAAACAGAATTAAAATTACAGTGCTATTTATTATATCCTAATTCCTTTTCCATATATACTGAGGGTTGTGTTAAAATTGAAGTCCGTTAAAAAAATTCCCACCAAGATCCCCACTCATGGTTAAATGCTACCAAGTTATCCCCATCTTCACTGACCATAAAGTGACTTTAACTGTGAACGACACGTTTTTCATTTGTACCCCCTTCCTCAATATTTTTTTCCCCTTTATGTCAAGCTCGGGTTTGACATCCATAAACCTGGAGGCAGTTTAGAGTCAACCTACCTGAAAGATTTTTTTTTTTTTTTTTTTTTTTACAGACTTCAAAGTGAAGATCAACAGGTAGTCCTGCATAGAGGGCAGATTCGACAAATGCAACCTTGACTAATGAAGACACTTCATCACAAAAACAACAACCAACCAAACAACAACGAAAACCCCAACTCACACCAAGATCTTCTGGTTTCAGGGACCCAGAAAAGAGGGAGCAGGGGCTGGCGGCTCCCAGGCTTCACTCTGGCAGGACAGCTGGACAAGTCAGCCCACCTGGGAGGATGCTTTTGTTTACATCTCAGGTTGCCGCCTGACGATTGGTGGCTGGGCTGGAAGGGAGGGTCCGCAGGAAACGCGACACTGGGGATGCTGCCCCCTATCACATGATGGAAATTTCCACTCTTTGGAAAGGCGAAAAGAAAAGAAAGGAGGGTCTCTCAATCCACCCTTTTCCGATACTTCCCTTGGGTCCCAATCGGCAGAGGTGGAAAAAGACGCAGGTGAGTGAAACTTCTGTTTTCTGCTAGGCTTAGAGACCTGTCAGTGTGCAAACTTGTGGCTGGATCCCAGCCCGGATTGGTGTTTGTGCCTGTGTGTGTGTGTGTGTGTGCGTGCGTGAGCGCATAGGGACACGCACACGTGTGCAGTCCGGCCTCTCAACCGTCTGGGGCTTAGGTTAGGTATTGAGGCTCTTTGTCACTTGTTTGTTGATTGACCCCAATTCTTATGATTTTCCAAAGGATCGCGCTTTGGATGGGTTACTGCAGGCTGATGACCGGATTGGCTAGAAATGAAGTCAACCGGGGCAGAGTTAGGGGGACCCATTGGGAAGGCTCACGTGTGACTTTGCAAGAGAGGTGGCAGGGTAGCCACCTACCCAAGAGGTTGGCCAGGTAGCCCAATCCCAGGAGGCGGGAGGGGGGCGCTGGGGTTTGCCCCCCTCCACCCCCCACCTCCCACCCCAGGCCCCAAGCCCCGGGTTCCCTCCACTTGGATTTCCAGTTGGGTGTCCCGGGACCGCCGTCCCCAGCCGTGGCCCCGCCACCAGCCTAACTCGGGTCGGCTTGGGGATCAGTGCTGGCAAGTGCTACCCAAGTTGCGGGCCCGTGTCCTCAGGGCGGGGACATTGGGTGCTGGACCTAAAATAGACCCGCTGTCCCTGACAGCTGGGCTGCCTGGGCCGGGCCAGCCGGTCCCTCGGGTGGGGGGCTGCGGCCCCGGGAGTCCCCAGAGAGGCTCCTTCGGGGGAGGAAGGAGGCGGGAGCTGTGCTGGGTGGGGGCCTGCAGGGGGGCGCGGGGACCGAGACCGCAGCGCCGGGACGGGGACGCCTGGGACGCTGGACCCAGCGCAGGGCGAGCAGAGGCGCGGAGCGGGAGAGGCAAGTGGGGTCGAGCGCACGGGGTGGGGGGGGGGGCGGAGAGGGGGACAGAGAGCGCGAGGCTGGGGGGGGAACGGGGAGAGGAGAATGAATTAGGGGGGGAGGGAGCCCGACGCCGGGAGCCCCAGGGAGGGGCGGGAGCACGTGGAGCCCGAGAGCGGGGCGCGCGGGGAGCAGCGCAGGGAGCGGGGTGCGCCCCAGCGAGAGGGGGCGCCCCGGGAGAGGCGCACTCGGTTAGGGGGAGAGGATGGACTAAACTGGGGAGGCTCGGCCCCCGGTGCGCCCGGGGGTACCTGCCGGGGGGAGGCAGGAGCTGGGACCTGGGGCGGCTTGGAGAGGCCCCGGACACCCCGAGCCACGCTTCCAAGCACGGTGTTCAGATACCCGGGCCTGGTGTCGCCGCAGGATGGGGTGGCCTTTGACGTCCTTCTCTCAGGGCGAAAGTGCATCTCCACCCGTCTCGGGGGGCATCTTAGATCCCGAGAAAAGAGGCGTCAGGGCAGCGGCGGCCCTGCAGGTGCTGCAGGTGCTGCAGGTGCGCGCGTACCTGTCCGCCCGCAGGGCGCTGCTCCGCGCCCCTGCACGACCCGCTTTTTTTGTTAAGCACTTGGAGCGCTGGGACCTCGGCTCCTCCGGGGAGGAGGGAGCCCCGACGGCCTGTCCCCCGATTTCCTGGCTTCTCCTAGTCCTTTATTAGACTTAGTTGCTATGAGTGAATTGTCTCATGTTGTAAAAAGCACTTGCTACACCTGGATCACGATTTCCAGGGCCCGGTTCGCTAGGGCCCTCTAGTCTGGGTTTGTTCGGTTATTGCCTTTTTAGGGACACTGACTTCTGGGAGTGGTAGGGTGGGAGGAATTAGCCCCACTGCAGACTAGTCTCCCAAGAGGCACAGAGATGGGTGGACTCTCCCACATGGAGCACAAGACGTGTGTGCGCACACACACCTGTGTAATAGAGCTTCTGAAAGGCTAAGAGAATCTATAGAAAAAATCTATGATCTGGGTAGAAGCTTGTAAGGACAGAGAAACTGAGGAGAATATATATGAACTTTCCAAATTATTGAATACCACGTGGTGTTTGGAGACAGAAAGCTTTTAGTGGGCTGATTCTATCACAAAACATTAAAAAGCAGGGAGATGGGTGGAAGGGGACAGATAGTTTTCAAGCCTGCGGGGGTAGATGAGCTCTTCCGTCAGAGTATGTAGTGCTGGGTGCTCCGAGGAGGCTAGTCCGCACTCGATTAATGGTAACAGTCACACATATATATCAATTATTACATTTCTTTTATGTTAAATCCTCATAAGAACCTCATCTGTCATGGGACAGATTCTATTATTATACTCATTTTACAGAGCAGGACAGAGACATAGACAGGATGAGGAACACAGACGGTCTCTGGAAGCCCTACGTGGTCATTAGTTATTCTTAAATCTAAATGAACAATTCTCTTTCACTTTGTATTTCATCAGAGGCAGAACTGGACAGGTGACTTTTCGGGAGCCAAAGCTGACCGTTTGGCCTGTGACAGACTAATCCTATGCTAAGAAAGCCAACACATGGTCATTTAGCTATAGGCTGAATCCCCACAGCCCCAGAACTAGATTTTTTCAATAAGTGACATTTGGGAAATGCATAATATGCCTATGGTTACCCATCGGTTTATCGAATCCTCAGGCCAAGCATAATAAATAGATCAGATGCAGACTTCTGGTTAAATGATTTTCTTCTTTCATGTCATTGCCCTTGTTTGTTTCCTCAGTGTTTTTCAGGAGTCTTTTCCTTTCTCTTCCTCCTTCTCCTTTGTACTGACTTACTGATAATTTCCAACTATTTTTTTTAAAATAAGCCTTTTTTTTTCTTTTTTAATTTTAACATACCTGAAGCAATGATTAAAAAAAAAAAAAGCCCACAAAGGTTTAATGGGGTTTATGGCCACTTAGGTATTTTTAGATGTATCAAAATAATATGGTCTTTTAAAATGTACTTCATATATCACCTGAAGTCATCTTGCATGCCCCTGCTGCCCTGGTGACATCTTGTAGGAAGGGTATGGGGTGGGAGTAGGGGAGAGACATAGAAAGGAGAGAACTCTCTACGAATTCACACACTCCTCCTTGTTATAGGTGTTTGTTATCTCCATTTTAAAGAGGAGGAAATTGGGATCCCTGGGTGGCGCAGCAGTTTGGCGCCTGCCTTTGGCCCAGGGCGCAATCCTGGAGACCTGGGATCGAATCCCACATCGGGCTCCCGGTGCATGGAGCCTGCTTCTCCCTTTGTCTGTGTCTCTGCCTCTCTCTCTCTCTCTCTCTCTCTGTGTGTGACTATCATTAAATAAATAAATAAATAAATAAATAAATAAATAAATAAATAAATAAATAAATAAATAAATGGAAATTGAAGCACATAGAAACTAAGGAAAGAGACAAGGGTCACCCAGCTAGTAAATGACAGTGCTGGCATCAGAGCTTTAAGCCCCTTCTATGCCAGAGCTCCTGCTTCCAATAGAGCTGGCAGAATGAAAGTTAACTAGGAAAACAAAAACTTAAGGAGGAAGGAGGCTTACGGAGATGTTACACAACACGGTAGGATGTGCCCAATGGGAGGAATGGAACTGCCAAATGTCTTCCCTGTGACTGCTCATCTTCCTCTGGTCTTCCTTCTATTTTTGTAATGACCTAATTCCATTCGTTCATTCCCCAAACAATCACTGAGTATCATTATCTTCC
Source organism: Nyctereutes procyonoides (assembly GCF_905146905.1). Classification (NCBI taxonomy): domain Eukaryota; kingdom Metazoa; phylum Chordata; class Mammalia; order Carnivora; family Canidae; genus Nyctereutes; species Nyctereutes procyonoides. Next base: position 24,501,884 of record NW_026575036.1, on the reverse strand, counting down.
AGGAACCCTGTTAGGGAGTGTCTTTTATCCCTGTTTCCCTAATACCTACCGCAGTCCTGGGCAAATACTAGGTGCCCAAGAAACATTTGTTGAATAAATGAATCAGTCTAGAGGAGGAAAGAATAAGCAAGCAAATGGTTGTACTAACAGCATGTTGAGGGCCCAAAAAAATTCAGATTTGAGCCCCTGAAGCTGGCTTGGGAAGGGGTCAGAGAACATTTCGAGACTTGGTAATGAAGCAGAAATAAAAGTCAGCCAGGCAAAGAAGTGAACAAACTGGGAGAGAATTCAACAGAGACCTGGAGAAAGGAGGAAGGAGAAAGTGGGAGCCACTCTGGGAATTTAGGAGTTCAGTAGTGGGAAGTGGAACTCCCATGAGAGGAGGTTGGGAGGGAGGTGTGGTCTGGAAGGTCCTTGCCAGCCTCTCCGTGAGGCTCCCAAAGCTCTGGCCCACCCTTGAATTTCAGAAGTGACCTGTGCTAAGGAGGAACACAATGACTGAATACAGAAATTAGCACCTTTTATTATTTCATCATTCTATTATGCACTCCTCTATTAGAGAACTTTAGTGTTTCAGACTCTTTATAACGTTAGGGTTTTAAACTCTGCACTCAAATGGAAAGAGTAGACTTGGCTGTCCTCTGTTTGGGAAAATCAAATTATTTTTCTCATTCTCAAGGGGGATATTTTATTTTAACAAAGATACAATTGACACAATCACAAAAAAATATTCCCAAACAAATGCTTTTCTGTGTTTTTCTGGTTAGGGAGGGGTAGCTGGGGAGAATTTCTCTCCTTATTTTAGTTTTTAGTGGCTTTGTTTATTTTAGTGTGTTACAGAAGAGTCTGGAAGGAAAAAAGCATTTAAAAAAAATGAAGTGAGATAGGGCATGGAGTGACAGTAATGATGTCAACCTCTTAGCTCCAAAGTAGATGTTTATGCCAGTTAAGATTCTGGCTTTTGATAACAGACTTGGAAAATGCAATTCCCAGAGTCTCTTGTTTTTTTTTTTTTTTAGAGATCTTTTATACCAGTTTTCCATCCCAGGCTCAGAGGTCTGCATGCCTCTTCACTATTTCCACACTTGTAAAATACTCTCGTAGTTAAACTGTTATTTGGAAGGGAATCCGAACGGTAAATGAAATCCACAAATAATCCAAAACCTAATTTCAGTTAATACACTAAATCCTCCACTTTTTAGCGTTACATCCTTGGGCAAGTTTTTAAATCTTTTTTGAGCTTCATTGTCTTCAGCTATAAAATTGAGATCATACTGGCTCCTGTCTCATGGGATTATTATGAGGATTAAATGAGTTAACACATGTAAAATACTCAGACTAATGCCTGATTCATAGTGAGCACTCAATGTGGGACAACCATTACTGTTAATGTCATCACTCGGACACCCAAAGCATTATTTGAAATGTTAACGAATGTCTATAATAGAGGTTCTCTGGTGTTTTCCTCTGTCAAAACAAAAATGAAGGAAACAGAAGAGAGGAAATGAAAAAAGAGATAAATAATACTCACAAAGGACAGTCCAGGCCAGAATAACGTCATTCCCTGTATAAGAAGATTGAAATGTTCCCTTCCTGTTGGCTATTTGCCCCTATTTCTTTTGATAAATCTAGTGTGTATCCATCATTAAAATGCACACCATCTCCAGTTCCCTTGCTTTCTCTCCTTTTTCCCTCTTTGGTCACTCCCGTCTCCATGGTGCCACACACAGTGCCTGGTGCAAACAGATACTCACGCATGTTTGCTGAGTGAATGAAGGAAGGAGTGCCTATTGTGTTTTTTATAATAGTGTTTATTCTTCAGTTAAGCGTGTTTTCACTGCAATATTTAAGGCCTCGGCAAAGTGAATTTATGCACTACCGGCAGTCAATACAAATATTTTTCAATTAAATTGTTTATCCAGTGTGCATTATTGCACACAACTAAGCATGCGGGCTGGGGAATCAGGGTGTGTGGATACGAATCCCTGTGCCACACAGTTGGGCTTCCTGGGTCCCGATCTTGGCTCTCTCACTGGGTGGGACTTCCAGGCCTCCAATTTGGGTCCCCCGCTTTCTACCCGAGTGATCCAGATAGAGCTAGTTACCTAACCTGAGTGCTTCATTCTCTTCAGCTATAAAATGAGGGACACATTTCCTACTTCATGAGCATTTTTTTGAGGATAAAATGGAATTATATATGGCTCATGGAGAGCATTAGGGGTGTTTCTTAAACAGTTAAAAGAGTCTTGTTTTCCAATTAGATGCAATACGAATGCCTACCTTATAAAATTGGCGTGATATCAATGGAACGTAATAAACTCTCAAAAATGTTCCTATTCCTATTGCTTTTATTGCATATCCTTATTTATATTTTTCACAAAGCAGTTAAGGCTCTGATTTGGCTTTTCCATTTTTTTTCTTTCCTTCCTTCTCCGCCTTCCCTTCCCTTCCCTTCCTTCCCTTCCCTTCCTCTCCTTCCTTTCCTCCCTTCCCTTCTTCCCCTTCCCTTCCCTTTTTCCCTTCCTTCTTTTCTTTCCCTTCCCTTCCTTCCTTCCCTCCTTCATTTCCTCCTTCCTTCCATTCCTTTCTTCTTCCCTTCCTTCCCTTCCCCCTTTCTTCCCTTCCTTCCCTCGTTCCTTCCTTCCCTTCCTTCCCTCCTTCCTTCCTTCCCTCCCTTCCTACCTTCTCTTCCTTCCTTCTGTCCCTCCTTTTCCTCCTTCCCTCCTTCCTTTCCTTCCTTACCTCCTTCTTCTCCTTCCTTTCCTCCCTTCCCTTCTTCCCCTTCCCTTCCTTTCTTTCCCTTCCCTTCCTTCCTTCCCTCCTTCCTTTCCTCCTTTCTTCCCTTCCTTCCCTCCTTTCTTTCTTTCCTTCTTTCCTCTCCTTCCTTTCCTCCCTTCTCTTCTTCCCCTTCCCTTCCTTTCTTTCCCTTCCCTTCCTTCCTTCCCTCCTTCCTTTCCTCCTTTCTTCCCTTCCTTCCCTCCTTTCTTTCTTTCCTTCCTTCCCTCCCTTCCTTCCTTCTGTCCCTCCTTTTCCTCCTTCCCTTCCTTCCTTCCTTCCTTCCTTCCTTCCTTCCTTCCTTCCTTTCCTTCCTTCCCTCTGTCCTTCCTTTCTTTCCCTCCTTCCCATCCTTCCTTCCCTTCCTTCCTTCCCTCCTCCCCATCCTTCCTTCCTTTCTTTCCTTCCTTCCTCCCCTTCCTTCCTTCTCTATCCATCGAAAGTCCTATTGATCCTACCTGACGCTTCAGGGTCACTTTTCCTCCCCACCCACCCGGGTGTTTGTCCGGTCATTTTGCCTTGCGTCATCCGCGCCTTTTACACCGCATACTCCTCCGGACAAGGACTTTGCTCTTTGTTTTGGCATAATTCTATAACCCCGGGTACACTCCTGGCGCTATAAAAATGTTAAAGAAGAAAAAGAAAAAAGAGGGGGAAAAAAAGAAAAAGGAGGCAATCCCCCAGGAGGCCAGCCCGGCGGGCGGCGGGTGCTGTCCAGCAGCATCCCCATCTCCGGCCGCGCCTGGCGGCTCGGGGCCCGCGTCCTGCTCTGCGGCCGCGCGTGGGGACCTGCGGGGACCTGCGGGGACCCCCGGGGACAGCCCGCGCGCTCCGAGGCTGGCGGCTTCTGCTGGGACTTCGCCAGAGGAACCAGTGAGTGAGTGAGACGTGGCAAGGACCTGGAGGAGGAGGAGGGCTGAGGCAGGGCAGCCGCGGGGCTCTAAGAAGGGTTTCCTGCGTGCGCCTGGGGCCCCTGGGCCGTGGCCTCGGGCTCTGGATCGTCCCCAAAGGGCAGGCGCGTGGGCACGCGTGCGGGATGCGCCCGAGGCCCTATGCGCCAGCCGATCTGGACCTACTAACCGGAGAGCATTTGTGTTTCCAGCCCGGCTTTGGGAGCGTCTGCAAAGCCATCAAATGGGTCGCAGCCCTGCAGACCTGGAGCGATTTTATCATAGGCCCGAGAACACATCATCCCTGTGTTATTCCTTTTTTGGGTTCTTGAGGCAATGGTGTAGAAACAGCACACTTAAAAAAAAAAAAAAAAATATATATATATATATATATATATATATATATATATATATATTTTGTTAGCATGTGTCACGGTGCTGATTTTAATTATACTTGCAGTACAGAGGAGTCCGTGCTATCCGTGGTGGACTTACATATATTTAAAGTTTTTATTTTGAAGTGATTGTACAGTCACCAGAAGTTGTAAAGGTGGCACAGAGAGCCCCCCCCCTCTGTCTTTCACCCAGTTTCCTCCAATGGTTACATTGGGCATGATTTTCATATAAGATCAAAACTCAGATTTTGATGTTGGTACAATATGTGTGTACAAAACGTATGGATCGTTTCCATGTCATTCGATCACACGCGTAGGTTTGTGCAGCCACCAGCACAACCAAGGTACAGAACTTGCATCACTTGGAAGATCCCCCTGCTGGGATTCCTTTACAGCCACACTTGCCTCCTTCCCCCTTCCCCTGACAACAGATGTTTCCCGGCTCTATGTTTTAATTGTTTTTGCAAATGCTATGTAAGCAGAATCACACTGTGATCTCTTTGAGACTGGTTTTTGTCTCTTTTTGACTGGTTATGCTGAATGCATAACATTCTAGAGATCCATTCACGTTGCTGTATCCAAAGTTGGGTCCTTTTTATCACTGAATAGTATTCCAGTTGCTTCACCACATTTAGTGGTAGCCTTCTTCTTCTTCTTCTTCTTCTTCTTCTTCTTCTTCTTCTTCTTCTTCTTCTTCTCTTCCTTCTTTCTTCTTCTCTTCCTTCTTTCTTCTTCTCTTCCTTCTTTCTTCTTCTCTTCCTTCTTTCTTCTTCTCTTCCTTCTTTCTTCTTCTCTTCCTTCTTTCTTCTTCTCTTCCTTCTTTCTTCTTCTTCCTTCTTCCTTCTTCTTCTTCCTTCTTCTTCTTCCTTCTTCCTTCTTCTTCTTCCTTCTTCTTCTTCCTTCTTTCTTCTTCTTCTTCCTTCTTCTTCTTCCTTCTTTCTTCTTCTTCTTCCTTCTTCCTTCTTCCTTCTTCTTCTTCCTTCTTCCTTCTTCTTCTTCCTTCTTCTTCTTCCTTCTTCCTTCTTCTTCTTCCTTCTTTCTTCTTCTTCTTCTTCTTCCTTCTTTCTTCTTCTTCTTCTTCTTCCTTCTTTCTTCTTCTTCTTCTTCTTCCTTCTTTCTTCTTCTTCTTCTTCTTCCTTCTTTCTTCTTCTTCTTCTTCTTCCTTCTTTCTTCTTCTTCTTCTTCTTCTTCTTCTTCTTCTTCTTCTTCCTTCTTCTTCTTCCTTCTTCTTTCTTCCTCTTCCTCTTCTTCTCAATTGATATATTTGTCTAGAACTTCAGTTGGATACTGACGGTACTCAGTAAGAGTGTGAGAACAAAATTTGAATGCGTTTTCAACTTCAAAATGACCTTTGTGTGTGATAGGGCCAAAGGATATATAAGCTACGTTTTAATTTAAAGCAGAGACCACCAGAGGAGTGCAGAGGAGAAAAGGAATGTGGCAGAGAAAAGGATGTATTTAGACAGTTAAGATCCAAAACCTGGCACTTTTTAAGATTTCCACACCAATAGGACAATTTATTCTGTGATTCTTATCTTTCGTTAGGGCAACTCAGATTTCTTGAAGCTGATTTTAAAAATGCTTCTGCAATAGGGAATCCCTTGCCAGTCTGTGCAGTCAACATAGCTGATAACTCAAGGACATGGCTGGAAATGACCATGAGTGACTCTAGTTTGAGGAGGGTCACCAGAGTCAAAATAACATCTTTAGCCCCAGGGCAACTGTGGAGGGTCCTGAGACTCTCCTTGGCCACTCACCCCACCCACCAGTGGGAGGAGCATCACCCAGAGTTCACTTAAGTCAGATTTTAAAAGGAAGCTGTGACTCTTCACCCGAACACCCACAAGCGACTTGAACCTGGACTCTCCAAAGGCTGTAACTAGCTAAGGGAAATGCAGCCCTTCTGAATAGTACCTAGAAGAATTAGGCTCAATCCCTGCCTTCAGCCAGTACCTACTGGAGAGTTCTCTCCCCCACTTTGTCCTCCCTGGAGGAGAGAACAAAATATCCACTACTATCTGAAAGTATACTTTGTGTTTTTTGAAATTTCACACCTTGGGCTTTCAAAGACATGCTATCAATTCACAAAATAACTATCAGTCTCCAGCCCTGCCTAGATCCAAGTCTAAGTGAAGACATTGGGCTAAGTCACCATTTTCATGATTTCTGTTACCAGAAAAATATTCCTTATTCCAATCCCTGCCAGGGGATGGAGGGTAGGTAGCAGATGCTTGTTCAAAGCCTACACATATATAGAACTGCCGTAAGTAAAATAATGTATAACTCCTTTCATGGGCAAATCAGCTTTCCTGAATCTTTCCAAATGGAACAGCATCTTCGTACTGTGTAATTTATTTTGAAATCAGGTGATAACTGGCTTTCTTTGATTGACTTATTTCACTTAGCATTATACCCTCCAGTTCCACCTATGTCACTGCAAATGGCAAAATTTTACTTTCTGGTGGCTGAGTAATATTCCATTGTGTATATATTTACCTATTCTAGTGTACATGAAAATCTGGGCTCTTTTCCATAATTTTGGCTATTGTGGACATTGCTGCTCTAAGTATTGGGGTGCAGGTGCCCCTTCCACCTGATCCCATTTCTCTAGCCTGGAACCACCCTCTTCTCTCTGAAGTCATATCATTCTTCCTTCATGAAACCTGTTCCACTTGCCCCAGCTCCCATGCTGAGCTCTCTAGCTGTGTTGAAGACAGGGATCCTGTTATGAATAGTGTCCAATGAAGAGTAGGTACCCAGTGGTGATGAAATATTGTTAGGAGCTGGGTTCTGCAGTTAGATGTGGGGCTGTGAGTCCTGGCCCACTCACTTGTTCACCAGCTTTGGTCTTTGGGTAAATTACTTAATCTTCTTGAGCATCAGCTGCATCACTTATAAAATGGGGATGATAATATTACCTACCCAAAAGGTGAGGGTATTACTGATATGATACATGTGATATGCTTAGCATAAGGCTGGCTGTAGTGAATATGATTATTACTAATGAGAACAATAAAAATGAGATTTCAGACTTTATAAAATTAACAGGTCTGAATGGAGGATGTAGACTAGAAAACTTGGTTGTTAAGGATTCTCTGTGTCTCTCAATCATAACTGCTGTCATACGAAGGGACAGGGTCCCTCTATGCCTATCAACCAGGGAGCCAGTATCTAATCCATACCTACTAAGATGGAACACAGACTGAAGCAGAGAGAGTCTTTTCTTTTTAGATCTAACAAAAATGTGTGTGGCTTGGCACAGATTTTATTTTTGGTAAGAAGTAATCAAATGATGAATAAACTTCTATGAAGCAGGGAACAAATACTAGATATTGGCTTCAAAGAGTAATTAAAATAGTCTCATGATGAGTCATCTATCCTTGAAGCTATTACAAATACAATCTGTAGCTTTAGAAAAGTGAAAAGTTCAATGAATTAACTGGTTGTTTGATCTGCATAAAACCAAATTAGTAGGTTTTCTGATATTCTCCTACAAATGGTTTCACTGAAGCATAGCTTCAATCCAATCAAGGGCATAACCATTAGTGCTCTCTTGTTTACAATGATGTCTAAACAAACTCTTTTTGTGTTCTGAATTACAGATCTAAAAATGATGTGTTTAGACTATAGCATGAGATTACAAACAGAATAGTAATGCTTTAAATAAATAGCAAAGTAGGTTAGATTTGGGTTGAAAGAGGGGAGTCACATATAGATTCTGATTTTATCTTGTTCCTGGGGCCATATCTTAAATAATTACTCTTTGTCAAGCGATTGGACTCTATGTGTATAAGTATTTCAAAATAAACAGTCCCCCAACCTCAAAGATATCCTCAAAAATTTGCTGAAGTACATATGTATGCATGGCTATTCATAAATTTCAGAGACACAGAAAAGAAAATTTCTTCTCAAAAGTCTCATTTGTTTAGCTAAGGATATAGAAAAACTCTGTTACACAATTAGAGAGTCCAGTGTTCTGGTTAGGAGGAAATTATACCTGCCATGGCTTGTCAATTTTCAAAGGACTAGAATAAAGCAAGATCCATTTTAAAATCAGAATTTTATTGAACATGATTTAATGTTTTAGCATGCCTTAGGCTTACTAACTATCGTTAACTTCATGTATCAGGGTAAAACTAAAAATGCTAGGCAATAGAAGTTTCTGGTTGGTTAAAAGAATCTATAGGTCTTTCTTCTGCTTTTAAACTTTGGGGAGGACTATCAAGAAAAATGTATGTTGAAGTTCTAAAAGAGGGAATTTAAACTTTTTTAATATGGAAAATTTCTAATGTATTCCAAATTCTAGTGTAGTACAATGACACTCTGTCTGCACAAAACTTCAACAATTATCAATACTTGTCTGTTATATTTCAACCCTTCCCATGCCTTTCCTCCCTGCTGCCCTTACCACAACCATTACAAAATTATTTTGAAGCAAATCCAAGTCATCATATAATTGATCTGTACATGAGCCATATGTATCTCAGAAAGATAAGTCTTTAAGAATAACCAAATTATCACACCTTAAATAAACCATTTTGTTAATATTATCAAATATCCCAGCAATGTTTAAATATATCTGATGGTCTCTTTATTTTACCTCTAGTTTGTTTGAATCAGAATCCAAACAGGGCTCATACATTCACTAGTTGATATGGATTCAAAGAGACTTTAAGCCTCATCTCTTTTTTCCTCTCTTGCAATTTATTGGATGGTGAAAACAAGCCATTTGTCCTCTGGAATTTCCCATATTATACACTTGGGATTTGCTTTAACATAATGGGGGAGGGAGAGTGGTGGTTTGGGTGTAATAATATTGGCCATGGTTGATAACTGTTCAAGTTAGATAATGCATCTGTGAGGTTTCACTTTATTATTCTATCTGCATTTGTATAAATTTGAAATTTTCCATAATAAGAAATAGAAATGAGAGGTATCTGGGTGGCTCAGTCGGTTAGGCTCAGGTCATGATCCGAGTCTCCTTCTCCCTCTCATTCTGTGTGCACACTTGTTCTATCTCTTTCTCTCTCTCAAATAAATACATAAAATCTTAAAAAAAGAAGAAGAAATAGAAATTATATACATTATATTACCTAAGCTAAATAACGAAACATTTCATTTAGGAGCCTATGTTGTTAATACCTTTGCTACATCATCCGAAAATCATGACTAAGGAACAATCTACTTGATTTCCCATTCCATAAGTCTGGCTTGCCTAAAGACAAGACTTTTAAAGTAAAATAAAATCATCATGTAAGTTAAATTTAAATAAAAGGGGGACATGGCTTGGAATGACTGAAAATAGGAATCACAGTTGTGTGATTTGTCTAAGTTGCCTTTCTTAAGACTCTATTGTGGCAGAGCTCGTGGACATGCCCTTGTAGTCTACTAACTGCTGACAAGATTCCCAGGAGAGGAGTGATTCAAACTATTTGATTATCCCATAAGAAAAAGATTCTAGAATAGATTAGGAAGGTCACACTTACTAGCTCTCCCTGCTACTCTACCAGAAGAACAACATGCAGGTCCTGTTTTCCAAGGTGAAACAGACCTTTTTAGAAACTTATCAGCATTTAACTTTAGTCTGATTGCTCTTTGCTTTGTTCGACTGTTGAAAAGATAAGAAAATTTAACACCTTATGCTTACATTAGCCATACATACTAGGAAATGCTTTTTAAAGAACGTACAGCCTTTATTAATAATTTTCTATTGTTTCATTAGCATCATATTTAAATAATACAGTTAAAACTGTGATCAGCCATGCAACTGCAAAACTCATCACATATATGGACCTGATTCATTGCATCTTCTCTAAAGTCAGGTGAATTTAGCACCATAGAGTACATACAAGTTTCCAGTCAGCCCAGTTGAGGATAATTAAGGGGAAAAGAGTAAGAACTGAGGCTGAAAATGGAAAAGGAAAGAAAAATATATGCACAGCAAGAAGAAATGCTTTTGTGTGAAGCCTTGGAACACATCAGTGGAACATAGGGCTCAGGGAAAGGCCTGTTGGGTTCTTGCTTTGACAGGAGGGACCTGCAAACGGTGCACAGAAGGGCTGGCAGCTTGTGCCTTATGATGTAGTTTTCTGTCCCAGATTAGAAATACCTGCTTTGAGAGACAGATGAATAGGCTTGAGAAATATCTACTCATCTAGGCCTAGTAGGTTAATGAAGGCTTCCAGAAGTTTCTCCATCTTAAGCATCTATGTTAATCCTGTATCACACTGGGAGATAACAAGCAGGAGACAATGCCTCTAATCCATAAGATGAAAAAGGCACCAGACCTTATTGGAATAAGGTCATACACTAGAAATGTGCTCTGGTAGATGTATATTTCTGTACAATAAAGCAGTATGAGCTTGCAATTGTTGGAACTCTGGGAGAGGCTCTGAAGACATTTTGGTGAGCAAAAGGTGAGAAATCTAAATTTAATTGTCTTTGTTAATACCAATTTAAAATATGTAATAACATCATTGGTAATATTTTTTACTTTCATGATTGCAAAAATGTTGTACAGATTCACACAGTCTTGGCCCCAACCCCATAAACTATATATTCTCCATAAGCTCTGTAAGCTATTAAGTTACCCAACCTGGAATTCTCCTGTCATAGACTTTAAGAATTTGATCCTCTCGTCTGGTGAGAAGTTATTCTATACTCAGATCCCCCAAAGCCTCTGAGCTGTTACTTCCTACATAGTCATTTTTAAAAAATTTTAATCAGAATTGAAATAAAAAGCCAATTGGTGCCCCTTTGTAATTCTTTCAGTAAAGTTATTATATATATTATATATATTTATATATTATATATTTTTATGTATTTATATATATTTATTATTATATTATATATTATTATATATATTTCTGAGTTTATTGATTTATAAACATTTTAAATTTTGCAAAAAATGTTGAAAAACTATTCAAAAGCCCAAGTGGTACATTTTTTATTATTCTTTTATGCTCCACCAAAATTAATTGAGAAAAATAAATTTAGGGTTGTACACTTTTGAATAGGAAAAGTGAAAAAATAGTCAGGCGTGATGGGATTTGGGTCGCCAAATACACACTAATTGAGGCCAAAGAAGCCCCAGTCATCTGCCCATCTGACATACAAAGTATAAATAATATTCTCACAATAAGAAAAGAAGAAATGTTTTACATTTGCTCCTCATAAATTAGTATAGAGTGTCTGGGTTCTTTTTGTATTCTTTTTAACAAGTAAGCTTCAAACATATATAGAAAATATCAGACAAAATAAAACTAAGGCATATTTACATATCATGTTTTTAGTAAAATGATAGTCATTCGCCCCAATTCTTACATTGCTATGATTATGTCTTCTTTGCCAAAGTCACTATTATGTACATCTAACATATTTTTGAATGTTCCTTTAATAAAAAAAAGTTCTCCTTATCTTAGAAACACATATATGCTTTGTGTTGCAGTGGTTGCCATGGCAAGTCTGTATATTTTATTAAATACCAGACCAGAGTAAACAGATATTGCAGCAGACAGAGGTAGTGCTGGAGGCATCAAGGCTTTGTCAGCATTTCTGATATAAATATATTTTTTTCAGGGTTTCCTACCTGAAATGTTAACTCTATAACAAGTTAACACAAGACAACAAATGCTAATGCCCAAGTGGCTGAATGTTTCAAGGGGCCCTAAAACAGGAAATAAAAGGAAACCATTTCTTCTGGAGATCTGTGACTATTATAAATAACAGAAGTTTGAGACCATTCCTGAAATGTTTATCAGTAGGCCTAAGAATTAAACTTGCCATTTGGTTTTTAGCCAAGAATACTGACTAAAATTTTTGAATTGTGGTTTGGTTGATATAGGAGATAATTCTTCTTCTAAATCAAAAATAGTCTACTGCTCAAGAGTAGCTTCTCATAAAAATTGTAAGTACATAGGCTATTTTATGTGGCTCACGGATTTAAAAATATACAACCAACAACAACAATAAATAATATTTATCTAGCTCTTATTATATCCCAGGTCCTGTTCTAAGCCCTTTACATGTTATTATCGGACTTGCAGAAAAAGTAAATAAAGAATACATATACCTTCTTTAATAAGTTATCGTTCTGTGCAAAAATAAGGAAGGTAGGGACCAAAAAATAAAAAGAGGTCTTAATTTACTCATCTACTTAAGATGTAAAATGAGGGCCATCTCCATAGGATTCACAGAGCAGTAGAGAGTGAGATAACCACTCTAACCACTAAGAAGTCTTGAACAATTATTTTTGGCCGAAATCTGGCCAATACAGGCATACTTTCTTATGTATCAGTTGTGCCAATTATTCTCAAATGATTTCAGTGACCACAGCATGGAATAACTAATTGTGATTAGGTGAGTTAATGAGATGCTTTAAAAGAAAATCATATCTTAAACATTTTAGGTGAAAATTCAGGTGCCACAAAACCTCATCTATCTCTGCATACTAAAAATGAATCTATTTATACACCTGAATATTCCTCTTGGGTATATCTAAACATCTGTGATAATGTCTATAATAAAAATTGAATGCTTTCATTTGCTGAAATTCCAGGAAAACAAATCAACAGAGCTCCCAGTTTTTCACTCCAGCTGGAATGATTTAGTTTATTGAAGTCATCATAAGGAGAGTTCTCTAAGACATCTGAAAATGTGTTTCATCTTTTGGCCACATATTTCTCAATCCTTATATTAGTGTAATAAAAATAAGCTGTATTGGATATTTAAGAAATATTTAAATAATGTTTCTTGTAATCCATGTTTTGGACCAGAACATACTGAGTAAAATCCTAGAGAGTCTTCCAACAACTCACTGCCGCCTCATTTTCTCTCCTCTTTCATATTGTAGTTCTTGCTGCTATTGTTTCTTTTCTTAATATGGCTTTGATTGTTGCAATGGGGCCCAGAAGTGATAAAAAAACACTGTTTACTTAACAAATGCCACAGGAAAACCAGTCTATACTTTGGACAGAGACTAATTCAGCAGACTAGCTATTGTTATCCTACCACCAAATAGCAGGACTGATTTTTTTTTTAACTAAATTTACCTAAGACAATTTAAAGTGGGTTGTTGAGACCATGAATCTTAGTAGTTTGGGCTGGTACCTAAAGACTAAAGACATCTATATTTACGTAATAAATATACTTTGGTATTATTCTGTTTTGGAAGACAACGGGGACTTGTTCACATCAGTATATTCACACTCGTGTGAGAAGAGCTCAATATGTCAGCAACTGGAAGACCAACTATTTAAGAGGGGAAGAAGTGGAAAGAAAATAAATACCAGAGCACACATCACCAGCTGCCATCAGCGGCACACTCATTCACATTTATACCCATTCCACCTAATGGGTTAAAAAAAAAAAAAAACTGGCTTGTTTCCCAAACAGTGTAAGAATATTTTATAAGAATGTTAAAGATTTTAATCAAGTTTATTTTTAATTTCTGTAAAGAGTTCTGTTTGAAAATATTTGCATGTATGTTTCCTCACGTCTAAATCACAAAGAATGAATTGAACTGGAATTAATAAAGGATTTGACAGCGCAGTCTTTTAGACTTCAATTCAAATTCCAAGCGGTTGCATCCAGGTTAACCTTCCAGTTAGTGAGAAGTAGCATCTATGCATGCTTGTAACACTTTTGTGTATGTTTTGTGTATGTATGGGGTCCTGTTGGAACCAAGAAGCTACCTCAGAGAGCCAGTCATCCATTTGTGTTGCACTCTTATCCATGCACCAATTGATGATGGTGAAAAGGGTCTTGCAACTGAATTAAGGGACAATGATTAAACCAAAACTAGGACTGGCCAAGTTGGGAATTAGTACTAAAATGTTCAGCAATCTCAAATCCTAGAGTGGAAGCAAAATGTAGGCCACTTAATCTGGCATTTGAAAAATGTGTTCTTGGTATATCTTTGGGTCTTCATGTGTTGTCAGTCTCACCAAAAGGAAAAATAACCCAAAGCAAAGCCAAACCAGCCCCCTTCCCACCAAAATCTGCAAGTATATTTACATGTTTAAACACTGGCTCTGGGGACAGGTTCAGGGATAAATATGTACCGTGGTACTTTTCAGCTTCACAAGTTGGTTAATGTTAAACAAACACATATTGCAAATCGTGTCTTCTTACGAGGTTGTTTTCTGAGATTCCATGGGTCAGGGTCAAAACCTCCCGTTTTCTAGCTTTTCTACAGTGCTAAATCAATAGTTTGACAAATGGAATAACGGTCTAATTAAACAGTGACAATACCCTTCCAAAGCAACGGTGCTGAAACTATTTCATCATCGGTTTTGCTGTCATATCGCCCTTATAAAACAACAGCAAAAACAAACCAAAACCAAAAAAAAAAAAAATCCAAACACATATGCCTTTTCTGTTTATAATGATTAAATATCCATGATCACAGTTACACCTCACAGTAACCTGGCATAATGGTTTTTGTTAAACCAGTTTTATTTTTTTTAAAGATTTATTTATTTTATTCATGAGAGACAGAGAGAGAGAAAGAGAGAGAGAGAGAATGGGAGAGACAGGCAGAGAGAAGCAGGCTCCCTATGGGAAGCCCATGTAGGACTTGATCTTTGGACCCCAAGATCATGCTCTAAGCCAAAGACAAATGCTCAACTGCTGAGCCACTCAGGCATCCTTGTTAGACCAGTTTTAAAGAAAAAGTGGAGTTCCAGAATATTTACGTGACTTCCCTTATTCAACAAAACTATATTAAGTAGGTACCATGCTAGTTTTTAAAGTTAAGAGACAATTATTTAAATACATGAATATTTACATAATGTTTACTATGTGCCACTCTTCTAAGGCCTTATAAATATTGAACTCGTAATTCCTCACAACAGCAGTGTGAGGTGGGTACTATTATTACCTCCTCTCTACAGCTGAGGAACCTGAAGGCACAGAAATGGCAAACAGCTTGCCCCAAGTCAGACAGCTAACAAAGGACAGGAATTGGATTTAAGTAGGCAGTCAAGCCCACAATCTATATGAGCTGACCCTGTGCTATGCAGAATAAGGCACAGCATCTGCTCCCAAGGACTTCAAAGTCTAACAGTGTAGACAAATGGACCAGTACAGCTCATAGGAAGCAGAGAGCACAGAGGAGGGAGGATTAAGTCTAACCTGTCTAAAGGCTCTCAGCTGGCAGGGAGCAGAATGGGAGTCAAACGTGAATCTGTGAACTTGGACTCCAGAGTCAACGTGTTCTCCATGACACAGGGCAGGCCCATATTTGATAAGAGCTTGGAATGACAGTGAGAAAACAATGCACTTATAGGAAACGGCGTATGAGCCAAAGGATAAAGGCTGGGCTTCTTTGGGGACAGAAAAAGCACTGTGGTTCCTAACAGATATAAATGTAGACAAGGTACAGGTGAGCAGATCTCCCTCTTATCTTCGTCACGGGGCATGCATACCTGCGTAATACATTTAACACGTAATTTAATATATATGTAGTTACCAGCAGAACTCTTCTGTATGGCAAATTAACTGAAAAGCTTCACAGTCATTCTAAGGCTTGTGGTCAGTCAGAAGGAAACAGAGTCAGATGTTCCGCTCACAAGTAGGAGGAAAGTCCAGAGACATGGAGACAGTGATGAGCATCATTCAGGGCATATAATAGATATTCAGTGATTACTGCCTCATTGAATGACTGCCTCATTGACTTACTGAAAACAGGAGCCAGACAAAAAAGACTAGAGACGATGCATTCTCTGTTGCTCACTTTTTATTTTTTTATTATTTTTATTTTTTTAAATTTTTATTTATTTTGTTGTTGTTGTTGCTCTCTTTTTAACTTGGCTGAAAATTTTGATGGGGGGAATGATTCAACCGAAACATTTAGAATCAGGATTTTATGTCAATATATCAATTTTAGGTCCAACAGGTCTCTCCTGGGCAACCATTTTGATATTTCTTTGACCACTATGTAAGTCCAACTACCAACTACTTATTTCTAAGTTTTATAGTCCAAGCAGAGGCAAAAGGAGCTACACAGGAAGCAATAAATAACTGTTTGGCCAGTTTGAACTATAGTTGTGTTTGTAAGTGTGTTCCATGGCACATAGTAGGTCCCCAGTAAGTGAATGGGTGAATTTCATTTGGTCCTTCCAGTGGTCCTTGTTATTTTTTTAATAATAAATTTATTTTTTATTGGTGTTCAATTTACCAACATACAGAATAACACCCAGTGCTCATCCCATCAAGTGCCCCCCTCAGTGCCCGTCACCCATTCACCCCCACCCCCGCCCTCCTCCCCTTCCACCACCCCTAGTTCGTTTCCCAGAATTAGGAGTCTTTATGTTCTGTCTCCCTTTCTGATATTTCCCACCCATTTCTTCTCCCTTCCCTTCTATTCCCTTTCACTATTATTGATATTCCCCAAGTGAATGAGACCATATAATGTTTGTTCTTCTCTGACTGACTTACTTCACTCAGCATAATACCCTCCAGTTCCATCCACGTTGAAGCAAATGGTGGGTATTTGTCATTTCTAATGGCTGAGTAATATTCAAGATTTTATACTTTTTATAAATGAAAAACTGAAGACCCAGAGAGTTTACTTGTTGATAGTGCCCATAGCTAGTGAGTGAAGGAGTTAGAACTTGAACCCAAATCTCCTGATTGGTACCCCAGTCAAGTGTTAGCATGACAAAGGAACAAGAACTTGTTCAGCCATCAGATCCTTTGGGTGTCAGAAGACTTCTGGTGTAGATTGAAAGAGATGAAGGGGGACAGTTACAAGACAAAAAAAGGGAAGCTCCTTTTAGACCTCCTTTGAAAAAACTAAAGTCTTATGCAAGATTCAAAGGAAATGCCATCAGCCTTTTAAACTCAAGAGCATAAGCAAAATTATTTGAGTTACTCTGGTTGTGTTACACACATGTCAATATCAGATCCCCCACAATTAAAAAGTATCAGTCTTCAAGTTTTCACTTATCATGTTATACTAGACACTATAGAAAAGGAAGTTGACTATAGATGCTTACAAATTAAAGTATTAATATTACTGGATAAATTACTCATAATTTACTTAAGCATTGATCTTTACTTGGGTGTATTTTAAAATAATTAAGCTTAAATATATTGAACTTTAGATTCTAACTTTAAAGATAATCTTCAAATACCTAGGAAAGAATAGAAAGAGTAAAGATTTCTATACCTGAAAATTCAATTCCTATAAAAGTTGTAATTAGCTTTTTTCTCATGTATTTTACACTATTTGAAGCAAAATACCTCATAAGCCTAAACTTTTCTGTTCTTAGCCAAATTATGCTACTACAATCCTTATGGTCCAATCACAAAGCAGAGGCCCCAACCCACGTGAACACTCTCTCCAAGAATGTAATGCAGGCAAGAATTGCTCCGGGCCACTCTGGTGGTTTTGGGTTTTTTTTCCTGTTTGCAGTAAATCTTTATTATCACAATTTCTAACACATTTTCCTGAGATCTCAAATTTTGATACTGCTTGACTGCTCTTTTTTATGAGCTCATTTGCAACAGAACAACTTTAAAAGACATGGTACCCAAAACCCTGTAATCCCCTCCGAACTCCCCACCCTCTCTCCTCCCCCCTTCCCATCACCTGCCTCAAAATCCAGGAATCTGGGGGGCCTCTTGCCTCCTTTGTCTTTGCTCCTGCAGTTCCCCTGCTGGTTGCCTCCTCCTCATCCCTCTGCTCCTGGCCAGCTCCTGTTTATTCTTTTAGTTTGAGCTCAGCTGTCACCTCCAGGAAGTCTTGTTCATCCCTTTCAAACAGAGTTGGGAGCCACACTTTTCCTACCCCTCACTTCCTACAGGCATCTCACCCACTACCTTATGGTGTCATGACTTATGTAAACAATGGATTCCCTTGGGAGACCAGGGCTTTTGAGAGTGGGTCTTCTTTTCTTACTGTCTATTGCCTTAACCCCTACCACAAAGTACATAGATGTTCAATAATATTTATCGAGTGAATAAATGAAGATGACTTCTTATGCTGTAATAGAAATTGAGTATCTCATAGCATTACGAAAAAAATATTGATGTCCGTTTTTTTCAACAACATTTTGAGATCTATTAGTGTATGTACCTCCTGCTGGTGGGGGAGAAAAATAATCCTTCCTTTCAGAACAAACTGGACATGTATAATTTTGTCTGGACTCTAAATAACTCATAAGTGCCCTTTCAGAATCAAAAATTTTTTTAAGAGAGTTGATTGTTGCTGGTCAAGCACCCAAAATATTCTCACTAAAAATAGACATTTAGCTAGTGGCTAATATCCAGGATTGATTAACATTTGTTGCAGAACCGAGGAGAGAACTATTTGGTTTTGTTGCTTTTGTTTTTAATAAATGTTTACGGTTTCTCTCAGAGGGAAAGTAATCCATAATTTTTAAAGGTTGGTTGCAAATATTGATGGGAGGGGAAAAAAGATTACCCACATTTTAATAATCAGGAAATAACCACTTATTCATTATTTTGGTAGATGTACTTTCAGGCACTTTTTTCTTTGGAAACATATGTTTATGTTATATATTCATAATTTTAAAAACATAGGAATCGTATTACTATTAGATTTTATATCTTGCTTTTAAAACTTATAATTTTCCCTGTGCCCTTATTATGCCTTGAATATTCTCTGAACACATGATTGGTAATTATTGCTTTACATTTTTGCAAAGGAACTTAATGCTTTCTTCTGAGCAGAAGGAACTAGTGCAGGATCCATCAAATGAAATAATTATTATAATGTTTCTTGTTGTAACCTCATATATAAGTTCCAATGAGAGGTTTTGGATGCACATATCGAATTAGCGTCCTTAACAGAGATTTTCATTAATTCAACATTTACACAGTACCTATTAAAACCCAGGCATAGGCTAAAATTAATCAAGGTAAACAAGGAAAAGAGATTGTTTACAACTAATCTACATTGCCTGTCTGGACATACTTGAATATATCCCCAAACCTCCTAAACCATCTGACCAAATGTCTCCAATCTGCTGCTAAGTAAGGTCAAGACATTTACTTTAACTGAGTCAATTTTGCTATATTTATTTTTAAAGATTTATTATTTATTTATTTGTTTGTTTGTTTGTTTATTTATGAGAGACACACAGAGAGGCAGAGAAATAGGCAGGGGGAGAAGCAGGCACCTCGAGGAGAGCCTGATACTGGACTTGATCCCAGGACCCCGGGATCGTGACCTGAGCCAAAGGCAGACACCCAGCCACTGAGTCACCCAGGTGCCCAATTTTCCTATATTAAAAGAAAGATTGATGCTACCAACTTTACACTCAGCCCTCCAGGATTTATAAATTCTCACTCAAGTGACCCATAAGGCACAAAAAGCTCAAGTTGTCTTGTTGCACTGGGCACTGCTAACCCCTGTATTCATCAAAGGATGAATACATCAGCGTACAAGTGCCTTGTGAAGAGCTCTGAGGGCCACTGCCCTTCGGTGGAGTTGCTCACAGTTGCTTACAGGAGAGATGAGCATTCCTGGCAAAAACCTGTCCCTCTCTTTTTCTGCTCAGACCTGACTCAGGAAATCCTCTGCATTCCCTAAGAGCAGTCCATTAAGAGTTGTCCCTGAGTCACAGCTCGAGATACTTTGGGGAGTCCAAATTCAAACAAGAGGGCACCCGGTTTACAATCTCCAATCACTGATGAAATTACAAAATCAAAATATGTAGAATTTTGATTCTGGTAGAGCAAATTCTGGTAGAGAATTTGCTTTTATAGGAAAGGGATTGATAGAATATGAAAGAGAGCAATGGAAGTTAATGTGCCGTGCCCCCCAAAGAATATAATTTTTAAGCCATCTATTGCTATTCATTAGACAGGCAATCAGCTCACACTACCATTGTGTTAATACTGCATTCTGTACAAAGAACTGGAATTAGCAAGGTGATTTCGCTGGAAGTGTTGTTATTATACATCTCCTTCCCAGGGCTGTTTCCTCAAGTAGGCATCGTAAAGGGTTGGGATCTTTCTTTAAAGGAAACTTTTAAAAGCTCTAATTTAACATTTAGAATTTCGATATATTATTTAAGTTGTAATCAGGCATAAATAAGCCTCACAGACCTTGTCATTCTTCTTTACCCAGATAGATCTGCATAGGCAGAAACTTGGCATGAACTTTTGATACGTTTTTCTCTGCATCATATCAATGTGGAATCAAGACATAAAATTGAGTTGCTTCAAAGGCAAATGGCAGAGAAAAAATATCAAGACATGAGCTGTCTCCTAACTAAAATTGTGGGGTTTGATTTTTTTTTGTTTTTTGTTTTTTTTTTTGTCAGCTGAGGCTCAAAGGAATTTTCTATTTAGGTCTGTAGCAAAGCCAGTAAATTTGTCAACCTGAACCAAACTTGTTTGCTAATTTTGCAACATAGTATTTGACTATTCAAACATTTCCAAAATGCTCCATTGTATAACTGTAAAGGTGCTTTTGGCTGGGTTGACGAGAGGGGCATGCCATCAACTAAGCAATTTCCTCACAATGCATGGGTCATTGCATTTTTCTTGGCCAAGGAGGTTTTTAGAGCAGGAAAGCAAGGCCTCCCCCAGGGACACAGGCTGGGAAGCCCTTTGGGGCCTCATATTTGGGAATGTCCCGAATTTAGACTTTTTAAAAGTGTCCTCCCACTAGGCTAATGAAAGTCATTTGTATTATATGTGCGTTTAGGTGTTAATTTTAAGTAGACATGTTGACAATGTACTACAATTTAGTAACCCTGTTTTGGATTTAAGTACATTTTCTAATATATTTGGAGCCTCAAAAAAAATGGAAGTGGCCTAAGATTCCACAGATATCTGAGAGGCTGTGCTGAAGGAGAATTAGAAAAGCATTAATCTTTACTTTGGTGTCTACAATTAACTTGGCATGTGCCTCTTTGGGGGTAATACTCAATTTTACCTTTTTTATTCCATGTTTTTTTATTCTGTAAGCTGAGGTTAGTAATTATATAACTGTGAAAAGAAGTACCTATAGCAACCCTTAAGTTTTCATCACCCTGCAAATGATACAGAGACTACAATGGCACAAGTATGTAAGTACTCAACTCACCTTCAGAATAACATGGAATTCAGTTATTTGAATAATTTGGGAAGATTTCTGTACCATTTCCATATGAAATTTTCTTTTTCTGCATGTATCCATTTTAAAAGAGATAAAGTGAAGAATTTGGAATGCCAAAGCATGATATCAAAAAAAGATCAAATTCTCTTCAACACTGTAAGCCTGAAAATCAAAATCCAAAGCGTAAATCCTATGTCAAAAAGAAGTAATCAAGGTCTTGTTTCTAACTGCAGTGGTGCTAAGTATCTTCCATTTTGGGGAATGACTTGGTAGATCAAGTCTACCAAATCTGATTTACCTACAATACAATAAGAAAATAGTTGGATCAACGTAAGTATCCATATTTGGAAGCGCTAGCATTGACTGTAGAATGACAGACATATCGTCTTGGAACTTAATCTACTTCCTTAGATTTTGCGTTTATGAAGCTAAAGGCTGAAAATGATAAAAAAGTAACTCTTCTTGGGGTACCTGGGTGGCTCAGTCAGTTAAGCGTCCTACTTTTGTTTTCAGCTGTTGTCATGATCTCAGGGTTGTGAGACTGAGCCCTATGTTGGGCTCCATGCCGGGCAGGGAGTCTGCTTGAGATTCTCTCTCCCCCCCTCCATCTGCCCCTGCCACAAACAACGTGTGCGTGCTCTCTTTCTGTCTCTCTCAAATAAATAAATAAATCTTTTTTTTAAAAGTAACTTTCTTGGAAAATAAGTCATCACAAAAAGAATGTAATATAGAAAAGTTAAAGAAACAGAGAAGAAAAGAGATAGAGGACCTAAAGAGAAGTTGAAGTAGGAGCAAAGAAAAGGAAGTGAATGCAGATACAGACACAATATGAAAGTACTAAACATTAGGTAATTTGGTTTCTTAGTCATTACTGTTCCTACCCATCTTCTTCCAATTTGGCTGTATCTAGATCCTATTTCCAAGTACTATTTTGTCCCATAACTAATGTTAGAAATTTTGGTGAAGTCCCGATGAGAACAAGAGGTTATCTTTCCCAGTGTCATTGCAAAATGCCATGATGGTCTGGCTAAGGCATTTTTTTTTTTTAATTGTTGACTCACTTTGACTTGATCCAGCTGGAACTTTGAGGACATCATTAAAGGTAGAGATTTTAAACAAGATGATCAATGATTTTAAAGATGAGCAAGAAAAAATTTAATTCAGTGCACAGGTGTGATCTGAATTTATTTTGAGCCAACAATTACGTACTTTCAAAAGATAACATTTTGGGATATACACTCTTATGAACTTCTCTGTACTATTCAAAAATTATAACCACAGATGGATGGAAGGGTCCTGAAATAGATGAGTTATCACCATATAGTCTCTTTTGGCATATAAAGGAAAATAAAGACTTTATTGCAAGTTTCTTATTTTTCATAGAATAGTCACATGGAATTAATGGACTGTATTGTGAGCCAGTGAAAGTGATAAATAGAAGTAATACTACCAGAAAGAGTCAAACTACCACGGACTCCTATTTAAATCCTTTTGATCTGCCTTTTCATTTGCCTGAGAATAGAGGACCTAAAGAGAAGTTGAAGTAGGAGCAAAGAAAAGGAAGTGAATGCAGATACAGACACAATATGAAATTATTCAACATTACGTAATTTGGTTTCTTAGTCATTACTTTAGATCCTCTATCTATTTCATTTCATTTTCATTTCTACCTCTATTCATTTCATTTGTCTGAGAATAACAGCAAAAATCACCAGAGCCAAGCTATCATTCAGTCTCCTCACCATCCTCCAAGTCCCTACCTCCATCTCCATCCCATCTTCCTACCTACATCTCTTCCTTCTCTGCTGATTTCATGATTGTTTTTTTCAGAAGCTTTCAAGAGATCCTTATCACTAAAATTCTGTGCTTCCTAGACTTTATGGCTTTCACAGTCTAGACTATTCCATTCTATTCTACTTTTTCCCTGAAAGTGTCTGCTGCAGCCAGACTGGTTCTCACTGTTGCCAGAATATGCTTTAGTTCATCTACAGTTTTTCCCCCAGGATGCCCTTCCCATTTCTCTCTACCTGTTGGGATCTCATGTAGACTTTTAAGGTCTTCCTCAAGGTCTATGGACTTCCTCATGCTTTCTTGGATTGCCTCAGCCTCAGGAGACTCTTTATCTTCCGGAGTCCTGGGGAATACTGTGCAATTCTGCTGACATTAACTGTGATATAGTCTGGGAAGCCAGACATATCTTACCCTTTGCCCCCGCCACCCCCTCCAGGGACCAAGCCTCATATACTTGCTCCTAGTGGCACTTATATGAATTCCTTATATGAAGGATCAGTTAAAGTGTTTGTCATTTTCTTGCTCAGACTTGCTTCATTATTCACTACCTGCATATTTTTCATTTTATTCATTTTTTTAAGTTGGTACATATTCTGGTTCATTACTTCTTTCTATAGTGGTACTGGAACCAAATCAGAACTAAATAAATATGTTGCATTTGCCATGCTTTAAAAATCAAAAGAGCACAGACCTATTACCAAATAGAGAAATATGCAGAACATTAAACTATAGTGTTGTCTGTGTTTTCCTTATGAATGGAAAGTTACAATGAGTTTTGTCAAGACCAGACCATACATTTTTCATCAATCAACATATCTAAACGTATCAAAAATTAAGGGAAGAAAATAGTCAACAAACAAGTTCCTAAGCTATATTAATTCAGCTGACTTTTGTCAAATTAATTTTCATAGGTCTATATTTGATTTTTAAGTGTGTATTAGGAAAGTTTGTGATAAGAATTTTGCAATTAGAATAGGCTCAAGAGAAATCTAAGACTTCGTAGAAGTCTTTTAAGTGTGCATTTTATTTTAATCTAATATTGCCAGTTTATAACTTAGTATACTTGAAGATCTAAATTATGAAGAAATCTAAACAATATTTTAAGGGAGGTAAAAGTATTTAGACATTTATCTCTATCCTTTTTTATATGGAGATATCATAGTATGAAATTCACATATTAGAACCCTTTTCTTTTCAGTTGACCAACTATGAAACAGAATTTTTTTAGAATACCACTATTTAATCTTCTAACAGTTAGTGCAGGTTTTTGCTTGCTTCCTCTGTTAACTTTGCAAAAAGGAAAAAAATCTTAAATTGGAAACATCACAATAATGGAAGTTGAAAAGGAATATTCTTTAAATTTTTCTGAAATGAAGATTAACATATTTGTTACAATTTTTTCCGAGGCCATAATACATTTCATCCAATAAAAGACAAATCTACAGAGTAATTTTGAAAAATAAAGAACAAACTAAGAGACAAATACAAGCAAATACACCATATAAAAGTTAACAAACCAAATGGGCACATTTGAAAAGGAAATAAATGGATAACTGGACATTTTACTTAATATTTAATGCCTTGCATTAGCTTAAGAATTTCTTACTCAAAAGAACAATGTTTAGTTGTGTTTTTATGGAAATTGGGAGTTGACTCACCTGTTGTAATCTAGAATTTCTTCTGATTGGTCATGAGCTTGTTCACTCGTGTCATAAATATTTAAAAGGCAAAAAATGTTTAATTCTGGATTGATTTTTAATCTTTTTCTCAGCTAACTTTGATAAATATAACTGATATATTTTCACAACAGCATAAATTATATGCCAATACATTTTAACTCTTTCTCTGATGTTTGGAAAGCCAAGTAGATTTCTTTGAAAAGGACAAATTGTTCATTTAGAAATTCTTTAAAAACTCCAAATAGCGTTTTTGCTTACTCAGCACAGTGCCTTTGGAATGGTAGCAGTGGCGGATAGAGCCGATGATTTTCAATCTTGCGGTTCCTTGA
This sequence comes from Nyctereutes procyonoides, assembly GCF_905146905.1. NCBI lineage: Eukaryota > Metazoa > Chordata > Mammalia > Carnivora > Canidae > Nyctereutes > Nyctereutes procyonoides. The sequence continues at coordinate 24,476,951 of NW_026575036.1, read as the reverse complement.
GGAGTTGGTGCCATTTGTAAGTGTCTGTCATCCCATAAAATTTCCTCTGAATAAGCCAGCAATCCAAAGAAAAACAACTCTTCTCTTCTATAATTACTATTTTCTATGCATTCTGATTGTAATGTTTCATTAAACAATCTGACTCCATAACTATTGTTATTGTATTATTATAACTTTGCCTTCAGTTCATAAATCTAGAAATGTTAATTTTCCAAAAGCTTATCAACCAACCTATAGCATCTTGATACAGAAGGATACCAATAAAGAGAAAACTTTCAGTAAGTATTTTGCTGTATAAAAGCCAAAATTCTAAAAACAAATAGAAATTGGTGTAACCGATGTTTAATCCAAATGTACAACAGTAAACTGAGTTAGCTTCTCTCTATTTTTTTTTTAAGAGCTGACGCAAGTTGGACAGAGGGAGGTGTTGGGGCAAGGTGGTGGTGGTGTGATTGGCTTGTCTCATTCACGCCCACTGGTCTTTAAATCATTGTCTAGGTCCCCAAAGGTTCATATAAGTCAACACTGTTACAGGGGTCTGCCATTCCAAACAATTCCAGAAAGATTGCACAGGACTGGATAAATAATTAAGGTAAAGCTCTTTTTACACGAATAGTTGTAGAGTTAAAATAATGCTTCCTTTCTTCTTTTTATGGTGTAGAATGTTTATTTATTATAATTTAAATATTTGAAAATACTACTTACATTTTTTTCTCATTAAAAAAATAAATTCAGTATAATGTCAGACATTGAAATTATTTACCTAAGTCTTGACTGCAGCTTTCTTTTGCAGATAATTTTAGGTTTGAGTATAAAATCAGGACAGGGGATAATAGAAAAGGGAGACATAGTAAAAAAAAAAAAAAAAGGAAGGTAACAAGTATTTAGTTATTGACATCTCCTGGTTAATCACTGAGTAAAGAGTGGACACAATTTGTCTTAGAGAAAAATATAAGGTTTTAGAAGTACATTCTCAATGCTGTAACATTAAAGATTGTCTTTATCTTGAAAACAAAAATACTCACAAAAACTAACAAAAGGAGGAACATCCCATTACTGCAGCAGATATGAATAGCTAAGAGTATGGGCTGCACCATTGTCAAATGAAAAAGAAAAGACTTGTGTCCCCTTGTCTTCTTATGTGTCCATTTTAATGAAGGAGTATTTTTAGAGCAGATTTACTGGAAGAAACTGGGAAGTTGAATAGAATATAAACATAGTGTTAGATTTGGAAGGACTAGAATCCATTAGAGCTGTACTCCTCAAATTTTATCAGTCAGATGGGGGGAAAATTCTCAGTGGATTTTAGTATCGCCATCTCTTGGGTACCTTACAGAGCATATCGTGATGATTTTAACTAAACACCTAGCTGACAGCAAAGAGTGTTTCCTAACTCAGTAAGAAAAATATTTAAACTGATGATATATATCGCATTCATGGATAGTTGGCTGAAAGTCTGATTTTTGACATACTAAAGATATTTAGGGGTGTTTTCTAGAAAAGACTACTATTTGTTCTGGAGTCCAAGATCCTCCAGTTGTTCAGATTTATATGTAGACGATGTTTAAAGGTTTTTTTGAAAGTCTTTATTTTTTAATCCTTAAATCAGTAAGGTTGAAGTACTGAGAAAGGTAGTTTTGAGGACCAAACTCTCAAGTTTTCTATAATTACGTTATACAGGATGCTTTGTGGATTACTAAAGTTCTTGTTTTTAATACATGAGTTACTTTAGAGAAAATAAAATAATTTATTTAAAAAAAATTACCTCTGAAGGTGGTCCCGTATCTATTATACAGGATATAGACATTTTAGAAATTGACTGCATCCACAATTTAGGTTCTTAAATATCACGTTTTAATACATGAAGCATGAAGAGTTCACTATGATAATATCATACGTGGTACATATCTTTCTACATTTCTGGAAACTACTGCTTGGGAAAATAGGACCTGAAATTTATGTGTGAATTTAAGATGACTAGAGAATCTAGGTTGCCTTCTAAGAACAGAGCTAGAAATGTTATTTTGCTTATATTTTATATTTACATTTATTTTTTGTTTATATTTATATTTTGTATGTAAAATATAAACAAAATGACATTTTAACATATTCAGATTTAACCTTTATACCTCATCATATGGCTGCTGTAACTCATATGAGCAAGCATTTAATATTCTTAGCAAAAGGAAAAGACCTCAATATAGGGTTATTTCTTTTAACTTTTCTAGTTCTCCCTAGATATTATTTCTAAACTATATCTGAATGGAGGAAAGGAACGGAAATTCTAGAATATTAGCACCAGCAATAAGACGTGGTCAGGTAAATACAGTTTTGCTGTCATTGGCAGTATCTTTTCTAAGATGTACCTCAGGCTGAATGATACTGAACGTTTTTACAGAAGCTAATTTCTGTGGAAAAATCGTGCCACAGACTAACAAACCATCTGACTCTCTGTGTGCAACTAGAATGGCACCGTTGGGGAAATTGTTTAAAAGAATTTAATATAAAGGTGATATAAGATTGACTTCGTCGTTAAAGCTGTGTTCGTTTACCTAAGGCACAATTGGGATGTGGATTTAAGTCAGTTCCTGGGATGCAAAGATCATTTGGCTTTTAGAAGTTGTATGACCAGCTACTTCCCACTTACTCAACCAAAAGGTAAATGACATGGGAGGAGATCTACTATCTGAGCCCAGATTTCAGAGTAGATTCGTCAGAAATAGGTTGGCATGAAAGAAAGACAGACTAGGATAGTGGGAAGTGCTCTGCCAATGTCAGCTTCCTTTTCACATTCACTTATCAGTAAAATAAATGTTTGCAGTCACTAGGGAAGGTCATAACTTTTGCCTCTTGACTCAAGGACAGTTTTGCTTTCCAGATTTGAGGTTTTTCTTTGGAGTTGAACCACCTAAGTAAGACAGGAGAAGTCTGCTTTTCTTTTCTGAGAATCTCCTATCCTACATTTCTTGGGTACGTCTTCAAAGAATAAGACATCATGTTTAAGAACTAGAATTTGGATATAAATGAGGACATTTAGATAGCTCTTAACGAATATGAAGAAACAAAGCCTTCTAACAGTGATAGTATTCTAAATACCTTTGTTTCAAGTTCTGATTTATCTTCATGCATAAGTGAATCGAAGCAACAGTGCAGATGACCAGTGCATTGAAGGCCTCTTCATATCGCAAAGAAACTTCACTTCATCGAAGAGAAAAGCTAGACTATACAAAGTTCTGTCAAACCAAATTTGCTTTTTCTTTTAGAATAATTTTGGACAATCTTTGTGGAACAAAGCTGTTCTTCCTCCTGGCGGCCAGAGGGAAATATTTCCATTTCACTCTGAAATACTAACCTATAATGGTATAACAAGAATGCATACTTGTATCTATGAAGGGGAGCATGTAGAGTGGCAATGGTCATAGTAGACTACCACACCAGGCGCTGTGCCACGTGCTGGGAATCATGTAACGTTTACAAATCCAGCACTCTTCCCACCTTCGTGAAGCTCTCTACCTAGTGGAAGAGATGGTCATTTATCAAATAATTACACAACTGAAAACCTAAGTACAACGTGTGATAAACATATGAAGGAGAGGAGAACATGGTACGAGAGCATATAACGGAGGATCGAGTTTATATGATGGTGGTAGCTGGCCCCCTGGCATTTAAAGATTTTCGGGTTCCTTTTACCTTGGGAGACACCTAGGTTTAAGAATATGGAGAAGATTTTAAAAATACAATAAAATTCTTTTTTAAAAAAAGAATGTGGAGAAGAACATTCCAGGCAGAGAGAACAGTATGTTAATGGGTCCCAAAGTGGCAATGAGAAATTTTAAAAAGCCTAGTTTATCCAGTGAGAAAGGGGAGGTGTGGTTCAATATGGACCTAAAAAGGTGTGTGTGGGTTAAAGTATGTGGACCCTGAAAGCATATTAGGAAATTTGACTTTATTCTAAAAAGTGATGAAAAAAAATCATTTTAGGGCCTTCAGCAGATAGTCATTTGGAGTTATTGGTCATGGAGACAGAAGTGAATGAGTTGTTGGGTTTTTTTTAAAGATTTTATTTACCTATGCATGAGAGACACAAGAGAGAGGCAGAGATGTAGGCAGAGGGAGAAGCAGGCTCCTCACAGGAAGCCGGACGTGGGACTCGATTCTGGGACTGGGAACACGCCCTGAGCCAAAGGCAGACACTCAACCGCTAAGCCATCCCGGTGGCCCATTTTTAAATGTTGAAAGGATTGATTGGACTTGGTGATAGACTGGACATAGGTAGGGAGATTCAGGATGGAGAGTGAGAGGTGTCGATACCTATAGCCAGATTCCTCCCACGAGGAATTCGGTTAATGAAGGTGATGGATAGCCGTAGAAGAATCTCTGCCTATGAACATTTAATTCTATTATAATGTTACATTTAATATATCATATATATTACATGTAATATATTATTATATTTTTCAATCAAAGTGTATGCCAACATCATTCTTTTCTAGCCTACCCATGCAAGGATTCATCAATTTTTCATTAAGTAGCTGCTTAGAGAAAAAAAGGTAAATTATGTTATAATAGAATAGTTCATTCAAAATCTGTTTTTCTCTACCAAACAGTTCATTGGGTGCAGGGATTCTATCTTTTTGTCTTTTTAAAAAGATTTTATTTATTTATTTATTTATTTATTTATTTATTTATTTATTTATTTATTCAGAGAGAGAGAGTGCGAGTGCGGGGAGGGGCAGAGGGACAGAGAGAGAGAATCTCAAGGAAACTTCATGCTGAGCGCCAAGGCTGATGTGGGCCTTGATCTGATAATCCTGAGATCATGACCTGAACCAAAACCAAGAGTCAGTTGCTGAACTGACTGAGCCACCCAGGTGCCCCATGGGATTGTCTTAGTCATGCTTCATATTTTATAGTTTCTGCCTCATATTTCATTTTCAGTATTTGTTGAATGAATAAATACCATCTATAAAATATTCCCACACTGAAGTATAATCGTGCTAATAAATTTTAATAGTTATGATACGGTCTGAATGTCTCAAGGTATGTATGTACTTTGTGCTATAGACAAATGGTACAGAATATCTAGTTTCTCATAATATTCTAATTCCTCTTAAATTTTGCTTATGGCTATTGTTTCCTTAAAATAGGTCAATAATGGAATCTTCAGAGCTAAAGATATAAGCTATGAAATGTGTTCCAACTTTTACACGAAGATGCCCCTTGGCCAGGGCCAACATTAGGATTTGGGGCTGAAATCTTAAACCACTGTTTAATACTTCATGGGCTATATCATGTCATCTTCCAAAGAGAATGTAATGTTTTATATCTGGCTTAAACAGCATAAGATTAGGTCCCAATTTCCTTATTTGAGAAGTGTACCCACCTTGCTTACATTTTTTTGTGAGTTTTGAGAATTGTAAAGTCCTCTTTTATAAAAGTTGTAGATATGCATATAAAATACTATATAGCTTGCATGCAGATAAAGACAGCAATTAAATTCTAATTATTAAAAGAAAGGGGGGGGTGTCTGGGTGGCTCAGTCTGTTAAGTGTCTGCCTTTGGCTCAGGCCATGATCCCAGAGTCTTGGGATCAAGCCCCTACTTGGGCTCTGCACTCAGCAGGGAGTCTGCTTCTCCTTCTCCCTCTCCCTCTGCCCTTCCCTAACCTCTCTATGCTCTCTTGCTCTCTCAAGTAAATAAATAAAATCTTTAAAAATAAATAAATAAAAATTTTAAAAAGAAGAGGAATTTAAATTTACTACTACATACCAAACTATGAAATGCATAATATCATTTATGGGAGCTGGGGTGGCTCAGTCAGGTAAGCATCTGACTGTGGCTCAGGTCATGATCTCAGGGTCCAGGGCTCGAACCCCACATTGGGCTTTATGCTCCGTGGAGAATCTGCTTGTTCTTCTCTTTCTTCCTCTGCCCCTACTTCCCCACCCCACTTGTGTGCTCTCTCTCTCTCTCTCTCTCTCTCTTGCAAATAAATGAAATGTTTTTTAAAAATATATAATTTAAATCCTTGAATGCTGCCTTGTAGTAAATGGTATTACCCTCATTTTACATATGGTAAGACAAAAAAGTCAGAGTTATACCCAGTTATATTTATCACCAGAGCCAGAGTTTCTGTTCCTTGTAGGCTTTAGTTCTCTGTGGTGGAGACAGCAGAACAGAGGTGGCATAGCAGAGAGGCCAATTTACCTCTCTGTGCCTCCATGACTTCATCTGTAAAATGGGAATAGAACCAAAATAGTACTTATCTCAGAGGACTGTTGCGAGGATTAAATGAGTTAATAGATGTGAAGCTCTGTAACAGTATCTGGCAGGTACGTAGTGAGCGCCACCATATTGGCTATATTTTTCAATACCAGGTTAGCATGCCTTAATAGGAATGAGATCAGTGAGGCTCCTTTGAATAAGTATGAAGTGAAATGGTATTTAACTGAAGCCCCCAGGCCTACTGCCATGTATATTCCTGTAACCCTCTAGAGGGGTTAATAAACTAAAGCATGGAATGCAGAGCATTCCAGGCACCATGGCTCAGGTGTGAAAATGGCCTGAGGCAGTAGAACCTGGAGAGTTCCTGAAATTATAAGAGAGCTAATATAGCTAGAACATTGAGGTAGAGTGGAGAGGAGACCAGAAAAGAGGGTGAACCATGCAGAACTGCATGGACATGTTGAGAACTTAGACTTTCTCCTAAAAACAAGGGAAAGACATGAAAGTGTCTAAGCAAATAAATATGATCTAAATTTTGTTTTCAAAGGATCATTCTGAAAAATAAAATAAAATTTAAAAAGGAACATTCTGGCTGTTGTGTGAAGAGTGAATTGTGGGGGACAGGAGGCAACAGTTGACAGGGCAAGAAAAATGATGGTAGCTTGGACAAGAGTTCTGGTGGCAGAAATGGAAGGTAGTAGATTAACGAGAATATACTTTGATTACTCATAAAATTCAACCTGACTTTGTAAAGGACTGGATGTGGGGGTAAGAAAAGAAATATTATAATAGAAGACTCATGCTTCTCAGATGGTAACAATATTGTTTGGATAGGAAACATTGGAAGAAGAAGAAACTGTTACAAGTTGGATTTTGGACATGTTGAATTTAAGATATGCAAGCATATACATCAGTTAGGACACTGGACATATGCAGCTGAGGCTCAGAGAAGCCTGGGCCAAAGATGGAACTTGTGATATGAAGTCTTGGGAGTAGATGGGAAAAATGGGGGATTGGGACCTAGTGTTGAGGAATTCAAGCAATGAAGCATTAAACAAAATAGTACTTTTAAAAAAAATATTTTATTTATTTGGACATTTCAGTCTGTTTGGGCTGCCACCTTTGCTCATAGGATAAGGCTGTGACTTAGTCTGTAAAGAAAGAACTTTACAAAAGACATTAGGGCCTCCACAGCAGACAAAGAGGGATTACAAGCAGGAATGGAAGCTCCACCCAAGAGGAAAATCCGTGACAGCATTTTGCTCCTATAGAAACCTCTCTGAAAGTGCCAGCTGCCATCTGGGAGTTGGGTTCTCCAGGATGCTCCAGATGCTCTTCTCTGCAGAGAAGCCACTTACAGAACCTACAAGGGAGCAACCCATTAATGAAGTGGGCCTGCAAGATTTAAGAGAATCCCCAAGTACTACCTAAGTTAACCAACATACTCTTCATTCATAAAGATGAACAGAAAACCTAGGATCCCTAAGAACTTAAGGAAAACCAGGAAGCATGAGAAGCACCAAGATGAACAAACAGAATTAACTCCAGAAAAAAAAAAAAACTAATTTACAGAACAAAAGGAGCTTTTGAAAACTTCTAGTCAATGTCCTTGGGAAGAGTTGAGAAAATATTGCATCTGTAAAATAGAAAGGTTAAGATGAAAAAAGAGGAAGATGAAGACCAAGTTATTACAAATTAAAAACATGATAGTGAAAAGCAATTAGTGGACACATTGAAAAATAAAATAGATCTAGCTTAAAAGTAAACCATGCTATACATGGAATATGACTCAGCCATAAAAAAAATGAAATCGGGATGCCCAGGTGGCTCAGTGGTTGGGCAGCTGCCTTCAGCTCAGGGCATGATCCTGGAGTCTTGGGATTGAGTCCCACATCAGGTTCCCCACAGGGAGCCTGCTTCTCCCTCTGCCCGTGTCTCTGCCTCTCTCTCTCTCTCCCTCTCTCTCTCTCTCTGGGTAATAAATAAATAAATAAATAAATAAATAAATAAATAAATAAAATTGTGCCATTTGCAACAACATGGATAAAACTAGATAATATATTCTGCTAAATGAAATACGCCAGTTAGAGAAAGACATATATCATGTCATTTCACTCATGTGTGGAATTTAAGAAACAAAACAAATGAGCAAAGGGGGAAAAAAGAGAAAGAAGCAAAACAAGAAACAGACTCTTAATGATAGAGAACAAACTGGTGGTTTCCAAAGGGAAGGTGGAAGGGGGACTGGGGGAAACAGGTGATGGCAATGAAGGAGGGCTTGTCATGATGAGCACCAGCTAATGCACGTAAGCGCTGAATCACTATACTGTACACCTGAAGCTAGTATTTTACTGTATGTTAACACTCTGGAATTTAAATAAAAACAAAAAACAAAGTAGACTATGTTTTTCTACTCTACTCAATACTTTTTCAAACAAAGTTTGAGGGCAAAGTTGTTTTTTTTTTTTTCCCAACATGAAATATCTCAGAAATTCTGTTTACAAACATGGATACATTTTATAAAAGGAGTCATTCAAGGTGGATTCCAGCACAATGCAAAATGAATTGAAGGAAAGTAGATGCAATGATGTTCAGAAGACATTGGCAGCTGAGTGAGACCCAGAGGGTGGAGGAGAAAGCCATTTAGAAAGTAAAAATACGGAAAATTCACTTGCAAAGTTTTCCTAACAGAGGACTTCTCTATCATTTATTAGTAGTCAAATATACCACGTGACTTTTGGAGCATATCATTTACACAATCGTAACATTGTAAATGTTGATAGTTGTCTTTAAGCGTTCAAAAACAATTGATAGAAAATTATGAGAGATGTCATTGTTTTACAGAATAGTATGAAAGTATCATGCATGTTAACATTGTAGTATTTCATTAACTAAAACGATTAGGAGCTGTGAGAAGGACAGTTAGGACGTATGCTAATGTCCTCATCTGTTATACATACAGATTTAGAATTGATAAACCATCAGAGAGGTTTTAGTGAATAGTTTAAATTTAGAAAAACTAACTTTAGGGATGCCCAGGTGGTTCGGTGGTTGAACGTCTGCCTTTGGCTTAGGACTTGATCTTAGGATCCAGGATCGAGTCCCACATCGGGCTCCCTGCGAGGAGCCTGCTTCTCCCTCTGCCTATATCTCTGCCTCTCTCTGTGTGTCTCTCATGAATAAATAAATAAATCTTTAAAAAACAAAAACAAAAAAAAAAGGAAAGAAAGAAAAACTAACTTTAAATAAAGAACTACAAATAGAAACAGTAATTGATAGTTCCTGCTCTTAGGTGAAACTGGTCTGTGTGATGGTAAGAGAAATGTTACTCATTTAATATAAGTTTTTATTTTTTTCTTTAACCATATGCTTATTTTCTATCCTCTCTGTTGGCTTTTATAATTTTTCTCTTTATCTTTGATGTTATATGTATAGTACCTCGTATCAATGAATTTATTCCTCGTATTAATGGAGTAGTATGTGCTTTTTTTTTTTTTAAATCCTGAGAGCTACTATCTTTTTTTGGTTCTGGACAATTCTCTGCCATTATTTTTTTCTATTTTGCTTCTCCCTGGCCTCGTACTTTCTTCATATTAGGAGGCCTAGTAGAGTATGCTAAGCTTCTTATTCTTGCTCTCCCCATTCCCACATCTCTTAACTTCATATTTGTCTTTCTTTACCTATTTGTGATATAATTTGAGTGATTTCCATGGATCTTTCAGTTTCATGACTCTCCCTTCAGCTGAGTACTCTTTATTTCAATAACTACTTTTTTTTTAGTATTTAGAATTCCTTTTTTGACTCTTTTTCAAACCAGCCCGATCTTCTTTTACACTCTTCTTATTTTATGGATGTTATTTCTTATATCAAATTTCCTATTAGTTTTTATTATATAGTTTTAAAGTCACTAGTAGTTTGCTTTGGTTCCTGTTACTCAGGTATGCATCTTATTTCTTACGCTTACTGACACCCTGAGTTTCCATGTGTGTTTGTGGCTTTTGTAATTTGGGGCTGTGACCTCATCAAGTGTGAGTTGCCTTCTGCAGATTTGCTGTCACGGCACCGGATTGTGTAGGCATTCCCATGTGGTTGTTTTAGATTTGCCAGAGGATTTGTGGATTTCATTTCTAGAGCAATTTTCATGTCCGTTTCTGTGCTCAGGATTTTCTTACCAAATGGGTAGTGCATATTCCAGAACCACACCTTCCAAGAGTGATAGTATTTCTCCTACTATAACACTTCAACAAGAATTAACTGATTGTGATAGTAAAATTTGAGAAGAAATTGTATCAACCCACCCATGATGGAGTCATAGCTTTTTTTTTTTTTTAAACACAATGTCAGTCCACCCCTTTCCATGTTACAGCTGAGGAAAATGAGTTAAAAAAAAAAAAAAAAAGAAAGAAAAGTTAACTTGTATTGGGATCCAATGAATTAAAGGCCTAACAGAGCCTAAAAGTTGAGCCTCTTTGTTGTTAAAATGCATTTTAATTTTATATGGATGGTGACAGATGCTGGTTCAAAGATAAACCTGGACTACCTTTTATTATATTCTTAACTTTGGTTTCATGATCCAAGTGCCTGGAAAGCAGTTCCCCTAGCAAGATCCTCCCCTGTGTTGCATGTTATCAGGTATTCTGGTGATGTGAAATCTTTCATACCCAATTAGCAAATTCAAGCAGTAATTGTTACTGCTAGTAGAGATACTGTTCGATTCTGCTTTGCCAGATCTTTGTCAACAGTTTTACTTTCATCTTCCCTTCTTTTAAAATCAGGCAATTTGCTTACAAATAGGAAACCTTTTTGCAAATCACTGCTAGGTCTTTTTCTTTCTTTTTCTTTCCACAGTGCCTAGCAAAGCACCTGCCATGTTCATATACATAGGCACTTTATAAATATCTGCTGATTCAGCAATTTGTTAGTGACTTTCCTTCTCTTTGATTTTTCATTTTTGTATTGGGTAAAGGAAACATGCCAGACATAAATTTTTATAGGACATTTTCAGGAGCTTACTTTCTTTCCATGTTTCTATAGAGACCATATGCAAAGTATGTGATTCATATTCATTTATCTAATTTAAAGAAAATTATGATTTATTTCATATTCTGCTTCCAGAAAAGAGTGTTCTGAACATCACCCTGACGTCAAAGAACCTGAAGCTGAAGGAGCTTGTGTGTGGACAAGAGGCCCTGGCAGCTCAGATGGATCCTATGGAGCTGAGAAATGTCAACATCGAACCTGATGAGGAGGAGAGTGTCAGTGGAGAAAGTGCTCAAGATAGCTATACCGGGATGGGAAACTTAGAAAAGGCAGCAATGAGCAGGTATGGGATTAAAAATGACCAGGTTCCATGGAAAAATGTCAGGTTTATGGATGTGTAAAACAAGGGTTTTGTCAGGAAGAATTGGATTCATTACTTACTTGCTAGATAACAATGGCATCGATGCTCACACATCAACTCTCTGATCCTAAAGTTCATTATTATATCATTACTATATGTCAGTCTGATTTAGATTGTGTGTGACTAATTTAGAATTGAGGTTACAATGTTCTTGTCCCCATTAATATAGAACATTTTAAGTTATATTAGCTAATCATTTCTTTTACCTTTTGGACTATATTCCCTCCGACCCCTCTTCCTTTGACTGCCCTGTAAATGTTGCTGCATCTCCAGAATTCTGTAGGGATTCTTTGGTCACTAAAAGTGACCGGTGACCAAGCTCATTCACAACTATCAGGGTTTCACTCACTGAACGTGTGCCACATCTTCAGCCTGTTAGACTTCTCAACTTCATTTCAGAGCACTATATCCAACTGTCAACTACACATCTTTACAGGGTGACTCATGTGTCTGAATTGCCTTATTTATAAAGTCAAACTTGTGGTGTCTAATATTGAACTCTGATATTTCTCTTCAAAATCTACTCCTCCTCCAGTAATTGCCACCATGGTGGAAGTCACCACTATCCTGAAGCAAGTCAGTGAAAAGACCCTGACTGTCAATCTTGAATCATCCCTTCCCCCAACCACACATCCAGTGTTCAATTATATCTAGTTGGTTCTACCTCTTTAATGTTAAAAATCCACCCTCTTCTCTGTACCCATTCTACTGCCATCTTTCTTTAGGAACATATCATCTGTCACCTATCTATTAAAACAGCCCTTCCTGTCCTTGGTCTCCCTATCTTACATTTTGCTCTCCTCCAACTAGCTGAAAAAGTAATCATTTACAATTGCAAAGTGACTCGGATTCTCCTTTGGTAAAAGGTGGTACCCCATTAGCTGTTAAGACAAAAATGGGGCTATACATTGTTTGGCATATAAGGCCCTTCATGATCTGTCCCTGACCTGGCTCTCCTGTCCATCTCTTGCTCTGCTCCCTTTTTGTAGGAAAGCCTTGTTGAGCCACTCCCAGCTCCCTATACCTTCACTCATTCAGCTCCATCTGCCTAGAATGCCCTCTTCTTGTGTCACCCACCCACCTTCCCCTTTCTCTATTGATACCATTCATCCTCCAAAACACGGATCAAAATCAGAACTCCCATGAAGCCTTCCCTTGAGTAGAAATGACCATTTCCTTCTTTGTGTGGCCTCTCTCGATCTTTATTCCACTACCAACAGGGCAATGGCATCTGTGGCCCCAGCACATATCACACTGCCTGGAACATAGTAGGTGCACATAGTCATTTGATAAAGTAAATTAATTTCTCACGAAATGGCATAGAACACAGAGGGTGGCATAAAACATAGAACACATAAGACACTGAGATGGAATTTTTTTACTAAAGCTAGACCTGAAGTAGAGAATATTACCCTCAGACAAGGACATCTCATTTCATTTCATATCATCCAGGAAAGATCATCAGGAGGAGCACTATTCTTCCTCCACGGAGCCAGTGCAGTTGACTTCCGTGCTGTTGGACTAGAGAGACAATGGAGATGTAGATTGTGGTATTTTCTAGGTTGAGCAACTCTCGAGAGGGCACAGTGGGGCAGAACACAGGGCTTTGGAATCTACAGAGTGGTTGCCTGAGTTTGGAGAATTTACTTATCTTCTGTGAGCCTCGGTGAAAAATGTGGAATGACAAACTAGCACCTACTTTTCTGAGGATTACACGAATGCCTGAAAGAGAGCTGATACCCAGTAAACTCTGGTTCTTTTACCTCCACTTTGTTACTGGGGTAAAATGACCAACTCTGAGGGCTCTTGTTTCCGAGAAGGCTGCACACAGATATGAACTCCTGCAGAGGTAGCCAGGCTGAAGGGGACGCCATCTCGAGAACAGTCCTACAGGGTCATTCAACTTGGTCCTCTTAAAGCCGCAACAGAAAGATAGGAATGCTTTTGTTAAGATTCTTACAATGTGTTCTGGAAGGCTTACAGTGATTGAGCTTTTAACTCCTGACTCAAACACAGGTCATCTTTTTGCAATCTTATAATCACTTTTAAAAGATGAGTTTTGCTTATGTTTGGTTTGGATTGATGCCTTAAGTGTAAATTTCTAGGAAATTGAACATAATTCACTTATTTGGAATCATTATACTTATATTTTCAATACATGCTGGGTTTGGTATCAAAACATTTAAGACATTCAAAACATGTCTCATACATTTTATCCAGTCTTCTCATGTTGTAGAATTCATCTCATGCCAAAATAAAAACATGTGAATGCCTCGAGAGAGAATCTATTTACTTTCACATTTTAAATTTTAAAAACTACTCATGGACTAAAGGATTCTAATTTATTGATTGAGATTAAAAAAAATAGACTGTTGGCCTTCCAGAGTTTAAAATCCAGATGACACTTTTGTTTTATAGTCCTTAGGCCTGTTTTAGGCTCCATTTCATCTTACTTTGTCTATTTCCAACTATGAACATTATGTACTAGTCTCCACACAGCAAATATATTAACTACAGACCATTAAAATAAAGCACAAAAAGGAGCAGAGGGTGATAGGGGTTAGTACAGGAATGGAAGAAGGCATCAGAGGGCATTATGCTTCCTAGGAGGAAGAGGCAATGCCAGGAAATGTTCCTAACTTGTACACAGTGAACATTCTAGAAAAGCAAATAAAGCCTAGTAATTTTGTCTGCTGGTTCTACCTACACTTTAAAAATTGTTCTGTACTCTCCCAAAGTAACCTTGTTATCCCTCTTTCTCACAAGATATTTTCAGGATTAGCTGCTGTTATAAAGGATAATTTGTACAGATCTCCTATAATTACTAGTCAAGCATTTTAGAAATGTGGTTCTACTAGATCCATATCCTCAAAACCCCTGGCTTATAACCACAGGACCCATGACGCTGTGCAGTTCCAGCCTCTGCCCAAGTAGGCGACAATCACAATGTTTGCAGATAGTGACGGTGTAATGTCCTGTTTCCTTCCCAGCTCCTCTACCAATTCATAGGTTTCTTTAATCTTTTTCTTAGTTTCTCATTATCTAAACAACCCAAGTATATTTTCAGAGTAGTTAAAATCTACACACTCACAAAAACAACCAAACACAACACAGAGGTGCCATTGAACTACATTCCAGCAAGGGATATGAGATTAAGCAAGTAGTGTCAAGAAAAGAAGAAAACATGAGCTATGGGGTCTTGCCTGGGACTGCACAGTGCCATGGAAGACCCTAGACTTGGGCATGCTACTTCGTTCTTCTGAGCCAGGGTCACCTCGTCTTTAGAGTAGGGGCACGAACGTTCCTCTCCTTGGGATATTCGAGCATCAAATGAGATGAGGATCACAAGCCTAGGCACTTAGTATTTATTGATTAATACAATCATCTGATCATGGTGCAGTAGTATTGAGAAACCTCAATCGCCACTTTGTACCTTTTCTTTTGGAGGGCTCAAGATGAAAACAAAATTAGCTGTAATTATTCTCATTTTTGCATAGTTCATGAGGGAAAGAAGGGATGTGGCTTAAAAAATGTTTTCTTCCTTCACAACTTTTTCTCTCCTTCCCAAAGGATATTCATAAATGGAGCTCAATTGTTGGTCTGGAAGGAGCACTGGTGTGAAGGAAGAGAAGAAAGGAAAAAAAAAGTTTCAAATGCCTTGATTTTCCTCCTTGATTCAGTTACGTGGATCACCTGAAACATAAATATAATTCAGAGCATTTACTTCAATGTTTTTGCTTTATTTTCTTTTTTGTATGTGCATCCAGTCAATTTACTAATGAAGATGCTGAAAGTCAGAAATTCCTGACAAATGGATTTTTAGGGGAAAAGAAGCTGGCAGATTATGATGATGAACATGTAAGTGAATCTCTGCTTTCGGGTAGTAAACAGGACTTGAGGGTGCTTGATCTACCTAGTCTCTGTGGGAAAACAATGTGACTGAAATTTTCCAAGCCTTGATCAGCACATTCTCTGTTTATTCAGGCCCTTACTGGAATAAGGACTTGTTTTTCCTGTTCGCCATATGGCTACATAAATCATTTATGAAATTCATTTGTTTTTTGGAGAAATCATTCTAACCCAAATGTAATCTGCAATCAGACATGCTTTCCCTTCTTTACGTTATTCAACCTGTCTTTTCTATTTTTTTTTCCTGAGACCCCTTGCTGAAACCTAGCATTCCTTTGAAAATTATATACTTTTAGTGAACTAACAGCTTTTATTCGTTGTGATTTTATCTTATTATTTGATTTTGAGCTGTAACCTCCTCCAGTAAAGATAATAGCAGAATAAGAATAATTTGGAAAAGGTTCATCCTTTGGCAAATATTTGCTTAAAATGTGCCCTTTTTTCTTCTTTAAGCACCCTGGAACCACCTCCTTTGGAATGTCTTCATTCAACCTGAGTAATGCCATCATGGGCAGTGGAATCTTGGGCCTGTCCTACGCCATGGCCAACACGGGGATCATACTTTTTATGTAAGCATATCTGCTTCAACGCCCATGCACACCTGGTGTTCCTTCAATTAACCATCTCTATTAGCAATCTCAAGTTTGATCTTTGTGAACAAGAATGATCTGAGAAAGTATTGGCATATTCTCTAGCTTATAGACAGCAATCCGAGGACTAATCAGTAGACTAATCCTGGTGCTTGTTCAACCAACTGTCCCCACCAAATGACAGAAAGTATATGTGGTCAACCACCCAAAGTACTGGAGCAGCCCTACCAGTTCACAGAAATCATTTTACAGGGTGATTCACCGTAAAAGGATCTTTCCCAGAAGCAGATCCAACTGTATCACACTGTGAGGAAAAGGATCCCATCCCAAGTCAAGCATACAGAGTCCTGTGTGCTCTGGTTCCATCTTGGGCCCCATCCACTACGCCCCCTAGATGCTTGATACAATGGGCACACTGGCCTTCTCTCCATCACAGAAGGTGCCTTATTCCCTGCTCATCACAGGGCCTTTACACATGGTCCTAGAATTCTTTTTCCTTTCTTCTTCATCTAGTTAGTTAACTCCTCATAGCACAGCTTGTCATCACCCAAGTTATGCCTTCACTGACCTCCATGACTGGCACAAACACCTCATTAGACACTCCCCACAATTCTAATATTTTAGGGTAGTTGTCCAGTTTGGTTAGTATGCATCTCCCATGCTAGACTGTAATCTCCAGAGGACTGAGCCCATGTCTGTTTTGACTCACTGTATGTCTGTATCCCCAAGACCTAGTATAGTGCTTGGCACAGAAATATTTGCAGAGTGGCCAATGTTTATTCCTAAACCTAGGTACTTGGTCAAATGTTGCCTAAGGGCAGCAGCATCCCATAGCTGACCTGCAGGGTAGATGTCATCGTCTGTGACGGACAGCCACAGATGTTTGTGTGCATTATGTACAGCCTGGTATTTTCCAAGACACAGTTGGCAGTAGTGGAATTCTTCACAGGAATACAGTCTAATATTAGTCAGGCATCAGTGTGAATGCAGATTGCCATCCCTAATGCAATGCTAGTGCATTAAATAACTGTCTAAGAATGCAATGCTTATGTTATAAATATATGCTATTTATGTTTTGAACATCATTTATGATTAGATAATCACACAGCTATTTGAGGGATAAGAATCAGGCAGGACTATAAATATTTATATCATGTTAGTGCTCTGATCTGTTGTAGGTATAATATTTTTTAGCAGAACGGATTTTTGTATCAACCACTTTTTTACGTCATGTTTGAAATAAGGTCGTTTTTTCATTCTTTGATTCTTAATGCCTTAGAGATATATTCATACACACAGTCATGTACTTTTGTAATATGCACTAAGACAGACTGTCTTCTCCTTATTAATTATACAAACCATTACAATTAGGGTAATACCATCGATCACTGATGAATAGAAGTGAGAGGCTCTTACCCCCATCCTAGGGCCACAAGATCATTTTCATGGGAGGAGAATATTCCACTTTTAAAACCGGGGGCCTCATTTCAGGCCTAAACATTTAAGGGATTAAACCGTCCAGAGCAATTAAATTGTTAGACATCACAGGGCGTGCTCTGTGTATCCAAGGAGCAAGACTGAATTCGGCCATTTCCCTTAATTCACAGTGAATGACACAGGATTTCATTGGTTTTACTTTTAGTATTTAGCCCAAAGCAAGTATGTGGTTAGAATACAGGGGAGGCTCATTATTTTTCCAGGAAACAAAATTATGTAATCTGAATTACATCTTTAAAAACAGGTAAGTTCATGAGGTGTATGGAAACATATATGAGTAAGTCATTAGTTAGTTTTGATAAATGTATTTTGTAGAAAACAAGAGCACAAATAGCACAAGAACTTGTGGCCCAAATGTACATTTGCAACATTGATTTCATCAGGTATTACCAAAGAATTAGATCAATTGTGAGGAAAATGTTTAATGTGTTCTGATGGTGTAAAATAAAGAATAAGTGTTTTTTGTTTTGGGTTTTTTTTTTAGATTTCAAATAAAGTTTAGTATTGTTCCTTTATTCATTATAGAGATGCTTTTATCTACACTCTTAATTTTGCTTTCCAATTCTTTTGTTTGGAGAAACACCGATCACTACATATACATAAAGAATCTGTACATGCCTGAGGACATGCCAGAAATGATTCTTTCTGAACACATACCAAAAAAGTCATTTTACTGTACCCTACACTTCCCTTCTCTCTTCTCTCTAGCATACAGGCAACTACCTGACCCTCTGGCTCACAAAGTATTTTGTCATTTAATGTGCAGGATCAGTAGTAATACAGTTTAGACTCTTCATGCTTTGGCTTCTCTATTTCTAGATTTTACCTTAAGGCTTAGCCAAGCTGTCAAATAGCCTTGCGATTATAAATGTTGCTGAGAATAGCACATAAATATGATGGACATATAGCCATATGCTGAATAAGTAGATATACTACTTGCTAATTTTGCTATACATTTAACATCTAAGTTATGGACCAGATTCTACTAGTGGGTAACATTAAAAAAAAAAAAAAAGGAATGTTAAGAACTTCCGGTGGTATGTTTCAGCACATAAAATATAGCAAATTCCAGTTCTGTGACAGTAAAGGGTGTGTGGGGGGTTCAGAAAAGAATTTCTCAGCTTCCCAAAAATCCACATACTTTTAGAAAGTTAATGATTGAAAGGACCAATGCAATAATTTATTATGACATCTAACATGAATATGCCTTATTTATTATAGAAATTTATTTTCTACTCTCTATTCCCTTCCCAGAATCATGCTGCTTGCTGTAGCAATATTATCACTCTACTCAGTTCACCTTTTATTAAAGACCGCCAAGGAAGGAGGTATGCTACACCCTAAATCCAAAATGTTCTATCTTGATTCTTGTTGAAGGATCGTTCAGTCTATAGGTCTATAACTAGAGGAGGATTTTAGTCAATTTCACATTTCATTTTCTTCTGACCCCAATGACATGGCCTCTCAATGTTTTTAGTAATTTGGGTATCTAAGAGAAGTGAAAGGCAACTGGCTCAGATTCAAGCCAAATAGGAAATAGGAGTCTTGATGGATGACAGAAATAACAGTTCTGACTTGCTGTGCAGAGCGAAGATGAATGAAGCCATTGCTTCTTGTCTGGAGAACATTTAACATATTTTGTATTGGCTTTTGAGATTGCATCTTTGGGGTTTATGATTCCTATGTGGTGTTTATGTACATATTTGAGACTCCAGTGTACAATTATAGAAATATTTTAGTCATTAAAACAATCTTTTTAAAGCTTTTTTTGTTTTGTTTTGTTTATTTGGTTTTTTTGTTTTTTATTTTTTATTATAGGGTCTTTAATTTATGAAAAACTAGGGGAAAAGGCATTTGGATGGCCCGGGAAAATCGGAGCTTTTGTTTCCATTACGATGCAGAACATTGGAGGTAAGGGCATATAGTTTTACTACTACTTAAACTTTCTAAAAAATGCTCAATAAATCAGAAAACTCTTACGAACAAGCACTTTACATGCAGAAAAACAGCTGGTTTGTATTCAGAAATTTTAAAAATAAGGATTCTTAAGTAGATTTGCTGTCCTTCTTTGAAAATAACAATATCTAAGAAAATACTAAGTAAAATATAGAATAAAAGCTTTCTTGATTTCAAATGCTACTATGGCTTTAATTTAAATGTAAAAAAATTAAGGCGTTAGTGCTTATTCCTGTCATTGACAGAACAGTTGATGTTTCATATGTATGACTGAGTTTATTTCATAAACCTGAAAATAAAGTATGTGAAAGGCAGAGCCAAATATGGGGGATCCTTGAGACAGCCTATAAAGAGTCAGCCCACTGGAGTATCTCCTAAGAAGCTAGGTAGGCACCAGAAGTCTGATAATAAAACCACAAATTCCTTGTTTCTATAAATTCTTAGGATTCCTACTAAATATAATTTTCAGAATAGAACCTATAAATTCACATGTTTAATAGTGTTTCAGGTGATATGTTTCCCCATCAGCTTCACTGGTCCTAATGGAGTCTTTGACCCTCAGAAGGCATCCACACCCACAATTTCTGTGTCCTACTGCCTATGTCCTCTTGCCTGGCCTGGAATCTATCATCACAGAGGGGTGCTTACTTCATCTCCTCCTCTCCAGTCCCCAAACCTGTCATTCTACTCTTCTCTTCTTTCTTCTCTCAGTGAACGAGCAGCATCCAGTTTCTTCGGCCAGAAATTGTGGGTGTAATGTACCATATGTTGGCTAATTGAATTTAAATTAAAAAATGTTTTTTCAAACCCTTGAGTAGAGAATAGACTTTTGGAATCTGATGCACCTAAATTTGAGTGTTTCTGTCACTGTCTGTGACTTAACTCCTCTGAGCCTATTTTTTCCATCTATTGAAAATGAAATATTCCATTTCACAAGGTCATTGTAAAGATGAAATCAGATAACATATGGCACATAATAAGGGTTCAGTACATCCTTTCCACCCCAGTTCTCGGATTCAATGTCTCTAGAGCCGTACTGATTATTTTTTAAATGGACATTTTGATAATTATAAGGCAAATATATGCTAATTGTGAAAACCTAAAGCATTACATAAATACATATATTATAAAGAAATGTTTATGTAAGTCACCATTAGAAATAACTACTCCAAGGTTTTCCTCTATGCAAAATTTAATAAGTATATTGTTACTGATAAAATTGGATCATTTTATAATACCGATTTGCAGCTTCCTTTTTTTTTTTTTGACAATATGCCTTGAATGAATTTGCATATTATTCTTTTAAATAGCTTTTTGGATTTTCCGTTGTACAAATGTACCATAATGGGTTTACTGAATCCCTATTGATGTTGGATTGTTTCCAGTTTTTCACTATTACTAACAATTGCTGCAATAAATAAATTTATACAGAGATCTTGCAAAGAGGTAACCCTTCTTAAATAAAATCACTGGAGCTATCTAGGATTGCTGGAATGCGGCAATTCTTTTAATAACCTTATCCAACCATACCCGTTCCTGCAAATGGTTGGTAAGCAGATAAATACAAATCATTAAGATATGCCTGGATTTTATTAATTTATTTCCACGTTTGTATATATTAAGACTATAGGCCCACGTAGAATTTGACAGTAATACCAGGATTGCTTCATACATTTTACTGGTTTGGGTCCACAAGCTTATAAGGTCTCCATCCCCCATCAAATAGACTGCTTTACATTTGGTTCATCTTCAGTCTTTTCAAGACTTAAAAATGTCAGGCATTTAATAGGATCACCTCATAGCTGATCTAATTTATTTGTTTGGGTACCTGAAATAACTGGACATGCACAGAGTTAGCCCTAGACCCAATGAGCTGAAGGGCAACAGCACCGTCTGTTGCTCAAAGTGCAGCTTCCATTATGCTTCTAAAAAATGGAGTGAACTATAATATGGTCTCTCAATCAAGATGCACACACATGAAGGAAATATGGCTTTAAGGGAATAAAACAAAATTTCATATACCATTCCTAAAAATGTTCTCACTTTGGTTATTCTATGTGATTAGTAGCTATATTAGCCTGAGAGAAATCACTTGTATTTCTGTATTTAGCAACTCCACATTTAGAACGTTTAATTTTCTCAATCCCCTGAAAAATTAACATTTACCACAGATGTTTCAACATTAGCAGAATAATGTTGACATTACCCAGACAGGCCCGGATCATTCTAAATTTTCGAAGACCAAACACATTAACAGTGGTGACATCACTGAAAGTCAGCAATTAATAGCTCTAAAATTGAATGGTACCTCACTGAGCCAGTTAATCAGAAATATCTCCTCTGTTTGCGCTCTGTAAGATTTAGCTTTAGCCAAGGTCTTTGTAAAGATTAACCAAATAATATTTACAGAAGACACATCAGGTATTGTAAAAATCATTTCACTTCACAATAGAGAGGAAACACTGGCCTTATATTTTGGATGTGGTCTGTTGTTTTCAATCTGTGAGATCTTGGACATGTCATGTAAGCTTTCAAATCTTTATATCCTCAGCTGTGGAATGAAAATAACCTACATCTTGCTGTTTTTACGTGGCTTTTCAGCTGATCAAATGGACTAGTCTGCACGACTAAACAATCTAGGGAATTGTCATCACTCTTATTACTATTGTTGGAGGTTAAAGAAATACTTCGAAACTATTAATAGTACAATTTGCAACTTAGCTGCTTTCCATGCCTATGAGCAAAAATTCACTAGACGCATATAGCACGCACTTAAACATTGCAATGCAAAACTTGTCAGTTGTATTTTTAATTTAAATCAATAAAATGAATTTTATTTTTAACTCACTGGACCATGGGTCAAATTTGCATTATACTTCACAGCATGGATAGACTTGGGGAAAGAGGTGTTGCATAAATCCCTACAACTTCAGGCAACATTCATTATATGTTATGAATATGCGTACATACTCATTTTCCCAGGGAGAGGGTTTTATACATTATATCAGCAGATTTTCAGAAGAGTACATGATCACACATCTATCACTTATGTAGATGCTCAAGAACTTTTGCCTTGTTGTATAATTTCTTATTTGGTCAAAGGGAGACTGGGATATAGAGAAAACAAATTCACTGACCAAGGTGGGAGAAGATGGCATCTCTCACATTCTTTTATCAACCCACTCAGCCTCCAGTTTAGATGATCAGTGCTCTGAGGCTTTGCATGCCCCTCAGGGAGGGTAAACACAGAGGACTAGACTAGCGCCCTCCTGGGGAAGCCAGAGTGGCACACAGTCTACAGGGCACCAGCCTGCAGTTCCGGCCTCTCTCCTCTGGCCCAAGCCTTTTGTTGCCAGCCCCCTGCCCAAGTGATGGATCCTAAAACAGGCGCTCAGTACAGGCCATGATGACTTATAACTAATTAGGGGGAAACTTTGAAAGAGCAACTTCACTGAAAACCTCAGAGCTGGATTAAAAACAGAATCAGCATTGATACTGTTAGCAGAGGTCCATGTGCAAGAGGGCCAAATATCTATTTTTGAAAAGAACTTGGAAGCAGTACAAAATACACTGGTGGCTTTTCTTTCCGTTTGGGGGATTAGATGCTCATCTTACCAGAAGACTGAATGTCCCAAATGCCGGGACTTCTCACAACTTGCCTGTGACTTTAGTGCTATTTACACCACTAAGCTATCACGTTTTCCATTTTAGCAATGTCGAGCTACCTCTTTATCATTAAATATGAACTACCTGAAGTAATCAGAGCATTCATGGGACTTGAAGAAAATACTGGGTATGTCTTATGTCCCCTCTGTAACATCTGTTAACTCGTTCTACTTGGTCTTTTCCGATCCTGATTTTTTTTTTTTTGAGAGTGAGGGGTGGGGGGTGCACGGCAGAGGGAAAGGGAGAGAATCTTAAGCAGGTTCCACACCCACTGCGGAGCCCAAAGCAGGGCTTGGTCTCACAACCCTGAGATCATGAATCAAATGTCTTACACTTAACCGACCAAGCCACCCAGGCGCACCCTAATATCCTTGCCACTCTTTCTCTTTCAGAGAATGGTACCTCAATGGCAACTACCTCGTCATATTTGTGTCTCTTGGAATCATTCTTCCACTTTCTCTCCTTAAAAATTTAGGTAAAGTCATTTTTAATTTTTATTTTAATCTCATATTCTAAAAGGTAAGCTAATTGTAGATACCGTATTCACCTTCCAGAATTTCTCTGCTAACTTTTAGGTTACCTTGGTTATACCAGTGGATTTTCTCTTACCTGCATGGTGTTTTTTGTCAGTGTGGTAAGTGATTTATTGACACGATCCCTGTAGGTTGGTGAGCATGAGACACTTAGTCCCTGAATTAGTGTCCTCATTTTTATTCAAGTACTTCACTAGCATGAAATATTTCTTGCATCACAAGCCATTTTCTTATATTCTAATTTGGAATGAGGAAAGGACAGTCATGAGTTTAAAAATAGTTGAGTTAGAATGTCAAGGCCATAGCTAATAGCATGTTCTGAGCACACTGGATGTATATTTGGACAAAAGGAATCCTTCAAGCAGTAATGTCACAACGACTTAACATTTAGAAAGGTGGAGGAGGAAGTGAAGAGTCCCAGAAGAGAAATGAGTAGGCTATAGAATTATCCATATCTACATCAATCTGCCATTTTCTCCTGCACATTCCACCCATGAAAAGAGAGTGACCCCAGTGGAATTAAAAGAGAAATCCTTCTCCCCACAGCCCCCACTCTCTACCAAAAGGGAGTTTTCTTTTTTGTAATATCATGGATGCCAAAATGTATACAGCATTTCCCCAAAAAGGCAAAAGAAGAGAGGAGAATTTTTGATAACCCACATTATATTAGTTTGAAGAACTAAAAGATATGACATGTAAGGAAATGATCATCTTTCTCAGAAGAATATGAACGATGCTTAGGATGGGTTCATGCAAAATACTGCTCTGTTGACTCTCAGGAGCAACCACCGTTCCAAGTCTTTCCTTAGAGCAGAAGCTAGAGGGAGGCTCCATTTTCCCTTAGTCTAAAGGAATCCTCAGCAGAGGCCCCTCACCTCTAACACATAAATCACATATATGGATTTTTGTTTCACTGTTTTCTTTAAAAGGCTGATGGTTCTTTCTTTCTTTCTTTCTTTCTTTCTTTCTTTCTTTCTTTCTTTTTTTTTTTTTTAATGACTGGGCCTAGGTGATTTACAAGAAATTCCAAATACCCTGCCCTCTGCCCGTTCTGGATCACAATGTTGGAAATCTGACATTCAACAATACCCTTCCAGTGCACATGGTAATGTTACCTAACAACTCTGAGAGTAGTGGTGTGAACTTCATGATGGATTACACCCACCAGAATCCTGCAGGGCTAGATGAGAACCAGGCCAAGGGCTCTCTTCATGGCAGTGGAGTAGAGTATGAAGCCCACAGTGATGACAAGTGCCAACCCAAATACTTTGTATTCAACTCCCGGGTGAGTGATGAGCCTAATATATAGCTGAATCTTTATTTTATAAGTTGAGATGGTTTGGGATTGTCATCTGTGTCAGAATGCTACACAGGTGTTGCTACCTTTGTTTTTCAGACGGCCTACGCAATCCCTATCCTAGCATTTGCTTTTGTGTGCCACCCCGAGGTCCTACCCATCTACAGTGAACTTAAAGAGTAAGGCAACCATCATCTTAGCATTTTAATTTGTTTTGCAAATATGCTCATGTGTTCAAAGGTGCTTTATACAGAAGCACGGTTAATGGTTTTTCTCTTCACTGGACGTTTGTGGTACATATCACTCATCAGTAATGTACTTTAACCAAAAAGTGTGAGTCACCCCCTTCACTGCACTACCTTATCTGCTTCCTTCACTCCTAGTTCTCCACCTAATGGTCCACAAGAGGGGTTTCGGGCAGGAGGAGGAAGAGCCAATGGCTAGAAGAATTTTGGCTGGCATGAGGAATTTGAATTTGAATTTCGCTGGGAATGATGTCACCTCAACAGGAAATGACCACACCCATGAAGACCAAAAATTATGGTTAAGGTGGCCTTGCTAAGCCATTGATGTCACTTGTGGTCAGTCCCTAACCTTGTCTAGAAGACATTCACCACGGGATGTGCCAAAATCTGGCCTTCATTGTCTTATCTGTACAATGGAAACACTGGCTAGACAATCTTGTTTCTTTTAGCTGAAATTCTATGATTCATTAAGTCTTTTCCCTTTGAGGCTGTTGACATATACTTAGGTATGAAGTACGCCTGAGCCCATTACCACAGTTTTTCCCTTTACGTTTAGAGAAGGGTGTCCTATAATAATTCCCAATTTATTTAGCCCAGAAATCAATGACCCCACTCTTTATTATCCATAAATAGTGATAACTTGTTTCATAAATTCTGATTTACCTTATAAGAAATTTTTGGAATACTTTCAATTATTTTGATGTCTTTGGTTTACTTGGAAAATCACAATGTAGCAGTTACTCTATGCTTGGTTTTAGCCAAAGATCAAGAAGTGATAGCAGCCATTTCTGGGGCCTGATAATTGACTTTAAGCATCTGGGTGCCCTCCAGAATGGTTTCCAGAAGCTGTCCAGGCTTCCTGGTAGTCTGGACTCATGAAAGCTATGTTTTGCTGATTCTAGTAGGTTTGTATCCTCAGTAAACCCATCTAACTATGAAATATGAAAGCTTTCTACAGTGGGAGTCAGTTTGATCTTTATCTTAATTACATTCTTGAATACTCAGTAGACAAGTATATTTATGAACACAAAATAAACTAGTCTTCTAGGAAAATGGTTGTCTCTAAGACTAAAGGAGTAGTGTTTAAGAAATATGGAAATGGGGTGCCTGAGTGCCTTAGTTGGTTAAGCATCCAACTCTTGATTTTAGCTCAGGTCATGATCTCAGGGTCATGAGATTGACCCCTGCATCAGGCTCTACACTCAGCACGGGAGTCTGCTTGAGATTCTCTCTTGCCCACTCCCTCTGCTCCTTTCTCAGCATGTGTTCTTTCTCTCTCTCTCAAATAAATACATCAAAAAAAAAAAAAAAAGGAAAAATGGAAACAAATCCTCCACAGCTCTCTCATACAAATCTAAATAAACTATGTTTCTGTACCAGAAATGTGGGTTTATAATAGCAACACAGGCTTACATTCTTTCACTATTTTTTTAAAATTGAATTATAAAAAGTGATACTTTCACAAGTTAAAAAAAAAAAGACATAAAGCTTGGTGTTTTCTTTTCAGTCGGTCCCGGAGGAAGATGCAAACAGTGTCAAATATTTCCATCACGGGGATGCTCATCATGTACCTGCTTGCTGCCCTCTTTGGTTACCTAACCTTCTATGGTAGGTCACTCTGTCAGTCATTTTCTTTGTGCAAATCCTAGTAGGACTGATCATTAACCCAAGTAGGTATAATTCTTTTAATTGCCCTCTATAAGCAGCATGATCTATAATATAATCAATTAACATGCTATTTTAGTCTTGTCACTGTGATCTATGGAAATGGAACCTAAACTAGACTGGCTAACAAGTTACAACAATTTGTGAATTCACGCATATTTATAAAAATCAGCCTATTATTTTCCCTAAAGGATAGATTATATTTCTTTCACTTGACTCCCTAGGCCATCTCAAGCTAGAAGCAATGACAATGAGTCCAATCGTGTACTGTGAAACTCTTGATAGAATAACTAGCTACCAAGCAAGTGGTAGGAAAAGTACAAAGTCTTGGAGTTGGAACCTGCTTTTGTTGACCAGTCCAGTGGAATCTGGGGGCTTGGAGCACTAGGCGAATTTTCTGGCTTATCCCATTCTATTCTGACAGTGAATGGTTTCCTGGAAAAGAAGACAATGCAGAATGCCTTTCAATCTGGGAATGTACTAGCAAAAACAAAGGAAGGTGACTATGGACACATTAGATTATACCTAAAACAATTTCTCTGTGACATCTTAATGGACACACAAAAAAATAGGATTGCTACCGCCTTTCATGAAGCATGGCCCTATAGATATATTTCAGGGACTCTAACATTGACCTGTTGCTGCTAATTGATGTTAGCAACATAGACAGATATTTCATATAAAGCTCTCTAACTTTTTAGTTTAGTTTTTTTTTTCCCCCTGATGCAGTAAATTTAATTGATTGCATGACAAATTGTGGAGGAAAAGACTGGGGAGGAGTCACCATTTACCTGGGTTTTTCTCTGTTTGGCTAATACTTGGCTATTAACCAACATTCACTTTAGATTGGGCATTAACTTTGTTGGATTGTGAATTAATAAAAGTCAGATCAGTACCAGTGAAGGTATTTTTATCCCCCTTTGTCTGCTCTGGAGGGGAGTAAAAAGAAAAAAAATCAAACTACATCTGATTCTATAAGCATCTCCATGTCATCTGTGTCTGGAATTCTGAATGAATAAGATTTCTAGGTGGGTGGCATCTTAATCTTAGATCAATAGTCATTGGGAGACCCTGTAAAAAATCATGCTAATTCATCTTTGCATGTTACTTATGCTGACTCTAATAGGTTTCATAAGTCAAACAAAAGCTTGAAAAAAATCCCCAAAAGAGGCATTTGGGTGGCTCAGATGGTTAAGGGTTTGCCTTTGGCTCAGGTCATGATCCAGGTCTTAGAATTAAGCCCCACATTGGGCTACCAGCTCAGCAGGGAGTCTGCTTCTCCCTCTCCCTCTCCCCCTGCTTTTGCTCCCTTTGTCTTTCTCTCTCAAATGAATAAATAAAAACTCTTTTTAAAAATATCCCCAGAAGTACGTGTATCAGCGTCATGATAGAGTCATAATTGTTGAACTTGAAAAAATGTTAGGAGTTCATTTGTCCTAAGGTTTCCGTACGAGGTTCAGAGGAGCTATGTCAATATGTCAAGACTCACTTGGCAGGTGGGAGTGGAGGGGGGTTGGCAGGATGTGAGGGACAGGCTGGTGGGGCTTGGGCCTTTCATCCCCTTCAACCAAAGCACCTCAGCCTGTCACCTCTTTTGTGAGGCTTCCAAATAGCAGAGATGGACTTCTCACGAAGCAAATGAGCTAGAGTCACCTTCATAATTTTATCCTAGTTTCTGCAACTTTATAAGCTTCAGGGTTCCTTTGTTCATTTGAAGAAAGGTCACACAACTAACTACTAAGCTCAGAGACAGGATTAAAACAGATGTCTAGATTCCCACACCTGGGTTTTTATTTTTTTCATCCCATCGTACTATGTTCCTTTTCTAAAATGTTGCTGTTGTTATTGACTTGACAATGGCAAGTGAACCCATTCTCTTTTTCCTCTTTGTAGGAGAAGTTGAAGATGAATTACTGCATGCTTACAGCAAAGTATACACATTTGACACCCCTCTCCTCATGGTACGCCTGGCGGTCCTTGTGGCAGTGACATTAACAGTGCCCATTGTCCTGTTCCCAGTAAGTACCTGAAGTTTTGATGAAAGAATCCTGCTTAACCTCTTAAATTAGTACATATGTTCTGATTTGATGTGGATTTAATTATAATGTGACTTTGCAATCGCAATGCGTGAAGACGTTATTTTTGTATAGCACTGTGGAGCCATTTAAAATGGATAATTTAATATGTAGCTACAACAAATACTCTTAGATGTTAAACACTTTTAAAATCTAGGGGGCAAAAAGTCACAAAGTATATTTCTATATTTTCCAGCTTTATTGAGATGAAAATTCATTGTTAAGCTCAAATTCGAAAAGCGGATCCTGGGTTTCTATCTTGTGGGTTAGTAGAAATGAGTAGGATTTCACAGAGCTACTGAAACTTGAAAGCAAAACTACATTACTTTTCAATTCATTGCATTTTCACCAGTTTTGAAGGTATTTAATTCCCCCCACCCTTGGTTTGTTGAGTTGCAGTGACACTCAAAAGTCACTTAATCTGATTCCTTGAAAACCAATGAGAAGGGGAATCCTCTTAAGGAAATTACATGCTAGAGCTAAATTTCTTGAAAAACAGTTATATTATCCATCATATATCTTTTCTACGATCCCTAAAACTGATATACGCTCTACCAGACTCATACTGGGATCTCCCCTTCTTGGCATTTGCCTTTGGCGTCACTTGTTCTGGGATCACAGAGCAGGGCTGGTTGAAGAGATTTGGGCCGCGTGAGTTAAAACCACCACCTATGGATAAACACAGGTCTACCTTCTCCTGCCAACTCTTCTCCTTTCATAAACACTGAATTTACTCATTCATTTTAGGGGGGAAAATAAGCGACATGGTAACCAGCACCAGCCTGTACAGAATGTTCCATACAGGGCCCAGCATGTGAGGACTACTCCTATAATGACACTGTGGTCACTTTAAATGCAGCTTGTGTGCCAAAATATTTTTTGACACATTCCTTTTCCATGAGTGCATGAAATCAGATCCTTATTACCAGGAGGACTAATATTTTACTCTTAAATAATATCTTGCCTCTCATATGTCTCCAAGTATTTCAAATGACATGCACACAGCTTTAGCCTAAAATCAGCTCCATCGTGGGTACAAGGCACAAGACAGCTGTAGACAGAAAGCGAACCATAGGGTAAAATTTCCAAGCAAACAGTGTCTCTGAGGAAAGAATGTTGAAAGCCCCTTTTTTCTGTGTAAAGATATCACTCATTAATTTTTGGCGCACAATATGCACTCACATCATTATTGAATCAAAGTAATTTATAAAAGAAATCTGTTACGTGCTTCTGTATTGTTTTATTCATAAACCCTAAATATAGCGCTTTCATGTTGTGATCTCAGGAGATTAATGGACTTGGCCGTGGTCTTGTAGTTAGTCAGTCACAGTTGACTCATGCAGTGCTCACAGCAGGACACTGATGGCTGGGGTCAAGATAATGGGAAGTGGAAGTTAGCCTTTCATTTACTGATGGTAATTTCACTTCAACATTTAAAACCTAGATCTCCCCATAGAAGTTCTTTCTCTCATGACAATTAAGACACTGGTATAACTATCAGGAAACATCTCCCATTTGATGGCCCTTAGTATCAAAACTGACTATGAGGACCAAATTTCAGAAAAACTATTTGTTATCCTTAACAGTTTTTTTCACCCGACATTAGCATTTATGAAACATTTGCACATAATTCTGTCTTTGACCTTACAATGTTACATTGAGATGAACTGTGTAAGGGTCCACCTTCTCCCCTGGGTTAAAAGTCCTGGAGGTTAGGGATGTGCATGGTGACTGGCTCAGGAGATCAACAATGGTTGCCAAGAGAAATGGTCTCCGAATGAATCTTGCCTATTCTTGGGAGGACAAACTGCCTTTTTCTGGCAAAAGCACAGGCTGTTCCCCTTGAACATTTGCCATGAACTTCAGTTTGGGTGAGGATCTGGGCTAAATGAACCAAGCCGCCATGGGTATGATGGAGGACATAAAAGTGAACATGGAGGAGAAAAAAGCCTCCTTGCCCCAGTCAAAACCACAAGGCTGCCTTCAAACACTTTTCCCCCTAAGGTGAGAGAAGTTATTAGTGGCGTTTTTGTTCCTTATGATTTACAGCCACATTTTCAACATGCCCACCACTGAGTCACGCACAGCAGGGTTCTCCCGGTGGTTTCTTTGAATTAAGAAACTCTTGACCAATAAGAAGTTTATTTACTTTGCTTTGACATCCCCACATACCAATAATAAAAAAAATAAAAATAAAACCTAATCTATTAGGATTAAAACCTCTCAAGTTTAGGAATAATTTTATATTCTACCTCTTTCAACAAATGTCAAGTGTCTCTTTTTCTTAGAAGTCCAAGAAGATACGACAAGGGTGTTGCTGTTCTTGGGTGGTTGGATGGATTTTCCTTTGATGATTCCATTTATTTTCTTTATTTTCTCCAGTTAGGTCAGTGTTTCCCTTCTTAATAAAAGACACATATTGAGTGCGAAAATGATTATCAAACAAATGAATAAATGAAGTGAATTACTTTTTCACTCGTATCCCAACATTTCTGTTTCCATCGTTGGGGTGGGGTGGTACAGGCAGGCCTGTCCATTACGGTGCTGCACGTCCTTCCCAAAGACTATTAATACCATTTTCAGCTTGTACTTCCCTTTATGCAGTAAAGTTCACACATCACCATGAAAAACAGAAAACCAGATAATCCTAATGAGTTTATCAAGAACACCGACTCACATTCCATTTGCCACATCTTAAAAAAACCTAAAGATCACATCTCAGATTCTCTAGCTGCTTCTATTTTATCTTCTGATAGTGAAATCATTCTTTACGTTTATGCTGCCTTCAGACCCCCTGTTAGATATAGACATAGAAATATGGCAGATGTTGCCATGGACTGGAATAGAGTAGTGATCCCCAGATACTCCAGTGATCCGCAGATATTTCCAACACTCTTGTCCTAAGCAATCTTAGAAAGTGAAGCTGTGATTCACTTCTAAACAATAGGATTGATTTTTTTTTAAGAGTTCAGACCTAAAGTTCCCTCTTCTACTCTGCCCCTCATTGGGTCCCCAGAGTAGAACATACCTGCCCCCCCCCCCCCAACAGATTCCTATTCCAAACACTCTCTCTGTAAATAACAGATGTTTTTTTCTAGAGCTGCCCAGGACCTTTCCAGAATCATACTGGGTCAGAGGCCATGGCTGTTGCTATGGACTTCCTCCCCCCTCCATGCACAGCATCTGACCCACATTTCCAGGTTCTTATCAGTTTGTGTCAGTAGAGAAAAGGCACTTAGATAAGTGGAACAGGAGGCAGTGCTTTGTGGGTAACAGGGTGACATAGGGTAAACAGAACTGCTGCGGACCTATTGATCCAGGCTCACCTCCCAAGGTGGCATTTTAACATAGAATGACCAGCAGTTTTCTTCTACTCCTTTCCACCACCGCCTCCACCAGCAGCAGCCTGCTCTCTCCCTGTGGGCCCTCTTATCCTTCCTAGGAATGCACTGGCAATTCCGTATGCCTTCAGTTCTGTTTGGGATTTTGTTATTCTTTATTTGCTATGAGTAGCAAGTTTTCACCATTCCTTCTGACCTCAATTCCTGTAAACCTTCTGTACTCTTACATCATCAGGCCAAACCTCGGTCTTTCTGGGAGCCATGAGACCTTAGCAAACTGCATTCACTCTCAGGGACGCTGTACGAATAGGTTTACCTCTAACTCAACCTATTGAATAAAGAGTATTATTTTAACAAAAGGCAAAATCCCATACGTATCACCTCTGCCTGTTAATAACCTGCATCCTACTTGTTCGCTCTATAAATTTAGCACTTTCAGACAAACAAATCCTTAAGCCATGTGGATGTGCCAGAGAAAGCTCATTTTTAAGCCTAATAAGACCAGTTTGGACAATATTGAGGAAGCACGAACTGTGGATCATTATGTAGAATGTATGGGCAGCTGGGGGAAATGTAATCAAACCATTTGCTTTCTTCAAGCCTACTTTTCAGAGCGAGTTTCATAATTTTCACTAATCCAATTTTTAAAATCCTTTACAAAGTCACCCTTAAACCATTTCCAGAGACTATCTGGTTTGCCATTCTGGAAATGAAATTGCTTTTGAAACCTAAACAGATGGCTTTAATTTCGAGGGGAGTGGTATGAAAGGAATGTCACATTAGACACTGTAAGCAATCCGGCTCAAGTTTTTGTCGTTCCTACATGTGTTTCTAACTGTATTTTACATTTTCTGTCTTAAATGAGTTCCCATCTCTCCACCAGTTAGAGTCTTCAGAAGTAAAATTTTAAGTGAAAAATCAATTCCAGCATTTCTAAGAATGTGAAGTCCTAGCCTACCTAAAGTGCTCATTTATTGAAAAGCCAAGAGACTAATTCCACTAAGTCAAAAAGTATCCTCTAAAAGATTCCAAAGATAAGAGTATTTTCTACTTTGTTAAGCTGTTCAAACATGCAGGGCATTCCCTCTGCCCACAAGGATCTTTTGATCCGGTTACAGCACAGTAACTTGAAAGGCTGCTACAGATGGAGCCTCTCTTGACTCTTCACCTACTTATTGTAGCTCCTGAAATAGGGCTGAAGTCTATAAGGCTCCTGAAGGGAGGGAAGGGGTTTGTTCCGTTCAGTTTGATTCAACATTTATTGAGTGCCTGCTGCGTGCAAGACACCGAACTGGAAACTTTAAAGAATGTTAAAACTATTAGGTCCTACTCTTTGCTTCTTGTACATTTATAATCTAGAATTGGGAAGAGGGGAGGGAAAAGGGAAAAAAAGAGAGAGGAGTAAATACCAAGAATACCATCTTTTAAAAAAACATCATGTGGCAAAAATGCTAAATACAATGAATGCCAAGTTTTAAAAAAAACAGATTTGTAAAAATTCTGTTCATGAGCAGGATATAAATCAATGCAATGCCTGCCCTTAATACTTAATCCCGTCTAAAAGACGTGTTTAGGAATCAACAAGGATCTTACCCTGAATTCTGTGTCTTACCTGTTATTTTATATCTTTCTGAGACAATTTTGAAGAAAAAAAATCTGAAAGCTGAGGTGAGCACAAGGAAAATACCCTCTCAAACGAATGTCAGAATCAAGTATTCTGTATTGTAATATATTAATATTACTGTACTTAACCAACGTGTACCCTTAAAAATGGGTAAGATGGTAAATGTTATGTATATTTTGCCACGGTACTGAAAGTTTGAAAGATAAATCAGCGTCGAGATATTTTCTGGGAGGAAAAGGAAAAAACACAGAAGATGCTTTAGAGTGACAAGGATATCTGAAATTGTAGTTAAAATCAACTTTGAACTTTCTTGTTGCAGATTCGTACATCAGTGACCACACTCTTATTTCCCAAAAGACCCTTCAGTTGGATAAGACATTTCTTAATTGCAGCCATACTTCTTGCACTCAATAATGTTCTGGTCATCCTCGTGCCAACTATAAAATACATCTTTGGATTCATAGGTAAGTTTGAGTAAAGCTTTTATTTAGTCAACTCAAGCTGATACCTCCTTAAATGGCAGACAGGGAGCTGGTGGATGGGAGGGCAAGGATCCCTGGTCCATCTTAGGCTCATGGGATTCTTATTAGTCCAACAGGACTCCAGCTGGCCACCTCCCCTCCCTTGCGGGTGACTCGGGAAGTTATTCATAGGATCAGAAAAAAACCTTAGAGGTCATCTAGTCCAGCTGCCTTTTCTGACAGATGAGGAAATTGAGCCCACAGAAGTCATCTACAGCTTCTCCACCATCCCCCATCCAAAAGTCGAGCATTCCTATGAGACCTTTTGTAAGCCTAAAAGGCATAAACCAAAGCAATTTACCATCCATTTATATGGGAAAATATTTGAGCATCCCAGACATAAAAAAATAAACTCCTTGGGCTTTCCTGATACCTTAGGATACGTATTGGTAACAAATGCAGAAAATACATGGAGATAAAACACAGATATTCAGACATCGTTCAAAAGCTATGACAGCTTACTGCTGAGTTGGAGGGCAGCTCCCAGGCAAAGAATCTGGTGACTCACTCTCACAGCTCAGGGTGGGCTCCCCTCTGTTCATGCTCACCGTGCAGCAAATTCTGAATGCTATTTTCACTTGTTGCCCCTTTTTTTTTTTTTTTGAAAGGCAAAAATCCTCCTCAGATTCCAATTAGCAAAAATAGGTACTAATCTAGGTCTTCCCCAAAGCAAACTGGCATAACATGAACTTTCAGAATTGGAGAATATCAGTGACTTGGAATAGATCTGTGACTTAGATTTAGGTCTTAAATCCGAATCAGAAAGTGAGGAAGATAGATTTTACCCTCAGGATGCTTCCTCAAGTCTGTCAGGATCTGCTGAGCATTGACGGCCACCTTTGGAGGTGAAGGAGATTGGTCTCATAAAGCATATCCTCCTGACTGTGTAGCCTAATAATTTAGTATTCATCTCCTGATTTGAGGGATTACTCAAATATTAAATATACTATAAAATTTTTTAAAGATTAGGTGTAAGCAACTTGGAAAGTTTAAAGTGGATAAGAAGGGTGTGTGATGAGTTCAGCTTCCTTAATGGGTGTTATATTTTCAATTTTCTATGAATTGTTAATAGGCAACCTTTTTTGTTATTTATTATTTGCTATGTGCACGTGCTATACAACTGTGATGTTAGGGATATTTTAATTTTCTTATAAACATATCTTCTTTGCATAAGCAACCAAGATGAGTGAATATATAGTAGTTTTAGTGCAAAGATTAGAGGAATGATAGATTTAGTTTCTTTTTGTTTTTTTAAGATTTTATTTACTTATTTATGAGAGATTCAGAGAGAAAGGCAGAGACATAGACAGAGAGAGAAGCAGCCTCCCTGTAGAGAGCCCGACCCGGAACTCGATCCCAGGGACTCCAGAATCATGACCTGAGTCAAAGGCAGATGCTCAACCACTGAGCCACCCAGGTGCCCTGGATTTGGTTCTTTAAAGTGCAAGACCTTGAGTCTCTGCCTTGCTGAAAAAGACATTGACCTGTCCTGTGCTTCTCTCCTCAGGGGCTTCTTCTGCCACTATGCTGATCTTCATTCTTCCAGCAGTGTTTTATCTTAAACTTGTCAAGAAAGAACCTTTCAGGTCACCACAGAAGGTTGGGGTAAGTAAGGTTTGCAATTCACCCCATTATAAGTTGCTCTTCGGCTACTTACAGTAAAGCAGAAAATACACGTGATTCAAAAAATTGATGAACAAGAGCCAAACATCAGAGATTAGCTGGAACTGTAATGGAGAGAAACAGGGGTGGATTTCGGGTACGGTGAGGATTCCTGGATTTCTTCCTTTCATACTGTCAAAGATCTCGTGTTGAGTTCTTTCTATTTGCCCAACACTAATGGAGTTTTCCGCAGGCATGCATGTATACCAGTTTCCACCACCAAGACCACAGCACTGTCTATGGGAAATTTTGTGGGAAGGTATTAGGCTCCCTGGCAGTGTTAAGAAATAATTTAAACACTTTAGTCATATCCGTTAGGTGTGTAAGGCCAAAAGAAAAGATGCTGCTTTGTTTCCCCCTCCATAATACCCTGGTGTGGACGGAGATCCAGGACAGAACCATTCCTTTTCCAGTTGACCTCTCTAGATACAAAATATAATCTTATTAAACTAGAGCATAGTTATTTTCCAAAATGATTCTATGGAAACATATGCCAGAAATAATTGTTTTTCTGATAATTATTATCAATGACTTTTTAATAAAGTCTGACACCTAATGCTTAAAAGCAATGCCTCTTGACGAGTTACACTGAATTTTTCTGGAGAGTCATTCATCCCTCAAGGCTGTTCAGGGACTTCAGGACAACTTGGTATCAAAAGCTCCTCCCATCATCTCACCCCCGAATTCCTACCCTCTTTGGTCCATCTTGCTCGGACTGCAGTGTGACCTTGGCAAATTACTAGCCCTGTTTGTGACCCATTCTGAGTTTGACCAGATATAAAAATGAGTACAATTCTCTCCTAGATCCTTTCTAGTGAAAAAAAAATTTTTAGCTGTTGTTCCCTCATAAATAGAATGAGGAGGTTGAACTAAGTGGTAATATATAAGGCCTCTTCTGGTGTGTGTACACACACACACACACACACATACACACGCTTTTTAAAAGAAATGTACAACATAGATTAGGCTTTTGTTCTTATTTGTTTGCTTTATAAAATTTAATCCTATTAAATATACTATGATATGCCCTTTTAGGACCGGTCCTTTTTCACCTAAAACATTGCGAGTACACTCAATATCATTAGATCTTTTCTGTCACTTGATTTTTACAGGATTATAGGATATTCCATCATTTCAATGTATCAAATCAACCATTTCTTGGGTTCTAAAGTCACTGAACTGCTAGGAACAGACATCTGAGCTAAAAGCATAATACGATTCAACATGCCAATCAGATTGCTGCCCAGTTGTTATAAGTAAACAACTTATAAGAGCAAACCGTGCTAAACATGGTTTCTGTGTCCCCTAACAAGTTCTCTCTGACTTACAGGCTTTAATTTTCCTTGTGGTTGGAATCATCTTCATGATTGGAAGCATGGCTCTCATTATAATTGACTGGATTTACAATCCCCCAAATTCCAAGCATCACTAACCCAAGGAAAAATACTTTTTCTATTGGAAATGGTTGCAAATCATGCTGCAAGAGACGTTTGAGTTCTATTGATTGGAATGTTATTCATAGGAAATAACAGGAAGATTCCAAAGATGTTTATAGTAACATCACCAGGCACCTGCGGAAGAGGAAAGGCATCATTTTTGTCAAGAATGGCTGTTTATATGTTTAAAATCTGTGGTGCACATTTCTACCCAGGTTTTCCTAGAGCAGTGTGAGAGGATGTATTTTTGCTGTTGTACAAGCAGAATAAGGGTAGCTGCATGTAATGGTCATCAGATAATACCCTTCCTCCCCCCGTCAAAGTACCAAATACTTGTATTCTGAGAACATCAAACAAAAATGCCCTGGTGGCAAAGCTATCACTGCTTAATGCGTTCCCCCAATCCAGCACCAAATTCTCTGGGTTTATTTAATAACAGAGACAAAAGGCAGGTCTTCTGAACTGTCCATGAATAATCAGACAGCAGGCTAGAACATCTTATTCTCAACAGTAAAGGAATATTTTGCCCATTTTGTTTGTGACGTGGAAATAGTGACTTCTTCCTTCAATAGATTTTTGGTAAATGCTAAAACAGCTTACTAAACACAGGCATACCTCGTTTTATTGTGCTTTGCTTTATTGTGCTCAGCAGATACTGAAGTTTTGTTTTTGTTTTTTTACAAATTGGTTTGCAGCCACCTTGCCTTAAGCACCATTTTTTCCCACAACGTCTGCCCTTTGTGTCTCTGTGTCACATTTTGGTAATTCTCACAGGACTTCGGACTTTTTCATTATTATATTTGTTATGGTGATCTGTGATCAGTGATTAAGACTTGCTGAAAGCTCAGATATGGTTAGCATTTTTTAGCAATAAAGTATTTCAATTAAGGTATGTACATTTTTTTAGACATAATAGTATTACACACTTAGTAGACTATGGTGTAGACATAACTTGTATATGCACCGGGAAACTAAAAAAAAAAAAAATCTATTTGACTTGCTTTATTGTAATGTCTGCTTTATTGTGGTGGTCCGGAACCGTACCTGCGATCTCCGGGGTATGCCTGCATGTCTTATGAACTGTCCCTGTAAGGTACATACATGAATGAACAGACACCAGGCTAGAACACCTTAGTGTCAACAGTAAAGGAATGTTTTGCCCATTCTGTTTGTGACATTGAATGAATGCCTTCTTTGTTCAATATTTTTTTTGATAAACGTTAAAACATCTTACTAAACAGAGAGAGGGGCTTTATTTAAATTATAGAGCAACAACAAAAATAATGCTTATTGCTAAACTGCCTGTTCTGGAAGCATCTGCTTTTCAATATTATTCCTAGTCCTCTTGTCATGCTTTTGTCATTGAACAATGCTCTCCCTCTCGTCTTCCATTGTCATTCAGAATTTTTCGATAGACCACGATTCGTGTGGAGCTACATTACCCAGTATTGTTTGATACATTTTTATTTGATAAACATTCAGTGCAGGAAACTGTGATTGCTTATATGTTTATGTATATAATCTTATTCTGTAGTCATCAGAATTTTAACGTATGGTACATTTGATTTTTATTTTTTACATGTGTAGTTTTCTCTCTTCACAGTCAAAACGTTTATATTATTGAGGGTGGGGCAGGGAATTAAGTTGATGGGCTCAAAAATCCATTCTTATGTATCTGTCTATTAGGAATATTTTAAATTTGAAACCTAAGTTATATATAGTTCAGTAATGCTCTTCAATGTTTACAATGATAACACAATCATCTACAAGAAAATAAGTTATTTGCAAATAATTATCAATACTGAGGTTATTCTTTTAACTTAGCATGTCTAAGATAGGATTTAGTTCATTTTGGCTTGCACGGGAGTATGCTGACATTCATTTGCCATTTAACACTATGTTAAATGGTTCTCCACAAAACCGGAAGTGCTAACACTACAGAGAGAAGCAAACTATTATTCTTGCTCACTTCTACAACATTTACATGAAATGGATTTAAAAACCAGCACTCACTGCCCAGAATTTCTGGAATGTGCCACCTTTTTTTACCCCCAAATCAGTAGCAAGAACATTTATTGCATATTTTTATATTTTAGTATAAAGCCAAGTATGAAATACAACTATCATTTAAGTATAATATTAAATCGTATTTCAATAGTTGCTTTAAAATGTGCCTTAAGAAAATACACATTTGTTTTATGTAGTATTTTCTGGAGGTAATACTGTCAAATGGTGCACTTTGTTATGGAAATTGAGCATTACTAGAAACTATCATAACTTTTGAGTCATTATTATTGGAAATTATTTGCCAAACAGCATCTTCAAGATACGTTTCCATTTACATTCACCTAAAGAGTGTACCAAAATAGAAAGTGGAAAAAGCCACCTTCTATGTGTTTAAAAAAAAAAAAGTTTAATCTGAATGTATTTAAATGTAAATATCAAAGATTAATTTTAAAAATTGGGAAAGCATAAAATCTGTATATATTTTTAATGTTTTACACCTTTGAAATAACCAACTTGAAAATATCAACCTCTGTAATTATACAGATATTCAAGAGCAATACTACAGTGCCAAATAATGAAGCACCATTTCTTTTCTCCTGGCCATTTTCAGGATTAGAGCTCATATAGACTGCAGGGCAGACTTACATATCGTATCTTGTACTGGTTAATTTAACCCCATTTATGAACAGATGAAAATTTTATTTTCTTATTTCATTTATAAGATGGTTCAATGTACTGGGAGGCTTTTTTTATTACAGAAAGTGTATATTGGTATATAATAAATGAACTTTTCAAATGATTATGATTTGAATTTCTTTCTATTCTTGAAGGCTATAAATTATTTGCATGTGAAAAACGTTTTAGGTCTAAATATTGTCTTTTGTCTATTGGTATATGTTCCATTTTCATTGTTACTCTTGACACGTAACTAACATTTATAGCTGTCAAAAAAAATAGTTGCCATCTTATTTTGGCAAAATACGCAGCTAATCTAAGTCATTTCATTTATATCATCACATATTTACCTCCTAGAATGGATGTGGGAAAATGTGTTTCTTTATGGCTAATTAGGGATAATTCACTTGGGATGGAAAGAGAATAGAAGAAATATGAAAATAGTAAAATAAAGACATGGAAGATCTGAAAGAAAGAAAGCAACATGGGAGTGCAGAGGATTGGGTAGAAATCAACAGTTGGTGGGAGAGACAAGACCTGTGCTAAGTGGTGTGTTTGACTTTCTAAGAAACTTCCAGGTAGTTCTCTGAATTGTTTCAACCATTTTCATTTCACTCAGAATATATACGAGCTCCAGTTGTTCCAAAGCTTTGCCAACCCCAGGCATTGTACTTTATAGCCTTTCAAGTGGGTGGGAAATGGTATTTCTTTGTGATTTTCATTTCCATTTTCATTTTCCTGGTGATGAGTATTGAAAATTCTCCATGTGTTTAACGGCCATTCAGGTTTCCTTTTATGAAGTGTGCATTCAAATCCTTCACCCATTTTAAGAATTAGGTTGTTTGTCTTTTTATTGTGGATTTGTCAGTTCCTTATACATTCTGGACACACGTCCTTTGTCAGATGGCAAACACCTTTTTCAATCTATGACATGCCTACTCATTTGCCTAAAGGTATCTTAATTCTATCTTTCTGGGACCTGTCTTTATAGCTTGAGGCTCTGCAATTCCTGTCTTATGGAGATAAAATTAATTAGGATGGTATTGTTATAATTAATGCTAAGATTTTCAAATGTAGAGAGTAAGTTTTCTTTTTCTCTTTTTTGGGGGGGTGAAGGTGGGTAGTATGTTTTCTTGTCTTGTAGTGAGCTTTATTGAATATAGTTCTTGTTTTGTTATAGGTAATTGACTAAGAATAACCTTTGCCTAGTCACTTTGACTCTTGGTTAGGAGACCTAGTACTACTTAGATAGTCCCAGGACATCAAAAACCCTTTCTGGCTGCTTGTAATCAACTTCATTAGTTTTTTCAGCCCTTTCTTATAGGCACATACAGATGAAACAGGAGAAATCACTTCATGTGGTTCTTATTGATCAGCTTGGAAGTCATGCCATTTCCTCTAGATTCTGTGTTTCCATTCACTTGCGGAAGCAGTTTTGCAGAGCCTATGCTTTTATGGCATGTACTCTTGTGACTGTCTTTTCCCAGAAAATATTGGATACTAATTATTCAGTAGACCATACTGAAGAAACTGCCTGGAAAATAAAATCCGTTTAGAGCCTTTCTTCACACCACACACCAAAGTGGACAAACGCAATAAGGAATATAGAAGCAATGGCATTTTAGGAAGAACAACGTGACAGCTGCCTGGGGAAGTAAGACACAGTGGAGGAAATTACAAGGGCAATGATGGACCGTTGATTATATAGCAGTGCATGAAAGAGCAATTAACAAAACACCAACTCCTATAAAATATAGACCAATACATCCTTAATGTATGAATGGATAATGAAAACCAATAAGGGAACTACTAAGAAACTAATAGAAGAATGGGCAATGGACATGAGATCACAGAAGAAAAAAATACATAGTTTGACCTCACTAGGAGTCAAAGACCTGCAAGTAAAAACACAAGTACAGGGACGCCTGGGTGGCTGAACCATTGAGTGTCTGCCTTCAGTTCAGGGCATGATCCCAAAGTCCTGAGATGGAGTCCCGCATTGGGTTTCCTATGGTGAGCCTGCTTCTCCCTCTGCCTGTGTCTCTGCCTTTCTCTCTGTGTGTGCCTCTCATGAATAAATAAAGTCTTAAAAAAAAACTACACAAGTACAATTGTTTTGTCTGTCATGTTACTAAGAAAGAAAAGGTAATCATTTGTGCTGGTGAGGGTAGGGAGCTGAACATTCATTCAATGTTGGTGGCAGAAATCTTGGCCCAGCTTCCCTGGAAACCATGCTGGCAACACTTAAAGACACCTAAGGATGTGTGTAGCCGGCAGAAGAGCTCCTCAAAGATCTAATCAGATGAGCGCTTAAAATCAGAGAACTTTCTTCACCTG
Organism: Nyctereutes procyonoides; assembly: GCF_905146905.1. NCBI lineage: Eukaryota > Metazoa > Chordata > Mammalia > Carnivora > Canidae > Nyctereutes > Nyctereutes procyonoides. The sequence goes on along the minus strand of NW_026575036.1, from coordinate 24,434,289 downwards.
AAGTCAGAAAGAGTCAAAGCATGAGAAGGACTCAAACTGCCGCTGGTGGCTTAAAGATAGAAGAGACCATGTGGAAACAGAAGGAAAGGAGTTTTGCCAACTTAAATGAGCCAAGAAAATGGTTCTCCTCCTGAGTCTCCAGCTAGGAGCCCAGAGCACCAACACTTCAATCTGAAGCTCAAGAGACCTTAAGCAAAGTACTCTGCTGAGCCAGCCAGACTTCTGACCTCCAGATCTGTAAATAATAAAGGAGCATTGTTGTAAGCTGCTAAGTTTGTGAAATTTGTTACAGCAATAGAAAACTAGGAAACACAACGTTCATGTCTTTTGATCCACTAACCTTTTTTTTAAAGACTTTATCTATTTAACACAGAGGGAGAGTGAGAGGGAGAAACAGATTCCCCACTGAGCAGGGATCCTGATGCAGGGCTTGATCCCAGGACCCTGAGATCATGAACTGAGCTGAAGACAGATGTTTAACTGACGGAGTCACCCAGGTGTCCCACAATAATTCTTTTCTAAGAATCTATTCCGAGGAAGAAATCAGAGAAGTAAATTTACTTCTGTCTACTAATGTAGTCTTTCACCATATAATGAGCTACATTTTTTAAGCATTCCAAATGTCCAAAAACTGTGGAATGACTGAATAAATTCTAAGACCTTCATAGGCTGGAATAGGACATAGTGATTAAAAATGTTTTTGAATAATCACCAAAAAAAATGAAAAACTATGGTATGACATTAAAGTGGAAAAAAAAACAAAATAAATGCTTTATTATACCAATTTTACATATTAAAAATGCATGGAATAGAAAGATAGGAAATAGGAAGAAAAGGAAATAGACATATATGATAAAAGATATCATAGGTAGCAAGGTAATAAGTGATATTTGTCATTTTCTAAATTTCCTACAGAGATTATGTATTTTTTTATAGTTGTATTTTTTATAGTTGTAAAAAAAGAACTTAGAGAAACATTTTTCTATCACTTTATATTTTCTGGAAAAAATAAAACGTGCTGCCAATTTCTATACATTTTTGTATTTTCAGCTGACTCTAAAGGCAGAATTGGATGAGAGTACAATTCACAATTGGGGAATAGTTATTGGTGACTGAAGCAGAAGTTGGAAGGATGGGGCAGACCCTTGCCAGAGGTTGAACATGAAAAGGACTTAAATAAGATGATATAGCATAGCCAGTAGACCAGGATTTCAGATCCATGGTTTGGGCAAGTCATTTAACTTTATTGAGCTTCAGTTTTTTCATTTCTGTTGGTATAATTTTTGTGTAATGCAATCGCCAAGATGATTTAGATTGTGATAACTGGAAATCAAAGTCCTTATAGCACAGTCATATCTCTACAACAAATGCTTGACAGTCAATAAATCAGAGGTCATTGGGGAGCTCCAAAGCATATCTTGCAACAATGATTTCTGCAGCGTGATCCTTTAAATGAGTTAGAATCAGTCAAATGTTTCTGGGGACTACTCCACCTTGCCACTCAGGTTGAATAAATTAATGGATAAACATTTATTCAATGAAGACCATGTATCAGATACTGTCCTAAGCACAAGAATACAAATTAGTCTTTGTCTATTAAGGAGCTTACAGTATAGAGGAAGGGGCACATGTATACAAATAGTTATAATATAAAATGGAAAATGCTCTACATATACCATATATATCCAAATGCCATGGAGCCTCTAAGGGGAATGCCTAGGTCAAGCTTGGGGAGAGTAGTCAGATTTCTAGCAGCAGATGCCCATTGCGTTGAATTCTAAAGGAGACATTGAAGTTGTCAGGAAAAAAGATGAAGAAGCACAGCAGGATACACAAAAAAAATGATTCCTCCATTGACTTTGCACTCCACACGTACACACCCATATGTATGCATACACTTTTCACATAATCTGTATTAGATTCCTTTTGCTCCTATAACAAATTACCACACACTTAGTAATTTAAAACACATTTCATTATCTTATGAGAAGCTCCAACAGGAATCGGTACAAGCCCCAACAAAATCATAAAGCAAGTAGACCAAATAAAACAACAAAGATTCTTAAAATTAAACTGATTAGTACTACAGTCACAAAGTAGGCCAAGATCTATGTGCCAAATCTAAAGAGTGACCACTTGCTACAATGAGATTTTAATAGAAAATCTCATACACAATTGAAAATCACCCACCATACCGAGAACCAAGAAAATTACAAACTGAACAAGATAATCAACTGACATGAACACGGAGAGGAATTAGATGTTCAAATACCTAGCAAGAATTTTAAAGTAGCCATCTTGAAAATGCTTCAATTATAAATTCTCTTGAACCAAATGAAAAAATAGAACATCCCAGCAAAGAAACTAAAGTTTATAAAAAGAACCAACTGGAAGTTATAAGCTAAAAAATGTAATAACAGAAATTTAAAGAAAAATTCATTGGATGTGCTCAGTAGAATGGAAATGGAGAATAGAATCAACATTCCTAAGTATTAATAGAATCCATCTAATTTGAACAAAAAATAGGAAAGAGACTAGAAAAGGAAAGAATAGAACAGAACTGGGCTCTAGACCCATGGGACAAAAACAAAGTCAACATTTATATTATCAGAGTCCCAGAAGGAAAAGAGATGGATTAAAGCTAAAAGACAATTTGAAGAAATAATGGCTGAGAACTTCCCAAATTTGTTGAGAGATACCAAGCTACATACTTAAAAAGCTCAGTGAATTCTCAAAAAGAAAACCCAAAGAAAAACAGGCAAATAATCATCAAAATTTCTGAAAACTAAAGGAAAAAATCTTGAAAGCATTCTGCAGGAAACACAGTACCTATAGGGGAACTCTCACTTGAGTGTCTGTGGATTTCTTATCAAAACACATGGAGTTACAAAGAACCAGCACATTTTTTTAAGCGCTGAGAGAAAAGTTTCAACAGTAAATTCTATATCCAGCAGAACTATCTTTCAAGAATAAAGCAGAAACAACAATGTTCTCAGAAAAAGGAAAACCAGGTGAATGATTCCAGGCCTACCCATAATGATGCACTAAAGAACGTTCTTCAAACAGAAAATGGCAAAAAAATTAGAAAATCAAGAAAGAACAAAGGAAAGACCAGAAATATGGGTACAATAGACTCTCCTTTTCTTCATGAGCTTCATAAATACATTTTATGATTAAAACAAACATTATCATCTAATACTCAATGCAATGATTTTTTTAAGTGGAAAAAGTAAAAGGCACTTATGGAAATGAGGTTTTCACAATTTGCTCCAGATGGTAATATGTCAATACCAGTAGACTGTGATAAGTCATATATGTATCCTACAATACTCAGAGCAACTGCTACAAAAACTATACAAAGAGATACACTGAGAAATGCTATAACTAAACATGAATTTCTCAAAAATGTTTAAACAACCCACTGGAAGCCTAAGACAGAGAAACAGGAATGAGAACCAGGAAAAACAAAGAGACAATAATAAAATGGCAGACTTAAGCAATAACATCAATAATTACCTTAAGTGTAAATGGTCTAAGTAGACCAATAAAAATAGATTAAAAGAATAAATAAAAATCATGACCCAACTAACTATACATTGATAAGACACTCCAAATTCACTGACACAGGTAGTTTGGAAGTAAGCAAAGGGGTATAAAAAGACATACATGCAAAAAAAAAAAAAAAATAGAAAAGTAGATGTGGCTATATTCACATTGGATAAAGTAGACTTCAGCGAAAAGATAATTATTAGAGATATAAAGGTGTTCCTTTGGTCCTTTTATTATGTACCTGCCAGAGGCAATCCACCAGGAAGACATACTAACCCTAAATTTACACACACACCAAAAAGCAGAGCCTCAAAAGACATGAAATGAAAACTGACCAGAGAAAGATAAATCTGCAATTTAGTTGCAGACTTCCACACCCAATTCTCAGAAACTGATAGAACTACTAGACAGAAAATCAACAAAGATAAAGAACATATGAGGAATACAATCAACCAAAAGATTCTAATTGATACATATAGAATGTTCCACCCTAGTGGCACAGTTTCCCCCACCCCTATCCCCACAAGCAGGCAGGGAACACTTACCAAGGTAGATCATACCCTGGGTGATAAAACCACCTTTGCACCTGGCCTTTCTAGTCTAAGTTCTAAGTCTGGCTCAGGCAGTTTGTAGCTCTAGCAATAAGGCTACTACACAGCCATCTTTACCCTTAGTTGGACGTTCAGGATAAGTGTCCCTAAGCTGAAGTTTTTCCACCAGCCCTGGGAAGTACAGGGAGCAGGACAGAAACCCAGTTCTTCCCTGTCCATCATGGCTCAGCTTCCCTGGCACTGGATCACAGAGCGTTTTATCAGGATCATTTGTGAATAAACTACTCAAGAATGATTATTTTATGCTCTGGTTGCTGGTATTCTCTTCTCAAAGGAAAATTTGTGCTCCAGAAAGTGATAGGCATATTTATTTTATTACTGCCAGCTTTAGAACTTAAAATTTTGGAAAGTCATCCAGTTTTACTAGGTAAGAGATTGTCTAAACCTGGTCTGCAGCCCAAAATTCTGTTCCCAGATGGGTAATCAGCATTTCCTTCAACCTGTGCAAACTCAGCAATTTGAGGAGAACTAAAACCAGTTGCCATTTTGCATTTAGCTCTTCTAAAGGTAAAAATCTTGGCCAGCTGCTGAAGTCCAGCCATTGCTGGAGGAGTATAGCTGCTGCTAAGATGGCAGTAATCTTGCTGTGTAGGAAAATGAAAAGAAAATGGACTATTTTGTCAAATAATTTACCTGTGAAGGATGTTCATCACATGGTTCATTTTCAATATAAATCCTGCTGTGAGATGAAGTGCTGTTTAGTAGAGCTTTATGAAAGTATTTGGGCTACTTGTTTAGATCCAGTAGGGTAGTCCAGTTGGCTTGTGCTGGCTTGCCAGGGCTGCAACTCTCTTAATAACTCCATTTAGTGAGATCATGTTGGCAGCATGAAACTGATGGGGCATCTTTACACCATGAGAATTGGCAAATCGGGCAAATCAGGGGGTTTCCTTTTAGTTTAGTTTTGTTTTATTGGTAAAGCCAGTTGTTAAAGACTTAGCAGCAGTCTAGTTTTTTAGACCCCTCTGTAGGTTCCTGTAATAACCTCCCTCTATCATACTTAACGCATATTATACTTGCTGGTTCCTTGTCTATATATATAGTCCAGCAGACTACAGGTTCTATAAGGGCAGACTCAGCCCATCTCATTCACTACTGGTACATCCAGCACCTTGTGTAGTATCTAGCTACATGGTCCTCACCAAGTATTTTTGAGTAGATAGTTTCTTCTTGTCCCCCTCCACCTACTTGATATCTGACATGGCCACCAACTGTGGCCCAGACAAAACATGGTTAAAGACACCTCTGTTCCAGGCAATGAACACCTCTTCAGAGGCTCAAAGCCAAGCTCTGGGCAGCATCTGTGAATGGAGAACTCAGTCCCTCCAGGGTGACATTCCCCTTTTATCCCCAGCCAGTTTTTAAGAGGGTGGAAGAGGTGAAGCACTTAGAAAACTATGAAGTGTGACTCAAAAGCAAGGCTCTGAAAAACACTTCACCCACTTATTAATGCCTGAACTTGCCCTAAGAGATAAATTATTTCTTGCCACGATCAGAGAGAGATATAAAATATAAACGTCCTGTTAGAATGGTGTATCTGTTTTAAATTCTCAATTAAAGTAAAAGAATCCTATAAAATCTTCCCTTAAAAGCAAGCTTTGATATAGGAGTGGGCAAAAGAACCAAGAGCTGGACGATATTAATTGCCTGAAATAAGGGAAGGAAAATGGTCTTCAGTCTACAAAGATGGTTGCCGTCAATCCCACCAGCACCAGCTCTGCTCATATGCTCGCCACTTGTCCCATCAAGAGATGAAGTGCCCTTGAATTTGGCTGGTCTTGAGACTTGCTCTGACCAAAAGCATGTAGAGGAAATGATCCTATGCCAGTTCTTTAAGAGGCCTGGGAGTTTCTACTTTCACACTCTCAGGATGAGTTGGTATGAAGACTTTGCTACATATCTTTGCAGACCTTTGTCATAGACAAAACTATAAAATTGTTTTGTATCATTTTTAAACATAAGTTTATATACTATATTTATTCTATAACTTTTTAAGAGTATAATTTTTTGAAATTTTCATTTTCAGTAGACTGGGTTTATTGCCTTAACTAAGATAACCCCACTGTTTAATATAGCGTACTTAACTATTCCTCAAGTCATAGTCATTTATTGTTTGCAATTCTTTCATTATTACAAAAATTCTGCAGATCATAATTCACATCTACCTATATACATAAGCAGGTGTTTCTCTAGCTGGGCCAAATAGCACATACAACTTTAATAGCAGCTGTCAAATTATTCTCCAAAATAATTATCAATTTATTCTTCTACAGGTAGCATAAGACAATATTCATCTCCTTATAATTTGATAACTCCTTAATATTGTCATTATTTATTAGTCGCCTTTATGATGGGGAAATACATTATTTTGTTTTAATTAATCTAAAGGTTATACATATTCAGAAATATGTTTGTAACCACTGTTTCATCACTGGAAAGTTGCTTGTTTATATCTTTTACAATTTTTTCCTATTAGAATTGTTTTTCTATTAATCTATCTTAACAGTTTCTTACACACACTCTGCTAATATGAGTTTAAAATAACTTGAACATAATCTACCAGAATTGAGACAGGAATAGAAAAATTTGAACCGACTAATTACCAGCAATGAAATTAAATCAGTAATCAAAAAACTACCCCCACCAAAAAAAGTCTAGGACCAGAGGGCTTCAAGGTGAATTCTACCAAACATTCAGAGAGTTAATCCCTATTCTTCTCAAACTATTCAAAAAATACAAGAGGAAGGAAAACTTCAAAATTCATTCTATGTAGCCAGTATCACCCTGATTCCAAAACCAGATAAAGACATCACAATAAAGGAGAACTATAGGCCAATCTCTCTGATGAACATAGATGGAAAAATCCTCAACAAAATGTTAGCAAACCAAATCCAACCATACATTAAACGTCAGACACATGATCAAGTGGGATTTATTTCTGTGATACAAGGGTGGTTTGATATTTGCAAAACAATCAACATAATAGGTCACATCCATAGGAGAAAGGATAAAAATCATATGATCATTTCAATAGATGCAGAAAAAGAATTTGACAGACTACAACACCCATTCATGATAAAAACCCTCTGCACGTAGGTATAGAAGGAACATATCTCAACATAATAAAGGCCTTATATGAAAAACCCACAGCCAACATCATATCCAATGGGGAAAAACAGAGCTTTTCCCCTAAGGTCAGGGGAAAATGCCTTCCTCTCACCACTCCTATTTATTTTTTTATTATTTTTTAAAGATTTTATTTATTTATTCATGAGAGGCACAGAGAGAGAGGCAGAGACACAGGCAGAAGGAGAAGCAGGCTCCCTGCAGGGAGCTTGTCGTGGGACTCGATTCCGGGTCTCCGGGGTCTTGCCGTGGGCCGAAGGCAGGTGCTACACGGTGGGCCACCCAGGGACCCCCCTCAAGCCCACTCTAAAGTAGCTCCTGACACCTTGCTAAGCCACAGCCCCACTAAGCTCTACTAAAGAGGGTTGGTGAATTTCGTGCCAGCCACCGCGGTCATACGATTGACCCAAACTAATAGGCCCACGGTGTAAAGCGTGTTTAAGATGATATTATACTACAGTTAAAACTTAACTAAGCCATAAAAAGCTACAGTTACCATAAAATAAACTACGAAAGTGACTTTAAAACTTCTGACTACACGATAGCTAAGATCCAAACTGGAATTAGATACCCCACTATGCTCAACTCTAAACATAAATCATTCCATTAACAAAATAATTCGCCAGAGAACTACTAGCAATAGCTTAAAACTCAAAGGCCTTGGCAGTGCTTTATACCCCTCCAGAGGAGCCTGTTCTATAATCGATAAACCCCAATAAACCTCCCCATCCCTGGCTGATACAGTCTACATACTGCCATCTTCGGCAAACCCTCCAAAGGAAGAGTAGTACACACAATCGTGTCGCATAAAAATGTTAGGTCAAGGTGTAACTCATGAGATGGGAAGAAATGGGCTACATTTCCTATTTTAAGAACAACTTTAGGAAAGTTTCTATGAAATGAAAAACTGAAGGAGGATTTAGTAGTCAAGAAGAGAGAGCTTAATTGAATAGGGCCATGAAGCATGCACACACCGCCTGCCACCCTCCTCAAGTAAAAATTCCACGCATATTAACGACACTAAAATACAAGAGGAGATAAGTCGTAACAAGGTAAGCATACCGGAAGGTGTGCTTGGATCAACCAAAGTGTAGCTTAACTAAAGCATCTGGCTTACACCCAGATTTCATGCACTATGACCGCTTTGAACAAAAGCTAGCCCAACAAACTTCAAACTAAAGTACATTAGTTTGAAGCACATTAGTTTATTATTAAACTAATTAGTAGTGTAATAAATTAGTGTATTATTAAAGTACATTAGTTTATCACTCTAAAACAAAACATTTAGTTAAATCACAAAGGTATAGGAGGTAGAAATTTTAATTGGAGCTATAGAGATAGTACCATAAGGGAATGATGAAAAACATTTTAAAAGTACAAAACAGCACGGATTACCCGTTTTACCTTTTGTATAATTAATTAGCTAGAAATAGCTTAACAAAAAGAACTTAAACTAAGCCCCCCAGAAACCAGACGAGCTACCTATGAACAATCTACAGGATCAACTCATCTATGTCACAAAATAGAAGATTTATAGGTAGCGGTGAAAAGCCTAACAAGCCTGGTGATAGAGAGCTGGTTACCCGAAAACAGAATTTTAGTTCAACTTTAAATTTACCTAAAAAAACTATAATTTTAATGTAAATTTAAAATATAATCTAAAAAGGTACAGCTCTTTAGAAAAGGGATACAACCTTAGAGAATAAATATCAATATTACCATAGTTGGCCTAAAAGCAGCCATCAATTGAGAAAGTGTTCAAGCTCAACAATCAATCTCACTCGATTCCAACAATATTCAATCAACTCCTAATTTTATACTGGGTTAATCTATTTAAATATAGAAACAACAATGCTAATATGAGTAACAAGAATTATTTCTCCCTGCATAAGCTTATATCAGAAACGGATAATCCACTGATAGTTAACAACAAGATAAAATTAATCCAAAAATAAAATACTTATCAATTCCATTGTTAACCCAACACAGGCATGCATCCACGGAAAGATTGAAAGAAGTAAAAGGAACTCGGCAAACACAAACCCCGCCTGTTTACCAAACACATCACCTCCAGCATCTCCAGTATTGGAGGCACTGCCTGCCTAGTGGCATCTGTTCAACGGCCATGGAATCCTGACCGTGCAAAGGTAGCAAAATCATTTGTTCTCTAAATAAGGACTTGTATGAATGGCTACACAAGGGTTTAACTGTCTCTTACTTCCAATCAGTGAAATTGACCTTCTGGTGAAGAGGTGGGAATAAAACAATAAGAGGAGAAGACCCTATGGAGCCTTAATTAATTAACCCAAATACATGGACTTAACTAACCTACTAGGCATAATGTATCACCATTTTTATGGGTTAACAATTTAGGTTGGGGTGACCTCGGAAAATAAAAAAACTCCTGAGTGATAAAAATCTAGACTAACCTGTCAAAATACTATATAATTTATTGATCCAATAATTTTTGATCAATGGAATAAGTTACCCTAGGGATAACAGAGCAATCCTATTCAAGAGTCCATATCGATAATAGGGTTTATGACCTCGATGTTGGATCAGGACATCCTAATGGTGCAGCAGCTATTAAGGGTTTGTTCAACAATTAAAGTCCTACATGATCTGAGTTCAGACCGGAGTAATCCAGGTCAGTTTCTTTCTATTTAATAATTTCTCCCAGGACGAACGGACAAGAGAAATAAGGCCCACTTTACAAAAGTGCCTTAAAACTAATAGATGGAATAATCTCAATCTAACCAGTTTATTTCCCCATTAGCCCAAGAAAGAGTCTTGAAAAGCTGCTCAACATCACTCAAAGAAATGCAAATCAAAACTACAATGAAATATCGCCTCATACCTGTCAGAATGGATAAGATAAAAACTGCAAGAAACAATGAGCGTTGATGAGGATGTAGAGAAAAAGGAACCCTCTTGCACTGTTGATGGAAAAGTAAACTGGTGTAGCCACTCTGGACAACAGTATGGAGGCTCCTCAAAAAAAAAAAAAAATAGAACTACTCTATAGTTCAGTATTCACACTACTGGGTACTCAAAGAATACAAAAACACTGGGGGGCCTGGGGGGCTCAGTGATTGAGCATCTGCCTTTGGCTCAGGTCATGATCCCAGGTCCTGGGATCAAGTCCCACATCAGGCTCCCTGCGAAAAGCCTGCTTCTCCCTCTGCCTGTGTCTGTCTCTGTCCCTTATGAATAAACAAATAAAATCTTTTAAAAAAATACAAAAACACTAATCTAAAGGGCTACATGCACCCCTATGTTTATAGCAGCATTATCTACAATAACCAAACTATGGAAACAGCCCAAATGTCCAACAACCAACATATATATATATATATATATATATACACAATGGAATATTATTCATCCATAAAAAATGAAATCTTGTCATTTGCTATGACATAGGTGGAGCTAGATAATATAATGCTAAGTGAAATAAGTCAGAGAAAGACAAATACCATATGACCTCACTCCTATGTGGAATTTAAGGAACCAAACAAGCAAAGGGAAAGAAACCAAGAAACAGACCCTTTAATTTTTTTTTTTTGTTTTTACTTGAAAGAGAGAGAGCACGCATAAGTGGGGTGGGGGCAGAGGGAAAAGGAGAAGCAGACTCTTGCTGAGTAGGGAGCCCTGCTCAGGGCTCAGTCCCAGGATCCTGGGATCATGACCAGAGCCAAAGGCAGATGCTTAATTGACCTAGCCAGCCAAGCACCCTAAAAGACTGACTCTTAACTGATGGTTACCAGAAGAGAGGTGGGTCAGGGGACAGGTGAAATGGAGGATGGGGGGGTGGGGAGGGGGAGAGGAAGACCTGCATGCAAACATTTCTTGAAGCCCAGAGCAATGAATCTGTATTACAATGTACGGTCTAGGATTTTGTGGATTTAAAAATGCTTCATCAAGTCTACCTGTATTTTCATGGTTGTAACTAAAATAAGTATTTGACAATTAAAAGTGACCTGAACAAAGGCTTCTGATCTCAGATATCTTAGTATAGGTAGTAATTTAGCCACCTGATTTGATTACAAGGGATAATATATTTGTAAAAAAAAAAGTATTAATAATGAGAAGATAGGAGGATAGAAAACTATGTAAGCAACACCCTTCTAAAATAAAAGGTTACTTTTCTTTTAAAATAGTTTTCCGGAGGTTTTAAAAACCATCGTGTAAGAAAAATCTCCCATTCCAAATAAAGTTACAGCTTAAAAATTCTTAAATTCTTAAATTCTTTAAAAAAAATCTATTGTTTTTGTTTTCATGATTTTCCATCAAATAATCACATTAGTATCTCCTAATTTTCATACATTAGTTAGTTCCTTGGAACTTGGATATTTTATGACTTCTCCTTAATGTTTAGTGTGGTGTTATTACCATGAAATGGGAACCGTGCACTGAGAACAGCAGCATGAAGAGTTGTCCTGCAATAGGGAGGACAATTAAGTCTAAGTTTAGCTTTTAGCAAGTTAGGCAAATGGTTATATATAAAAAAAAAAAGCAGGTCAAAACAATTTCTTCTTTTTTCTGATTTCAGTGTTTATGAAGCACAGAATCAAAACAAATTTTTTTTGTAAGATCCAAGTTCTCCAAGATAAAATGTCTAAGTCAAGATAGCAGGGTCAAAATAGAGGTGTAAAAATAGCAAGACCAAATCATCTGCTCATTTTTATTATTTTTAAGTATTTATTTTAATTCCAGTTAGTTAATACACAGTATTGTATTAGCTTCAGGTGTACGGTATAATGATTCAGCCCTTCCATACATTACCCATACGGTGCTCATCACACGTGCCCTCCTTCATCCCCATCACTTATTCCCCCCATCTCCCCATCCCCCTCTAGTAACCATCAGTTTGTTCTCAGTAGTTAAGAGTCTGTTTCTTGGTCTGTCTCTCTCTCTTTTCCTTTGCTCATTTATTTCTTAAATTCTTATTTCATACGAGTGAAATGATATGTCTTTCTCTGACTTATTTCACTTAGTATTATTCTCTCTAGCTCCATCCACGTTGTTGCAAATGGCAAGATTTTACTCTTTCTTATGGCTGAATATTCCATTGTGTTTATTTATATACATCGCCTCTTTATTATCCATTCCTCAATTGATAAACACTTGGGCTGTTTCCATAATTTGACTATTGTAAATAATGCTGCTATAAACATAGAGGTGCATGTATCCTGTTGAATTAGTGTTTTGTAACTTTTGTGTTAACATCCAGTAGTGCCATTGCTGGATCATAGGTTTGTTCTATTTTTAATTTTTTTGAGGAACCTCCATACTGTTTTCCACAGTAGCTGCACCAGCTTGCATTCCCACCAACAGTGCATGAGCATTCATTTTTCTCTACACCCTCACCAACGTCTATTCAAAATAATTTCTTGTTGCTGATTTCATTATGATTAATACCTACCTTGTCTATTTTTAGCTTTTCATAGCACATTCACATATACAATATAACCTTCAAAACACGTTCATAACTTCATGAACTACACATAGGATTCCACAAGAAATTTATCTCCCAAGCATTCTTTGGCTCCCCAAAAGTTTTGTAGGAATATGATCTACTGATTAAACTTGCATTGCTGAATCTCTAAATGTTCCCCCACTCACCTTCAGAACATGGACTTTACTGTGTAACAGTTGGCATTTGTCTGACCTGTTGACATCTCATGTGTGCACCCTGCCCCTTCAAAAGCCCCAAAGAAGAAAAAAAAAAGCCCCAAAGATTCAAGCTCTCTACTATCCTTGCTGCTGTGAAACTGCTGTTAGACTAGGGTCTGATACCAGGCACTTATAGCTACAGCCAAATTTCAGCCAATTGTTTCCTTCTTCCTGGAGTAGTTCTATGTAATGCTTCTCTTGAATTGATTTAAAGCTCTGTTTTATTATTATTATTATTATTATGGTAAAAAACATATAACATAAAGTTTACCATCTTAACCATTGTTTAAAATTATAGCCTTAACTATAAGCAACTTGCTATAAAATAGATCTGAAGAATTTCATCTTATAAAACTAAACCTCTATATCCATTAAACAACTCTTTCCCCCTTCACACAATCCCTGGCAACTGCCACTCTGCTTTTAAGGTTTCCATACTTTAGATGCTACTTTAAATATAAGAGGAATTATGCAGCATGTCTCTTTTTATGACTGGCCTATTTCACTTATTATAATGTCCTCAAGTGTCATCCATGTTGTGGGATATGACAGGATTTCCTTCAATAGGAATTAGAAATTAGAAAAATCATAAGATCAGAGACACCATTAGAAAGGATAAATAGAAGCTTTACAGTCACTTTTACCAACTATAAAGTCCATACAGTTCAGAATGGGCAAACCCTCCATGGGATTAAAAGAGTTGAATTGGTATTCCTTAAAGCTCAAAATGGATGGACTACTTATTTCTTTCTCCAAAATATCAGAACAACATCAACAAAACCCCATAGAACCACTGAAAAACCAAAAGCTAGGTCATCAGCAGACCAAAATATTAAGGAATTTCTGTGTGAATAATATGAAGCAAATGGACTTGAATATTGGCAAAACCTAACAGAGTGTGGAAATCCACTTTCCAGCCATTGCCAATAGCATTCACCCCCAGTCTACCGTTCAAAGAATACCTCTCAGAATAATGGAGTTTACTTTCAGAGAATGCCCAGCATGAGCCCTGGAGGTAGAGAGAGGAGTAAGGTAAGGCCCCAGATCATTTCCACCCTCACTGTGGACATGGAGTCCTATACCCCAAAGATGGGCTTTCAGAAGAAGCCCACCCATCACACAAACTTACCCAATAGAGAGCCAGGCCCCAATATTTGAGGGGGAAAAGCCAATAAATAGAATAAGTAGAAGAACTGTCCACAAGGGAAGCATAATTAATGCAAGAAAACTAAAATCTTAAGAATAAAATCTTTAAGGTCTGAAAATTCAAGAAAATCATAGCCATTAAATGAGAAAGGGATAGTATGGAATTTAAGCATGGGAATACTAAATAACTCCTGGAAGGCTTGCTGAAATAAACACTCAGTAGAAGAATTGAATAGAAGGAGAGAGAGACAAAAGACATTCTGAGCAACCCAGAAGTTGAGCGAAGGACTTTTCCAAGAACAATCCAAAAAAGAAATGAAACTATGAAGGAGTTAATAAACATGGAGCTACATCCAGAGATCTAGTATTTACCCACTAAGGTGAGTGGGTAAATAAAATCAAATAATGGAAGAAATTTCCATATGCTGAAGAAGGACATGCATATGTTTTATGCAAATATTAAGAAACAACACCTTTGTGATTTTTATGAATTCCAAAGATAAAAAAAAGTGCTACAAACTTTCAAAAACAGAGAAAGGGGGTGAAAGGAAAGGAAAAATTACAAAGGAGTTAGAACGAATCTGGCGCCAGACTTCTGACTAGCAAATGGAAAAGCCAGAAAGTCATAAAGGAATAGCGAAAATACTCTGAGGAGAAAGGATCTGGAAACTTTTTCCAGCCAAATTAGCATTCAACTATGAAGGCAAAATGAAGAGGATTTTGAGCATGCAGGCAATTTAGAAATTTTGCCACCCACATAACCTTCTGAAAATACTACTCAAAATAAAAATGCAATCCAAGAAAGAAAGGACACAAGGAATAGAACAGGACTAGAAGAAATGAACAAGTAACAAGTACAGCATATAATTAAGAGAAATAGTTTCTTACAGGACAACTGTAATATGCATGGAAATTGTTCAGCAAAGTGTCTCAACACAGAAAATATAATGTGGAGGTACCTGGGGGGCTCAGCTGGTTAAGCGTCTGCCTTTGGCGCAGGTCATGATCCTGGGGTCCTGGGATCAAGCTTCTCCCTCTCCCTCTACTGTTCCTCCTGCTTGTGCTCTCTGGCTCTCTCTCTCTCTCTCTCTCTCTCTCTCTCTCTCTCTCTCTCTCTGTCAAATAAATAAATTAAATATTTTTTAAAAAGAAAATGTAATTTTAAAACAATCTGGAACAACAGTTGCAGCAGCTAGGAGATGGAGAGGAAGGTGGGGGGTGGGTGGGTAAAGAGGGGCTAATTAATGCCAATTCTCTTGTACAGTTTTAAGGGAAGGCCAGAGGGAGGACACAGCAATCAGAAAGGAATGGATCAGTGGGAAGGAGGGGCCCCCATTGTCACTGAAGTTTCCATTAAGGTCCCAATTCAACTAGCATGAATCCCCACAATTTATCAGGACTCCAGAAACTCTACAGAGCATGAGCAGATGCTGTGTATCCTGCGTAACTTTTTCCTGACCTCTTGTTTATTTTTTTTAAATTTTTTTTATTTATTTATGACAGTCACACAGATAGAGAGAAAGAGGCAGAGACACAGGCAGAGGGAGAAGCAGGCTCCATGCACCGGGAGCCCGACGTGGGATTCGATCCCGGGTCTCCAGGATCGCGCCCTGGGCCAAAGGCAGGCGCTAAACCGCTGCGCCACCCAGGGATCCCCTGACCTCTTGTTTAAAAATAAACTTTATCATCCATAAAATTTATCATCCAAACCTAGACATGCTTGAGATTGAATGGGACAATTAACTGGATTAATGTACAACAATATGCATAACCCAGGACTGTCCTGGAAAATGGAGATATGTGGACATCCTACCCACAAGGTAGTCATCGGTCAGTTACACTGACTATGCTGGATGCAGTACACTCGAGTTGGAGAAAACAGCTGGATCCTTGCTTGGCTGCAAGTCATTTATGGGTATCAACACTGTTGAAGAACTTACACTCTGAAGTATATACCTCCCTGTAAGGGACAAGGTTTGCAAACATCAGGACGTATCCTTGAATCAAGCTCTTTTAATGGCTCTTCTTGTTGAGAGTCTCCCACTCTGCCATCCTGTTTACTCGTGAGGTACATCTAACAAAGCAGGTGCCAAATTTGAGGTCTGTTGCAATGCTTGTTTAAAATAGTCATTTCCTCACATTCAAAAGCTGAGGGGCAGAGATTGTAAAACACTCCTTTGAAGGGACTTAAGAGATAGTACTGCGCTGAGTGAAATAAGTCAATCAGAGAAAGACAACTATCATATGGTTTCACTCATATTTGAAATATAAGAAAGTGCAGAGGATCACAGGGTAAGGGAGGGAAAACTGAGTGGGAGGTCATCAGAGAGGAAGAAAAACTATGAGAGACTCTTAACTAAAGGAAACAAACTGAGGGTTGCTGGAGAGGAGGTGGGTCGGGGGATGGGGTAACTGGATGATGGGCATTAAGGAGGGCATGTGATGTGATGTGATGAGCATGGGGTGCTACATGCAACTGATAAATTATTGAACACTACATCTGAAACTAAGTATGTACTATATGTTGACTAATTGAATTTAAATTAAAAAAGAGAAATAATATTGCTATCTCAGAGGTGGAGAGCTCTGCACACAGTGTCCATCTGGGCTGGTCACAGCTAAGGAAAACATAAGCAAGCACCTGTGGACAAAAAGACCATCAAACAGCCCTTTTAAATCCAACTGTGCTTGAAGTGCAGGAAAACAAAGCAGATAACAGCTGTGAGAACCCCAGGTGAGCCAGAGTTTCCCACTGACAACCCCCTGCCTCTTCATCCCACAAGTCTTAAATGACATCTCTACCTGCAAGGTTTTCCCAGATATAGGCTTCCCAGGATGTGGGCTCTGAATGCAGGTTCTAGAACATCTTTCAGACTTGAAAGTGTTTATTCTGTCAGTGTATCCCTATTTTCTTACTGCTTTTAAGGCCTTTAAAAAAACCATTTGGGATATAATTAAAATTGTCCCAAATAAACTTGTGTGATGAATAGGGGTGTATTTCCTTTTCAGTCATTCCTGGGTTCTTCTGGAAAACTCATATCCAATTTTGTTAAGCAGAAGTACAAGTAAGCATGAAACCAGGTGTAAAAAGAAATGCAAAATTGAGCATCTACAGCAACTGGGTTGTTTTTATTTATAGTATTTAGATTTAATGACATGCAGTGAGACCTGATGTTCAGCATCAGAATATTCTCGACATTTATGGAGTGATAGGATCTTTGCTGTACTAACACTGAATCATCCTCTAGTGTTCCTCTCTCAAGAGCAAGATTTAGTTTAAATTGACCCATCTTGCATCACAGCCAAAGTGGTTTAATTCCTGAAGTTTTAAAAGAACATCACTATAAAGCATGGCGGGCCCTGGACTATGCCTAAGATAGGTCCATTTTTAATTAGTGAATTGAGTTAGTAAATAAAAGTGAATATTTCAAACAATGCTTACTGTATGCCTGGAATTGTTTTTAAATGCTTTACAAATATTAACTCATCATAGTGAAGTCAAAGACTCTAAAAAAAAAAGAATACCAAGTATTTCTAATAATGTAAAAACCTTATTTTTAAAGGCAAGAAAGGGAGAGAAAGAAGGAAGAGAAAAACAAGAAAGGAAACCAGGAAAATGAGAAACAAAGATGAGGACAGAAAGTGGGATTGTTTTCAGTGGGAAATTGAAATAATTGCTGAAGGGAGGTCATGATGAGAGAGACCCTCTGAAAAGTTGCTAGTTGAAAACTAATCCCCTTCCAGCATTGGTAATTTGGGAAAACCTTTTGTAAGAGCACAACACTGGTGGCACAAAATAAATAAATAAATAAATTATATATATATATATATATATATATATATATATATATATATATATATATACACACACACACACACACATATATAAAGGTATGTTTCTACTCTGGCCTGATTCTTCAGATTGCCCCTACCCTGGAGCTTGCCTTTCACCTCTGGGGAGTAATGCCAGGCCAGCAACAATAAAAACAGCATGGGCACATCTGGGTGGCTCAGTTAAGTGTCTGCCTTTGGCTCAGGTCATGATCTCAGGGTGCTGGGATGGAGCCCCATGTTGGGCTCTCTGCTCAGTGGGAAGTCTGCTTCTCCCTCTCCCTCTGCCTTTCCCCTCCTCTGCCCATGTTCTCTATAATAAATAAGTAAAATCTTTAAAAAAAAAAAAGCATTCATTGAGCATTACCCATGTTACCAGCAAATGCACAAAGCATATCATGTGCATTTTAGTCCTTGTGTCACAGTCAACAGATAAGCCCACTCATCTCTCTGCCCTTCCAGATGATGTTGATGTCATCAGACAACAGATCCGCTCTGCATAGTCAGGAAATAGAGGATGAAAAGTGAAAAACTGTATTTCCAAGACTCCTTTATAGTTCAGCCAGTTACATAGCTTAGGCTAAGCAGATACACCTGCATGAAATTTGGAAGATTCAAATTCTAGGCTATCTAGAAAAATAGAAACTGTACTCTATTGCTTCTGGGAAACAGTGCCATAGGGTATTTCTGTGTGAGACACAGAAGAAGCTTGTTCTCTGGACCATCCTTAGCTTTATGGGTGTTGAGAGAGAAGGAGCAGAAGATCCATTTACCTGGTCCACATCATGGCAGAGATCGGGGGGGAGGGTTTCTGGAACCAGCAATTGTGGAGAAGCTTCCTACATCCCCAGCTTCCTAGTACTGGCAGAGGCACAAGCTCACTCACTTTGTAAACAAGTTCTGCAGTACGATTTTGGGAGTCATTCCTAGAAACTCAGCCTAGACACTGCTGTGTCACCTCTCAAAGTTTTACAAGCATCTAATTCCCTAACTAAATCTCTCCTTAAACTGGCTTGAATGGATTCTGCTACCTACCATTGAGCTTACACTGAGGTACCTTGGCTGACTGAGACTGGTTATCGGAATTGGATGGGTGGCTAGATAGTGAAGATCCATTTGCCCTTAAATAATGGAATATTTATAATTCACAACTAGCAGTGGCAAAGTAGCTACTTAAACTATCATTTTCAGCCTTATGGAGAAAGTGCTTGTTGAGGAAATGATTTTGGCATATGAGGGCTACTTCCATAACACAATATGAAATACGAGTGCTGAGTGGTAAAGGCTTTTAACTACACTTCAGAACTTAAAGAAAATTTCAGGCTTAGTGTCCTAAGTGTTTAGATAAAGACAGAGAGAACCAGGGAGTTTCTCAGGGTTACCCTGAAAAAAAAATCAGAGTAAAAATTTTTTAGGTAACCCTTAAAAAATCTCTTAAGAATGATATAGCTAGTAGATAAAACATATTGATTAATAAAACAGATAAAATGGATATATAGATAAAAATCAGATGCAGAGTGTCATCATGGGGGCTGAAGAATTAAGTCAACAATGTATTTCACGTGAAACAGCACTGACTGAGAAAGAGTGGAACCATGAGAATTAGGATGGTAACATTTGGGAGGAATAAGGATTCTGAATTCCCCAAACTCTACTAATCATCCTTTGAGAGCAGAATCAGCCTGCCTGACAGTGTTCTTGTTCGAAGTCTCTTCAGGCTCCACCTATACCACCTCTCATTGCCTTTAGAGTTTTAATTATAACCCAGCATCCCCCAGGAGACCAATTAGAAAGTCAAATCCAGGAGGAGAATGCTCACATGCCAAAAAAGTAACAAAACTTTGCTAATTAATTTTCCATATTGCTACATAACATACCAGCCCAAAACTTAGCAGCTTAAAGCAACAGCAGTTTTATCTAGCTCATGAGTCCAGTTATCAACTTGGGCTGAGAAGGCCTGGGTGGTCCTTCTGGTCTGGGTCAGGTTCAGTTATTCATGTCTGAGTTCACTCACATGTCTGGGATCTTAAGTGGATGGCGGCAGACTATTTGTACAATCTCAAATTCGCCAACGGGCTGGCTTGGGTTCATTCATGAGCTAGTGGAATGGTTCCCACTGTCAAAGCAGAAGCTACAAAGCCTCTTGGAGCCTAAATTCAGGACTTGATCAACATGGCTTTCTCCATGTTCTGTTGGTTAAAGCTGGTCAGAAGCCTACTCATTTTCAAGAAGTGGAGAAATAGATTCTACTTTTTAATGGAATGGGGCAAGTCATTTGTAGCCCTTTTTTCAACCTACCACATATGGGTAGTGATGACAATAAAGCTAAGCTGGCAGAAAAAATAAGGAAATGGATTCTGATGGTACCAGAGCAAACCAAGGTGGGGTGGGGGTGGGGATATCATTATGTCAGCTGAATGTAAGGATATTAGTGCACTTAGAAATTTGAGGATATATTAGCTAGAGTAGCTAGAAATGATTTTAATTCTTTGCTTGGTTGATTATCTCAAAATGTGAATTACTGGTTATACTTTGAGATGTGAAAATGAATCAGTGTAACATAGAAGAAGCATAAAGTAATGGAAAAGGGCTGAAAACCAGATCAATAATCACAATCCAGGGGCCAGGAATAGAAGTGCAATTAAAGCTACCATTGATTAAGTTTATGATACTCCGTTGTCACTCTCCAACATCTAGGGCTTCATAGTCACACAGATGAGTTCAATGGCAGGAAATAGGGGCTCCTTTTTACTATTTGCTCTGGTCAAAGAGCTCCAGGAGATTCTACTTGACCCTGCCTACCATAAGGCTAGGTCTGGAAATTACATGAGAGGCTAGGACTTTCTGTTGAAGTGACTAAATTAAGCCTCTGCTCTCAAGATTTAAAATTCTTTGTTATACAATGGTGTATTTCCAATGGAGGACAGTTTTAGGAAGGGAAATGGGCACTGGAAATAAATGCATATATACACACTATCAATAGGTTGGCTTATATTGGTACACATGTACAAGAGTTCTATTCAAAAACTCTTTAAAAAGGAAATTCTGCCTTAAAAATATACCTTGGTACATCAGAACAAAATTTGAAAGAAATTACCTAAACATTAAAAGTGAATACAAGCAGGTTGTTGAAAAGAAAACAAGCAAAGTGGAATTGAAAGCCTTAAGACTTCTTTTGAAAATGTTGCAGAACTATCTAAGAGGAGAGACTTGAAGACCAAGTTATCACGGAGAAGACAACATCATTGACGTGAGCCCAGTAGGTCTACGCTTTTTCCTTTGGAGCATTTGTCTCACATAGCAGCATGAACTGAGAAGAAAGTATCAGATGATAGTCTGAGAAGAGAAGCAGAGCTTTCGGAAGTTCTATTTGCTGGGAAAAAAAAAAAAACAGAATTCAGAACCCATCGAAGTAAGAGGTACCTCTTACAAACTTCATGTTTCTAGGTAGGACTCCTACAGAGCTGAACACAGGAGCAAGGGTGAGCCAGAAATAAACAGGTTTCTACAAATGCTGAAATCCACCTTCAAGGCATATCTATGCTTAACTGCAGAGAGGCAATCTACCCTATCCTCTCTGCCAGAAGAAAATTAAATGGTCTTGGGAGGAAAAAGACCTCATCCCAAATCTTCATGGTTTTTCATATTGTCCAACATTCAATTTAAAAAATTAGCAAGCATGTTAGTAGAAAGGAACAAGAAAAAAAAACCCAGAAAGAAACACACAGATGATCTAGATATTATGGTTATCAAGTTCAATTTTAACAAGATGAAGAGTTTCTTCAAATAAGTGAAATCTATTATTTAAAAAAAAAGGAAATAGAACTATGAATGACTTAAAAACTCAAGAATTCCTTAACCACAGCCAGTCATAGCATTAGATGGGATTAGCAAACTGCAAGATAGATTAAGAGGAAAAATTACTAACTGTAGGGTAGTATTGCAGGTCAGATTCCTTAGGAAGCAGACTCTTAGAGAATAGAATTCAGGAATTTGGGGGGGGGGGGGGGAGAGAGCTCTTCAGTTAAATATCCGGAGGGAAGTAAAGAAAGTGAAGAGAATGGAATTGGGCAGGGGGAAAAATCAGGTCTCAATATAGTCAGCCAACACCACAGGAAACACTCAAGCTGAAATAGCCCTTTATAATTTTACCAAGGGCGGGGAGCAACAGGGCTCATCTTTTATACCTCTGCATTGATTAGTCATTTGAGGCAGGCCATTCCCAGGAAGAGGTCATGAACTTCAGGGAGGTGGCTAGCTTCAGTTGAATTAAATTTTTGGAAAGGACCAACACTTGAGAGTTGTCAGCACCAACATACCCAGCAGCTGGGAAAATAAGCCTCTCAATCCTCACTGGGGAATATGAGTGATGCAGTACAGCATCTAAAACGTAAAGAGAGAGAAACATTTAAACAAACAGAAATACACATATAATTCTAATTATATGTATTCCACTATATATATTCCAATTATATATATATATAATTATCTCCCAAAATTATATATATAAACAAATATATATATATATATATACATATATATATATATATAATGATAGAAGGGCCTACCATACATATAATCGGAACCCAGAAAAAGAATGAGGCAGATGAAATATTTGAGAATTTTCTAAAACAGTCCAAAGATATCAAATCACATATTTTAAAATTCTATGAATCCAGGATAAATACAAAGAAACCACACTTAGGCACAACATAATCAAATCACTGAAAAGAAACAAACAAAAAATGTAAATGCAGCCAGGATAAAAGAGACATTACTTTCAAAAGAAAAACAATAATTCTGAGAGCTGACTTATCAATAGAAATAATAAAATCCAGAAGACAAAGATATAACATTTTCAAAGTGTTGATAATAAGTGATTGCCACACAACCTAAAGAAAATGAAAGTGAAACAAAGACATTTTTTAGCAGGGATGGGGAGACTCTGTTGCCAGTAGACCCTTTATGAAAAGAAAGATTAAGGCACTTTTATTTTATTTTTTTAGATTAAGGCACTTTTAAGCAGTAGAAAAATGATCCAAGATGGAAGCATAGAAATGAAGAATGAAGAGAATGAGGAGCAAATCTAAGTGAATGTTATTTTTACAAAACACTGATAGTAATGTATATAGTTAGCATATATGTAGAATTAGAATACAAGAATAACATAAAGGGTAGAAAGGGTGAATAAAGTTAAAGTGTTCTCTGGGTTTTGCATTATCCAAAAAGTAGTAACAGTGACAATTTATATTAGTCTGCAATAGTCAAGAATGCATGGTATAATCTACAAGGCAAGCTGTGAAATAATAGTATTAGAATATGTAAGGGGAAGAAGAAGGAGGAGGAGGAAAAATGGACCAAGAAGACTGAGAATGAAGCGGGAGAAGAAGAAATGCAAATGTTATTTAGGATGCCCTCAGCCACCACAACTGGTCC
The DNA here is from genome assembly GCF_905146905.1 of Nyctereutes procyonoides. Taxonomy (NCBI): domain Eukaryota; kingdom Metazoa; phylum Chordata; class Mammalia; order Carnivora; family Canidae; genus Nyctereutes; species Nyctereutes procyonoides. Next base: position 24,410,914 of record NW_026575036.1, on the reverse strand, counting down.
TGCAGATGGACATGCACATCAACACTACTGCTTTGGCACACTGTCGAGCAGCATCTTTTTAAGCTAAATCTACGTACACCATGTGATCCAGTAATTCCACTCATAAGACTGTACCCAACAGAAAAGCATACGTATATTTATCAAAAGAATTATACAAGAATACACTTTTATCATTTATAGCACTATTCCCAAAAGTCCCTAACTGAAAATATCACGAATGTCCATCAACGGAGGAATAGATTTTTAAAAATTGTGAAAAAAAAATTGTGGCATACTTGTAGAATGGAAAAATATAGCAATGAGAATAAACAACCTACCACTATAGACAAAAATCACGGAGGAACCTCACAAATTGAATGCTGGGCATAAGAAGCCAGACACAAAAGAAGGCATCAATAGAATTCAAGAAACAAAATTAATCCATGGTTATTTTAGAAGCCAGGCTAGTGGTTGCCTTGAGAGGGGTAGGCAGGCACTGGAGGAGGGCTTCTGGGGTCCTGGGTGTGCTCTGTTTCTTGATCTGATTGCTGATTCCACTTTATGAAAATTCAGTAAACTCTATACGTATTATTCTGCTCTTTTATAAATCTATGTTTTTCATAAATAAAATGAAAAACTGTTTCCTTGTAAAAATATATATAATTAATTTTCTACATATTCACAAACTTTAATAAGTTTCTTAACATTACCTATCTTCAACATCATGTCTAGCTATCTTTTGTAGGATTTACCTTCTTAAATATGTTTTTTTTAAAGTTAATTCCCATAATTTTCTCAAATTTACATTTTATGGTTACTAGGTCTTAAATTGGTGATGTTTTTAAATAATCCTGTTTTGTAGATTTTGTCTACCTGAGTAGATCTCTCTCTATTGAGGTACCCGTTAAGCTTTGAGCAAAGAGCAAATGTGCCTAAACTGGGGCCACTGTTAAATTCAATAGTTCTAGACTGAAGTGTGCAAATATGGAAGCCCAGCTATTTTCTCAGAAAATATCCTTTTGTCTGCCTTCAGGATACATTTCTTTGATAAATATATTTATAAGACAGAACTTATCAATTAAGTTGATGATTCTTTTGAACATTTTGCCAAATTTAGATACTGAAAACTAATTTTTAAAATATGATTAGTGAATCCCAGATCATTGTCGCTCTCCTGGGTTCTGTCACTGAGGATTGTCCCCTCCCCTCCTTCTCCCTGAGACAGCATCTAAATGGGGTTCATGCACCATCATGGCACCAGGGGAGAAAGCGAGGCCTTAGTCATCTGTCCACAGCCATCTGTCCAGTCATAACCATGGCCATTGTCCCACCTCCCCTTGCTGGCAGCTCCCAAGCAGTCACATTCTTAGTGACTCTTTAGATGTACTATCCTTTGACGTCAGTTGACCTTACAACTGATACAACTGATATAACGACCTCAGATCTGTCAGTTTTGCTCACAGCTATTTTTTGTGCTTTCTTGGGGTATGGAAAAGTTCTGCTCTTATAAAATGGGTTGCAGGAAACCTGCTGGGGCTGCCTCAGACCTCTCCAGCCCTGCTCCCCGTGTTTCTGTCTCTAAGTCTCTGGTCATGGGCTGCTGCTGCTGCTGAATGAACACTTCCCAGGGTTCTAGAGAGGAAGCAGAGAACCTGTCCCCTCTACTCAAGGCTTCTTACATTTTGAGAATTGTTCTAGGATCCACCCCCTCCCCCACCTCGGAGCTAACCACAAGGCAGGGGAGCAGGGCACAGCTCACTTGCTTAAAGATCCTCTAGCGAAAGGGACTATAAGGGAAAGGAGGGAAACTGAGTGGGGTAAAAATCAGAATGGAAGACAAACCATGAGAGACTCCCAACTCTAGGGAAAAAACAAAGAGTTGTGGAAGGGGAGGAGAGTGGGGGGATGCGGTGACTGGATGAAGGGCACTAAGGAGGGCATTTGATGGGATGAGCACTAGGTGTTATACTATATGTTGGCAAATTTAATTTACATTTTAAAAAGCTAAAAATAAATAAATCAAAATGAATAAAGATCCTCACCATCATCTTGCTCTCGGCTTCTGCTCGAAGTTTTCCCCTAACTCTAAGACTCCACCCCTGCTGAAGAGCTAATGAACAGACTTGGCAATTTCAATAGGATAGACTTTTTTTGGACACTTAAAAGCCAAGGATTTAAGGTATTTATCCTCTGGTTCTGCTGGGCTGGGACAACAGAAGCTTCTGGCCTAGCCCCAAGAGGGGCAGGTCACAAGATAAACAACCTAAATAACAACAACCACATGCGAGAATACGATCCTGCCAGAGTAGGCAGCCATTCTCTTCACAGTACTTGTTAGGGGACAGCGAAGTCCTCTTAGCTCAACACCTGGTGTAAACTTTGCCTGTGCAGACGCAAAGCCTGAAATCTTTCCTCCCAGCAGTAAGAGCCCTGTTACAAGGAAATGCTGGCTTTGGGACAAGAATAGCAGAGTGCACACAGGAAAGATATTTAAAAAATTTTTTAAAAAAGAAAGAAAAACAGAATTGGATGATGAACAGGCCATCAGAAGTAGCAGAATTTTTAAGACTTGATTCCTTGATATGGAATAGTGTTTCTCAGCTAGGGTCCCTAGACTCATGGGGGTCTGTAAGTACATTTCCAATGGCCTACATGTTCCCTACAGGAACACTTTAAGTCTATGTATTATTTTTAATGATGATCTTTAGGAGTATCATCAACATATCAGGAATCATCTGGACAGCCACTTTACCATCCATAGTACCATCATGCAATTTTAACTGCATTTGTAGCAGCCCAGAGGAGTCACTTCAAGTGTCCGCATTTAAGGCATCGGAAGCATGTTTGCCTGATGGTAGATCAGCAGCCAGACCTTAGGGGTCCTAATATCAAAACAGAAATGACTTTCCCTTATTCTCAATTACACTCCAGTTGAATTATATTACCAGCTATAAACGTGCAAGTTCTCTTTTGAATGATAGTTTTCAATTAAAAGATTTTCCCACAGCACACAATTTCGATTTCACATATTAGTTAATAAATGAGATTGATTTGACAACTTGAAACAACCTTCTGCCACCAAGTAATATAATGGACTATTCTAATGATTAAGACTAGTGTAAAAACCAGCGGTTGAGGATTTAATGCATAGATGAGGCATTTCAGCTACATGAAGGCCAAATGATGTCACTGCGCACCTTATGAGAAAAGTTTCTCACACTTCAGATGAAGAAGAGGGATGAGACGGTTGAGTCATCCCTTGGCACAAGAGACATTAGGTACAGCAAACTCAGAAGACCCAAACAACATTGCGTCTACATTTCAAAATGCAACTTAGCCAAAGAAAACAACGATCCATCACACTGAAATAATATGGTTACTATTGATTACTATGGTTTTTTACAGCTTTGTTGATTTTTAGCATACAAATTTTGTTCTTACATTTGTATAGGAATTATGGGCCATATGGAGTTTATAACTAGTTTTTTTTTTCATGTGGGGAAACATGAAAATAAAAACAATCTGAGTTCTCATCAATAAGACTTCACATACACACACACACGCAAACACACACACCTAAACATAAACAAACACAATCCAGATCCAATGCTCCCACCTGTAAACTCATCCAAACATTAAAGAAGAAATAACAGTCCTTTTACACAAACTCTTCCAGAGAAGAGAAAAAGAGCATGCGTCCCAACTCATTTTCTGAGGCCAGCAGAATCTTGACAACAAACACTGTCCCAAATATTATATTAAAAAAACTACAGATCAGTCTCTCTCATGAACAAAGGTGGAAAACTTTTCCACAAAATATTAGTAAATTGAACAGAAGGATACTTTTTACTGGAGTTTGTGAATCATTGATATGATTAGGCATTGATAATAGTAGGTAGCAATTATTATGAACATACGTACTTTTAATGAAAAATTTATTTCAAAAGCCAACAGCAGCACTTTCCCAGTGAACATATCATTTTTTTTTATTTGACAAAACATCCTGAAAGGATGTGGTTCTGGAAGGTGGAGTGTGACCCAAAGGGAAAGCTAATTGCTGTGAACAATAAAGAAAAATAGATGGGCTTCCTCTGGCAGCACAGGAAAGAGAACATGAGGAGACCAGACTAAAAAGGAAGGGACATGAAGAAGGTGAAGCTGAAAGGGAGGAAGGGCCCAGGAACCGGACATGGGAGCAGGGACACATTCCTGGCGATGGGAATGTCCAGTGGACTTTTGAAGGCAGAGGTGTGTGATAGTCCATATGGAAAACCGCAGTGCTGTGCTACAAGCTGCCACTCTACTACCCTCAGAACCTCAGAGAAAATTCTTCTAACTTGCTTGGCGATGGAGATACACCAGGGGAATCCAGGATAAGAGGCCGTATTCTACCTTTGGACCAATAGGTAGAAAAAAAGGCACCTGGCGTAGGGGGTGAGGAGAAAGGTGAAAGTTTAGTGAGCAAGAGCTTCTGGAATCTATAGGAATGCACACAAATGGGGAAGCGGGGGCACTGGAGATAGGATCTTTGGCTACGCTAATTTTAACATCAAGAACAAGATGACTCTGGGATGATGGCATTTGGGTTAAGTGGATATGAGAATAATACCAACATTTATTGAGTTCTTAATGTGGACGGGGCAGTTTTTCTGAGCCCTTCACATGTATTAACCTATTTAATTCTTACAATAACCGTATAACTGAAGTGAGATCCTTATTGCCACTTTGCAGATGACGATTAGGTAGCTTGTCAAAGACCACACAAGTCTTCCATGTAGAGTTGGGATTTGAACCCAGGGGCTTGATTTAACAGAGCCTGTGCTTTTACCTGCCAGATCATACCATCTCTCAAAAATAACACCCCTGTATTTTCTTCCTCTTTTAATACAAACAATTGGGCAAAGAGACTACTTGTGGGGTTTTGGGGCTAGCTTTTGTTCAAAGAAAGAAATCCACCTTTCTCTTGGCTTTATAAGGCCCACAACTAATAATGTCTTAAACCAGAACCTTCTTGTTTGCACAGACCGCTTCCTGGTTGGTCTCCTGTCCTCCTTCCTTAGCTCCTTCGAATCTTTCTCACACTGATGATTCAAAGTATATTTCTTCACACAGCGATTTGTTTAAAACAAAAATTCTGGAGATCAGTATCTGGCCTGAACAGATACCACCTAACTCATCCAAGACTTCGGCAATCCGAGGATGCAAGACCAGAGTATGTCTTTCAGAATGTCACCTTTTTGAAGCTCGTTTCTTGGTCCACTGGTGCCACATTTTGCTCTTTCTCTTCCAACAGCTGGGCAGTCAACACTGCTAGAGAAACTCATACTACTCTGTCTGTCTGTGTCCTCCAGGCTCTGCTGAGTCCTTACTTTTGCCCTTTGCTCTTTTTTCCCCCACTTCGGTCAACGTCTTCCCTATATTCAGTTACCGCTGTAAAGCTTCACCATTCTCAAGGCCCCAACACACTCCTACTCCTTCCGGTATTAGCCGGTGGCAGTGCTACCTACTTCACCCACATCCCTGGAGCAAGCAGGCTTAAGCTGCTACAACCTCTACATCATCTTCTCTTCACACCTCCTGCTGCTCTGCTCCTACATTCTGCATTTCAGGTGATCACAAACTATCCACCCAGCCGGTCTGCAGAAAGGGGATGGATCATCTTTGCTCCCTCAACCAACCCTCAACCAATATATTACCCATCCTTTCCCAATACATCCCCAATACTTCTCAGATTTGTTATTCCCTCATCATTCCTTCCAACACTTTCCCAGGGTGTCCTTATTATCTTTTAAAAAATGATTGCAATAGTTTTCTCTTGGTCTCACTGCACCCATTCCTCTTCCCCCTTTGAAACTGATCCCTCCCCCGTACAGCCTTTTTAATCGATCTCAAATCCAACCTCTACACATCACACTGCCTTAATTTCCCTGTGTTCTTATGTATTGGATGAAATGGAAGTTAACCTCTTTCTTTTCTTCCTCCAATATTTAATTCGCAATTGTAGCATCAGGTTTATGCCTTTTAGAGTCACTCCAGGTTTCAGCCATCTGGAGTCAGGACAAGATAAAGAGGGCTGGTAGCTTGAAGCTCTTTTGCAGCCCCTGAATGGCAACATTATCATTATGGCTCTCAGCCCTCTGCTTCAGAATGAGAGAGGAAAAGGCCACAGGAATTGAAAAGTATTTTTTGGAGATCAGGAACCAGTTATGGTGGAATAGACATGGTGCCTTGGGCTCCTTATCTAATTACTTACACAGCTGGCACACAACAAACACAGGCTAATTAGACACACTTAAGTAAAAACATGGCATATGATAAAAGAAAATTAACAAATTATTTTCTTTTGCAGACACCATGGAATATCCAACTTAAAATTGCTTTTGTGGTGTTTTCATGTATTATGGCACCTCTGGGGTTAGGATGGCTCTTTGTTCCCGAGCTGGTTTGCACATGCCTGCGTAGTCTCAGGTTGTGCTAGATGCACGCTATTGGAGTTAACACCACATATTTTGGGAATTCGTCATGTCTGAAAGCAAGAGCTTCCTCTTTCTGGTCGACTGAGGCAGGTACTTGCTTGTTTCAGCTCACTTCTTCCTTCCCAAAAGGCTTAGCCACTCAAGGAAACTGACAGCTCGTTATTTCAGAACTTGGAAGAAGTGTTGGGGTTGGCATGCACGAGCCTGTCATCCCCATGAAGACTGCCTCCCTGATCTTTAATCCAATGTCATTCAACGACACAAACATTCATTAATTGATTTCAGTACAAAGGACCAGGCTGGGCACCCCAAGGAGGAAAAGGAGCATGACACAATTTCTGCTATCAGAAGCCTTGGTGTAGGGATAGTACCCAAATACCTGTACTAGCAGGGATGGCAAAGTGTCCTGAGGGATGCACAAAGTGCTCTGTGGGAGGGACAGGAAAAGAGAGGGCACCCTTGTGCCCATGATGCTGCTCTGCCCTTTACAGGCTGAGCAGGGAACTCGACTCAAAGCTCTTCTCATTATCCTATGTCAGAAAAGTCAGAGTGAGGACTAAACATATTCTACGTGAATTTCCTTAGTACAGTACCCAAAAGATAGTAGGAACTTAGTGAATGGTGGTTTCTTCTGCTTTGATGGTATCTTTGGGAGGGTCATTCTCCCCTAAATGGGCGTGAGATTGGGGCACGGGGACAGGCATTTTAGGCACGGAAAAGATCATGAGAAGACACAGGGGTTTGGGGAATGACCATTGTAAAGAAAAGGGTGAATGCTCTCCAGTTTTTACTAGTGGGAAGGAAAGACGTGGAAAGGTAAGTTGAGGCCATACTGAAGGAGTGATAAGATCTGGAGGGCCAGGGTGGTGTGCTGGTCTGGCCTGGGCTGGGGAGCCAGATTGTTCTGGCTGTACCATACCTATTCACTCCACGTGCCCCGGAGTAGGCTACCAGCATTCTGTGCCTCCATTCCTTCATCTATAAAATAGAGTTAATTCAAGTGCCTTTGCCATATTTCTGTCCTGTGGATTAAAAGGGTTAAAATGTGTGAAATATTATGTGCCTGGCACATAGTTAATACCAAATAAGCACTAACTAGCTCTTATTATTAGTAAGCTGAAATATGCATCATGAAGTGTCATAGCCAGAAGGCATGCTACAAGTGCTAACCATGCGGAGGAAATCTAATCTGTTTTTACAAGATAAATGGGCCTTTCTGATCTGCGAAATGGCTCTGCCTTTTTACCTGATTGAGATGATATGGAGGTTTCTTAACAGATGATAAAGAACAGGAATGAACTGTGCCCTGGACTTCCTATTCGTTAGCTGACACCTGTAGGTCCCTTAACCCCATGAGATTCCTGAATTCTGTCTCAGTAGGGAGACGCAACCTCTGCTAGGAGAACACATTGCCTCTCCTTGTTTGCTGGTGATGGAGGGTCAATCATATTGTGTCCAATGGAAAGATGGACTAAGTGGCCACAGGCCAGCTTGAATAATAATCAGCCAGGTTTGAGGGAACTAGAAGCCTCACCTTCACAGAGAAACTATAGGGAACCCTGGGTTCAGAGATTAGAGACCAGCCTGGACAAACACCAGCTCCTAGTCCCTGTGTGGCTGTGTGGCCAGACACTGAATGGAGGAGCCACCCAGAGAGGGATGTTCTGGAGGCCTGGGAGGCCCCTGCACCTCCTTCTCCCAGACCTTATCTTAAGCTGGCAGGCATATTGGTGGGGTAACATTGTGTGCTTTGGGCTAAGAACACGTATTGCCTCTTGAGTAAGAGACAGGTGGTTGGAATTAATACTTTTGCTTTTAGAAAACCCATTAAGTGAACAATTCAATCCACATGGCTTTGAGAAAAGAAATTATATCCAAAAACCAGGACCTAATCCCTCAGCAAAGGGAAGAAATTAGGGGAGACACGCGTGCACGCCTATGTGTGTGTGTTTGTACACTATAACCCATGGGAAGTGGATGAGAATGAATTCTAAAAGTTCATTAGAGGCATAAAGTACAAGAGTCACTGAGAAATTGGTAATCCAAGGAAGTTCGGAGACCTCTGGTCTCTTTATAGCGCAAGCTTGAAAGTGGACCTATGAGTGAGGGGAGCAAACACTTTTGGGCCCTGGTGCTGAGCCACCTGAACTTAAGTGCTTGCTGATCAGGGAAGCACTGAAAAATGCTAGCTGCCCAGGACCTGGAAACCTTGAGGGTCCATGGGAATTGGAAAATAAGCTGCTAGTCCAGAGGCCACCATGACCTTCCCAAGTTGGGTTCAGGCACAACCCTGGCCTGAAATTTGGGTATAATCTCTCTTCTTACAGCTATGTGGATTGAATCTTTCACTTAATGGGTTTTCTGGAAAACAGGAGCCAATCTAGCATTAACAATCCACAGAGAGTTCCTGGGCCATTGCACAAGCCCCATCCCTAGAGCCCGCACACTGGGGAACCTCAAGTTTTTATCAGGAAGAGAGAATCTGAATCATTCAGCAATGTTGAGGAGGAGAAGCCATGGGCTGTCACGGCAGCATTCAGACAGTCACAAAAGCTGCACTCACTTTACTCTGGATATTCAAGATGGTGAAGAGTCCAAAAACCGAATCCTTACATCCTCAGAAAACAATTAAATATACTTTAGAATGTTTGGCTGAGAAGGACTAAGCTCAAGTTTAATGGTCACACAGAAGAAAAAGTGGATTTATTTAATGTAATCTTAGATAAGAGACCTGATAATAATGAGTAAATTTGACCTCACAGAGAAGCAAATGAAAACATAATGAGAGCTGCCTGGCAGTGGATGAAGCTGCAGCCTTCAGAAGAGGGAACTACCTAGCACTGGAGGTACTGAAGCTGAGGCTGGGGGCCATCTGTCAGCTATCATGTAGGTGGAAATCTCTGCACTGGGAGATGATTATTAAAGTAAGCAAAAGAGGCTCATGCTTGACCAATGCTCGCTAAACCTGTTTTTATTCTTTCAATGACCCAAACTCTTACTTTCCTCTAATTTTGCTTCATAGAACCCCAGAGTAAAAGAGTTTTGCTTTGGTTATTCAAGTTCTACCAAGGTACGAATCAAACCTCATTTTACTGTGGGAGAGCTTGAAGTGCAATTGCTAGGTGGCATCTAAGGTTACACGTTGGTAAGTGGTAGAGTGGGATACGAACCTATGACGGGGAGTACTACACTGGTTTCCTAACTGGTACCCTTCCATCTATTCTCTCCCCCATACTACTTATCCTACACATATCCAGATTGATATTTCTTTTTTTTTTAAGATTTATTTATTTATTTATTCATGATAGACATAGAGAGAGAGAGAGGCAGAGACACAGGCAGAGGGAGAATCAGGCTCCATGCAGGGAGCCCGACGCGGGACTTGATCCCAGGACCCCAGGATCGTGCCCTGGGCCAAAGGCAGATGCCAAACCACTGAGCCACCCAGGGATCCCCCCAGATTGATATTTCTAAAACACAGCTCTGATTATGTCATTGCTATATTAAACCTCTCAAAAGCTCCTGTGCTCTTTAAAAATATACTTAGAATTCTTTATCATGGCATTTTAAGATTCAACCTTCTTGGTTTCATCTCCAATCCCAATCCTTCAACCTAGTTCTTTGTATATACTAAGATGTTAAATGTATATGGATGGTTACTCCATAGTGACCATTTCATCATACATAGAAATGTTGAATTACTATGCTGTTATGTCTGAAACTAGTATAACATTGCATGCCAACTACACTTCAGTTAAAAATAAAAATAAATAAAAATAAAATATTTAAAGACAGCAGCTAGGTTAACTAAACTTTTTAAAACACAAGTTTCCTATCTTCATTTAGCACAGCTTCTGAGACAACTGATTGGCAAAGGGAATAGACTAAACAACTTTTAGACGTATCATTTACCTCTGGGATTTTATAGCCATTTCTAAGTTAGAGGTAGTAGGCAGTAACAGGGTTCAGAACATGCTATCCCAAAATATGGCACTCTGGCACACTGAATATTTTTAAGGTGAAGGAGTTTGAGTAAAAGGTAGAAACTGGAAAGTGTCCCTGACCTTCCCCCTGCCCCACTTTCCTGAAGCAGGTCATAAGATCTTCATGTGAGAGGTGCCCTCCCTAAAACCAAAGGAAAGGAACATCCTTATGTCCAAGGCAGGGATGCTAAGAAGAATCCAAGCAAATAGGCTTTGCTAAGCTTCCCCCAGTTTACTACCCTCAGCTCATACTCTTTGGCTTATCATATCTTTCCATTCTTCATCAAACCTAGAATTTTTTTTTAAACAGTGTGTACTGAATACAATTAGCTTTGGGAAAAACAATTTTATTTCTCAGACTATTTCTTGCCATATGCCTCTTTTGTAGAGTTTACTCATCATCTGATTGTTTACCAGCATGTAATAAAACTCAGAATTTTTTTAAACATGCTGTTTTTCAGGACAATTAGCACAAGATACCATGGAGCTTGTTTTGGCCAATGTTGCACTAAGGGAGCTTACATGAAAGCCTGTAAAATGTGGCAGGAAAAAAAAAAAAACCTAGTCACAGCCCATTTCCAAGAATTTCTTAATAATTCCTCTTTCACCATAAAAATAAATCAAGCTTTTAAAATGTGCCTTCCAGATACCAGTTTCTCAGAATTCATTCTGCAGTTATGTGAGAGTATGTGCCTTCACAAGATCAACACCAGCATCTTTAGTATTTTAAGAGAAAAGATCAAGCCCCCTGGATGCATTTAAAAGCCAAGTAGAAAAAACTCCTCCAGAAATATTTAAGACATCTGTAATTCTGGACTTTAATAAGAATGACACAATAAAATGTATTTAATCACAAATTAATCTGAATTCGTGACCATGATAACTTTGACTCTCAAGCACTTTTACAAGGCAGTGTTTCCACTAATGACTGACAGTCTATAGTCTCTCCATCTTCCATGAGCCAGGGTCCTACTCCTTTGAGAATGAAAACCAGAATGACTGGTGATAGATCTGTTATTTACCAAAGCAAGAAAGTTACCTTTTGCTGCTTACCGACTTACTTCCCAAACTTCATGACTTAAAAACATCTACTACCCTCGCCCCCTTGATTTATTGGATGTAATTGTATTGTAATTGGTATAACTAAAACATAACTGTGCTGGGAAGAAGTTGTGCCATGAAGGTCTTTAATTTTTTTTTAAATAAAAACATTTAAACAAATGAAAAATAAAAAAAATAAAAAATAAAAACATCTACTAGGTTGTCAAAGGATGATAAACCATCACTCAGTCAATATCTTAAACAAATAAAAAGACAAAGCTGAATTTTCTGCTGGCTGATCAAGCACAGTCACTGTAAGCAGCCTGCTGATCTTATACAGGGGACAGAGGATACATGGAGAAAAAAGATGGGTGGATTTTCAGGGTCATAAGTGAGTTGACATCATTTGTTGAATCATAGTCACTTGAGCAAGACTTCTGTTGATTGGCTGACACACTCACATGTGTGCTTATTTGAGGGAATTCATTCCTGACTGATTGATCTACACAAGTAAGAGGCTCATACTGATTGGTTGGGCTTACAAAAATATGTTCAGTGAGGCGAGTTGTAGTTGATCTAGTAAATGGATCTAAAAATTGGTATGGTGGCTATTTGTTTCCATGGTTAGAGAAAAATTGATCTTTTTATGAGAGTATGTGAAGTAGGAAACCTCCAAGATGACTTCCAATGATCCCTGCCTCCTGCTATCATGCCTTGTGTAATTCCCTCTTCCGGAATGTGGGCTGACTTTAATAACTCACTTCAAACAAATAGAATGTGGTAGAAGTAATACAATGTCACTATGAAGATTACGTTATAAAAAGATGGTATCTTCTGCCTTAGGGGTCTTCTTTCACTTGCTTTAATTCAGATCTTTCATTCTGGGAGAAATAGGCTGCCATCTTGTGAGCGGCTCTGCTGAGAGGCCCATGTGACAAGAAACTGCTATCTCCTGTTAACAGCCCGTGAGGACTTGAGGTTTGCCAAAACGCTTGTGAGTAAGCTTGGAAGTGGATTCTTCCCTCGCAGAGCTTTGGGCTGACTGCAGTCTCACCAACACTTTAACCTCAGTCTCAACTCAGAGGCACCCAGATAAGCTGTGCCTGGACTCCTGACCTATGGAAACCGTGAGATAATAGATGTTTATTGTTTTAAGCTGCTAAATTGGGGAATGGTTCATTACATAGCAATAGAAAAGTCATACAGTGTGGGAACTTTTTTTAATCTTCACTATTAAGTCTATACTCTGTGAGTCAGCTGGATAGTTCTTTTGAACTGAGCAAGTTCACCTGACCTTTACTGGGCTTTCTCACGTATCTGGGATAAGCTGGTACGTTTAATGGTGACTGGATCATCTTGGAGGGCCTCACTCACATCTGATGGTCAGCAGGCCACTGTGTAGGACTCTCTGGTTCTCTTCCATCTTTTAGCAGGTTAGCTCTGATTTTTCAGAGGGTCTGTCTCAGGGTTCTAAACTGAGCAAGGAAAAAAAAATTTTTTTTAAATAAATAAATAAACTGAGCAAGGAGGCAAGCCCTTCTATGCAAGTAGTTTTCAAGTCTATGTTTGCATTGGGTTTGCTAATATTCCATTGGCCAAAGCAAGTCACATGACTAACCTATAGTTAAAGGTGAGAATAGACATTAGCCCTTTAAAGGGAGGATCTGTAATGTCATATTACAAGGATGTGGCTGCAGTGAAGGGAAAAATTTGTGGCCATTTGAATTAAAAACATGACCAAAGTAACAATAAATGGCATTCCTCCTTTTTCTTCTATTTCTCAAAGAAGAAAAGAGGTGGACAGCCCAAGCATTACTAAATACTTATAAATAAACTGGAAAGAGTTCACAGAAGAGAAAGGTAAAGAATTATAGGGCTGCTCTAAAAAGGAAGACTACATGAGCAAAAATATGTCATTTGGATAAGAAACAATAAATCGAGTTCCTGTAAGGGTCTAAACATACAGTGTTCACAAAAATAAGAAAGCATATACAAACATGATCCTGAAATCACAAAGGTAAATATCACCTAAACATCAAGAAACCCATCTTCCAAACAAATTTGTCCCAATTATTACAGAAGTAAAATGATAGAAAGGATTCCAGTATATCACCCTTTAGGATATTTAATCTTGATGATTGGGATGTCAGGACAATTAGCACAAGATACCATGTTGATCCCGTAATTTTAGTGACACTGTAATCTCACAAAGAACTCTGCCCAGGGATCCAGATGCAGAGGCCCATTGTAAATCATAATCTGAGTCATATCCATTTTCTCATTTCTCACTGAGGCTGTCACATGTTTTAGAGGCTTATCTGTTTTTGTTTTCTAGGTTCTTGTCCAATACTGGTTCTTAACAAAACATGTCAACCATGTGCATTTGACCACACCAGCTTCTACTCTAACACAATGGCTTTTTAACATATATTGTACTCATCATTGCAGAGAAAATTGATTCCAACCCCTTCAAAGTCCAACAACTGATCATGAAATTTACTGTAAGAAAAAAGAACAAAATATACAACATAGGATCCACTGCTCCTATTTGATAAAGGCAGTTCTCTACCTTCATGTTTGTTGTACTGGAAAGTTCTTAAAAATTAAAAATGTTATATGGTTTACTATGAGGCTGAATTATTAAATGTAGTTTTATATAACTGATTATTGTAATGCCTCCTTCACAATATTTTCTAAAGAAATATCAATTGACCATTGCGTAGCGTAAAGAAATGTAGTTGATAAGCAAAAATGGAGTCTATGGTTTATTCTATAAAAAGCTGGATGACCAATTTCTTTTCAGAAAAATAACTAAGTCCAGTCCTAGTTCTGTGGGACAACAATCAGATTAAACTGCTTCTGTGAAAATCTTTTCTAGAATATAGCATATTGAGGTATGAATGATGACACTTTATAACTTTTAAGTCAGTGTTTATTTTGTCTGAGGATATAGAGAATGTCTTAAATATAGAGAAGGAAGAGGTACAGTGACTATTACTTGGGAATTTTACAGGTTTTTAAGTGCTCCCTTTTATTATCTGTGTTACAGTGGAATCATTCCTAAAGGATACCCACTTTATAAGATCAGGAATATAAAAAAGCAGATTTATATAAAGTCTACAGTGGACTTTATATAAATTATATATTATGGAGCGGAATTTCACATAATAGTTATATTTTCTATACAGTATATTATATATTTTATGCACTTATGGTGTATTATATTTTCATGTGCTTTTTAATGCTAATAAGGGCCAAATAAGGTAGTACAGGCTTGTGTGATCAGAATTTTCTGGTGGTTTTTGCTCATCAATTCAGCATACTTGAGGGGCTTTATCAAAGCCTTCAAATACCTTATCAAAGCCATAAAATTAATATTACTAGAGCAAGTTAGAATTATAAAGGATTTTCTCATTTTTTTATTCATAATAGCTACACAATGTTTTATCAAAAAGCCCATTTTATTGAGGAAACATCTGATTTTCAGAGGGTTATTGCTTGCCCACAATCACCCAGCCAGTGACTGGAATCATTAGAACCACACTCCAGCCTTCGGGCTCCAAGCATATTCTTTCCATTTTGTCACATATCTGTATCATATCTTTACCCTTCAATCTTCCACAAGCATTCTATTTCCCATGCACAAATTCTATAAAAACAGCAAAAACACAACCTCTATGAGTGCTTTCTGTCCCTCAGCAATTATAGAACCCAGTGGGCCTTCACAATTTAATTACTTGTTAATTAATTATACAAGTAGACATTTTGAGAGTATGGGATATAATAGATACTTACAAAATACATCATATTAATGAAACACAAGCTCAAACAATAATCAGGGAATCCCCTTGGTGGGAGAGAAAGAAATTTTGCACACTTTTCTGTCTTAAATTCAGTATAAACACGTGCATACATCTGTTGTTTATATCGTCTTGAATATTCTTAGTAAAATTTCATGTTTTAAAGAATCTTATAATGAAATGAAGGTACTTTTTGCATTTGTGTCGTGTCTTATAGTTTGTGAAGCAGCGCATTATTTCATCTTCCCACCAAACTGTGAGGTAAGCAGATGGCAATTGTCCCCATTTTACAGACATAAAACCGAAATTCAGAGAGGATAAGATTTCCGTGAGTTAGAAAACTCTTAAGTGCAGGAGGCAGCTTACCTCAGAACATTAGAGCCTGAAGGGCCTTCCTTAGATGCTATATAGGGCAGTATTTCCCAGTATGTGTTCTGTGCCATCTCACTGATCTTGTGAGATGCTCTATAAAAAGTAGCTCAATGCTCCTATAAATTTAAGAAACACTGCATATTATATTCCCTATTAAAGAATCACAATATATTTTGGCATACAAAGCCTCTAGGAAGGATTGCAGTGGTTTTTTTAAGTTTGATTTTGTTCAACTCAGAGTTTCCCAAATTGATTTAATCAAGGAACCTTGTTGGAAAATGTTGACTAGGGTTGATCCCATATTATGGAGATAAGAGAGCTGATATTCAAAACATAAAATATGTATTTAAGATTACATGATTACTTATATGAGAGTTATGGAAGGAACTCCAAATCCAGATTCAATGTTCTTACTAATTTCCCACATAGAATAAAGGGAAAGGAGAGAAAATGAGTGAAAATATCAGTGAGGGTGACAAAACATGAGAGACACCTAACTCTGGGAAATGAACAAGGGGTAGGGGAAGGGGAGGTGGGCAGGGGGGTTGGGGTGACTGGGTGACGGGCACTGAGGGGGGGCACTTGGCAGTATGAGCACTGGGTGTTATGCTACATGTTGGCAAATTGAGCTCCAATAAAAAAAATTAAAATAATAATAATAATTTCCCATATAACTTTTTTATACTTGAATGCTTACTTCTCTATTTTAAGAAAAATAATTTGAATGGTCTTTATAGTCAAAATTAGATACAGATTTTGAATAAAAATCTTGAAAAAAAAAGAGACAGAGACCATTCTTGGTGCTTAATTCACCTTTGTGCTCTCAAAATAATCTTGCTAATGATATAGCTGTCATTCTTGGGTTCCAAGATTATGAATAATTTTTAAAACTTTTAATAGACTTGCAAGTTAAATATTTTTACGGATTAAGACACTGAGACTCGGAGAAATAAAATAATTTGAGGGAGATTATCCATTTATTAAAAGTCGGAGCCATGATTTAAAGTCCAGTCTGTTGAACTTTAAACTTCTTCAAAAATAATATCCCAAGGGTCTCATTCTTTCAGAAGAGATCCTTGAAGCCTCACCACACTCCTTCTCATATAATATTACTACTACAAGGAATGCTAAAGGGGAGGCAAATTATACAGGCAGAAGAAAAACATTAAAACCTAGACATAAAGGAACCAGGCTAGGAATAAGCAGTGTCTGAGAAAGAAAAAACTAAGTGGTTATAATTGTGGCAGATACCATGCATTCTCTTTTTAATGCCTCCAATTCTGCAATAAGTATTTTTAAATGTAAGACAAAAATCCAGAAGCAACGACTGGCACATTAGTGAGACTTGTCAGAGGATTAGAATTTCAGATCTAATGGGGCCTTAAACATCTTGGACATTTAATCAGGACTTCTACCCACAGGAATTCTAACTACAACATCCTAACAGCCTCTGCTTGAACACCTCAGTGATTGGAGGACATCTTACCTCCTTTAGAGGGAGGCCACTGTATTTGGCAACTCCAACTGTAGGAAGTTCTCTGACTGTGTATGCCCCTTAAGGGCAGGGTGCATTTCTTGTCTAGTATCTAGCAAGAGGAAATTCATCATTCAGGTGTGTTTTGTTTTTGTCTTTTTGGAATGATTTAATAGTACTGACATGAACTATTCATTCTTACAATGTTTGCCTTGTTATTCTCTTTTCTCCAGGCAAAAGTGAAATGATTTTCCCAGAAGGTTTATGGGAAGGCAAGGCACTTAGGAAATAAAACAAAATCTAGGTACTTCCTTAAAAAATTGATATGTGATCCAAATACCATAAATTTACCCTTTTAAAGTGTACAATTCACTAGTTTTGAGCATATTCACAAAGTGGTGAAACCACTACTATTATCTAACTTCAGAATATATTTAGCACCTCCCCCCAAACCTCATACTCATTACCAGTTATTCCTCATTCCCTCTTCTTTCTCAAACCCTGGCAACCATTTTCTGCCCTAGGAGTTTGCCTATTTTGGAAATTCCATATAAAAGGAATCATATAATTTGTGGCCTTTTGTGTCTGACTTCTTAGCATATTTTTAAGGCGCATCTGCAAATTGGCATGTATCAATAATTCACTCCCATTTATGGTAAAAATTTCATCACATGGATATACCACATTTTGTTTATCCATTCATCAGTTAATGAGCATTAAGTTTGTTTCTGCTTTTTGGCTATTATGAGTAATGCTAATCTGAACATTCATGTACAAATTTTGTGTGGACATGTTTTCAATTTTCTTGAGAAGGTAACTAGTACTGGACTTGCATGGATATATGGTAACACAATGTTGAACATTTTGAGGGACTGTCCAACTATTTAACAAAGCAGCTGCATCATTTTATGATCCCACCAGCAATGTATAAGGATTCAAATTTCTCCAAATCCCCATCAACATTTGTTGCTTCCCATTCTGGTCTGTCTTTTTGTTTTTTGTTTTTTTTTTTTAAATATTATAGCCACACCAGTGGGTATAAAGCAGTATCTTATAGGATTTAGATATGCATTTCTCTAGTGAGTGATGATGTTGAACATGTTTTCATGTACTTATTGGTGAATTGTATATCTTCTTTGGGGAAATGTTCATTCAAACTCTTTACCTATTGTTAAACATTGGCTTGTCTTTTTTTCAAGTTGTAAAAGTTCTTTACATATTCTAGACACAAGTCCCCTATCAGATATGTAACTTGCAATCCTATGACTAGTTTTTTTATTTTCTTGATGATATTATTTGAAACATAAATGTTTTTAATTTTAATGACGTCCAGTTTATCAAATTTTCTCCCATCCCTCATGCTTTGGATATCATATGTAAGAAACCATTGCCTGATCAAAGCCATGAAAATTCACTCATGTGTTTTTTTCAAAATTTTATAATTTTATGCCTTAAATTTCGGTGTATGACCCATTTTGAGTTAAGTTTTATATATGGTATGAGGTAGGGGTTCAACTTCAATCCTTTGCATGTGTGTATTCAATTGTCCCAGCACCATTTGTTAAAATTACCACTTTCCCCACTGAATTTAAAATTCACAGCTTTCAAAACTTTGTTCTTTTTCAAGATTGTTTTGACTCTTCTCGGTCCCTTGCATTTCCATATTAGTTTTACAAGCAAATTATCAATTTCTACAAAATAAAACAAAAACATGGCTGAGACTTGATGGAAATTGCATTGAATCTGCAGATCAGTTTGAGGAGTATTGTTATCTTAAGTATTCTGATTCATGAAGATGGAATGTCTTTCCATTTATTTAGGTCTTTCTTAATCTTTTTCAACACTGTTTTGAGGTTTTCAGTTTGTAAGTCTTATACTTCTTTTGTTAAATTTTAAATATTTTATTCTTTTTGATACTATTGTAAATAGAATTGTTTTACTTCCAGATTGCTTATTGTCACTGTATAGAAAATACAACTGATTTTTTTACATTGATTTGTGTTCTGTAAACTTACTGAAATTGTTTATTAGCTTTAATAGTTTTCTTGTGGATATACTAGCACTTTATATATACAAGAAAATGTCATCTGTAAATAGAAATAGCTTTATTTCTTCCTTTCTACCTGGATGCCTTTATTTCTTTTTCTTGAATAATTTCCCTCACTGGAACATTTAGCACAATGCTGAATAGGAGTGAGACCAGACATCTTCTCTTCTTCCTGATCTTATGGGAAAGGCTTTTAGTCTTTCCTTAAGTACGTTAGCTGTGGGGATTTTGAACATACCCTTTACAATGTTAAGAAAGTTCTTTTCTCTCCTGGGTGACTCAATGGTTGAGTGTCTGCCTTTGGCTCAGGGTGTGATCCAGGGTTCTAGGAACGTGGAGCCTGCTTCTCCCTCTTCCTATTTCTCTGCCTCTCTCTGTGTGTCTCTCATGAATAAATAAATAAAATCTTTTTTAAAAAGAAGAAAGGAAGAAGTTCCTTTCTGATGACATCCAGATGGCCAACAGACCAATGAAAAGAGGCTCAACATTACTGATCATCAGGGAAGTGCAAATCAGACCTACAATAAGATATCACCCCACACCTCTCAGAATGGCTAAAATCAACAACACAAGAAGCAACAGGTGCTGGTGAAGACGTGGAAAAAATGGAACTCTCTTGCACTGTTGGTGGGAATGTAAACTGCAGCAGCCACTGTGGAAAACAATATGGAGTTTCATTAAAAAGTGAAAATAGAACTAACCTACGATCCAGCAATTGTACTATTAGGTATTTACTCAACAGTATATAGTATACAAAATACTAATTCAAAGGGATATATACATTCCAATGTTTATGGCAGCATTATCTACAATTGACAAGTTATGGAAATGGACCAAGTGTCCATGAACTGACAGAAGATGTTTTATATATATATATACATATATATATATATATATATATATATATGTATATATATATTAGAATATTAATCAGCCATTAAAAAGAATGAAATCTTGCCATTTGCAACAACATGGATGGAACTAGAGGGTATTATGCTAAGTAAAATGAGTTAGCCAGAGAAAGACAAATACTGTATGATCTCACTCAAATGTGGAATTTAAGAAACAAACAAAAAAAAAAGAGCAAAGGGGAAAAAGAAGAGAGGGAGGCAAACCAAGAAACAGACTCTTTAACTACAGAGAACAAACTGATGGTTACCAAAATGGAAGTGGGTAGGGGGATGAGTTAAATAGGTTATAGAGATTAAGGAGTGCACTTATGATGATCACCGAGTGTTGCATGGAAGTGTTGAATAACTATATTACGTGACTGAAACTAATATTACACTGTGTGTTAACTAACTGGAATTTATTTTTTTTTCCATGATCTTTTTTTTTATTATTTTATAAATTAATTTTTATTGGTGTTCAATTTACCAACATACAGAATAACACCCAGTGCTCATCCCGTCAAGTGTCCCCCTCAGTGCCCGTCACCCATTCACCCCCACCCCCCGCCCTCCTCCCCCTCCACCACCCCTAGTTCATTTCCCAGAGTTAGAAGTCTTTATGTTCTGACTCCCTTTCTGATATTTCTCACACATTTCTTCTCCCTTCCCTTATATTCCCTTTCACTATTATTCATATTCCCCAAATGAATGAGAACATACACTGTTTGTCCTTCTCCGGTTACTGTGGCCAAGTTCAAAAAGGGTGTTGCCTGAGTTCTCCTCTGGGATTTTGATGGAATCTTGTCTCACATTTAGATCTTTCATCTATTTTGAGTTTATCTTTGTGTATGGTGCAAGAGAGTGGTCCAGTTTCATTCTTCTGCATGTGGATGTCCAATTTTCCCAGCACCATTTATTGAAGAGAGTGTCTTTCTTCCAGTGGATCGTCTTTCCTCCTTTATCGTATATTAGTTGAGCATAAAGTTCAGGGTCCACTTCTGGGTTCTCTGTTCTGTTCCATTGATCTATATGTCTGTTTTTGTGCCAGTACCACACTGTCTTGATGAACACAGCTTTGTGGTACAACCTGAAATCTGGCATTGTGATGCCCCCAGATATGGTTTTCTTTTTTTAAAATTCCCCTGGCTGTTTAGGGTCTTTTCTGATTCCACACAAATCTTAAAATAATTTGTTCTAAGTCTCTAAAGAAAGTCCATGGTATTTTGATAGGGATTGCATTATACGTGTAAATTGCCCTGGGTAACATTGACATTTTCACAATATTAATTCTGCCAATCCATGAGCATGGAATATTTTTCCATCTCTTTGTGTCTTCCTCAATTTCTTTCAGAAGTGTTCTGTAGTTTTTAGGGTATATTTTGAGAACCATTTGAATGGTAAATGGTTCTCCAACCTTTTATTTTCAGGTTGTAGGTGTCCTTCTGTCTAAAATGAGTCTCTTGTAGACAGCAAATAGATGGGTCCTGTTTTTTTATCCAGTCTGAAACTCTGCGCCTTTTGATGGGGTCATTAAGCCCATTCACGTTCAGAGTTACTATTGACAGATATGAGTTTAGTGTCATCATGATATCTATTTAGTCCTTGTTTTTGTGGATTGTTCCACTGAACTTCTTCTTAAAGGGGAGTTTTAAGAGTCCCCCTTAAAATTTCTTGCAGAGCTGGTTTGGAGGTCACATATTCTTTCAGTTCCTGCCTGTCTTGGAAGCTCTTTATCTCTCCTTCCATTTTGAATGAGAGCCTTGCTGGATAAAGTATTCTTGGTTGCATGTTCTTCTCATTTAGGACCCTGAATATATCCTGCCAGCCCTTTCTGGCCTGCCACGTCTCTGTGGAGAGGTCTGCTCTTACCCTAATATTCCTCCCCATGAAAGTCAGGGACTTCTTGTCTCTTGCTGCTTTAAGGATCTTCTCTTTATCTTTGGCATTTGCAAGCTTCACTATTAGATGTCGAGGTGTTGAACGGTTTTTATTGATTTTAGGGGGGGATCTCTCTATTTCCTGGATCTGAATGCCTGTTTCCCTTCCCAGATTGGGAAAGTTTTCCGCTAGGATTTGTTCAAATACATATTCTGGCCCTCTGGCCCTTTCGGCGCCCTCGGGAACCCCAATTAAGCGTAGGTTTTTCTTCCTCAGACTGTCATTTATTTGTCTTAATCTGTCTTCATGGTCCCTTAATTGATTGTCTCTTTTTTCCTCAGTTTCCCTCTTTGCCATTAACTTGTCTTCTATGTCACTCACTCGTTCTTCCACCTCGTTAACCCTCGTCGTTAGGACTTCTAGTTTGGATTGCATCTCATTCAATTGATTTTTAATTTCTGCCTGATTGGATCTAAATTCTGCAGTCATGAAGTCTCGTGAGGCCTTAATGCTTTTTTCTAGAGCCACCAGTAGCTGTAGAATAGTGCTTCTGAATTGGCTTTCTGACATTGAAGTGTAATCCAGATTTTGTAACTCTGTGGGAGAGAGGGCTGTTTCTGATTCTTTCTTTTGAAGTGAGGTTTTCCTTCTAGTCATTTTGCTCAGTGCGGAGTGGCCAGAAACAAGTTGTATTGGAACACGGGGGAGTATCACTGGTCCGTCCAGCTGGTCTTCTGGGGGAGGGGCCTGCTGTGCTGATTCTCAGGTGTTAGCACTTGGGGGAGCTGCTCTGCCCCTGCCTGCTGCCGGGCTCAGCGGGGGTTGTTTACCCCGTGAGGCCCCAGGAGGAACAGCCGCAGTTGCTATGGCAACTCTGGAAGCCTGGATTCGGCCCCCACAGGAACTACGGGGCTCTCCGTCCGCAGGGCCTGGAGGCTCCGGGGCGGGGCCGCTGATCTGCTCAGCTCGGGGCAGGAGCGTCCTCGCTGTCCTGGGCCCTCCCGGCCTCTGCCTGTCCCGGGGGAGGCCGGATCCTGGGCTGTGTCCCGGCGCCCTGTGCTCCGGGGCCTGCGCTGTTGGATTCGCGCTCCCGCCCCGCAGCCCCCTCCGCGGAGCCGCCGCCCGAGCCCCTCCGAGCTGCTCCGGGTCCCGCCGTGCGCGCTGCAGCCCTTAGGGAGCTCGGCGCACTCTCCCGGGGCGCAGGTGTCTGTTAGTGTCCCCGGGAGCCCGAGGGCATCCCCGCCCTCCTGGGTCCTGCTCCACCTCCCTGCGAGCCCCTTTCCGCCCGCCCGGGAAGGTTGGTGCAGCTCCTGCTCCTCCGGGACGGGGCTCTCCTGTCCTGGGGACACTCGCCCCGGCCTCAGCCCGGCTCCTCGCGGGGCCCCTCCCCCTCGGAGGCCTTTTGTTCCTTTATTTCTTTTTCCCCGTCTTCCTGCCTTGATAGAAGCGCGAACTCTTCTCACTGTAGCATTCCAGCTGGTCTCTCTTTACATCTCAGGCCGAATTCGTAAATTTTCAGGATGGTTTGAAGGTTATCTAGGTAATTTGGTGGGGACAGGTGACTCGGGGACCCTGCTCTTCCGCCATCTTGCCCCTCCCCCACTAACTGGAATTTAAATGTAAACTTTAAAAAAGAAAAAAGAAACAACAAAAAAGAAAGTTCCTTTCTATTTCTGGTTTGTTGACTGTTTTTATCATGAATGAGTATTAGATTTTGTTGAATGCTTTTTCTGCACTTTTTAAGATGATCATGTGTTGTCTTTCCTGTTTTCTATAATATGGTGTATTACATTGATCAATTTTCATATGTTGCACCATTCCTCCATTGCTGGGATCAATTTCACTGGGCCGTAGTGTATAATCCATTTTATACATTTGAATCGCTAGTGTTTTGCTGAGAATTTTTGTGCTGACATTCAAAAGAAATATTGGTCTATTGTTTTCTTTTCTTGGGATATCTTTGTCAGGTTTTGGCATGAGAATAATACTGGCCTCATAGAATGAGTAGAGTTTTCCCTCCTTGTCTAGTTTTTGAAAAATTTGTGGAAGTTTGCTATTAATTTTCTATAAACATTTGGTAGAATTTACTGGGCCTAAGTGTTTCTTTGTGGGAAGGCTTTTACTTACTAATTCAATCTCTTTGATTAATAAAGATCTATTCAGATTTTCTATTTCACTTGAATCAGTTTATGTTTTAGAATTTGTCAGTTTCATCTGTTAACTAATGTATAGGCGTATATTTACTCCCTTATAATCATTTTTATTCCCATAAGGTTTGTACTTTCCTGTTTTGATACTGGTTTAAAAGAGTCTTATCTCTTTTTATCTTGGTAAGTTTAGCCAAAGGTTTGTCCATTTGGTTCATCTTTTCAAAAAAGCAACTTTTGGGTTTGTTCAATTTGTTGCCTTTCTCTGTTGTTTTTCTATTTCATTTATTTCTGCTCTAAACTTTATTTTTTTTTCCTTCTGTTGGTTGTGGGTTTAGTTTTCTCTTTTTAGTTTCTTACAGTCTCAGGTTAAGGTATTAGGTTTTTTTCTTTTATAATATGGCATCTACAGTTAGACTTTTCCCTCTTCTCACCGTTTTAGCTATACCTCATAAGTTTTAGTACACTGTCTTAATTTTCATTCATCTCAAAGTATGTTCTAATTTTTCTTTAAGATTTATTTATTTATTCATGAGAGACAGAGAGAGAGAGAGGCAAAGACATAGGCAGAGGGAGATACAGGCTTCCTGCAGAGAGGCTGATGCGGGACTAATTCCGGAGACCCAGGGATCATGCCCTGAGCAAAAGGCAGACCCTCGCCAGCTGAGCCACCCAGGCATCCCATGTTCTAATTTTTCTTGTAATATCTTCGCTGACTCATTCGCTGTTTAGTGGTGTGTTATCTAACTTACACATTATTTGTGAATTTCCTAAATTTATTTTTGTTATTAATTTCTAATTTCATTACACTATTGTCAGAGAACATGCTTTGTATAATTTTATTTTATTTGAATTTATTCAGGCTTATTTCCCTTCAGTGAACACCATTCTATTGGCTATTACAATATCTTTTTTTTTTTTTTTTGGATATTACAGTAATGTCTTACGTTAAACTCCATAGGGCAGCCCAGGTGGCTCAGTGGTTTAGCGCCGCCTTCAGCCCAGTGTGATCCTGGAGACCTGGGATCGAGTCCCATGTCGGGCTCCCTGCATGGAGCCTGCTTCTCCCTCTGCCTCTGTGTCTCTGCCTCTCTCTCTCTCTCTCTCTTTCTCTCTCTCTCTCATGAATAAATAAAATCTTTAAAAAAAATAAAATAAAATAAACTTCCTAGCAGTTTAAATGTTTGTTGAAGTTCATAGTTAATAAAATTGTCCCCAGATATCAGGTCTAACATAGTATCTTATATAAATATGGCAACCAAAAAATATCTTGAAAGGTATGAAGACCTATACTATATACTCTTGTTATTCAAACTAAACTCATAATCAGAATCTTCTGGGGAATATTTTTGAACTTGTGATCATGCTGGTTAGACCATTAAATCCATTAAATATTAATGGATTCCCCTTTGTGTGACTCTACGCACAGACTTGTAGAATTAGAGCTCACCTCTACATATGCCACCAACACACCAAGCAACTGCCCATTTCCAATAATAACACATTTTCCTTTTCATAAATATTGTCCTTAAAAGATCTGGAGTTATTTTTATTTCTAAATTGCACCAAATGTTTTATTTGTTAAATGCATAAAACCTATAGAATGTGATTCAAATGTGTCAGTGACACAGGCTGGAGGTAGAATTTTCTGGGTTAAAACATATCATTGTAACATTAAGGAAATATTTATGTAGACTTTAGGAAAGTTTTAAACAAATACATAAAATTGTTTCTTCACAACTGAAAAGTAAATGTGTCACCACTGCCTTTTACCGTGTTAGTAAACAGAGAAATAATGATGGGAATATGCTGAAGGAACATGAATTCCGTTTGGGACATATTTTTTAAATAAAATAAACAGAGCACAAATTCTCTAGGCAAATCCTTATTTCAAATATTCTTCCCATTGTCTCCCCATACCTTTGAAATGCCCTCAAGTTCCCAACATTTTAAAGTTTGACTACACCTCCTAGGCTGTGTCTTAATCAATGGGTTGTCAGGGAATCTCCCCTGATCCTCTACTTAGAAAACAATGACCACTTTATTCAGACAACCTATTTTCCACCTTGAGAGAAAACATTGGTTCTGCTTTCTTTCACTTTTAACCTATATTTCAGAAAAGCCTTAAAATATGAAAATATAATAAAGGAAATAACAGAATATAAAATAAAACCACTTAGAGTCACTAGAAACAATTTTGTTTCCTTCACTCCTAGCTCTAAGGTGATAGATATGAAATTATTTCAGAAAAAGAAATATGATGGAAGGCTTATCAATATTGTGAAAAAGCCATCCTCAAGATTTTTCTGTCCTCAACTCTTCATATATGAGACACTTTCATGAGCATACATACTGGTGTAATTGCTTCTGAGTCGCGTCTGAACACTATGCATAATTCTCCATCACTTGCAGACATCACACTACTGTTAACGTATTTATGTGTCCTAATCCACTTGAGAACTTCTGCAAAAGAAAGGAAAGTCTGCTAGGATTTACTACAAGCCTAATATGTGGTAGGCTCTTCCACATGTTACTCTAATTAAATTCGAACTTCTATAACCTACAATCACCATTAACCGTAAACGAGCTAAATTAATTTTCATGCTACATTACATCCAGGATAATGTAACATATTTATCCACAATAAGAATAGATGATTGAAGCATGAGTTTTACTTAACAGCTGAGTTCTAAGTTTCACCAAGGGATTCCCTCCTGGTACTATCCTTATAACTTTGTCATGTTTTTGTTGTTTTTACTTTTTAATTTTGAAATAACAGAACTTACAGAAAATCTCACAGAACTATGACAAAGAATTCTTTGATACCCATTACCAAATTTAAGTATGACTATTTGTCTCACTTGTTTCATCACTCTCTCCTCTTTGCCCCTAAATACTTCAGAGTATATTTTCTAAAATCATGAGGATATTTAACACAATACAATGCTGTTTTCTAAGTTTTAGTCCTTACTCATATTTCTCCAATTGTCCTAATAATTTCCTCTATAGCATTTTTTTCTTGGTCCAGGATCTACTTCAGGATCCACTCTGCACTTTTTTTCATGACCTCTTAGCATCTTTTACTGTGCAATGAATCCTTAACCTACCTAAGGATCCACGACGTTCACAGTTTTCTTTTTTCTTTCTTTTTTTTTTTTGAAGAGACAAGGAAGATGAAAATGTTTAGTTCTCCTCATTAACTTTTTAACATTGATTGATTCAACTTCTTTTTTAAGTGCCTTATATTCCTAAGACCTCTTATCTACAGTAGAAGACAATACTAAGCAAAACAAACATTTAAAAACTGGTTATACTGATCAATTTTTTTAAAGTCCAGTAGTTTTAAGAATCTGATTTACAAAAAGTTCTGCCTAAGACTACATTGATTAGTGTTTTCTTTGTTGCCTGGAGACTAAAC
This sequence comes from Nyctereutes procyonoides, assembly GCF_905146905.1. Classification (NCBI taxonomy): domain Eukaryota; kingdom Metazoa; phylum Chordata; class Mammalia; order Carnivora; family Canidae; genus Nyctereutes; species Nyctereutes procyonoides. The sequence goes on along the minus strand of NW_026575036.1, from coordinate 24,383,409 downwards.
ATATTGATCCAGTTTTCATTGTTTTATAATTAATGCAGAACAGAGATGAAACTGGGTAGGAAACAAAATATTACATGAACACAAAGTAACCAGATTTCAAGGTCTTTTTTTACTACATACTGATTGGAAAGAAAAGTCGTAGGACTAAGAAGAACCAGAAAAAGAATCATCCTGCCTTATAAAAAAAACTTTAAAGAAGCCAAAAGAAGGTCAAAACATTGAGCTAACTTCTCAGTCTAATAGCACAAGCTCAATATAAATATTTATTGGATGGCTGAAAGAATAGTGAAAACTACTCAGAGAACAACCAGGCTAAGTGCTTTTAAATAAGACAAACAGAAATCTTGTACCTGTGGCAGACACTGTCAGTGTCCCACCCAGTGTCCTTGTCCTGGAGGTCACAAGTATCTTTGGGGAACAATTTCTCTACACACTGGTGACTTCCTCCTGAAGGAAGGAGGAAGTGTCTCACTGGGTGAAAGTCTTCTCTGCTTGCATGGAGGGCAAGCCAGGAAAGCAGGGAAGTCAACACCCCTAGGAGCAAGCCCGCGCTAATGGGGGATGGAAGTTGGTAGATAAATATGCGAGCTCCCTTGCTTGCAGTGGGACAATTACAATGTGCCTTCAACAGAGTCTCTCAGAGTCCTCAGCGGGATCAGCCTCAGTCACCCAGTGATAAACTGCTCATTAATGCACCTTTTACTGATTTTCTTCCTGTCCCTCTCTCCCTTGTCAAGCTTGGAACCATTCTTCAAATAAACTCCAGCAACCAAATCCTTGTCTCAGGGTCAAAAGTGGTCTGTGGCAGCAGGGGCTAAGATGGGGTTTAAGAACTGCATCATGTGACTACCCACTGGTGAACAATGTCCCATTCACATTATGCATTAGAGTTCTACAGAGAAAGAGAACCAATAGGAAATATATAAGAGGAGATTTATTGCAGAAATTGGCTCACAGAGTTATGAAGCCAAGAAGTCCCATGATCTGCCCTCTGCAAGCAGGAGAGCCAGAAAAGCCAGTACTATAATTTGTCCCAGTTAGAGAGCCTGAGGACCCGGAGAGCAGATGGTATAACTCTCTGTCCAATACTGAAGGCCTAGGAGGGGGGTAGGGGACCCGGTATAAGTTCCAGAATCTGTAGGCCAGAAAACCAGGAGTTTTACATGTCCAAAGGCAAGTGAAGATAGATGTCCTAACTCAAGAAGAGAGAGAAAGAATTAACCCTTTCTCCACCTTTTTGTTCAATTCCAGCTCAGTAGATTGGATGATGTCCACCCACCTCCACATTAGTGATGGCAGATCTTTACTTAATCTACACATTCAAATACCAATCTCTTCCAGAAACCCTCACAGACATTCCCCAAAACAGTGTTTTACCAACTATCTAGGTATCCTTTAGCCCAGTCAGGTTGACTCACAGAATTAACAATCACAACACGGTTGTGAGTCTCGTGCAGACCTTGGCACAAGGTGATGGATCAGCTACTAAAAGTTTCATTGAGGGTGACTTGGGGAGAAAGCTTTCACTAGTTCAATAATTATACATTTTCATCATTTGAAAAGTATGTAGAGAATAAAATGTATAAGACAATGAGATTGGCTGGTTACACCAGGATACATTGATCCCCTATAGGAGCAAAAGGGTAATCGTGTGTGTGTGTGTGTGTGTGTGTGTGTGTGTGTGTGTGGTAGGAAAGCAAACACAGCCTAGGCTCAAACTCTGGATCTGGGAGTTAATGTTGCAGAGCTTCAAAGATTGTTCAGCCAAGACATGTCTGTTATACTAATGTTATGGCCCTGGTTGAGAAAACCTGGAACCCTAAACATACAATAAGATATTTGATTGAATATCCCTGCAGATAAAGAAAAGAGCTACACTGGCTCTTTAAAGTCTCCTAAACCCTCAGAGTCTGCAGAGGTGTCCTGTCCTTCCCTGTTAAAAGCTGGAAGCATTTCCAAGCAAGAAGATACTGTAGGATTCTCTCCCATACAAGGGAACAGATCCCCCCCAACAGGAGCTACCTCTACTTCCTTTTCTGGCTTCCAGGCCAATAAACAGGGTTAAATTCCATCACAACCCACCTGGGGACATGAAGGGCTTGATAAAGAAGGAAACAGTTTACCCACCCAAAAGCTAAGAATTAGCTAGTATGTATCAGCAGGAGCCAGGGGAGTACCCACCGGATTCGTTTTTTATGGTACTGATCTAGGGGATCAGAACATAAACTGATTCAACTTAAAAGGACTGTCCTGGGATATAAGATTTACCTCCCTGTCAAAAACACTAGGAGAGACAGAAGACTCGATATTAGGATGATTCTCAGAATTCAGGAGAAAGCAGTAACGTAGATTCCTTGCAAGATAATACTTGTCTTTAAAATTCAAACCCCACCTTTCCTCAATTATTCTAGACCAATAGTTAGTGGCAAGCCTCATCATGATCTGAATGAGAATGTATAGTCCCTGCCGTGGGAGGAAAGGGACCTGGCTGACATGGATGAAATGAACCAGGATAACATACATGGGAATAGACCTTGAGGGTGTTGGACTGGGAGACTGGAAAACATGTGGGACAGAGGAGAACTGACTGATAAAGGGGCATTCTCCCATGACTCAGGATCTAAATCTTGGCAAGGACGCCTAGTGTCAGGCCCAATTACACTGCTCGAATTTCTTACCAGTAAAATGAGATACAGGTGCCAGAACTTTCTTGGCAGAGCTTGAGAAAGCTGCCAGAAGAATCCAAGAGTGGACATGTAAGAATGGACTTATGTCAGAAGACCAGAGAATTCACTAGCTTATAATACTTCCTAAGAGCACCCAAAACAAGACAGACTGTTCCAGGGAAGACCATCACCATTGTTGAGAGGCCCAGAACTTCTGTAGGCCAAGGCTGTTATTATTGCCATCCCCAGTGGCAACAGGATGAGAAGGTTCTGGAATATTGGAGATCTAGAGGAAGAATATAACCATCAGGGGCAAGGTATACATAATCTTTATAATGGAAAGCAACATCGGAATGTCAGCTGAGGCCTTGATGTGCAGAGATCTATGGTAATGGCTTTAAAAAGCATGAAAGGAGACAGACGGGTAGCCACTGAGAGTATTGCTTGACTTATGTAACCAAAAGAGATCAAAAGCAGGTGATCAGGAAGCTTATGCAACCTGCAGTAATGGAAAATCATGAACTCTCACCTAGTTTGCAGACCTGAGTCAGTGCTCAGGTCCAGATCCCTTTGTCCCTCTGAGGAATGACTCTGCAATGCCACCATTTAAGTATATACAATAATTATACCCCAATATGCCCAAAGAGACATTTGGAAGATAGTAGCACCCAGATCTTTCAAGGGCTATTATTTATAAAAACTGATCTGACATGAGGGGGCAAAATGCCATTATGTCTCCCTATTAGACTGAGGCATATGGAAGCCAGGTAACAAAGGCCTAAGTACCTGACAGTGGATCTGGTGAACCCACACACTCCTCTTGTTCCTGGTCTCTGAATACCTGGTCCCTAAATATAATCAAAACTGATATCATGCTGGTTCCCTATAGTGATGACATTCTGTTAATAGACATGGTGGGCAGGAAATGGTAAATTCTCTTTGTTACTCCTGGCAAAGATAGATTCATATTAAAGGGTGGGAGAAGGTTAATAATCCCCAAACACTGAGGGGCCTTTCATATCCGTAAAAGGGGTTTCATAATCTGAGGGCATGTTTGGGAACATTTTCTAAGGTAAAAGATAAGTTATTGCACCTTGTACTTCCTACACTATAAAAGAGGCATGGCCCTTCATAGGCCTGTTTGGATTTTGGAGACAGCATCAGTCATATCTGGAAATACAGCTCTAACCCTTTTGAGAGGATGCCAGTTTTGAGTGGTGCCCAGAGCAATAAAGGGCCCCGCAAAACGTTCAGGCCGGAATAGAAACTCTCTTGCCACTCAGGCCACATGACCCAGCAGATCCCATGAGACAGAAGTAAGATAAGGATGCCGTGTGGAGCCTCTGCCAAACCCCGGTGGGAACATCTCAGCACAGACCTTCTCAGAGTTCTGGAGCAAGTCCATACTGTCTGCAGCAGATAAATGCCCTCTATTTAAAAAGCAGCTTTAGGCATGCTATTGGGTAGAATGAGTATCTGGCCATAAGGCATCAAATGACTCTAAACCAGAGCTTTCCAATCAAGACCTCGGTATTATCAGATTCATAAAGTCATAAATTTAGATATGCACAGAAGAAATCAATTGTCAGATGAGAGAGATATATTTGGAATCAGGTCCACAAAGCAGAAATGTGAAACATATACAGTTGTCAATGGCCTTGACCTACATGTTACCTACCCAGTCACATCAATGCTTCTCTCTCAGTTCATACCTATAGCATTGTTAGAGTTTCCTGATGACCAGATAAGAGGAAGAGGAAAATACTCCGGCATAGTTCATAGGCAGGTCAGCTCAATATGCATGATGCTCTAAGCAGAAAAGAGATTGATGCTGCATTAAAGTCTCATGCCAGGGTAGCCTTGACAGAGAGGGGTGAAATGAAATCTTCCCAGCATGCAGAGCTTTTAATGGTACATTTGGTCATCAACCTTGGGTGAAAGGAGAAATGGCCTGAGGGAAGGAAAAATTCATGGGCAGTTACAAATGACTTGGTTGATTGGTCAGGGATCTGGAAAAAACAAGATTAGAAAACTGCAGACCAGAAAGTCTGGGGAAGAAGCATGTGGATAGACCATTAGGAGCAGTCACAAAGTGTGCAGATTTTTCTTTCTCATGTCAGTGTCTACTGCCTCATGTCTAGTGTCCATCTGCCTCAGAGAAGGTACAGAACAATCTGATGGACAGGATAACTCACTATCAGCCAGCGTCTTCCTTGGCCACCCCAGTGCTTGCACAATGAATAAGGTCATGAACAGAGCAGCTCTGGTGGCAGGGATAGTGACAATATATAGAACCAAATGCACAGACTTCCTCTCACCAAAACTGATCATCTTGTCAGCACCAGAAACCGATGAGGGACCTCCATGAAGAGGAGCAACAAGCCATGCAGTGGCAAGTTGATTACATCAAATCCTTCCAACCTGAGAGGGACAGCAATTCTTTGTTTTGGGGATTGATTATTTATTCTAGGAATAGGTTTGCCTTCCCAGGACGCAGTACCTCTGCCAGTACCATTATCTAAGGGCTCAAAAGAAATGTCCGAGGTACCAACTAAGAAGCCAATATAACATCTCCTTGCATCAAAGAACCCATTTTATGGTGAAGAAGACACAATGGGCATGTGCCCACTGATTCTATAATATAGCACTTCACCTGGAAACTGCTGGCCTAATGGATCATTGACATGGCCTCTGGCTTGAAGGTAACACCTTTCTGGATTGGCTGGTATTCATGTTTGATGAATGTAATATCTATGTTGAGTCAAAGGCCATTATGTTGTACTGTCCTGAGTAGCTAGAAGTTAGGTGTGGAAATGAAGGGAAAAAAATTGTTTCCTTAACCATCTACTCCAGGGACCTACTTGGGAAATAATGTGTTTCTGGTCCCTGAAACACAACAGCCTCATGGATTAGAGGTCCTGGTTCCTCAAGAAGGTGGCAATGAGAGGCCTCAATCAAAGCACGTTGTAAAGTTTCCATCAAACCTAAAATTACATTTACCATTTGGTTAATTTGGGTTCCTCGTACTGGTAGACCGGTAGTAGAAAATAAAGAGTTAATATATTAAAAAGTAATTGACTCCAATCATCATGAAACACTAAGATTGCTACTACCAAAAAAAAAAAAAAAAAAGAGTGTGCAGGGGCAGCTAGGAGCATTCACTGGAATGAATGAATTCCAATGCTTCCTTGCACGGTGATATCTATAGCAACGATAGCCTAACAAAGTACAGAAACCCCAAGGAATCATACCCCCCAGGGATGAGTATCTGACTCACTCCATTGAGCAAGTTCCCTAGGCCAGCAAAACTGGCGAAAGGTGAATAACTGTAAAATGGTGGTAGAGGAGGGTGATAATGATTATCAGCACAGTCTTGGGGACACTGCAGCTTATAGAATCAAAATGAATTTCATGTGGAACACAAGCAGATCTAGAAGATGCAGTGGATGCTACACTCATCCCACCTCAAAGTGAGATGAAGCTTCTGTGGAACAATCCCTACACAGGCCAAAGACATCCTATCTCCAACATCTGGATCTCTCTGGGGCAGGACCATCTTTTTGTGGCCCTGGGAGTAGACTCTGCCCATGCACAGCACAGGCTGAAAGTGCCAGGGAGTTCATGTTCCCAGGAGCAGTCATCATCTGATCAGGAGTGGTTGTTTCTGGATAAATACCCCAGCTTCCTTGGCCTTTGATGAGACAACTGTAAGGTATGTTCTACACACTGAGCTTGAGTCCTGGCTGTCCATGGTGGGGACTCACTCATTAATATACCTTCTAGGTTTTTCTCTCTTCCCTCTCTCACTCCCTCACTATGCTTCCTGGTATCACCCCTCAAACGGTTGGTGCCCAAATGCTTGCCTCAGGGTCTACTTTTGGTGGAAACTAAACCAAGATAGTACTTGCATAAAATAAAGTAACAGATTTTGTAGAGTCGGTAATTAAGATCAGAAATAACTAGTATACTCTAGTTGAAAGTTTTACTGAAACTACTCCCAGGTTTTAAATGTACTCATTTATAAAACATAAAATTAGGAGAAAAAGAGCTATCCTGGAGCTTCTCTTTAGGAGACAATAAATTTTAAAAACAATGAAATCCTTGAAATAGTAGATAAAATATTAACACTATTCTTTTAAATACACACTTAAATTCACAGGAAAATTCGAGAAAGACACAGAAACTGAACACAGAATGAAATCTGAAAACCTGAATGATAAGGAGTTAAAAGTGGCTCTGGGATGATCAAACGCAAGAGGCTGAGAGCAGAAACAAATGCAAAACTTCTCTGAAGGGAGCAATTCACAATCCTGGCCATACAAGCCCCACAGATACAGCCTTGTCAAAAATGAACTCACAAGCCAATATTTAAAAACCTCAAGCATAAAAAGTCATCACGAAGAGTCAGACCTCAGGAAAGTTCAGATATTGTCAGATAAAGACTATAAAATATCTCCATTTAAAAGAAATAGGAGACGAATCAAAATCAAAGCATGGTCCAAGACACCATAATAATATTAGACATTTGATATAGAACTTAGAGAAATAAGCAATGTAGGAATGGATAAAATATTCAGAGGTTGGATTAAACAATAGACTAGCTATGGCTGACAAGAGGATTCATGACCTAGAATATAAATCTAAGGACATTAAGAAAGAAGTCACTAGAGAGAAATAAAAAGTTGGAAAAGAGAAAAGAGAACTTAAGAGATATAAAAGTGATCATAAGAAGATATAAGATAGGTCCAGGAAAAGTTCCAGGAAGATAGGGCAGGGAGGTTTGAGAAGAAATATTGTGAAATGTTTTCAGAAAGTAATAAAGACAAAAGTCTTCAGATTCAGAAGGCGTCATGAATACAAAATAAAATAAATCCAAACCTAGGCAATTGCCTAAAATTCACAAAGGATCAAAAAGCCAACCAGAGGGGAAGAAAGTGGAAAAACAGAAATTAGACTGACAACAAACTTCTCAAAGCAGGAGTAGAAAGTAGAATAAGGAGCAGTAATTTTACCCATACACTGAAAGAAGTTGTCAACATGGATCTTTACGCTCCACTAAATTATTGATCAAGAACAAGAGCTTTTTCGATAAAAGAACCTGAGCTTACCACCAATGGACCCTCATTTCTAAAGGAGATAATTCAGGAAAAAAGAGACTGAACACAAAAGGGAGGAGTGAAGCTTTATAAGAAAGAAAGATAAGCAGAGAAACTGGTAAACATGTGGGAAAATATAAAAAACCTTGGTCATACACATCATGATTGTAACATGATGATCACTAATCTACAGATATGAACAAGAGAGCAAAGACACTAGACAACAGGGGTGCCTGGATGGCTCAGTCAGTTAAACCACTGACTCTTGATTTTGGCTGAGGTGATGATCTCAAGGTCATGGGATGGAGCCCAGCATGGGCTCGGGGGAGTCTGCTGGAGATCCTCTCTTCCTCTGTCCCTCCACCCACTCGCTCTCTTGCTCTGTCTCAAATAAATAAATAAATCTTTAAAGAAAAACACTAGATGACAAAAACAAGCATAATTGGGTGTAGATAATGAAAACAAAACTATTCTAAAATCCATGTCACATTCAGCATAATGTAAAGATCCCCATCAACTCAATAAGAAAAATCCTGCAACCCATTAAAAAAAGGGGGGGGGGCTTAATAGAAAAGATACAAGCCGACATTTCACAAAAGAAGAGATCCAAAAGGCCAGTTAATTTATGAAAAGGTGTGGCACTTTATTATCTACCAGTAAAATGCAAATTAAAGCCACAACATAACCACCAGAAAGTTAAGTGACTATCGAGCATTAATGAGGATGTGGAAACCTGAGAGCTTTCATGGACTGCTTGCGGCCGTATGAATTAGTACCACCAATTTCCAAACCACTTTGGGAAACCACTTGGTACTATCTACTATGGTTGTACACACTCAAACCCTCTGATTCAGCGGTTCCACTTGTAGGTACCCACTCAACAGAATTGTGTACATATGTCACCAAAAGATACATGCAAGAAGGTTCATAGACTCAATCGTCACACTCATACCAAACTGGAAATAGCCCAGGAGTCCATAAACAATCGAATGCATAAATAAATTGTGGCACACACACACTGTGGATGCTATCCAACGATCAGAACAGAGGGGACAAGGCTCGCAAACATGGCATTGACTGAAAAGAGTGGGCACAAATAACTACCTGCTGGATGATTCCTTTAATACGAAGTTCAAAAGTAGGCAAAAGTTACTCTCTACTTTCAGAAGTTATGTTAGTTATTATGTCTGGATAAGAGGGTGGTAGGAGGTATAAGGGAGCACATAGTGGGCTTTGGGGGTTTTGGTAATGTTCAGAGTAATTTACCCAGGTGCTAAACAGTTTGTGAATATTCACTGAGGCATCTGCTTATAAGTTGTGGGATTTTATGCATGTCTACTGCAATAAAAACTTATTTTTTAAATTTCCTTAATAAACACCAGCAACAAAAAGTCAGAAAAGGTAAGTTTTAAAAAGGTGCCATTTGCAAGTATAAGTTTCCTAGGAATGTATCTACCCAAAATGTTAAGACCTTTAGGGAGAAAAAAAATAAATTTTTATTGAGAAATGTCAATAATGACAGGAAAAATGGAGAGAAAAAAAGTATCATGAATAAGAAGACTAAACTCATAAGAATGTTGCTTTTTTTCCTAAAGTTATATATAGTTAACGCATAATACTAATAAAAATCCCAAATTTGTTGGGGGCAGTAGAGGTCCTGAAAAGCTGATTTTAAAATTTAGGTAGATGGGGTGCCCGGGGGGCTCAGTCGGTTAAGCGCCTGCCTTTGGCTCCAGTCAGGCTCCCAGGACCTTGGGATTGAGCCATGCATCCTCTGGCTCCCGGCTTCTCCCTCTCCCTCTGCCTGCCCTTACCCCTGCTGGTTCTCTCTCTCTCTCTCTCTCTCTCTCTCTCTCTCTCTCTTTCTCTGTGTGTGTGTGTCAAATAAATAAATAAAATCTTTAAAATGAAATGAAATAAAATAAAATAATAAAATTTGAGCAGAAAGTAAAAGAGCCAAAAATGGCCATATCAATTTTGAAGAACAAAGTGGGAGGAGCTTTTCATATCAGCTACTAAACTTTATATAAAGCTGTGATAGCAGCTTTATAACATGGTATCAACACAGGGTGACAAAGAGACCAATTGGCCCATACCGAGGAAAAGGCCCTGGCACCTCATTAAAAGATCAATCACGAGTCTGTTCTAAATTAAAGAGTCAAGGAATATATACATCAAATGTTATAATTCCTTGCTTTAATAAAAATTTTCAATTAGCTAACCAACTATCTCAAGCAAGAGAGCCTCTGTGCCATACTTGTTGTCTGGCCTGTAAATGTCAATGGAAACACAATATATTCTGGAGCTCCTGGGTGGCTCAGTGAGTCAAGCATCTGCCTTGGGCTCAGGTCATGATCCCAGGGTCCTAGGATGAGCCCAGCTTGGAGCCCTGAGTGGAGCACTCTCTCTCCTCTCCCCACGCCCACTCTGCTTGTTCACAAGTGTGCACGTGCTCTCTCTCTCTCTCTGGCTTAAATACATAAAATCTTTTTAAAAAGAAAATAGCACATTTTGAACCTGTCTATTGAATACCTCATGTGAGCCAGGATTTGTAGAAAACACAAGGAACAAGAAGAAACTTCCAATATGGTCCTTACCCTTTGGGGAGCCCATGCAACAGTATACCACCTTACATCCTCATGACTAACCAAAGACATTCTCTTTCTGCTCATATAGACTGACCACTTCAGGAAATCAAGTAATTAAAAGAGTGATTAAAAGGGGAAGTAGACCCATTTCGTAAACAAATTGCTCTCTCCATTCTACTTCTAATTTGCAAGGAAAAGTATTGCGCCCCTTTAGGGAGGATCTTTCTAAACCCCCTAGGCATCCCCACTTCTCCCTCAGATACCTTTAACCATAGATAACTTGGAACCTCTGATGCCCATTTTTCTTATCAACATCCTCTCTAGATGGCTGCTCTGGATGCTGGCGATTTTTCCACCTGTTAATGGATCATTCTGCAGTTTTAGCCATCTTCCTCCTCCAACATCCCAGATATCCTGTGAACCTTTCCCAACAATCTCCCCCATAGGGCCAAAAGCACCTCAAATTATGAGTAAGTGGGGACCCCTGGATGGCTCAGCAGTTTAGCACTGCCTTCAGCCCAGGGCATGGTCCTGGAGTCTTGGGATCGAGTCCCACATCAGGCTCCCTGCATGGAGCCTGCTTCTCTCTCTGCCTCTCTCTTTCTTGTCTCTCATGAATAAATAAATAAATAAAAATCTTTTTAAAAAATTATGAGAAAAGGAAGAGGGGGAGAGCGTGCCTGCAAATACAGTATGTTTGAAATAAAAACATTGGCCACTGGTAATCAGTTGGCAAAAGCAAATTCATTCCATCGGTGCCAAATAAAGACATTTTGATAAGCACTGTTGCCATCTGTTGAGCCGTCTTTATTCAAATTGTTTTTCATTATGCAGAAGGGTGACCTTAGAGAAACAGAGCCCTAGACACACCACTTCAGTCATTTCAATCCCTTCCCCCTCTGGCACTCCCACAGCCCCCATTCTTCAGCACCTGTACCCAAACACACTGCTTCAGGAAGAGCTGCTATGCTAGAGAGGTTTCTCCACATTATGCTATCATTTCAGCTAAAATAAAAATGAAATGACCTAGGATCTCGATTCATTTGGTAAAACACTAGCTGTACAAAAATTATATCTAAAGGGGATTATGAACAAATTCAGAGAAGTAAAAGAAAACATCAGAGCGTTTCCTCTATTTGGATTTTACCTCCTATGACTAAAAGCCCAATATTGCACCACTTTTAATTCTTTTTGATGCTTTAAAGATATTCTTTTTACATCATCTCCAATGAGTATGTGTGTGCATGTGTGTGTATGTGTGTGTGTGTGTGTGTGTGTTTGTACCTGGTCCATGATTAACTATTTAGACAAGTATGCTCATATTTTATGATTTTATGGTCTTTTGATGAGAATACACAGGTCTATTGAAATCCCAAGAGTCAAACAATAATAACAGCTAGATTATTTCCACAGTGCATTGTTAGCTGGTGAAATACACAGAAAGAAGGAATTCTAATTGTTGGATACTTCCTGGCAAAATCAAGAAAGTGCCAGTATCAAAACTTGAAGAGTATCAACAGCCTAGGAAGAAAATTCTGGAGCCTGTAAAGGACTATTAAGACACACTGAATTCTTACAAACTGCTGGTGGGCATGTAAACTGATACATTCATTTCATAAGCTGTTGGCACTATATGTTAAAATATACAGCATTTCCACTCCTAGATCTATGCCACAGTATACATGAGCATGCGTACCAAAAGATGTGGACAAGACTGTTCATTGCAGCATTATTTGCAATGAAATAAAATGGAAATGATTCAGTTGTCCATCAACTGGAGAATGCATAAATAAAATGAATAAAATGAGGTGTAGTCATACAATGAATCTTAGGAATAAAAGTGAACAAACCCTGTTACATAATACAAGGATGTAAACCATAGTATAATATCGGACAAAGAAAGTTAGAAACGGAGGAATAGGGACCCCTGGGTGACTCAGCGGTTGAGCTTCTGCCTTTGGCTCAGGTCGTGATCCTGGGATCTCAGGATCAAGTCCCACATCGGGCTTCCCACAGGGAGTCTGCTTCTCCCTCTGCCTGTGTCTCTGCCTCCTCTCCCTGGGTCTCTCATGAATAAATAAATAAAATCTTTAAACAAAAAAAGAAATGGAGGAACACATACTGAATGTTTCCATTTATATAAATACCACAAATAGGAAAAATGAATCAATCGTGATAAACTAATGAAATTAGTAGTGGTGGAGCTGGGACAGTGCTTGGGAGGAAGCACCTGGTGCTTCTTGGGTGCTTGACGATGTTCTCTTTTTTGACTGACTAGAGGTTTAATGGATGTTTGCTCCGAGATAATCCAATCAGCTGTACATTTATGTAATAGGCATTGCTTCTTCAATAAAACATTTTAAAAGAACTGATGATACACCCCCAGTACTTTTGATGTGCAAAGGAGACATTACGTGAAAAATGTCAACAATTCTGAGTTGAAAAGTGATTCAGAAGAGTTGGACTCTGAATGTGAAGTTTTCAGAATATCTCAAGCAATTTATTTGGCTTATATGTTCCTTTTTTATATAAGCACAAGAGAGATGTATGATTAAATTCTCTATATAAATAATGCTTAAAGAGCTCTTTAAATAAATGTGAATTTAAAATGTGAAGTAATAAGAAAGCATAGTGGCACAGTTTAATTGACAGTCTTTTTTCCTTAGAAGTATGTAAAATAATGGTGCATTTTACAATCAGTGGCTATGTAGATAGGATGAAATATATTATAAAGGCAATTGTCAAGAAATTTAATTTATCCAATCAGGATTTGAACACAGTGAAATTAAGTAGTTGGCACAAGCATAAAGAAACGACTAAGAAGTGGCCACGTACCTATGAAGTTGAGTCAATATTCGCCATAAATAATGTAACCCCAGCACGTCTTCACTTGTATGGTGATTAAGCAAAGTGACAGTTAAGCATAAAGTCCATGCGGAGAAAATAGAAGAAGGATTGAATGAGAGCTGCAGATCTGATCTGCTCTTGGTTTTTTTCATTTCAAGTTAGCCTAGGGGAATTATTCACCTCAAGTCTGCCAGTTTGGACTAATTGCAAGTACTAGTTATGAGTATCAACCAAATATCGAATTCCCTAAGTTATTTGTGCCTGTATTATCTCCCCGACTTGGCCATACACAGGGATGGTCATATTTCTCTTGCATCTTCTATGGCACCCAGCAAGGGCTGAAAATATAACAGGCAGTCAACAAACATCCCCCGAGGAGACACTTCTGTATTGTAACCTCTAAATTCAAATGAGTATGATCCAAATGGTTTTTGCCAAAGATGTCAAGAGGAAGCTAAAGAGCTCCTATTTTTAATTCACCTTCACTGAGGCTAAACACCATAATTATATTCGTGTAACACCCAGCTGAAACCTATCTTCCCAGTTTATAGGAAAAGTATGGCTGGGGTGAAGGCGTAGCCTCAAGTGCTAAGGTCAGATAGGACTCCCAGTCTCTCAACAAAGTCCCTACCACCCTACCAGTATTTCTGGGCATTTCCAGCAGGTGGCTCACCTACACTCAGTAACCAATCCAGGCTCCCTGACTGCTACTGCCTCTCTTTGTTCTACCCCCAAGGCATCTTTCAGCCAACTGGAGGCCCACTGGGTGCTCCCCCTCCTCTCATGAGGGGATACCTATGTTTCAAAGTGTTCTCTTGGAAAGGAGGCCGATCATCTCTGTCTCCTTGTCTCCTTTGGGGTCACATTCTGTCAAAAAACTACACAGGCCAAGCTGACAGTGCACTAAAGTCTCCGAATTTAGACAAACAGCTCCTTCAATCTTACTCTGCTCCACACTCCCACAATAGTATCTGGGTATCCTTCCTCTGGACTTAAAGACGATCCCAAGAATGCACTCAGAGATGTTATGAAAATTGCCTCTCTCTTTGGACTGGATGGAGTCCCTGGAGAAAAAAAAAAAAAGTCTCATTGGAACTTCTTAACAAAGCTTTTTTTTTTTTTTTTTGGTGTCACCAAACTGTCACCTAAATTATGTAGAGGCCATATTTAGGCAATAGGCTTGAGCCATGGAAACCTGCGTAAGGTCAAGAGGCCCACCTCGGTGACCATCAGCCTCATCAGGGGACCCACCTCAAAATAGCCATAAAGCCCTAGCTGACCAATGGCCGGCTTATACCTGAGCACAGGTAGCAAGGAAGGAAAATTCTATTTTTTTTTTAATTTTTATTTATTTATGTATGATAGTCACAGAGAGAGAAAGAGGCAGAGACACAGGCAGGGGGAGAAGCAGGCTCCATGCACCGGGAGCCCGATGTGGGATTCGATCCCGGGTCTCCAGGATCACTCCCTGGGCCAAAGGCAGGCACTAAACCGCTAGGCCACCCAGGGATCTATACGTTCCCAGGAGGGAAAATTCTATATGTTCCCATACCTCCTCACGTCCCCCCTCATCTACAGCCCCCCACCACCACGTCTGGTAGACAGTCTCTCCTTTGCTGCCCTGCCTGCTGCTCCCCTGCAGTGTTTTCAATAAATTTCTATTTCCTTTGTTCTGCTTTGGGTGAATTCCTTCACCACCAGCAACGCTGGCCTCCACCCCAGTGGGTGGCCCCACAAAGTAGTTGAGTCAGCAATCCTTAAAGATACAGCTGGATGGGGCAACCTGATTTTAAATTAGCAATTTCAATTTGAGTGTTTTGCTGGAAATACCAAAATGACTTTTATTTCTACATATTTCATGGGCTGGCAGGTTATCTGTGGCAGGGTGGCCCAGCCTGTGAATGCCTGGCTATTCAAGTTGAGTGGGAACTGGCCCCTGATTAGAGAACCTGAAGGCCATTTTCCTGGATAGCTGGGAGCATCGGGACTGGGCTGCTACTATCGCTCTTGCTGAGTCACTTGGGAGTCTTTTGCTTGAGTTTGGCTTGTACTTTCTAAGTTTGTGCTTTCTGCGTAAAAGCCCACTCATTTGGATCTGCATGTAGTTTATTTTCTTCCACCAAAAAGTCAGTCCTTATTCAGAGTTACACACCATTCCTTACTGGATCCCTCTTCTTTCCCTGACCTTTCCAGGAGGCTCCTCAACCCCCATCGCAACAGACTTAGTTCAGTGAGCCATCCCATAGTTTGGCAGGCACGCCCGGGCACAAGAGAATTCAGGAGTGGACATGATTTATACCAAAGCTATGATCCTTTCCTCAGTGAGTCAAGACACCATATAGACGGGCATACACGAGTTATTTCAAATAGCTGATTTCCTATTGACTATTACATTCAAAATTACACTTCACCAACATCATTCTGTGTTAGAAATGCATTAAGAAGTCAAAGCTATCACAAACATCAGAGAAGTAAGTATTATAAATAGGACAGTTTTTCTGACAGGCTAGGTATTATTCTACGACGATATCATTTTCTGCCTCATTTTTGGCAAAGCATATTTTTTCGGTAAAGAAATTAATATCTGCTGTTGGCAATATTCCATGGTAGAAACTTGCAATGGATAAAACACTATTATTTATGTGGCTTTGAAGTCACTCATAGTTATACAGATATTTACGTTGTGAGTTAAATGTGGTTTTTGAATTGGGGCACATAAGGACTTAGATGAATGTAGACTGTGTTGAAATAATGAAAAGCTCAAGAAGGCTGACTGAAGCCGTGTTCACAGAGTTGTGTACATGAAGCTGGATGCGCCATCCTTACGTTTACTACTCTTTACTGTTCCAGAATGATCCTTGATGGCCATGTTTCAGTGGGTTAAAGCATTATAGCAGATTATACAATAAGTCTACTGGCACCATTAGTCAAGAAATTAAGCAAGAATTAGATACGGTAACTATACAAAGGAGGGCTGTTCTGAAAGTTTGCCCTAAGACACTAGAGGTTTTTTTGTTTTTCAATTGGATTTTCAAATGAGTTGACCCTCTACTCCCCTCTACTGGAAGCGATTGGTACTTTTAGACCAATAGTGGCCTGAAAGATGGATTTAAAAAAAATCCCCTTGCTGAGGTACGATAATTATTTTGAGAATTCCAATATTCTCCTCTTGCTTTCAACTATAATTTGCTAACACTTGCTATCTTGATTTCATAATTTCTTCATAAACCTGGAAAAACATTGAATAATTCATCTCCGACGTACAATTCTTATTAAAACTACACCTCCAAGAAAAAGATAAAAATTTTTAACTCTGATTATATGAGTACACTATTAATTCACTTACTTTTCTCAGCTGCGGTACTAGCTCAACAAGATACCATGTCATGATCCATTCACTTGTTTTAGCCGACTTCACCTAAGGAACTCAAACAGCTTTGTAGATGTATCTAACTAAGCATGCCGTGTCCCTTTTTCCCTTCATATCCTCTGCTTCCCACTTCCCCATTCTGCCTTCATCCCCCATCCTACCTCTGCCACCCTCAAGGTCACTTTCTATGCACCTTTCCAGCCAGTGGCCCCCACTCTAAATCACTTCTAAATCAAGTGGAAAATACAAGATAATATCTTTACCGAATTCATTAGAGAGCAGAGAAAACCTCAACATCAAACCATAAACAGGTTGGTTGGGTTTACAAATTGTCACCTTCTCGGGGCATTTCAGGTAATTCCCTGAAAACATTCTATAAAGAAAAGGAGATCCAGGACTCCATTTTTATAACTTATTTTCGAACAAGCCCTTTGTAATAGTCCATGGCCTACAACTGCCACTCCAGACCTATGAATAAGGACTAACATAGAGCTATGCTGAATCAAAGCAAAACCTCTTTTATGGTACTTTTGGCATCTTCTTGACCTTGTGCTGCACACAGCCAGCCTCCTTCCTTCAAATTAGCTGGGGTGTGAGCATGAGGCCTAGCAGTGCAGATACAGAAGCCTACACCCTGAGTTGCTCCTTTAGCCAGCCTATCCAGCAGGATATCTATTCAAAAGTCTGCCTCTCTAATCCCTCTCAGATCACTGCCAAGTACTCTGGCTTTGACTAGTTGTCGTATACACAGCATCTTCATTTCTAAAACTTTTTTAAAAATATTAAGTTATATGATATAGAATTAAACTGAGATTAACCTACCCAGGTGGCTTGGTGGAATTAGCTCTATTACTTAATAGTCACATATGTTTTTGACTGATCTTATATTATCTAGTTTATACACTGCTTTAGATGAGCGAGGTGGCTCAAGGACTTTTAAAGTGTTCCTTATAAAATACAATCAGGATTCTGGAAAAGAGCTATGCATGCTACATTCATACTTAAAATGTCCCAGGGAAAAAGCAATAAGCAGTTTAATGCGTACATTCAGCTTAAAGCAACTCTGAAAATTTCAAGATTTTATAACTATTACTTGCCCCTAGTTAGAAAGATTAATTTTTGATGATTCCTATTAGAAGCTAGAATAAGAAATTTTTTTAAAATGGAGGCCTCATCTATTTTAAGGATATAGTTTCTTGTCTCATGCCAAAAATCCATGTCTGGTACATGGCAAAGCCTTTATATAATAAAAAAATTGTTCCTTTCTGGGCACCACTGGTATCTCTCGGCAGCCCCTCCTGAGCAGTAAGCACCTAAAGATCACCTATTCCTCTGAAGAACTGGCTCCTAAACTCTAAATCACTTCACTGAAACTCATTCTCCACATGACAGTCAGAACCACCTTTCTGAAATGCAATTTGGTCTTGTCAGTTCCTGTTTAATTCCTTCAGTGACTATCTCTTGTCCTAATCTACCCTGTTCACCTAAATTTTTAGCACCTTCTGGTGTTTCTCACACATAATAACGTTGAATGGATGCAGGGATGGGAAGATGGATGGAAGAATGGATGGAAGGACAGGAGGATGGATGGAAGGATGGATGGACAGGAGGATGGATGGACAAGAGGATGGACAGAAAGGTGAAACAGATGTGCAACTAGCAGACCTCTAGCTTCACACAGGATTTGGCTACACCAGTTGTGGAGCCTCTCCTAACCCCTCACTAAAAGAAGTGTAAAGAAAGAAAAAGATGTAAACTCACAACACCATAAACTAATATTTAAAAGCAATATAATTGTGTTCAGAAAAACATACCCAAGCTTTCTTCCTAGCAGAATTAGACTTCATCTCTTAAAGGGTCCACTTGAGACAAGCAAACACATACTTACCAAATGAAAGTCACTGAACAGGGTATTCAACTCAAGTTCTGTGGAAAGAATTGCAGGGAAGAGGAGGAATAAATTATTGAAGATAAGAGCAAGGGATCCTTGGGTTGCTCAGTGGTTTGGCACCTGCCTTTGGCCCAGGGAGTGATCCTGGAGTCCCCGGATTGAGTCCCACATCAGGCTCCCAGCATGGAGCCTGCTTCTCTCCCTCTGCCTGTGTCTCTGCCTCTCTTTCTGATATACATAAATAAAATCTTTTTTAAAAAAATAAAGATAAGAGCAGATTTTAGTTAACCTAAAGCCCACAGACTAACTGAACTGTATATTAATAAATATAAGAGTTGGTTCTCAAGAAGACTGCTAAAATAATAATAACTTGATGGTACTGATCATGAAATTGGAAACAAACTAAATGTCCATCAACATCAGCATAAACAAATAAACCATGTTCTCTGCATACAGTTGAATACTAACTATGTAGCGATAAACCTGAAAAGGCTATAGCTGCATGCAGCAACACACTTAAATCTCAAAAATACAATTTTAGGCCAAGGACTCCAGACCAAAAAAAAAGTATATTATAAGCTTCCATATACAAAACCCTCAAAAACAGGCAAATAATCCGTGGTTGATAATCAGAACACTGGTTACATACATTTGGAGAGAATGGTTAACTTTCATTAAGATCTGTGTGTATCTCTATGGGGGGTTCTTGAGATGCTGGTAATATTCTATGTCTTGATCTAGGTGCTTCCATGGGTGTGTTCAATTTGCTTTAATTCATCAAGTGATACACTTTGATGTATGTACTTCTCAATGTGTATACTTCAATTAAAATTTTTAATGTAATCAGTAACATAAAACCCCTTAAGGACAGCATAGACTTAATGAAGAGAAAAATGTTAAAATATTAGTAATGTAAATAGCTTACATACTTACTATACTCACAGCATTATGCTAAGCACCTTCTAATTTATTTATCACACCGGAGACCTATAAGATACCCACTTATTGGGCCAATTCAACAAGTGAGGAAATGATGCTTGGAATAGATAAGTAACTGCTGGAAGTCCTATAGCTCAAAGCCCATGTCCTCAAACACTGTTTTACTCAGCTTCAGAATAATCCAATTCCCAAACACAAATAAATTCATAGTTACCACATGCTGTGAAAATTGTTCTATATAATGGTTTTCAAACTTTTGGATTTCACAAACCATGAAAGCTAAAGGAAAAGTTGGAGAAACCAACATGGAGTTACCAGCTTTTTGTTTTTCCTAGGAGAAACATTCTTTTTTATTACCACTATTGCAAGCATTTATCAAGAGAATAAAAATTCTGGCATTGATAATATAATATTGTATTCAATTACACTGCAATTAAAAAAAACTTTTTTAAGAAGAGAACATAAGAAATACGTAATCTTTGGATTAAGGACTATCCTTTAAATGAAATCAAGCTAGGTTTTTAAATTCATTACATTTTCCTTATTTTTCTCATGCCAAGGACTTACGAGAATTTCTCTATGGATCAGCATTTGGAATATACTATTGCTTATTGGGGTTGGGAATAGGGGGATATCCCGACACATTTTATGATAACCTAATATCCTAATCTGAGAAAGGTAAAATAGACCAATACAACAAATGAATGCAGGCACAAAAGTTCTAAATGAACAATTAAGCAGATAGAATCCAGACCTATGTTAAAATAATAATAAACATTTATTATTTCAGGAATTTCAGGTTTATTTCAAGAATGTAAGATAGTTTCATCCCAGAAATTCAATCAATATAATTAGCCAATAATATGTTTGCATCAGCCAACCATTGCTACAATAATGCTGAATAATGGACCATTACAAAGTGTCAGCAGCACGCAGTAATAAGCTTTGTTCAGGTGTCAGTGGGATGTCTCGAGGTTGGCTGACTAGGCTAGCCTCAGCTAGAGGAGCTCTGCTCCTGTATCTCTTATCCTCTTTGGACCGGCAGACTAGCAAAGGCATATTCTTCTTAATAAAATCATTTCGATAATTACAAAATATACGTTTTAAGGAAAAAGTCCATCTCTTTTAGCAAACTAACTTAAGAAAGATATTTTTTTCCATTATGATAAAGCCTACCTTGATTTTAGTCATTATCACTCTCAATTCTAAGATACTAGACATTACACTTTCATTAAAGTCAAAATCCAAAAAAAATACAAGTTATCCCTTACTCAACACTGAAAATACTGGCCAACTCAATAAATAAAAGAAAAAGAGATACAAATATATCTCTGGGTTAGATGTGTTCCACTATTTAGAAGTTTTCATATTTTTAGAAAAGTTAATTTACTACCTATCATGTAATAACAGAAGCAGATGCCGACGTCTATAATCAACAATATTTCTATATTAAAATGTGTGAATATTAACACAAGATGTAAACATAGAGACTACAAGCTGCCTCACATCCCTGCCAGTCAGATTTTAGTTCCAAACTTACAAACTTGCCATTTTTAAAGTAAATTGCAGATAAGGGATTATGAACTATTATTAAAGAAGAAATCAAATTTTGATTACCAGCAGATTGCCTGCCTACAAAATCCCAGAGGATTAACTAGAAAACTATAATAGGAACTTATAAAGGTGATCACTTATTAAAGGCATAAAGTGCTTTTGTGTATGCCAACAAAACTCAGAAAACATAAGGCAAAAGATAGTTTTTGTAATAGAAACAAGACCTTACACAGCAATGAGCTCAACAAAAGAGTAGTTATTTTTTTGAAGCGGACTTTAAGACTTTACCAAGGAACATTAAATAAATTTAAAATAATTGTAAGCAAATCCAATTTAATTTGATGGGAAGATATTATGTGGTGGAGTCGTCAACTCTTTCAGATTAAAATCATTAAAATGTGTATGTTTAATGATATTCTCAATTTCCTATTAAGGATTTTTTTGGAATTTCATAAAAGTAATAACAATTTCATCTGGAAAATAAACGAGAATAAATAACTAGATTTTAAAAAGAATGGAATAATGGAAGGACTTCCATCAACATATAATATTAGTGCACTAGAATATTTACTACAAAACTATAATAATAAGAACAATAGTAATAACGTAGAAATAAAATGATAGAAATATATATTTCCCCTGTAGCTTGTGATAAAGTCACTTTCGGAATGCTCAAAAATCCACTACAAATGTAATGGGTGAACTTGATAATAGCTTTAATTTTGTGACTTTTGGGGATCCCTGGGTGGCTCAGAGGTTTGGTGCCTGCCTTTGGCCCAGGGCGCGATCCTGGAGTCCCAGGATCGAGTCCCATGTCGGGCTCCCGGCATGGAGCCTGCTTCTCCCTCTGCCTGTGTCTCTGCCTTTCTCTCTCTCTCTCTCTCTGTCTAAGTAAATAAATAAATCTTAAAAAAACAAAAAAAAATTTTGTGACTTTTTCCAAGAATATTTCAGTTCGTAGATCTAAGCTACTACAGGTTGTTAGACCTTTCAACTTATAATTTTTATCTTCCTTTAGCATACCTCAAACACCCTCACCACCAAATTTCCTTTTAATTTTTCTCCTGAGAAATTTTCAATTTAATGATATTTTCAGAAAGTATTGGAACCAATGTCTTGATAACAAAATGGTAACCTTGTGTCATGTTTTGCACTTTTATTCTAGACTTGTCTATCTAAAATGTTGCTGACAATAATAGAGAATGCAGAAAAGAAAATATCTCCTTATACAAGATTTTTTGTGTGCGAAACATTCCCTTCAAGAGTAAAAATTAAGATATTATGAATATCTATTCCAGATTTTGGAAAAATCAATTGGACCTAAGATCATGACCACTTGCCTGCCCTGCGGCCTTGGTCACTGCTACATTTGTCAATGGTTAAACCTCAGTTATAAGTAAGGTTTGTTATCTATTCTCAGTCTACCTTTTAAGGATTTCTCTCTTGATATAAAGTCACAATTAGCTGCTAGAGGAACCTTGCCATTTTGTGTCACAGATTGACAAAGCTCCATTTCCATCTTTGTCCAAATAGTTGAAAAGTTAGAGAAACCCCATAATGGGGTGGGGCATTAGCAAAGTTTTTAAGTATTTCACATCTCCTTTGAGATCCCAAGTTCTACACTCAACTTTTTGCGGCAGGCAAAGTAACAAACTGCTGCAGGTGGCTCTGTCAGGAAATAGCCACTCCTAGACCCCTAGGCGCAGTCCACTCACCAAAATAACTGGAGATGGTCCTGCATTTCCCGCAACTTTAAAAACAATACATACACGATTCTCCATCTATGCTACAAAACATTATTTGTATAATGAAAACAAGTGACATCATGCAAAAGGAATAAAATGTGTGAAGCAAGATGGTTTTCTTTTAAGTAGAGTTTGTTTGTGTTGGAATTGGAATTCAACATATCCCGATAATGCTGGGTAATGGACTGAGTAATGAAAGAAACTGAATAAAGATAAATTCTGGCAAGCAGAATAGAAACTGAACTAGTGTAGGATGAGGAAGATGTGTTTTATGAACGGTAATGTGGGTAAAATAGATGGCTGGGTTTGAGTCAGTGGTCACCTCAGCATGAGTCAACTGCAACACGACCTCATAAGGTGGCAGACACATGGTCTGACCCCAGTAAGGAAATGGTTTGGAGCCCTGGATCACCCACATTATAAGGAATAAAGACCAATTCAAATGACTGCAGAAGAAATTAAACAGGATGGAAACCTGACCTCAAACTATATCATCTGAGAAAAATCAAGCAAACAAGTGATCTAGTAGAGAAGTCCAAATGGGAATGTGAACATTGCCCTCTGATACATAGCCGGCTCTGTTCTGCGTGCTGCAGAGACTGACAGGGAGACTGATGGGTGACTTGGTATAAGGAAGTACTTCATAATTTTCAAAATAGCCCAATGATGGAAATGTTGTTGCCTTAGGAGTTTCAATATCACTAGAGAAGCACAAACATAGCCAGGGAAAAATACCTCTTGACAAGGCTTTTGCAGAAATCAATGGGGAGTTTGGACTAAATGACCTTTAAGGTCTCTCCCAACCCAGATTCGTGATTCCTGTACTCTAAAACAAGTAGTTAAATGCAGCAGAGGGATGGATGCTCAGTGTCTCGGAGGGTTAAGCATCCAACTCTTGTTCTCAGCTCAGGTCTTGATCTCAGGGTCTTGAGTTCAAGCCCCATGTTGGGCTCCACACTGGGCATGGAGCCTACTTTAAAAAAAAAAAAAAGCAGCAGAACACAAGGGATGTCTGATATCTTAACTCCATTAAGTCACCCTGATTAATGGAAATTCTCCATTACTCATGGCATAACATGGCATAGACAGAAAGCAAGCCAGCAGTGAAGACAGACAGTGTTCAAATATTGGCTCTACTACTTGCTGCCTGAGTAGACATGGATTAATTCTCTGGGAGCCTCAGTTTCCTATAAAATGGGGATAAAATCGCGTACATTGTAGGTAGTGTACACAAGGGGTTTAGCGCCAGAGATTCTCAATCCACAGCAGATATTGTCAGTATTACCATGGAGATCCTGAAAACAATACTCCAGTTACAATGACACAATACTGATTTAGCACAGCCTGATAAACTTTACTGCCTTAAATAAAACCACTGACCAAATTAAATAAATGGTGAAAAAGAATTAAAATAATAACCTCATCTTTAAGGAATTATACCCAACTTCTTTCTTTACAAGTGTGAAGATCCTTCTAACTTTTGCATCTTTCAAAATTGCTTAAACACCTGTTTGTTTAAATCCTACAGAGGAGAGTGTAAACTGATATCCTCTGGCTGGAAACAAACACAGCTTGACCAGTGATGTGCACAACCACAAGGGATGGGTGGGCTGAGAAATGACAAAATGGTCTCAGAGAGCAGCTTCTTTTTCCATTCATTTCAGTTCCAACTAAGGGGAGGCCTGATTTCTCAGCAGGAGGCCCATTGTTTTACTTTCTGTAAGTACTTTTTTTTTTTATCATGAAGTTCCTGGTGAAGAAATGTTTAAGAAAATCAAAATGTTCTCCCAATAGTTTAATTTTGCTTTTATTTCCCTTGTCAAAGGAGACATATCTAGAATTACCATCTGACCTACTACTAAGTCCCCTCCTGGGTATTTACCCAAACACGAATCCTTAAAAGATATACATACTTGTATATTTATTGTGGCATTATCCACAATAACCAAGGTATGGAAGCAACCCAAGTGTCCATCAATAGATGAAAGGATAAAGAAGTGGTATATATGTGATGGAATACTACTCAGCCATAAAAAAGAATGAAATCTTGCCATTTGTAACAACATGGATGGAGCTAGAGAGTGTAATAATACTAAGTGAAATAAGTCATAGACAGACAAATGCCATATTTCATCGATATGCGGAATTTAAGAAAGAAAACAAAGAAAAAAAGAGACAAAAAGATAGACTTTTAAATACAGAGAAGGGGATGGAGAAAGTGGGTGAAATACGTGAAGGGGATTAAGAGTACACTTACCATGATGAGCCTTACTGCATAGAATTGAATCTTCATTTTGTACACCTGAAACTAATACAACACTATGTTAATTATACTTGAATAAAACAATTTTTAACAAAAAATAAAAATTTTTTTCAATTAAAATTCTAAGGGTTGCTATTTTCCTTTCAGTGAGATAAGAAAAAGAGAAGGTATAAGCATAATTTTTATTATTTGTGTTTACCACGTTCTGGTTGAAAAAACCCGTCTATGTAATATTGTCTGTAAATACAGAGATTTCCTAAAAATTTTCCAAGAACTGTTCTCTAGGTTCAACTGCAAGTATACAGAGCTACGTGGCATAATGGGAGGACCTATGGGCTCTACCTTCAAGAGACCTAGGTCCCGGCTGATCTTGATCTGGGAGTCATCCTTCTCAAACATAAATAAATCACGTCACTCTTCTATTCAAAACCCTCCTAAGCCTAAAGCCCAGAATTGTTACCAGGCGACTCTTCCCTTGCTACTATCGGATCACATTCCCTGCCATTCTTCCCTCCCTCTATCCATTTCAACCACATTGACTTTTGAGTGTGGGTCCACCCCAGGGCCTTTGCACTTGCTTCTCTCTGCCTGGAATGCTCCTTCCCCAGATATCCACACGGTTCACTCCCTCACCTCATTCAGGACTCTGCTTGAATGTCATCTCCACTGAACATTCTGTCCAAAAGAACACTCTCACTGAGGGGGGCACTTGGCGGGATGAGCACTGGGTGTTATCCTAAATGCTGGCAAATTGAACTCCAATTAAAATTTTTTTTATTTTTTTTATTTTATTATTATGTTTTTTTTATTTATGATAGTCATACAGAGAGAGAGAGAGAGGCAGAGACACAGGCAGAGGGAGAAGCAGGCTCCATGCACCGGGAGCCCGACGTGGGATTCGATCCCAGGTCTCCAGGATCGCGCCCTGGGCCAAAGGCAGGCGCCAAACCGCTGCGCCACCCAGGAATCCCCCAAAATTTTTTTTTTTAAAAGGAGTGCATTTGCCAAGATGAGCAACAGGTGTTATACGGAAGTGTTGAATCACAAAATTGTACAACTGAAAGTCATATTACACTGTATGTTAGCTAATATGAATTTAAATTGAAGTTTAAAAATAAAGAGTAACAAATAAATGAAAGCCAAAAAAAAAAGAGACTACTCTCCTTCATTACCCTTTATCCCTTACCTTGCTTAATGATATTTTCTGAATGTTTACCATTATCCACTATATATTTATTTGTGTGGTTTTTACTGAATGTTCCCTTCCCATTAGAGCATACATCCGTGAAAGCAGTGACCACATCAGTTTTGCTCACTGCTGTAACTCCAACAAGTAGAACGGCACCAGGCATACAACGGACACACAATAAATATTCATTGAGTGAATAAATTAAAGAATGACCTCATACAAGACACGTAATCCCACTTGTGTTCCAATTTGTACATTTTTTAGAAAATCTTTAACTTCTCCTCATGCTCTCACATTCTATGATTTTTCAGTTTCCTAAGCCGGTGTTCGCAATCATTATATTAGGAAAAGGAAAGAAAAAGTTCCTATTGTTAACTGGGTGGCTTATAAACAGAAATTTACTTCGCACAGTTCTAGAAGCTGGGAAGTCCAAGATCAAGGCACCAGCAGATTCTGTGTCCAGTGATGTCCTCTTCTCAGCTCATAGATGACATATTTTTGCTGTAACCTCACATGGCAGAGAGGGTGAGGAAGCTCTCTAGGGCCTCTCTTATAAGGTCATTCATCCCATTCATGAGGGCTCTAGAAAGGGGGAAGGATTTCAACATATGAATTTTCAGGGGACCCAGACATTCAGTCTCTACAAAGTAGGGCAAGAGGCAGCTCATTCCTTTCATGTCGCAAAGAGAATTCAGGACTTATTAAATGTGATAACATATACCCTTGTATCTGCAGCCAGCCAGCCCAAAAGAGGGCTCTCAAAGTGTTGGACCAATCAGATTGTCCTCAGCTTGCGAAACCTGCTTTACACTGGGTCACTCTTTCATCATTTGTCCTCGATTACAACATACCCTATTTCCCTAATATGTTGAATAACTTTACACATTTCCCTTCTACAAATGCTTAGAGGTACACCCACCCCTATCTCAGAGATGACAAGCCAAGGGTCAGCTAGAATCAAAACATTTGACCAAGAATATTTTCTCCCATGCACAAAACCACAGTTCTAGGACCCAGAACACAGTAGCACACAAAATATTTATTGTGCAGTGGTGGGGCCAGGGTTGAAAGCCGTGTGATATTCTGGGTTCAAAGGCAGTTCTTTTCTCCCTCTGCCCTGTGGCCTCTCAGTACGCACTGGGTCAGGAAGGTCAGAGGCAATTGGAGTGAAGCAGGGTAGACTCAGGCTTCTGATGGCTCCTTCATCGATTGCCTCTTATGGTTCATTTGGAGCCAGAAAAGGTTTCTCTTCTTGGACTCATGAAACGATAGAGCACAGTTAAAAAAACAAACAAGAAAATAACATACCAGGATGAGCGCTTAGGAATTCTAGGTTCAAGTCCTGCCTCTGACTCAGGACAGACCACTTGGGTTCCCGGAAGGTCAGTTTTCTTATCTGCAGAATGGTGTGCTCCGTCTCCTACTCAGAGGGTTCCTGAGAGCCGGGGTGGGGGGAACGTACTGCCTGGCACTTAGTAGGCCTGCAGTTTGGGGTATTCACGATTGAATGCCAAAGAAGTAGCCTGATCTCTGCAGATCTCTGTGGATCTCTGTGGATCCACCTGCTGTGCCAGCGTGCTCACTCGGGAGGCCAGTTGCCGCTAGAGGACACTGAGCTAGCAGGAAACTGAAGCCAGAAGGAGCCAGAAGGAAACCCAGGAGCCTGCTTGAGCTGATGGCCTCTCCCTACTGGCTGAGCTGTTGAACTGCATGTGCGATTGAGCATCTCCGTTCAGGCGGGAGAGCCTTCCAGGGAACAGTGCTCTGAGGACCACGAAGCAGACCCAGGCTGCAAGGAAAGAATTCTCTTTGAGTGCTGTGATTAGATGGCAGCATCAGTAATCACAAGGGCATCTGCACATCTCGCACCGGCCACGGAGAGACAACCATCTCCCCCTGAAGTTTCTAACAACACTGGGTTCTAGGCTTGAATCACAATGATCAGAGATCTCTCTCAGTGTTCTTACTAATCCACTCAGATGGACACTTCTGGCAACCTCATTGCATAAGTTTAGCAGGAAAATAAAAGTAAGTTTTATTCCCCAGGCTCATGTAAAAGATATTTTTTTTTATTTATTTTTTATTTATCTATTGGAGCAGGGAGGGCCAGAGGGAGAGAGAGAGAGAGAGTCTCAAGCAGACTCTGAGCCCCCGAGAGCATGACCTGAGCCAAAACCAATAGTCAGACACTCAACCGACTGCGCCATCCAGGCACCCCAAAGATATTTATGTGCATATGTCATATGCAGGCTCGTCCTCTGTTCCCTTCCTGACCCTTGTCTAAAGGAAGGTGAACTCTCTTAGAGACATCCGGACAGGCATTACCAGGAAAGGAAGCCAGAAATGAGAACTTGAGGTCATCCCCTGTGTATGTCCTTAACATAAGACAGAAGTATTTGCTCTCCCTCCATCCTGAATACTATTTCTAGAATTTTCTGTTTTAGGTTGCAAAATCTTCAACAGCAAAGATAGAATTCTATGATCTAATGTTTAATTCAATAAAGCTCTCATTTCCAAAGGTTGGTCTCAATTGGCATTAGCATGACCACGTTACTTATGACACAAACAGGCATTTTTGAGAGTGAGATGGGGTGTTAATAATTATGATAGACAACAGACATAAACTGATGAGTCTGTGGTCACTTTGTGCTTAATTGTGCTTAGAACCCATCCCACTAAAACATTTACTATCTTAACATTTTTACCCCAAAAACACCTTGCCTTAGAAAATTTCTTCACTTAAAAATGTGGGCTTTTTCTTTCTTTCTTTCTTTCTTTCTTTCTTTCTTTCTTTCTTTTTTTTTTTGTGGGCTTTTTCTATAAAAACAGGACTGGCTTCATTCCCAGGACAAGTTGGTATCTGCCTCCCTCCCTCGTCTATTAGCTGTAGAGCCTCTCTGGTGACTACATTCTTCTAGACTTCCTCCTTTGACCTCCCAGGCAGGAGCTACACAACTACATTTGTCTTTTCACTGTGACTGCTTTAAAATGCCTCTATGTAACTGTCATTTCAAAAATTAATTAATTAATTAATTAATTAATTAAAAGTTTCCTATTCTAAACAACACCTGCAATCCATTTTTTGCAAGAATGAAAATGACCTATCAAATATTCAGTTACTGGCCCCTAAAAAGTAAAATTTTGCTTCTTTAATATGAATCCAGAAATAGGGACAGAGATAGAATGTTGAATCAGCAGATCTGGTTGCTACGGACAAGAAGCAGATGCCCCGGGGTTGTTGATGTAGGTCAAGTGACAAGAGTGCCCACCTCCACTTGGCTAGTTTCCTACAAACCATATAGTGGGTGTATTTGCTGGAAAGTCCCACTGAAAAGAAGGGAGCATTATGAACGTGCTTGAATGTTACACATTAAAATTCACACTAAACGAGGAAGTAGAAAGGAAGTAATGGACAAAGAGAAGACCAATGACAAGGGCCATAATTTATTGTTCTCTCTGCCTCCTGGACACACAATTTTTAAAAATAAGAATATCTGTTATTTAAAAAATCCTCTTGATTCTTCAAACCCCTCCCCGATTACTTCCAGGTGGGAGGTAATCTAGATGTGTAACAGCAAAGTAGAAAATAAAAATAAAACGTTTCTGTATTGAAAAAAAAAATAAAGCGCTTTAAAGTTTCCTGGGCTAGGTCTTCTCTTTTTTGAGCAAAAAGCATTTCTACTTTTGTTCTCACTTGCCCATTTGTTCAAAATAGAAGGTTCTAACACAACAGCAACTTAAAAAAAAAAAATTTCCTCCGGGGTCACTAGCTCAGAGACAAAAAGAGCTTCAATTAGGTGGTAGCTGTGTTACGAGCAGCTTACATCCAGCATTCCAGGAGGAGTCCGGCAGTCTGCAAGGCATTTTTAAAAACAGCTCTAGATTTCCCTTAGCAGCCCACCCCAATCAGCCACAAATATATTTATTACATGATTTCACCAGTTATTCTAATAACAGCCTCTACATACCATTCTTTAAAAAAAAAAAAATGCCTAACAATCAGGTTGGTCGAAACATCACTCTGACTTACACACACACTTGGTCCCTTTCTTTCCCTTTTCTACGGCCTGCCCTGAAGCACAAAATGTTCAGTGAACAGGACCCGTCATTATTTCTCTAGGGACCCTGAACACTGGACTTCTGTTTATAAGTTCAGTTCCCAAATACTTCCCCAGAACACTCAACCCACAGTTAAACCCTATTAGTTAATTTGGTCTCCATGAATACACCATACACGGGTTCCCTTATTTTCTGGTAAAAACAAAGTTAAACAAAAAATAAAAGATTTGCAAATGTTTTTCTCATAAATAAAAAGGTGTTACCCCAAAGAGCCTCTTGTTTAGAGGCACAGAGGTGGTCAAAAATTTTTTAAAAATGAAACTTTCTGAGCACTAAAATACAATTTGCACCCAAGTAAGGAGGAAGGTTTGATGCCAGTGCACATAGGCATTATAATTATAAATTAGCTGATATCTCCTGGGTCCTGCTGGGCACAAAGAACATTTGGCCACGTTTGTGTCAATTTACCTGAAGTCATTACTCAGGAAACAGGCTTATGTTCCTCACTTAGCATGTTCTTTTTAAAGCACTGGGAGTGGTTCACTAAAAGAGCCTTTTGTGAAGCAATGAAACTCTTGCTAGGAGTGTGAATTTTACCCCACTAATTGCGAAATTCCTCTTTTTTAATGTATAGGATTTCCTCAAAGGGAAATACCCTCATTCAGTGATTTGATACCAAGGACATACCATGTTAAATTTTCCGTAAAATCTAATAAATTGAGGAGGGAAGTAAAATCCACAACTGAGTCTTTCCCTCCTTATGAGGTGAGAGGAAAATTGCTCCCTGTCTTGTAGTGTGTTAACCCTTGATTCACCAATGTCATCTCACCTTGCAGACTCCTGTCCCAGGGAAGGGCTGAAAGCATAACCAGGTTCCCTTTATACTATAAAATAAACTGCAGTACTTAAAATGAACTCTTTTTCGCTTTTAAATCATGTTTATCATGCTGAAAAAACAAACCTGAAATTGTACAAAATGTCTTAGCGTCCAGTTTAAGCCCTCGTATGGAAATGTCCATGTGACTGGGTTGTTTCCTTACCTGTAGATCACCTGAGTGTTGCCCACTCTAACTGGAGTACCTGAGCATGTTGGGGGGACAAAGAGGGTATGAAGGTAATTCTGATCTAGGACTGATGGAATAACCCCAATGACTAAGGCACTCAGCCCCTATTCAACGTCCCTTTAATGACAATTCCACTTGATTGCATTTTTCTGTTTATCACGTTTTCTGTTTATTTTATTCTCCATCGTGTATGCAACTGTTAATGGCCCTAATGGTGTCTCTGGCTGTCAAGAGATAGTAAGTGTAACTGGCCATCACTTAACAGTCATGCCTATCTGCTAAGGGACAGCATTTGTAAATACGGGTCCTAATATAAATGGTATTTTATGACCGCTATGCCTCAAAAGTGGGTTCTTCCTCCCCATCACCCCAAAAAATTAAGACTTCCTGGAAAAAAATCTTTCTCCCTGTATCCAATACTGCACACACCCCTCCTCTGAAAAGGAAAACAACTCAAATAGGACAACTTCCCAAACTTGTTGATGAAGCTCTGGTTTTGCTTAAGAAAAGAGAAATACATGAACATTTCTGATTGTCTCCAGCATAGAATTTCCTTTTAAGCCCCAAGACAATATATGTGTTGGCTTACATGTCATGGGCTTTCCCAAGGGAGAACATATCCCAATTCTGATGAAAATATTAGCTTTCCCTTATAAGAACTGGGAGAGCCAAAAAACAATCTCTTTGTCTGGAGCCAGTGCCCTTCACCCAAGCATATTATTATTGTAGTAATCTATTTCATTAAAAAAAAAAAAACAACAACAACATTTGATCAAAATTAAGTTAGGGTGTCTCATCGTCTGGAGCCTCTACTGCTTGGTTTCATTCTTCACAAGTCCATATTTGACCCAAAGTTCTAGGAGATTAAGATACCTGAATGAAAACACATCCTTGATGATTTTGCAAGCTTTCCAGCTATGTAGACCCAGAAACTAATCTCATAGAGTTAAAAGGATTTTTTTAAAGATTTTATTATTTATTCATGAGAGAGAGAGAGAGAGAGAGAGAGAGAGAAAGAGAGGCAGAGACACAGGCAGAGGGAGAAACAGGCCCCATGCAGGGAACCCGACGTGGGACTTGATCCTGGGTCTCCAGGAT
This sequence comes from Nyctereutes procyonoides, assembly GCF_905146905.1. NCBI lineage: Eukaryota > Metazoa > Chordata > Mammalia > Carnivora > Canidae > Nyctereutes > Nyctereutes procyonoides. Next base: position 24,351,040 of record NW_026575036.1, on the reverse strand, counting down.
CAGGCCCTGGGCCGAAGGCAGCACTAAACCGCTGAGCCATCTGGGCTGCCCAAGTTAAAAGGATTCTTAAAGTCTATCTAGTCTTATGGAGAAACTGAGGCTAAGAGAGGTCAACATCTTGCCAAAGGGTTCAACTAAGCAGTACCAAGAACCAGTCTCTCCTGTCTCCTCATCCAGGACTCTTCCCATTGCACAGTATCACCATAATTTAGGTCAGCATTCAATTTACGAACCACGGCAATGTGCACCAACTCTTTATTTTCACAAGTATCCTAACTTATATAAAACATATTTAATAACTAACTAGCACTTAGGGAACTATCATCTTACAAAAAAATTAGTATTTGGTAAATCAAACCACCTAGTTTTCTGATATATTATATCCCTTCAATCAAAGCTCTAAATCTAGAAGAAATTCAAGCACAAAGCCGGAAAAATAAATTAGCAGGGTGGGCCCCACTAAATATGGCAGGCCTCAAGGCAACTGTTCCAAGGGGTGGGTGAGAGAACAGCCAATCAAGAGCACCCATTGAGGGGCAAAGAAGCAGTGCAAGAATGGGGCAGAGGTGGATATTCAGAGCCAGAGACCCACCCCTGTGCTCAGGTTAACTGCCCAGCCTGCACAAGGCTAACAACCCTCAAAATAGCTCAGCCAACAGCTAGCAACAAACACAATAATGCCCAAGAACATTTTTGTTTTGACAGTCTTCAAATTACTAGAAATTTCTTAACAATGTACCCCTCCAGCCCCTACCTTCAGGCATTATATAATTCACACTTACATAACCACCCTGTGACATTTCAATAGCCCTTTTATATTTCACCAAAACCTATTTTTCCCATTTTTCAAGGCGGATTATGAAAGCATCTTAAGGCACATGACTCAAACACTGAAAGTCATGTTATAGCTGAAGATACTGCAGAAGCCAACTCCCACCACCTTTTGTACCCAGGGACACACACACACGCATACATCATTCCCTAAAATATAGGGAACTTTATACACAACTGGAAAAAAAAAAACCTAGAAAAAAAAAGGGAAAGGTCGTTTGTGTCCATCCAATATAGAATCTCCCAGGTAGATCAGACTCTGAATCCATCACCAGGGTTTACAGAATATCAGATGAGGCCAAAGTATCACTGTGGTATCTATAGTCCTTAGAGCGCTTGAGTTCTCTTTTTAAAAACAGACCCTACTGAGCATTAAACCCAAATACCACACTGGTTCCTTTAGAGAGACAGAAAAAAAAGAGCCAATTACTAGATGTTCAAGGGAGTCCCTCAATTATCCTGGAAAACAGAGCCCTAGACCAAACCACAGGGTTTATATTACCTGCTTCTCCGAAACCCTGGACGTTAATGCCCCTACTGTGGGTTCTTCACTCCCTCTGCTTTTCCCATGGCAAAACTTACCAACTGTGTTTTAATTACCTTTATCTGAAATTCCCATTAGACCATAAGCCCCATGAGGGCAGGGCACCCTGCCCAATGTTGTCTCATTCACCATTGTATCTCTAGAACTATCACTCATTCATATACAGTTCAACAAGTGTATGAATTTGTTCAACAAATACTTGAAGACCTACTATGTACCAGGCTCTCTCTGTTCTGAGTGTTAGAGGTACAATATGAAAACAACAACAACAACAAAAAATCAAGTTTCCAGATCTCATGGATAATACTGTGGCGAGGTGTGTGGGAGGTCATTCAGTTGCCTACCTCAGATTCCCTTCATCCAGTCAGCACATCCTCTCCCTGTTTCTGTGTATTGGCTCCCAGCTCCCAATGGCTCCCATTCCCAAGAGAGCTGTCCTCAGCTGAGGGGTGCTGCCTCAGCCAGGAAGTCACAGTGCCCTCTCCCTAAGTCCACAACCAATGACTAATTTACAGGGCACAAAAGGCCAGCCCCTTGTCTCCAGGTACCATCCAGGCACCACAAATTCTTTCCCAAGACTAGACTATGCCTGACACCATCCCCTCGCCTGACTGCTTTCCCTTATGCTCTCCAGCTTCCCTCCCTCCCTCGAAGGTTTTTCCTGCACAGCATTCATTCAGTTTGCATTTGAATCCTACCCTCAATCTCTGCTTCTAGGAAACCCAACCTAATGCAAGATGGGAAGACAGTAATCAGCAAGTAAATATGCAAGCGTACACCATGTCCGATGGTGATCACTTATTTGGAGACTCACACAGCAAGGGAAAGACAGAGGGGTAAACTGGGAGAGAGGAATCCCATTTCAGCTAAAACAGTTAGTGAAAGTCCAGTAAGATGACATTGGCAGAGACCTAGAGGAACTGAAGACGTGAGAAGTGTGAAAGCCTGGGCATGAACATTCCAGGCAGGGAGAAGCATGCTTGCTTCTCACAGCCAAAGAGCTAGAAGGAGGCTGGAATAAAGCAGGGGGAAGACTGGGGGAAGGAGGAGTGTGGCCATAACCAGATGAGGGGACACTAGCATCCTTAAAGAGGACTATCACAGGTTCTCATTGCGAAGTCATGGAAGTACCAGAACATTGAAATAGGAGCAGGACCTGAATATGAACAAAGTCACCTCGTGAGACTGAGTCTCCTGTCAAAATGGTATGGATGAGAAAATGTATGGATGAGCGTTAGTGTGGCATGATGGAAATGAAGGTGACAGATACCTTAGTAAAAATGAGCAAATAAAGAAGAGTTGGGTTCTCGATTCCATATTTTTCCATGAGGGTTTTTTTTTCCCCCTCTTCTTTTATGCTTACCCTCTTTCCACCTACATTCTGTTCATCCTAATCTGGAATGTGACTTCCTCTGATCAATTCTGAATTATTATACTACTATTATTTCACTACTTCAGTGATAGTAATGTAAAATACGTCACAGCCATATTTATGGGAAGGAACTGAATCGTAATTTTTTTTTGGTCTCTTCTCCTTCCTTCCCTTCTCTTCCTCTTTCTTCTCTTTTGCCTTTTCTCTTCTTTTCCATATTCTCTCCTTCTCTTGCACTTGGGAAATAGTTGCAGTAGTAAACAAATATGGATTGCTGCCATACTCACTCAAGGATCGTTCTTCCCTCTGTTGCCTGACACCAATCAGGACAGTAATGTCCACTCAATGAACACAAACTCTTATTAGCAAAAAGCAAAGTAGAACCTACAGAGTTATCCTCAAAAAAAAAAAAAGTATATTAGTACAGTCTGGGATTGCTCTGCTTATCATCATCGTTCCACCACATGGACAAATTTCTTTTCTACCTCTTTGTGGATAATAGTACTCACATGAAGAGTGATTCCACAGCATATATATCATAACAGTTGCTAAAAAGTAAGACTTTTAGCCAGTTTTCTGCATGCTCGACACTGTGCTATTCAATTTACATGTATCATCTCATTGAAAATTTTACCACAACACTGGGAGGTGGTTATTGTTATTATCCTCATTTCACCCGTGAGAAAATGAGGCATCAGAGTAATGTAACTTCCCCCCAGGGTCACTCATCTAGTCCTGGGCACATCTGGGAATGCAGCCAAGGTTGAATGAGTCCAGAATGGGAGCTCTTGAATTCCACTCTACACTGCGTGCCCCCCACCCTGCCTCATTACATCAATTCACAACTTTTTTGTTTCCAGTTCCACCTATCTCTACCTCTCCCCATGCTCTGTGAGCTTCCTGAGAGTAGGGACTAAATTTTATTCATCTTTGCTCATCAGGCACAGTAAGAGGGTCCCGATAAAGTATATCTTTGTTTTCTCCACTGAGTTCCAAACTAAATGAGGGATAAGACAAAAAACTAAGGCAGACATAGATAAAAATATTAGCTTCGTTACTGAGAAGGACCAGGCTGGAGGAGGTGGGTTTCCTGGTGCCGAAGTCCCAGAATTAGCCATACTAATCCTCCCAGTCAGGGACAGTACCAGGAAAACCACAGGCTTCCACTCTAAAATGTAGCACATGGTAGAGCAGCCCATAGTGTATGTGGAGAGAGGAAAAGGAGCGGAGCCATCCACACCTGGCTGGCAGCCCTTATCTCAGTACTATCAAGTGAAGAGCCCCTAGTGGCAGTCCTTCCACAGAAAAATAAGGAGCCCAGACCGAGGGGGTTCCAACTGCCTCCACTGACCTCAGTGCCTGGAATTCAATGTTCTTGAATTAGTTAGACAGGAGGGTCGTATTAAGGATAAAAAACAGGGCAGCCCCGATGGCCCAGCGGTTTGGCGCCGCCTTCGGCCTGGGGTATGATCCTGGAGACCCAGGATCGAGTCCCACGTCGGGCTCCCTGCATGGAGCCTGCTTCTCCCTTTGCCTGTGTCTCTGCCTCTCTCTCGCTCTGTGTCTCTCATGAATAAATAAAATAAAATCTTTAGAACAATTTTAAGAGAAAAAAAGGATAAAGAACAGCTTCATAAAAAGCCCAAGCAATATGACACATAATTAATCGGCACTCGGAAACCAGAGAGTCCAAATCCAGAGCAGATTTGGGGAGAGAACTCAGGTTTCTTAATTCCTATATCAAGTGTACAGTCTGCTAGTTCACACCCGGATGCCCCCCTTTTAAGCTCAGGTTTTTACTGGGGGTTGAAGTGGCCTGGATCGAGGCCAGGACATCATGGCATGTCTTCTGGTCCTGGGGGTAGGGTACACACAGAAGTCCCAGTAAGTCCAGAGCCATCACTGAGAACAGGAGCCGCATGAGAACCAGAACACGGCTGGCCAGGAGGTAAGCACGCATGTGACACTTGGTGGTGAGGTAGCAGTGGCACCACCTAGAGCTTTCAGAGAAGGGGAGAAGCTAACAGAGCAGAACAAGAGTGGAGAGTTGCATTAGCTACCCAGGATGCTTTCCTTTCCCACTAGAAGACCTTAGTTGTGCCCAAGACCTCTCCGAGCAGTGGGATGTTTATAAAATCGCAGACTCTGCTCCCTACCATCCTATCCACCCCCTTTCCTTAATCATCTCATTGAATTCATATGTGTCAATATTTTTACTTTGGGCGGGGGAGAGCTGTTGAAACCAGAACCTATAAGTCAGCCAGTCAAAGCAAAATAGCATAGCCATGCACAGAATTTGAGTCTTCTTGGACAGACAGTCTATACTCAAAGAAAATAATCTTTTGCTTAAATTGTCAAAATTGGCTCTTCTAGCTCTAAATATATTAAATTTTGACCTTCCAAATTGCTCTGGCTCTATTGACCCAGGGGAGTTGTTCTCTGCTGCCAAATAAGAAGTGGGAAATAAACACCAGCTCAAGAATGAAACGTTGGCACCCTCTCACCAGGAACCCAAGTGTCACGGCCTAACCCTTACCACTAGATTTTGTCCAGAAATCTGGGTAAAAGAACCAGCCAAAACTGTTTTATCAATCAGCTATTTATTTCTGTGGACATTACTTTTTAGATTTTATCCTACCCAAATAACACTGAAGGTAATCATGTAATCAGAATCAAATTAAATGCCAACAAACCCCGTCCCACCTCCCATACATTTGTCACCCTAATAGCCTGCCTAAGCCTGTGCTCTCCAGCATGGTGGTGAAGAAGAGGTTCTGTAAACACTTCATCCTTATCTATTGTGTTCTGCTTTGCACAGATAAAATCAGTGGCCAAGAACCAGATATTTCACTGGTGGCCCCAGCTCTATCACAAATAACCCAGTGAGGATCAGAGAAAACCAGACCAAGGATGACTCAGTAAAATCCATTGTCTATGGGAGAGACATCAGAATAGGTCCAAATGGCAGTAACATTTGTGTAGAAGGAGCATGGGTCTATAAAATGTTATCTCTGGAGCTAAGCTGTTCAAACAAAAAGATAAAATCTTGAAATAATGGTTAAATTGATGTAATCTACTGTGAAAGGTTCCAACCCTGTCTGTGATATCATCCAAGGCCAAGTTAAATCAGGCGCGGTGGGAATGATGCTATCTCTGCCTGGCTCTGTCTAGACAAACACAACCACCTAAAAAAAGCATTAGGGTCCAGGTCAGTTGTCGACCAGAGATAATCTCTAAAATCATGGAGGCAACAGCAAAGCTGTTTCTCTGCTCACCTTTCAGCAAGACAATAAATGTCAGAAGGCTGTGTGTGTAGCCCCTGGGGTTAAATTTCACATACCTGATAAATTCAGGTAAATAAAGGTAACTGCTGGCATTCTGATTGGGCTTTAAAGACGGGAGATTAAGTTATTTTCCCTGGAAAAACTGCAGACCCCAGAAATTATTATTTTGAAGATATAAAGAAAGAATTGATATAAAGGAAAGTGCTAGGTAATCAGATAACAACATAGGTACTGGAAAATAATTTAATATTTTCACTTCACCAAACTCTCCATATTGGATTTCACTTGCCCCCTTGACTCATGCGGTTTTTGGAGTTAACACAGTTATCAGAATCACTCAACTGTCATAATAGTTAATCTTGCACCATTAGCCAGGTTAACTAGCGGTGTTGGTTTGGTTTGCGACCTTTTAGAAATAGTTAACAATGGAGTGGAAATCAAAATCACAACTAAAAAATGTCTGAGAGAGTTATCTATTTTCCTCAAGAATATTTACATAAGGGACCCCGGGGAGGCTCAGCAGTTGAACTTCTGCCTTTGGCTCAGGATGTGATCCCAAGTCGGGGGATTAAGTCCCACATCAGGCTCCCTGCATGGAGCCTGCTTCTCCCTCTGCCTGTGTCTCTGCCTATCGCTGTGTGTCTCTCATGAATACATAAATAAAATCTTGAAAAAAAAGAAAAAAGAGCCTATGTCTTTATAAAAAAAAAATTACATAAAATTACCTATCTTCTGAAATAAAAAGCCTATTTTTGAAATAAAAAGATTAAAATTTTAAAAATCTAGCACCTTAAAATGATACAAAATAATTTCTTTAAGGAAAACTCTTTTAAGATTTATTTATTGATTTATTTATTGATTTATTGATTTGAGGGGGGCACGCACAAGTGGAGGGAGGGACAGAGGGAGAAGGCGCGAGAAGCTTAAAGCAGAATGCCCACTGAGCGTGGAGCTCAACATGGGGCTTAATCTCACAACCCAGGACCAGGAGCTCATGACCTGAGCCAAAATCAAGAGCTGGATGCTTAACTGACTGAGCCACTCGGGTGGCCCAAAATGACACAAAATAATTTCTAAAGACACTGTCAATATTATTAAAAATATTAAAACTAGTGAAGGTAGTAAAAAAAAAAATCCACATTGGATGCCTGTAAAGACAATTAAATAAAGCTCAGAGAACACATTTAAGCTTTAAGGTAAAGTATAGGATCCTAGTCTCTGGTACCTCCCTCGTTTCTTACTCCCTTCCATGAAAGACACTTAAAGCACCTCCTAATAGCCAAGGTTAGACAGATTATAATCCACTTTATACTGTTTATTTTAAAAAACAAACAAATAGGCTAATACAAACATAGGGACTTTATCACACAAATACAAGAAACATCCATGACCTGAGGTGGTAACGCATGTCTCATAACTTCTCTACTTCCAGAGGATCCCAGAATTCATTTCTGCAGGGTGCATGCTTCTGCTCCCATCTCAGCCCAAGAGAAAGTTTACGCACCTTTCTCAACACTGTGTCTAACAACCAGCTGCTTTTTGGCCTCCTGGCTCCACTGGGAATTGGCTTAAAGGCAGAAATGTGCTGCTCAGTCTGGGTGATATGGATTTAAAAAAAAAAAAAAAAGGTAAAAGCAAACTTTTAGGGAACTGACACTTACCCTGTGAACCATTTCTTGTGTAAACTGCCTCACACCTATCGGGCGAATGGCCACAAACAATCTTGCCGCTCACTTTTATGGGAAACAGCATTTCCTGAGTCACTTCTGAAGCGTCCCCACTCACAAAGGAGGGTGGCAAGGCCTCTCCTAAACTTTAATTTGCACATCGAAGATGTTTGTCACTTGAGCATGCTTACTGCCACCAACCTCACTTCTAGAGAGCAACGTCCATGACATTTTGGCTTTAGCCCTGACAACCCTGAACCCCACGTCCCTTCACTAACATCATCCTTGCACTGAATGACCAATGCCTCTCCTGTCTCTGTACAAGCTTTCCCAGTCACACCCGCCACCTCCCCCGCCGCACTCCGAAGATGGCAGAAGGCCAGCTCCTCTTGGGTGACCTTAACCCCAGCAGATGTGCAGCACTGGTAGGTCGAAAGGACCAAAGCTGCCTTCTGTAAGCTACCAACTGGCACCTCCATTCATCCCCAAACTCCACCTTTGAATGGTTTGAGGAGGGTACAAGAGAAGGGGGGGGAACGAAGCCATCTTAAAGCCTGGCCAGGGTGACGGCCTCTCCATTCTTTCACACATGTGAGTTCTGAGGTGTGATGCTCCCTCCGAGACTTGAAGTCTGTGGGAGTTGACAGACAGTCAGTGTGGGAATGAGAAGGGTTTCGAGACCAGCCTCAGCGTAATTGTCCTACAGTGACTTCACACAGAGCCAAAGCATCGCCTTCCCTGACTCCAGAACAGATGGCCCTTCTCTCAGCCACACTTGAAACTTCATCCTCCCCCTCCTTCCCTCCAGATCTCCACAACCAGATGAAATGCTCCCTCTGCGTGGCCTCTGTTGCACTGTTGCCTTTCGTATTGCTCATATTTTAAATGTTTAATATGCATTATAAACGTGTGATTGTTTAATATCCCTATTAGATGGTAATAAAGAAAGAGGGTTTTTTTTTTTATTGTTTTGGGGTTTTTTTTTTTAACCTCCACAGCACCCAATGCTATGCCCTGATCTGATAGGAACCCAATAAGTACTTGTTATAGGGAACAGAGACAATGCACTTGGTCTGCCAGCATCACTGGTATGTTGCCAAGATTAATGTTTCTGTCTCTCACTCTAAAATATCTGAAAGCCTCAAAAAGGGATCTCCTAATAGAACTCAGTGAAAAAAAATTCTAAGTCCGGATTCAATTTGATCTTTTATGCATTTTTTTTCCTAAAGAAATGATTATTTAGACCAAAAACCCAGTGCTTAATGACTTCCTTATGTATGTAGGTCACTAGATGTGGGCAGAAATATGTAACATGAGAAGGCAATATTTAAATCGTTAATAACAATTAACCATGATAGAACAGAGTGATTTTCTTTTTCTGCCACTGACATGTGCACGCTGTCCCTCTAGAGGGTGATTACGTACCATGCCATTGAAATTCCCCTTGCCCCACCTCAAAAATTAAGTGTTTTATGATATGGAGGCTGCTCACCAACCTGAAGTATCTTAAATTTCTCCCTCTTACTTATCCTAAGAATTGCTCTGTCATTTTCAACAGACTTTTTTGATCCAGGGACTCGTCCGGCCCAGCACTGCAGACAGGTGCAGCCTGCAAGCTCACCAAATGGCAGGAGCCAGATCCTGGAAATTCGAGTTAGAGAATGACACACAAACCCATCATACCCGGGCTGACTGCACTTCCCGGAACCACTGAGTTGCCAAAATAGGTCATCTTGCATTCATTCTCCAGCTTAACGAGTGAGGGCTTTGGTTTGTGATCCTTTAGTTAGCACTAAGAGGCAAAACTGAGGGGCGCCTGGGTGGCTCAGGTGGTTAAGCATCTGCCTTCAGCTCAGGTCATGACCCCAGGCTCAAGCCCCGCATCAGCTCCCTGCTCAGAGAGGAGTCTGCTTCTCCCTCTCCCTCTGCCCATCCTCCCCACCCACCCCCCTTGTTCATGCTTGCTCTGTCACTCTCTCAAATAAATAAATAAGATCTTAAAAAAAAAAAAAAAGAGGCAAAACCAAAATCACAAATGAAAAATGTCAGAGAGAGTTACCTGTTTTCTCCAAAAACAAAGAGCTGTGGGCACTTCAGTGAGTGATTCCAGCGAGGGTGACAGAGAAATCATGTAAATCAGTGTCCAGTGTCCTCGCCTCTCCCATCAGAGTGGTCCACCCACGCTTCCTCTGCCCCAGACGGAGTGTGATGGTGCTTCCATGACTGCCCAAAATGACACAGGCCGTAGTTCAAAGCATACTAGGTCTGCATTAAAATCCGTCTCCAGCACACTGACTGTATAAGGATATGGATATTTATTTTTTTAGTTAAGTAGTATATGAACATGGGCTCATTTTAAGCAGCTCAAACAACAAGGAATAATATTAGGAAAGACTAAGTCCCTTATTCCCACTGATCTCCTACTCCTCTCCAGAGACATAGTCCCAGTAGAACTTTTTTTTTTTTTAAGGGAGGGAGAGAGAGAGAGAATCTTAAGCTGGCTCCACACCCAGGGCTCGATCTCATGACCCTGAGATCATGACCTGAGCCAAAATCAAGAGTCAGAGCTTAACTGACCGAGACACCCAGGTGACCTTCCTAGTGGAACCTTTGGTACGTGCCCATCCAGGTCTTCTTCCTGTGTGGGTATGTATACACATTTATATGACCATTAAATATATATATTTATATATATATTATATATATATATATATAAAATATCAAACCTATCATGTATCTATTGTAGCTATCAAATCATTTGTAAATACTCTTCTGATTTACTATAATTCACCAACAACATGCTTTAGCATTCCCTGTGTGCAGGAACTATGTGTGTTTCCAGTATTTATGTATTCCCTTAGTAAGTTATTTAATCTCTGAGCTTCAATTCGGGTCTCTTCTTTGTAAAGTGAGGATATTACATGACACCCCTTCCCAGGATTATTTTTAAGATTTAAGAAAGAAGCCACATTCAAGGCAGAGATTCACAGATTCCCTCCTGGTGAGCACAGCCTGAAATCCTCACCTTTAGCTGTTGTTTATATATTTCTTTTCTTTTTACATATTTCTTTTCCGTCTTCAACCCCACGGGCAAATATTTTCCTTGAAGGTGGGTTCTGTGCCTTTTTAGTGCTGTGTCACCAGTGCCTGGACCAGAGCTGGCGGATAGTATGAGCACAGTAAATGCTCGCTAGTTGGCTGGCTCGCCAGCTTCTCAGCCGTACTCACCTGTACTGGTCCTGCCCCAAACTGCCAGCTGAGCAGCTGAGCAGGAATCACCAGGTGATGGAGGTTTGCTAGCCTACTGACATATGTGTATGTGGTCAGGCCCGGGGTTGCCTATTAGAAAAGAGTACATGGCCAAGGGCAGAGGCAGATGGAGCAGGTCAGGCAAACGTACTACGATGTGCCAAAGAGATGGGGCATGAGCAGAAAGGTGGTGTCGGAACTGGGGCTGAAAGAGGATGCCTACCAGTGAGACTCTAGATGAGTCGGCTGATTGTCTTCCACCTCCTGGGTGGGAAAGGCCTAGGCCACAGATACAGGCTGGGTCAAACGCAGAAGCACTCTGCCAGGGAGCTCCAGCTCTCGTTTTCAGGAGGCAGCACCTAGTCTCAGAGGTAGCAGGAGAGCTGCCCGTGCAGGGAGTCTGCAATCCTGCTCGCCAGGGCTGAAAGGGGTATTGGCAATATCTAGTTCTATTAAAATGCAAGTTCCTAGACCCACAGAAGTTCCGAATTCTGATTCTGTAGGCTCAGGGACGTGGTCCAAACTCTTAGATATGTAGATGAAGAAAAGATCCAAGCAGTGTGCATGCACTAGAGTGGAGCCAGCGCATCTGACATAGGGAGAGAATCCAGAGGGTTGCTCGGCAAGAGGGCCTGGGAGGCAGCAGGAAGCCAGGAATGCTGTGTTTCATTCACTCGCTCTAGTGCAAGGCCGCAGAGCACCCAGCAGGGCAAGGGTTCTCCGAGTCTGGACCCCAGACCAACAGCATCAGGACCCCCTGGAACTTGTTGAAAAAGCAAAGCCTTACACCCCACCCCAGATCTACTGAATCACAGATTCTAAAACTGGGATCCTGCAAGCTGGTTTAAGAGACTCCAGGTGATTCTCATGCACAATCAGTGTTGGAGAACCTTGCCACAGGGGGTAGTCAGGTAACCATTTGTATTGCCTCTTGGAAAAGCTCAACTGGCTTCTGGACACGGGTGTACCTAATGTTCTGGAAACTCACTGGAAACCTCACTGCCAGGAGACTGTCAAGGTCACACCCAGGAGAATCTGAGAAAAGTGGAGTCATTTCTATCCAGCGGGACTGATCGGTTCCAACAATGTCCAGAAATCCATTACGTACCAGGACTCGATGATACAGTGTCAACTCCAGATGAGCTGCCACCGATGGGACCTGCTGTGGGACACAACTGCCATCATCGTCATCCCCATAATCTCCACCACCCTCCTCATTGTCAACATTTACGTAATGCGCCCTGTGTGTTTAGCACGGTTATTAGAACTTCACAAACACAAATCATACAGTTGGTGCTTATTTGTATTCTCCCATTTTATAGATCAGAAAACTGAGGCAAAGAGAGATTATGTGACCTGCCGATAATCCCACTGCTCCGAAGAGTTGAAGCGGGGTTTTAAACCTGAGTACGTGGCCTCCTGAACCTCCACTCCTTAACTCTGGGCAAGCCAGGCAGCCTGTCAGTGGTGGTGGCCAAGAGCACTCATTTGGAGACAGGTCACCTGGATTTGGACTCTGGCTCTGCCACTTACTAGTAGCCAGTTGTCTATTAACTGGTCTCCTGGCTTCTATTCTCACCCTCTCCTGAAAATTTTTCTAAAATAATTATCTTTCATATGGAAATGTATTTCCATCACTATCCTCTTTAAAATTCTTCCCTTTTTCCCTTCCTGTATAATAAAATCTAAGCATTCTATGCCACTTACAAAGAAGTTTCAATGTACTCATCTCGCTTCATCTTCTACCGTTCTTCGCTCGTGCACTGAGCCATGGTCATGCCGAAGAGCTTACTGCTCCCTGATTAAATCAGCCTGTATTTCCTTGACTGGAATTTCCTACCACGCAACCCCTCCCTCACTTGGAAAATTGCTACTTTCAGTTTTGGCTAACCACTGCTTTCTTTGAGGAAGTCTTCCCTGGGGACCCCCTTTACATGTGTAAGGCGTCCTTTTCTTTCTGCTTCCATTGGCAAAATCTACATTATCATGGCTTTTTTAAAAATTATTTTTTAAAGATTTATTTATTTATTTGAGAGGGGTGGGAGTGGAGGGAGAGAACCTTCAAGCAGGCTCCTGGCTGAGCGTAGAGCCCAACGTGGGGCTTGATGTCACAACCCATGAGATCATAACCTGAGCTGAAACCAAGAGTCGGACACTCAACTGACTGAGCCACTCAGGTGCCTTTATTGTGTCTCTTACATTGTGTTGGAATTGCCTGCATGTGTCTCCTGTAGCCTGTGAATTTGGGGAGCAGAAACCATCATTTCATCTCTGCCATAGCCCCAGTGCATATAACAGCTGTAAATAAATATTGATTGAATAAACGGAGGGAGAAAATAGGGGACAGGTGAGCCCTTCACTCCAGAGAAGGCAAGAGACAAAGTTCAAAAACAACTAGAGAGGAAACTGAAGTAACAACGAAGTGATAATAGTTGGCATGAGATAATGCTCCAAGAATCCAACGTATAAACACTGCAGCACCCTAAGCACACAGCTCAACATGATATGCATCATTTCCTGACATGACATCAGTGAGATATCTTCTACCGGGCATCCAGTCCTAGGAGTCATTTACTGAAAAATGTCTCTACCTATCCTAAGATTTCTTGGTACTCTCTGTGACACAGATTTCTGAAAGTCCCAGTAGGATTCTTTCCTCCATGGCTCTTGACAGGGGTTCTCTGGTGGAGACTTAGTTCAAAGCTTCATGGCCAAGAGGAACCCCTCCCGCCCCGGGGATGACCACCCTCAAAGGCCACATGAGAGCAATGGCTGGAGTAAAAGAAAAGATCTGAAACTGTCTGAAGACATGAAAAGCCCGGACTTAAGACTTTAAACCGTCAAACATCATGTCTTAATAAACCAAAAAAAAAAAAAAAAAAAAAACTTTCTTTTAAATCTAGATTTTCCTTTTGTTAAGAATAAAATGAAACTACCCAAAACATACCTGAAGTTTCATTATAGTGGTTTACATAGTTTCATGGTGCATCTAAGAGTGCTTTAGGTCAATCTGCTTGTCCGGGCACCTGGGTGGCTCAGTGATTGAGCGTCAGCCTTGGGCTCAGAGTGTGGTCCTGGTGTCTGGGGATCCAGTCCTGCATCAGGATTCCTGCATGGAGCCTGCTTCTCTCTCTACCTATGTCTCTGCTTATTTCTCTGTGTGCCTCTCATGAATAAACAAATAAAATCTAAAAAAAAAGTCAGTCTGCCTGTCACTGATTTTGATACATTAATATGCGACTAGTATTTATAGATTCTAAAAGAATTTTTCATAATCTATAAGATGTCATAATATATATAATAAAAGCAAACCCTAATGGCATACCCCTTTAATAAAAACCTTCCACATTAAAAAGCATCCCTAGTCTTTGAAAAGGCCTCTTTGAAAAGTAACAGCCAGCTCAAAACTGTTTCTGGGGTAAAATTCTCCAGATTTTGGTTTTCTTTTTTTTTTTTTTTCTAAGATTTTATTTATTTATTCATGAAAGACACAGAAAGAGAGAGAGAGAGAGGCATAGACATGGGTAGAGGGAAAAGCAGGCTCCATGCGGGGAGCCTGATGTGGGACTCAATCCCAGATCCCCACACCCTGGGCTGAAGACAGCACTAAATCACTGAGCCACCCGGGCTGCCCAAGATTTTGGTTTTCAATTACTGTTTAAAGTCTGCCAGATGATAATGGAGAAAAACATTCCCGAACGAATGATCTAGGACCTTTGGGCCCATTGCTGGAAAGTCTAAAAGAGGCAAACTATTAAAATGTAGCACAACCATAATTCTAACTGTAACGTAAAACACCATATCCTTACAGTTTGAAAGCAGCAAGGGTATCAAGAAACACAGTGCACTCCAGCTCTCTGTTGTCCTTTTGAGGACACGTGACCCCTGTTCTTCACGGGCTTACACTTTGTTTAGTGATTAGCACACACACACACACACACACACACACACAATTAGATTCAGAAGGCAGCCTATTCTACATATAATAGAATTGGTACAAACAAAAAAAAATGCTTCAATGCTTCCCCCTAGATATGCAAGTGGCTCACCCCCTCACTTCCTTCAGGTCTTTACTTAAAAACCACCTTCCCCAGGGGAGCTTCCCTGCCTACCTTATCTAAAATTTCAACCCTTTTCACCCCCTAAAGTATCATAATCTATGCTCTAGATAGTCTCTTTAGTACTTATCACTATCCAAGCTTTATTTTAATTATTTATCTTATTCAATGTTCCTTCCACTAGAATGTAAACTCTCTACAAAGCGGGGAATTTGATCTGCTTTGTTTACAACTTGATTCCCAGCATCTAGAACAGTGCCTGGCACAGAGTACATACTCAGTAAATATTTGTCGAATAAATAAATAAGTTGTATGGAGGAGAAAGCGGTTGATGAATGGGCTATTATTAAAATATCAAATTGACAGAAATAGAAAATTTACATGAAAGAATCAAGCTCATGAATTTGGGCAGATGATTTGGAGACAATTGGGGAGAACTTGGAATGTCCTGCCAAGGTCTCATAAATAAAAAGCTTCTGGGAAAATTTGAGGGGTCATCTGGTCTACTTCTGTCATTTCTAGGCAGCCCTATCCATAAGTCATCCCAGACAAACCAAGCTATTCAGCTTTCTATTTACACAAGGTTCATTGCATATTCCTTAGAGGCTGGGGCAAACATCACAGAGCTCAAATTTACGGCCTGGTTGTTCCATTTTCAACCTCAGAGGGGGATATTTATGTCTTTGCAAAGCTAAGCCACTGAATTCCCTCTCAATGTTTCAAGAGATTTGCCTGGCTATATCCTCCATTCACTCTAACGGAAAAACTGGAAAGGAAAGGGTAGTTTCATGTGAACATGAATTTTTTTTTTTCCAACCTGAAGTCCCTGGAACCTACAGGGGGCCCCTGGCTTGTTGGCATTTACCGCTATGGTTGCACTTACCAACAGAGAAACTGCTAAGCAGTTGAAGCCTTGGGTGACCCTCGTATTCGTTACCTGTTGGTGTACCCCAGGCAGGGTCCTAAAGTCTACCTGCATCCATTTACAACACTTCTCACCCATCTAAATGAGAAGAAAAGGTAGACGAAGACATGAAACATGATAGACATTGATTTTTCTCTATGAAAGGAAAGCAGCCATGTAGCTTGCTTGCACACCACACTCCACTCTGCCACTTGTGTAGACAGGCCATTCATAGGTGCGGGTGTCCATTGGCAATATGAGTCCTAACCTGCTTCCCAACGGGGAGCATGTGATATCATAAAGAAAGGTAAACAAAGGCAAAGTGACCGAGAAAGAAATGGAGGATGGAGCAGAAACAAGGAGGCTTCGAGTCAACCACAAGCTGCACAAAGTAGGCATTCAATATCTCCTAGCTGAATTAAATTATCTGCTGAAAGCTGAACTTGTTTTTAAGGAACATTTACTCCCACTTAATTGGTTGAAATGGGTCTTAACATATTTGACAATAAGCTATTGCACCAACTAGCAAAAACACACGCCTGGATGAGATGGAAAAACAACCCTAATTAACATTTGAAATTCTTCAGTGAAATATTCAACAAACTGTAATAAAAACAATGCAAATAATTCAAATACCTACAAGCATAATACCCCCCTTCTTTGACCCCTTCTTTTAAATCAGACAGGGAAATAAGAA
This sequence comes from Nyctereutes procyonoides, assembly GCF_905146905.1. NCBI lineage: Eukaryota > Metazoa > Chordata > Mammalia > Carnivora > Canidae > Nyctereutes > Nyctereutes procyonoides. The sequence goes on along the minus strand of NW_026575036.1, from coordinate 24,334,434 downwards.
CTTTGTATTTCTTAAGATTATTTTTCCTGCACTTTTCACTCCATATCCAATATTTAGTATTTGCTTTTCCAATGTAAATATTACACAGCTCATATTGATTTTAGGCCAGGAAATGCATGGGTAGTATTCACCAACTGGGAGGGAAAAAACCCTGAAAACATCAATAGACATGAAATAGTGTAACACTGTCACCGAGCTTCTGTTTGGTTGTGAGTCTATGCTCTGGGTTTCCCTGTATGGCTTCACAGGTGACGGCACTATTCACCAACTGTCCCATAGCTCCCATTTTAAAGATAAGCTTGTCAATAAAGTGGTGGTATGTATATAACCTACAGTGCCTTTTCTTATTTTGAAGAAGTGACTTGTGTCTCTGGAATTTGAAGTACTGATTTAAAACAAAGGAAGGGGGATCCCTGGGTGGCGCAGTGGTTTGGCGCCTGCCTTTGGCCCAGGGCGCGATCCTGGAGACCTGGGATCGAATTCCACATCGGGCTCCCGGTGCATGGAGCCTGCTTCTCCCTCTGCCTGTGTCTCTGCCTCTCTCTCTCTCTCTCTCTCTCTCTCTCTCTCTCTCTCTCCGTGACTATCATAAATAAATAAGTTGAAAAAAAAATTAAAAAAAAATAAATAAAACAAAGGAAGGATTTAAAATAAAGAAAAGATTTCACCCTTCTTTTACTTTTGTCTTTCAATATGTTCTTATTAATCAGTTTGCCATTGTACTCTGCCTACCCAGTCAAAAGACACAGGTTTTATTGACAAATATTGAAAAATGATCATATTCATGGGCCTGTAATTTCTAACTTGATAGTGTTAAGACTTTTCTGGAAGGGGAAGGGAGAAAATGAATATTTATTGAACAGCTTCTCTGTGCCTTCTTTTTTGTGTGTTGGATGTTTTGTATGTCAACTCATTTCGGTGTAGGTATGATATCCTTATTTTACCTCTTAGGAAACTGAGACTGAGTAACTGGCCCATGGTCATACTGCTAGAAATAGCAGAGCTAGAATCAAATCCAGGTCTGTCAGATTCCAAGGCCTGGGCTCTTGTCCAGGAGGGGACAGGAGACAGGACTATGCATCAATTAGAAGGAGCCTCAGAGATTGCCCAATCTAGTCCAGCAAACCCTCCCTCCTCCTCCATTTGCTTACAACTCTGCCAAATACATACATTTCACAGAGCAGGACACTGAAAGTCAGATCACGTGAATCCTCTGCCAATCCACAAGGTATGCAAATAGTGAATGTGCTCATGCAAAGCGATATTTAATAATTTCATTTTTTTATTTTTTTTAAATTTATTTATGATAGAGAGAGAGAGAGAGAGAGAGAGGCAGAGACACAGGCAGAGGGAGAAGCAGGCTCCATGCACCGGGAGCCCGACGTGGGATTCGATCCCGGGTCTCCAGGATCGCGCCCTGGGCCAAAGGCAGGCGCCAAACCGCTGCGCCACCCAGGGATCCCCGATATTTAATAATTTTAAAGATGTAAAATTATTTATTTTTACATTCCCCCAGCTCATCTTTTTTAAGTCAACTTCACTGAGGTAGAATTCATCTTCAAAAAATTTCACCCATTTAAGGTACACAAATCAACTAGTTTTGACAGATGTATATGTTCCTGAAACCATCTTGACAATCAAGATGTAAAACATTTCCCCCCGCCTCAAAAGTTTCCTTGAGTTCTTCTACTCTCCCCTGTCCTCACAACCCAAAGCAAAAAACTAATCTGCTTTGGTCACTTCTGATCAGTTTCTACTTCCTAGATTTTTATATACTTGGATTCACATAGTATGTTCTCTCTTGTGTCTGAATTCTTTCCCTTACATAATGGTTTTGACATTCATCCATGTTGTTCTGGGTATTAGTAATTCAATTAGTAATCCGTTCCTTTGTATTGCTGGGTAGTAAGTACTTAATTAGTGTATGGATGTACCACATTTTGTTTTTCCATTACCTGTTGATAGACATTTGGGTGATTTCCATTTTTCTTGGATACACATTTCACAGTGGGGTGGCTAAGCCATATATTAGGTATATGTTTAACTTTTTCAGAAACTGACAGTCTTTCACAATCCCCCCAGCAATGTCGTGTTCCAATTTCTCCACATCCTTCCAACACTTAGTCAAAATGCTCAGTCTTTTAAATTTCAGCTATTCTGGTAGGTGTATTGTGGTTTTTGTTTGCATTTCCCCAGTGACTAATGATGTTGAACATCCTCTCATGAGCTTAATAGACATCATAATATAGTCTTTTGTGAAGTACCTGTTCAATTCTTTTACTCATTTTTTTATAGAGTTGTGTGCCTATCATTGTATTTAGATGTTCTCTGTATGTTCCATACACGAATTCTTTGTAAGATAGATGTTATGGTAGCTTTCAAGCTATGCCCATGGATTCTTGGATATTCCTTCCTTCATGAGGTGAAACTTAGTTCAACTCCCCTGAATATGGGCTGGATTTGGGGGTCTCACTTCTAATGAATAGAATATTACAGGAGATCTCTCTTAAGAGAGTAGGTCATAGGGGATCCCTGGGTGGCTCAGCGGTTTAGCGCCTGCCTTCAGCCCAGAGTGTGACCCTGAAGTCCCAGGATCGAGTCCCACATTGGGCTTCCTGAATGGAGCCTGCTTCTCCCTCTCTCTCTCTCTCTCAAATAAATAAATAAAATCTTTTTTTAAAAAAAAAGAGAGAGAGTAGGTCATAAAAAGACTGTTGTTTCCAGTGCACTCTGTCACGGCCTCTCCCAAGCTACTCACTTGAGGAAAACACAACTGCCATACCACGAAGACAGCCAGGGAGCCTATGGAAAAGCTCATGTGACTAGGGACTGAGATATGCTAGTGGACAGGCTTGGAAGTGACTCCTCCCCCAGCCAAGCCTTGAGATGACTACACCCCCAACCACCAGCTTACCTGCAACATTTCAGGTTCTTGGTTTTTGTGTGACATAATAAATGTTTGTTGTTTAAAGTTGTTAAGTTTGGCGTTGATTTGTTATGTGGCAATAGAGAACTAACATATATGCATTGTAAAAAATGTTCTTCCATTCTATGACTTGTCTTTTCATTTTCCCAAGGGTGCCATTTGAAGAGCAAAGGCTTTTAATTGAATAGTCTAATTTATTGTTTTTTTTTCTTTAATAGCCAAGATTTTTGTGTCTATCTAAGGACCTTGGGCAGCCTGGGAGGCTCAGCGGTTAAGCGCTGCCTTCTGCCCAGGATGTGATCCTGGAGACCCGGAATAGAGTTCCATGTCAGGCTCCCTGCATAGAGCCTGCTTCTCCCTCGCCCTGTGTCTCTGCCTCTCTCTCTCTCTCTCTCTCTCTCTCTCTCTCTCTCTTTCTCTCTCTGTCTCTCATGAATAAATAAATAAAATCTTTTAAAAAATTTTTAAAAACCTATCTAAGGACCTTTCCCAAGGACAAAAGATTTTTTTCCTGTTTTCTTCTAGAATTTTTGTCATTTTTGTTCTTAGGTTTAAGAACCATTTTGTATAGGGTGTGAGGTAAGGATCAAGTTAATTTTTTCCTTACAAATATACAATTTCCCTCTACAAGTATATAATTTTGGTCATTTCAGGTTATTTGCATTCGTATAAATTTTAGAATGAGCTTCGCAATTTCTAACAAAATAAGCTCCTGAGATTTTTATTGAGAATCCATTGAGGGGGATCCCTGGGTGGCTCAGCGGTTTAGTGCCTGCCTTTGGCCCAGGGCGTGATCCTAGAGTCCTGAGACCGAGTCCCACATCAGGCTCCCTGCATGGAGCCTGCTTCTCCCTCTGCCTGTGTCTCTGCCTCTCTCTCTCTCTCTCTCTCTCTCTCTCTCTCTCATGAATAAATAAATAAAATCTTAAAAAAGAGAGAGAAAGAATCCATTGAATCTGTGGATCAATCTAGGGAGAACTGAACATTTAACAATTTTGCATCTTGGCTGTATATATTTTATAATATTATTGAATTTGGGGGATATTACTAGCATGGAACATCAGACTTAAAGGAAATTTCCTATTGTGTAATTATTTGTCTTTTTCCCAATTTAGTTTCACAAATGTTAGATTCAAGTCTAAACTCCACAACTTGGGTATGCCTCGGTTTCCTAATCAATAAAGTGGAAAAGCAGTATACTTACCTCTGGAGGATTGCAACTGGAAGGATAGTGTAGGAGAGAAGAATTCAAGAACTAAAGTCCTATATGACACTAAGAATTTCTGCAGGATAAATGTATCCCTAGAACAATTTTGGAAAAGAATTCTCTAAGACTGCATCTTAACTAGTAGATTTGTTTTGTTTTGATTTCATTTTCTGCTGATCTACAAATGGGTTATGCAAGCAGCTAATAATTTGTACAAACTTGATAAGAAACTGGCTTTGTTTCATTCACTATTCAACAAATATTTACTATGTACCAGGCCTGAACTAGGCAGTGGATAGGAAGTGTGTGTGTGTGTGTGTGTTCTTGGTGTGCATAACAAAACTACAATTATGCATTTGCTTATCTGCATCTCCATGTAAATGTAGATGAAACTACTACAATTGTTCTTGTCCTTCTCCCTGTTATCTATTTGAGCTAAGACAAAAACTTTGTATCACTGATTATTTCAACCAGTTCTCAGTTTATTTTGTCCCTGATATTGTTGCATGAACATAATTTCTCTGGCCTTTGCCCTGGAGTTTGAAGAAGGAGGAGATGGAAACTGAAGTTAGAGGTAATGCCAGCCGGAGGATCTCACCCTATTACAGAGCTGAGGCTACAGGCATCCCGCATTACAGGGGAAATACAACAGGCAACAAGTATCTACTATGTGCTTTTTGGGTGCCTGGACTTGAATATATTGGAGGCTCTTGGTGTCCATATTGTCACAACTTAAACTGCATGGTTTACCTTTAATAACTTAAGAAGGCCGCAAGGATGCAGGCAGAGCTGCAAGGAGGTTCCTGAGATCTTCCAGGCAACTGAAGTCTGGACCAGTGGTAAGAACAGAAATGGAGAGCACTGAATCGATGTGGGGAATATCACAGTGGCTGATGGATTAGATGTGGGTTTGAGAGAGAATGATGCCCAAGTCACTCCAACTGCTACATGATCAATTTGTCTTATTCGTGTTGAATTTAAAGTGCCTTTGAGACCATCAGTGGAGGTATAAAGACACATATGTCCTAGGAGTCAAAGGAGAGACCTAAACTAGAGATTTAAATTTTCAAGCCACAGCCACGTAGATGAAAATTCAGGCTTAGTCATGAGAGCTTGCTGAAGGAAAAAGAAGAGCAACAAGCAGGGCCCAGGACTGAGCCTTTAGGAATTCTAACATTTAATGGCCACGTGAAGAACATGAACCTAAGAGGAAATTAAGGAAGAACAGACAGAAAATTAGTTGGGAAACCAGTAGAGAATGGAAGCCAGAAGAAGGTTTCTAGAAGATGGGAAGGGAAGGGGTGAGAGTGGTCTTTAGTGTTAAATGCTGCTGAAAAGTCAGGTAAAATAAGAACTGGATTGGCAAACTATTTGATGATAGAATGATATAGTTTCCAGCTAAGGAAAATCTTATTAGTGAAAGAAAGAGAGAGAGAGGGAGTAAAAGGGGAAGGGAAGAAGGAAGGAATGAAGGAAAGAAAGAAGGAAGGGAAGGAGGGAAGAAAGGAGGGAGAGAGAAAAGGAGATGATTTCTTCAGACAAAAAAAAAAAAGAGGCATGATTGATTCTTGGCACTTGCTACCTATGGATCAGAGATTCCTAGTTTCAGATTCCTCTTCTCATTATCTTCTTTGGCTAGCAAGCAGAAAATAACTTTCTTCACCCTTTGACAGATTAGAATTATGTCAGTGCTGTCTCTCGAGAAGAGTTCTAGATGTGAGATTGTCTAGCTTACGACAAAAAAAAAAATACAACCTCTCACCACTCAGACCAACATACTCCAGAAGGAAATGTCAGGCTGAGTGAGCGTCTTCACTCCCCATAAGATCCAGTTCATGACATCTCTATATAGCCTGAAGCTCCTAAGCCAGTTAGCAATCAGTAACCCAATGCCTTGATTTCATAACCATCATTTAGACAACTGAGAATTGGTGACGTGTGTAGACATTCCTCTGTTCTCAGGGGTAAATCAGCTTTGAAACAGAGAGAGGAGCATATCCAAGCAAATGAAAACAGAGGCTATTGCCACAATATACAGTTTTTCCAAAGTTTCTTTTTGACATGAGATTTTTTTTTTTTTTTTTTTTGGAGATTCTCAGCAGAAAGACTTTGAGACTAGAAGTCAAGACACCTGAACTTAGTTTTGTTAAATACACCAACTTGCTTTATGATGTGGGTGAGTCATTTCACCGTGCTGAGCTTTGTTTCCCCATCTTTAAATTTTAAAAATGTCTGCCCTATGTTTCGCTGTTGTCATCGTGACCAAAGGCCATGCACATAAATGTTCCTTAAAAACACCAAATGACATAAAAGTGCCATAAAGATATTTGCATTAAGGTTTTGAATGTATTAGGAGCATGACTTAAATTTCCCAAAATGGTTAAGACATTTTGACAAACAATCTTAAGACATTAAGACAAACAATCAACAGAACATCCAAGAGTTTAAAACAGAGATTTCAAAACTATTTTATTTAGACATCATTATTCATATCCTATAATTTCCATGGTATTTTTAAAAATTCTACCCTGATGCTCTCTCAAAAACAAACAAACCCGCAAGTAAATGTCTTACTTTGGCTTTACCTTAACACTTAAAAAAAAAAAAACACACACACACTTTATCCAATGGTAAAACCCCACACACCCATTTCAATTCTTGCCCTCTCTGTGAGAACTTTCTTGGCTTTAGCTCCATAGCCACAGGGATCAGCTTGTGCTGTGCTCTTTTACCCTGGTCTCTATTTGTTCTAGCTATGTGTATGTTTTGCCTCTCCAGGTTCAGCTATGATAACGAGAAACCGCACCAAGCAATCCAAAGTACCACCCATAGCTCTTTTACAGTTTCTCATAGGACCTAAAGCATACCAGATATACATGTTTATTATTTTTAAAAGATTTTATTTATTTATTCATGAGAGACACAGAGAGAGAGAGAGAGGCAGAGACACAGGCAGAGGGAGAAGCAGGCTCCATGAAGGGAACCCGATGTGGGACTCGATCCCAGATCCTGGGATCATGACCTGAGCCAATGGCAGACAGATGCTCAACCACTGAGCCACCCAGGCCCCCCAGATATACATGTTTATTAAATTCTTTTTTTTTCTTTTTTTTCATGTTTATTAAATTCTTAAACTAAAATGGCTTCAGAAAGTGTGTGGGGTAAGGAACAAAAGACTCTGAGGTTATAAAACTCAGGTTCTAGCTCATTTCTTCCACTTACTAGCTGGTGACACTGTGTAACTCACTAAACATCCTGGAGCCTTCCTTATCTGTAAATGACAAAAGTTGGACTGAGTCCAGTCAGTCCCTTCAATGTTTTGCATAGCAAGTTTGCATTGATATATTCCTTCCAAAAATTACCTTCAAAATCTCGCCTTAAAAAGTACACACAACACCGCAGGTCTGTTTTCAGATCTAACTTCCAGTTACTCTCACCACTTACTACTATTACTACCACTATCATTGCCACCACTAGTAGTAGTGCTTCTATTATTAACATAGTGTTCATTGAGTAACTACTATGTGTCATGCCCCGTGCCAAGTGCTTTCCTTGTATTATCTCATTTCGTATTCACCTCTCTGAGGTAGTATGCCAATCAAAACCTGTAGTGCAAGCTATAAAAACCAGTTTGGGCTCATTTAAGAGTATCAGGAAGCTCACAGGATTTCCAGAAGGGCTAGAGAACCACTTTTGAGATTCTATGGGCAGAAACATCATCGACAATCATCCCATTGTACTAGTTTCATGAGGCGGCCCCTGCTGCTCTGGAAAGTGGCTGGCGCAGCTGTCCTGCTGACACTCTTAACCCTGGACACTGAATGCCACCACTGGCACTTCCATCCCTGCCACCACTGCCGCCTCGGGAACTCAGTCCTTTTTCCATTATCCCAATGAGAAGTTCCTTCCGACCTGCAATGGTGGGGCAGGTGCCTGCACCCTAGATGCATGGGAGGCTGAGAGGGCAAGTAGCTGACATGAGACTGTGAAAGCATTCCTTAAAGAGAGGACGGAGAGTCTGCATGCTGCACAGCCAAAAAGAATGGCAAATGACCACTCTAAGTATCTTCCCTATTATAATCCCTATTTTTCAGATCAGGAATGTTAGACTCAGCAAGGTCAAGTAACTCGCCCCAGGTCATAGAGACGGCAAGTGGCCAAGTCAGTCTAAGTCCAGTAATACTCTGCTCCCTCAGTCTCCATAACTTCCAGTGAACTTCCAGACTTCAAGAACAAGTCAGTTTGGGCTGTAGATTTCACTTATCTTCATCCTCTTCACTATTGTTATCACCATTATCATAATATTTAAAGATAGAATCTACAATGTTGTGGCTCAATGACCCCATCTGCCCACGAACCTTCAACTCACTGGAATGTGCCTGTTGATAACAATAGAGAGGAAGATGTATTTCAATTAAAACATTTTCAAAGTAGCTCCAGGGACAGAAATGAAAATAGATAACTCCAGACCGGGGTAAAGACATAACTCCTAACTTGGGAGCCGAAGATCAGCAGCGGGCCAGTGCTGAAAACTAGTATTTTTAGCTCCTAAAGTACTCACTATTTTGCAAAAAAAAAAAACTCGGTAACAACTTTCCAAATTGCAATCTGTTTTCTCTGCAGCTGTTTCCATTGTAATTATAAAAGAAGAAAGCACCCAGCTTAGTTATCCCTCGAGTGGGATCCATATCAAGAAAGACTTGATAGAAAAGCATCCTCTTCCCCCTCGCACACACCCTCAAAAGGCATCCTCCAGAGCATAAGAGACCTACCATGCAATCAGGTCCTTGTTACCTGTGGTATGGTACGAGAGAGAGAAGGGCAGCATGGGTAAATTAAATCTATCCATTGTCCCCAAACCACACTTAATGTTACGGGCATCAGTTTCCTCCACTGCAAGCCCTGTTTCAGTACTTAAAATAAGAGACAAATTTCCAGTTGGGGGTTGCTCTTCCTGCCGTCTTCCCAGTGCTGGCTGCCGGTCCTCTTCAGTAGTGGAGGTGATAAGCAGGTAAAGGCCCAAAAGCCAGCACAATGGGGATGGCAGGGAGAACCCACTGGCAGAGAGAATCCACAGGAAACAGGAAGGTAGTTACTCATGTCTGAAGGAACCAAGGATCAAGCTACATTCTTGCTCTCAAAGCATGAATTCCTTCACGTGACTCTATTCAAATATTGAGCTTTGATCAATTTCTAGAAATTATTTTCAGCCTCTAAAACCATATGTATGATCTGCTCCATCTCACTGGAGAAAGTGTGTGAAATATGTGTACTCACTTGCCCTTAGTCATCTGATTCTAATTTAAACACACTTCCCAGCTTCCTCCTCCAACCATAACTATTCATTGCACTGAACATAATAATTCGCCTAAAACAAGCAATAAAAGGAGCAGAGCTTCCTTCTGTGGCCAGGAACTTTCCCAAAGCCTAGGCCTGCCAACAATGACATGCCTTTCACTCTAGTGCCTTTACAACTGCTAATAAGGCCTCTTGGTCCCTTGGAACCACAGCCCTTAGAGACAGAGGGCAAAAACAACAAAGAGGATAGACTCTCAGAGCAATCATTTTGCTAACTGTCCCATACTGAAAACTTGGCAAGGAGAAGCCCACCAAGAGATTACTTAAAGGTCAGACACCAAGAGAACTTTGAGAGAAAATTCCATATCCTGAATGATTAAGAATGATTCTTTTTAAAGAAACAATAATTGTTTTACTTGTAGACACTTCAATTGGCAACCATGAAACAATTATTTTTGATAATCAATGGATTATTGATTATCTCAAAGGAGGAGGATTGGGGCACCCGGGTGGCTCAGTCAGTTAAGCATCTGCCTTCAACTTGGGTCATGATCCCAGGGTTCTGGGATTGAGTCCTGCATCAGACTCCCTGCTCAGCAGGAAGCTTGCTTCTCCCTCTCCCTCTGCCCCTGTTCATGTTCTCTTTATCTCTGTGTCAAATAAATAAATAAATATTTAAAAAATATTTTTATACTAAAAAATAATATATATTTTTAAAATATATTTTTAAGAGGAGGATTATTTGTAGGGATTTTGAAACAATGAAATAAATTTTGGAAAGGTCTATTGTTTCCATTCATAACTTTGATTTGGCTTAATTTATTTTACACATCCAAGGTTTAAAGTACTATGATCCATATATGAATAGCTCCAGCAGTGATTCAACTAAAGAACTTTGAGACCTACTTTGGGTCCGTCACTCTGAGAAGCAGACAAACCAAATTTGAGTGTGTTGAAAGGATATCACAATAGAGAATGAATTGCCTATGACTGCACAGCCAGGTCAAGAACGTGGTCCTCTGACTACTCAGGGCACTTTCTCCTCCACCTTTGAACTTCTTCAGACTTTTTCTTTTTTTTTTAATTTATGCTAGTCACAGAGAGAGAGAGAGGCAGAGACACAGGCAGAGGGAGAAGCAGGCTCCATGCACCGGGAGCCCGACGTGGGATTCGATCCCGGGTCTCCAGGATCGCGCCCTGGGCCAAAGGCAGGCGCTAAACCGCTGCACCACCCAGGGATCCTAAACTTCAGACTTTAAAGAACAGATATATCAACTTGGTGAGGACCAGTATGTTATGAGATACTATTGTTAGTTGAAAATATCCCACTTAAAAAAAAAAAAAAGAAAATATCCCACTTAGATCGAAGAGAATTATGTATGCTGAGGCACCATGATCACTGCTCTTCCCCAAACTTATTTGTAAATGCCATTCTAATACCTTTGGAAATGTCTGCAGCTCTCTTCATGTAAAATGCACCCTCTCCTGCTCTCTGTTTCCCCAAATTCTACTTGGCCTACTAAGAATAAGGACAATAGTATGTAGTAAGTACAATATTTCAGGAAGCCCTCTTTGATCATTCTGATCTTCAACATTTCTTCACTCCCAAAACAGAGGCAGCAGATCCAGGAGAAGACAAATGAGGATTTTAGTCAGACAATACTGGTCTGGATCCAAAATCTGCTCTTTACTAAGTATACAGGTTTATGAGCATTACTTATCCATGATGTAAGATCATATGTTTTGTTCATATTACACTTAGTTTAAAAACAAAATCAAATCGGTCAGTCCTGGTGGTGCAGCGGTTTAGCGCTGCCTGCAGCCTGGGGTGTGATCCTGGAGATCCAGAATCGAGTCCCACGTCGGGTTCTCTGCATGGAGCCTGCTTCTCCCTCTGCCTCTCAAATAAATAAATAAATAAATAAATAATAAATAAATAAAACCTTTTTAGCATTATTGTCTACTCAGAGCTTCCCAAATAATATGCCAAGCACATTGTGACCTAAGAATGGATTACATTGGTCATAATCAATTTCTTTGCCATTTGGTGTAGCCAGGGAGAGCTTGAGGCATATGAGGTGATCAGAGTCTTCCAGGTTTGCCACTTCTGGTCATGGGCAGCTATAAGCTCCTTGGTTCCCATAAAAAAGACACTGTGATGAGTTGTTTCTAGCATTCACTCCTCCACCCAGAATGGGGAGCAGAGTGAAGAAGGTCATCTACTGCCAGGTCATCTGTGTCAACAGTCAGCTTTGGAGTAGCCACCACCCATCATGAATAAGAGACCTGGAGTCCAAAGTTGCAAAAGTCCAACGTTGGGCCAGTGGCAGAGGCAGGGATGGGAATTAGTCAAAAAAGGAACTCCTGGAAGGCTTATCTCAAGGCAGCAGACACAAATGCCTTCACCTATTTTGGATACTTTATACACTTAAGGCTGATCTTAACTTTTTAATATTATACAAGCCAGTTGCAGAGGATTTTTTTTTAAGATATTATGAAGTGTGACACTACAGAAAATATCAGAGTAGAAAATTCTAGGAATCAGTACCTCCTCCAAAACAATCATTGGCAAGAACCATCAGAATCAACTATTTTGGAACTCTGGGGCCTAGTTAAACACTTAAAGAATCCAAGGGAGGGCCCAATTAAGAAAGAGGCTAATTACACTGTATGTTAACTAACTAGAATTTAAATTATAACTTGGGAAAATTTTAAAAATAAATTTAAAATGAGGAAAATTTTTTCAAAGAAGCTAGTAAATTTCAGTGAATATTAGCATTTTGCATAGCAAATACTATCTCCTACTACAGCTTTGCAACAGGCAGTTATGAGGACAATGGCATACTTTCCAACTGTGGCTTGCTGGTACCAGGGTGGGATATAAAGATTTTATCCTCCCCACATCAATGGGTTATACATTTTGATCTTTCTGGTAGATCACTGAGGAACAATCACAGAGGGTGGCCATTATTTTACAGTTCTTTTGGGCTGAAGCCAGCTTCCCTGATGGAATTTGTGAAAGGATTTAAAGAGACAAAGACAAACAGTTTTTTTTTTTTCTTCTTCTTCTTTTCTTACTGAATCAAGGCATTTAAGGAAATCTCTGCCAGGTCACTGGCTGGCCACAGAGATAATGGAATAGAGAATGTAGTGATCACACATAACAAGGAATATTATTCCGGGGGAAAAAATGATTTGAGAAAGTTTATAAATAAATGATGGCTGCAGTTCTCAACAAATAATAACTATAAACGTTGAGGAGAAAAATAATCTTATTTCCACAGTTACATTACAATATCCAAAGTGTCCACTGCTCAATAAAAAATTACAAAGCATATAAAGGAACAGAAAAACATGATCCATTCAGTGGGAAAAAAAGAAACTGACAGAAATCATCCCTGAGGAAGTGCAGGGATTGAACTTACTAGGTTTTAATTTTAAATTTAAAGATTTTAAATTAATCACCTTAAATATGATCAAATAATTAAGTAAAGTGGAGGCTAAGAACTAAAGGAAATCTGAAGAATGCTATATGAGAAGGAAAAAAAATATCAATGAAGAGAAATTATAAAAGGGAACCAAATAGAAAATCTAGAGCCAAAAACTATAATAGCTGAAATTTTAAAATTCACTAGAGGGATTCAATAGCATGTTTTAGGAAGCAGAAGAAAGTATTGGAGAACTTAAAGATAGGGCAAATGAGATTATCCAATCTGAGGAGCCAAAAAGAAAAAATAATGAATAAAAGTAAACAGAAGATAAGGGAATTCTAGGACATTATCAAGCCGACTAATGTTCATATTATAAATGTCTCAAATGGAGAAGAGAGTGGAAGAACAAGAAAGGTAGATTATTCCAAGAAATAATGGCTGGAAACTTCCCAAATCTGATGGAAAGCATGAATCTACATTTCTAAGAAGTTTAAAAAAACTCCAAGCAGGTTGTACTCAAAGAGATCTACAATGACACATTATAATCAAACTTTCAAAAGACAAAGAGAGAAGCTTAAAAGCAGCAAGAGAGAAGAGTCTTGTCATGTACAAGAGATCTTCAATATGATTTACAACTGATTTCTCATCAGAAACCATAGAGACCAGGGGGCAGTGAGAGGAAATATTTAAAGTGCTGACAGAAAAAAAAACAAAACAAAAACACTATCAACTTAGTCTGTCAATCAATTCTCTATCTGGCAAATATATCCTTTAAAAATGAAGGCAAAAGTTAAGACAGTTCCAGATAAACGTATACTAAGGCAGTTTGTTGCTACCTAGCAGACCTGACTGATAAGAAATGCTAGAGGAAATCTTTTAGGCTGAAACAAAAGGATACCGGACAATAACTTAGAACCATAGATAGAAGTTAATACCAGTGATAATGATAACTACACAGGTAAATATAAAAGCTAGCTTTTAATATTTTTGTTTATACCTCCTTTTTTGTTTTCCTATATAATTTAAAACTAAATGCATTAAAATAACTAAAAATTCATGTTAATGTATACACAATATACAAAGATGTAATTTGTGGAAATAACAACATAAGAGGAGGAAACAGAACATGATAGGAGCAGAGTTAGTGTGTATACTGTTGAAGTTAAGTTGGCACCAATTCAAACTATATTGTTATAAATTTAAAATATTAGCTGTAATTCCTATGGTAACCATTAAGTAAGTAACTTTCTAAAAGTATATGTAGAAGAAAATGAAGAGAGTATCAAAATGGTACACTAGAAAAAACGCAAACACATAAGAAGGCAATATTGGAGGAACTGAGAAACAAAAATGACATATATAGAACAATATCAAATGACAGAAATAAGACACTTATTATTAGTAATCACATTAAATGTAATTGGATTAAATTTATCAATCAAAAGACAGACATTGGAAGAGCATATTTTTTTAAATACTCCAACTATATGCTCAGTTCAGACCCAAAGATACAAATAAGCTGCAAGTGAAAAATGAAAAAAGATATTCCATGCAAAGAGTAACCAATAGAAAGTATGGTAGCTAAACTAATACCAAACAAAATAGATCTTAGGTCAGAAATTGCTCTAAGAGGAGCTCCTGGGTGGCTCAGTTGGTTAGGAGTCTGACTCTTGATTTGTGGTCTCAGAGTCATGGGATTGAGCTCCAAGATAGGCTCAGAACTCAGCATGGAGTCTACTTCTTTCCCTCTCCATCTGCCCCTCCCCTTCCTCAGATAAATAAATAAATAAAATCTTCTTTTAAAAATTGCTTCAAGAGGGGCACCTGGGTGGCTCAGTGGCTAAAAGTTTGCCTTTGCCTCATGATCCCAGGGTTCTGGGATCGAGCCCCACAATGGGATTCCTGCAGGAAGCCTCCTTCTCCCTCTGCCTCTGTCTCTGCTTTTCTCTCTGTGTCTCTCATGAATAAATAAATGAAATCTTAAAAAAAAAAAATTTTGCTCCAAGAGACCAGAACAGAGCATTACATATTGCAAAAAGGTCAGCTCATCCAGAAGATACAACAATTATATATATACCAAAGAAAAGAGCCCTAAAATATATGAAAGAAACACTGACAGAATTAAAGGGGAAAACAGGCAGTTTTTCTAATAGTTGGAGATTTCAATGCCCCACTTTCAATAATGGATGAAACATCTAGATATAAGGTAAATAAGGAAATAGAGAACTTGAATGACACTATAAACCACTGAGGCCTAAAAGATATATAGAGTACTGCATCCAACAACAGCAAAATATATTTTCTTCTCAAGTACACAGAGAATGTTCTCCAAAATAGACTACATGTTAGGTCATAAATCAATTCTCAACACATTTTTTTCCAACACATTTTTAAAAGATTGAAATCATACAAAGTATGCTCTCTGGCCACATCAGAATGAAGCTAGAAATCAACAGCCAAAGGAAACTGGAAAATTCACAAATACATGGAAATTAAAAAACACACTCTCACACATCCAGTGGATCAAAGAATAAATCACTACAGAAATTATAAAATACTTTGAGATGAATTTCTAAAAATACTAGAACTTACTGATGTAGCTAAAGCAGTGATTAAAAGAAATATATAGCTGTAAATGCCCATATTATAAAGGATGAAAGCTCACAAATCAACACTCTAACTTTACATCTTAAAAAAACTAGAAAATAAGAGCAAAGTCAACCCAAAATTAGCAGAAGGTAGTAAATAATAAAGATTATGACAGAGATAAACAAAATAGAGAATAGAAAAACAACAGAGGAAATCAACAAAATCAAAAATTGGTTTTTGATAAGATCAACAAAATCAAAAATTGGTTTTTGATAAGATCAACAAAATTGACAAATTTTAAGTTAGACTAACTAGACAAAAAAGAGAAAAATGCAAATAACTAAAATCAGAAACGAAAGTAGAAATATTACTACAAACCTTATGGAAATGGAACTTTAAGAGAGTTATATGAACACATATATACAGTTGTTAAATGCCATCAAGTGAGATTTAACCCAGGAGTGAAAAGGGCAATTCAACATAAGAAAAAAAGTAAATGTACTCCATCACATGAATGAAGGTAAAAAATACATGATCATCTCATTAGATGCAGAAAAAAGCATTTGACAGAATTCAACAACTTTTTATTGTAAAATACACTCAGAAACTAGGAATCAGAAAGGGAGACAGAACTTGGAAGACTCCTAACTCTGGGAAACGAACTAGGGGTGGTGGAAGGGGAGGAGGGCGGGGGGTGGGGGTGACTGGGTGGCACGCACTGACGGGGGGCACTTGACGGGATGAGCACTGGGTGCTATTCTGTATGTTGGCAAATTGAACACCAATAAAAAATAAATTTATTATTTTAAAAAAAGAAACTAGGAATAGGAAGGAAATTCCTCAACACAATGTAAACCTCAAAATTTTTGAAAAATCAACAACTAATATCACATTTAATAATGGAAGACTGAAAGCTTTCTTTCAAATATCAGGAACAAGAAAAGGATGCTTGCTTTCACCACTGCTATTCAACATTGTATTGGGACCCTAGCCAGAATAATTAGGCAAGAAAAAAAGAAATAAAAGAATCCAAATTAGAAAGAAAGAAGTAAAATTATCTCTATTGTAGAGGACACTATTATATAGAGAAAATCTGAAAGATCTACAAAAAACCCTGCTAGATGTAACAAACTCAGCAAGATCTTGCAGGGTACAAGATCAACACATAAAAAAGACAGATTATTAAATGAATAATCCAAAAAGGAAAGTTAAAAAAAATCCATTTGCAATAGAATCCAAAAGAATAAACGACCTAGGAATAAAATTAATCAAAGAGATGAAAAATTTGTACACTGAAAAACTATAAAACATTGCTGAAAGAAATTAAAGAAGACCTAAATAAATGGAAAGATGTCCCATATTCATGGATTGGAAGAACATATTGTTAAGATGGCAATATTTTTCAAAACCATGTATAGATTCAATGCAATCCCTATCAAAATTTCAAAGTTCTTTTTTATAGAAAGGCAAATGCAATCCTCAAATTCATATGGAATGCAAGGGGCCCAGAATAGCCAATACAATATTGAAAAAGGAAAACAAAGTTGGAACACGCACATTTCCTGATTTCAAAACTTACTACAAAGTTAGAGTCATCAAAACAATGTGGTACTGGCATAAGGATAGACATAAAGACCAATGGAACAGAATAGAGTCTAGACATAAATCTGTGCATTTATCAATGACTGATCTTCAATAGGAATACTCAATGGAGAAAGAACAATCTCCTCCACAAATGATTCTGGGAAAACAATATCCATATAAAACAATGAAATGTGGACCCTCGATCTCATACCATACACAAAAATCAACTCATAAAAGACCTAAATATAAGGCCAGAAACTGTAAGCTTCCTAGAAGAAAACAGAGGGAAAGTGTCATGATATTGGTCTTAGCAATGATTTCTTGAATATGATACTAAGTGCACAGATAACAAAAGCAAAAATGGTCAAGTGGGATTACATTAAATTAAAAAGCTTCTACGGCAAAGGAAACATAGAGCAAAAGGCAAGCTATGGAATGGGAGAAAATAATTACAAACCAGGGGCACCTGGGTGGCACAGTTAGTTAAGCATACTCTTGGTTTCAGCTCAGATCATGATCTAAGGGTCATGAGATCCATGCTCAGTGCAACATTCCTAGTTATCAAGGAAATAGAAGTTGAAATTATAAGACATCATCACATACCTTTTAGGTTGGCCATTATAAAAAAAAAAAAAGATAAGTGTTGGTAAAGATGTGAAAAAATTGGAACCCTTCTAAGCTGTTGGTGGGAATACAAAATAGTGTAGTCACTATTAAAAACAGTATAGAGGTTTCTCAAAAAATTAAAAATATGATTACCATAGGATCCTGCAATCCCTCTTTTGAGTATTTTTCCGAAGAACCAAAATCAGGATCTTAATGAGATATTTGCACCTTCATGTTTATTGCTGTATTAGTCACAATAGCCAACATGTGGAAGCAACCTAAGTGTACATCAATAGATGAAAAGATTTTTTAAATGTAATACATACATATAGTAGAATATCATTCAGCCTTAAACAAAATAAAGGAAATCCTGATGTATGTGACTTGAATGAAGCTTGAAGACATTATGCTACCTGAAATAAGCCAGTGACAGAAAGACAAATATTGCATAATTCCACTTATATGAAGTATCTAAAATAGTCAAATTCACTGAAGCAGAAAGTAGAATCTGGGAGGGGAAAAGGGACAATTGCTGTTCAACAGCTATAACGTTATATGAGTAAGTCCTAGAAATCTGTACAAAATTGTGTTCATAGTTAACAACACTTACACTTAAAATTGTGTTGGGAGGGTAGATATCATGCTATCTGTATTTAACCACTAGATAAATACACAAAATACATGAATAAATAAATACATAAATAAAATATTTTAAACTACAACAAGACACCATTTAACACTCATTAAGATGGCTATAACAACAGAAAAAAGAAAACAGAAAATGTTTTTCGTTGTCAGTGGTGTCAAGAATGTGAAGAAATAAGAACCCACATATATTATTGGTGGGAATGTAAAATAGTGCAGTTTCTATGGAAAACAATTTAGCAGTTTCTCAAAAAAGTTAAATGTAGAATTACCATATGACCTGAAATTCCATTCTTGGGCATATTCTCAAATAAATTGAAAACAGATACTCAAACTAAACTTGTTTATGCATGTTCATAACATTCACAGTAGCTAAAAGGTGAAAACAACCCAAATGTCTAACAATGGATGACCATATCAACAAATTGTGGTATAGACATACAATGGGGTATTATTTGGCCATAAAATGAAAGGAAATATTGATACATGCTACAACTTGGAAGAACATCAAAAACATTAAGTGAAAGAAGCCAGACACAAAGTCGTATATTGTTTGATGTCTTTTATGAAATATCCAGAATAGGCAAACACGTAGAGACAGAAAGCAGATTGGCAGTTGTCGGGAGATGGAGGGAGAGAGGGATGGAGAGTGACTACTTAGCAGTAAGGTGTTATTCTAGGGTGGAAAAAAAAAAGTTTTGAAACTAAACGGAGGGATGCCTGGGTAGCTCAGTGGTTGAGCATCTGCCTTTGGCTCAGGGTGTGATCCTGGTCCTGAGATCAAGTCCCACATTAGGATCCCCACAGGGAGCCTGCTTCTCCCTCTGTCTGTGTCTCTGCCTCTCTCTCTGTCTCTCATGAATAAATAAATAAAATCTTAAAAAAAAAAAGAAACTAGGAGATGGTTGTTGCACAACTAATGCCACCGAACTATACACTTTAAAATAGTGTGTATCATGTGAATTTCATCTCAGTAGAAAAACTTCATGTGAATTCTACAAAGTAATGTTTTGCCATTATTTGAAAAACTTGGAAAGTTTAATTTCATTTGTCATTAAAAGGGAAAAAGAGCAAATCTTTAA
This sequence comes from Nyctereutes procyonoides, assembly GCF_905146905.1. Taxonomy (NCBI): domain Eukaryota; kingdom Metazoa; phylum Chordata; class Mammalia; order Carnivora; family Canidae; genus Nyctereutes; species Nyctereutes procyonoides. Next base: position 24,315,066 of record NW_026575036.1, on the reverse strand, counting down.
ATGTAATTTCAGCTACTATTAACTTTTCAATTATGTTAGAACTTGTTTTAAATTTTGTATTACGTATGTGTCTGAACCCGTTTTCTCATCAGTAGTGGTTCTCAAGGCTTTGAAGTGAGCATCGTTAGAATGTCTTGTTCAGGAATTGTATGTAGCCATTTCAAACAGAAATTTAAAAAAAAAACATCATTTTCATAAAAGCAATTTCAAATTTATCCTTAAAATATTTTTTAAAAAATTTTGGAAGACTTCCACAAACTCAATATTTTGCATTACATTTTTGCATAACCACAATTGCACTGTATAAAAATGCTTAATTTTTTAACCAGCTCTCATATAGATAACTCAGTTACTTCCAAATTTATCCATATACTACTTAAATAATTTTTTCCCATATGTACCATGGTGTGAAAAAAGTTAGGAAGTTGGAAAGTATCTGCCCTTCAAAGGTAATGAAATATAGTATTGTATTTTTTATTGTTAAGTTTTCTTTTCTTAAGCAGATCAAACTCCTACTCAAGGGCTGTGATCGTGCCCTCAATTGCTGGGCTTCTTTTTTATTTTCCATAGCAAACAGGGTTGGGTAGCTCAATCAATTCTTGTTGAAAAGAACTGAATCACTGGGAAAATGTTCCACTCTTTCAGGTTGATGCAAGCCTGGCCTTGAGGTGTTTACTTTGCAATGAGCCCAAAATCATATTCAGAAAGACACATGGTAAATATTTGGCTGTCTAGAGAATCTCAAGAGCTTTCTCACTGTTATGTGCTTTCAGCTGTGGTCTTGCTGTTCCCTCAAACCTCCAGAAGATGTGTGTGCCTTAGGCTGGAGCCAGATGTGCCTGTTCCCTTTGACGGAAGTGGTAGCACCACTTGGATCATTATCCTTGAACTGGAGTCATCACGTGACCAAGGGCAACCCACTCAAACAGGAAAGCCTGAAGGGTTCCTCCATGGAGTTTAAACTCTAAGGGAGATGGAACAGTCTACTTTGTGAAGATCTGAAAACCAAACCAAACCAAAAACAACAAAAACCTCTCATTTCAACACCCACTCCTCATGGGAAAAAAAAAAAAAATCTGTGTGTTTTGATTGGTTAGCTTTTTTCTCATTGAGAAATAATCGAAAGATCCAGCTTTACCAAACTTGCACGCTACATTTCCAGAAAATACACTAGAGTTTTCTTCTACAAACATAAGTAAAATGGAGGAGGGATCCATGCTGATGTGGAAGAGGGGGGATATTCCGGGCCAGATTTAAATGTGGAGACCAATTCCCGTAAAGTTTGTCTGTGTGCTAGTTTTAAAATAAAACCTTATTAGGTACCCTGCTTACAAGAGACTTCTTAAAAATTCTACAGAATAAACAATAGCTCATAGAAAGAGAGAAAGGACAAGTGAGGACTGAGAACATTGCCAGGTCTTAAAGGCTATTTTTACTCACAAAATGAGAGAGGAAGGAGTCAGGATATATGGCCTCTGGCTCTTTAAGTGTCCAGCATTTCCACCTAGGTGCTCCCACAAACCTCAGAAGCACACACCTAGTTAAAAAGCCGGCCACATGCACTTATTTCTGGAGAGACTCCTTATGCCTCAAATGGAACATGCACTTAACATTTTTTGTCCATGTTGCTCTGGGCCTCATTCCAGGAACACATTCTGTCCATTATGGCTGGTTGACCCTCATAAGACACCCCCGGAGCTGTCACTGTCACCCATGTAGGGTGTTACATCTAATCCAGCCTTTTCTGGGATTTTTCGACAATAAACTAGCCTATCACTGAGACTTTAATTAAGGGAGAGGTTGAGGAATGGAAAGGGAGAGTGTGATAAACAAGCTAATGGCACTGACCTTCAGCTGACCAGGGAAAGAGAAAGAGAAATGATTTCCACGAAGCTAAGGACATTAATCTCTTGAATCACAGTTTCCCTACTATGCCATCCACATTTCACCAAAAGGGGGAAAGAAGGAGGGACAAGGGAATATTAGGAGCAATAAAAATTTTCCACTTCTGAAATCCAATCTTCTCTACAGCAAGTGTATTGTAGAGTATGAGATATGCTCCCCTTCAAACAGGGACACATCGGGCCCAGAGCACTGGGAAGGGGGAAAGCAACATAGAAACCAGAGCCAATCACTCCACTTTGCAGATGGGGACACAAAACTGTCCCTTGTTCCTATTCAAAAACTGAGTTGATGAGAGAAAACCAGGTTTCTTGGCCCTCAGACTTGTTCTCTTTCCATTTCACCACATTCCCTAATCCATGCAGAATGCTGATCTAAAATGTACCTTTATACTGGGAATCTCTATCTATTTCCATTAGCCAGTCCTTCAGAAATGGAAGAACAATAACCTTGGGCTGTACAACAAATGAACTTTGTTAATATAAACCCATCCACAAACAACCTATTTATTTAGTCTGTACTTGCCAAACTACCATCATGTAATTACATTACTCCCACCATTGTTTATCGATGTTTTAAGATAGACACTATCCATATTTGATTAACCCTGAGTATCCAGAATAATGTCTTAAACTTTAACAGTATTAGTGGAGGTTACGAGAAAGCTGATACAGTTTAGATAGTACGATGACCAGAAATCCAAAATATCCAAATCCTGTTCTACCGAACATCTCTCTTCCCTGCACACTACTGAGGAAGTATATTCTCAACTCGTTCCATGCTACTAAAAGTTGATCAAAAGCCTTAAATGCCAAGGAATAGCTTTCAGTCTTCGTCTTGGGCCTATATAGGGTATCCTGTTTCCTTATTCCAAATGAAAATCTGAGACCCAGCATGTTCAGGCGTCCTTTGGAGAAAGAGGTTGAATCTTCACAAAAGACGGTGGCCTAACTCTCTCACCCAGAGATATAATAGCAGAGGCAAATTAAAAGAGTGTATGCAGGGCAGCCCCAGTGGCCCAGTGGTTTAGCGCTGCCTTCAGCCCAAGGGGTGATCCTGGAGACCCGGGATCAAGTCCCATGTCGGGCTCCCTGCGTGGAGCCTGCTTCTCCCTCTGCCTCTCTCTCTCTCTCTCTGTGTGTGTGTGTGTGTGTGTGTGTGTGTGTCTGTCATGAATAAATAAGTAAAATCTTTAAAAATAAATAAATAAAATAAAAGATTGTATGCATAAATATGCAATGTCTTTTAAGGCAGTAATCCTTCTGGTGAACGCAGCTTATCAATGTCTTGAATTATAACCAATCGCTTTAGGGGCTCCTCTCCCGATGATGATCATCATCTTATACAGATGCTGCTACTGATGCTCATAGCCATCTAATGTAACTATGATACAAGATATGGGAAATCTGAAATCCATATAAAAACTTAATGCTGAAAAAAAAAAAATGCTGCCTCAGGACCTCCCTGACAGACACCCAGATCACAGAAGGCCACTGAGCACAATCCTTCTTGGCCAATTTCTACCTGTCTGCCTCCAATGTGAAGGAAAAAACATTCCCAAGCCCGCTCACCTAAAGTTTTTGTAGAATATTTTCACCACCTCTGGAACAATGGCCACAATATACTTTCTCTTCTAGTGCCCCCAGGTCAAAACTCATCTTTCAGAACACTCAAGTGAATCATGTGCAGAATCAGCGAATAGAATCTCCTCTTCTCCAAATCAAAAGCAAACAAATCCTACATTCTTTACTACCACTATCCCCCAGCTGAGTTTCACAGTACCTGCTATGAAGAAAAGAAGATAAAGAGCAAGTGGAAACTTGATTAAGATGATAGATTAGGATGATAGTCAAAACTGAATCATAGTATTTCATGCTAGTTGTCTTATTCTTATGTTTGTGTTTTTTTAATTTGCAAAAAATTAAAAATACACGTATAAGTGCATCCATGTCAATGAGATTCAGAGTAAACTTAGGGTCATTTGTTAATTGCTATGGCACACAGTCTCCATGTTTCAATTCTAAAAGCACTGTCTTCCATCATATGCATTTTACTAGGCATCTGCTATGCTCAAGGTGCTGGTCTATGAAAGGTATTGTGAAGAATACATAAAAATCAACAAGAATACATAAAAATGAACAGTTCATGCCCCCAAAGAATCTCACAATCAAGTAAGAGAAACAATAACAATAACATGAGTGCCACAAAGGCATTTTATGCTAGTATTAAAAGTCTACACTGTGGAGTCATACCTCCCAGTTTTAAATCCCACTTTGGTCATGTATCATTAGCCTCTGGACCTTGCACAGGTATAACAACGGTTTGAGCCCCAGTTGCCCTCACCTTCAAAACAGAGGTGATAAAAAATGGTATCAACTTTGTGAATTGTTTCAGGATTAAATGAGATTTTTTTTCTCCTTCTAAGTCAAAATGGCTAGCATACATAAAAATTTAGTTAACTTAGCTATGATTATATTATATATCAGGTATATATCATATATCATATATATTATATAATTATACATAATGGGTGACACGCACAAAGCTGAATACATATATTAAGTGGTTTAAACAGCTACCCCTGCAATCAGTGAACTAGTATAATCCTTGGCCTCTCTTGATAGACAGATGAGAGATGATAGCTATATAGCTAGATAGATACATAGATACATAGATAGGTAGATTATTGATAGATGATTGATAGATCGATAGAAAGTTAAACCAGCTTTCTTTTACCCAATAGAACTTAAAGAGGGAATTACCTCCCATTCTTACATCAAGAAAAATAAGATTCTTTTTTAGTTAGAGCTGCCACCTGCCTTTCTTTTCCACCTTTTCTCCTGGCTCTGCCTGAGGTAACGCTCACTGTATGACTGTGTCTTGCGGGGGCGATGCTTCCTTGTCTTCTTTGATTGCTATGTTCTTCAGAGTGAGGAGCCTAAGGCCAGGTCCAGACTAAAGCAAAAATGAACATGGTGGGAGAGAGTGTCTCTCAAGTAATTTACACAGTATTGATCTAAAAAGCCCACTAAATCAATGTGATAAAAAGCAGTGAACAACGTTCAGAACTCTAGTAACACTTGTCAACAGTGCCAGAATGAACTAGTCTCTGCATTTTAAAGAAAAGCCTCATTTGTATAAATTATCATCGTGGGTTCATTCATTCATTCATTCAAAAAATGTGCAGAGTGCTTATAATATGCCAGGTACTGTTATGACTATCAGAGATAAAACAGGGAACAAAAGTAATGAAAATCCCTGTCTTTATGAAATTAATATAGACAATTCATTATCATTGGGTCTGCTATGTGCTTAGAGTGATCTTTTCAGTGCCAGAGGGAATACAGACTATTTAAAAGCTACTGGGCATCAATCTTCTGGTGCTTTATAATCTTGATTACCCTTGGAGGTGGAATGAAAATGAAACACCTAGGAAGTAGCTCATTGCAATATAATGCAAAGCAATACAAAATAGGACTTATTTAAGACAAAACAAGTGTGGATCAGGTAATCAGAGTCCAAAAAACTCCAATGTATTTTGTACTTAGCAGGCACATTTGATGAATAATTTGAGCAAGTCAAGTTTTTAGTAAGGAATTTTGTGGAATTTGAGGACTGAGAAAAATGGTGGAAACAAAATACAGTGGTCCAAATAGGGTGGGTTATTTCTATTATTGTTTATTTGCTTGCTCAAAAAAAGACACTCTATAATTTACTAAAATTTAGAGTAAAATAGCACTTTGTGGCTCTTGAAACTTTGATGTAACCCTACTATTTAAAATTATATTGGCGGTTACAGATTAATATCGGCCAAAGTATTCAAATTACACAAAATTGTATTTTATGTAGCCAAGTATAAGTGACTTCCAAATGTGTTTGATTTATGTCCAAGTTCAGACCATAGCCAATTTGCAAGAATGCCTGACACTAAATTTACTTGATTAAATTCCCCAGTCTCACTGTTTTCCAATGATGATTTCTAAGCTAGTCCTTTATTCATGTAGCTCAAAAAGCAATAATGATGTTTTAGGGGGAGGGGACAGGATAAGAGTCGGTTGTTTTTTTTTCCCAAAGTCAGAGCACCATTTCAAGATTTATTTGAAAAAAAAAAAAAAAAAGGCATACAGAGTCAGGAGATAATAGGGCAAGTGGACAGGGCTTGCTATTTTGCTTTCCATATTTGTTAAAAGCCAGGCCTGGGTGATGGCAACATAGCTTATAATCAACAAGTCTAGGAAGTAAAATATTTTGAATCCATGATGTATCTGGTTTTCCTCTTTTTCCAATAATATGAAAAACTTATTGCCTTCTGATACATTGAAGAGATTATTGCGAACATTTTTAAGTATGCTACACTCTTTGAAGACATGGTTCCTTCACTTATTGTACTCATGGTCCATTGGCAAAAATAGGTACATGAATAATTTAAGATCATAATCAAAAGAACAACCAACTGCTAAGTGTGAGTTGATTTGAAACTCTCCAACCTCTAAATTCTAATTCAAAAAGATTGTATTCTGGGTGGAGTCTCTCCAAGCACTTTTTTCCTCAAGGTACCAAAGTATACATGAGGAGTCAATAGTGAAATAGCCATGCTTAAAGCCCTGGTAATGAATATTGGCCTAAGGAATCCAGCTTGCAAAATAACAAAATGGAAACTAGCACATATTTTAGAAGAAAGGTCTGGAAGCCATGGAATCTAGCCTTTCAGGAAATAGAAAATTTCTCTTTTTTAAGATGTGGGCTAAATTTAACTGAGTTCAACCAGAATTACCCATAGATTTGACAATGATAAACAAATAGGCCACGATCACAGTCTTCATTCAGAGTGGCTTCTCAGCCTATCCAGAGAGAAGCCAGACAGGAGCCAGAAATTGACCCGCTGTCCAATGGGAGACAGAACTACTAGGCACCCCTGCAAAAAGCCATGTGAGATCTACAAAATTTGTGGCAGTGGATGGAGGGGCTTTAAGTTACAACTACCATCGCAACCATGGTATTCAAAAGACAATGCCACTACAGTAACTATATAAATTGTTAGCAAGTTACTAAAGCACTTGAAATATGGGGAGGAAAGGAAAGAGTCAGAGATACAGCTATGCAGCCAGCAAATCTTACTATGGCCCCCAGAAGGTTTCTATATATAAGTGGCCAGTGACAAAAAAAAATAAAATAAAATAAAAATAAAAAATAAAAAATAAAATAAGTGACCAGTGACATTGAATGTTCTTCAGCAAAACAATCTCCCCACTTTTCTCTAAGAACCAACCCCCAGTCAGCTTTTAGAATCTCATCTCTATACTTATAAACCAGTTTTAAATAGTTATTCACTATACATGAAACGTATTCATGGATGGCCTAGTAATTCTCTTAATGATATCACAAAATCCTCAGACTGAACCAAACCTCTAAGAGAGCCTCCCCATTTCAACAGACAGGACAAGAACCACTTGGAATGTCAACAGCTGTGACCAAAATGAAAATCATTTCTTCTAAAATTAGTGAGCTTCTATTATAGTATCTTTGGGCTCTTTCAAGGGTCCCGGCTGTTCTTTAGCACTTCCCCAGACAGTCCATATACTGACGGTTATGCAGACTTTGGCCCTGCGGTAAGTCTGGTCTGATTGATTGACTCATAGCACTGCTCATTTATATGAAAACAATACTGTTGACAATGGTCGCTAAATGCCAAGGTTTGAAAACATTCATGTATGACCAACAACCCCTTCTACTCTGTGAACTAATTGCCTAGAAAAGGTGGGGCTGGTGAAATTAGGACTGAAAAAGTTGAAAAAATAAAGATCAATTATTGACTTCCTACTGTGCACAGAACACTATACATTATGCACCAAAGTGGGGTTAAAATAAGTCCCATAGATTGTGTGTGATCTATTGGGTAAATAATCTTTACACCTACAAAAGAACCTTAAAATGTACAGAGCAACATTCTAGAGGATGCCCTACAATTACTATTTTACATTCTCAAGGAGGGTTCTCAACCAGGATCAATTTGCCCCCCACCCCCCCACCCAGGGCATATTTGGCAAAATGTCTGGAAACACTTCTGGTTGTCATAGCTGAGGAGAGTGGAACTTACTGGCACCTAATAAGTAGAGGCCAGAGATGCTACTAAATGTCCTACAATGCACAGGACAGCCCCTTCCAACAAAAAATTATCTGACCCAAAATATCCACACTGGTGGAATTGAGATACCCTGCTCCAGAGCAGTACTGTCCGACAGAAGTTTAATCTGAAGCCACATATGTAATTTTAAAATTTCCACAGCTCCATAAAGACAAAAGGAAAAGAAGTGAGAGAGTAACTTAATAATATATTTTATTTAGCCCAATATATACAAAATAATGTTATTTTCAATCTGGAATAAATATTTTAAAAATTAAGACATTTTCCCCTTTTTTGGCACTGTCTTTGAAATCCACTGTGTATTTTGCACTTACAGCATATCTTAATTTGGATTAGTCACATTTTGAGTACTAAGTGGTCACATGTGGCTACCATGTTGGAAAATGTAGTTTCCAGAGAATTGAAAATATATACTTCACTTTGTTGGTATCAAAACAGCTGGTTCTCTCCAACTCAAAAGAAATGAGGAACGTGATCTTCCAACTTCACACCTAGATTTTCCTGGCTCTAAACAAGTGCCACGGCAGAAACACAATTGTGGACACCCTTAGGGAAAACTCATATAGTATGAGAAGAGCAAGTGAATTTTAAAAATAGAATTGTCCTGCCACAGGCTGATGGACGTTGATTTCATTAATGTTATGGTAAATGAAACTGAATAGGACATGGCCAGAGAACAATTCTGAATGCTTACAACATAGAATACATGGGTCTACTCACCCATTATATTTGAAATCCTCAGAATGTATTAAAACTAGTTATCTAACAGAAATACTATAAATTTTAAAGTCTCTTTTCCTTCCACCCAAAATTTAAAACAACTTTTGAATAGCCAATAAAAAAGTTCCATTGAGTGCCAGATCAGTCAGCAACATTTATTTAGCTTGCACTGTACAAAGACCATTATATTATGCAATAAAATGGTATTAAAAACAGCTCCTTTGAGTTGCTTACAATCTGCTTGGGAATAAATAAATGATAACATATGAAAACAATTTTAGGACATTTACAAAGCAACATTTTACTGAGTGCCTCTATAAACACTACTTTATACTCTGGGGCATCTTAAAATAATATGGTTCCTTTTGTTGATGGAGAAATAGCTGAATATCATAGAAATCTATTAAAATTTATTGCCCACAAATCAGCCAGCTAAACCAATTACAAACAATTGAGTGCAGGTTTATTTAGCGCACATAAGGGTAGTTAGTTAAATAGTCTGCTCTTAAAATAATTCCTCATGTGCTATCTCTACAGAAAAGGGAAATTTCATGGCTGGATTTAATAAAAATATCTATGCCACCACAAAAATGTCACAAAATAGAAAAACAACATTCTTTCTCACCTCTATTCTCAAGTGATAAACAGACTCAGATGTGCATCGAGCAATGGTACCTTTGTGAATCAGTGGGTGGAAATAAACACCTTCTTGAGAGTTGGGGGACTTGAACCACAAGCTAAAGTCTGTGTCTTCTTTTGCCTTGAATTTAATGCCAAAAATATCCTGAAAATGGAAAAACACTGTCAGTTGTATATATTTATCTGGTATTTTTGTAGGCAAGACAAGAGTCTGCAGTAGTTCTTAGCACTTCTGACTGAGTTCAGAAATAGTTGTGAATGTGGACAAAACAGAAACATGCATGGATTCGCTTTGTGGAAAAATTATCTCCAGCATCTGGCTAGGCAGAGATGGCTAGAGATAATAAATCTCTGCCAGATATACCTAAAATGAGCTCCACTTGATCACATTTTAATTCAACATTTCATATGTTGTTTTCTAAAGGAATAATAAGGTGGTTTGTTGCAAATAATGGAAAGCGGAATTCTGTAGGCAGTCAGATTGAACCTCTCTCCTTAGGGATTATCAATCTTCTTTACTGCTCATGAACAACAACAAATAGCCCAAAGCACCTGATTAAAAAGTAGGCAAAGGACTCAGATAGATATATCTCCAAGAAGATACACAAGTGGCTGAGAGGCACGTGACAAGATGCTTGGCATCACTAATCATTAGGGAAATACAAACCAAGATCACAGTAAGATACACTTCACAGGCCTTAGATGGCAGACAGATGGATAGATAGATAGATAGATAGATAGATAGATAGATAGATAGATAGAACAGAATAACAAGTGTCGATGAGAATGTGAAGACACTGGACACTAATGCATTGCTTGTGGGAATATAAAATGGTACAGTTGCTGTGGAAAATAGCATGGTGTTTCCTCAAGAAATTTAACATAGAATTGCTATATATATATATATATATATATATATATATATATATATATATATATATAAAGAATTGCTATATAATCCAACAATCCTACTTCTGGGTATAGACCCCCAAGAATTGAAAGCAAAGGCCTGAATGGATATTTGTACACCCATGTTTATAGTAGCATTACTCACAATAGTCAGAAAGTGGAAGCAATCCAAGTGCCCACTGACAGATGAATGGGTAACAAAATGCAGCACATACATATAGTAGAATATTATTCAGCCTTTAAAAGCAAAGGATTCTTCAATATTGTAGAACATAGATAAGCCTTGAAAACATTATGCGTAGTGAAATAAGCCAGACAGAAAGTGCCAAATATTGTACAATTTCACTTCTGTGAGGTGCCTAGAATAGGCAAATTCATAGAAACAGAAAATAAAATGGCGGTTGCCAGGGGTCCAGGGAGGGGAACCGGGCGGTATTGTTTTATGGTTACAAAGTTTCAGTTAGCTACTATCTCCACCTGATGTCACAAAGGCATCTTAAGGCCAAAGTATGCACAACTGAACCCACTGTCTCCTCTCCAATACCTGCTTCTCCTCTTCTGTTCCCGAAGTATGTATCACAGTTCTCTTTGTCACCCAGTCACATGTCTGGATCCAGTTTCTCCTCTATGCCCTCCTGCATCTAACTCATCATCAAAAACTGATTCTGCTTCCTCACACCTCATAGATCTACTCCACTTCGTCACATTTTCCAATATTACGTCAGTCCCTAACTAGATCCTGTTGTCAGTTTGGTCTTCCTCTATTCATCCTTCACCAAGGGACCAGTGTGACCTTTCTGAAATGTAAATATGTACATATGCCTTCCATGTTTGAAAAACTAAAATAAGGATGCCTGCTACTGCCCTTACAAATGAGTCCTATTTCAGGAAATAGAGGCATAGATGCAAAGAAGGTACAATAGGACCATACCACGTGTACTATCTGTTGAACAGGATTACATAACTCCGCTAACACCCATATGTATCCCCGATGAAGCATTTGCGAATTACATCACCTCTGTCATAAACTCATCTCATGGAAAAGTTCTTCCATATTTTTACACTCCATATTTTCTCACTCTTGATTCTATTCTTAGTTTCAATAATTTTCCAATCTTCCAATTATGTGTATCATATAGATATATATATTTAAGAAAAATGTAAGATGGCAACAACATCCACGATATCGCTAAGCAGTGAGCATATCTTGGAAAAGGAGAAAGTTGCATTTCCATGGGACATGAGTAGGTACAAAACTGCCTGTACCTACTTCCTGCTGAAATGTAACTCTGCTGGCATCCTGGGAAGCTGGACTGTAGGTGTTGGAAATGCAAGGGAATGTGACTAACATCAAGTGTTTTATATTACAATATTCCAAAGATGAAGAGTGTGATGAAATTCACAAAGAGGACATTCTTTAAAAGGGATTAAATTATCATTATCCACACTTAACAACTTCGATTTAGAAAACTCCATCCAAGCAACCAAAAAACTAGTATAAATAATGAATCAAGACCCATAGCTTTCTTGGAAACCCACGGGAAAAAAAAATGTATGAAGTATGAAAAGAATCCTATTCTCAAGAACAACAAAAAGCAAAATACTTAAAAATCATATTTTTAGGGGTGCCTGGGTGGCTCAGTTGGTTAAGCGTCTACGTTTGGCTCAGGTCATGATCTCAGGGTCCTAGGATTAAGCCCTGTGTTGGGCTCCCTGCTTAGCAGGGAATGTGCTTCTCCCTTTCCCTCTGCTCCTCCCCCTACTCCTGCTCTCTCTCTCTCAAATAAACATGTAAAATCTTTTTTAAAAATCACCTTTTTAAAATATATGGGAATTAAGTGAGAGATCTATTATGGTTCTAGATAAGAATATTGAATTTATAAAGTTAAACTTCAATGCAATTATACTTAAAATTCTGATAGGATTTCCTTGGTAATTTGATGAAATGTTTCTAAAATTTACAGAATAAATTGAATACATTTTATCTTTTTTTTAAACATCTCGTTTATATATTCATGAGAGATACAGAGAGCGAGGCAGAGACATCGGCAGAGGGAGGAAAATTGAATATATTTTGAATAAATATAAAAATTTCCTACTCTCCCCAGTTTACTTTTTTTAAATTTTTTTTTCCTGGAGTATAGTTGACACACAATGTCATATTAGTTTCAGGAGTACAACATAGTGATACAACATCTCCATAGGTTATGTTCTGCTCACAACAAACATAGCTACCATCTGTCACCACACAACACTGTTATAATATCATTGACTAATTTCCTATGCTGTACCTCTTAGTCCCATGACTTACTCATTCCATACCTGAAAGCCTGCATCTCCCGCTCCCCTTTACCTATTTTGCGCATCCTCCCCCTTCCCCTGGCAACCATTAGTTTGTTCTCTGAATTTATAGGTCTAATTGTTTTTTGTTTGCTTGTTTATTCATTTGTTTTGTTTTTTATAGCCCACATATTAGTGAAATCATATGGTGTTTGTCTTTCTCAGTCTGACTTATTTCACTTAGCGTTAAACCCTGTAGGTCCATCCATGTTGTCATAAAAGGCAAGATCCCCTCTTTTCTTTTATATGGTTGTATAATATTCCATTTTTTATATATTCCATTTGCAATAACATATATTATTCCATTGCAACTTGTGTGTATCTATCTATACAACATCTTCTTCATCCATTCACCTATCGATGGGCACTTGGGTTGCCTCTATATTTTGACTATTGTAAATAATGCTGCAGTAAACATAGGGGTGCATATATCATTTCAAATTAGTATTTTCAGTTTCTTTGGGTGAATCCCTAGTAGTTGAATTACTGGATCACATGGTATTTTTATTTTTAATTTGGGGGGGAACCTCCATACTGTTTTCCACAGTGGCTATATCAATTTACTCTTCAGTTTATTCTTTCAGAAAATGCCAGGCAGGATTTTAGGCCCTTGCCTAATGTATACCTCTGGCCTTATTATACTTCATATTGGCTCTTCATTCCCATGCCTTTTGTCCTGTTGAGGTACTTGAAGGTCAGGAACAGCATCATTCATCATTTCTATCACCCAGCATGAAACCTGGCTCAGAGGGAAGACTCAATAAATATTTCTTGAATAAATAATTTTCAAACTGGTTAAATAGCTGTGCCCACAGAGTGATGATTAACAGACCTATTATCACCAAGAGGGCAGCCACCAGTGCCATGAGATAGGATTCTCTTATTCCACCCTAATCATCGTTTCATCAGTGATTACGTTTGTACATGGTACACTTGCTATTTTGTGAATGTTGACAGTCTGGGAGGATTAAATAATAAGCCGGCAGAAGTGAGAATGCTCCCAAACGCTGCTAGGAAATAGGTCCAATTTAGGAAGATGAAGTTCAGTAAGGGCAAGAATAAAATAGCACACACACATACACATCTCTGGTAAAGAAAGTTGGAGAACATGAGATGGGAACAGTATTTTGAGAACATACTTAGGATCTTGGAAGCCATACCAATGTTCCAGAGGTCTCCAGACTCTGGAATAAGGTGACTTTATGTGGTCTAAACAGTCCTAGACTCACCTTGGAAAGCAACGGGAGATATAGTTTCCAAATTCAATAACAATCTGCCCAGGTCTGGATAATGACACTCTACGACCTATCCCACAGTTTTCGGCCAGTGGTACTCCTACTGATGCTCCTTAGCATCTACAAGGCCTTTGTCACAGAGCCCTTTATCCACCCCTGTTCCCTGGGCAGCTGGATAGCACTGCTGGCCCAGGTAGTGGTGACAGGGCTGCTGGCCCTTAGCACCCTGGTCCTGTATGTCCCTGTTGTCAACATGCACTCCTAGGCATGGTGCCCCCAGACATTCACATACCCTTTCCCTGCCTCCAGGTTTCAGAGAAGTAAATAGTATTTGGAACATTTAAAAAAAAATTATATTTTGTTTGGATTAGAATCACCTAACATTGGCTTCCATTTTCAATTTTTATGACATCAGTTCAACTGTGTCCCCTTTTCTTAAGCAAAAATATGATTTGGTATCACTAAACAGTAGGTTCTATGAGTCTTGGGAAAATTAAACTTTGCCCTGAAGCTTCATAGCATGTAAGGACTCGACTAGATTCAAAGTTAGACAAGAACTTGGCCCTCACCCTTTCCCATAACCATTAGAATAGCACAGTTATGGCTAATTGCAGAGAAGCAGTCAAGGCACTTGTTCTGCTTGTGCACTTCAGTGTTTTCTGGAAGGCTCTCAAATATAGAGATATACCATATAGGAGTTCCTCCATCAAATAAATTTTCCTTGAAGATCGTATCAGAACATCAAGATATGGCAGAGCAAGGCATATCTGTTAAAAACAACATGAGAGACCTCCCCAACCAAGGACTTAGGTGTGGTACCCATGCCACCTCTTAAAAAACATCTTTGCTTTTCTTCCTCTGTCCATCTTTCTTTCTCTCTCTCTTTCAACATGTACAATCTTGCTTCTAACAATGCAGCACAATGGAGATCGTAGACAACTTTAATTTAACATAAACAAGTTAAACTTTAGATTCATCTCCATTTTAGACAGATGTGAAATTTGTCCTTCTAAAAGGGAAATTCAAGTAATGGGTCATTGATACTTTTTCACTATAGCCCGTGGCCATTATTTACAAGTGATGATAAGCAAAAAAAAAAAAAAAAAAAAAAAAGGGCATCTTCAAACATGTAGATACCAGTCTTCAAGCCTCATACAACAACACTACTTCCTGTAAAGATTTCCACATACAAACAAATTCTCCTGCATGCCATGAGGAATGCTACAAAGCAAGGCAACCTATAATTACACTTCCAATAAATGCAAATGCACAAAATAGTTTCAAAACGGTTGCCACAGATTTCAGCAATACCTTTTGGTTTACCATATGCATAACCGACTAGCTCAAACTTGACTTAAAAAATCAAAATAATACTAAATGCCTGGTACATTTGTAGAAGGAAATGCCAACAGCACCATGTGCTACAGATAAGTGAGACTATGATAGAAAGTGAAGCCCAAGAGATCAAAATTCTTCACGTCTACTTCCTCCTTAATAAATTATTATAATTTCAGACAGTATTAATGGAACCCAAATATCAGCTGAAATCTACTTCTCCTTGATTCAAACATCCCATGGGTTGTAGAAGACCAAAGTCCTCTCCAAAAGTTCTACACAGTTGGGGGGATGAAGAAAGGTGTTGCTGGTATGTTGACAAGGCTGCCTTGCCTCTGAATGCCTGCTTCTGCCTAATTTGTTCATGTTCTGGCTCTTTTTGTTTGTGCTCACCCTATTCTATTCTACCTGGAACAAGGTCTTTCCCATTACTCTAAATCGGAAAACAAAAGCATGAATGCAAAAAAAAAAAAAGCATGAATGCTTAGGACAGACTTTACTAAAGGCTAAGGAGTCGGGGCAATTTACAACTGCAGAAACAGAAACAATCTCATCAAATATTAAACATTCTTGCTCTTAAAAATCCTTCAATCACCCCAATTGATGGGAATTTCCACTCACTGCCTTTACCCTCTGTGGCCCCCCAGCATCACAGCTCCTTCCCCAGCTACTCTCCTCTTCTCCCTCTCCTCTCCTTTATCTTCCCAACCCCAGCTCAACTCTCTGCCTGCCCAGCCTTCAAAAAATTCATACTAAGACCCCTTCAGATATTTAGACCCAATATGGTACGCAGCAGAATGAAACAAATCTTCAAGGGACAAGATCCATTTACCTTTGAAGCCAAATGTTGTTGGTCTTGCCCTTTCCCCCATTGATAGTATAATCACGTTTGTTTGTTAATGTAATTTGTCACAGGATTTGAAAATCTGGAGAAACGAGTGATTTATGTCTTTGTATATCAAAACCTTTTTAAAATATAAAATTCAAATTAACCCAAGTATTCAAAGTAATTCTAATGAGCCAGGTCTCACATTTGGAGGGGGTGGGGAGCACATGAAAATTTATTACTGTCATGTCTTCACCATCAAAACTTATGATCTTGGTCTTGCCTTCCTGCCTTTTTACAAGATCAGAAGAGACACATTGGCGACTTAGACAACCTTAAAGTGAATGTGTCACCAACAGCATGACCTTTGGGACCAAATCCTACAGCCAGAACTTCATCATTTTTCTCAATAAAATTCAAACAACCATCATTGGGTTGTTTTGTTTTGTTTTGGGGGGTTCATTTTTTATTTTATTTTTTTGCCATTTTTGATCAGCGAGACCCTGACATATTTCCTGATGCCAGAATTTGGCTGTTTGGCTTCAACCTCTACTTTTCCCAGCACAGTTCTCTTTGCACGGGAAGCATCTCCAAAAGGATTGGCTTTCAAGGCTGTGCCCAAATGGGCTTTCTTGTCCTGTTTATCATGCCACGTCTGATCTCATCGGTGACTATGAAGATTCCTGGCAATATGACACTTGCCCAACCTGCCAGCACCATGGCCCTAAGCAAAAGAGACACCAGGTCCCTCGTTTTGTGTCCATGTTTGTTCAGTCTTAAACTTCTCCATATGGAGGGCCATACTGGCTCAGAGTCTTGAGGCACTTTCTCTGATACAACTATCTCCAACTGCTACAGAGCCTCTAAGAAGGATGGGAGTGGTCTTAACATGAGTGAATCGTGACAGTTAAGAAAATAATCTTGGGCAGCCCCGGTGGCTCAGCAGTTTAGCGCCACCTTCAGCCCAGGGCGTGACCCTGGAGACCCAGGATCAAGTCCCACGTCAGGCTCCCTGCATGGAGCCTGCTTCTCCCTCTGCCTCTCTCTCTCTGTGTATGTCTCTCATGAACAAATAAATAAAATCTTAAAAAAAATAATATTTTCCAGTTTCTTTTTTTTTTAAAGATTTTATTTATTTATTGAGTCACACACAGAGAAAGAGAGAGAGAGAGAGGGGCAGAGGTCTCCAGGATCACGCCCTGAGCTGCAGGCGGCTTTAAACTGCTGCGCCACTGGGGCTGCCCTCTTTTCCAGTTTCTAACTGACTTTTGTTATCACATAAATGTGACCCTAATTACTTTCTCTTCCAAATTGGGTTTGTTTGTTTTTTGGCTTTCTATAGACCAAATTTGTTTACAAATCATGTGCCTTCATACTGTTTTCAATAATTTGTAGTCATGTAATAAATGACAGTTAAATAGGGGCAGAGTCTTTCATTCTCAAACATCACTATCCGGAGTGTCACTAATCCTAGTATTCAATTCCCAAATATGAAGTAAGTCTAAATGATACCACACTTTCACACCTTTCTTTTTTGCTCGGGTTATTAATCTAATAATATCAGTTTGGGATCAGTATACTTTGAAAAAAAAAAAGGGGGGAAGAAGTATTTTTGCTAAAGAGGAAAAGAGTTCCCAGGTTTACCTTTTTTCTTCATCTAGCCAAAGCCATATTTCTGGCTAAAGGTGTCTCTTACTCACCTTGTTATTCAATTCATGGTTTAGAGATGCCCTGGAGGCAGAGATGATTGCTGAAGGCTTATGCTATCCAGCCCTATGACTCATCAATCCTATGAGTCCACAGTTTGTAATTATAACATAATGGAAGATATTATTTTATGAAAGGAGAAGCTATGACTTGTCCAAAAAAGGAATACAGCTTATAGTAAATATAAGAGGAATTAGAACACAAGTTAACAAACACTTTCCTTTTGTATGAACAGGATTTGAAAGAGTCATTTTAGATAGGAAACAGAGACGCCTAAAGCTTAATTCATTATTTAAAACATTTGGTTTATTCTTTATGAAAAAATTATCCTAAATTATGTGGGTTTTGCTCTTGAGAAATTAAGCTTTTGGAGAAAAGGGTTTAAATATTTTAATATTAATTAAAGTGTATTTTTACTTATTTACTTCAGTTACTTAAGTTTATATTTTACATTTCCTTTTACTGTTGATATACTTTCACTTAATTAACAAAAAATGCATCACTACCATAATATAAACACACGTGTTTAAAAAAAAGCAAGCGATCTGCCAATATGATGAGTAGCTACATTTAAAATGCAAATCCTTTATGAACCAACTGACTTACAGTAATTGTGCTGTATTTTTCCATTACAGACAAGAGCATTTTGGACTATCTTATGAATTCAGAGTCCAGGGAATTCCAATGAGATAATGTCATTGACCTTGAGTACAAATAATCGGTGGTGAATATTGTAATATGATAATGTGAAAGTTGCAAGGAGCTCATTCTCAGACTCTACCAGAAAACCTGCTAAATCAACAATAGGATGAGACATAGTGTGAACTAAGAGAGCAGAACTCTAAGGCATGTTACCTAAAATAGAAAGGCTTCTAAACAACCGAGAGATTAAGTGTGAGCTCTCACGGTTAACTGCTATTAAATTAGTTTGGCGTGTGAGCATCTATCATGTACCTATCAGCCCTGTGTCACTTAAGTGGCCAAAGGTAAATGTCAACTTTCAGCTGAGCGGTTCTCATTGGGTAGTTCCTTCTGCCTATTGTATCATTTAAATCAACTAGTGTTCCTACCACTCTGAAAGCATGCAGCTTCCTCAGAAATGCCCGTTTCTGCAAGCAGCACAGTCCTCGGTGAATAAAAGACAAATACTGACTCTTTAAAGGGGAATACCATAGGAGAACGGGATTATCTGAGCCACGCTATGTATGTTTACACCCACAGGCTGCCAAAAAAATCCTTGATATTTGTCAGAAATGCAGTTGTAATTAGGGAAAGCAGAAGAAAACCAACCTCAGTTTGCTAACTGACCTGAGGCATCTAATTTATGTACATGTTCATTTTGTTAAAACATGCAAGCAAAGAGCTATTGGAAGCCATATGCCATTCGTTATGAAAAGCACATTCCTTTAGTCTTTGTAACAAAAGCCATATGGCTTTCCGAAAGTTAATTATATCATAAATATGCTGTAATAGTGGGGAGTGTGGTCTAGCAATTGCTGGAAGAAACTTTTGAGACCTGGCTTTGAGTCAATTTCTCAATGGATTCCATTTAGATCCTTGGGGGAAGTGACATGGACATTGTGCCTCCGTTTCCCAATATTCAAAGTGAAGACCATAATAATATGGGACCTACGTGGGAGAAGAAAATGGAAATGTCTTCCCACTTAAAGGTAAAATAATGCTTCAGACTATAACTCAGGTCAATAAAACAGTAAAGCAGTAAAAGATTTTTTTTGAAATACTGATTGGTTCATCAAAACGGTCTCTTCCTCCTTTTAATACATCCTTCCCACCATTGCCAGAGTAGTCTTTCTGGAGGTTGTTTAACTCCATTGTTAAATGTTACTTATAAAATAGCACTTGAACTCTATAAATGGCCTTTATAGTCTGCCCCAGCCTGCTGTCCAGACACATCTGCCAGCAGTCTCTCCCTGCCCTGACACACAGGCATACACACCACATCCCAAGACAGATCATTCTCGTTTATTTCTCTGTGTGTTTCAAGGTCTGCTCCTCTGGCCTGCTCCCTTGGAAGAGGCCCTACCTCTTCTTCTCCACTTATCTCCTATATGTGTGTGTCAAGACCCAGACCGTCGTCTTACCCATGGTGAGATGTTGGACTTCCTCAGGCCATTTGTAGTTCCCTGCTCGAAGCTACCATGGCACTTGCTGCATACCTTCTTAAACACTTATTAGATTGTGCGGTCTTTATTTGTAAACATACCCCCTTCTCCTCCGCCAGAATTGGGCTTCCGAAGTAGAGAGTCTAAAGCCTGGCAAATAGTAGGTACTCAATAGTATTGAGTTTACTAGTTTATCGTCCACTTTTTAAAAATAGAGGCAACTGGCTATTTGACCCCGGGAGTCAAGTTTTTAACTAGTTTCCATATTCATTTCAACCTTTCAACTCTCCCTCCATCTGTAACATTTTCTAATAGTCCAGAAAATGACCCCAAGGGACTCATATGTTCTACCAACAACAGACTCTTCCACTGCGCTATCTTTTTGATGCAAGAAAATAAAAGGATTTTAGAACATTTTTAAACAAAGATTAAAGCCAAGAGTTTTCTGGTTAAACTTCAGCTAACCAAAAAATTAAATGAAACACAGTCCTCATTCCTGAAGCATTTCAGTTAATCATGGTTTTATGGAAACTTAATCCAGCACAGAGGCTGAACTGAAACAAGACAGCCAACAAGTCCAACAGATAATTACATCTCCATCTGACATAACCAAACTGGGTATAGTTGTGCATGGCGTAATAGTAATGAATGTAAATTGTCTAACATTAAATTCTCATCTCAGCGATACAAAACATTGCTCTAATAGCCTAATTTGACTTTTTAAAAATGTTACTTCATTATGCTTCTGGTTTACACTTAAATGAGACAGAAAAACCTCTCTCAGATTCCATAGGATTTGGATTTTCTAAAAAGTGGGTGTCCAAAGAATCCTCGTTCAGAAACTAAATCATCTCCACATGTGCTAAGAGTAGCAAAAAGAGAGAAAGAGAGAGAGAGAGAGAGAGAGAGAGAGAAAGAAAAGAAAAAAGAAAAGAAAAGATAGAAAAGAAAAAAAGAAAAGAAAAGAAAAGAAAAGAGAACATTTATGTCTCTGATACGCACATAACTTGGAAAAAAACCAAAAGAATGTCTGAAAGTTAAAGAGGAGAGAGGGCAGAGAGTCTGACTTACAAATTGGTTGGGAGCTATTTTATAGGGAACAAGTTTTAGGATCTGATTTAAGGGCAAGGCAACAGGGAAATACTAATAATAATAAAGGCAAGAGGGAATCATTGATATAGTTGAGCTCCAAAACTTTAATTTCCTCAAAATAGTTTCCAGATGGTTAAGAATGTCTTTCTATGTACAGTATTTTCAGGAGCGAAATAAAAAGTTATCCATTTGCTTACATGGTAATTTTTCAGCAAGATGCCACATTCATTTTAAATTGTCATTGCTGATATCAACCCTTTGATGTTGGAGACACCTGCCTGGGGGCCAGCAGCATACTCTATCAGAATGTCAGGAACTGTCACGAGGACCTGGGCCCTGGGAGACAGGGCTGTGCGTCATGGGTATGTAGCAATTCTGTGCTTTGATGTCTACTTTCCCTCCAGAAGGAGGGTACTAACCAAATGTCTCAAGATTTTCTCCTTTCTTCCCTCTACATCTATAGGATGCAAGTCATGGAATTACAGGAGAGAAGTAATGAAAAGATTACAGAGGGAAATAAGGTGGCATTTCTTGATTCTTCTTTTCATCTCAGTGACAACAGACCCAGACTGGGACTCAGAAGACTGGAAGCTCATCCTCAAACCCATTTCTTTGCCAAATTAATGAATTTCTCTGTACTTCACTTTCTCTGCCGTCCTTCTATTTTCTTAATAGAAATATGACAGTATGAATAACCCTATTAACTGCATGTGCATTTCTTAAAAGTCTACTATATAAACACAACGACTTTTTAAATTACCAAGCCATGCATTCATTCATTCATTCAACAACTACTTTTGAACGCCTGCTATATATCAGACTCTGGTTGCTAAAATTTAATGGTAATTAAAACACGGTACCTCTTCTCATGGAGTTTAAAGTCTAATTTGGAAGCCAAGGACTGATCAAATAATCACACACATGGGAGTTACAAACTGGTGTGTATATAATTACAATACACAGTAGCGGTGGTGGTATTATCTTCATTCTACAGATAAGGAAACTGAGCCCCCCCCCCCCCGGAGATTAAATAACTTACCTGCTGTCATACAACCAGTAAGTAGAGTCAAAATTCAAGCCCAGTCTGTGCTCTTAAACACCATGCTGTACCGCCTCTTGTTCCTACCGTTGGTCTGCTGAAACATGTCGAAAACTATGGTTTTTTGGTAAAATAATCTAGACAGCATGTTCAAAACCTATCTCTGTCCCCTCACTGTTCTGCTGGTGATTTTAACTTCCTCACACAAAGGATAAATTCCACTTGGTAACTCTTTGTGAGAGTTACATTTAAAACAAAGAAAAGCAAAACTTTCAATTCCTTTCAATCAGAAATTTGGTCTACTAGGATAAAAAAAAAAGGAGATAATTTCCTAATTGCTTTTTAAAAACAGGAGGCTCTGTTGCTCATGTTTTAGCAAAATGTCTTCTCCCATTGTCCTTGCACAGTAAGCTGTACATAGGTTGATAGAATTTCTACCCTGAAGGAAATGATTGTAAAATTTGATGCAATGCAATGTGAAATGGTGCCATCAGTCTATATTTGAGTCTTAAAAATAAGGTGGGAAAGCCAGACCTGAACAGACCTCGTTCTAGCTCCACACCATTTTGAGGCTAGAAACGCATCTACAGAAGGTATGTTGACAACTACAACATTTTCATCTCAAATCATGCTGCTTCCCAGGCTTCAGCCATGCCAGAAGATTTCAAGAGCAAAAGAAAAAAAAGGAGCACAGCAAAGGAGACGTGCTCTGACAAGTTAGTGTGGAATGCCTTTTGACTTTTTCTTACAGCAGAAAGATTCTTTGGGGGATGAAGATTAAGCAATCATCAGAAATGAGCCTCCTCATATGACTAGAGAATTAGCACAGAGACTATTTTTTGAACTTAAAGCATCAGAAGCCCAGATTGAAATGAAGAATTACTACAAACAACTAACCATCGTTACGCTTGATACTGCTTACAAGACAAAACAGGAATCTTTTGGGCAACTGCCATCAAGATGTGTTAGGGAGCAGGAGTTTCACTCGTGCGCAGAAAATTGAGAACACGAAAAATTGTGTATAGTTGTTGAGGTGTGTAAACATCTAAAACAAAAATAACACAAGAATCTATAAAAGCACTTTGCTTTTCAGCAGGGTCCATGAAATACATGGAGTGCTGATTAGTCCTTATTTTGTAAATGGGGAGGAAGCTCAGCTCTAACATGAAAAGTTAATACTTTAAGAAAAAGAATATACCAGAATATGCGGGCCCACATCACTCCTTAGCAGAACTCCAACTTGAATCTCCTAAACTTGTCATGAAAATGTTAGCTTTAAGCAGGTGCGCTTTCTCAGGAATGGGAGGGGTCAAGCTAAATAATTGGTGATTGGCCACAGGAAGCAAAATGTAAATGAGGAAGATAAGTGGGGGAACCTCCCCACCCAGTATCACATTAAAAATAAGTGTCTTCACATAGGTCAGAATGGCAGACTATTCTCCATTCCCTTCACTCGACTCTTTAGTCCTGTAAATAAATAAGAATGCTCTTTCTCCACATCCTCTCCAACTTTGGTTGTTTCCGGTCATGTTAATTTTTGCCATTCTCACGAGGTGGGATCTCACTGTGGTTTTGATTTGTATTTCCCTGATGGCAAGTGATGTGGAGCATTTTCTCCTGTGCTTGTTGGCCATGCGGATGTCTTCTTTGGTGAAATGTCTGTTCATGTCTTTTGCCCATTTCACGATCGGATTGTTTGTTGCTTGGGTGTTGAGAAACGAACAAAGGGTGGTGGAAGGGGAGGCGGCGAGAGGTGGAGTGACTGGGTGACAGGCACTGAGGAGGGCACTCGATGGGATGACCACTAGGGTGTTATACTATATGTTGGCAAATCAAACTTCAATTTAAAAAAAAAAACAGGTAAAGCTTAATAAAGTTACTTTCAAATAAGTAAAAAAGAAAAAAAGAGAGAATGCTCTGAGCAAGATACACCCAGCAAGAGACACACCCCTTTCAGACAAAAGCTAAGCTTTGTCTGCTTGCCCAAGGTGGCCTAGATTTTAGAGCTAAGATACTGAGGTGGGAACAATTGGAAGAACTGGCTAAACTAACTTTCTCCGCCAGAAGTGGGCGTAGGAATGATGTAGGAAATAAAGGGATCTCCCAGACCAGCTTTTCCTGTTTTAAGCCACTTATAACCAAGTTTAGGGGTCTTAGTACATAGGAGCCTAATGACTGGGTTTCAATTTGAAGAACGAAATGATTTAGAATGAAATGCAGCCAGCAGCAGCACCACATGACTAAGAGTCCACTGAGGCAGACCTTTTGTCTATTAACAAAAGACCTAGGAAGTGTTATGCCAAACAAATCAAAGTTCTATCTTTAGGGGAACTTAACAATTGTCTGGGAAGTGCCCACGAAACAGCCATGCAAATTTTCAAAGCAACAAACCGTAAAAGCGAGCCCATATGACTCAAACTGGGTAATAAATCACAGCCAGTGTTTATCAAATGCCAGACACTTTACAAACATCGTAACCTCCATTTCACAGATGAACAAACTGAGGCTCACAGGGCTTATTTGCCTTGCCCAAGGTTACATAGAGGTTGGCAACATATCCTGCTCTTCTCTCTACCATCACTCCCCACCCGTAGGTACAGTGCCCTACTACTATTGTAGCACAGGTAACCTGGAAAAATCATTATAAAATAATGTTGAATGAAAAAAATAATATGAACTGTGTACATCACAATCATGTAAAAGTTCATATTTAGGTAAGAAAGAAATGGAAAGAAATAGGAAGCACATTTAAAAGTCGTGTTAGGGTGGTAGGGTTATGGAGGAGTCTTGAAAATTCCTCTTTATGTTTTTGCAAATAGATAAATACTTGTCAAATGTTTAAATGATTATGCACTGAGGAGCATGTTCAGAACCAGGTAAAATCAATCACCAGGGAAGACTGCCCGGATAAGGCGGGTTTTCGTGACCATCTCGGGGTTATGTTGGCCAAAGGGAGAAAGAAGTTGCCAGAGCAGTGACAAGACTCTTAATTCAGCAAATTCAAAGGCACTAAAATATAGCAAGGCCAGTGCGGCACGGAGACAGTTGTCGGGAAGGATGAGATGTCTGAATTTTATAAGCTGGAAAATAAAGAGTAACACCATGACAGCATATGAGGAACTTTATTCTAACCGCTGTGTGCAGGATGGTTGAGAGGACAGAGACCAGGGCAGGGAAACCACCAGAAAACTGTGGAATGAGAAAAGCATTTGATGTGGTGCAAGTTTCCAGTCTTCCCTCAAAGCATAGCATTATCTAAACTACCCCATAAACTACCCTCAGATAAGCACATCCGCTGCATGTTACTCTTCTCTTAAGTGAGAGTTGGGGTACCTACAATCTCAGTGATCCCGTGAGACTTGTACCACACCAAGGCGATCACACGCATGAAGCTCAACAGGTATATAAATAATATGAATTAAGACTATTCAATGCACTGAAGTGTTGCTCTTCCCCTGCCCTTGAGAAACCCAGGAGGGCTTGAATAAGCCTCACGTGTGAGTGGGTATCCACGACACACCCATTAGAGAAATAATGTAATTAAAGTGAAATGCTCTGACTTGCATTTCATTAGTCACCGATAGATAAGCCAAATATAGCGCAAAGTTTAAATATGTCTAGCTGGGTGGTGGACAAGCTGCTAGAGGTAAGTAAGTGAATAAATTGATGTTTAAAAATAGCTGCTATTTTAGGACCATACAACACAAGGGCTTTGTGCGCTCACTTTTGTGTGACTTCACACCACGGTAGGAGCACATACTTCAGGACGACTGCTCTTGTTCTAATTATGGAAATGACGGGACTGATCGAATTACTCACAGCCTGTCTTGCATTACACCAGAGAAACGACTGGGCTTTGATATGATGACTGAGAATTACAGCCATCTGATAGGATGATTGAGAATTACAGCCATTTCTCCAGGCCTTTGAAGGAAAGGAAAGCTCAACTGATGATACAAACGTAAACCAGGGCGGTGGAAGGTTGTTCGACCTTCCGGACCGCTCAGGTGGGCTTGGTTGTTTTTACCCTTAGCTACTCCTGCCTCATTTAAAGGAAACTAGCTCATAGGAAAAGGAGCTACTGTAATCTGGACAGAACTACTGCTTTTTGATGGGTTTTTTTTATAGGTATTGTTGATGGGTGTCTCCTTTGTATAGTATCGGCTAGATTTTAAAATAAGCACTTTGTCCAACTAAAGAGGATCGGGGGAGAGGTAGAATGACTGATGAGCCTGTAGTGGCCTGATGTCCATAATCTGATTGGTTCACTCCCCATGTCTTTGCTCCTAGAAATACCACCAAAGGATTCAGAAGCTTCGCCTACCTCATGGGTTCGGTGGCTTGCTGTGGGTGGTGTGGTTAGGAAAACAACCAGGTTGGGGGGGGAAACCCCTCTTCATTCCTGAAGCTGAAACCCTGGGCGCTTGTGCAAAGGGAGAGAATGAGACTTCTCCTGGGCTGCCTGGGGCAGGGAATAGAAAAATCAGTGGCCACACGGACACAGCACAGTCTTGTCCCTTCATGCCCCAGACAGTGAGTATTATATGCATGATAATACGGTTTCTGCTCACACTTATTTTCACCTCCAGGTAGATGGTGGTTATTAAAGAGTCAATTGATCCACTTTCTTGGGCAATGCCCATTCATTTTTGACATTCACCCTTCCCCATCCTGCCGGATACTCCTCCACACGCACAAACACGTGCCAAAAGATGAGAAAGCCAAAGTTCTAAGCCAAGGTGTAACAGTATAGCTTCCCAGGTGCCAGTGTCTTGATGGTAGAGTCATAAATGACCCTCCCCACGGTGCTGCAGGTCAAGTGTGGAAGGACACTGAGACGTCATGGCTCCAGATCCAGTTTTCTTCTCCCCTTCTCTGGTTAGCCTAAGCTAGGGCAAAGGGTGATGGACAAATGCATGAAATAAATTTCTACCAGCCCATAATTTACTGAGCAACTTACACGGAACTGCATAAAAATAGCATAATGGTTAACCCCGATTAGTGTGTATTTTCCTGCCTTTCCAAATCAGCTTTGCTTCCTCTCCCTGCTGACCCGCACTGTATTCTCTCCCGCCCTACCCTCAAAAAGTGTTCACAAGAGGGGAGTCAGAAGACTGATGGTCCTTCAGGACAGAACGACTAATGAGGCTTTCAGTGGGCCCTTCTTTAGAATAAAGAGCTGTAGGTCCCTGCAGCTGATAAGACCGGGGCCCAGGAAAGGTCTGCTTGGAGCCTCTGAAATGCTGCCTGCCTTCACACACATTCTTGAGTTGGCCCCGATGCCAACTGCCAGGAGAACCAACTAGCCGCTTGTTGCTTATATTTCATTTATATCCATTCCACCAATATTTATTTCTTGGTTGCTGTGGCAGCATGTTTATTTGCTCTGAGTTCAGTATTTAAAGGAGACTGTGAGGGTAACGTCCTTAACCAAGAAATGTGAGCTGTGTCTACATCCCTGGAGCCCTGGGCTTCCTGGCCAGTAGCTTCAGACGCCCGGCCCCCGTTCTCTGTTGGCATTTTTCCTAAAACTGGAAATACCGACCCAAAGAATCATGCTTCTCAATCCCTCCTTTATCAACAGTGACTCTGGAGGAGGCAGGAGAGCACCATGATGTCAGCAGGACGCTGACAGGGACCTTCTTGGCACCTCCTTCCCCGCACTCACCAACACACCCAGGTGAGAGCAATGCGGCTTCCGTGCAAGCAAAACTCAGCACAGAACTGGCCGGGTTGGGTTTATGTGGGCACACACTTAGGCTGCGTGATCACCATCTTCCCCTTTTCCCCCTCCGAAGCTTCTCGTCCTGGTCCCTCAGCCCAGGCCACGGTGACTGATGGCATGAGCTGGGGAGACAGATACTGAATTCAAATCCCAACGCCATTGACTCCATATCCAGTTTTGGGCAAGTTTCCTAATTGCTCCGAACCTCACCTTCTCCATCCGTAAAATGGGGATATACGACCACTCTACAGACCGATGCAAGGATGAAATGGAATCATGCGTGCAAAGCAGTATGCCAGCTACCTAATAAGCACTCAATGAGTGCCAGCTACTATTATTTATGAACCACCATATATGTAGGTGCTCAGTTGAAGCGATACCCTAGGCACCATTCCACTTTTCCTTCTCTGTAGTCGACCTGAACTTTGGGCCAATTAATTCTACCTCCTAAATTCCAGTGAAATCCATTTCCTCCTTCCCTTCCCTGGGACAATAGCTCAACGTCTTTTCTACTATTATAATCTTTTAACTTACCTGGTACATTCACCCTCTTCCAACCATTCTGCGCACTTCCCAACAGTGTGAATTTTCCAAAATGGAAAGGTGTTCCTGACATTCCCCGTGTTCGGGTCCTTGGGGGGCTCCACTTGTTGCCTTCAGGATGCGGTCCTGGTTCCTCCGAGCAGCATTCAGAGTACGGACTGCATCTCACTGCCCCCTCTCCTTCCTCACAGAATGGTTTCTACCTCTTACAACAGCCTCAGGTCCAACTGCCTTTGCACAGACTGTTCCCTGTACATGTTCTTGTCTTGACAGGATGAACTCCCATGTATCCTCTTTTTTTTTTTTAAGATTTTATTTATTTATTCATGACAGAGAGAGAGAGGCAGAGACACAGGCAGAGGGAGAAGCAGGCTCCCTTGGGGAGCCTGGTGTGGGACTCAATCCCAGGACCTCGGGATCACACCCTGAGCCCAAGGCAGATGCCCAACCGCTGAGCCACCCAGGCGTCCCTCCCATGTATCCTCTAGCCAGAGTTCTTTCCCAACAGTCTTCCTAACTCCTCACTCACACATTAGACTAGTTTATTTTCTGTTCACTTGTCTGTCTCCCTTTGTTTAGGACTGAGTTCCTTGAGGTGAGGGGCTGTTTATCCTGTTGCATCTGTATCACCAGCAACAAACACAGATGCTGGGTCAGTTCATCCAACAAACATTCAACGAGCCTAGCACCGAACACACACTTGCTCTCCACCACTGCATAGGCCCCTGTGGCTCTGTGAGTCTTGGTGCCACAGGGAAATGTGAGCAGGATCTGACTACCTAAGCTCTGTCGTCAGGATTCCCACACAAACCTCAGTAGCTGCCCACTGGTAGATGCAAACCCTTCCGTGTAAGTGTTACCTAAATTTAGTCTCACAAAAACCCCGGAAAATATTACCTAAGTTTTGCAAATCAAAAAGCTCTGGGAGACTTAATGGCTTGTCCAATGTCAACCGGCTGGTGGTTGGCACCCCTGGGTATTAGGAGAGGCGGCCTTGCACAGCAGTTATGAGATAGCTTTTGGAGCAAGACCAATACCAGTTCAAATCCCAGCCTTTCCACATCTGAGCTGTATGGGCTTACAGAAGTTACTTCATCCCTTTGGGCCTGGGTTCCCCTCTCTTGGAAAGAGGGGGAAATAATACTTATCTGTCAACTTCACATGGGTTGTGTGAAATCCAAATTAAAAACTGAACATAAGGGATCCCTGGGTGGCGCAGCGGTTTGGCGCCTGCCTTTGGCCCAGGGCGCGATCCTGGAGACCCGGGATCGAATCCCACGTCGGGCTCCCGGTGCATGGAGCCTGCTTCTCCCTCTGCCTGTGTCTCTGCCTCTCTCTCTCTCTCTCTCTGTGACTATCATAAATAAATAAAAATTAAAAAAAAAAAACTGAACATAAGCTTTTGGTCCCAGAGCCTCTAAGATTCTCAGGGGGACCCAAAATCATTTCAGAGCCCATATTCTTAATCATTCCATGGTTCTTACTTTCTGAAGAAGGATTGAGACTGAGAGGAGAAAAATCAATTCGATCTGAAGTTATACAGGGAACCTGAGGTCCAAACCGAATGCTCTTGTGTCCAGTAATCAAGGACACCAAGAAAATGACCTGTGCGCCAAGTACATTCTAGATATTTTCCTAGAGAATTCAGATCTTGTCTGCCACCAAGTCATGAGGCTTTGTGAGGCGGGGAAGTCCTTCAAAAAGTACAAATAGACAGGATTGTTTTCATTACTAACAGTCTGAGTTGGGGCCTTCTGAAGGTCCGGTGAAAATGTCAGGTTATCTAAACATCATCTCCTCCTCCTATCACTTCTGTGGGTAGTAGGCATTTGAATACCCACTAAAATTAGTTGTTAATTTTGTCAGGTAGAGTATTTTGGTCCCATTTTGTGAAAATAACGTGACCTACTTATAGGTGTGGTATAAACGGAATAAAATTGTTTTCACCGTTAATTGTAATCTTAAAGCTCTAGACAATGATAATAATATTACACAATTATTAAGCTCATACTATGTGCCAGGTACTGGGGATTTTTTTTTTTTAAATACGTTATTTCACATAATGGAAGAACCCAGTGAGCTATCTGAAGCCTAGTTATCCTCAGCCATTCCGTACGAAGTACCTATTAGATAGTAGGCCCTAGGCTCTCAGGGAACCAAAATAAGTAACATGCCTCCCCTGTCCTCAAGGGACTTACCATGCAGCTCCAACTTAGATCTCGCCTTGGACAAAAGGAGGGATAAATAAATACCTAGGTAGACTCAGTGGAGTAGTCCGCCTTAATCTAATACAAGCCAACGGGCAAAGGAGGGTAAATCATCACTGCAGTGCAGAGGCAGTAGGAAAGGAAAGTAGAGCTGGGAAATTAGGAAAGTCTCCATGGAAAGACACTCTCTGAGATCACGAGGCCTCCATAGGATCGTCTTAGCTCTCGAATCCAGTGTCCTTTGCTATTCTCATTAGAATTTCCATTCTATTTATAATTTTGACCTAAGTCCCAGCACCTGTTGTGACTCTATCTCGCAATCAAAGTAAGAGGATCTGGCTTGCCTCTCTCTCTCTCTCGTGTTCACAGGGTTGCTCCCTTGCAAACCCTATTTTCCCATGATCTGCCTCTCACCCTTGACATAGTGTGACTGCCACCAGAGCACAGGTCCCTTGGTCCGTACCTCACTGAGTCTGAGTCACGGAAACATTCCAAACAAGGATGGGAAATGACAGAAGGAGTTCCTGGCTTCAGCAGGATTTGTCTTCTTTGTGAGGACAACGTGACCTCAAATTAGACTGTGTCTTTTGGGTTGGGATATCATACCATTTTGTGAAACTGCTTCTAAAAATCATGTTTTATAATAAGACCAACTTTTCACTAAACAGTGAAGCCTTTCATTTGGCACATTAGACGGTGTTCTTTAAAAACCCCAATATTCAGGAGGCCTGGGTGGCTCAGTGGTTGAGCATCTGTCTTTGGCTCAGATCAGGATCCCGGGGTTCCAGGATCAAGTCCCACATCGGACTCCCTGCACAGAGCCTGCTTCTCCCTCTGCCTTTGTCTCTGCCCCTCTCTGTGTCTCTTGTGAATAAATAAATAAAATACTTAAAAAAATAAAAATTAAAAAAAAATAAAAAACCCAATATTCAGTAGTAGTCTTAGGATTACGTTTACCTTTGAGTTGGATCTAACAAAATTTCACCTTATCGGTAGTTCTGGTGTTGACAGACTACTCAAATGCATTAACAACCTGGAAACATTCACTCCGAATATACAAATAACAACACTTGTGCATAAGCCGATATAACTCATCCAAGATTTAAATCATTGCATTCCTTTGTCCTAATACATCTTCCTGGTTTGGGGAGGCTTTGAATTATATAGCTCAAAAACCACACACTAGCAACTCAGACACAAGCATACACATGCTTGAGGCTTGTGTGTATTTGCAGACTGTAGACGTGACTTTTATGCCGTCCTATTCCCCCCTTTTCAGGGTAGCCTTGAGCTGTAGAATGTGCCAGAAGCCATTTCTCAACAAGGCAGATCTGGCCAGGCCCCTTGCCCACATAGAACCTCGCCATCAATTACTGAACCAGGTTGAAGCTCCGTAAGGAGGATGAAGGTCTGCCACGGTGTCTCCACCTGAGTTTCAGCAGCTTCCCCAGCTGCCCCAGGCACCTCAGGATTTCCAGCCTTCTGGAATGGACCCCCTCAGTCCCCTCCACAGGCTCCAGCTGCCTACTCTGTACCCTTTGCCCAGACTCCCCCTCAGCCTACAGGGCCTCCTGTCTGGAGCCCTTCCAGGCAGACCTTTGTCCTTGTCCTAAAGACAAATTCAAACGCCAGTCTCCCTGAGATGGCTGTCACTCCTCCCCCACGTCCTTCCTCGGGGGTCACAGCATCCTCTCCCACTGCCCCACCTTATGACAGTTCCTACACGGTGCTGTCACTATGGGCTGACAGGGCTGCCTCCCCTACGCCCGGGCCCCCGCAGGCCGAGATGACTTCTTCCCCAGCCCCAGCACGTTTCCATCAACGGGGCCCATTTGCAGTAGATGTTTGTCAAATAAATAAGTGAACAGAATAGGTGAAATCGATCTTCCATCTTCCTCCACCTTCCCCATCCCCGGCTGCCGGTCCTCACCCTTCCGGCCCTGACTTCCCGGCCCTCGTCAATGCCCTCTCTCGGTCCCTAGATGTCCATTGGGTTCCAGCCACCACACTCCTCACCTGCTCTCATTAATGGTTTTGATAAACTCATGAGGCCGGTTGATAAACTCAGCGATCATGTCAATGCTGACGTGGCGTTTTGGAAATTTGCCAGGTGACAAAAGCTTTGGCCCAAGTAACGAATGTCTAACTGTAGGACTTTAGGCCAGTCGGAGGCTCTCTCACCGTCCCTGCACCACGCCTGGCATTTTGTGTAGGAGCTGACTTCTCATGACTCTTACAGGTGCCAGTATCTCTGTAAACTCTTGGCTGTGTGGATCTGGGCACTGGGGAGTCAGCCGGCCTCAAACCGAGGGGCCCAGCCATTCTAGAACTACCAAATTATTGAAGCTGCTTGAAAAAAATAGATGTTTTGGGTTTTGTTTCATTTTGTTTTTTTAACAAGGGTCCTCTCATGTAAATTACATATAAGGGAGGCTTTACCTCCGAAAACAACAAAAAAATTAAACTCAGCAGACCTTATTTAAACACGTTAGTTCATTGCATCTTCTTATTTGGTGAACAATTGAATACATAGTTATTTCCTAATGGGGGAAGGGGATATAGAACCATTAAAACCCTGGTGAGAGCTGAGCAGAGGAAAAACTCTTTCTCAATGGTCTCTGAGTAGAGATAACAAGGTAAAGGGTAAACAGTAAGAAGATGAGCTCAGAAGAAAACCAGAGTTTTCAATGAACATCCAGCTCTGTTGCCCAGGAATCTGCAAGCTCCCTCTGTTGGGTGAGACACCCTCTTAGGAGGATAAAGGACGCATAGTGAGTCCTACCACCTGTACTGCACATCAGAAGAGGGCATGAACTATATGGAAGACCCACTCTCCCCAATTTCTGTACATCGGGCTGCTCGAGCTATAAACAGATAAAGAGGATACCGCCCGCCTTAGCATCCTCAGAATGGCCCCTGAAGCCAAGGCCACACTAACCAAAGCAGGAAAGCCAATCACAAACCATCTGGCTACATAGAAAGATCCTGAACTCACCTCCCCCCCAACCCCCAGACTGAGTCCACAGCTACAGATGGAACAGTTTCCTCTTCAAAAACCCTAAAGGCTGGCTGAGTGACAACTACATGGTAGGTAAATGAGAAGAAAACTGGGTGGGAGAGGCTGTGACACACTCTCACCGTAAACCCCATCCCTGGCGCAGTGACTCATCACTGGGAGGGAACTCAAAACCCAGAGCTCCTTCCTCCCTGAGGAGCAAAAGGCTCAAACCCTACGTCGAGCATCCCAAATTTTATGACACACACATAAGAGATGACCCTCCCAAAGATCTAATTTTGAAAACCAAGGGGGCCCACGGTCCCAAGAGCCATGAAACAGCTGTGATCTGAGACAGGGCTCTTAAAGGGTCCACTACTCACCAGGGCCAGGGCCCAGCTCACAGGTAGCCTTGGCACCCACACTTTAGTGAAGGAGGCTCACCCACTTCTACTAAGCCCTGGCTGAGAAGCAGGCATCTGATTGACAACACACATTTAGGAGGTGGCTGGAATGCTGTGCAGGGACAGGCACTGGTGGCACCATCTAGGCACTCCCTTTGCATGCTCCAGAGCACCAGTGTCTCCCAAGAGGTAGACTTTACATACATCTGGTGCCCTGATTTTTGCAGTTGCCACCCAGGGGATGCCTGCCTCTTGATCACCTGGCACTGGAGGCCAGGGGAGCTTGTGTTCCTGTCACATGGCGCTGGAGTAATTGCCCTGTCCGGCACCCCAGTTTTTGTGCTGCCAGGGGATGCCTCTTTATCACCCGGTTCTAGGGACCAGCAGGGTTGGTGCTGGTGGCCCTTCAGAACTGTATGTATTTGCATCCTGTTATAAAGTGGTGCCTGAGAGTCTGGCTTGAATGTAGGTGCTGAGATCCTCCCCTTTGGGACACTGACAGGTCTTGGCACATCCTCCACCGCTGGGTGCCACTGAAAATATATTAGGCTGTTTACACAAATACAGGAGTTTGAGGAACAACCAAAAGCTGGGGCAGAGCTAAACAAAAAGCTTCAACTCCTACATGAGGTCTCGCTCCTTCGAGACCGAGACCGGGGAGCTGATTGTTTCCTTATTTTCTCAGGTATTCATTAAAAATGCCCCTTTCCTACGGAGGCCTTCCTTGGCAGCCCCAAGTAAAATCTCAACCTCTCCTTAATACTTTCTAGCCCCCTTCCTTGTTTTTCTCGAACACATTACTATTTAACATGCAAAATATTTTCATACTATTTTGATTTCTCCCACATTACAACAAAATCAGTGATTTGTATCTATTTTTGCTTCTTTTTTTTTTTTTTTTTTTTTTTTTTTTTTTTTTTTACTGCTTAGCTCCTTCTTGTAGAGCAGCACCTGACATATGGTAGGTGTTCTATACATACATAGCAAATGAATGGATAAACATAAATAGATCAGCCTTCCACATATGTGTGGGTTTGTTCCTGGGCTCACTTTCTCATGCTATCATTCTAATTGTTTACCCTGCACAAATATGACACTGTCTGATTATAGCTTTGATATAAAAAGCCTTCATATCTGGTTAGGAAATTTCCTGCCTCTTTTGCCCCAACTCTGTATCTTGACTTTCCTCAAAACTTTTTGTCTTATAAAGGGGCGCCTGGGTGGCTCAGTAGTTGAGCGTCTGCCTTTGTCTCAGGGCGTGATCCCCAGGTCCGGGATCAAGTCCCACGTCGGGTTCCCTACAGGGAGCCTGCTTCTCCCTCTGCCTGTGTCTCTGCCCCTCTCTGTGTGTCTTTCATGAATAAATAAATTAAATCTTTAAAAAAAAAACTTTTTGTCTATTATTGCTCTTCTGCTGTTTTATATATATTTTAGAGTCATCTTGTCAAAAGGCTATGGGGTTTTTGATTTGCAATTTATAGATGAATTTGGAGGAGGATTCACATTTTCACAATATCGGGTCTTCTTGTCTGAATTGTAACAGGTAGTTCAATAAGTGAAAGAGCCCAAATGAGAATCCAGGTAGGTCAGCCTTTCACAGCAACCAATTCTATTTCCTTCTGTTGAACTTTGTGAAACTGATTATACATGTGGCAGGACTCCGGAGCTCACTCTGCTTAGTGTCATAACCACATCCTAAAATGCTGGCGGATTGCCCTCCTTCACTTGTAACACGTTCTGTAATTGACTAAAGGGGCTGTTGTCATCCTGTGGTCAAATGCAGTCAGTCCTCTAGGTCTTCTCTGAGTGTGGCAATGACCTTCACCTCTGGAAAACATCTTTGTAGTCACCCTGGGAGGAGGGTTTTTGATTCACTTTTAAATTAATTGCCTTGGGAATAAAAGGGAAAGTTTAAAAGAAGATAGTGACATACAGCACCCAGGCTCCTTTCATTTTACTCTGCTAACATGTTCCTCATGAACCATGAGAATTCATGAGGCAATAATTGGAGTGCTTGAGCAATCCCTTAAGGGATTGCAAGTTCCTGTTAATGTGTGCTGCTACTCTCCTGCCCCATGCCAGTGAGAGACTGCTAGTCAAACATCATCCTCTTCACCAGTGAGCCTAGATGGTCTTAGAATCATTTCAATATGGTGCTCCAGTAAGGGCTACTAATTGATTGGCTTTGGTAAAAAGGGAAAACCTATTTACCTTTTTCTCTTTTGGTCTAATAAGTTTTGAAACACTTAAAACTGGGATGAGGACAAAGTCAGGGTCTACTCTGTGGCTTTGGAAGGACACTAGGAACACTCACTCTGAAAGAGCATGTCAGCCCCTTTGTCTAAAGGCCTTGAGTGGAGGAGCCATGTGAATTTGTGAAAGCAGAGGTTTGGCTCTGATAATGGACTAGATAACAAGTACGTGTGGGTGCCCAGAGGGTACAGAAAGAGCTGGGCTTAGTAGCAAAAGCAGATGACCCAACAGGTGGTGTTGGTCCAGAATGCAATGTATGAATAGTGCCTTTCTTCAAGAATAGCAAGGGACATCACGGGTTGGGTTATAGAACTACTGTCATGTTAATTTCAAATAATAAACTTGCACATCAGTAAAATCATATTTAACACCAAAAGTATAGGGATTCCACTCTTACTTTACTATTATTGATCCAAACTGCCTATTATCCTGTGGATCCAGGATTGATGCTGAGAAAGGCAGTACTTGAACACGGCTGAGCTCTGCTGGGGTCAGACATGGGTTCAAATCTTTGCCACTTTCAAGGCATGTGTCTTGAGACAACATATATAATCTCCTTAGTTTCCTCCTTTGTAAACCAGGGATAATAATAGAACTTACCTAAAAGGGTTGCTTGAAGATGGAACTACTGCATTTTAGTGCTTAACTTGGCACCAATAAGCACTCAACCCTGTATTAGTATTAAAAGTTTCTCTGTCTGTCTTACTCATAGACAATGAGCTTAAAAGTGATGACAGAGTTTGGGGGTGTCTGGCTGGCTCAGTCAGTGGAATATTTGACTTTTAATCTTGAGGTCATGAGTTCAAGCCACACATTGGTCATAGATCTTACCTTAAAAAAACAAAAAAACTTAAAAGGGAGTTTGGGACTGATTAGGAGAATGGATTTTCTTGATGTCTGAGTCTTGAATCAATATAAATATGACATGATCTTTGCTGCTAAGAGGCCGATTTGACTCACAAATTATATCTACACATTTTAAAGAATAAAATTTGGGCTCTAAGTTACAAACTGTATCAAAAAATTCTCTTGACTTTTAATGTCATCATTTTAGAATCATGGATTCTTAAAATCACTTTAGAATCAAATATTGACAGGTTAAAAAGACTTTTGCCTGAAATATTAAAAGTTAAATATTGCTGAAGGTATAGTTTTAGTTTTAGTTTATATTTTAGTCTTAAACTTTCAGACTATTAACAAAATAAGCATTAGGATAACTAATACAGTTTAGAAAAAAATAAGAAAAAATGCAAGGGTTAAGAATTTCTGATAGGTCTATGTGATTTAAGAGATACATGAAAATGGGAATATTTCAGATATATTTTTGACAGAACAATTTCTTGATGCCCTAAAAAGGGCACAGAAAATGTAAACTTTGACTTAGTTCTCTGGAGAGGGTTTTGATTTACATAACAATCCTTACTGTATATATGACTAACAATCAAGTGTCAAAATATGTAGGCAAAAACTGATAAAATTGGAAGGAGAAAGAGATGAATCCACTATCATTTTGGAGACTTGAACATGCCTTTTATCAGAAATGGACAGATACAGCAGACAGAAAATCAGTAAAGACATAGTTGAACTCAACAGTACCATTAATCAACAGTATATAATTGACATTTATGGACTATCTCATCCAACAACAGCAAAATATCCATTCTTCTCGTGCTCACATGGAACATTCACCAAGATAGACCATATTCTGGGCCATAACACATGACTTAGCAAATTCAAAATAATAGAAATCAGGAGTGCCTGAGTAGTTCAGTCAGTTGAGCATCTGACTCTTGGCTCAGGTCATGATCTCAGGGTCATGAGATGAAACCCTGCATTGGGCTCTGCACTCAGTGAGGAATCTGCTTGAGATTCTCTTTCTCTCTCCCTCTGGCCTTTCCCCTGTTCATGTGTGCACTCTCTCGCTCTCTCTCTCTCTCAAAAATAAATAAGTAAATCTTTTTTAAAAAGTAATAGAAATCATACAGGGTCTGCACTCAAACCACAAGGGAATTAAACCAGGAACCAATGAAAGGAAAATATCGGAAAATGCCAAAATACTTGGAGATTAAGCAACATACTTCTAAGTAATGTGCATCAAAGAAATTTTGAGAGAAATTTAAAAATATTTTGAACTGAGTGAAAATGAAAATACAACTTATCAAAATTTGGAAGATACAGTGAAAACACTGCATAAAGGGAAACTTACAGTTTTGAATATATGTTTGAAGATAACAAAGTTCTAAGTTTCCAGAAAACTAGTCCAAAATAAGCAGAAGAAAACAAATAATAAATAATAGAGCAGAAATCAATGAAATTAAAAAGGAAATCAAAAGAAAGTCAATGAAATGAAAAGCTGATTCTTTGAAAAGATCAATAAAATCAATAAGTCTCTAGACAAAGAAAAAGACAAATTACTAATATACTAATTACTAATAAAAGACTTCATACTGTCAAGATGTCAGTTCTTCCCAACTTGATCTATAGATTTAACACAATCTCATTCAAATTCCAGGCAAGTTTATTTCGTGAATATCAATAAACTGATTCTAAAATTTATACGGAGAGGCAAAAGACCGGAATAGCTAAAAAAAAAAAAAAAAAAAAAAAAAAAACACTGAAGAAGGACAAAGCTAGAGGACTGATACTATCTGACTTTAAGACTTAATATGAATGTATAGCAATAAGACAGTGTATTACTGACTAATATATATACACACACACAAAAATCAACAGAACAGAATAGAAAGCCCAGAAAATAGACTCACATGAAGATAAACAAGTTGCCTTTGACAAAGGAACAAAAATGATACAATGGAGCAAAGATAGTCTTTTCAACATGATGGTGCAGCAACTGGACAATCACAGGCAAAAAAAAAATTAATCTAGATCTTCATTGCTTCAAAAAAACTAACTCAGAATGGGTTATAGATCTAAATGTAAAACACAAAACTACAAAACTTCTAGAGTATAACACAGGGAAAAATCTAGATGACCTTGAGCAAAGCGATGACTTTTTAGATAAAACTCCAAAGGCACAATCCATAAAAGAAATAATTGATAAGCTAGACTCCATTAAAATTAAAAATTTGGGGGGCTCCTGGGTGGCTCAGTCAGTTAAGTGTCTGCGTTCAGCTCAGATCATGATTCCAGTTCCTGGGATCGAGCCCTGTGCCCTGTGTCAGGCTTCCTGCTCAATGGGGAGCCTGCTTCTCCCTCTCCTTCTGCAGCGCCCTCTGCTTGTGTTCTCTCTCTCTCTCTCCTCTCTCCCTCTCTCTCTCTCTCTCCCAAATAAAATCTTTCTTAGAAAATTAAAAACTTTTGCTCTGGGAAATATTCTGTCAAGAAAATGAGAAGCCACAGACTGGGAGAAAATATTTGCCAAAGATGTAACTTGTAAAGGACTATTATCCAAAATATACAAAGAACTCTGAAAGCTCAACAGTAAGACAAACAACCCAACTATTAAATGGGCAGAAGACCTGAACAGACACCTCACCAAAGAAGATATATAGATGGCAAATAAACATATGAGAACATCTTCAACATCATACGCCATTAGGGAATTGCAAATTAAAACAAGATACCAGTAAACATCTGTTGCAATGGACTAAATTCAAAGTCCTGACAACACTAAATGCTGACAAGGATATGGAGCAATGAAAACTCTCATTCGTTGTGGTAGGAATACAAAATTGTACCTCCATTTTAGAAGACGGTTTAGCGATTTCAGACAAAATTAAACATCCTTTTACCATGCAGTACAGCAACGGTACTTCTTGGTATTTAATCCCAGGAGCTGAAAACTTATGTCCACACAAACACTTGAAAACAGAAATTTACAGAAGCTTTATTCATAATTGCCAAAACTTTGAAACAAGCAAGATTTCCTTCAATAGGTGAACAGATAAATAAACTGTGGTATATTCAAAGAAAGGAATATTCAACACTAAACAGAAGTAAACTATCAAGTCATAAAAAGATGTAAACTTAGATGTATATCATTAAGTAAAAGAAGACTTAGCAAAACTATGGAGATAGCAGAAGGATCAGTGGTTGCAGGGGGTAGGGGGGATGAAAGGATGAATAGCAGAGCATAAAAGATTTCAGAAAGCAGTGACACCACTCTATATACTATAAGAGTGGGTACATGTTATCATGCACTTGTAATAACCTATCAAATGTGCAACACCAGGAGGGAACCCTAATGTAAGCAAAGATCTTTGGAAAATAATGATGTGTTAATATAGACTCATTGACTGTAATAAATATACCACCGTGATGAGAGATG
This sequence comes from Nyctereutes procyonoides, assembly GCF_905146905.1. Taxonomy (NCBI): domain Eukaryota; kingdom Metazoa; phylum Chordata; class Mammalia; order Carnivora; family Canidae; genus Nyctereutes; species Nyctereutes procyonoides. The sequence goes on along the minus strand of NW_026575036.1, from coordinate 24,274,639 downwards.
TTGATGGTGAGAGAGGCTGAGCTTATGTGGGGATTAAATAGTATATGGGAACACTGGACTTTCTGCTTAATTTTGCTGTAACTCAAGACTACTCTAAAAAATAGTCTATTTTTAAAACCTGTATACCTAAAAATTAATTATTCTTCTTTCATACACATGCTGTGTCCTGTTTTCTCTCATTTTTCTTTCTGTCCTTCGCACTAGTTAGATATTGGACGTCTTAGCTTATCCTTCTAATTTTGTTCCCTTTTCTTTTTTTTTTTAGAAGATTTTATTTATTTATTCATGAGAGACACACAGAGAGAGAGGCAGAGACATAGGCTAAGGGAGAAGCAGGCTCCATGCAAGGAGCCCGATGTGGGACTCAATCCAGGATCCCGGGATCACGCCCTGAGCCAAAGGCAGACGCTCAACTAGTGAGCCACCCAAGCAACCCTGTTCCCTTTTCTTTCCATTGCTGTTGGTTTTGTCTTTTTGTTCTGCTTTCTGAGAAATTTCTTCATTATACTCCAAACTTCTTCCTGATTTTTTTTTCTGCTATAGCGTTTTTAAATTTCTATATGTTTCTTGTTCTCTGCATTTTTCCTCCTCCTATCCTCTACCTCCCAGCCCTAGATTCTGTTTCTTATAATATCTCCTCTTATGCATAGGTCTTATGTATACAGTTTTGGTTTTGTGTTTTATCTTTCCTAAAATGTCTTGGGTTTTCCATTAAGTTGTAACTTTTAATGCCTATGTGTTTTTCATATTGGAAGTTTTCCTCCTATATCTGCAGATTGTCTCTCTCTATTCATATTCAAGAGTGAAGCCCTACGAAGTTGATTGTGAACTAAGTACATGGCATCATTGTAGGATGATAGGGCTGAGAGTTACCTTTTCTGTTAATTGACCCACGAATATGGTACCTATGGCTTTTTAAGTATCTGAGTTTGGTTAGTTTTGTTTCTCCATAAGAGTTTCCAATTTGTTGTCTTGCTTATATCATCCTGGCTGCCAGTCAGTGTTCTGGAGGGATCTCGTCTCTACACTTACAGACTTTCACTCAAATCTCCATTTTTTAGTCTCTTGTATCTCCTGTAGCTTTTCTCCTGACCCCTGTCATCCTAGACAATCACAAGTCTACAAGGTTCTTTAGTTCATTTTCTCCAGAGAATGAATTCTCTGTGTCTTTGGATAGGAAGGGATAGTCTCTTGGCTATACTCTGTTTTTGTAAAATCCTCCCATGTGATCCTGACCATTATCATTATCATTGTTATTATCATTCCTCAAATTTAAATGTCCAATGTTTTATTTATTTCAAGTCATAATCATGTTTTTTAGCCAGTGAGGTTATGGGGCCACACTTATTTCTGTGGTCTAGTAGAGTCAAATCATTCAATCTGTTTGGTCACAGAGTAAAGTAAAATTAACTAAGTTGGGTATGCCCTGCATTACTTTGGGGGGGTCAGGGGATATTTTACTGTTTTCTTGGGAGTGGAATAAAACATGTTTCATGTTTTATTTGTTTTGTTTTTGGATAAAGCTCAGGAGGTCATGGTTCCCAGCTGTTTTCCAGCAGCCATGGCATTTTGTATAGCTTAGAGCATTTTGTGGGAGTGTATTTGCTAAAATATGTCTGTAGGTGCTGGTTATTGTTAAATTATACAGCTGGAGCCCTGAGATATAAAGGCATATTATCTAATTTTCAAGCAAATACAATTTTAATGAAAGTAATCATTCAGGGATTTTCTTCGCCACATTTGCTTTTTACGTCTGGGCTACTTTTATGAAAGGAAATGGGAAAAATAATTTGAGAATCTAAAGTAAATCAGACTTTATCCACTGATATTCTTAAACTGGACTATCTGAACTCATAAATGGTGGAATTTACAATAAATTGCATAGAAATGATCAGTTCTTCTTAAACAATTCTTAAAGCCTTCCAGATCAAGAGTAGAGATGTGTTCTAGACCCAGCCCTGCCACTAAAAAGCTCTAAGATATTGCTATTATTACTATTAATAGCAACTTTTATTGAAAGCTTGGTATATACTAGTCATTGTGCTACAGGCTCTACATGCATGAGCTCTTTTCATCTTCACTACACCCCCATCAAAGGGTTGGACTAAATAACTCCCCATCCCTTTTCCAGGCTTAAATGGTTCCAGGAGCTATGTCTCTGAAGCCAGACCACAGTCCCACTAGCAGAGAGGGGAGGAGAATCAGAAAATAAAGAAATATCTTCAGTAAAAGAAATGGGTAGACAAGCTATCTGGAGCCTGAGATGAAAAATTAGAGGCAGGGCTACCTGGGTGGTTCGGTGGTTGAGTGTCTGCTTTTGGCTCAGGTTGTGATCCCAGGGTCCTCATGGGGATCCAGCTCCTCATGGGGAAACTGCTTCTCCCTCTGCCTATGTCTCTGCCTCTCTCTGTATGTCTCTCATGAATAAATAAATAAAATCAAGAAGAAGAAAGAAAGAAGAAAGAAAGAAAGAAAGAAAGAAAGAAAGAAAGAAGAAAGAAAGAGAGAGAGAGAGAAAGAAAGAAAGAAGAAAGAAAGAGAGAGAGAGAAAGAAAGAAGAAAGAAAGAAAGAAAGAAAGAAAGAAAGAAAGAAAGAAAGAAAGAAAGAAAGAAAGAAAGAAAAAGAGGGAAGGAAGGAAGGAAGGAAGGAAGGAAGGAAGGAAGGAAGGAAGGAAGGAAGGAAGGAAGGAAGGAAGGAAGGAAGGAAGGAAGGAAGGGGATCCCTGGGTGGCTCAGTGGTTTAGCGCCTGCCTTCAGACCAGGGCATGATCCTGGAGTCCCAGGATCGAGTTCCGCATCAGGCTCCCTACATGAAGCCTGCTTCTCCCTCTGCCTGTGTCTTTGCCTCTCTCTCTCTGTGTGTCTCTCATGAATAAATAAATAAAATCTTAAAAAAAAAAAAGGAAGAAAGCAAAAGAGAAACATTAGAGCCATTTTTTATTATAACCCAATATATAGGGGCACCTGGGTGGCTCAGTGATTGAGTGTCTGCCTTTGGCTCAGAGTATGATCCTAGAGTCCAGGGATCGAGTCCTGCATCGGGCTCCCTGCATGGAGGCTGCTTCTCCCTCTGCGTGTGTCTCTGCCTCTCTCTCTTTGTCTCTCATGAATAAATGAATAAAATCTTTGAAAAAATAATAAACTAATATATAATCTAATATAATGTATATTATAATCAGATGTTTTCAATGGGTTTTTGTGGTGGCCCAAGCATCTGATATCCAAAAATAACACTGCCTTCTTAGATCACAGCCTACTTTAATTGGGCTTGTAATGACTTGCCGGTCAATGTGGGGTCTTGTGTTTGACTACTTTGCCAATAAATCTACCAGTCAAGTGGCATAATGTCTTCCATCACAGTAATACCACCACCACCTCATATTTATAAAGCCCCTTGAGGTTTTAAATGCATCTCCTCACCCATGATCTCATTTGATAGCTAGTCCTCAATACTGTATCATTATATTACATGGTTGGAAGGTAAGAACTTCTAGAATATTATTTTTACTGTCTGAGTGCAGGAGTGTGTCACCATCCAGTGGATTTAGGGAGGGAAGGTAAAATCCAGAGACTTATTCTCAGTTCTGACTCAGCAGACTGAAAGCTTCCACTGCCTAATGATTCCTTTTTTCCTTCCTTCCTTTTCTTTGTTTTTCTTAACTTTTCTTTTTTCTTTCTGGTTTTCTTTTTCTAGAATTTTACTTAAAAACAGCTCATCCACTTCCCCCACCTTCCACCTCCTGCCCCTTGTAACCACCAATCTGTTCCCTGGATCTATGAGTTTAATTTTTTGTTGGTTTGTTTAGATTCTACATATAAGAGAGATCATGTGATATTTCCTTTTCTCTGTCTGACGTATTTCACTTAGCATAATGCCCTCAGGATCTACCCACGTTGTCCTAAATGGCAAGATTTCATTCTTTTTTATGGCTGAGTATTATTTCATTGTAAATGCATATCACATCCTCTTTATCCATTCATCTGTGGATGGTTAGGTTATTTCCATACCTTGGCTATTGTAAATAATGCTGCAATGAATATGAGGATGCTTGTATCTTATTGAATTAATGCTTTTGTTTTTTTTTGGCTAAAAACCCAGAAGCAGAATTACTGGATCATATGGTAGTTCTATTTTTAATTTTGGGGGGAACCTCCACTGCTTCCCATAGTGGTTGTATTAATTTACATTCCTACCAACAGTGCAGAAGTTTCCCTTTTCTACACATTTTTGCCAACACTTGATACTTCCAGTTTTTTTGTCAACTTTTTGATAACAGCCATTCTAACAGGTGCTTAGTGATAGATCATTGTGGTTTTGATTTGCGTTTCCCTGATGATTAATGATGTTAAGCATCTTTTCATGTACCTGCTGGCCATATGCATGCCTTCTTTGGGAAAATGTCTATACAGATCTTCTGCCCCACGTTCATTTTTTACTATTGAGTTGTATGAGTTCTTTAGGTTTTTTGGATTATTAGCCCCTTATTGGATACATGATTTGCAATTATTTTCTCTGTTGTCTTTTCATTTTGTTGATCACTTCCTTTGCTGTACAGAAGCTTTTTTGGTTTGATGTGGTCTCACCCATTTATTTTTGCTTTTGTTGCTTTTGGTTTCAATTTTTAAAATGTCAGATTACAAAAATCCTCTCCAAGACCAATGTCAAGAAGCTTACTGCTTACATTTTCTTCTAGTTTTATGATTCAGGTCTCATGTCTGTCTTTAATCTATTTTGAGTTAATTTTTGTGTATGGGGTAAGAGAGTTTCATTCTTTTCGTGTAACTGTCCAATTTTCCCAACACCATTTATTGAAGATACTTTCCTTCTCTCATTGTACACTCTTTTTTTTTTTTCATTTTTTTTTTCATTGTACACTCTTACTCCTTTGTCGTAAATTAACTGACCATATATGCATGAGTTTATTTCTAATCTATTCTGTTCCATTGATCTATGTTTTTGTTTTTAAGTCAATACTATACTGTTTTTGGGCAGCCCGAGTGGCTCAGTGGTTTAACGCCACCTTTAGCCCAGGGCCTGATCCTGGAGACCCGGGATTGAGTCCCATGTCGGGCTCCCTGCATGGAGCTTACTTCTCCCCCTGCCTGTGTCTCTGCCTCTCTCTCTGTGTGTCTCTCATGAATAAAGAAATAAAATCTTTAAAAAAATATATTATACTGTTTTAATTACTATGTGTTGTAATATAGTTTGAAATCATCATGGTGAAACCAACATGGAGCATGGTGCCTCCATCTTTGTTCTCGCTCAAGATTAATTTGGCTATTTGGAGTTTTCTGTGCTTCAAAAAAAATTTTTAGGATCATTCAATTTCTGTGAAAAATGCCATTAGAATTCTTATAGAGATTGCACTGAATCTGTATATTTCTTTGAGTAGTATGGACATCCTAACAATATTAATTCTTCCAACCCATGACCATGGGATTTCTTTCCATTTATTTGTGTCTTCTTTAATTTCTTTCATTAATGTCTTATAGTTTTTATTGTAGATGAAATTTACAATGGGATTGTTTTCTTAATTTCTCTTTCTGATAGTTTGCTATTAGTATAAACACAACAGATTTTTGTATATTGATTTTATATCCTACAACTTTACTGAATTCATTTCTTAGTTCTGTCCAGTCTTTTGATGGAATTGTTAGAGTCTATATACAATATCATGTCATCTGCAAACTGTGAAAGTTTTACTTCTTCTTTCCAGTTTTATTTCCTCTTTTTTTTTTTTTTTCTGGCCTAATTGTACTGGGTAGGACGTCCAATACTATGTTGCGTAAAAGTAGTGAGGGTTGAACCTCCTTGTCTTGTTCCGGATCTTGGAGGAAAAGCTTTCGCTTTTCACCATTAGGTATGATGTTATCTATGGGCTTGTAATCTGTGGCCTTTATTTGTTGAGGTAAGCTCCCTCTATGTCTGCTCTGGTCAGAGTTTTTATCATAAGTGGATGTTGAATTTTGTCAAATGCTTTTTCTGCATCTTTTGAGATGATCATATGTTTTTAATTTTTTTTATTGAAGTGAAGTATAATTAACATACAGTGTTACACCAGTTTAAGGTATACAACATAATGATTCAACAATTTGATACATTATTTGGTGCTCAGTATGTAATTGTAGTCACCATCTATCACCAATGTCATTAAAATCTTATCAACTATATTCCATACACTGCACTGTTCATCTCCATAACTTATTTATTTTGTAACTGAAACTTTGTATCTCTTAATTCCCTTTATCTATTTCAGACATCCCCCTGCCCACCCCTCTTCTGGCAACCATTAGTTTGTTCTGTGTAGTTAAGAGTCTGGGTTTTGTCTTTTTTTTCTGTTTGTTTGGTTTCTTAAATTCCTTATATGAGTGAAATGATATGGTATTTGCCCTTGTTTGTGTAACTGATTTCATTTAGCATTATACTTTTTAGGTCCATCCATGTTGCAAATGGTTAGATCCCATTATTTATTATAACTGAGTAATATTCTTTGTGCGTGTGTGTGTGTGTGTGTGTGTGTGTGTGTGTGTGTCTCACTTTGGTTGCTGTTTATCCTTCATTTTATTAAGATGGTATATCACAGATTGATTTATCCTCGCATCCCTGGAGTAAAGCCCATTTGATCACGGTGAATGATCCTTTTAATGTATAGTTGAATTTGGTCTTTATGTTGTTGAAAATTTTTGCATCTAGGTTCATCACTGATATTGGTCTGTAATTTTCTTTTTGTGTGCATGGCATCTTTGGTTTTGGTGCCAGGGTAATGCTGCCCTTATAAAATGTGTTTGGAACAGTTCCCCTCTTTTCAATTTTTTAAGAAGAATCTGAGGACTAGTATTAATTCTTCTTTGAATGTTTGGTAGAATTCACCAGTTAAGCCTTCTAGGCCTAGACTTTTGTTGATTAGAGGGTTTTGATAACTGATTCATTCTCCCTGCTGATAATTAATCTGTTCAGATTTTCTATTTCATAATGATTCATACTTGGTAGATTGCATGTATCTAGGAATTTATCCATTTCTTCTAGGTTGTCCAATTTGTTTGCATATAATTAATTGTTCATAGTAGTCTCGTGATCTTTTGTGGTTCTGTGGTGTTGGTTGTAATATCTCCTCTATCATTTATCATTTTATTTATTTGAGTCCTCTTTTTTTTTTTTTTGGTGAATCTAACTGAAGTTTTGTCAATTTTATTTATCTTTCCAAAGAATAAGCTCTTACTTTCATTGATCTTTTCTGTTGTCCTTATAGTCTGTTTCATGTTTCTGCTCTAATCTTTATTATTTTCTTCCTTCTACTAACTTTGGGCTTCATTTGTTCTTTTTCTAATTACTTGAGGTATAAAGTTAGGTGTTTATTTGAGACTGTCCTTGTTTCTTGAGGTAGGCATTTATCACTATGAACTTCCTTCTTAGAATTACTTTTACTGCATCCCATGAATTTTGGCATGTTACATTTCCACTTTTGTTTGTCCCAATGTATTTTTTAATTTCCCAGTTTTCTTTATGCGATTAATTTCTAGTTTCATATCACTGTGGTTGGAAAAAATACTTGATATGATTTCAACCATTTTTAAATGTAGTATGACTTGTTTTGTGGCTTAACATATGCTCTGTCTTGGAAAATGTTCCAGGTATACTTGAGAAGAATATGTGTTGCGTTGCTTTTGGATGAAATGTTCTGTATATATCTAAGTCCATTTGGTCTAACATGTCATGTAAGGTCAATATTTTCTTATTGATTTTTCTGTCTAGATAATCCATCCATTGATAGTGGTATTAAAGTCCCCTACTATTACTGTATTACTATTTATTTCTTCCTTTAAGACTGTTAATATCTGGGTCATATATTTAGGTGCTCCTATGTTGGATGCATAAATATTTACAAATGTTATATCCTCTTGTTGAATGGACCCCTTTGTCTTTTAATAATGTTTTTTGCTTTGTGGTTACCATGAGGCTTCCACATTACAATTTATATCTATAAATTTATTGTAAGTTGAAAACAACCTAAGTTTGATCTCATTCTAAAGCTCACTATTTTTACTCTCCTTCCATGTTTTGTTTTTGATGTCATGTTTTACATCTTTTGAGCCCGTGTATCCCTTAGTTAATAATTGAAGTAATAGGTATTTTTCCTACTTTTGTCTTTTAACCTTCATACTAACTTTATAAGTAATTAACCCACGATCTTTACTACTACCTTTACTTTTCCAGTGAGATTTAATCTTCTTTCATATATATTCTTATTACTAATTAGTGCCCTTTATTCAGCTTAAAGAGGTCCCTTTAATATTTCTTGTAAGGATGGCTTAGTGGTGATCAGCTTCCTTAGCTTTTGCTTGTCTAAAAAGCTTTTTCTTTCCTTCAATTCTTTTTTTTTAATTTGTTTTTATTTATTTATGACAGTCACACACAGAGAGAGAGAGAGAGGCAGAGACACAGGCATAGGGAGAAGCAGGCTCCATGCACCGGGAGCCCGACGTGGGATTCGATCCTGGGTCTCCAGGATCGCGCCCTGGGCCAAAGGCAGGCGCTAAACCGCTGCGCCACCCAGGGATCCCCTTTCCTTCAATTCTGAATGTAGGTAGAATATTCTTGGTTGGGAATTTTGTTCTTTCAGCACTTTGAATATATTGTGCCACTGCCTTCTGGCCTGAAAAGTGTGTGCTGAAAAATCTGCTCGTGGTCTTATCGGGGTTCCCATATCATTGTACGTAACAAAACAAGTTTTGTTTTTTTTTTTCTTGCTGCTTTTAATATTCTTTTCTTTAAATTTTGACATTTTAATGTGTCTTGGTGTGGGTATCTTTGGGTTCTTCCTATTTGGAAGTTTCTAGGCTTGCTGGATCTGGGTGTGTGCTTCCTTCCTGAAGTTAAGAAAGTTTTCAGCCATTATTTCTTCAAATAAGAATTCTGCCTTTTTCTCTCTTTCTTCTCCATCTGGAAGCCCCAAATTGCAAATGTTAATCCATTTGATGTTGTCCCATAATCCCTTTATACTATCTTCACTTTTTTTTTAATTCTTTGTTTCTTTTTGTTGCTCTAATTGGGTGAGTTCCACTGCCTTGTCTTCAAGCGGACTGATCTTTTTTTCCTGCTTCATCAAGTCTGCTATTGAACCCCATAATGTAGTCTTCAGTTTAGTTATTATATTCTTTAGCTCCATAACTCCTAATTGGTACTTTCTTACACCTTCCACCTCTTTGTTGAAGTTCTCACTGTGCTCATTCATTTTTCTCCCCAGTTCAGTATCTTTATGGCCATTACTTGAACTCTTTATCAGGTATTTTACTGATCTCCATTCACTAAGGTTTTTTCTGAGCTTTTATCTTGTTTTTTCATTTGGAATATATTTCTCTGCTTCTTCATTTCACTTGACTCTCTGTGTCAAGACCCAAAAGCACAAACCATAAAATAAAAGACTGATAATATGATAACATGATAATAAAGAAAAGATCTAAACATAAAAAGACAGTATGAACAGTAAAAAGTAAACAAACAAACAAACAAATGCCAGACTGGGAGATGATGTTTACAAAGCATAATGCTGGCATTTGATTTGCATCCTAAAAAATGTGCTTTAAAAATCAAAGAAAAAGAAAAGATAAAAAGATAAATTTAAAAATGAACAAAGGGTATGAGTAGGCAATTTTAAAAGATGCGTCAGGGAAATGCAAATTAAAACCCGACATCTTACAGATTGGAAAAAGTTTAAAAGTCTGACAATTCCAAGTATTGGCAATGATGTGGAAAGATGACTCTTACACTCTGTTGAGAAGGAGCATAAATTGGAAGAACCAGTTTGGAAAGTGTACCATAGACACCAAAATTAGACTTCTAAATATAAGCTCTCTAAAGCCATGATTTTCAAACAGTAGGTCTCAATCCATGCAAGTTAATAAATCACACTCACCTTGTTTTTTTTTTAATGAAGTAAGGCAAAAATAAAAAGAACAGAATATGCCACAGAGGCTCACAAATAGTAAAAGTTTAGTTTTGTGAAACTTTTGTTTCAGTTATAAATTTTCAGGTAGGTATTTACTTACACATATATGGTTATTCTGAGCACAGCATACAAAATTTATTTCTTATTGGGAGTCATGGTCAAAAATATTTGAAAACCATTGCTTAGAACAGCAGTTCTCAAAATGTGGCCCAGAAATTCCTGAGAGTCCCTAAGACTCTTTCAATAGAGCTACAACTTAAAAACTATTTTTATAACAATACTACAATGTTAGTTACCTTTGACTCCCACATGCGTACAGTGGAATTTTCTAGAGGCTACATGATCTATAATATCATAATAGAATAAATGCAGAAGTAGATATGAGAATCCAGCTACCTTCTATTAAAGAGATTTATAAAAATCTAAAGCAATGCTACTCTTCACACTATTTTTTTTACTTTTATAAAATATATCCTATAGCATACTTTATACTACTTTATAGGTTTTCTTTTTAATTTTTTAAAATTTATTCATGAGAGACATAGAGAGAGAGAGGCACAGACACAGGCAGAGAGAGAAGCAGGCTCCATGCAGGGAGCCCGATATGAGACTCGATCCCCGGTCTCTAGGATCACACCCTGGGCTGAAGGTGGCACTAAACCGCTGAGCCACCCGGGCTGCCCTACTTTATAGTTATTAAAATAATTGTTATTCATGTTAACATATAATGGGTTTATTACATTACTTTAAGTGAGTTAATAAATTTCAGGTTTAATTTACAATGTGATAAATACTAGACATAATAGACATAACTCACATAAAGGAAGATCTTTGGGGTCCCTAATAACTTTTAGGAGTGTAGAGAGACCCTAAAAACAAAAAGCTTAGGAAATGCTAGCTCAGAGAAACCTCTCCCATATGTTCCCAAGGTGACAATTATGAGAATTTCATTGGCACACTGTAATAGCAAGAGAAAGAAAAGAAAGAAAAAGAAAGGAAAGATGGGGGGAAAAGAGGGAGGGAGGGAGAGAAGGGATGGAAAGAAGGAAGAAAAGAAAGAAGAAAAGAAACAATTTAAATACCCATTTACAGGGAAATGATAATTAATTTTGATATATTCATACAATGGAAGATGATACAAAATTAAAAATGAACTAGAGGTACATATAGCTTGATAAAAATATAATGTTGAAAGAAGAAAGAAAGTTTTAGAAGGACATATACAAGGATAACACCACTTATGTAAAGTTTGAAAACACTCAAAATAGTACTATATGTTTTTTATATGTATATAAAAATGGAAATTATGAGTAAGTATAAAGTCATGCAGAAGATAAACAGTATATTCAAGATGGTGATTCCTGGAGTGGTGGTAATATCAGGGGAATAGTTGAAAGTGGTATGAGATTGGGAAGAGCTTCAGTGAGAGGCTTCAACCACATTTGCAAAGTTTTGTTCCATAAGCTGAATAGTATGTCCTGGATGCTTATTATTTCATTCACTATACATTTTATATTTTTTAAATATTTCAAAAAGGTTTGCATTTGTATTGGTTTTGTGTTATATGACTACACTTGACTTGCGGTTTAACAACTATTTAGCTGGGATCCCTGGGTGGCGCAGCGGTTTGGTGCCTGCCTTTGGCCCAGGGCGCGATCCTGGAGACCCGGGATTGAATCCCACGTCGGGCTTCTGGTGCATGGAGCCTGCTTCTCCCTCTGCCTGTGTCTCTGCCTCTCTCTCTCTCTCTCTCTCTCTCTCTCTCTCTGTGACTATCATAAATAAAATTAAAAAAATTTAAAAAAAAACTATTTAGCTTTATACTATGTCATCTATGAAAACTGGAGAACTATAGGATGAGTGGCAAAAGGAAAAGGGAATTTGTGTGTCTACCTATGTGCCATCACTGCACTGGATAGTTTTTTTTTTTCTTATTTAATCTTCACAACAGAATCATAAAGTACTGCCCTGATTTTAATAATGGTAGAAAGAGGGGCGCCTGGGTGGCTCAGTCAGTTGAGTATCTGCCTCTTGGTTTCGGCTCAGGTCATGATCTCAGGGTTGTGGGATCAAGCCCCATGTGGGGCTCTGTGTTCAGAAGGGACTCTGCTAGAGATTCCCTCTCTCTCCCTCTCTTTCTGCCTGTGCCCCTCCTCCATCTCTCTTGCTCTCTAAAAGTAAATAAATCTTTAAAAAAAGAATCTTAAAAAAAATGGTAGAACAACTTTCAAGTTGAGTCATCCTCTCAAAGTCATCACCAATCATTACAATACAACTGAAATGTTTAGGTTATACAAAGCGTTAATGGTAGGTCTTCATGAAAATGATTTTTTTTATGTTGTCCCAGCACACACAGACCTGTGACTTATTTTTCGCAATTTATGTGACTGATTTCATGTATTTTGACACTTTGGAAAATGCATTTTTTTTCTTTCTGATAAGTTGGGACAACTTGTACCTCTCCATCTCTATGATATAATTATAGGAGCAGTGCTGAGGCATGTATTACACCAGTATAAACAAAAGGGCCACATCCAGAATGAGGGATAAAGATTTAATCCCCAAAACTGGTAATTGTCAAAATTAGAGATGTGACATTTTTCCTAAGCCAAAATCTCTCAAAAATAAGGAGAAGCACACACACACACAATTAGCAAATGATAGTCATATGTAGTCCTATTTTCTCTGTTAAATAAAAAATACACACTAAAATCATGAGATATTATTGTTTTGTCTTTCAAGGTAGCAAAGATTTTTTTATAGGAAATATTCCATGCAGCAAGAATTGGACAATACATACAGAGTGAATTCATACATTTTTTTAAAGGAACAGAAATATATGCTGTATATACATTGCAAACAATATATATACAATATATACATGTATATGTACATGTATACAATTATACATCATATATACACTGTATTACATAATATATGTAGTGTTTCCCAGAATTCCTTTGCAAAGCCTTGGCTAGGCACACAGGTCTAGCACCAGGTACAACACTAGCACTGTAGAGTGTTGAAAAGCATTTGGTGACAAGGTATTATCCTAGTCTAATGTGACTGGGGAACACTGGGTTAAACAAACTTAAATAGATTTTCTTTAATAAGCTGATGTGCATAATAATAAACCTCCAAAAGATGATCTTTTGAATGCAGCAGTACCCAAACTTATTTATTATGATACCCTCCTTTCAAGGAAATTTCCTTGTGAATAATTTCACTAGAACACAGTCCAGGAAATGATGCACCTCACCAGCTACAGTGCTCCATATCTCTATAATCTCATCCCTAGAATCATAAAGGGAATTGGCACCTGTGTAATAATTCATACCGTTGGCAAGGCTGTGGTCCTGTATAGATGTTGTCTTGTTATTACAATGGAAAGCATAGAGGATTTTGTTGATATTCTTTGAAATAAGACATCACCCTTTACAATGAAAACTTCTGTCCTCAAGCTCTCCTCATTTGCTATATCCCTAATGGGGAGACTTCTCTGCTGTGAAAACCATCACTGAGAAGATACACAAATAGGGAAGTTGGAACTTTTTCTACTTTATCGGCAAAACACAGAAATGTCTCTAGAATTTTTTTAGACACAATACCTGTAATTCTTCCATGAAAATGTTAAATACCCAAAAGAGAAGAATTGACTTCGTTCCTGGCCTGTAACATTAGATTTGCCTGTCTCGGTAGACTAGTTGTTAGCATCCCTGCCTGAGGGAGTAGAGCGGGGTGGGGGGAGGTGCAGGGAGGGGTGTGGGGCAGGTAATGCCATCAGCTGTTGCATGTGGAACTGCACCTGTGTGCCTACCCAGAGCTCTTTGAAGAAGTGTAGTCCCATCCAGAATATTTCTAGCCACTTGAATATTGGTGAAGACAAGTACATTGCTCCTTACCTTTGGCAAAAATGCCCGAGTCATGCTGGCTCCTCTTTCTTTTGGACTCTTACAGAATACAAATTTCAACTCAGACAATCTTGGAAAGGGTAGAAGGAAATTTTTTCCTCCTCTTCTCTGCACCCTCCAGCCAAACTTTTTATTTATTTATTTATTTATTTATTTATTTATTTATTTATTTATTTTCCCCAGCAGAGGAGTCCTCAATCCCCTCTATCCCCTGCCAACCCAGATGGCCTAACTTTCCATTTGGTGAAACTATTATGTCCAAACCCTTGACCATGGCCACCCATTCTGTCTTCCTCTTCTCTTCTAGCTGACTTAATTTTTTGTCTTCCTTCCTTCTCTCCATCTAGATCTCAAAGCAAAACCCCATTCTTTGCTTCTCGTTTGTACCCTCTTTATTATTTTCAGGGTGAAGTTCCCAGCAGTCCTCCTCGACTTCCTGCCTCGAGGTAGAGAAGTGTCAGACAGACCAGGGCTCAAACTCCAACTCAGCTACTGTGTGGATTTGTGCTCTGGTTCCCTCTTCTGTACAACAGGTATTTCTCTCTTTTTTTTTTTAATTTTTATTTATTTATGATAGTCACAGAGAGAGAGAGAGAGAGAGGCAGAGACACAGGCAGAGGGAGAAGCAGGCTCCCTGCACCGGGAGCCCGATGTGGGATTCGATCCCGGGTCTCCAGGATCGCGCCCTGGGCCAAAGGCAGGCGCTAAACCGCTGCGCCTCCCAGGGATCCCAACAGGTATTTCTCTAGATACTTTCCAGAGTTTGGGGAGAAATAAATGTATGCAAAGTACTTAATTGGTGCTAAGGAAATGGGACCAATTATTACTGTTGTTACGTTAATTATCATTACTTCAATCCACCAGTGATCCTTTTTCCTGGACTTGCCCTCACTGTGCTCCGATCACTGTCCTCTCCCTTCTCTGATAGAGGCATGGGGCCCTGATCCATCCCCGAATTCCTAGGTCTTTTGGCCAAGGGCATTTGGTTACTAACTAGAGCTTCTCCTCCACCCATCTGCTTGGGAAGTGACCCATGGGTCACAATATTTTGCCGGAAGGCAATTACAACTAAATGAGAGTAGGAGATTTCACAACACCAGGCTACTACCTCTCCTGACCAAAGTGAAAATGTGGAGACTTTGGCCACAACTGGGAGTAAGGACTTCCCGTGCTTTCTCCCATAATTTCAAGGGCGAGGCCTCATTCCAGATATCTCCACAGCAAGAGGCTTCCTTCCCTCACATTTTAACTGTAGCCCCTGGCGCCAGACCCTCCCTCCATAGAGAATGTGGAGAACTCATTGTCTGGCCCAGAATTTGCTAAACTGAGGAACCTCGCCCTTACTAACCTGCTGTCCTGGTCCAATTCTCTCTGGAGAACTCGGCGCCCCAGGGGAGGGTCCAGCACAGCTGCAGCCTGCAGTAAGCAGCCCCTCAGATAAACAGGCACCTCCCTTGCCAGCACTGAGAGAAAAGCCAGGCCCCCGGGGCTCAGGGCCAGAGGAATTTAGAGGGCCTCCTCTCCGTTGGGTCAGCCATTTCCCTGAGCCCCAAGGCCCTCCGCACCCGCCCTTCCTCTGCCCTCTCCAGAGCTCCAGAGGGGTCACAGCTCCTCAGCCCACCCGTCCACTCCAACTCAGCTCCCTTATCCACCCCAACCTGCCTCCACCACTACTTCTAGGCTTTTCCTTGCTCCTCCCTGTACATGGAAAAAGCCAGCACAGCCCCTCCCATTCAGACCTACTACCTTGGAAGGCACAGATGGAGAGATTTTTTTTTCATTGTGCAACCCTCTTGACACCAGCCCTGTTTTAGGGAGAGAGGAGGAGGGGCCACCAGTGTTTGGGTCTTTCCAATTTCTCTGTGGTTGAGCTCTCCTCCATGGGACTCAGTTAGCAAGACTGCGAATAGTAGAGATGACAGCTCTCAGGCGGACTGTACCAGATATTCCTACTCTTTTCTAGAAAACCTGTTCTGCTCACTGTCTGAAAGAGGCAGCTTTAACTTTCCACGAGATCTTAACTGCACAGGCCATGACTGATTGGATCACAGGTTAACAGCTGACCAAAAGAAAAGCCAGTCGACTGGCTGGGCCATGGCTGGTGACTCATGTGGCCGGGCTCAAACAAAGTGGGCCAGGCCAATTTCTCTCATACATTGTGTGTTAAAACACACAAGTCTGTTGCAATCAATGGTGGCTAGGAAGCCACTGGAGCCACATGCAAGATGAGTAAGCAAAGGAATCTGGCCAAGAGAGAGGAAGAGAGTGCAGAAGTATGGGCATAGAGCGGAAGGCCACATAGGGACTGAGGAATGGAGAGCTACCCCTGTTGTGGGTCCCAGCCCCCAGCAACCCCTGTGAGCCTGACTTGACCGTTCATCTTTGTCCTGTGAGATTCTTCTATAAACTCTCATTCACACCTCTTCTGACCGGAGCTAGCTCCAACAGGCTTTGTTTCTTTGCAAGCATAAGAATCTTGACTAAAACAGTTTATTCCAAATAGACACCAATGTCTCCAATGATTCCTCCAAACATTCTGCATTACAGTTTGAGTCTTCTGTTAGTTTGTCTACAAGAGTAAAAAACATAGCCATCACTTCCTGAACACTTTCTTTCATGCCAGGGAATGTGCTAAGAGCTTCATACACATTGTCTCACCTCTTCTCATCTCAGCCCTATGATGTAATATTATTATTCCTGTTTTACATGTAAGAAAACCGGCACCTTGAGAGCTGATGTAAATTGCCCAAGGTCATGCACTTTCCCAGGAGCAGAACCCAGCATCTAAGTCTAGTTGGTATGATTCCAAGACTGTACTCTCCACCACCAAGATTTGTCTCCCATATAATCTGACAAGGCAAGATGAAGCCATGTCACTGCTACCTACAGGCATGTGGTTACAGGGCTCCAGAGGCTCTGCTGAGAACGACCCAATATTCCAGAGCTACAAACCAACAGGGATGCCCAAAGCAGGATGCACAATTATGGAAACAACCACAGATACTTCTCACAACGCCTAGTGTCCCACAGGTGTGTCCTAAAGGACATCAGACATGTACAGGCCCAACCCCCTGCTCACTGCAGGCTTTCGAAAGCAAATGTGGGGGCGCCTGGGTGGCTCAGTCTGTTAAGTGCCAGAATCTTGATTTCAGCCCAGGTATGATCTCAGGATCTCGAGGTAGAGCCCACATCAGGCTTCTGCTCAATGCGGAGTCTGCTTGAGAATATTTCCTCCTCTGTCCCCCACTATTCCTCCCCTGCACCCCAGCTTGTGCTAAATAAGTAAGATCTTTTTTAAAAAGAAAGAAAGAAAATGGAATTAAAAGCAGGTTAGAAAAGGCAGCTACACCTGCAAAATTACCTACAGCAGTGATGACCTTTTGAGGAACAATTTCAAATATACTGAGTAATAGATCCATTTGATTTTTTAAAAATCCTCCCTCAGTTTACCCCTTGTGAACCCTAAGCATTGTTTAAAATTGACATTTTCTAAAGTAATTTCCTGGGGATGTTTTTTATTGTTAGGCTCCCATTTCGTTGCTATTCAACCCATGAAACCTGTCCATTTGTGCAGGAAAAGATAAAAATAGGTGCAGGTTGACGCTCTTATGAAGTATAGATGGCAGCAAAATATTCGCCAAGAGGCTCAAGTCCCACTTCTGATCAACGACTATTGATTATCCCTCCAGACTATCTTCTAGGATAATGGAAATCATACTAGATGAAATCGTTTTATTGAAAAACACATTTATCTTTTCAGGGCAGCTGAGTGACTGGTCCAGGGGGCCATGCATAAGTAGAACACTCTTATGGGAAGGAAGGCGATGATAAAGGCAGATAGTAATTAAATGTGCCCTAGAAGTTGCTGGGGGTTTTTTAAACTAGATCTGTAATTATAGGGCTACTAAAGATGTGAAGGATATAGTTAAGGTTTCGTCAGCACTTTTATTGTAATACTTAGTGGGATTAGTCATTTTAGTGTTGCCTTTCTATGCCAAAAATGGAAGACAGCTGTTTGTGCTCCAAAAACTGTTTTTTAAAGGATAGTTCTGTTTATCAAGTGTCTTTTGCCACCAGGAAAACGTATCTTAAAGCTTTTGCACTGGCAAAATGAAGTAAGTCGGAATGATTACTTTAGCTGTTCTGTTACTCCAAGATAATGACAGGAAGCTTTCAATACGCAGAAAAGCCATGCAGGGATGCTAGGGAATATCGGGTACACAAATATTCCAATTCCCATCTCCTGCCAAAAGGTATTCCTGATGGCACTGGTCGGTCCCTAAGTTCATTCCCTGAGCTCGAAAGCAGCGCAGGAATATTGAGAGGCAGCTGTATGAGGGCTTGGTGACCTATATCAAGGCCATCTTGTCACCCAAGGACAGAAAGCCAGATTCTTTTGTAAGACGGCACCTCTTACTGAATCAGATCTAGATCCAGGAGTTGTGACTGGCCTGGATGTAGTCATCTTCCCAAGTATAAACCTCAAGAATGTGTTTCCACTAGTATATTAAATATTTGCAATCTCACACACCAACAAATCTGGAACTTACTTAAATTTTAAACAAAGCTCGTGTTTATCATTTGTTCTTGGTTCCAACTTGTCAAGTTTCTCCAAGAGAGGTCATATTTATTTATCTCTCTTCTGTGAATGTTTTGAAGACTGTCTTATTCTTTCTTCCAGAGGTACCCAGTTATTTTGTTTCTCAATTCAATCAGTGACCGAATAGGAAATCTGATGTGTGGCTTACAGAAGGGGTTAAAAAAGAAATCCATAAAATGACCCTGACTCTTTCATTTTTTTGTTTCCTTTTTACCATATATTATCTTGTTTGGGATTTTGTTGTTGTCCTAAGGCACTGACTTTTAATAAGGTTATACTCCAGTTACTGTATAAAGACATAAAACATTTAAATGATGAACACAAATCGGCATGCTAAAGGTGCTACTGGCACAGATAAGGCCGCGCAACTCAGATCCCCCATTCCAGAAAGGACTCACCGCCCCGCTGCGAGGACTATGGTGAGCCTGCAGCCTCCAGCTGTAGCTCCCTCAGCTTTCAGGTCAAGGCCATGCTCCTCTCAGGAGGCCCCCAGAGAGCTGAGCAGCACAGTAGTATAGGGTCTGGCCATTTCCACCCGACAAGTAGCCCTCTAGCAGGCCATCTTTGCCCCAGGACTCTCCATTGGGCCGACACTACCAGGTCAGCGTGCAGGGCGATGGCTCCCTGTGCCTGATTCCACCTCCCCTTCTTTTCCTTTCATGGAGATCACTCCTCAGTAAACTTCTGCAATTCTAACTGTATCTCAGAGACATACTCTAACCTGCAACAATGTCAAAATGTTAACAGAAATCAAGAATGGGTTGGGACCAGGATGCTGTGGGTGTGCTTGTAAGTCAGGGGTTGTTAGAAGGAATATTGAAGTTCCCCAAGGGAATTGTGATGACTCATGAATTTTGGGCTCCACTGCCTTGAAAGATACCTGCACTTGGAAGCCAGGGAAGATCAGGAGCCAGTGAAGGAGAGACCTGGGCAGACCAATCCAGTGCAGGTCAAGGCAGAAGGGCACCGGGGAGTCGGCCCTTCCTCCCACCTCTACTGAAGAGACCGTTGCAGTGATGCAGTGGGGGCACTTGCCTATCTCGCATTCAGAAAAACTTACATTGAGTCCTAGCTCCCTGACGACCTGTGTGACACTGGGTGGATCCCTTCACTTCCCGGGACCTCCTTTGCTCACTGGGGATGATGCTGATTCTCCTGGCCAATCCTACAGAGCGGTCAGGCTGAATCAAGTAAGACAGTGAAAGCACTCCGTTGGCTGAATTGCCCTAGGAAGATGGAAGGTATTATTACCCTGTCACTTCTGAAAGGTTAGGAGGAAGCTTGTCTAATGGTGGCCCCAGGGCAACAGCACGGCCTCCTCCAGGCAGTGAGGTATGCAGCGCTTATCCACCCTGGCGGGGTCACTCCCCTGCCTTCCAGCACCACCCTGAATCTGAACATGAATTTAGCTTATCTGAACTTAATGCTGAAGATATATTAGCATATCCCTACCTTTTCAAACGTATATCAACTAATCGTTTTATTATTTTCTTCCTGGTAGAGTTGTAATTTGATCCTGGCATCAAATATATATTCAATAAATATTTGTCAAATTGAATTGAACTGACCCTTTCATTATTTTGTGTCTGGTCTCTAAATGCTTTGTGACAGCTTTCACAAACTGATCTTTTATGGTACTGTACAATCCTGTTCTTTATACCAGAGGGATGATTTAGCCCCTGGCTCTTAAATAACATGTTAGCTACTCCCTTCACTAGAAGACAATGACAAATTCAATGTCAATTTATCAAGGCTGTGTGAAAACAAATATTCACGGGCTTTAGCTTATCTTTAGTGAATTTTATCCTGAAAAAGTTGGTTAGGATTCGAAGCTATTTCTTATGATGTATAATGTATGATGTAAAAATAATTGTGTTCTAGACAAATGGTAGATACTGCCATTTACTCTGGTTTGGTTTGATTTTGCTTTTTCCTACTCAGAATCCCTTCCCCCAATTTCTTCTGATAATTACACTCCCACTTTTTTGGGGGAACCACTCTCCTTACCTCCCCTTAGCCTTGGTGGAACTGCCAATCCCAGTAAGTGTGGCCCTGGCCTCAGAGTGAGGCCACAGTCCAGATGCACTACATCATGGTATTCATCCCTTTGGCCTAGGAGACTGGATCCAGGAATGTAGATACAACCCAAGCTGGACAAATTGAAGTAACTTATAGATGGTTGCTAGAAGAGTGGAGATATCTTCTTCCTGTAGGGTCAAGGCCAAAGCTGGAGTCAACATGGAGTTATCTGTGGTCAAACCCCTCCTTTTCCACACAGGGATGTCTGTGTGCACTGCACGAAATGAGGTCAAACTACAAAAGAAGCAAAACTGAGGGAGGGAGAAAGGAAAAGAGAGGTAAAGAGAGAGAAGAAGGAGAGAGAGGGGAGGAACAGAGAAGAAAATAGGTTAAAGTGGAAAAGAGAAGAGATTATGTGCGGGCAGAGGGAGGGTTGCGAGAAGAAAGAAGAAAAAAGGTAGCAGAGAGGAGAAGGGTGAGGAAAGAGAACAGGCCATTGGAGAGATGGATGGAAGTGGAAAGAGAAGGGAAAGAGATTAGTAAAGACAACAGTATAAATACCCTATAGACAAAGTGAAATGTCTCTGAATTATCATGGTGGCTTACTTGCTAAATCACCAAAGAATTTTTGAGAAAGTACATTTTATGACTGAGAAAATAACATACTTTTCTAGACTAGAGAGTACAAATAATCATAGAGTAACTTTAGGAAACTTTTGAAACACTATGTCAGACAATGCAACTTTACTATTTCTCCACCTTGTATACAATTAGGTGATTAAGATTCCTTAGTCAGAAATTACATCTTTATTCCCTTCCGTGCCTTGGACACAGTTTTCAATGAATGTCTGTGAAATTAATGTGGGATGGATGGACAGAATGAACACACTGAAATTTGGAGGCTCTCAAATTGCATCCTAAAGGCTCCTTCTAAGACCCCTTAATAAAGTGAGAAGTAACATTTGTCTGTGGCTTTCTCAGCCTCCTCTTTATGGATACTTTTATCCCTTTTTGGCACCTGCTCCATCCCCCAGTGCTTTTCCCACTTCCCATATAATAAAACCTGCCTTCAAAGCACAATCCAACACCCCCGCTATAAGAGTTGTAAATAGCCAGTAGAACTTAATGGTCTGTTCTTCATGGGTCCTCCTAAGGGCATTTTAAGAGAAGACAAAGAAAGAAAAGCTTTAAAATTCACAAAAATAAATGTGTAGTTCTGGAATTTCTGGCCTAAGTGAGCCAGTGCTAGAAGCATTTGGAATGATGGCACAGGAAGGCAGGGGCCTCCTGGGATTCCTGTGGTCACATGAGTGGTTTGGGTAACTGTGACACAAAGTCAGGGTTCAGGTTCAGAATTCCTGAAATACTGACCACTGGGCCCCAGAAGGAAACCCATCTGTTTGAGTCTGATTTCATCTGTTTACGTTTTGCATTTTTTTCTTGTAGGAAAAATACATAATTATTTTGGCCATGTTGTGCCCACTGAAATCACAGAATGTTTTCCAATGCTTTTAATGTCCACCCTGAAAAGAACAAATTTATTATTATTCCACAACTAATGACCAGAGTGTTTCTCAGAACCTATAAACAAAATATTCCTTATTAATAAATGAACACATACAGAGAAAAACAAAAAGGAAGGGGAGGGGCAATTAAAAATGCTCATCAATGATCAATTCGAACCTTGTTATAGAATGCTTCCAGTCTGCTTCTGCCTTGATTTACTGATGAAGAAAAGCATGTCTTTCTCGAAGAAGTATCAGGTAATTTCTGCATCAAATCTAATGTTCATCTTGCTTGCCAACTCTGATGAATTTCTAATGGCTGAGTACAGCAGTGTATTGACAAGGTTGCCAAAACCATGTCCAATACAGTAGGAAAAAATGTACCATGATTGATTATCATCTGCCCTGGATGCAGTGGGACAAAAAGGTAGAGCACATGCCCTCAACTGTATTTGCTATTCTTCTTCAAATAACTGAAACCAGATTACCAGATTTCCCCTGGGTAAACAACGCAGCCTTCCAAGCAAGCCCATATACATCATAGAAGACCAGGTCTAAGCTAGTCAGTATTTCCTGTTCTCTGGATTATAATTATAGGTTTCTGAATGATCAAATGACCCAATCAGAGCCAATGAAACTTCAGGGGATGCCACAACAGTGCCTTTTTTTTTTTTTTTTTTTTTTTTTTTTCTGCAGGATCTCAGCTTGGAAAGACTTTATATTTCTCGGTAACTATCTTGCCATCATGGAAGAATCAATTCCGAGGAAGTAGAACCAAAATCTACTGCGTGAGAAAGAAATTAACCCGGAGGAATGGTACCATAATTGACATAAGCAACTCTCGGTGGCCTCATCTTGGCCCCTATTGAAAGCCAGGCCTGAAGCCATATTTTTGCTTTGCTTAAGCTACTTTGGGTTCAATATTCTATTACTTGCAAAAGAAGAATACTAACAGACATAGCTGTCAATTCTATTTTCTCCCTCAGCTGTAATCTTTAGCAAGTTTCAAAATTAGTTTATCATAAAGAAGATATCAAACAAAAATTGAGGGTTAAGACTTGTGGGTACGATTTCAGAGGCATTCCGTAATTCTGGGGTCTCACGTGCCAGAGAACTTCGAAATACTCCAAGCCAAAGAAATATAAGCTTCACGAAGATTCAGACTTTACCTCCCATCTACCCCACTGGACTACCTCACTCCACTCTAAGAAATTCTGAGAAGTGACTGGAGGGCACAAAAAGGAATTCCTGGAATATGAGGGTGTTCTTCTGTCAAAGAACCTTGATATAATCAATGACTATTTACTGAGCACCTGCCACCTGGTAGGCCTGGTAGGCCCTAGTCAAGGAACTGAATCTAAGAGATGAAGATAAAATATAATCTCTGACATCAGGGAGTCTGTGAGGTAGCACAGGACACCAACCTATATAAGCCACCTCATCAGCACTCCAGTTGTGTCTGATCCAGCGCTGTGAGAAGTCCCAAGTTTAGATAATTAACTCAGGTTCCACGCACGGAGATAGAGACCATGCACTAGAGGTATTTTTTTTACTCATAATAACTCATTTGAGTACACTCAGTACTCTGTAAGGAAAGAGAAATTAGCTTTGCAAAAAACCATTTCCCTTGCTGGTTTATGTTTTCTTCCACCTTACCAATGAGCGTTCTCAAAGTGCCAGTCTCAGAAGTTCCCCACACCCTTCCCCTAAAGAGACTATGAAGACCTTGCATCTTTACAGCGTCACCATTGTAGGGGTGCCATCAGAACTGAGAGAAACAACGGCTCGCTTTAACACTTGTCTCAATGCGTTCCCGTCTAGTCTCGCAATGTGTATCTCCACCCCCAGATTCTTTTCCCCATCACCAGACCTGTAATGACTACTGGACACGTCTACTTGGCTGTAACAGAAGCATTTAAAGTACACTATGCCATAAGTGGAACTACTTTTTCTATCTCAGCCTGCCCTACCCCATCTCAGTGATCAGCCCTGTCATCCACCGGGCTGCCCACACTAGAGCCTTGTTCCATCCTCACCTCCACTTATTCACACCTCATTTCCTGCCAAACACAGCCTGTTGATTTCTTGTCTCCATCACTTCCTTCCATGACCACCAGCACCGCTTTGGTTCGGTCCACTGCTCCACTGCTTGCTCTCTCACAGATTCCTGTTATTCTTCTAACTAGTATCCCCACTATGGCTCTAGTCCAGGTGCCACAGCAGTTTTGATAATTCAAAAATATATGGGATCCCTGGGCGGCTCAGTGGCTTAGCACCTGCCTTGGGCTCAGGTCATGACCCTGGGGTCCCAGGATCGAGTCCCGCATCAGGCTTCCTGCAGGGGGAGGGGAGTCCCTCTGCCTCTGTCTCTGCCTTCCTCTCTCTGTGTCTCTCATGAATAAATAAATAAAATCTTTAAAAAAATTCAAAACTACAGAACATAAAGACTCCTAACTCTGGGAAACGAACTAGGGGTGGTGGAGGGGGAGGAGGGCGGGGGGTGGGGGTGAATGGGTGACGGGCACTGAGGGGGACACTTGACGGGATGAGCACTGGGTGTTATTCTGTATGTTGGTAAATTGAAGACCAATAAAAATTAATTTATAAATAAATATAAATAAATAAATAAATTCAAAACTATGATCATGTATCCCCTATTTCAAACACTTTAATAAAACCTCATTATCATCAAAATAGTCCTTAACATAACTCACCATATTTTTCATTACATGACTTCTGCTGATTGCTCTAGCTTCACATAACTCCCTATATTATTTGCCACAATAAATAAGATTCTTTTTTTTTTTTAATGCAGGACCTGAACTCACCCCTGAGATCAAGATCTGAGCTGAGATTAAGAGTCCCCAGCTTAACTGACTGAACCACCCAGGCACCCCAATAAATATGGTTCGAATTGCAGTTCTCCAAGTAGAAATTGCCCTTCATTGCCTCTGGGATTTTGCACACTGGCTGAAATACTCTTTCATTGCCTTCTGTCTGTCTTTTCCACCAACTCCACATTCCTTCATTTCCTACTTTCCCCTGCATTTTAGTTTACATGTTTACTCACTACATATGTGTTATATACCATTGCTCAATCATCTC
This sequence comes from Nyctereutes procyonoides, assembly GCF_905146905.1. Classification (NCBI taxonomy): domain Eukaryota; kingdom Metazoa; phylum Chordata; class Mammalia; order Carnivora; family Canidae; genus Nyctereutes; species Nyctereutes procyonoides. The sequence continues at coordinate 24,249,552 of NW_026575036.1, read as the reverse complement.
ATTTCTATTTCAATGACCTTGTGGTAAGCATATGACAAGAGGATTGAGCTATGAAGATACTGTTCCTTGAAACTAATGACCTGGTATTGCAATAATTTCTCCTACAATCGTGCAAACTATAGCTATGGAGTGTATAAGAAACCACCTGAATTTTGATTGCCTGTGTGTGTATCTGTGTGTGTATGTGTGTGTCACATAAAACTTTAGAAACTGTAATTTCTAAATTCAACACCTCTCATGGGTGCAGTAACCCACACTGTCCCTCTCGGGGCCCCGCCCTCGATGGCCTCTGAGACAGGTCTGCACTGTAATCCTGCCCCTCTCACTCCAGCTCCTACATCCAAGGTAGCCTAACCCACACTGGCCCAACAAGACTCTTTCTCTTAAGAATAGAAATCTGGTGCTTATCTAATGTCCCTAGAACTGAGTCCATTTGACATGACTTCTAAATGTCCATAGTACCTCATCTTCAACTCACCAAGCCCACCTGCTCAACTCCCACTTAGGGCTTATGAGAATCTTCAGAATCCTTTAAGTGAATTCTCTCTTTTTAAAGTTACTGTCTGTGACTTCTCCCTAAAAGAACCTTTCTAACTTATGCAGCAGCTAAGTTACGGAAACCTATGAGGACTATATTTTCCTTATTGGTTCAGGTTTCTCAGTGGTGATATTATTATTAAAGGCACTTCATTCCATGAGTTACAGAATGCCTTATTAGATAAAAGGAAAATAATTCAGTTGTATCTTGTTAAAAGTCTAAATTTCAAAAAGACATTTTTAAGAAAATCTTTCTCAATCATTTTTAAACCTTATATCCTGAAGCTTCACTTTAATGCTCTACTCAGAGCCCATGTTTTGGAATCTAATGCAACCCTAAGAGAAGAACATGGCCTGAAAGTTCTACAGAATCTCTCATGTTGGGCAGCCCGAGTGGCTCAGGGGTTTAGCACCGCCTTCAGCACAGGGCGTGATCCTAGAGACCCTGGATTGAGTCCCATGTCTGGCTCCCTGCATGGAGCCTGCCTCTCCCTCTGCCTGTATCTCTGCCTCTATGTGTCTCTCAGGAATAAATAAATAAAATTTAAAAAAAAAATCTCTCGTGTCAGAGGGGCAATCCTTCTTATATCTTCCTTAACATGTAATCTGGTCCTAAGTGAAAAGACTATGGTGTATTTCATCAGTTTCTTCTAGCAATGACCAGGCATATTTTGAATACTGACTCCTTTCTCAGAATCCTTTCTATATTGAAAATATTACAGCAAACTGGGTTTTATCATTTAAAGCTGGCATTGAAAAGCACAATGATAAGACAATAAGAAAGGTCTGTAAATTCTGAAGGAATAATGAGTCTCTATTAATTTATAATTCTACTATATGTGTTGCTATTTGTACTTCATGCTGCTTCTGCTAAATGATCTTTTGAGTGTCCTTAAAGCTGACCTTTCTGCATCACACACAAAAGCTATAATTAGTTGAAGAAGAGAAATTCAAATTCCAGATGTCTGAGTATTTTATTTTAAAACCAAACACTTCCCCGCCACCCTACCCCACTCACCCCACACACAATCTTCTATTTCTTTTTAATGAATATGCAAGTAAGAAGAGGCTAAGTTTTTTTACATGGTTTCTTTGATAATTTAGGTTTGGGTTCAAAAATGCTTCAGACTCTTAGAAGTTTATCAAATTATACTAGACAGCAGAAAATAATGAAAGTAACTTTAAACTCAAAGGTTTTGCCTGTTAGCAGTGGTGCCCAACGGATTGGTGAAATTGTTCTGCACACAGGGAAGGACGCGAGGAACATCTTTACCACCAGCTCCCCACATTTGTCCAGGGTCCACCAAGCCCACCCGGGGGCAGCCCTCATGACTTCCATACCAAATGAACTTATAACAATACTCCATAGGATGAGGGCAGCCCCAGTGGCCCAGCAGTTTAGCGCTGCCTTCAGCCCAGGGCGTGATCCTGGAGACCCGGGATTGAGTCCCATGTTAGGCTCCCTGCATGGAGCCTGCTTCTCCCTCTGCCTGTGTCTCTGCCTCTCTCTTTCTCTCTGTGTCTCTCATTAATAAATAAATAAAATCTTAAAAAAAAAATACTCCATAGAATGAGCAGTCAAACCTACAAGTGGCCAAAATTCATCGAAGTCTTTGTAGATAAACATGGGTGTCTCTGGGTTAACTATAGTCTTATGGAAAGGAAACTTCCCATAGACTTCCCCAAAATGAGGCTTGCTCTTTCCACTAAGACAGATCATTAATGTCCAAAACTTTTGAAACATTAACTATTTACTTAAATTTTGGGAAATTGATGTTACCAAAAAGTCCCAGCAATTCGAGTCTCCTTCAGAGAGCAGTGATACTGGCTGAACACCATGATTTACATTCCATCTTCAAAGTGAGATAATGCAAGAATGCCAAAAATTCAACAGAGCCTTCTCAAGTAACAATCTTGTCCTTGAGAGAGCAGTGGGATTTTTGAGTTGTGGGATTTTCCACTCATTTCTTCTATCGTTTTCCAACTTCCTTGCCTTCAAGTGTCAACTGGCTCCTCTCAGTCACAGCTGTACAAATCACAAGGACTTTCATTGGCATGAGACATATATATTATTCATCTATCCTGTTTCATCTGAAGGAAATCCAATAAAGGCAAAATTTTACTTTCCAATGAAATATTCAAAGCTGCTTTTTCCCCATGAGAAACTGGGCAGACAACTTCATCCATGATCAATGTAAGTACAAAACTTTTTTGCCTATTAGAGCATGTATGAATTTGATTTTATTAAAATCCATGCCTGCTTTCTTCCCCTTATGCTTCATAGCACTTTGTGTATAAATATGTAGCAAATTCAATGTTTTCACTAATTTATGAAGCCTTCTGTAACATAATGATACCAAGAATGAACACCCTGTCCTCTTCCTTGCAAATATTGACTTAAAAGGACACCTTGTTTACATTTGTGCTACATCCTTGATAGAATGCTTGTCCATATGGCAGGATTTGTTTTCCTCTAGTTGTAAATACAGTGGAGCAGAGTGGCGATACATTAAGTAATTCCCTTTGCTTCTGGGTTGCTGACTGAACTAGAAGCCAGGTTAAGGTCATCATGACCCTCACTTAACAGGCCCTCTGTTGCTAGAGGAAGTAGCCTGTGCCAAACTCAACACACACACACACACCTTCCTACTTGACAGAAGCCAGTTCTGAGTCCCAAAATCCCATAAAGAAGAAAATGAAGTTAACACTGGCGCGGAGGTGTTTATCAGCCCCTGCATTTGCCACAATCATGAGTTAATTATATGCTGTAAGGAGACACCTTTCTCTCCTCCAGGAGACAGTTCACCACCCCACTCTGTGAGAAGGTTGTGGGAGACACAGAGTAGTAGAGAGAAACGTCCACCTGTCCCCCAGCCCCATGTCCTCACGTTCAACCCAGTTCTCCATGACTGAAGAATTACATCCTCAAATAATAACCATCAACCACTGAACAAAAAAAAAAAAAAAAAGATGTGAGATCCATGCTCTCTGTCGGAAGATAAAAGTTACATTATAAAAGAGACAGCCACATCTTTATAAACAAAACAGAACTTTCTCAACATCTCAGAGCCATCTCATTAGCCAATGCCCTCTCATCATGAGTGATCATGGTTATTTAGAGTCAGAAGCAAAATATGGAGAGATCTGTCTGTAGGCAAGTGGAGACAAGGCATAATAAAGGAAGAGCTAGGTGTGTGAGGAAAATGATGAAGTGGACATACTTCAGTGCTTAATTCATAAGGAAGAAAATGTATCAACTCGAGCAGGGATTTAACCCCTTCTGGTTGGAACGTCAAATCTCCATGTAAACAATTACTTCTATTTCTTTCAGCATAATCTTCTCTATATGGTTTGAACTTGACTTGGGTTTATTTCAAGCCTTGGTAGTCATTTCATAAAACTTCAACATGTAAAACGGGATGCATTTCAGTATATATAATTGTTATTTAAAGCTCACTGATTCCAAGTCAAGAAAGTTATAATCTGTGATGATTCAGTTCCGAGCCGCAGCAAGGTGTACTGTTGAACTCACTGCTGGGCACCTCAATGACAGATGGAGAGAATGTCTGGGGTAGCTAAGAGGATGGCCCTGCAGCAGCTGATGTTGAAAAAGACCTTAATGTCAAATAATCCAGGGCCCCTAGAACACACTTTACCAGCATCACACAATCGGTGAGCCTTATCTCTTCTACAAAGGCTTGTTCGCAAGCCTTGATGTTTATTGGTGACATCACCTTACTATTTCCCCATTTCAGGTTGCCCTCCTATTCATTTCCACCTAATTTTGTTGTATAAACATGTTGGGGCAAGGGAAAGAACTTTAGACTTCATATTCCTTTGTAAAGGATTTCGTATTACCTCTGAGAGAAGGGTCCAAAAATGAATATTTTAAGAAATAAGTGGGAGGGAGGAGAGAAGGAGTAGTTATTTCCTTCCCTGTTTTTCCCAAGTTAAAATGTTTTGAAGGGTTAGCACACCTGATGTTTATATATAAATAAAAATGATAATGATATGTGGCTTTTGCTTATCCCTGGAATTAGGCTAAGGTGGAGCAGGAAAGGGTAGAAAAGGCTATGACGAGACAGCCTTAGATCCACAGAGCTTAAGGTAGGATGTAAATGGGGGAGAGGGCTGCTAGTTGTGGAGAACTAGCACAAACTCTCAAGATCAACTGGTTCAACCCATTTGTTTGAGAGCACAGAAACTGAAGCCCAAAAACAAAGAATAAAACAGTGAGGGTTATTATATAAAAATTGCAAACATTTTGGGAGCACCCGGCTGGCTCAGTCAGAAGAGCAGGTGACTCTTAAAATGTGAATCGTACATATTGGCCAATTGCTAGCTGTGTCACCTGGAGCAAGTTACTTAACCTCTCTGTGCCACAGTTTCATCATCTGTAAAATTAGGATAATAATGGTGCCTACTTCTCAGGCTTACTGGGAAAAATCAAATCGGTTACTACTTGTAAACTACCTAGAACAGAACCCAGAAACAAGAAGTATTTGATCAATGTTAACTCTTTTTATTTTTTTATTCTTATCATTACCACTATTATTGATACTTCAGGCAGGCCTTTCCCAACTAAATGTGGTTTTGTTAATGACCTGGAAAACTCAATCCACTGTGGATTGGCATGTCACATTGGCATGGATGTCAAAATTTTGGGATACATTGGGTTGGGGCCTCACTTTGGCTTAGACCCAAACACAGGTGGGGGCAGGATGAGTCTCATCTCCATGACTAATCGCCACTCATACTTAAAAACACTTAGATAGCAACTCCTGAGTAGCCTTAAAAAAAAAAAAAAAAAAAGCAACTTCCAGGAATGGAATTGAAAACCCAAGCTTTCTTGAATCCCAGTTTTGATTTTTTAGGAACTTTGGCCAAGCCGCTTCCTCTTACTTGATAGTTTCCATATCTGTTGTTAATAACAATCCTCACCTGAATTATTGTAGTGATTAAATGTTTTGAAAGAGCACTTTATGATCAAGAAATTTTACAGAGAAGCATTCATCCTTAAAAGCACAGTGTCTTATAAAATATTTCTCTTATTTTGAAATCATAGGAAAAAATCATTCTTACTTTCTTTCAAGGATTTAGCGTTGACCATGAAAATAGAATATGTCATGAGAATGTGCATGGAAAATGTATTCAAAAGAGAAAACACTGAGCTGGCAAGCTGAAAGGTTTGGGTTTTAACTCCAGCTTTCCCATGGACACGTCCTATAGCTCCAGGCAAGTCACTTAGACTTGCTGGCACCCAGCTTCCTTTCTTGTAAAACAGAGGGTGAATTAGATGAGCTCTCTCCCCTCTAAATCTATAATTCCGAGTGTCATATATACGTTTGCATGAATCCATGAGTCACTAAAACCTGGTAGATTTCAAAAATTTACTTAATAAACAAAATGTCTCATAAGCAATTCAAGAGATCTTGGAACTGACTCTCAAAACATTGCATAATCATGTTTAGGCAAAGACTTCAAACCCAAGAAGAACATCTTGGAATTGGGCCTCTCTTCACCACTATTGCAATCTACAGAAGACAGGCTGTCAGTTCACGTGTCCACACGCCTTCTGCCCTGAGGGCTCAGAGCATTTGAATGTCTCATTAATTCAAGGAGGGCCTTAATAAATAGAAAATGGTATTGCCTCGTTCAAAATGAAATGAAAGCCTAAAAGCTTGTTTTATTTCCATGACATTCTCAGCATCTCAAAATACTTTGATAACAACTTTAGCTTTCTCTCTCTCTCTCTCTCTCTCTCTCTCTCTCTCTCTCTGTTCCTCTCTCTCATATCTGACTTGATCAATGTAACAACTTTGTGAAGTAGACGGGGCCCAGGGATTATTGTGCTCGTTTTACAAATGGATATCCTGGGACCAAAAAAATAATTTGCTTCCTACTAAGAGTTGATGGTCCTCACACTTGGATCTCCTGATTCACAAACAAACCCCCAACTCAGTTTAGGAGGGACCTACTGGCAATTATACACCTGCCTGGACTCGACCAGCCCCTCCCAATGCTTGGCTCCACCCCACCAAGAACAAAATGCTTTCCTCTCACTTACTGGCCCAACTCACTGTCTGGGACCCCCGATGGAATGGAAGTGGTTCTCTGAATGCTTTAGCCCTTTTACAGGATTTCCATGGAAAAATAAAATTCCCAGATAGGAACAATGGGCTTACTGATGAGTGAATTAGACTCTGCTTCCCATACCCTGTGGTTTCTCCCCATAAATGTTTTTCCAGTAATTCAGTGGCTGCTTTGGGAGAGCTGTCCAGAACACTTTCATCAGGGCTATTTTTTCATCCTACAATTTTGGCCATTTCTCAGTTTATTTTTCACAAGGGGAAGGGGGATGGATCATGTCCTAGAGAGAAAGATCCTACAAAATCCTAAACATCTTAAGTCCATGAGATAATTAAGTGGATTTGAGAATTATAACTCCATTAACTGACTGAGGAGTGGATCAATGTCAAATCTGAAAACAAATACAGGATTCTGAAAACAAAATGTAATTTAACATAACTCGCTTCCCAGCCCGTGTGGTAGAAATAAGGCTGTGATATGTTTGATGTGCTTGCCCTGGGCTTGGTTGGCAACTAGAATCCAACAGAGCCAGTGGGTTGGGGACAAGAGATCACACAGAGATAAGCTCCACAAGAAACATGCCTGTGTTTGCATAATATTCATGTTTCTACCTTCATAATACCTTAATTTTATTTAATCCCAAACTGAGTGGCAGAGGCAGCTACTCATCATGGTATATATGGTTACATTGCTTCTTTTGATGGTTCTATGGGAGAAGCATTATTGCTTTCCTTCTAGCTATTGAAGCAGAATAAACACAGCTTTAAATCTTTGACTCGTTTTTTCACTTATGATAGAAGATAGTGGCAGCCAGACACATCATTTCACCTGAGTCAGGTCCACAAATGTTGAGAACCTACTGGAGGCAAGGCATCATTTTAGATGCTTTATGAGGCATTTTAAATCTGAGCAAGACACAGCCCCATCTCCCAAAAAGGTATTTTGAAGTTTCCAAAAGGGGATGGTTCTTAAATCAAAGGGCTAAGAAATGGTTTTGTGAAGGAAGTGGCATTGAAAAGGAGTCCTGAAGCTGGGTAGATTTTTAGTAAATGGGTAAAATGATAGCAAATATATATAATGTACAACTTTAAATGGCACTATTACGTATATCATGCTACTGCTTAAGACAAAAAGAAGGAGTCCTGCCAAGAAGAAGCACACTATACACCAAGGCAAGGATAGGGAAGCAGCAGACATTTATAGGAATTAGCAAATCCATTTTCATGCTCATGACAAGACTTTAGTAAGCACCCACTGTGTTCCAGGCATGCAGTATAGGTGATACAGAGATTCTGAGGTATAGATGTCTGTGTTCAAGTGTCGCACAGCCTAGAGGAAAGGCTGACGTACTCAGCTCAGAAGTTAGGTGTCAGGAGGTGGTAGGAGATGAAGATGGCAGGCTGCATCAGGACCACGTCAAGAGTGTCCTTAAAAAGAAGTTAAGGGTCAGTACATAATTCTGTGACAACAGGATTATTAAATATTTGGGGCTGAGGAGTGACAGTGATGGGTTAAATACAGAATTCACTTAGAGCAAATGCAATGCATTCGTTCAGAGCAAGAAGTGAGGAAGAAAGACAGGTTCAGAGGCAACAGCAAAGGTCCACCAGGCTACAGGCAACAGGGCTCTGAATACGGGAGCACAGGAAAGGATTAAAGAGAATGAAAAGGAGAAAGACTCAACTAAAAATAGACAGTGTAGGACACTGACTTGCTTGAAAAGAAAACGTTTGAGATCAGGACGCTGACAGGATATGGAGGGGAGGTGTTCCGGCAGCAGTTGGACATTCAGATGTAGGGTACCCAGGTGCTGGCAAACAAAATACATTTTGGTGCTGTCCACAAGGGAGTGGCTATTAAGGCCACAGCATTGAGCAAGATAGCTGAGGTAGCAAGGGCAGGTATAGAAAGAGGAAGATGAACACATTCCTGGAGGGTATTCACATCTATAGGGTAGAAGTAGAAAGAGAAGCTCGTGAAGAAGATAGGAGACATGAGAAAAAAGTTGAGGGTCAAGATAGTGCAGTACCAGGGAAGGGGAATGTTTAAATGAGGAGGTGTCAACAGTCAGATGCTAAGGAGAAGTCAGGAGTTGTAGACTGAGATGACATGAGCCATTGGATCTAGTGCTGAGGAGGTCACTGGCTGCATCTGAAAGAGAAACTTTAGCAGAGCGAACAGCAGAGAAGTCAGCACTCAAGACAGGAAAGGGTGAGCAGTGGACAGCAAGGACGTGGACTTTAGGAAGTGTGATGGAGGGATATAAAGTGGAAGATGTAGGGCACCTGGGTGGCTCAGTGGTTGAGTGTCTGCCTCCAGCTTCAAAACAATAAAGATGTAAATGAAGAGGGAAGGACTGATGGGGGCGGGGACAAGGGACTAAGGTTTGCAGAGAGGGTTAGAACAGCAAGGAAGAGGGCACATACACCTCCAAAGCAAGTTCAAGAGAAGAAAGCATGGGAGAGGAGGCGAGAATACAAAGGCTCTCTCCCTAGATCATCTAGCCCACACCTGCGGCCATCATCGCCACCTCTCCTTGGCACGACTCACTAATTTCCTCTTCCTGAGCTCTTGATCTTTACATAAAATGATCTACTGGACAAGTCCACCTGAGTGTCAGAAAGGCACCTCAGACTCAACCTGCCCACATCAAATTCTGAACTTTTCTCCCAAAAACAGTCCTCTCCCGCTCCCTTCTCAACAAACAGTATCATCATCCACCTAATCGCCCAAGTCAGAAAGCACTTCTACTGCTCTCAAACCTTCACACTCCAAAGTTTGAATTCATCTCCTGAAATCTGCCTTTGCCCCCTTCAAAGCTCCATCTTGCATCTAGACTGACCTCTTCATAACTCAGGTCTGATCACATCCACCTCATGTGGTTTCCTCTTCGTCAGGGTCAGAGTCTGACGTGACTGTCCGGACCCTGCCCACTACCCCCTGTCTCACCTCTGACCCTACCCAGCCCTCATGCCCTCTCTTTACTTTCTCTTCCTTCCACTTTTTTTTTATTATTATTTTATTTCTTTATTTGAGAGAGAGAGAGAGATCACGAGCAGGGAGGAATGGTAGAGGAGATCGCAGAGCAGGGAGTGATCCGATGTGGGACTCAACCCCAGAACCCTGGGATCATGATCTGAGCTGAAGGCAGATGCCTAACTCGCTGGGCCCCCCAGGTGCCCCTCCACTTCTGTGCTCCGTACATGCTGTTCCCCCTGCCTAGTACCTGCTTCCCTCCATTCTTTTCACCTGGTTAACCTCTATTTCAGGCAGTGTGGAAAATAGTCTGCAGAATGGTTAGAACCAGCTCTGCCATCACACTGAATTCCAAGCCCACTCCTCTGCTCACCGGTGCTCTGCTCACCTCTGCTCCTCTGCTCAAGGTGCTTACTGTCTCCACACTGAATTTTCTCACCTGTGTGTGACGGAGTCCATACCTCACACAAAATTCATTGAAAGCACTGAAATCTGGGCCCAGCACATAATAACCACTTAGCAAATGTCAGCTATTTTTAAATCTTCTTCTTTACCACCTTGAGTCAATCACCACTTCCTGGAGAAGCCTTCCCTGACCAGGTCACTGCCCTCAGCCTACACTCTGAGCCTCCTTCTTTCGATCACAGATTTTTATATTTATTGGGGAGCATGAGTGGCTCAGTCAGTTAAGCTGCTGATTCTTGACTTGGGCCCAGGTTGTCATCTCAGGGTCCTGAGATCAAGCCCCACATCAGGCTCCACACTCAGTGGGGAGTCTGCTTGAGATTCTATCGCCCTTTGTCCCTCCCCCTGCTTACACACACTCTCTCTCTCAATTACATAAATCTTTAAAAATTTTTGCATTTACTTCAAGATTTTTAGATTATGTCTGTCTTCTCCACCAGTTTGAGGTCTCCTTGAGAATAGGACTTTACCTCCTTTGCTCACACATACAGCCTAGGCACAGAATAGACACTCAACCAATATTTGTCCAATAAATAAATGAATAAACAAGCAAACAGGAGCAGCCCAACTGTGGCTAGAGTATGCAATAGTTAGCATACCCAGCTTGTCTTCTATGGAAAAACCCAATATTTTGCCACTTAGCCATTACATCCCTGCTTTTGCAGGGGCTAGATTAGCAGTGTTTTGTTTTTTCTGTGAATACCAGCAAATTATTTTTAGCAATATGAATTTTTTTAGAAATCAGATGAGTCTGGGATAAAATTCATATTTGTGTGGCCCTCACTGACCCAGGACATTTGGTCATGCACGGTTGAGGTTGATGAAGATGATGATGACAGTCTCATAATCATTAATAAGGCTTATGCATATTAGCATATTAAGTCCCAGCTACATCGGGCTCATCAGTCTTGAAGGTCATCTCATGTGCCAAGTGAAAAACACTGAAAGAGAGCCAACCTCCTTGCTCCCTTTAGACCATCTAAATTCTCCATTGTAGATACACACACAGATGTCTACTGGATGTGACATTCTCCTGTCTTCTAACCATGAACTGTGACCTTTGGGCTCATGAGGCAGGCCACATGGTTCTGCATCCTCCCCTCCCACCATGTCACCTTTCCCCGAGGTCTTTTCCAAGGAGGACCACTAATTTGGCGCACATTTCATTCTAGGGAATGGTTTCTGAATAATTCTCTTGGTGTCTGATAATGGGTTGATACTAACCCCCTGAGAAACTCCTACACAACCCTGGACAAATATGAGAAAAGCAGATGAAGGATCCCTACAACTCCCAATAGATTGCTTTTACTACAGCATGCAAATCCTTTAATGCCTCCCTTTGCTTCTACTAACAAAATGTTCTCTCTCTTGGATGAACAGCTTGGGAGCTTTGGAATGACACAGTGAACAACAGATTCTGTATTGTCACTAGAATGTATACTATTATCAATGGCCTTTCTTTTATTGAGTCCCTAGGAAAGATGGCAAACCACAAGGCCCTAGGTGTGTTCCCTTCCAGAAAACGAGTTTCAGTGCCCTGAGGGTAAACTCTAAGAGACTGTGCTCTTTATAGAACAAGGGAGGAGAATCAAAGTCTTCTTAGTGTTCACAGATATGTCTTGATCTCCTAGGGTTGTTTATCCTAGGAGCTCCTTTTGGCTCCTGGCAGACTGTTGTCTTAGTTGCAACAGTAAAAGTACGATTAACCACAATATGGTAATGTGGAAAATAGCACTGAAAACCCTTTGATTCCAGAACTTAGTGAACCTTTTTGGAGAAATCCATTATTGCCTTGCAATTCTATTATAAAACACATTAGGGTTTCAAAATGCAAAGTGACTGGGAAAAAAGGCTTATGTAACATTAGAAGCGGAAAAAAAAAACTGATTGTAAAGTTGTGTCTATGCAAAGATTGTAACTATATGAAAATGAGATAACATATTGACAGTAACTGGAAGGAAACATTAAAACAGCTGGTTTTTAGAATGGCAAGATTACAGATATTTTTTTTCCTCTCTTTTTTGCTTGCTTGATTTCTGTTATTGTCATAATAGCATTGTTTGTACAATAGAAGGTTGTCAGCTAAACATATACTTTGCTTAAAATATTGTAGAAAATCATAATTCACTTGTAGCACAGACATTAAAAATTATACTCTACCTTAAAATTGAATATGGAAAACACGGAGCTACTCTATCTTATCTTTAAAAGCTACTCTTTATTTTGCAAAATAAGACATAGAACAATTTCTAGCGTTATTCTTAAAATTGGTAGAAAGGAATTTCATTTACCTCCTTTGGCATCACTGACGACAGCTTCAAAAATTTTATTTTCTTCCATGAGAAATGATAGAACAAAATAGTTTTTTATTAAATTTTCTTTCTATTATCTAGCAGACCAGAAAACCTCTAGGGATACCTGGTTGGCTCAGTTGGTAGAGCATATGACTCTTGATCTCAGGGCACTGGGTTCAAGCCCCACCGTGGGCACAGAGACCACTCGGAAAAACTATCATCCATTTGAGGAATCCTTAGTAGGCCTGGGTCAGAAAATATTTCATCAAAAACATGCCATGTGACAGCAAATGCTTACAGACAGAATGCTGGCTGGGTGCTGACCACTAGATTGGAACCACTGAGTTACAGGTGTACAGATTCAACTCCAAAAGTAACCATACAGTTCCTCCATTTCTTAGCCTTCTGGTTATTCAGTGTTTCACCCCATAGCAACCTGTTGCCTATCAACGACACTGAATTTAGGGTTAGGATAAATCCCACACCAAATGGATGTTTCCTTCTTTCCAGAAATTTCCATTTACATTTTAATGAAATGATGCTTATCCATTAAGTACAGAATGCCTATTCCCTCCAGCATGTCATTAACAGGTTAAGGTAGCCTGTGGCTAGTTTGGACTTCATGTGCCTTTTAGAGCTCAGGCCTCCCCTTCTGTCCCTTCTATGCAATTGAATCCAACAAAAATATACCCAGCTGAGTGACTTCCAGAGCTCTGGGTCAATAAGCTCTACCAGGAGGCTATGGAAACACCATACTGGCTCTTGGACACAGCATTTCACACACATTAGTAGTTAGCACAGCTCATGCTGGACTTCTAAACAGTTCCATCAGGAATCGGCTGGACTGCATGTTCCTAACCTTCTTCACATGACTGGTTATAGGTGGTAAGAGTTATCAGCTGCAAAAACAAATAAGCCCAGTGCTACAATAACAAGCAATATGCTGAACAAGAAATGAACATCCCAATACTGATAAACTGATGGTCACACTGAAGATAATAAACTTGGACCTGGGGGCAACAGGGGCCACGGAATGACTTTTGAGGAGAACAGGGATAATATAACCTAGGTTTAGGATAAGAGCTAAACTGAGAAGCTGGATGAATGTAAACTAGAGAGAGGAGAAACTGGCTAGAATCTGGGAATTAAAAGGAAGCGATGGGAACGGCTGAATTGGCTTGAACCCATGCAGCGACACAGTCATGGAAATCAAGTAGAGACGAGTTTAAATGGATAACCTGATGCCACAGATATGAGGCATGTTAATGAAGGAAAGCACGATGTAAAGAGTGAGTCAAAAAGAGTCAACATTTCTAGAAACTTGTAAACATATGCATGAAATTTTCATTTATATTTTTTGTCTGTTCTCCCTCTTCAATTAGAACGTCCGTTTCTTGACAGCACGTCTTATTCCCCACTATATCCACAGTGCATGGCATTTAGTAGGATCTCCATAAATAACTGTGAGTGAATGAATGAATGAATGAATGAATACATGTGGAAATGCATGGATCCTTAAAGATAAAGGATTTAGTTCCAGTAAGATGGAACACTGACTCAGAAATAATTCCATGCTGTTGAGCTACTCTAACCTGGATGTTTTGCTGAGGTAAGTCAATTAACCTCTCTGGCCCCCATTGTCCTTCTTGCTAGAACAAAGCCAACAATTGCCACTCTCTTGCTGAAGACGGAAGCAACGAAGAATAAGCAAGATGAAATCTGATGAGTGCCTGGAGTTTTATAAGAGGAAGACACTCTACTTAACTCTTCAACCCACCATCAAGATGACAGACATAGGCCAAAACAGCATAATGAAAGGCTCCAAAGTCACTCAAATAATTGGGCTACAAGTCCCCAAACGGCCCTGAAACAATAATAGCCTCTCTGAATTTCCACCAAGCTGCAGTGTTAATGTAAACCCCAGGATGACAACTCAGTGTGGTAGTTCCTGAAGTACGAAAAACAAGGCCACTCCCCAGAGGGATTAATGATTGCAAAGAGAACGCACATGCCCTAGGCCAGAGCAGGTCAACTCCAGTACACAGGAGTCCACTGCGGCAGCAATGGGTCAGCAGCCCCAAGAAAGCTTACTTTCAGATCTTTTTGAGATCTATCCAACCAAATTGAAAAAAATAACTTAGTCTTAAGCTTTTTTATAGGTCCCACAAATGGAAGGGCAGGCAGCCCCGGTGGCTCAGTGGTTTAGCGCCGCCTTCAGCCCAGGGTATGATCCTGGAGATCCAGGATCAAGTCCTGCGTCGGGCTCCCTGCATGGAGCCTGCTTCTCCTTCTGCCTGTGTCTCTGCCCCTCTGTGTGTGTGTGTGTGTGTGTGTGTGTGTGTGTGTGTGTGTGTTTCTCATGAATAGATAAATAAAATATAAAAACAAAACAAATGGAAGCCAGCTTTTTAAGTATAAGATAATGGCTCAAGTAGGGACAGCTCTGACTTAAGCAAAATTACCATGAACCACCCTATTCTATACAGCATCTTCACTGCCCTTATCACTATGAGAAATCACCTTGTTCTTTTATTCATTTGTTCTTTTCTTGTCACCCACACTCTAGAACTGTGCTATCCAGTACCATAGCCAATAACCAAATGTGGCTTTGTACATTTAAATTTTTTTAATTATGTAAGATTTTAAAATTCAGTTCATCAGGTGTCCTAGCCACATCACACAGGTTTAAGAACTACATGTGGCTAGTGGCTAACATTAGACAGCAAAGATGTAGAACATTTCCATCACTGTGGAAAATTCTTTTTTTTTTAAGATTTTATTTATTTATTCATGAGAGACACAGAGAGAGAGGCAGAGACACAGGCAGAGGGAGAAGCAGGCTCCAAGCAGGAAGCCCGATGTAGGACTTGATCCCAGGACCCCAGGATCATGCCCTGAGTCAAAGGCAGATGCTCAACCACTGAGCCACCCAGGCATCCCACTGTGGAAAATTCTAATGGACAAGTTCAGCTCTGGAAAAAAAAGTTTCATGCAGAACCTAGAAGAATGTTTTTCAAACCATAGGCCTTGTTTCATTCATGAACTGAGATGTTCAGTGGATTATAACCAGTATTAGTGAAATAGAAGATAACAAAACATATCACATTAAACACAGAGTGAGAATTCCTTAGGAGAATTTGTTTATATGTATGTATGTCCTAGTTGGTATTATAAATTGTATTTTTTATCATATATCATAGTTATTAAAAAAAAAGCTTCTGTGTAGTATCTGTATAGTATGGACTGAAGATGTTTGTCGAATCAATCAATAAAT
Source organism: Nyctereutes procyonoides (assembly GCF_905146905.1). Lineage (NCBI taxonomy): Eukaryota > Metazoa > Chordata > Mammalia > Carnivora > Canidae > Nyctereutes > Nyctereutes procyonoides. The sequence continues at coordinate 24,233,916 of NW_026575036.1, read as the reverse complement.
GAAATGTTTTATAGAGTTTATCTGATTTAATTTACTCCCAACAACACCCCTGTGAGGTAGGAATTATTATGCTTTTTTAAAGAAGAGGAAACTAAGGTTATGGGAGTTAAGTGACCTGCCCAGATGACCTAACTTAAAAGGGTTGGAATTAAGAGTCAAATGTGAATCTCATAGACTGGAGATACTATGATCTTAAGAATGGGTCCAGGGATCCCTGGGTGGTGCAGCGGTTTGGCGCCTGCCTTTGGCCCAGGGCGCGATCCTGGAGACCCGGGATCGAGTCCCACGTCGGGCTCCCGGTACATGGAGCCTGCTTCTTCCTCTGCCTGTGTCTCTGCCTCTCTCTCTGTGTGTGTGTGACTATCATATATAAATAAAAAAAAAAAAAATTAAAAAAAAAAGAAAAAGAAAAAAATTTAAAAAATAAAAAAAAGAATTGGTCCATTGCTCTTAAAGCGCTGGATGTGGCTGGCTCTCCTACAGTGGGACAAGATGAGGAACTTGGGGAGAACTGAGAGAAAATCTGGCACCGGGAAATGGGCAAAGGAGGAAGAGTCTTGAAGACCCCTGAGCAGCTAGGCATGGCCTAGAGAAGGAAGATATGTCAGAAAGGAGGGAATGGCCAATGACAGAGTGACCCAAATTTGAGGGGAAAAAAAGACTAGAAAATTTCAGTAATTTTAGCATTGAGGAAGTCACTGCTGACTTTGGCAAGGGTCAATTCAGTGAGGTAATAAGTTCAGAACCTACCACTGAAGGCTGAAGGGCAAGTGGCAGGTGACTGTAGACAACTTCCAGAAGCTTCGGCTGTGAGTAGGAGGAGATAGGTGCAGTCAAAGCAGAGTCTCTGCTTATTTATTTACTTTCAAAATAGGATCTTTTGAGCAATTCCATATTGATGTGAACGGAGAGGCTGATATAAAGAGCAAGGGTGAGGAAAGGAACAGACTTCCGGAGCAGACAAGAGGTGATGGAACCCAGGGGAGAGATGGACAGAGAGCTCCTCCCAGCTGACAAGGAAGAAGGGACGAAAGGGAACTCACTGGAAGCAGGACATTGCAGGGGCTCCTCTCCAGTGGTCTCTTCTTCCTCTGGGAAGCAGAAGGAGCCTCTTCGTGTTTTGAATGGAGAGCAGAAAAGATGTGGAAAAGGTATTTTTGGAAAATAAACAACAAGGCTTTATCTACTTTCCAATGTACACAAATCCTCAAAAACCCTGTTCACAGTTGTCCTAAATCAGAAAGCCAGAACTTCCCTCCATCACAGCACAATAAAGAGTAGAAATACAAAATGTTGACAGAAGCACGCTCTCACCAGGTGAAAATGAAAGACAGAGCTGCCAGCAGCAAGCAGGACCGGAGGGCAGCATGGAGGGCCCCGGGGAAAGCTGGAGCCTGTGAACTTTTAGCGACACCAGTCAGCAAACTTCCTGGAAATGCCTGGACAATCTCTTAATCTAATTGAGCCATTTAACACATCAGACCTTTAGTAGTAAGAACCTGACCTCATCTCTCCTGTGAACACTAAAAGCCTAAAGAAACAAACATCTAGCTAAGAGCAGAAGAAAAATGTAATAAATGTAGTCATTTCTGCAGGACATAAGAGGCCATCAGGTACATAAAAATGAAAATTAAAGTTGGACTTTTTTTGTATCCAACTAAGAGTACCGTATGCGTTCACTGAAAGTTACCAATCCTGCGCTCAAAGGTGCATAGGATGATGCTACTATTACAGAGTTTATTTGAAGTTAGATACACTTAAGCCCTTCATATTCTAAAAATTCAGTTCAGTCTAACCTCCTGAGTAGGAAAAAAAAACAGTTCTTCCCTACTGTGTGTTTCTCTCCTGTCTGTCTATCTCCTTTACTACCCACATGACACACTTCACTTCTGGTCACCAAATGTGTGGGAGGTTTTTTCCACATCAAGGGCATGTTCTCCATTGCCAGCTGGGTGCCCTACAATTTAACCCAATTCTGGCGAGATCTGCCAGGAGGTAGCATCAGATCCCACAATATAAGGACGCGGTCTCACTAGATTGTCTCTCACTTCAGATGCCACTCATAAGTCCATGTTGTCACCTGTGCTTCTGATCGATTGGCTATAAATGTGAGGTTCCCACAACCCCCTCTTCGGGTTCAATTAATTCTCTAGAGTGGCTCACGGAACTCAGGAAAACAGTTTACTTATGTTTACTTGTTTATTACAAAGGGAGATAATAAGCCTACAGATGAACATCCAGATGAAAGAGACGTATAAGGCCAAGTACGTGGGAAAGGCACTGAGCTTCCATGTCCTCTCTGGGCACACCGTTCGCCCTGAAGCTGTACCTGTTCCCCAACAATTAGGACAAGAGATGCTCCTAGCACTTGTCTCACTTAGGAAATTACAAAGGTTTTAGAAGCTCTGTACCAGGAATGAGGGCAGAGACCAATATATTTTTTTCTGTTATTTTACACCTTCCAAAACCTGTTCAGAGTTGTCCTAAATCAGACTTTTAAAACCTCCTCCATCACACTGTAGTGATATAATAGGAATACAAAATATTGAAAGTAATTCCATTCCCAATGGCAACAACAGCCCTTGTTTCTCTTTATCTAAAACGTTTGTCTTCTCTACTTACACTGCCACCCTCATAACCTCTCACTCCAGCTCCCTCTGCTCCAGTGAGTCAATATTCTCTTCTTCCCATAAAAGTCAACATTCCTTCCAGAGCCCTCCCATGTCTTGATTGCAAACACACCAGCAATGGGATGGCACGCTACCTTGTACTCTTCAGAGCCCAGTGTAGCTCTACAAGGCAGGGTCACATCTTCTCCCCTGCTGCAGACATACCCTACCTAGCTTAGGGATGCCCAAAATATAAAACTCAGAAAGTATGCAAAAGGCCCCCACAACTCTCTTGGAGAGAAAATTGGATTCCTATCTCACACCAGACACCTACAAAAAATTCCAGATAGATCAAGATTTAAATGAAAAAGTAAACCATAAAAGAATGAGGAGGGGAAAGGTTGGAGAATATTTTAATAACTGCAAGGTGAATAAGGCCTTTTTAAATTTTGCCATAAAACCGAGAAGCTACAAAAGCAATGATTGATGGATTCAACTCCATAAAATTTTTTAAATTTCTGCATATTTCAGAATACCATGAGCAAGATCAAAAGAAATTTTACTTTGTATCACAGACTAAGAACAAATTTTGCCCATGAATAAAGAGCTCGTACAAATCATTTGGAAGAAATAGTTTAAAAATGCACAATACATTCAAAATAAAAGAGATGTAAACTGAAATTACAATGAGAGACCAGCATTCAACAATCAGACTTGCAAAGACCAAAATATCTGAGAATATTATGTTGGCAATAATTTACAGAAACAGGTACATTGCTGCATCACTGGAGGGAATATAAATTATCATAACCTCTTGGAAGGCAATTTGGCAATAATCACTAAAATTGAAAGTACATGTGTTACTCGAACCAGCAGTTGATTCATGGATATTTATCCATAAATATATTCCCACAGGTGAAAATTCACTTTTTTATGCAATAACAAAAAATTGGAAGTAACCGAAATGTCCTTCCATGCAACACTGAGATAATCAGTCTGAACTGCCTGAATTGTCATGCATTGCGATGCGTAGATCTCCAAGATATAGCTAAGAGGAAAATGATACAGTTGAGAAGACTATATAAAATATGTCACTATCTATATGAAAAGAGAATATATATACACACATATACTTATCATCTGTATGAAAAAATATGAACAAATGTTTGTATATGTTTATAAATATGTAACAGACGTCTGGAAATATATGAGAAACTGGGAACAGTAATTGGGAATTAGATGGCTGGAAAATAAGAGAAGGAAGGAGATTTTCTATTCAATACACTTTATGTGGACATTTTGAATCTCAAATACATGCTAACCAATGTCCAGCAAACTAACAAGGATACCACCAACTTATATAAACATAAAACTCGCTTAACACTCCATAAAACTATAGGAAGTCTGATAAGGGATCAGCTGACATCATCTCTGAAAGAACAGAGCCCAAAATAGGGAACCCTGAGGTTCTTCTCTAAATAGGAATTATGCCTGAACATTACAGCTTAGCATTCCTGTGGGCACAAAAACACACATGTGCAGTGGTCAGTAGCCTCACTGGTGGGCAGAACAGAACAATTCAAGTAGCTGATGTATGAGCCAAGGAAGCTTCCTTGCTCAGCCACCATTACATGACTCTGGCTTAGTTCCAATCTTAATTGAAGGTTAATTTTTTAATACTTTATACCAAGATAATCGCAAAAATTAAAACAATCAGAGAAAAGAAAAATCACCAAATTGTCCTGACTTGATCAGAAGGAGCATTTCTTCTGGCTCCACACCAGGAAGAGCCAAGATGGCCTCTAAGTTAAGTTTGAGTCTGATTAAAACTTCCTTCCCAAGACTGTACTTAGGTTGCTTTGTGGACTGCTTGTCATCAAAGAAATCTGGCACATTATGTAGAAGAGAAAGATTAATGTGATTCCCAAGTAAACCCAACAATGAAATTCAACCACAGTTACTCAAGTTGATAAATGATTTGGAGTACTGGTACACTGTTGTAAAACACAATTGACTTTTTATAAAACAGGGAAGCAATTTCTTCTCTTACATTTTCTCCTCCAGCATTTCTGAGCAGTTACATTAGGAAGTGGCTGTTTCCCCTGGCAGCTGGGCTCCATATCTTCACCACTAGAGAAGCAATTTCCAGTGCTCCAAACATCTGGAGAGCTGGCTCGCTTAAAAAAAAAAAAAATTGAACTTCTATTTCATTAAACTCTAGTGTTAATCATTGCCAGAAAGGCAAGAGTAGAATGCAGGTAAATTGAGCCTCAACCCAAACTTTGCAGTACCTTGGACTCTAGGTCTTATGAACAATGAGGCTAATGAATCTAGCACCCAGCACACATGTGAGTGTCAGGAGCTTTCCAATTCCTTTATAATTCTAATAATTTATCTTACTGTGCTACCAAGGTATGACACTTCTTCTCTGTTTCCTTGTCAATAATAATAATAATGATAAATAATGTCTTGTCTACCTGTATTAGGGTTGGGGTAAAATTCAGTTTACTGTGCCTAGCACCATATCATCTCTGGGAGGACTAGCTCATAAAATAAATACCTTTTAACATTGCAGGCAAAAATGAGAAAGTAAAAGGAAAGCCATTTTACCTATCACAAAATTTTATAGCATAAAAGATATCTATTCAACTATACTCACAAATCCATATGTAGTAATTTTTTCTAATTTGCTTATACATTTCTACTCTTTTCTAACACAAACAGAAGAAAAAATTATCTCTGGATACTTCCCAAAGTGGATGCATTTTTTTCTTACCTGGGCGTATAGCCAATAAAGATTAAACTGGGGAAGGAATTGATATGACCTTGGGTAAGCACGTTAACCCTTCCGGATCCAGTTGCCTCTTCTGTAAAATAAGAAAACTGGATAAATAAGTACTTCTCAAGCCATAGTGTGTTTTGGAATTGCCTGGGGAACAGGCATCTTGGTCACTAGAGTAGGGTCTCTGCACCTGTCTTTTTTTCTTTTTTGTCTTTTGTTTTTTTTAATGGTCTCCCCAAGAGACTCTTCTGATACATGTCAAAGTTAGAGAATCTCTAAATCCAATAATCTCTGAAGTCATTTCCTGCTCTAACAATCATTAATCTTTTTTTAAACATACCTTCCCTGTGTATACTGATAATCTCATAAAAATGCAAAACTGCAATCATAGCATGCTGTGGGACATTTTCTTCTATTTTCCTTCTTTTGTGGGGCTTCCCCTTCTGCTGTTCATCCCTTTCTGCCCACAGCTTTCATTGTCCTTCCACAGGACCCTAGCTGAACACTCTATCAGTGATAAAGCAGGCAGAGTACTGCTGGTCCCTTCTTATGGAACTGGATGCGGAATCCCAAGCTTCAGATGTATCTTTCTTAATCTAACTGAAAATTCTGTCTCCTCTCATTCTATCTCCCTTGCCACCATCCAAATAACCCCATCTAAACAGCAATTGCTCCTGTGCAATCACAACTGGTTGCCTCTGTCTCCAGGGCCTACCTCGGTGCTTGACAGGCACTTGGTATTGTTTGTTGACTGACTAACCAGCTTTGAAAGAAGAAAATTTCAGGAAATTTGCTATGATTGCTTTGTGAGTCTTCATGAGTCATTGTCTTTACTGAATAGTTGAATGTAAAACTACCCAAGATAAATGAAGGTTGCAAAGGATCCAGAAAGCCAGAACCCACAGTCTCCCATGAGCCCCATCTCTCTCAACTCACAGGCAAAAGAGACTCTGAAAATGGACATATGTGTATATAAAAATAAGAAGAAATAATGGCTCCCTTCAAAATGGTTGAGAGTCCTTCAAAAGATCATACCCAAACCTAAATAAATACTGTGTGAAATCTCATAAAAGGTTTTTATGCTCAGTTTCCTTTTATTATACTTTGTTAAATGCTTACATTGGGCAAGAAATTAACAAATATCTTACCGATGGATGGAAATCTTCATGAGACTGAAGTTCAATTAGTTTCCTTTGGCAAAACATTTCCTTTGCAAATCTCTATGGATAAGAAATTGAGGTGTATGATTTGCCATCCCATGTTCTGCACAATGCATTGGAGCTCCCTCACCATGTTTTATTTTGTGTCCACCCAAACCACCCTGAGGTATGGGCAGGCACAAGAGAGGACATGACATCGCATTGCCCATCTCTGAAGTGCCAGGAAGGACTGTGCCAAAACCATCAGGGAAATGGACTGCACCGCCTACCCTGGCAACACAAACCTGTGTATAATAGCCCTCCTAGTCAGGTCACTCTTCTGGTGCTGTTAATATCTATTACAAATTGAATTAAGAATTCAGCGAAAGAGCCAAAGATCAAAAGAGTATGGCTCATGACACTCTCTCAAATCCTGAGGGAAAAAGATCAACATAGAGCCCAAACATTGACCTGTTTTTGAGAACACTTGCAACGGTGTTATGCATACTGGATAGCTCTCACAGAAAAGACTTTGGTCCTCAGAACTCTCAAGCAAAGCTTCTGGTACAGCCTTGCAATAAACATTAATCTGTTAAGTCAAGATTGGGACATAATACAGAGTCCATTAGGACCACACTTTCATATTACAACCTTCCCATGTCTATGAGTCACAGAGACCATGTGCAAGCATGGAATGAGAAAAATCAGAGGAAGTGGACAGGAAGGTTCCTCTGGTGAATTATATCAATTTCTGCTCCTGTTCATAAGACTCTTCACAGATAATAGCAAACAGAGTTCATTTCTTTCTTCCAGGTGTACAATGACCTGCATAGTTCTCAGAACCTAATGTAAAAGGGTGTTTGTATTCACTCTCCACTCCCTTAAGAGGGACAGAGCTTAGTGAGAAGTGTGAATCTTGGAATGTAAATATGTCTGAAATGTTTAATATGGCTAATCCACACTGTTTAGACAAATTTTCCACAGAGTAGTTCCGTTAATGTAGAAGCGTGAACTGGGTCTGAGGTGAAGCAAGGAAGTCAAGCAGTTACTATATGTGAGATCTAGACATAAACAGCCAGTTAGATTCTATTTTCACTAGCCTCCATATCTGGAGAAATGTATCTAACATAAACTTGTGTCCACCAATTTTTTAAGTCCATAAGAGACATCAATATCTAGAACTACAACAAATATATACTAATTCTTATTTTTTTAATTCTTATTTTTATTAAAATAAATGTTATCTATAATATACTACTAACATACATTTACATGCATAGTCTCCAGCTCTTCTGTCAAATCACCCTTCATCCTATTGCTCGAACCCAAAACTTAGTCCCTGTGGTTCCTTGCTTTCCCTCAATCCCACACCCAACCCACCATTAGCTCTCACACAAAATATATCTTGATTCTTTCTACCTCTCCCAGTTCTCTGGGCACCACTCTAGTCTGAGCCAAAAATCATCTCTCCCGCGTCCAGCCCTGCTCCCATTCCCTCCCATTCACAGATGAGCAACCCCGAGAACACTCTCTAATAAATTCCTACATGCTGGTAGTTTTCTGCATCAGTTTCCCAGGATCCCAGTGTACAACAGTGTCATATTCTGGACATGTCTTGAAGGTAAAACCAACAAATTTGCTGCTGAATGTGATGAAGGGCATGAAAGAAAGGGAAGAGGCAATAGGAACCCCAAGATTGGTATCTTAAGCAACTGGAAGAACCAAGCTGCCATTTACTGTTATGGGTAACCACAGAAAGAACATGTTAGGAATGGCGATGAAACTCAGCTTGGTACTGTTCCTATGTGATGCCTATGAGGCACTCAAAGGGAGTTTCAATAACCACTTGGACTTACAAGCCTGGATCTCAAGGGAGAAGTCAGGGCAGAAAGAGAAATGTGGGAATTGTTAGCATGTGGGTGGTAAAGGCTTACAACTGGATAAGAATACCTTTCGATCAAAAATATATATCCATCATAATTTTGGCTAGCCTTCCCAAAGTAGACTTTCTACATTAGTATGACGGTATTTCACTTTTGAAATTTGAGACTTGCTTTGTCACTGATTAGCTATTCTATCTTAAATCATTTAATTAACTTATTGACCTCTTGGTTTATCCATCTGACATGCAGAGATAAATAATAATTATAAACTCCAACTTCAGGGGTGGATCTGAGGATCAAATGAGTAGATAAGAAGGCATTTAGAAGAGTTAAAACATTATCCTAATGAGACATTTTATTTCTATTAGTTTTTTTTTCAAAAATATAGTTTCTTTGTTAGTAGGAATAAAAGTGAGACGAGAATTAAATTAAACATCCATTAAATTTCATGTAAGGGAAATAACAAAAGAATCATCCAAAGGGAAATACAAAAGTAAGTGAAACAGCATTAACAAAAATGGAAATAAACACATTGGAAAACATTGAAATTCTAGAACAGCTAAAACTCAATTTTTTAATAAGTTAAAAATACAAAAACATTTTGCAAATTAATAAAAAACAAAAGATGAGCTTACATATGACAAATGAATAAAACATAAAAGATTTTTGAATAAAGTGATTATCAAAAGTATGTTAATTGACTTAAAAGCTCCATTCAGATGATAATTTTTCATCTTAAAAAGAACATGAAAACAAATTTATTTCTCCTGGAAATTAATTGGAGTTCCTTTGTGCCTGAACAAGATATCATTATGTGTTGTCATTTTTGTTTCACATCACTTTTTAAAATGAGAAATGGAATTCTAGTTGTCTAGAAATATTTTTAAATTTTTTTAAATGGGAAAATATCACCAGACTAACTTAAAATATAAGGCAGTCCCATACTTCTGATAACCCTTTTCAACTATGCTGTGTACGTGCACCTCATCCCACTCCACCCACTGCAGTGTTGCTGGGGTGAGGCTCTGCACAGAAAGGGTTGACTTGGAAGATGTCCAAGTCCTTTTCCCGTGGAGAATAAGGCTCTGGAAATTGAGCAAGCAGAGGGCTTGGGTACAAATATTTTATGTTCTTAACTTTAAGATATAATTAGAGATGACTGGGGCCCTTTCATTCTGGAATAATCCACTATCTTTGCCATGACAAGTCAAGAAGGATAAGAATTCTGATCATCTTGGCAACAGCCCTTCAGAAAGGTAGAAGTCTCTTTGGTGGAAATCTTCAGATGTCTTTTTCCTAACAGCATCTATTTCTCCTGAACTTGCCTCTCAAACTTGGTGTACCCCCTTTGGGACCAGTCCTCTTCTTCCTCCTCTCCTTCTCTCAGGACTGTACTCAGCTCCTATGTATTACTTTCCTTTGCTACCTGCTGATGGAGGCTCTGTCCTAATCTACCCCCCCCCCCCAAACAAGACGGGGTAGTCAGCTCAGACTACCATAAACACCACACACTGGGTAGCTTAATCAGTAGACCAAGATCAGGGTGCCAGCATGGTCAGTGTCTGGTGAGACCTCTCTTCCCGGCTCGCCAGCAGCTGCCATCTTGCCATGTAAGATCATCTTACGTGATCTATTCTTTGTGCCTGGGAAGGGAGAGGCAGGGCACTCTGGTGTCTATTCTCATGAGGACCCTAATCCTATCCTATCAGGGCCTGTATGACCTCATTTCTTCTTAATACCTCCTTCCAGGCCCTTCTCCAAATACAGTCTCACCTTGGGAGTTTGGGCTTCAGCATATGAATTAGGCAAGGGGTGTGGGGGAGGGGGGTAGGTAGGAGAGGCACAATTCAGTCTATAACAGACTAGGAGAAAATTCTAAAACTAATCTCAGAAACAGTGTTTTGAGATTTCATTTAATCCGATATAAATTTACTTTTACTTTCTGTTCTTTCATCCATCTGCACGGTCTTCCTCACTAACACAGGATGGGGATATACAAGATTCTCTTCTCAGAATGTAGTAGTATTTTAAAAATAGAATTACTTTAAATTCAGAGAAAGATACCAAACTATGAACAGCAATTACTTCCCAGGTGGAACTGGTGGAAAAAGGTTTGTATGAGGGTTGGGAGCATAATCTTGTTGTTTCCTAGTCTATATGATTGATGCGTTTTTTTAGATTATGACAAGAGACATGCATTCCTTTACAACTGAAAAGAAAAATAAAATATAAATATGGAAAAAATTCATTGAATCAGAAAGCCAAAATTTAAAGATATTTGCTGTGAATGTTAAGGCTACAGGAAAAAAAAGAAAAAAACAGTTGCCTGCTTTTTTAGCATATTGTTTAAGCAACTCTGACCCAGACTTCTGAATTCTCCTACTTGTCATCCATCCCCTTTTATGTCCTTTTTTTTTTTTTAAGGTTTTATTTATTTATTCATGAGAGACACAGAGAGAGAACAGCAGAGGCAGGCTCCATGCAGGGAGCCCGATGTGGGACTCGATCTCAGGACTCCAGGATCATGCCCTGAGCAAAAGCCAAACTCTCAACCGCTGAGCCACCCAGGCATCCCACTCTTTTATGTTCTTTGCATGATTTTAAAGCTGGAAATAGATTCCTTAAGAATTTTAATAAACAAAAAGCTGGAAATTTTTTAAAAGAGCTTGCCTTATTTTTTTTTTTTTCATTTTATCTCATTTCCTTCTGCATTCTTTTAAAGAATCCAATCTAAATCTACATCCTTAGGTGCACCTGGCTGGCTTAGTCTGTAGAGCATGTGATTCTTGGTCTTGGGGTTTGAGTCCCATATTGGGTGTAGAGATTACTTAAAAATAAAATCTAAAAAAATAAATTAAAAATAAACCCGCATCTTTTTTAGAGGTGGTAAGACAAAATCACCACGTTTTTTTAAGAATACCTGTTTAAAATAACATTTTAGATCTTGTAGCTACTTTACATTATTCTAAGTCATGTAAGGATGACATGGAAATGACCTAAGGGGAAAAAATGAGCTAAGGAGGATGGATGGGTTGGTAAACAGTTCATCTGGCTCATCCATGAAACGCCAGTCAAGTGACCCTAGTTTCATCACGTGGTAACTCACTTTTTCTAGCTGGGCAACAGTCAATCTCCATAATGTGTGACGTGGGAACTGTGAAGATTCAGGAAAACTTGTCCTCAGTAGAGTATATACTTGAAAAACTATGGCTGCTCAAGAGAGCCCAACACATAACAGGTATTCAAGAAGTATTCAGTAAATGAATCAAATTGGTAAAATTATCGATAACCTTACAGATGTATGATATCTCTAGAAATTAAATTTCTAAAAATGTCAACAGTTCAAAGACACTAATTCAAAAAGCTATCATTATTCTGAATTATTCTTTTTTCACTGGATTCAAGAAGGATCGGGAGGATGGAAACTAACTCCGATGATCCGAGGGGAAGAAAAAGAAACAGGAACATCTGACTAGGCTACTAGTACTAGTTCCAATAGCTACTTTTTTAATTGAATCACAGGTTGGAAGTTGTTTAAATGACTTAATTTCTTTGAGCGGTCCACAGTTAGTGGACAAAGTGTGCCCTCTCCTCAGAATGAAATAGTTTGCTCCTACCCCATCAACTGAGCCTCCTTTCTCCCCGGTATTTTTAGACTGCACAGGAAACACTCCACCGTAAGGAGGTTGCAATGTGACTGACCTTTTACCTGGAATGATACCAGCAGCACTGGCATGTGCCACCAGTGATGTGAGAACAGAGCTGACGAGTACTCTTCGCTAGACAATTGAACAGCTTCTTTTCATTTGACCTGATGTCTATCCCTTCAGTTTTGCAATGTCCTATAACTACACCAGACATCACTGATTTTAAAACAGAGCATACCATACTTTATAATCTACTCTTTTTTTAACAAATCATAAGAATGGAACATTATTTTTGACTGAAGATCCAAACGAATTAATGAAATGGCAGTCTAGCACAACTATCTTCAGCATGTACAGCTAGACCATTCTCTGCAGCCATCCAAGACTTCCCTGTGTGAGGGATCTGGTTACTATCTCATTAGGATAGCCTGAGTAAATGTCTATATCATTCCAATGTCTGCTCACATAACATAAAGCAACTGACCAGAATTCTGGTCACTAAGATTTAATGGTGCAGCGTAATTATCCTTTGAATGTCTTTCACACTCAGCCACGAAATAACTGTTGGATAACTTTGGGCCCAATTTATAGAAAATCTTATATAATACTTGCTTCCTTCATACTTGTAAACCAAAGAAGATGATAGCATCTTCCTTTCCTCTTATTTAATTATATGAACCAGAATCAGGTTTTTAATTCACACCAGGTAATAAGTATACAACAGTACCTACACTCATTTTGCATATATTAATTGAAAACATAAATTTATTCTATTACCCTAAAATTCCCCTGGCAGGATTCTGAGGTAGTAATCACCAAGTCTTGCTGAGGACACCCCCCAAGCTGCTCATCTCCCTCGCCAGTGGCACCACTCTAATGGCCTGAGCTGCTACCATCACATGCCTACATTACTGCAACTGCCCACTGACTATCCTTCCTCTTACCTCCTCTAATGCATTCTCTGTTCCACCAGAGAGAACTTCCTAAACTCTGATAATGAGTCTGGAGTCTGATAATTCCTCTCCCAAATAAAACCCTTCGATAGATGCTCACTGCTCTAAAATAGAATGTTGGATCATGAAGATGGTCTAAAAATAATTGGACCCCTATACCCTGCCAGCCTTACTCCTCACCCTATTGTCAAACCATGGAGTATTCTCACTTTCGGGAGCATTCACTAAAGAAAATGTATGTTCAGGAAGCATCTAGCTTTTGTAATAATAGAGAGGTGGCTACTTTTATATTCTACAGAAAAAGTCATCCTTATCAATCCCTAGCCAATATAATAGCTATAATTTGTTGAGTTTTTAATATGTGTCAGACATAGATATGTACTTCACATACATAAATCCTCATCTAATTCTCCTAATAAACCTTTGAGATAGGTAACATACCATCTCCATTTTACAGATGAGATACCTAAGTGCTAGGACTGTGGATTCATTCACTCAGTTTTCATTCATTCTCATTGGAATTTTACAAAGACAAAAACGACATCTCCCAGATATCCTTGAAGCTAGGGCTCTGGAAGTAAATTGGGTCCTAAAAGGTGGTTACACACAAGTAAGACATGGAGATATAGAAGGTAGAACTGAGGCAGACACTCTTTTCCTATCCCTTCTTGACTATTTCTGTGGGCAAGGAAATGACAGCTCCTTGGCACCAGGCTACAGGGCCCCCATCCCATAGCCACGCCAGTGTTCGAAACTGTGGTGATGGCAGCAGGTTCTTGATCCTGGCCTAGTTCCACTGCTGGTCTCAGAGGTAGGAGCTCCCCCGGTGGGCCAGTTATGTCAAGTTTTGGAGCCATTCCTGGACAACTTTGGGACAACCTAGAATCTGCTTCTTCAACCCTTCTAATGCTTTCGTAATGCCTCGTCCTCTGTGTTAAATCCCTTCCTGTTTAGAATACTTAAAGCTGTTGCTTTTTCTTGTATCGAACCTGACAGTGTGCAAAAACCTAAGTGTTAAGCTGCTGAAACAGAGACTCCTCAAAAATAGAGTGGTTTAGGGGCGCCTGAGTGGCTCGGTGGTTGAGCTTCTGCCTTCAGCTCAGGGCATGATCCTGGGGTTCTGGGATCGAGTCCCACATTGGGCTACCTTCAAGGAGCCTGTTTCTCCCTCTACCTATGTCTCTGCCTCTCTCTCTCTGTATCTCTCATGAATAAATAAATAAAATCTTAAAAAAAATAGAGTGGTTTAAATAAAACCAAAGTTTCCTTCCACATAACAGTTCAGAAGTGGGTGATATCACACAGGCTGGCTGGCTCTCTTGTCATCAATATGCAGCTTTTCTCTAGGGCCCAGAGAAGCTTCTGTTTTTATATTATTTCTCAGCCAATAGGAAGAGCCAGGAGATGGAGAGAGAGCAAATACCCAATGATTTTCAACCACATAAAAACTCTCTTTCACAAGCCATTGGCTAGAAATGAGTCACAATCAATACCTAATCACAAAGAAGGGTGAAGGAATATAGTTACTAGGTAGATAACTGTGTACCCTGCTAATACTTGGGGAGGGAAGGGGTGGGTGGTGGTGAAGATATCCTCTTAGAAAAAGAGAGAAAGAAAAACGGTTATCAGGGTAACTTACCAGTCTCTGCCATGTTTACCACTCTGCGCAGTATCAGTGCACACATTCTTCTTCCTGCGGATAGACCACATTCACCCACCCTGAAGTAAGATTCCAATCTATTGGCTTCCTTGTGAAAGTAACAAGAGCCAAAGATCTCTCTGGTCACAGCTCTTGAGCCAAGTCTCCTCTTTGATTTACTGGCCTTTAGGCTCAGCCTTTTCCTCTCTTTTTCAACTTAACGTTGGCTACCTTTGGTGAAAGCCATCTGAAACGGTTGGGAAGGCAATGTCTTTAATTCAATCTTTGCTCTGGGCTGACTTCCATTGTCTGGCCAAGCAGAACACTTAACAGAAAGCTCATGAGAAAGACCTTCATCATCAAATTTACCTGCGGCTATTTGGGGACGCAGACAGATTTTTCCAACCTTGTGTGGCCCAAACTTATAAGTTCTGAGTCACATTAGATTACAAACCATAACTGAGAAAGTCTCTATTATCAGAGCTCTATTCCTTTCTGTCTCTGCTTACTGATTAATGCTTGCACAACTTCCCTTTCCTCTTATAATACACTATAAACAGAAGTGAGAGATAGCCAACATAACCTATGTTCTGAGCTCTTCTCCTTGAGTTAAAGGTCATTAGGCGCATGGCTCATCTTCTAGATATAACCCAGCTTATAGTAGGTGACTACTTTAGCGAACAATATGCCACAGAATAACAAGTGTTACTGATGTTCCTAGCTAAAATATTGTGCCAGTGTCACGTTTTGCCTGTCGATATCCAAAGTCACAAACTTTAGGTTTTGTTACGGTAACACCAATTTCTGGTACCAATTTTTATATTAATTAGGGTACATGCTAAGGTCTTTTAAAAAAAAAAAAAAAGATCCCCTCAAATACAATGTCTTCATAACACAGAAGTTTGTTTCTCTCTCACCTAACAGTGCAGAGGCAAGCAGGAAGACTCTGCTACCAATATGTGACTTTCCTCTCTGGGCTCCTTTTAGCTGTCCTATTATTATTTCCCAGCCAGAGGAAATGCTTTTTAAAAGTAATATCCAGAAGGTGCTACATCACTTCGGATGACACCCCACTGGCAAGAATTTAGTTTTGCAGCCACAAAGGATGCTATGAAATACCGTGTCTTGCTGCGTATCTGTGTGCTTTGCTAATACTCAGGAATCCCATTACCAAGACAAGCAGAGGAAAAGGGACCCTGGAAGATTCTCAGCAGTCTCTGCCACCATGGGGACTAGAGTTACAATTGTTTGATTCCAAGACACCAAAGGCAAAACTACTTCCAAAACCGCCTTCCAATATTTTTAAGGAATGTTACGGCTCTTAATGCTACTCTTTCCTTTGATGATACATACTCTCCAGAATAAGAAAGTTATGATGCTTTGTTTCTCATCTTGTTTTCACTGGCTTAATCTTTCATTTATAGATTTATTCTAGCAGCCATCATTTATTGAATCCCTACCATGTGCCAGACATTCAGTTAGACGGTAGGAATACACAGATAACTAAGAATCATCGGAGATCCTTACTTAAGAGCTGCTATTTACTTGGATTACTTAGAGAATTCATACAACCACAAAAATTTGTTTAGAAGTAACGAATTCAAGGGAAACACACAAAAGAGGAGTTTTATTTTTCACTTTCCTCAATTTTGTACTACTTACATCAATTGGCCTAACTAAAATTATAATTTAGTGTAAAATGAATCACTTAAGGTACAGAAATCTTGGCAATAAGGACAAGATTCAACTCCATTACACCTACACACTCTTACTAATCAACTGCTATGTTGATACCAGCTTTCCATCATGACAATGAAGCTGCAGTACACAGAAGACTTTCTCCACTAAAGGCCCCCAATTTGGAATCCTACTTCTTATGGATCGAAGCCAACACCAAAATATTCCCCAAAAGAAGCCAGACACAAATGAGTATGTACTGTTCTATTCCATTTATACTTGAAATATAAAAACGAGGGGGGGGGGGGAACAAATGTATGCTGTTAGAAGTGAGGATAGAGGTAGTACTTGGCGGGGGAATACAGGATGTTTCTGGAATGCTGATAATGTCCTATTTCTGTATCAGTGCGCTGATTACACAGGTGTGTTCAGTTTATAAATTCCATTTGACAATTTACTGAAAATTCTGGTAAATCACTGTCCCTATTATTTAGAAGGATCTGGAGAAACTTATGGGGTACTAAGTATGGTGCCAGTCACTGTGAAGGTTTTCAACAACATAAGGTATATGTGCCTTTCTGTTTCCCATAAAACTGAGGCAGGTGCCATATGAAAGAAAATACGGGGAATCAGGAACTCTAGCATTGTGTATCCATGTGTAAGTCCAAGCTGATACTCACCCCTTTCAGCCTCTTTTTTGAGCTACACCTGAACTCTAAGGCTCTTTGCTCTGTAAATCTGTCTTGATCAGTCATTGTTGCCATTTTTCTCTTCTGATCTAAAGCAGCTTTTTTTTTTTTTGGCATTCAAATCATCAAATTAGGTAGACACTGAAAAAAAATTATTATACCATGACAAATCTGCATAGCTCTTTACCGAAGGCAGGACACCCAGGCTGAAAAACCCTGGGACAGGGTACTCCTTGACCCAATGCATGGCTTGTCATTTTTCTGGATCTGTTTTGTCATTTGTAAGTCAAAGGAGCTGGATTGGATGATCCTCCAAAATCCTTCTGGATCAACATTCCATTTCTGAATTAAATTGTTCAAACCTAAGAAGTAGCAGAACCATAAACTCTGGGTTTATGGCTCAAGCCCAGTTTTCTTTCTACAGATATGGATGTAAAAAAGCAACTTTAAGTCAGATTTTAAAATTCTTGTTGCCCAGAATGTGCTGGATGCTGACATCAACCATGTGAGGTAAATACATCATACTTGCCTTTCAGATGAGGAAACTGCCCATCAGGTGGGCAGCTGACTTGCCCCAGTATGTGTGCCTGACCGGTGCCAGAGGCAGAATGGAAAGCCTCACCCTGCAGATTTCAGGGCCTTCCTCTCCAAAAACAGGCTTGCAATATGCCCCCAAATCAACAAATAAGCTAAAAATAAATCCAGTCCCAAAGCAAAAATAGTCCTTCTTTTTCAAGTTTCCTCCAGTTAAGAAAGAAAAACCAGAATTGGGAGTTTTGTTTATAAGAACAAAATATCATGTAATTTATTAAAATGGTAAAACTATGTACAGTTGTGTAAGGTCTCACAATGGCTTCAAAGCCCCAGCATGTTTTCCTATTTGATATACATGTCTTTTTACTGCAGTTTACATTTTCTCTGGGAAGATATAAATTCTTTGGGGGTATAAAAGGCATTATAAGTACAGAGTCAAAGATCATCAAGGGTTTTCTTTTTCTTTTTTTTTTTTAATTTTCTTTTTTTTTTTTTAATTTTTTTTTTTTATTTATTTATGATAGTCCCAGAGAGGGAGAGTGAGAGAGGCAGAGACACAGGCAGAGGAAGAAGCAGGCTCCATGCACCGGGAACCCGACGTGGGATTCGATCCCGGGTCTCCAGGATCGCGCCCTGGGCCAAAGGCAGGCGCCAAACCGCTGCGCCACCTAGGGATCCCTTTTTTTAATTTTCAAGCAGACCACTCAACCTGCTATGACACCCCTACCGGGTGTCACGCACGACATGAGCCTGTCCTCATGGAAACAATTCTAGGACACACAGGAGGCATTGTGAACAACACTCTTAGCAAACTTAGAAATATTTTTAATTGTTGTTTCAAGCTGGCTGATGATTGTTTTAGAACAAGTCTCCCATCATAGCCTGGAACTTAATCTGCAGAATTCCTTAAAAGACACTGAGACCAGCAGACAGTAATATATCATATGCCCAACAAAGACCAAAAAAAAAAAAAAATGTCCTGGACGTTGTCATAACTCTCCAAGAGTTGTTAGAGTTCACTTAAGTTCTTCTAAAAATACGACAGGTTAAACTTCCCTAGCTTGCTTCCTTTAGATGGACCATCAATAAATAGACAAAGAACAGTTGTTACAAAGTAGCTTTGAGAAAAAAATGTACAATATTTAATCAGTCCTTATTCTGTGATTTATCTGTGCTGAATCTCCCATTCAATTTTTATCTCCAAATTCTATTCTAAAATGAACCCTGAGGTTTGGGGCTAACACTACATAGAATAGGAGAAGTTTCTAAATCAGGTGTCATGAACCTGCCTACTTGTTTTTTTCTGTAGTTGTAAAATGCATGAGCATGTTCCCATTAAAGCTGTGTTCTCATGTATCCCTCACCCCCACCCCCCTGGCATGGTGACCTTATGGAGTGCGAGGAGAACACCTCTTAGAAACTGCTTACGTCCCATAGCACTTTCTAGTGTTCCATGTATCATTTGTGAAACATATTTTTAGAATCTATTATGCCAGAGGCCAGGAGTTACAAACATAGCACAGCACATTGGACACAGCCCTGTCTCCACAGAAGTGACTGCCAAAAGGGATATGGCCAGGAACCCTGGGGTGCCCACTGCGAGGGAAGTGGAGGGTCCTGCAGAAGCTCGCTGGAGGCCAGTAGAGGCTTCTTAGGAGAAATTGTGACTGGGCTGAGACTTGAAGGGCAAGTAGGAATTCACCAAGTGTAGAAGGGACATAAGGGGAGGGGTGCAATGTGTGGGAGGGCCAAGAACTGGAGAAATAGGATACCTCTGACAGAGCCCTGGAATGCCCCGCCTGAAGACCTGCAGCAGCCATTTGCAGGTGACAGTCTAAGATACTGATGAAGTGGATAATGAATGTTCTGAGGCACATGGTGCTGAATGAAGACCCTGCATGCAGGGCCCCAGTCAGGGTCCCACCACCGAGGAATGCTCCTCCACGAACAGGACCCTGAATTGTACTCAATACCCATAACTCTTATCAGCATGTGCAGTTCGCACCTTTATTTGGGGCCCTGGAGAGCACAGGGACAAGGGAAGCTCTACTGCCCACTCGTCTACAAGCTTGCATTTGGGGAACGCTCACCATGTGGTGGGCCGCCCAATGTGTGTTGTGACTAGTAACAGCAAACTCTGAGTCAGGCACTGTCCTAAGCCTTTGTCATACACTCGTGAATTTCTTTTCTTTTAATTCTTCCAAACTCTCCCTGAGGTAGTACACACTAGTATCCCTTATTCTACAGATAAAACTGAAGCACAGGGAGGCAGAGTAACTTGTCCAAGGTCACACAGCTAGCTGCTGTGTGGAGTAGCATTTGAACCCGGCCAGCCCAGCTCCAGCCTGAGCAGTTGGGCCCTGGGCCCTATGCTTCTCCACTTCAGCACAAGGGTGAGCACACCAAGCCTCTCTTCCCTCCAGGCTTCCAGAACTTTTCATTCTGCTGGGGAAGGTGGACACAGACACCAGCCCAGGGTTCCAGAAACACCAATCACAGAAATGCAACGCAAAAAACAAAGTTCAGGAGGCATAGTCCATAACATGCATATAAAACAGCATATATGGGCCACAAGACAAATGGCTACCACTAACTTGGGGTGCCTCCCAAGTACCTGGCATTTCGTTTAAATTACCTCATTGCCTTCTCATAACAACTATGCAAGGAAGATAGCATCTGTTCATCTGATGTAAGAGGAAAGTCAGGCTAAGGTAAGTTGTATCACCAGGTCCAGCTGAGGAAGCTGAGGTTCTTCTCCTGCTCACTGTGGCCTCCTTAAACTACGGGGCTTTATCCTTACTCCTGAGAGTCGGAATCGATTTCAGGTAACCTCTTTTTGTTGTAGGGAGTAAGGGGAAGTACTTCAGCTCAAGCAGTTGCCAGATTCACTTCCCAAATTCTACATCGTGCTTACAGCTTCCTGATTAGAGAGAAACTTCTAGCTGCAGACCACTCCATCTGAGGCTGCCAGGAGCCCTGCCCAGAGCACCATAAGGTAGAAAGGCATCATCTTGGAGTTCCAGATCCTACCGGCCAGGGGAGAAGGGGTTTGAAGAGGATCACAAAGCAAAAGGGGGGGGGGGAGAAGAAGGGGAGGGTAGAGGAAGGAAAGGAGAAAGATGGATCACATCCACCCAGACAGCACAGCACAATTAAAGTTTTAATCCTTCCAACAAGATCTTCCTTCAACAGCAACAGGTGCCTAACCTATGCTGGTCAATCCAACCTCTGCTTTGGTGGCCAGGTATTCCAGGAAAGAAGACTAGGAAGCAAGGGTTTATATCTAAGGTCTCAGGAGGGGAAGATACATTTTAACCCTTAAGAACATTGCATCAAAGAAAAAGGAAAAGACAAAAATTATACCTTTGTTCTTAAGCATATATTACAGTTTTATAATAACAGCTTCCTTTCCTCCTTCCTCCAATCCCCCAGCCATGTGGACTAGTACAGTCACATAACCTGAAGATCAGTTTATATTAGTTTTTAACTTCTTTTGGAGAATAGAAAAGGGTCAAGGTATCAGACTTTCCAATGAGAAGAAAAGAGAAAAGAACATAGAGGCAAAGAAAACCAACCAAGCGTTTGGGCATCGAGAGTAGCAATGATTCAAATTAGAGTATAATAAAGGAGGGGGTGTGCAGCTGAGTCAAAAATGTAGTGATGTGTGTGATAAACAAAGGGAAGTGAATCTTGTCCCTTCTGGCCCGTGAGTGCAGACAGTGTGCACGGAGCCTGGTGGCAGCCTGCTTTCCCCTGGGGCTGTTTGGGGGATTAGGTAAATATAAACATCTTCAAATAACCCAAGATGTAAGAAATCGAAAGCATAACAAGCTGGAGTAGTCATCAGATGATATATTTAGGAGAGCTTATTTTGCAAGCTAGAATTACAGAACAGCAAGATGTGGTCAATTAAAAGTATTTAAGGATGAGTTTTTATGACTGGAAGGGAGTCGTGATCTCCAACAAAGAACAAGAAGAGACCACCATTCTCCGAAGATCAGGCAATAATTTTAACAAGCTGGTTCATTCAACCATTGCCCCAACAGCCAGTTTCTACATCAAGACTAGTTCAAGATTTCAACAAGAGGAAGTGGTTTACAAAAGAATTACCAAGAACTCAGAAGTATTTAATAAGGAAAAAAAAAAAACCTGCTATACAAGGAAAAGCTTTCTCTGTATACCATTTAGGGTACACATGTTTTTCAAATTGGGGGGTGGTGCTAGTAAGAGGTAGGACCTTAAAAAGCAAATGCTACCATAAAATCACTACATTCACCAATCCTGTGCAGCCTTGAGGCATGGTCAGGCCCCTCACCTCCCTGGAGCCTCATAATTAGCTACTTAGGTAGAACGAGAAATATGCTCACTTTGCACAGGAGGAAACGGAGGAAGGTTAGATATATTGATATGGTCACACAGCTAATAAATGCAGGACTGAGATAATCCAATTTTTTTTTTCCAAAGCCCATGCTTCCCCCCCATCAGGGCCATTTGTATCTCAAAAAATAAATTCTGAGATCAAGGATGTTAAAAAATTGAAAGGATTTCAACTTCTTTGACTTGCAGTTCAAACCTGTGTTCTAGGGGCTCCTGGGTGGCACAGTCTGTTGAGCGGCTGGCTCAGGTGGTGATCTCAGGATCCTGATCTCAGGTTGGAGGATGGAGCCCCACTTGAGGCTTTGCACCCAGTGTGGAGTCAGCTAGGGTTTTTAACTCCCTCTGCCCCATCCCCCAACACTGCCTCTCTCTCTCTCTCTCTCTCTCTCTCTCTCTCTCTCTCTCTCTCATAAATCTTAAAAAAAAAAAAAAACTGTCTCCCAAGTTGCCTTGACTTAGTTATCATAGCTCTTCTCTCCTCTTCTGATGCACTTTCTCACTTCTTTGCCACTCAAAATGACCCCATTATCTACATGGACCTTTCCTGAAGACTGCAAACAGCGTCTCCCTTCTGGTTCTAAAGCAATGGTTACCTCACTTTCCCCAGCTGTCAGGTTTTGCTAGGTAACCTTTGGCCTGTATAGGATTTGCCTTACCCATAAAACTGTATGCTTGGGGGTAGAGGAGGGTTCCCTTTTGTGAGCCACCTGCCTTACCCCCTACAGCACCCACCACTGTACCTGACACACAGGAGATGCTCACTAACTACAAACTGAATTGCAAAGAATCACTCATTCTCTCAGCATTCTATTCTTGCATGATAAATTGCTTCTTGGCATCATGTAATTTGGGCATTACAATAACTTGTATGATATATTGTGGAAAATTTATCAATTTCACAAAATATGTTTCAGTTGCATGAGATTCAGGTTGCTGACTTTGTTTTAGTCAAAAAATTTATCTTAATTTCATCTGCCTCCATCATAGGGAAGAGTGGAAAAACAGTGATAGAAAATAATAAGAGTAATAATAATAATAGCTGATATTTATTAAGTGTTTATCATGCCAGACATATGCTAAATTATTTATATTTATTATTTCATTTAACCCTCATAGTCCCTCTCCTGAATTTATAGACGAGGAAATGGAGGCAAAGGAGAGAGAAACAACTTACAGGTCACACAGTTTGTAAATGGCAGATTCAAATCCCACCCTGGAAGCCACATTTTAAATCAGTCGCTTGGTGCAGTTACAGAAACAATTACTCTGTAGTCTTTTCTAATGGTTCTTGAGATGTAATCACCTTACAGGACTTCTCTATTTAATTTGCACAGAAACACCTGAGATTTGTAATTGTCTTCTTCTGAATCCAGCATTTAATAAGCTCTGTAACTTTGAGAACACTACTAAAACTGAGGCTTTCTGCCTCCATTTCCTCCTCTTTAAAACACAAATGTGATTAGTTATTATAATGATTAAACTAGATTATGCGTGGAAAACACCTGTAAGCAGCACCAAGCTCCCACGCCCACGGCAGAGCTCTATTGGCATCAGCTTCCTAGCACTGTTGCTACTGCCTATAGCCCACCTTCCCCAACACTGGTACCATCTCTATTGTAACATTCACTTACTACCACACTGAAGCATATTTGTGTGTCTCTCCATTGTTCAGGATGTGCTTTAAAACAAATTGGTTTGCCAAATATAAAAGAAATACGCCTAGACAACACTCTATGCTATTATAAAATATAAATGCACCTAAAACGGTGGCACATATTATTAGGCCATTGAATATTTGATGATAAATGCATAAATAAGTGAATGGGTGGCTTAATAAAGGAATAAATGATCAAAAGCTCAAACAAGAAAGTGAATGACTAATAAAGTTAGGAAGTTTAAATTGCTATGCATAACCTGGGAATAAATGAATGCAAAGAGGAATACAATGGAAGGCACATTTTTTCCCCAAGAACTGTATTTCACTGTAAGCCATGTCTCTATTAAAATGCAATTAATAGTTTCCCAAAATAAGTAGTAGGAAGTCACATTCAAAGCTAATGAAGTCTATATCCAATTATAGGAGAACCTCAATGAGATCTCACTCAAAACTGAGGAAGGAAGTCTATGGTCAGGTTTTTATTTCATCCTTAATTTCCCACGCTTTTCAAAGAGCCATATTCTAACTCTTTCTCAAACATTTGCAAGGAAGTATTGAGACTGTGAAAATAGATACTCCAAATACCTACACTAAATATTTACATTCTGCCTTTTTAGTTAAACAATTGACTTTGTTCTTTAGCATTTTGGTCAAAATACTTAAATGTTTTAAAACATCAATAACAAGAGGATATGGTTTTTCACCAGATAGTCTAAACTTACTGGTTTCAGCAAAAGCTTCACAAGCAGAAATTGGGCAATTAAAAAATGTTAATGCGCACACGCCCTGAAAGTAAGAAAAAAAGTGGGTGGCAGTTGGCCATTTATTTTTTCTAATACAAAAACACACCTCTTCCATCTCCCTATGTTTATGCAGTCAAGACTTGCTGAGCATTTACATTCACTTATGTCACTGTGACAATAACCTCAATTTACTGACTTTACGTAGGATTTATTTCAAAGGAGGTCTTAGTCTGGCATGCATTGGTGTATTACTTTTCAGAGCATCCCTGTACATAGGGATGTAACTAGTATCTTATCTTTATCACACAAGGTTCAAACTGTAGGTACTAGGAAATGAAGTGGCTTGCCCAAAGGATACGAAGTCACATAACTATTATCTTACGAGACTTGGCTTAGAACTCATGCCTTCTTTCATATTATAAGGTGTTTTCCCACAGGATTATTCTTCTTTTACATGAATTTAAGCAGTCACAGTGCACAGCTGGGCAGGATAGACAGACTACCTAGGCAATTTCCAAGAAGGTTTTTGGAGGTTGGGTTAACGTGACCCAGCAGGGGTTGTGAGATGGAGGAGAAAGAGAAGTGAGGCAGATAGAACTGTGCATGTTGAGTGACATTCAGTGAGCAACATGTAAATTATCATGACCAGGTCAGCAAAAGGCAACTGTGTAAGAAAAAGTGAGAAACAGGAGCACGATATAACATACTTCTTTCCCCAGTGGCCTCATTTGAAACTTCCACCCCAGCCCTGAGTTTTATATCCTTACCTAAAGGTCAGCCCAAACTTGAGCTCTCCTACCTAGGCTGGGGTTGCTCTGGCAGGAGCCAGGAGATCTGGATCTCTAGCAGCTGACTTGGGGCAGGGGGCTTTGTGAGAGGAGACTACAGATGGGGACATCCAGTTGCACCAAACCAGTCATATCTATGACACTGGAAATGGCACATTCTTTGAGGGTGAAGCCATTCAAAGGTTCTCTGCTATAAAAGTCACAAAGGCATTTGGAATCCCATGGTCACCTCTTTCAAACCTGACTTGAGCTGCCAGGACTGAGTCACTTTCTTTCACTGTGGGTATCATTACTGCTGGCTAGTTCCACCTGTTTTAATATTTGGTAGATGACAAAAGTGACCCTGGAGAGCTGAGTGACAAGAGCAGCTGAGCAGGCTTCCAAACCAATTGTGGGAGAAACCAAGATAACCTGCCCATTACAAATGGGACTATGAAGGCAACTAGGCCAAAATAACATGTTCTAATAGGTACCTTTGTCTAAAGTTCTTTCCTGGGGTTAACCAGTATTGGGGGGAGGGTGTTGTGGATCAGTTTAACAGTAGTGGGAGATGAAGTGAGCTCAACTTCCAACAGTAAAAATGCAGGGGAGATACATGAAAACACCTCTGGACACATGAAATTAACAAGAGAGAAGAATGGCTGGACAACACAGATCTCTAAAAGAGACAGCTGGAAGCAAGATCTATCACAAGCCCTTCTAATGCTAGAATTCTCTAGAAGGAAACAGGCTCCTGTCAAATAAGGCACCTTTGAGAGAAGAGCGACAAAATCCTCTGCCATCTTGAAATACTCCTCCCTTAAATCCCCTTATCTTTGCCCTCCATGCAAACCCCACCATCACCCACTTTGTAAGTTAATGGCTACATTCTGGGATATAATACCAGAAACAGATTTCTTCCAGCAAAGCTTTTTATCCCACACAACTTCTCAAAAGCACTGGATCTTTCCAATCATCTCTCATGAGTGGATGAAGTGACTAATTCCTAACTATTTAAGCAATGAAGTTCTCCTCTGTCTAAATCTTGCAAATCCAAGAAAGGGTTGTTTGCTCTCATAGAAACAGGGACCAATGTCTAGGTGTGGTAAACAACTACTTAAAGAGAAGCTCAAAAGATCTGGGGTTTTATTTCAATCTTGCTGCCTATTATCTGTGTGGCCTTGAGTTAGTAACTCAACTGCTGTGTCTGCTTTCTTCCTCATAATATCTGCTAATGTCTCCTCTTTATCAAGCATTGTAAATAACAAGGATCCAGGACTCAACACAGTCTTTCTTCCTTGTGCACTTGGTCATTCACACTAACCGTTTCAGGTCACTCCCTAAGGACACTTTTGTTTCTGGAATGTGTATATTCTGATCATCAAAATCCCAGAAAAAGACCACAAACAGGCAAGACCACCAAGTTCAGTCGTTCCTTTACAAGTGGTTATATGATGTTAATTATATTCACCTCTCTGAAATCTAGTTTATCATTGAAACAATTTACTCTATAGAACAAGAATAATGTGATTAAAAATTATTTCAATTTAAGAATTGTCAGTGATTTCAATGAAAGGTAGACTTGAGGTAATTGTGTATTGTGTCTGAATAATCTGTGATGTTCTTGATGCCTTTTTCTACTGCTACAAGCACTGATATTTTCAGGATATTAAAACATCTGTGTTGGGGTGCCCAGGTGGCTCAGTGGGTTAAACATCTTCCTTTAACTTGGGTCATAATCTCAGGATCCTAGGATCAAGTCCCATGTCAGGCTCCCTGCTCAGCGGGGAGTCTACTTCTCACTCTCCCTCTGCTACCCCCCCATCCCCACTCATGCACGCTCTTTCTCTCTCTTTCTCAAATGAATAAAATCTTTTTTAAAATAATAATAAAAATAAGGGTAAAACATCTGGAGTGAGTGGGGTGAGCTTGGTGGCTGGCGGTGTTCAGGGACTCGGAGGACACCGTGACTAAGAGCTGGAAGGTGAAGTCCGCCCAGGACGAGATGTCTAATAAAACTTGCTCTCGGGATCCCTGGGTGGCGCAGCGGTTTGGCGCCTGCCTTTGGCCCAGGGCGCGATCCTGGAGACCCGGGATCGAATCCCACATCAGGCTCCCGGTGCATGGAGCCTGCTTCTCCCTCTGCCTGTGTCTCTGCCTCTCTCTCTCTGTCTCTGTGACTATCATAAATTAAAAAAAAAAATTAAAACTTGCTCTCCTCAGGAACACTCAGGAAAAAAATGATATATTTTATTTAGGGGCAGGGCAAGATGGCAGAAGAGTAGGGTCCCCAAGTCACCTGTCTCCACCAACTTACCTAGATAACTTTCAAATCATCCTGAAAACCTATGAATTCGGCCTGAGATTTAAAGAGAGAACAGCAGGAACTCTACAGAGAGAAGAGTTTGCACTTCTAACAAGCCACTCTGCACTGAGCAAAATGACTAGAAAGAAGAACTCACCACAAAAGAAAGAACCAGAAACAGTATTCTCTCCCACAGAGTTACAGAATTTGGATTACCATCGATGTCAGAAAGCCAATTCAGAAGCACAATTATAAAGCTACTGGTGGCTCTGGAAAAAAGCATAAAGGATTCAAGAGACTTCATGACTGCAGAATTTAGATCTAATCAGGCCAAAATTAAAAATCAATTAAATGAGATGCAATCCAAACTGGAGGTCCTAACGATGAGGGTTAATGAGGTAGAAGAAAGAGTGAGTGACATAGAAGACAAGTTGATGGCAAGGAAGGAAGCTAAGGAAAAAAGAGAAAAACAATTAAAAGATCATGAGGAAAGGTTAAGGGAAATAAATGACAACCTCAGAAGGAAAAATCTATGTTTAATTGGGGTTCCAGAGGGCACCGAAAGGGACAGAGGAAGAGAAAGTGTATTTGAACAAATCACAGCTGAGAACTTCCTTAACTTGGGGAGGGAAACAAGCATTCAGATCCAGGAGATAGAGAGATCCCCCTAAAAATCAATAAAAACCATTCAACACCCTGACATTTAATAGTGAAATTTGCAAATTCCAAAGAGAAAGAGAAAATCCTTAAAGTAGCAAGAGACAAGAGATCCCTAACTTATATGGGGAGAAGTATTAGATTAACAGCAGACCTCTCCGCAGAGACCTGGTAGGCCCAGAAAGGGCTGGCAGGATATATTCAGGGTCCTAAATGAGAAGAACATGCAGCCAAGAATACTTTATCCAGCAAGGCTCTCATTCAGAATGGAAGGAGAGATAAAGAGCTTCCAAGATGGGCAGACACTGAAAGAATATGTGACCACCAAACCAGCTCTGCAAGAAATATTAAGGGGGACTCTCTAAAAGAAAGAGGAAGTCCAAAGAAATAATCCACAAAAACAGGGACTGAATAGTCTCATATAATGACACTAAATTCATATCTGTCAATAGTAACTCTGAAAGTGAATGGGCTTAATGATCCCATCAAAAGACGCAGAGTTTCAGACTGGATAAAAAAGCAAGACCCATCTATTTGCTGTCTACAAGAGACTCATTTTAGACCTAAGGAAACCTACAGCCTGAAAATAAAAGGTTGGAGAACAATTTACCATTCAAATGGTCCTCAAAAGAAAGCAAGGGTAGCCATCCTCATTTCAGATAAATTAAAGTTTATCCCAAAGACTGTAGTAAGAGAGGAAGAGGGCAACTATATCATACTTAAAGGGTCTATCCAACAAGAGGGCCTAACAATCATGAATATTTATGCCCCTAATGTGGGACCTGCCAAGTATATCAATCAACTAATAACCAAAGTTAAGACATACTTAGATAATAATACATTTATACTGGGAGACTTCAACACGGCGCTTTCTGTAAATGACAGATATTCTAAGCACAACATCTGCAAAGAAGCGAGAGCTTTAAATGATACACTGGACCAGATGGACTTCACAGATATTTACAGAACTTTACATCCAAACACAACTGAATTCACATTCTCAAGTACACATAGAACTTTCTCCAGAATAGACCACATACTGGGTCACAAATCAGATCTTAACTGATACCAAAAGATTGGGATTGTCCCCTGCATATTTTCAGACCATATGCTTTGAAACTAGAACTCAATCACACGAAGAAATTTGGAAGAAATTCAAACATGTGGAGGTTAAAGACCATCCTGCTAAAAGATGAAATGGTCAACCAGGAAATTAGAGAAGAATTAAAAAGATTCATGGAGACTAATGAGAATGAAGATACAACTGTTCAAAATCTTTGGGATACAGTAAAAGCAGTCCTGAGGGGGGAATACATCACAATACAAGCATCCCTCAAAAAACTGGAAAAAATTCAAATACACAAGCTAACCTTGCACCTAAAGGAACTGGAGAAAAAAACAGCAAATAAAACCTATACCCAGCAGAAGAAAAGAGTTAATAAAGATTTGAGCAGAACTCAATGAAACAGAGACCAGAAGAACTGCAGAACAGATCAACAAAACCAGGAGTTGGTTCTTTGAAAGAATTAACAAGATAGATAAACCATTAGCCAGCCTTATTAAAAACAAAAGAGAAAAGACTCTAATTAATAAAATCATGAATGAAAAAGGAGAGATCACAACCAATACCAGGGAAATACAAATTATTTTAAAAACATATTATGAGCAGCTATACACCAATAATTTAGGCAATCTAGAAGAAATGGATGCATTTCTGGAAAACCACAAATTACCAAAACTGGAACAGGAAGAAATAGAAAACCTGAACAGGCCGATTACCAGGGAGGAAATTGAAGCAGTCATCAAAAACCTCCCAAGACACAAAAGTCCAGGGCCAGATGGCTTCCCAGGGGAATTCTATCAAACGTTTAAAGAAGAAACCATCCCTATTCTACTAAAGCTGTTCTGAAAGATAGAAAGAGATGGAGTACTTCCAAACTCATTCTATGAGGCCAGCATCACCTTAATTCCAAAACCAGACAAAGACCCCACCAAAAAAAGGAGAATTATAGACCAATATCCCTGATGAACGCAGGTGCAAAAATTCTCAACAAGATACTAGCCAATAGGATCCAACAGTACATTAAGAAGATTATTCACCATGACCAAGTGGGATTTATCCCCGGGATGCAAGGCTGGTTCAACACTCATCAAGCAATCAACGTTATAGGTCATATCAACAAGAGAAAAAACAAGAACTGTATGATCCTCTCAATGGCAAAACATCTGTGTTAAACCAGAATATTCAACGCCATCACAGGTCAGCATTTCCCGGTTGAGAAAGGTTTTCAAGAGATGGTATTTATGGATGACTTTTTATGATTATTAAGCCTCATCACATTATTACTAAATATTTATCTTCTATGGAACTTTGAGGATCATAACAAATATATTAAGCAAGGAGAGAAAACAGACACATTGACCATGAATCACAAATACAGGTTTCTGAGATAAACAGAGCAGAATTCTAGGCATGGGTGGTTGACTCTATCTCCTCTCTTTGACTGTGAACACATACGCCCAAAGAAATACAGACTTTTCCCCATGCCTCACAAGAATTAGAATCAGAGAGGTCACACTGTTTGCTCCTCAGCCCCCTATGCTCTACAGGTAATACTCTGAGGCCCACAGAGTTCAGGCATTTGCCCAAGATCACATAGCTAGTCAGAGAGGTCTCCCTCAGCACGGCTCTTTCCCAGACCCTGCACCCCAGTTTCATCTTCCACCACCATGCAACCAGAATGGGCTCGCTCATTCACTCAGCAAAAATGTACTAAGAGCCCATCAGCATGCTAAGCCCTATGTATAACACAAGTTCTCATCAGCTAAAGCAGGTTAGGTTACCCTCCCTCCCCGGGGCGGGGGTGGGGCAAGCTAAAAAATCAAAATGAACAGATAAATAGGTGAGAATGAGCCTTACACAGTCTTTAAGGTTACGCAAACCTGGATGCATAGCCTGACTGTACCCTTTACTCACGGTAGGACCTTGGACTTCGGTGTCCTCATGTGTAAAACTAGGACAATTTCTCAGAGGTGTTTTGTAAGGATTAAATAAGATAATGTTGCCATTTTTTTGTCCACAGTGCATGGACAAAAGGTCTTAATAAGTGGTAGTAATTACTACTGCTACTGAGCAAATCACATGAGGAGTGGATAAGTACTCTTCACTCCTCCATTCCACCCCCCGCCCCAAACCTGCTACAGAGCACTCAGCTCCGGCCACCTGTACCACTGCAATGGGGCGAGCAATGGGGAGCCTACAGGGGCTCGCCAGGCCTCAGGTCCTGGCTCTTCCACAGGACTTCCTAACTCTCTGTCTCTCACTTTCTCAGTACACCATGACATTTAAATTCCTTGGAGTCTATGAATCGTCCACCAGTCCAAACTTGTACACATTCCTGCAAGAAAAATTCAGAACCTTGCCTAATATGTATTTAGTTAACAAGAAGATAGCAGATGAAGATGAGAACTGCTATCCCAAAAAAAAACAGAAGAAGTGTATTGTGAGCTTTCCCCAACACACCCTTTACCTATTGTCTCTGAAATGCATTTAATATGTAGCAATGTGGGGCATTACATGAAAAGCAGCCCTGGCTCCCTATCCTCCTGAGATCTCCTGGAGGAGATCGGATAAATACTGGTAAACACCCAGTGACGGATATGGAGACACAAAGGCAGTCTCGGCTATATAAAGACAGGCACCTGTTTGGAAAGGCTTCAAGGGAAAGAGTTCTAAAGGGCAGTGGGTGCTGGGCAGACCTCAGAGCTGACCGGAAGCAAAGTGAGGCAGTAGAGGGCAGCAGAAAGAGTGACCCCCTCGGTAGCTGAGGGCAAGAGTGAGGGAACCTGCAAACTTCTCCAGAACACCTTAGCGCCCACAGAGTTAACAAGAACCAGAGAGCTGAATCAGATTAGAAGACAGACATAAATTACGTTGCACGCTCCACCTCACATGTTTATCTGTATTGATCAGGTAATGAGTCGGCTTCTATTTACCTTTACCATAAGTGGGAATGCGAATGCCCCAAACCCAAGTAACTTCAAAACCCCAGAAGTGACTTCTTGGCCTCATCTAGATCACTGACGGCAGAATTTTTTTTTTCCTACTAAAAAGTATAAGAAGAGCTAGAGAACTGCAAATCTATCTATGATCTTAAAAATTACATTTTTATGAGATGCCTGGGTGGCTCAGTGGTTGAGCATTTGCCTTCGGCTCAGGTCATGATCCCGGGGTCTTGGGATCCAGTCCCGCACCAGGCTTCCCTCAAGCAACCTGCTTCTCCCTCTGCCCGTGTCTCTACCTCTCTCTGTGTGTCTCTCATGAAGAAATAAATTTTTTTTTAAAAAATTACATTTTTATAAATGTTTTTGTTAACATGTCTTGCCACATAACATGGCAAGTTTTACTGACCAGAAGTCATTAGAGTTTATATTTTTGCTTTATTTTTTATTTATTTATTTATTTTTTGCTTTTTGGACAATGATCTCTAATACGGCAACATGGTGTTGTCAGTGGATACTGTTATAAATACTTGTTGACTAAGCTGGTCATGCTCCTTACTCAGGTCATAAGACACACACATATCCCTTTTAAGAAATCTTGATTCATTCCTCCACGAAGGCCCTGCAGGCCACACTGGTGATAATTTCAAGAGTAAAATAATATTTCTCCTTTAACAAGTTCATTTGACGTGACAGGCGCTATTCTAGTACTTTACTCATTACTTCCAGTCCTTGCTGATTAAGGAATCCCACCCTATGATAAAGCAGCTGTCATTACAGATGAGAAAACAGGGCCTAGAGAAGAGAAGCAATGTTCCCAGGTCACACAATTAATAATAAGTCACTACAGGAGACTACAGTCCAGCTTTATCTAACTCCACACTGCAGCTGTAGGGTCTTGCTCAAGAATGAGACAGTTGAGGGGAAGAATCTGGGAAGACTCTCTCATCCCTATCCTTCAAATTTAAAACAAAAAACAAAAACCCCAGGGGCACCTGGGTGGCTCAGTGGCTGAGCATTTGGCTTCGGCTCAGGGCTTGATCCCAGGGTCCTGGGATTGAGTCCCACCCGCATCGGGCTCCCTGCATGGGAGCCCTGTGCCTATGTCTCTGCCTCTCTCTTTCTGTGTGTCTCTCATGAATAAATAAACAAAATCTTTAAAAAAAATGTCTTTGTAGACTTTAAATTGTCTTTCAAATAGAAAATGAAATGAAATACTCAGTGAATGAGCCCCAACAATCACCACACAAGATTGAAACCAGACTTAAGCCAATGAAGAGCTCTTTTCCCAAGACATGACTATGGAAAAGAGGTCAGGTTTCTTCGGGCTCCCCAAACACCTTCTTCCACCTGCCAGGAGTTCTGCTGTCGAGGTCTAACACCAGCCAGGTTGAAAATAATTGCAGTTTGAGGGCTCACTTCACCACTGACAGCCAAAATAAATCTCACTTGTCAAGATAATCTCATAGGGAACAATCCACTGTGTCATGCAGACACTTGCCACTCAGAAAGATGGATCTTGCACAGCCACCTCCCTGCCCACCCTCCAGCCCCGGGCTCTGCTTGCAGTGAGGAGTGCCTGTGAGCCGGGAGCGGCCGCCAACTCCAACAGCAGCCTGGACTCCCCCGGCATGCTGGCTCCACAGCCCTCAGGAGGGTGCCTGGCCAGGGCACAGGAATAACATCAGTCTCTACAGAGGCAGCAGGGCAAGGCCAGTGTGTTCAAACTGTTGTTTCTGGATCGGTTCAGCAAGTCTGGGCCTTGGGAAACACAAAATTGAGCTGAAAGAGGCCCTTGTTAAAATGGAGCTGCCTCCCTTCTCTCTGCACATAATCTGGAGCGTGCGGCCTTTAGGACTCCTGTACCCCTCCCACCATCTGATCTGAACTTTGAGAAAACGACAGCCACCACCTTGGGAATCCACTGTGCCAATGATGCCACGGAGATGACACTTTCAGCTGACAGGCAATCCGAGCGGTGCTCGTGGAACTCACTAAATAAAAAAGTGGAGGTGAAGTGAGGTATGAAGCCCAAAAGACAGGTGACTTTATTATTTGAGAGAGATAAGAGACTGGCCAGGAGATACAGCTCAACCTAGACAAAACCAAAGTAATGCTGGTCACTGTAGAAAGAAAGAAATTAAAAATCTAGAAGGAAAAAAAAAAACCCTGAAAAACACGTCATCCTTCTTAAAGAAGGTACAGATGTGGAATTCAAACCAGTTATATTTTCCAACCCAGAAAAATGTTGATCAGACTGCCCATTTATTTGGGGTTTCGATGCCACTCTATAGCCTCTCTTTCCAAATACCCTTCTTCTATTACTATATGAGTAGACTTTTTAAAATATTGACAATTCGTTTTTCTGAATCTCTCCCTCTCTTCCAGCTTGAGTCTCCAGGAATAATAATAATAATATAAAGGAGAGAACAATCTTTTTTAAAAGAAAGAAAGAAAAAAAGAAGAAAGAAAGAAAGAAAGAAAGAAAGAAAGAAAGAAAGAAAGAAAGAAAGAAGAAAGAAAGAAGGAAGGAAGGAAGGAAGGAAGGAAGGAAGGAAAGAAAGAAAGAAAGAAAGAAAGAAAGAAAGAAAGAGAAAGAAAGAAAGAAAAAATATCTGAATTTTTTTAAGATGTTATTTATTTATTTGAGAGAGAGACTACATGCACGAGCCTGGGGAGGGGTAGATGCCTTGCAGAGCAGGGACCCCGATATGGGTCTCGATCCCAGTACCCCAAGATCATGACCTGAGCTGAAGGCAGATGCTTAACCTACTGAGCCATCCAAGGGCCCCGGATCTGAAATGATATGAATTATGGTTGCCTGTAGAGGACATGCTTTCTTTCTACACTGACTTTATGAACATATGCTCAGCAGTGGTTTCATGGTTTAATCCCTGGCTACTTTTTGTCTCTTGCTGGGGAGCTAACTACTATTGCTTTCTCTGCCTCCAAGCTCACACTCTCCAAGCCGCCCAGCACCCTGCTACCCAAGCAGCATTCTAAATTTTAAATCTCTCCATGTTCTCCTTAACATTTTTCAACAGCTACCCATTACCTAGAGCAGAGGTTCTTTTTTTTTTTTAAAGATTTTATTTATTTATTCATGAGAAACACACACAGAGAGAGGCAGAGACATAGGCAGAGGGAGAAGCAGGCTCCATGCAGGGAGCCTAATGTGGGATTCGATCCCGGGTCTCCAAGATCACACCCTGGGCCAAAGGCAGGCACTAAACCGCTGAGCCACTGGGGCTGCCCTAGAGCAGAGGTTCTTAATGTTTTGGAGACACCTGATGAGAGCTTTGGTTACTGTTTTCCACTTCTTGAAAGTGAATCACCCATAATATACCTAAAGTTCTCCAAAGAAGAAAGGGAATCTACCAAAATTGGAATGAATTGCATCCTATGTACAATACGGTTCCATCTGTGGTTAATTTGATAAAATTAAGTCCTTTATGAAGTGGATTCTTTGCAGTTCTTTTAAAATAGATTTTTAAAGTTTATACCCATACCTGTTTGCTAGTTATGTTGTGTCAAATACTTAAACGAGTTGTCCAACTAAAAGATGACTTACACATTTTTAAAAATATTTTATTTATTTATTCATGAGAGACACAGAGAGAGGCAGAGACACAGGCAGAGGGAGAAGCAGGCTCCATGCAGGGAGCCTGACATGGGACTTGATCCCGGGTCTCCAGGATCACGCCCTGGGCCAAAGGCAGATGACCGCTGAGCCACTCAGGGATCCCCAGACTTACACATTTTTTGTTGGCAAAGAATGAGGCTCTCAAGTTGTGTGACCTTTCTTTGCTGACTAGTGGCTGCCAGGATCACACAGATATTTTCAGAAAAATAAATATGCTTAACATATCTCTTCAAGGTAAAGATGACATATTCATCATAAATAAGTATTTTTCTAAATAAATCTATTTTGAAAATGGGTGTAAGAATATAAAGACTCCTAACTCTGGGAAACGAACTAGGGGTGGTGGAAGGGGAGGAGGGCGGGGGGTGGGGGTGAATGGGTGACGGGCACTGAGGGGGACACTTGACGGGATGAGCACTGAGTGTTATTCTGTATGTTGGTAAATTGAACACCAATAAAAATTAATTTATTAAAAAAAAAGAAAAGAAAATGGGTGTAGTAGGCAGTCTCTGAGACTGTCCCTTTCCCCCTTGCTCCCCCACATCCCCACCCCTCCCCCGCCATCCTTTCTTCCTGGTTCTTATATAATCTCCTCCACTAGAGTACAGGCTGGATGTAGGCACTGATTTCTAACAAACTGAATTTTTTTTTCAGATTTTATTTATTCATGAGAGACAGAGAGAGAGGCAGAGACCCAGGCAGAGGGAGAAGCAGGCTCCATGCCGGGAGCCCGATGTGGGACTTGATCCCAGGACTCCAGAATCACATCCTGGGCTGAAGGCATATGCTCAGCCGCTGAGCCATCCAGGCGTCCCCAAACGGAATATTTAAAAAGTGACTTAAGCTTATGTCACAAAAAGACTGTGACTTCCATCTTCTTTGCCCGCTCTCATTCTCACTTTCTGGAGAAAAGCACTAGCAAGGAACTCCTATCTCTGGCCAATAGCCAGTGAGGACCTAAGGCCTACCAACAGGCACGTAATGGAACAGAAAAGCAGATTCTCCTCCAATCCAGCCTTGACTGGAGGATTGGCCACCACCTCAACTCCAGCCCTGAGACAAAAAGAACACAGCTAAGCCACTCTCAGATTCCTGACCCAGAAAAAGGATGAGCTGTCTGCTGTTTAAAGCCACTTATTTGGGGGATAGTCCGTTACACTGCAAGAAATACAGTTGGGGAAATATTTCCCCAACATTAATGAGTTGATAGCTGAAAATAATGTGAATGTGTCTCAGTTAAAAAAAAAAAAAAACCAACAAACTCTCCTATCTGCATATTAGAAAATTAGAAACAGAATTCTCTAGGCTATTTAAAGTTTCCCAGATAAAGACTATGCATGGGTTTGAAACAATTGCTAAAAATGCAAACCACAACACCTTCCAAAAAGTTTGCAAGAATGACTTATTAATATCAAGGAAGATGGAAACCTAATAATTAAATTTCAAGAAAAACTTGATTATAGCACTTGAGATTTTGGAAAAAAAAAAAAAAGCATCATGATTTAGTTAATCCTGCCAATAAACACCTCTTTGATTGGAACTCTATCTTTTTTTGAAGTATCTTGTTTTGATTAAACCCAGAAATCAAAATAAAATGAACTTAAACCAGTCCTTTAAATTACTCTATCCCAAAGCATTAAATCAAGCAAAGTTTTCAAACATCCAAACACACTGCTCCTTCTAATTTCGAATATTTTCGTGAGGGCAAAAGAAATATCCTTAAATATTGTCTGTGTAATCTTACCCCTATGTATTTTGTAAGCAATATAACAGACTAGTAGGACGTACACAAGTAAATATCCATATAAAGTATTAAATGATTATATATTTGAAAACTAACAGGCTCAAGTTGTTTTTACCACTAGGTGTATGCAACTGAAAAAGTTCATATGACCCCGACCTCAAGGTTAAGTGCAAATGCTTTCCTGTAGTATGCTGAACTTCCAGCTCTTTCCAGCCCTGTACTTAGAGGTAGGTGCAAGCCACTTTCAAGGCACCTCTGCAGACCCTCCTGGTAGAAGGCCTTCTACCACCACCCACCGACACTGCCCCCCTACCCGTCCCCATGCCCACCGAATAGAACTCCTACTTCAATGCCCAGCTTACAGGTCAACCATCTCAGAACATTTCCCGCTCCAACCTTCCCTCCTCCTCTCAATACCCTCACAATGTGGGGTATAAAGAGGCATAAAGGAATCTGTGATGCCTTTATTAGAGGACTCACCACGCTATGACATATTTTAAGGATTTGCTTATTTTTCACCTCCTCCTACTAAACTGAGGGCTTTTGACAACATTTGCTCAGGAGCAGACAGTCAACAAACATCTGTTGAATAGATGAATGTACGGATTAATTCATTTTTTTTTTCAGATCGTTTTTCTGTACGGCTCAAAGTGCAAGCTGAGAAGGAACTCTCCCTTCATCTCATCCTGGCCAGCTATCTGGCTATCTCACCACCAGGATTTAATTTCATAACTTTTTGTTTTTTCTCAAAAAAATTCAAAAATTGCTGTAAGGATCAGATCCAGCAATTCCGAGCACATGTTTCTCACGATATTGTGTAAGCGGCGCTGCTGGGTGGTAAGGAGCCAGGCCACCTCGGGTTCCATCCACCTGGGTCACTTGGCGCGTGAAATAGCCTCACGCTGCTCAGTGTCCTCCCCCGATAAATGGGAAAAGGGTAACTCCTGGCAGCGGTGCCCCCCGCAGTCCCTGGATCCCACCCGGCGTCACCGGGGGTGGGGGGGACCTGCGGACCCCGTCGACGGGAGGGGACCCCAGTGGACCCCGTCATCGGGGGGACCCCGCGGACCCGCCGACGCCCCTTCTTGCAGCCTCCCGCCACACACCGGGCCACACACCGGGCCACCGTGTCCTCAGCCCCTCGGGCCCCTGGGGCTCTGCTTCCGCCCCGCACAGGCCCGGGGAGGCCCTCCTGCCCTCCTGCCCTCCCCGGGGCCACCTGCAGACCCGGAGCCCCGCAGCCTTCCGGGCCCCCGGTCCTCCTGGTGCCGGGGCTGGTGCCTGAGCCCCTCCGCAGAGCCTCTCCCAGCCGTGGACCAGAGGAAACAATAAAGTTTTTTGTAGCAAAATAATAATATAATAATAATAATAATTAATGCATATAGGTGTGGCACAGAGTAGGAGTTCGATAAACGTTGGTTATTAGCCTACTGCCCCGGTAGAGACATGAAGCAAGCAAGTAGCAAGTGCTAAATACACTCCCAGACTAGACATGCCCTGCACCTCCGCTGAATACACACATGCACTTCAGATAGAAGTACCTGAAGGGCAGGGACTCTGTCCCCTTGGACTTGCCTTGTCGTGGTCCCATTGCCTGGCATATAGTAGGTGTGCAATTAACATTTGTTGCTTTATTTCAGAAATGCCCATGTATTCCTGCCTTGTACAGATTTGGATTCACATTGTGTTTCACATCATCCTTTGGAAAGCATTCTTAGGGTATCTATTGTCAGAAACAGGATGTGGGAAAATAGTTAATGTGGCTGATGTCTCAGGAAAAGCTGAGAAAGACTCGGGAGGAAATTACAGTCAATAGAAACCAAAAGTCAATCAGTAATTTAATGGGAAATGATTCACAAAAGCAGTATTTACACACAAGGTCAGCTTGTTCCAGTGACTTTAGAAAGTAAAAAGAGTTTATTTAAAAACCAACAAACAAATAGCAACTTTGGCAAATTCTGACACAGAATAAAAATGTTTGCAATTAAATCAATTCTATTGTCAGAATGCTTTGAATTGCAAGTGACCAATAGGAAATTAACTAGTATAACAAAAGAAGTTAGTGGGTTCACATAAGTGACAGTTTTAGGGGTTTGTTGCAGGGACTTACAAACTGTCATTAGGTGGGTCCTTCGATCCCCTTTATCCCTACATCCATCCATCCATCTCTCTGACTCCTGATCCATCTCTCTAGCTCTCACTTTTCTTGGAGGCAAGCTTTTTTCATTTGGCAGAGAAAAAAAGGACAAAGTCACCAAAACTTCAAGCATACATCATCCCAGTTCACTGGCCAAGAGTGGAAAGTTTCTTTTTCCTCTTGGGTCCCTATAGGGTAGAAAAGAATGCATGGTAACCCAAACAATATTTACTACGTCCACAACGGAAAAAACACTCCGAATCCAACTACTCCAATGCACAAAATCCCTATCCATCTCATATTTTTTTCATGTGATATTTTGTCATAAGCATATTACCTATCGCTACATAGACTTCATAATGATCACTTTTAAGTGTCGATGTGACATTTAACTAAGTCCTTAGTGACTATGCAACAATTTACTTACATCCTTAATGATTAAATTTTTGCAATTTCTAGATGTCGCTATAATTTTAAAATATGGTAAGTATTCTCTTCTTACCTATAGCACATTACTTTTTAAAAAGTATTTCCTTAATATAATTCTCAGAAATTGGATTAATGAGTAAAATTGTAAGAACATTTGCACAGATCTAGTCCTTAAAATATATAACCAAATGCATGTACCAAAGCTGTACCAATTTCCAGTGCCTCTAGTGAGATTTTCACGCCACAGCATTACTATGTCTTCATCAGCTTGGAGGTGAACTTTCATTAAGTCGTGGTCCCCAAACCTCACCAGTTCCTAGCATCTTCGTTAGCCCACTACCTTTTTAGCCTGACTCTCTCCTCTGAGGAAACATAAGGAGGTTGCCT
Source organism: Nyctereutes procyonoides (assembly GCF_905146905.1). NCBI lineage: Eukaryota > Metazoa > Chordata > Mammalia > Carnivora > Canidae > Nyctereutes > Nyctereutes procyonoides. The sequence goes on along the minus strand of NW_026575036.1, from coordinate 24,193,516 downwards.
CGCCCCATTGCTAGCACACAGTAGGCATTCACCACAGGTTGGGTAAATCTGCAGCTGAATCTTTTATGATCCTATCCACGTTCCTAGGGAAAACTGCCTTTTGAAATGCTGGCTTTGAGCATACAAAGTATGGAACAAAGAGAAAAATGTATCCGCAGGATTGTTTCTACAAAAAACTATATAAAGAGGAAGGACTTACTTTTGATTTGTCTACTCTCTTAAGCTTATCTGTTTTGGCAGACAGATCTGAAGGAGTTATTCACACAGAAGTGTAATGCAATCTTCATTGGTCCTCTTCTAAAGAAGGCTGGGGGGGGGTTGTTTTGTTTTGTTTTTAAGATTAACCACACCAACATTGCTCAATGTTGTGGGTCAAAAGCCTGGATGCCTGTCAGAATGACCTGTAGAGAGTTTTTAAAATGCAGATGTCTGGGCCCCATCCCAAACCCTCTAATTTAGAATACCCACAGGGTGGAACCAGGTATTTATAACTTTTTAAATCTCCACAGGTGATTTTGACAGCCAGGGTATAGGGACCAAATAAATCAACCAGTAATGAGGTATTAGTATATTAGTATTAAAGTCAGTTGTTCTTCATCCTTCTATTTAAATTGAAAACAAACATAATGAGGGTTTTCTTTCCTTCTACCTTTCCCCTGTCTCCTGCCTCCGAGGGGGGGGGCGGGGCTGGGGGGAGCTTTGCGGGCAGTCTGAGTCCCACAGGCCGTCCGCCCACCTCTGTGGATCAGCTCCTGGCTCCTGCACATTCCTCTCACCCAGAGGAGGCCTGGGTTTCTCTAGGTTGCCAGTGATTGCACCCGGGGCCCTTTGCAGTGTCTGAAAACCTGGGAAGTTTCCTGGGCAAACAGATCCACACCATCTTGTCCAGAATCCACTCAACTCCTGGGTCCCTCTCGGAGTCTCCAAGGTCCTTACTCAGCAGGAAGAGGGGTGCTATTTCTTGGGCTCCTTCAAAAACCCTACCAGTAAGTGGTCCATTTACACAGCTTTATCTTCCTTCCTGGACCATGTGCTTGTTGAGGACAAATTTGCACATCTCCCTGATGGTGTGTAAGGCATGGAGCCTGGCACCTAACAGACATCAGTCAGGTATGTGATGAGCAAAATATGAGGGGAAAACTGACATCCACTCCATACCTGCTCTGGGCCCAACATGACATGAGGCCTTTAGTTACATAGTCTCATGTTACCCACATCACATCCCTGTGAGGTAGGACTCATTAGTCTAATTTGCAGGCAAGAAGAGAAATTGTCAGCAAACGAAGTTCATTTCGTCAAAAAGGCAGGAGCCTAAAAAAAAGTGAGAATTTATTCCCCTCCTTCTTCCCTCTGCCTCATTTTCTCGAGATAATTTAAGCACACAGCTAAAAGTCTAGAGATCCTTTATATGACAGATGTACAGTGATCTAGAGATGATTGTCCTCTTGGTTGCAAATTATCAAATTGATGAGGTCTAACCCAGACAAGTGCCCTCTTTCTTTCTACATTGTTCATTATCGTGAGATCTTGGTATTTCAAATAGGATTATGCCATTTGGGCTGGGCTCTTAAGATTTCCCTAAGGGCCAAGGCTGAGTAATTTTCAGGTAATGAGCGTTAATGTCCAAGGAAAGAGACATCCTGAATCACCTTCTGAACCTGTGCCATGGATCTGCTGTAATAGTATCAGTAGTTCTAGAACCTTGCATAATTGATCTTGTGACTTGAAACTGAATCACTTTCAAGGCTTCTCCAAAATGGTTTTTGCCCTCCTGAACTATACTTTATTACAGTTACTCTTACCCAGACAAATGAAGAGAAAGAAAATGATAATTCTCCAGTGTTCCCACCTTCACTGAGGGGTCTCCAAAGTCATCCTGAGCCTCCATTATCCACAAGGGCAGAGGGCACCACAAGCAAACTTTTCCCCGGCCTGAAAAATTATTGAGAGTGAGATGTAGAAGAAAGGGATGTTCTTCTACAGACCCAGGATTCAAGTTTCTAGTTCTCCAAGGCCTCTGAGGCACCACCCCAAGGAAGTAACCTAAGTTATACAAATCCTTGTGCACATCACCAGAGACAGAGTCTATATCAGTGTGCAATATCAGTATGCAACGTATAACCCAGACCCTGCTCACTTAAAATTTGAGGTCACAAAACCTTCAACCTGGCACTCTTTCCTGGGACACTTGAGGACACAGAGGCTCAGAGAGGCTAAGTGACTTGCCAGAAATCACACAGCTATCAAGTCAGCAGCACTGCTGTTTGAGAGGTTTAAAATTTGAGTCCAGTCCTGCTCTGTTTATGAAAGTACTGCCCTTAACATGAAGGGAAAGATGAAATTTAACCTTCTTTTAAGGTAAAATAATTTATCATCTAGAACACAGCATAACTCAGGAGGGTATAGAGACGAGGGTAGACAGGAAAAATGTATGCTTTTCCCACTGGAAAAGAGATTGTTAGGCAGGAGGAAGAAGTAGGCGGTAAGAATTAAAAGGCTACTCTTCAATTTGCCAGCTGGGTAATCTGAGGAAAGTTAGTTGACGGATGTGAACTTCAAATTTTTTCATCTATAAAAGGGACCTACTCCCAAGATTACTATAATATTTAAGTTAAATCATACAGATAAACTAGCTGAAACTTAGTTGCTCAATAAATATTACATCCCTCCCTCAAAACAGCTATAAATTAATCATTATTCTTCTCCAGTCATTAAAGAGTGACCCTTAATTTTTTCATGGCCCATCATTGCATTTCCTTATTTGCTCAATTGTTTATTTTCTGCCTCTTTCTACCAGGAGGTAAGCTCAAAGAGGACAAGTCCATTTCTGTTCTCATCCCCAGTTCCTACTACAGGGCCTGGCCTACAGAGACAATTAGAAAAAACTGACAAATGACATAAAATAATTAAAAACCTCACAGGGAGAAACTATTTTTCCCTGCCATTATTTTTTTAGGGAAAGGTAATATTTTACTAATTCTTTTATCCTAAGTGTGTCCTATGTAAAGATTGTGTTTATATGCATATTTTATGTGTGTATATATATATGTACATACATACACACACACATGAATCCGATATAGTGTAGACTAATACAATATGTGTATGCTAATAAGTCATGTAAAATACTAGTTTATATATAGTATCATATACTAATAAGTATTGCGTATATATGTACATTGTACATGTAATTTATTACATGTGTTATAAACTACATATCAAAATAAATTATGTACTAAATATGAGATACTATTTGCCATCAGGGAGAGGTAAAGGAATAGGTACTTGGAGAGGAACAAAAAGAAACTCAACATTAATCCCTAAATGTCTTATTTCTTTTATATGAAAAATGATAGGCAGAGTAAAAAAGAAAAAAGCTAATTGAATAAGGGAGAAAAACTCGATGGGAAAGAGGCACTGATGTGAAAGAAATTAGCAGAAATCGACTCTGCCCTAACAACCTTATGAAGTAGACAGTCCTATTCCAAGTTTGCAGATGGGGAACTGAGGCCAAGCAATGTGTTCCAGGTCAAGTAGACAGCAGGCAGCAGTGGGGAAGTGAAAACAGAGGGTGTTGGACACCAGCCCCTGCTCCTACCTCTAGGATTCAGCTTGATTTCGAAGCCGATCAGATTACCATCCGAAGAATTCTCAGAGGATGTGTCTCTGGAAGAACCTACATCATTATGAGAGCAATGTCACTCTCTAGAGGACTGGGATCACTGAGCATCCTTCAGGCAAATACTTGGGTTTGTGAATCGTTGCCCTTTAATAAGTAAGATAGTGAATGAGCAAGTTTTCACTAGATTATAGTCATTAATAACCCCCAAATCTCAGATGCTTTTCAACAACGAAGATTTATTTCTCAGTCCCATTTCATTTGTTGGCTATGGCTCTGCTCCTGTTTTTTCATGCAGGATCAAAGCCGAAGGAGCAGCTTCTCTAGGAGACACACTGGACATGGCAGGGGAGAGAAAATAGAGGCCAAACTGCAATGGCCCTTGGTGTTTGCTGGAAACTTCCACTCAGACATGGCATACATTGCTTCCTCTCACTCTATTGGCCAAAACAAATCACATGGCCCAGCATGATATCAAGGGGACCCAGAGGTAGACTCCTCCCACAGAAGCACTGTAAGTTGTATGGCTGTCAACAGAGATGTGTAAAATTATTAAAACTTGCAGTAAAAAAAATCAACAATAATACAATATTCCATAGATTCCATGTTCTCTGCTTTCGGTAATCAACAGGTAAAGTTTCTGTTTTCATTCCCAACAAACATACTGACACTTTTTCTTACAATTTATTTACTTATTTTTAGAGAGGAGGGGGTATGGGAGAGAGAGAATCTCCAGCAGACTCCTTGCTGAGTGAGGAGCCTCAGGAAAGGCTCCGTCCCACCACCCTGAGATCATGACCTAAACCGAAATTGAGTCAGATGCTTAACCAACCAAGCCACCCAAATACCCCAAACACTCACTTTTTATCATTTACATAAATTATTTCTTCCAGAGGTTCAGGCTACTGAAAAAAAAAAAAGTATTTCAATATTCCCTGGAGTTCCCAGAAAGTTCTCTGCAACTTTCTGAGAGAAATGCCATAAATAATAAACAACCATCACCTGTTTTTTTGTTTTGTTTTGTTTTGTTTTGTTTTTTTATGATAGTCACACAGAGAGAGAGAGAGGCAGAGACATAGGCAGAGGGAGAAGCAGGCTCCATGCACCGGGAGCCGGACGTGGGATTCGATCCCGGGTCTCCAGGATCGCGCCCTGGGCTAAAGTCAGGTGCTAAACCGCTGCGCCACCCAGGGATCCCCATCACCACCTGTTTTAATACTCTATGGTTCTTTCAAAAATTACAGCCACACCCTAAACCTAACTGATTTAAATATATTCTCTTAGAACCACAGATGTTAGTTGTGTAAAAATGACATTTCAAAAGAAACAAATGGCATAAGTACCCAAACTGGGTTTGCTAAACAATGGTTTGGAATGTTCTCATTGTGGGTGTTGCAGTCTAAATGAAAGGAAATTCAATTAGAAGTGCCTATGCTTGATTTAGTACTCTTGTCTCTGTATTGCCATTCTTAATATTTTTGAACAAGTGATCTGCATTTTTGTTTTGCACTGGACTCCACAAATTGAATAGACAGTCATGCTCAGAATAGATGTTCCCTCCCCTGGAACAATTTCTCTGTGACCCCTTCAGTAGAGTCAGGTGCCTCTCCCAGGTGCATTCATAAGGCCCTGTGATTATGGCCCTTGATACCCTGTACTGACTTTTTTTTATATTCTTTCTTTCTAACCTCTGGGTTCTTTGAAAACAGGAACATTGACTAATCCATCATTATATTTCCAGCATCTACTACCAAAAAAAAAAAAATACTTGATTAATAAATGATTATCAGACATGGCGAATATTTTCTTAAAATTCCCAATTTTGTGAAATGTTATTCTCCAGCAGAAAAGAAACCATTCAATCCTGCCATAGCATGCCTCCTGTGCTTCTTGCCAGGAATTGCCACTGTGTGTGTGTAAATATACACAGAGACCTTATCTTCTTTATCCATTTATCCATTAATGGACACGAAGGTTGCTTCCAGGTCTTGGCTCCTATAGATAAATGCTGTTATAAAGATGAACTCCTTCAGCTTCTGTTTGTTCAGGAAAATCTTTATTCTTCCTTTGTTTCTGAAGGACAGCTTCTCCAGGTATAGAATTCTTGGATGACAGTTATTTTGAATAACCATCCTGGCCTGAAAAGTTTCTGTTGAGAAATGCAGTCAACATGTAGCCACTTCCCTCATCCTTCTAATGCAGTCTATCTTAGTGTCTGTGGTATAGGGGGTGCCTCAGCCTCATCCGTGTGTTCTGTGATTCTCTTAGCACTGTCTTGTTCTTGAATAATTGTTAGTTGTTCTTGTGAAGGAGAGTGAAGTCAGAAATGACCCGTGTTGCCGTCCTGGTGACAACATTTCCTCCTCCTTTGAATAAAAATAAATGTCTGGGTATCTTAGTTAAGCCTCAGACTCTTGGTTTTGGCTCAGGTCATGATCTCAGGGTCATGAGATCGAGGCTGGCATTGGGCTCCACTCTCTGCTCTCAGAGCCAACTCTGCTTGACACTCTCTCTCCCTCTTCCTCTGCCCCTCCCTGACCTCTGAAAGAAAGAAATCCTTTAAATAAATAAATAAACTGGAGTATGTGCCATGTGTTTTCAGAAGTTCTGGGCTGTTAACCAAAAACCAAATTGGAACAAATTACATAACATCAGCATTACTTTGGGATGGAGGTATGCATCATGGTAAAGCATGTAGGTCAGCTTGGGGCCCAAACATTCCTGAGTTTAAATTCTGACTCTGCTATTTATTTGCTGTGAGAACTTGGTCATTTACTTAAACTTATCCATGTCCATTTCCTCATTTTTTTAAGAGAAGATAATAATATCTACCACCTCCTGGGTTTGTTAAGGAGAATAATGAGAAGGCATAGAACACTTAGCACAGAACCCAGGAAGTACAGGGAGACTCAGGAGCAGCAGGCACATCCCTCAAGTAGCTCAAATGCCCTTCTTCCCAAACACTCCTTGCTTTCCCTCCACCCCATTCATATGCTATTCCCCTCATCACTTCCTCCAAATAAATCCCTGGGTATAGACTCAGTTAATCTCCAATCCACAATGGTCAATAAAATATCATTAGAAAGGAATACCCTCCACCCTTGGGTTTCGTAGAATGATTCCTTTGGTAACACCTTTAGTAACAGAGGACTTAACGTACTCTAAAAATATATGAATACATCAGGGTTGCCTGCTCTGATATCAGTAAGGAATTCAAAGTCAAAAAAAAAAAAAAAGTCTTGCTTGCTTTCCTGAAAAGGATGTGGCGTCACTGGTAACTTTCTGATAAGAGGCGGCTTATGCACAGAATGAATCTCCTAGGCCCCACCCAGGGGAATTGTTCTCTGTGACATTTTCCTTTCCAGTTGTTTTTAACATTCTTCATAAATAATATTTAACCAAAAAAAAAAAAACTCAATAGTAAAGCTATTTTTAAAAAACCTTTCATCAAAAAAGCATGTTTTATTTATTTCAGTTGATTGGGGTGCTTGAATGAAACCTGTAAAGGAAAAGATTTTATAAAACTATACAAAGAGAAAGTGATTTTTTTTTTTTGTTTGAAATGCCTTAATGAACCAAAGTCCTGGTCATGTTCAAATGCTACAGTAACCTGAGGTTCACAGATGGACCATCACACCTCCAGCAAAGTATGCAAATATATGGGTGTACCCACACATGGACATTTTTTTGAGTGTGGGAGCCATAGTTTTCATGAGATTTTCCAAAGGATCTTAAGTTCCACACCAGCTTCTCGCCCTTCCCCCAAAAGTTAAGTGCAATCATTCTGATTTGGTATCTTCATTGATACCAAATGATATTCATTGATATTTATAAATTGAATAGCCACTTCTAATTCTATAAATTCAGATTTCTATTTTAGGAATTTTTTCATAAAGGCATCATGTATATTTGGAAAATTTTAAGGTTAGAAAGAAAATTGGACTATAAACTGGTTTGATGTGGGCAGCCTGGGTGGCTCAGCGGTTTAGTGCCGCCTTCAGCCCAGAGCCTGATCCTTGAGACCCAGGATCAAGTCCCGCATCAGGCTCCCTGCATGGAGCCTGCTTCTCCCTCTGCCTGTGTCTCTGTGTCTCTCATGAATAAATAAATAAAATCTTTTTAAAAACATAAAAATAAAAAATAAACTGGTTCAATGCAATGTTTCCATGCAAACAGTGATGGGATTAAACAGTTTAATATCCCTTCCCATTTTAAGGACTTAGTTACTGGTTTGCCACTTATTTAAAGGGATGACTTTGAATCACCTTAGAAATATCCTTGGCTCTGAAATAATCAGGACATAATAGCAACTCTTCATAAAATATTGTTCACTGCAATGTTGTTTATAACATCCTAATGTGAAAAAAAAAATCAGCAAGTGATTGGATTTCCTACGGTAGATTACACTGCAACATTTTTTTAAATGATGCTTTCAAAGAATTTTAACAGCATGGTAAAGGTTAACAGGAGTAAAGTAAGCTTAAAACAAAGGGAACAAAACTATAAATACACATTTATATTATATACATTTATATTTATATACATGTATAATATACATTTATAGTATAAATGTGTTGCAAAATTATAGGTAATGTTTGTATATATTCCAAAGCTGCCTCTGTTATAAGTAGCCTCAAAGGACAGATATCAAAATGTTAAAGTTGTTATCTCTAGATGGTAGGATCATAGATTGTTTTGTTTACATTTTGCTATTGGTGGTGGTGTTCTCTTTTTTTAAAGATTTTATTTACTTACTTACTTACTTACGTATTTATTTATTTATTTATTTATTTATTTATTTATTTATTTATTTATTTAAGAGAGAAAGAGAGCATGAGAGTGGGGAAAGGGCAGAGGACAAGCAGACCTGAGCCTAATGCAGGGCTCCATCCCAAGACCCTGAGATCATGACCTGAGCTGAAGTCAGATGCTTAACCAACTGAGCCACCAGGTGCCCCATGTTCTCTTCAATTGTTCTTGTCTTATTTTTTTTTTAATGAAAATACTTTTTTGTTTCTGGTTATCAAATAACCATAAAATATTTAGATAGTGCAGAAAGACACCAATTAAAAAACAAAAATCAGGGCAGCCCGGATGGCTTAACGGTTTAGCGCCGCCTTCAGTCCAGGGCCTGATCCTGGAGACCCGGATCGAGTCCCGCGTCAGACTTCCTGCATGGAGCCTGCTTCTCCCTCTGCCTATGTCTCTGTCTCTCTCTGTGTCTCTCTCTCTCTCTCTCTCGAATAAATGAATGAAAAATCTTAAAAAAAAAAACAAGAAAAAATCACTTAGAATCCTGACACTGGAAAATGATACTATGAACATGAATACCTGAGTATTTCTACACAGGTCCCCCTATACACACTCACTCGTGCAAACACACACACTACAAAAGAGAATTGTACACACGTGATCTTTGTAAGTTTTTTTTTAACTAATACACCATTTCTTAGAGCAGTTTCAGGTTTACAGAAACATTGAACAGAAAGTAAGAACAGAGAGTTGATGTATATTCATTCCTCACCCTCCACCACCCAGTCCCCCTATAATGAACATCTTACATCGGTGGGGTCATTTATTACAGCCAATGAACAAATTATTATTATTATTATTATTATCAATCTAACGTTTACATTAGGATTCACTTTTCTATGGGTTTTACCAAATGCATTAGACTATCACACAGAATAGCTGTCCTAAAAGTCCCCTATGCCCCACCTACTCATCCCTCCCTTCACTTTCCCCCAGCCCCCAGCAACTCCTGGTCTTTTCAAGGTCTCCATGGTTTTGCTTCTTCTAGAATGTTACACATCATGTAGCCTTTCAGACTAGCTTCTCTCCCTTAGCAACAGGCATTGATGGTTCCTCAGTGTCTTTTCTGTGCTTTCCTGATGTGATAGCTCATTTCTTTTTATCACTAAATAATATTTCATTGTCTGGATATAGCACACAGTTTACTGATCTATCCACTTACTGAAGAATTGGTTGTTTACAATTTTGGGCAATTATAAATAACACTGCTATAAATATCCACATGCAGGTTTTTGTGTGGACATCAGTTTTCAACTCCTTTGCATAAATACCAAGAACTGTGACTACTGGATCATATGGTAAGACTGTGTTTGGCTTTGTAAGAAACTGCCAGACTGTCTTCCAAAATGACTGTTGTAGTCTGCTCTTTAGTTAACGATTTATTGAAGACATCTTTTCGTATAAATAAATAATAACTGCATAGTATTCTACAGTCCATAGATCCTGTAGCTTAGCTATTCCCCCTATTTATGAGCATCAAGATCACTTCCAGTTTTTTGCTATTGCAAGCAATGCTGAGATAAAAATCTTTGATCTGAGATACATACCTCTTTGATCATTTGTCCAATTATATCTGGAAAATAATCTGAAAAATTTTTAAAGGCTTGAACATATTTAGTTTTCGTGAATGGCTACACAAATGTGCACTCGCACTTGAGAACACTGTACCAGCCTTGTCTCTCATAATTAGTCCTCCTCAACCTCACCAACCCAATTGGTAGAAATGTGCATCTCAGTATTGCTCTGGCTTATCTTTTTTAGATTCCTCAGAAGATTAGACATGTTTTCACTTTTGTTGGCAATTTGTATTTCTTTCTTTGTGAATTGTGTTCATATTCTTTTTACTTTTGCTATTGGAGTGCTAAGGAGAAATTTCTTTGTTTTCTAAAATTCTTTGTATACCTTATTTCTGGTTTCTAGCAGGCAGTTTATTAGAATATGCACTTTAATTTAATAGTTCTTAAGAGCAAAGGGAAAGAGACATTATGTATACACTTACCTTGGAAGGGGTGAAAAAATAAGGAAATACAGTGTTTCTGTGATATGTGTTGGTTTTTGGAAAAAAATCTAACTTTCGTGGTGGCAATTTTTATTTTTGTTTATTTTGTTTTGTTTTCACCACATTAAACTTTTATGGTCAGATTTGTGAGCCATTCATTTGCATTTTCCGGCCCTGTTGTCACGCTCTCACAAGCCTGCTCTAGTCACAGAGTGTGAGTATAAAAAGGTTCACTTGGGCAGGCCATATAGCTCAACGGTTAGCGCCGCCTTCAGCCCAGGGTGTGATTCTGGAGACCCAGGATCGAGTCCCACGTTGTGCTCCCTGTACGGAGCCTGCTTCTCCCTCTGCCTGTGTCTCTGCCTCTCTTTCTCTCTATGTCTCTCATGAATGAATAAATAAAATCTTAAAAAAGTAAAAAGGTTCACTTTAAGCGTTGTCTAGCAGCTTAATGTGTCTGTGTTTTTTAAGATTGCACAAATTTTATCCATTTGTAATTTCTGTAAGTACAATCCCATACTTTTTTCTCCCCAAATGGCTATAGCAAGTTGTCCCAGCACCATCTATAAAAAGTCCATCTTTTGGGCCACTTTATCATATGCTAAATCTCCATCTATATTTGGGGCAATCTCTGAACTCAATATTTTTTCCATCCTTCCGTGGCTTTTTGGAGCTAAGACCACACTGTTTAAATTACCATAGCTTTTAATATCCCAGATAACTTCATGACTCACCCCCTGCAAGTCTTCACTCAAATACCACCTTCTCTGTGAGTCTTCCTGAGCACCCTACTTACAACCACAACTTCCATCTACCCCCACCCTGCCCCGCGCCCTCCTTCTATTTAGTCCCTTCTTTGCTTCATTCTTCTCCTTAACACATGTCACTAGCTGACATCCTACATAGTTTACTTGTTGTCTGCGTTTCTAAACTAAGTTCCACAAGAATAGGGATTTTGGTCTGTTTTATACACTTTCATGTCCTCGGTGCCTAGAACACTGCCAAGCACAGAGTAGATCTTCAAAAATAGTTGTTGAATGAATGAATATCTGGTAGACAAGAGCATCCTATGTATAACCATGACCCTTTTTTTGAGAATTCACCAGCTCTTTTTACAAAATGATTTTTCTATGAAATATAGACTTGATCTGACCAACTAAAAAAGAAAAATCTATGGGATTCTGATAAGATTACTGTTGAATAAAGAGATTGTTTTAGAAAGAATTGACAACTTTATAGCATTGAATCCTTCCAAGTATGAACCAGTTATTTTCCTTTTTTTCCTAGTCTTCTTTTACGTCCCTCAGTATACTTGAGTGATTTTCTTCATAAAGGTCCTATGTATTTCATATCACAATGGTTCCTAATCATTTGGGATTTTGTTTTGTTTTGTTTTTTAAAGATTTTATCTATTTATTTGAGAGAGAGAGAGAGAACAAGCAGAGGGGTGAGGCGGAGGGAGAGAGAGAAGCAGACTCCCTAAGCAGGGAGCCCAATGCAGGGCTCTATTCCAGGACCTCAAGATCATGACCTGAGCTGAAGGCAGAAGGTTAACTGACTGAACCCTGAACCACTCAGAAGCTCCTCTTTGTGATGTTTTTTTGTTACTACTTACTCATTTATTCGATAAATGCTTATTATTGTTTACTACGTACCAGGCACAGCTTTGGAGCTAGGGAGACAGCAGTGAGCAAGATGGTGTCTGCCCTCATGGAGTTCACGTTCTAATGAAAATGGAACTCTTTTTTTTCTCTTATATTTTTTAACTGGTAATTTTGAGTAGATAAGAAAGCTACTGAATTTTGTGCATTTACTTTTAACCTATCTTTTTACTAAAATCACTTATTTCCAAAAGTATAAAGATGGATTTTCTGGCTTTACCAAATAAATAACCACATCACTTGCACTAGTGATAATTTTGTATCTCCTTTCCCACGGTATGCATCTCTAGATCATTTTTCTTTCTTTTCTCCATTAGCACAATGGAGTTTTCCAATAGTCCCTGTATTTACCCACACTTGAATTTTTGGAAACTATTTTTACAGTAAAAAAAAAAAAAGCCATATTTAAAAAAATCTTTAGGATCGTATAATATACCAGAAATTTTAATTTAGATGAATCAAAACATCTGATATGATACAATTCACATCCATTATATGCAACTGCTGTAAAGGTCACTTTGAGAAAATCTTATGTTCCTTTCTCTTTACTGGCAGATTTTTGATATAAAATTGATTAAAAAAAAGGAAAGAAGATTGAAGCTGATTTATGTTTGGGTGGCTAATTAATTTATTAAACCAGCTACTGCTGAATCTAATTGTTTTTTGAAACAAAACATAAAACCATATTTCTCCATTGAAAGTTAGAAAATATTAAATCTTACTTTTTATATTATTTTAATTTACTAATTCCTTATGTGAATATTGCAATAGCCAACTATTTCATTTGCATATCTAACCACATTGAAATAAGGCAGCATGAGTAAAGTTTTATGCCACATTTGTAAACTAAGATTTTCTGGGGAGATTCATTTGTCCTATTAAAATAAAATGGAGATTAAGGGCCATGATACAGTGCCCATTTCTACAGTTAAAAAAAATGAGACTCAGGAGTCCTATGTGTCTTGCCCATGCTCACACAGTAGGTCCCAGAGTTCAGACCTAAACTTTGATTTTCTGTTACCTGTGAAATATTCTTTCTACATGCTCTTCTTTTCACTTAGCATTATGCATGTAATTAGAAACACTCAAGTGTGTTTCCTCACCTACTTAGAAGATTTTCTCGACTGTTAGAATTGCATATTTTAGGAGGAAGTTAATTCTTATAAAATCCACATGCGATTTTTGATTTGATGGCACCCTTTTCTTGGAGGTTCAAATAATTAAGGTATGTTTGAGAAGAGTAAATTCTTACCACAGTCCTGCGTATGGGGGAACAGAAATGATGAGTCTCCTATGATATGAATCAACATTCTAATCATTTAAAAAATAGGTGCATTCATTCATAAGTGTCACAAAGCCCTCCCAACTGAATAGGAAGGAATATCTGAGTGGAACTGATAACAGCTAAGCCTGAAGAGGAAGCACAACAGCCCATTACAAGCTATTGAAAAATTCCATTAAAAAAAAAAAAAAAAAAAGAAAAGAAAGAAAAGAAAAAGACATACGGCAGGAAATTCCTGACCAGTAGTGTAATCTCTTACATAAATGTGCTGGCAGATAAATGGATTTTTATGATTTTGCTTACGCCCGCTGCATATTGCCTCTTAGATATGTCACCTTGCAGATGTATTATAACTTCACTCTAGCGCTATTAAATGGTCAGATTCAATAAATTGTAGGTTCATTTTAATCCCTTCAAAATACTCTTGGCCCTTAGCCCAAAAGTGAGGGGAGGGGTGAGTAAACTAAAATACCCAAAGAAATTTGCTTTAAGTCTCAGGAAATATATTGAGAATTCAATACCCTAATTTACTATTATACATAAGGAATTAGGTAGTGGAAATTTTTACGTACTAATTAAGCCCACAGCTATAGAATTATAAACATGGCAATGAGAATAAAGAGCTAAAAAGTAAATGAAATAAATATGTACTAAGCTTCATGCATATGTTAAACACTGACCTGGATGTTTTACCTACATTATCTCATTGCATTTTTAGCAATACGGCACGCAAAATGACTATTATACTCATTCTACAGATCAAAAAACTGAGTTTCTAAAACATGAAGTTATATAATCCATGCTCTCTCACTTCCTAGGCCGACCTAGATTTATTCATTCCTGGCTCTACCACTTTCTGCCTACGCAACCCTGTATGAGTCTTGAACCTCTGTGAGCCTCAGCCTCCCTCTCCTCACTTGTTAAATTAGAGTGATGAGACCCACCTCACCACCTCAGGAGGCTACTGCAAAAACACTGCAAAACAAAGCACAGGTGGTTACTACTATGGACACTAGCAAACAATAGTTAATAAGAGAAAATGACGGGAATTGATTTCCAGACTGTTTTCTCGGACACTTTGTTTTCAAATGTTTGATTATGTAATACTGTGCTATTTTCCAGGCAAGGTCTTTTGGGTTGAGTATCAATGAATCATTTCCTTCATATTCAGATGAAAGATATGCCTGGGTAACTCAGGTTCCCACCCTGCTTTATCTTAACGATCCATACATTGCAGGTAAGCAAACAATTAGTATTGTTAAGAATTTCACTTATAAGAGTCTAAGATTCCCTCTCTACAGATATTTCCAGCATAAAAGAAAAGGACTATTGTATTGGGCCATTGACCTACTGACTCTTGGTCTACAATGACAAGCTCTATGCCAGCAAAGAGAGAGACAAGAGAACCAAATCCAGAGTTTTCAACTTTCCTTAACTAAATTTTCTTTTTTTTTAAGATTTTATTTATTTATTCATGAGAGACAGAGAGAGAGAAGCAGAGACACGCACAGGCAGAGGGAGAAGCAGGCTCCATGCAGGGAGCCTGACATGGGACTCGATCCCAGGTCTTCAGGATCACACCCTGGGCTGAAGGCAGCACTAAACCGCTGAGCCACCCAGGCTGCCCTAAATTCAGTTTTCAAATTAAATTCTATGTGGATCTACAACATAAAAAACAGACAATAAAACTAATATTTTATTAGAATATTTTATCATTTCAAAATTGATACATGTGTTTAATGTAAGATTAATAAACTGAGAACAGTGAGTTTTAAGGAACACAAAAAAATTGAAATTATAGGCTATTCATGGTAGTGATACAGATCTTAACCTCTATATCAAAATATCTCATTTTGTTGTTTTGTTTTCACTAAAGTGAGATAAGCCTGATTCACAAGATTGCATAGAACAGTTTTTGTTAGCTGGTTTTGTTTTGCTTTTGTGGTTGACTGTAGATTTGGTTGTTTTGTTGGTGTTCATATTTTTTTTTAAAGATTTTATTTATTTATTCAGGACAGACATGGGGGGTGGTGAGAAGCAGAGACACAGGCAGAGAGAGAAGCAAGCTCCACGCAGGGAGCCTGACGTGGGACTCGATCCCGGGTCTCCAGGATCATACCCCAGACTGAAGGCGGCGCCAAACCACTGGGCCATCAGGGCTGCCCTGTGTTCATATTTAATAGCATACTTTGCTTTTCAGTTAAGCAGTTTGCCAAGAGAGACTTTGTTAGAAACTATGCACATAAGTTAACCGAACCATACAACTTAACAGCATCAATAATTTAATATTGTTCTGAAGGTATGTGCAAGTAAGTGATTCCTTAGCTGGAGAATTCAAGAGAATCAGCTGAACAACTATTACAAACAATGAAAAAATCAATAAAGAAACATAATATGGAAAAACAATAGTCTTCATACATATAAACAGTAACCAGGAGACATAATAGAAGGAATCATTACCCAAAAAATTAATAAAAAGATAAAAATTCCTCAAGATAAACTTAACAGTCATTTTTTATTTTTTTTTAATTTTTATTTATTTATGATACTCACAGAGAGAGAGAGAGAGGCAGAGACACAGGCAGAGGGAGAAGCAGGCCCCATGTGCCGGGAGCCCGACGTGGGATTCGATCCCGGGTCTCCAGGATCGTGCCCTGGGCCAAAGGCAGGCGCCAAACCGCTGCGCCACCCAGGGATCCCCAACAGTCATTTTTTAAAAGACTAAAACAAGGGTTAAAAATAAATAAATAAATAAATAAATAAATAAATAAATAAATAATAACAAGGGTTGCCTGGGTGGCTCAGTCAGTTGAGCATTTGACTCTTGGTTTGGGATTAGGTCATGATCTCCCCATTATGAGATAAGGCCTGGGAGTCAAGTTCCATGTTGGGGCTCCACGCTCAGCACTGAGTCTCCTTGAGATTCTCATTCCCTTCCCCTCTATTCCCTCTCCCCAAATAAAAAACAAATAAAATCCTTTAAAAAAAAAAAAAAGACTAAAACAAAAATATCATGGTTTTTTTGGTTTTAAAGACTCATCATCTTAAGATGTCAATTCTTTCAAAGTGAACTTATAAATATTGTGCATTCCACTCTCAAAATTACTAGTGGGATTTTTTTTTCAATCTAGACAAGTTGATTTTAAGGTTCTGATATAAAACTAAGTCAGCAGTAAGAGCCAGGAGAAAGCACTTAGGGAAAAATAAAAAGAAGAATTAGGAAGGACTGATCATACCAATTATTAAAGAGTGAAAGAAGAAAGGGAGGGAAGGATGCAAGGTGAAAATGTAAGCCTATATAATTGCTTGTGTCTGCACTGAGTATCTCAGAAGAAATTGGCTATATTGGTTGGTTCTGTAGATGTCTTTTGCTCCATTTTAAAATTTTGCATCATATGCATGTATTATCCATCTAAAAATTAAAAAGATAATTTTAATAGGTAGATGTTAATTGGATCAAGATAATACTTTTCTGTTCTATCAAACTAAAGAAAGCATATCAATTACATTTAAATGTCTGGAATTCATTTGTGTATAGTAGGCTTACAATCTTTTTTTTATTTTTTTTAATTTTTATTTATTTATGATAGTCACAGAGAGAGAAAGAGACATAGGCAGAGGGAGAAGCTCTCCATGCACTGGGAGCCCGACGTGGGATTCAATCCCGGGTCTCCAGGATCGCGCCCTGGGCCAAAGGCAGGCGCCAAACCGCTGCGCCACCCAGGGATCCCTAGGCTTACAATCTTAATCAGAGATTAGTTATACCTCTGTAATAGAAAATAGCTTATAATGTGGTATATTTTGAAAATTTCATCTTAGAATCTAGGACAGTTGAGGCTTCCAAAAGCCTTAGCACTCAGAATAGCCACTTAAAAAAAAGGAAAAAGAAAAAGAAAGAAAAGTACCTGTTTCTATAACGGCTGCCTAGGAGATACATTAAAATACAATTTTTAATACAAATACATTACTTCTCTCCTTTCCACCTCACTAGTATACAAATTTTATAGACTTAATGGAATAAATGAGAAATTATCTTATGATTAACTACTTCTTTGTCTTGAATTTCAGCAGAACTTCAATGATACTAGGAGGCATAAAATCTGTTAAAACCCTTAATATTGTCTCTGGTACACAGAGGCACACAAGAAATACTTGTGGAATAAACACTAGCTACTAAAGACACTTGGTGAGTTGTCTTTTGAGATCCTAATGCCATTAAATGCTATTAAAACTATGCTAATTGGAATTTTTTTCAGGTGTAATTGATATTTTTTTTAAGATTTTATTTATTTATTCATGAGAAACACAGAGAGGAGAGAGAGAGAGAGGCAGAGACACAGGCAGAGGGAGAAGCAGGCTCCATGCAGGGAGACTGACGTGGAACTCCATCCTGGGTCTCCAGGATCAGGCCCTGGGCTGAAGGCGGCGCTAAACCGCTGAGCCACTCAGGCCGCCTGGTGTAATTGATATTTTTAAACTCAATTTTGAAAAAGTTGAAATCATAGAATTAGTACCAAAATAGTATCAATACAAAAGTAACCAGGAAAGAAAACAAAGCCCATATTTTCCAATAAATATAGCAAAAATATTCTAGTTGTTCTCCTATGATCATTTGGTCATTCAAGATCCTTGAAATGTATTATTATTAAAAGACACATCATTCCTTGAAGTATTAGAATATAGGAGCAAAAGTCTGAACACAACCTAAATATCTATCAGTAGAGAACCAATTTTGAACAAATTCTAGTATCTTCATGGAATGGAACAGTATGTAGCTATATAAAAGAATAAATTAGGTTTCTATATGCCAGTGTGGAACAAACAAGATATTATGTTAACTTGGTTAAAAGCACAAAACTGAACAAGGCGGCCTGGGTTCTCAAGTCACTGCATAAAATTGCACACAGTTCAAACGTCCCTCCAAGATCCCTTGGAGCAATGCCAGTTTGGAGGCTCACAAACCCTCTCTCCGTAAATCCACAAGCCCTCTCTTGGTAAATCCTGCATTGAGCTGGCATTCCTTTGGCACCGAAAGACATTTCAGTTCTTCAGTTACACATTAGATGAAGCTGAATTCCCTTTAGGGGCCATGCTGTGTGATAAATACAGTCTTTAAAAGCTAGCCGCTCTTCAGCCACAAAGAAAGAAGAAATTCCTGCAATATGCAACAATATGGATGAATCTTGAGGGCATTATACTAAGTACAATAAGCTGGTTACAGAGGGACAAATGCTGCATGATTCCATTTATATGAGGTCTCTAAAGTAGTCAAATTCATAGAAGTAAAGAGTGGTGGTTGCCAGGGGCAGCAAGGAGGAGAAAGGAAGAGCCGCTAATCACCAGGTATAAAGTTTCAGTGGCGCAAGAGGAGGAAGTTCTAGAGATGTGCTGTACAACACTGCACCTGTAGTTAACAATATTGTACTGTGCACTTTAAAATCTCTTGAGATGGTAGATCTCGTGTGTTCTTACCACAGTGAAATAGAAATAAAAAGTGAGCCTCACCCTCGGCTCAGGCTACGCACACTCTGAGGGTAAGCCCAGCTGAAGGAACAGGAGGTTGCGGTGTCGGTCTCCTGCCCACTCACTGAGTGAAATGGCAGGTGTGGTCACCAGCACTGATTCTCTCCTGATTTGGTTCCTTTGTTTTGTTTCTTTTACTATTAATATGTTTGTTGCCTACTATATACAATTGATTTTTTTTCACTTCAGATATTTGCAGTTGATCTAATAAATCAGGTTCACTTATAGCAAACCTCCTCTGTAAAATTCTCCCACTTGTATAAAATAATTAAAGGACACATATCCACATATGTACTACCTGTACATGAACTATCTAGAAGGATCAAGAAACTGGAAATGCAGGTTACTTTTGCCAAGAACAGAGGACCTGAATAACTGGAGTCAGGATACTTTTTTGGTATATTTGTGTATTGTTTGAATGTTTTACCATGTATAGCACTGTATTTAAAAAAAAAACCTACAAATAAAATACTATGTTTAAAAATGTATACAATATGTAAAGGTTTAAAATTATTTAAGATTTAAGCATAGACTGAATAACTATTTACCTCCTGTTAATAACTACATACTCCTCTACCCCAGTTCTTAGCTTTCAGGGGGCTCATGGAATTTTTGGAAATTTGATAAAAACTGAAGCCCTCCTCCCAGTAGAATACAGATAGATCCATACACATAAATCCATGAGGTCCATTAACTCTAAATGCATAGCTATTATACCACAACATTCACCTGGGATTCTTGCCAAAAATGCTTAACCTGAATCTATTCATGAAGAAATAATTAGATAAATCCAACATATGGGACATTCTTCAAGGTAACCAACCTAAATTCTTCGAAGATTCAATGTCATGAAACAAATAAAAACAAAATATAAATTCAAAGAGGTGAAAAGACACAACTAAATGGAATGTGGGAACAGTGATCAAATCACAAATTTGGGAGGGAAAAAAATCTGTAAAAGACATATTTAGGACAACTGGGGAAATTTACATATGGATTCTATATTGGATGATATAGAATCATTGTGTATGTCAAGGGTGTGATCATGCCTCTTAAACAGGCAAAATGTCAAGAGCTCTGTAACCTACTTTTATGGTTCAAAAAATACACAAATAGTGCAAATAAACATGATAGAATGTTAACAATTTTTTAATATATTTTTTATAATAAATTTATTTTTTATTGGTGTTCAATTTACCAACATACAGAATAACACCCGAATGTTAACAATTGATACATCTGTATAAAGAGTATATTGGTACTCATTGTACTATCTTTCTAAGTCCAAAATTGTTCAATTTAAAAAACTGAAGGAGTGGCACCTGGCTGGTTCAGTCAGTAGAGCATGTGACTCTTGATCTCGGTGTCGTGAATTCAAAGCTTCACATTGGATATAAAAATAAAATAAAATAGGGGCGCCTGGGTGGTTCATTTCGTTAAGTGTCTGCCTCTGGCTCGGGTCGTGATCTTCCGTCCTAGGATCAAGCCTCACTTTGAGCCTCATAACAGGCTCCCAGGTCCCTACTCCCTGTTCAGCGGGGAGTTTGCTTCTCCCTCTCCCTCTGCCCCTCCTCCTGCTCATGCTCTCTCTTGCTCTCAAATAAATAATCTTTAAAATAAGATAAAATTTTAAAAATAAAAATAAACTAAAGGGAAAAGTTCCCTTCGCTCTCTTCTAATACACCACTACCACCAAATTTTCCCTGCCCTCCTAACTTACCCATTTGACTTTCCATTTCTGCTTGTCAAAATGGATTGTTAGTGCTGTTCAAGAAATCTAGTACTTGATTCATTTCTTCCAAAAGTAATATGAAGTACAATGTCTCAACCTGAGCCCATACTCCCTTTGCCTTTGTCTCTCCTGGCTCACCTGTGAGCTCGGTGTAGTCAGGAACTTGCTCTTGGCATCTTCATAACCTGTGTTGAAGCACAGTAAGGGAAGGCAACGAACATGAACTGAGCTGAGTCTCTGGACCAGTTCACGGATCTCTAGCACATCCTTTGTTAACCCTTTAGGAAAGTGGCTAACAGATTTCATGAGAAGAAGGAAAAAATGCTGAAACCAAATAATTAAAATGAAATTCTAGGGTTACCTCTTCTATGAGGATACATAAAGAGAGCCATGCTTACGGTAGCTTTACACTACCTTAGTAAGAATATGGAAATACAAAGCATGCCTGAAGTAGAATAAAGTGAAGGTTTTTGCACTGCCATCTGTGCGCGCTGCTGGCTCTATCTGACTTCCACCTGTTAGCTTTTTATTCCTTAATATCGTGCTGACGGCATTTTCAGTGGTGATGGAGCTGCAAAGCCTGTCATTGGCAACATAGCACCATCCTACTTCAGAGCAAATAAAACTATTTCAAGCAAATTGGGAACTAAATGACAGAAAGTGCCACAGATGGAACACACTGGGAACAGGAGGGGAATGCTGCATTGTTCATAGTCCCCACTGCCCAGGAATGGAGTGTCTCCAAAATGCTGGCAGCGGACCCGAAGCTGACTATCACCATGTGTACATAGAACATGCCAACTGAATCGTATTCATCTTTGGGAATAAGAAGAAGCTCCTTTATTCTGTTACAACAGGAATCAAATCTATCCACTGTGATCAGTGTTTCACTTTTTTCTTTTTATTTTTTTAGAGAGGGGCTGGGAGAGGAGAAGGACAGATAGAGAGGGAGAGAGAATCTCAAGCAGATTCCACGCTGAGCACAGAGTCGCATGCAGGGCTCTATCTCACCACCCTGAGATCAAGACCTGAGCGAAAATCAAGAGTCGGATGCTTAACCAACTCCGCCACCCAGGATCCCCCCAAAAAGGGTTTCCTCTTAACTTTACTCATTGCCTGTTATTTTTCCTTCTCCTACACCCTCTCCTCTCTTCAGAGATGTCTCTAGAAAGGAAACACATGGCCCTCAACCAGTCGACATTTAAATTCTGCAGAACCTCCTGAAATATATTTTGTTTACAGTCAGGTTTAAGAGACCCAACAGAGCCTTTATGAAAGTCATGATGATTGGTTAAAAACAAAATTAAATTTAAATAAAAGTATTACTAAAAGTATCAGGAATGGTAAAAAATAAGTCTGAGGACTTTTTCTGGAAGAACCTAAGGCTAACATTAAGTTACCTGATTTTAGGAAATTGCTTATTCTTTTTACAACCAAGTATTCCTTTATTTCCTGTTCTCCTTTTTTTCTATTAGTCCAGGAAGACATCAGAGGAGAATAAGAGAGGAAAAGGGGTTTAAGAAAACAGAAAATGAAAGGCCATTTCTTTCCAAGCAGTAATCAGGCCAGAGCCAGTCCACTGAAATTCCTAGATTTAGATCTACCAATGCAGGAGGTCTACTCTGCCTTGCTCTGGACAAAACATGCATAATTGCCCCACACTGGTGTGTGACCTGTTGTGTTACCTGCCTCTAATTATACAGTGGATCCTACCTCTTGCACTTCCTCTCCCAATCACTACTATCAGTTGTTCTGGGCCCAGGAGATCAGATATTCAGATTCACCATCTCCAGCTCCCTGCTAATACCAGAACTCTGGATCTGGCTAAAGGAAGGAAAATAGTGACTCACTTTTCACTGCTGAATAGTTTCAGCCCTGACTTCTTTCTAATTTAAGAGTCCAATAAAACCTAATCTCTTGATTAAGCTTTAAAAAAAAAAAAATAGGGCAGCCCGGGTGGCTCAGTGGTTTAGCGCCTGCCTTCATCCCAGGGCATGACCCTGGAGACCCTGGATCGAGTCTCACGTCGGGCTCCCTGCGTGGAGCCTGCTTCTCCCTCCGCCTGTGCCTCTGCCTCTCTCTCTGTCTCCTCTCTGTGTATTCTCATGAATAAACAATAAAATCTTTTTTAAAAAATAAAAATGAATGAATGAATGAATGGATGAATGAATGAATGAAGGGTCGTCTGGGGGTGCTCAGTTGGTTAGGCATCTGCCTTCAGCTCAGGTCATGATCCCAGGGTCCTGGGATCAATCTCCGTGTCAGGCTTCCTGCTCAGCAGCGAGTCTGCTTGTCCCTCTGCCTCTGCGCCTTCCCCTGCTCATGTTTTCTCTCTCTCTCAAATAAGTAAAATCTTTATAAACCAACAAATTAAATAAAGATGTTTGTAATGGCAGAGCACACTGGCCCAAGACAGGGGTTAGGAACTGGGAGAAATGATTGGTGATGTAAAATATCTTCCCTATCCTAGCCTCTTTTGTATCTTCAGGTCCTTTCTTCTGTATCTACCTGCCCTCTCCTCCTTTTTTAAAAACTTCATTTTAATTCTAGTATAGTAAACATACACTGTTAGTTTCAGGTGTACAACATAGTGATTCAACAATTCCATACACCAACCACCCAGTGCTCATGTTAAGTGACTCTTAATCCCTTTCACCTAATTCACCCGATCCCTCCCCCACTCTGGTAACCATCTATTTGTTCTCTATAGTTAAGAGTCTGGGTTTTTTTTTGTCAGTATTTCTCCTGTGTTCATTTGTTTTGTTTCTTAAATTCCAAATATGAGCAAAATCATATGGTTTGTCTTCTTTTGACTTATTTTGTTTAGCATTATATTCTCTAGATCCATCCATGTTGTTGCAAATGGTAAGATTTCATTCTTTTTTATATGGCTGAATAATATTCATATATATGTGTATCTATCTATCTATCTATCTATCTATACCATATCTTCTTCATCCATTCATCAGTCGATGGACATTTGGGCTGCTTCCATAATTTGGCTATTGTAAACAATGCTACTATAAACATAGGGGTGCATATATCTTTTCAAAATAGTGTTTTTGTTTTCTTTGAGTAAATACTCAGTAGTGTGATTGCTGGAACATACGGTAGTTCTATTTTTAATTTTTTGAGGAATCTCCATACTGCTTTTCAAATTGGCTGTACCAATTTGCATTCCCACCAACAGTGCTCACAGGTTCCTTTTTCTCTATATCCTCACCAACACTTGTTTCTTATGTTGCCTTTTTTTAAGCCATCCTGACAGGTGTGAGGTGATAGCTCATTGTGGTTTTGATTTGCATTTCCCTGATGATGAGAGATGTTGAACATGTCTCTGTTGGCCATCTGTATGTCTTCTTTGGAGAAATATCTGTTCATGTCTTCTGCCCATTTTTTGATTGGTTTATTTGGTTTTGGGGTGTTGAGTTGTATCAATTCTTTACATAATTTGGATACCAACCCTTTATTGAATATGACATTTGCAAATATCTTTTCCAATTCAGTAGGTCATCTTAGTTTTATTGATAGTTTCCTTTGTTGTGCAGGAGCTTTTTATTTTGATGTAGTCCCAAAAATTTAATTTTGCATTTGTTACCCTTGACTCAGGAGACTTATCTAGAAAAATGTTTTGTGTCCACTCCCTTTTTGTCTCTTTCTTTTGACCTCTTTCCCACCCTATGCTGTTGTCAATTAGTGACTGCTAAAGGCACCTGACTTGCTAAACTTACTGTCTCCTGGAGTCAAGACTATAAGCTTCCTTCTCCTTTTCACTCATTTGTCAGTTAGTACACAGCTAGTCCACTAGTTCTACGTGCTCTGATGTTTATTGACAAATGCTCTGTACCAAGTACAAGTGAAGAGGAGAAAGCCTTATCCTTGTCTGCAAGAAGCCTGTGCCCAACAGAGGAAAACAAACATATACAAACAACTAAATCTAACACAAAAGAGAATCACAGGGATGCCTGGGTGGCTCAGATGTTGAGTGTCTGCCTTCGGCTCAGGGCATGATCCTGGAGTTCCGGGATTGAGTCCCACATTGGGCTCCCTGCATGGAGCCTGCTTCTCCCTCTGCCTGTGTCTCTGCCTCTGTGTGTCTCTCATGAATAAATAAATAAAGTATTTAAAAAGAGAGAGAGAGAGACTCACAGAGATGAAAATACAGAGGAGAAAGTGATTAAATACTAAAGAATAGTAATTTCACCAATCCCTGCCCAGATTACACTGCAGAAAAAAAAAACTTTTCTAAAAACACTTAAACAGACAAAAGTGCAAAACAAAGACTTGTTGAATGTCAAAAGAAATCTCCAACCTCTCCTCCCAAATTTTTGAAAGGGGTGAGGCATTGCACAGTACAAATGCTTATACTTTACCAGAAAAGGAACTATATAGATAGAAGACCAGGGTAACTTCTTAAAACATTACATCCCACCTGTAGTGACTCTTATTCAAGATTAACATTTATTTTGCCACAAGATGCTACAAATAGCTACTTAAATTGCGTAGCTCCATGAAGACAAGCAAAGGACCTAGGTCTACACAACATAAGGGGAGGTGGGGGTAGGATATCCGACTGGTAGTTTATTCCCCTTTCCTTCTTTTCCTTATTCAGGGAATTAAGGGAGTTCAGGGAATCTAGGATATTAAGGGAATTAAGGGAGAAACTGGGCCTGAGTGAGTAACCTAATAAACATTTTCTAGTGTTGGGCAACCATGACATATGGAAAGGGCAACACCACTGGGAGAAGACAGGAATGCAGAGGAGAGAAAGGCCCAGTCAGAGGCAGCATCTGAAGCCCCAGAGGCCCTGACTATAAATAACTGCCTTCCTCCACATCCCCCACGTCTTCCCAAAGTTACAGTTAGATTCCTGGCCAAAGGCTACATCACACTCCTGTGGCTTCCTTTCCCAAAAGGCGACATTCCCTAACCCAGTGTGGTGATGACTGTCAGTGACCTGCAGGGGTTTGGGAGGCCAGTGCCTCCTTATTTGATTCTGGCCTCCCATTTGCCAGCTTTTGAATCTTCATGCTCCCGCTTCCTCATCTGAAAAATGGGGACAGTGATGATGATGACAACGATAACTAGCAATCTTAAAATAGACATTGTGCTAAGTGCTTACATGCATTACTTATGTAATCTTCAGAAAAAAACTGAGGTGTTATTAATCATTACTATAAATAATTATAATACTTTCTCCTCTACAGATGAAGAAATTGCAGTTCTGAGAGGGGTGAATTAACTTACCCAATGTCTGACCTCACTGCTTGAACCCTTGGTCCCTTATCCTATTGTGACAATACCTGTCTAAATGGGATGTTGAAAGGGTTAAGAATGTACACCGATTAATGCTCTTGTCATTATTCTTGGTGCTACTGTTATTGATGGTGATACTGTTTTTGTTGCTTCTCTCTCTTTCCAGATGCTGAGAGTTCTGAAGTCTATTAGGCACAAATTATCAACTTCTCCACTGGTAAGTCTAAATCGATGCCTTGAGGACATTTTTGAGCACCAAGAAACAAAACCAATATACCCATTAGATGTTTCATTATTAAAATATATCTACTGAGAATAAATGAGAGATCAAGAGGCAAGGAAATGGGATTCGGTACCAGTATTTCAACTTACTACCTACCATGGTCCCCAATGCTTTTATTTTTAAAAAGTTCAGAATGACAAAATATTTGTACACTGTTCTTACACGTTTCACTTCAATTTCCTAAGTTAAAATACATATCATATACTAATTTTGACTATCCAACCTGTATTGCTCCATCCTTATCTTCTAATTCACTTTTCATTATCATGGAATAATTGTGATCAATGTTTAAACTTCTGATGTGCTAACATGCCAGTCAAATTAAATATAACAAGCCTTTGGCATACACCTAGAGACTTCCCTAAGTAAAATAAAATTATTGCATTTCATCACTTCCTTCCTATTGCCAACTGATGTCCCCATGTCTGAAAGGGTCATTTTCAAGGTACATATCTATTTATAATACCGCATTGACTGTCTTCCTTCCTCTGGCACATTGTCAGTGACCTTGACCATTTCAGGACTGATAGAATAGTGCCATCAACATATGTTGATGAACCTCTAGACATCTCGTAAGAGATTTCATAGTTATTAAAAGCAATAAAGAGTGACAAGGACAGTTCTATAATGCAATACTGCCTGTCAAGAGAAAAATGTCACACTTACCGTAAAGTACCCAGAGGCATAATTAGGTGTGGAAAGAGGAATGATTTCCTGAACAGAGTAATGAGGGGCTAGGGTAAAACATGGCAGGAAGGGAAGGTGTCTTCTCTCCAACATGCCTGAGTAGGACCACCGTCCACAACAAAGGGCCAGGTAATAGTGGTGACTGCATGTCCAAAATGTGGAGTACCAGCAAATGCCCATGTTAGCAGCACATGAAGAGATGCCAGTAAGAATTTCTGTGTAGAAACAAGATAATCTGAATTATCTAACTTTTCTTAACGGCATCAATATGAAAACTAAAATAATGAATCCTCCCGGGCACCTTCTAAGAACACTAAAGGAATTTAAACGTCAGATTTCCTGAATGCTCATACACATAAACACAAATCCATACACCCCATAGAGCTATAAATAAATTCTGCCTAAAGGTCTCATTCCTGTTCACATATGTCTCCATAAAATCTGGTAGGATCTCCTCCCCTTTATCTTAGCCTTTATCCTTGTCATTCCTGTCTATTGGGGACAGGAGGTTAAAAAAAAAAAAAAAGACACAAATAAAATGGGCTCCAGATGCCTGTTCAATTAACTGAAAAAGTCTGCTTGTTTAAGACCAAAAGAAAAAAGTGTCCCTGTACCCCAGCATTAAGTGTTTATGGCACTTCTTCAGGGCTCCAAAGAAGTTTAATATATTCTCAGCCATCCATCTAGCTCATTGTGAGATTCCGGGTGCATGTCAGTCCCAAACCCTCTGTCCTGGTCCTCTGCCTTCTGTTGGCAGGGCGGAGCCCGGGGCGAGGAAGCTGACACCACTCCTGCTCCTCAGTGTTAGCAGTGGCTTCAGAGATGGAACAGCTTTCCTCCCAGTGACCTTTCTCACCTTATGGACAAATCATCGTTCCTCACTTTTGCTCGCAGTCTTATTGTCCTATCGGCACCCACTCCTATCCCAGCTCCTCCACTTCTCAACTATGGGACCTCTCTGGGCCTCAGTTTCCCCATCTGTAAAAGGAAGATAGCAATGGTGTCTACTGCTGCCATGACATTTATGTTGCTTAAGGTGCGGAACGTGCTTAGAACAGTCCATAAGACATCATGAGTACCAAGTCATTCCTCTAGCTTATATTACTAGCGGTAATAGCAGTTAGCACCAGTAATGATAGTATTCTCTGTCACCAACTCAAGGGATCCCAAAGCTGTTATCTTTTCCTCTTTTAGATTACATTGAGGATGGGACGCCTGGGTGGCTCAGTGGTTGAGTGTCTGCCTTTGGTTCAGGTCATGATCCCAGGGTCTTTGGATGGAGTCCCACATCGGGCTCCCCACAGGGAGTCTGCTTCTCCCTCTGCCTGTCTCTGCCTCTCTCTGTATTTCTCATTAATAAATAAATAAATTCTCAAAAAAAAAAAAGATTACATTGAGGGTGAATCACTTAGATCCCCCTTTTAAAGAGCCTGGCTTAGAATAAGCCTACTGCCAATGCTCTGGGACCTCTACCGGAAGGTTTTCATTTTCTCTTGACAGGAGGCACTGTCGAAAGTGTCCTTGCCACCTCTCTAGTATTAATAACTACCAAATGTAACTAGAGAATCATTAACATGTCAGTGATCTGATTCCATGGGTTTACATCATGATGGAAATAGTCAAGGTCACAAAAAATATGAAGAAGGAAAACAGCAGCTCCTTGATACCAAGCCTAAATTTTCCCCAGCTTTTCTGTCATGGGTACTTTTTTAGGATTTTTGTCCTATATACTGCCTGTGTTTGATGAATTAATTGTTCCCTGACTACATTTTGTTTTTTGAATAATGCCTCAGCTTATAGAATTGAATCAGGGTAGTAACAGCAAATGGCAGAAAAATAGTGGTCTAAAATCATCTCCAAACCCAAGCCTCTTCTCTCAGGATGAAGTCCAGAGCTGTGGCAAATAGACTGGCACATTACTTATTTCTTCTAACCCAAATTTCTAGTAACACTCAAAGGCTGGGGTTTTGAAATATTTTACCTAAGGTTTAAAATAATAATAGATCCAATCACTTAAGTTCTTTTTTGTTCATCCAATATTTGAAATCTTTATAAGCTCTAAAGTAATATGTTCTGGTTACTGAAAATTTCATTTTATGGGATCCTATAATTTCAATACATGTCTCAACCTAACTTATTCTTGTTTCACCCTAAATCTAGAGGGATCCTGACACCAGCCAAAGTAGACATGGTCAGAAATACTGACATAGACTTATTTACTTAGCCATTGTACACATTCTTCACTGGAGGATGACAGATATGTTCAGAAATAAGTAACTGAAATAATAATAATAATAATATACTATGAAATTTTCTTTCAAAATTAAATATATCCTCACTTCGGTGTGGTTGGAGTAACATAGTCAGAAGACAATGTCTGCCTGCTGGTGGACTGATCCAAAGGCAACTCTTCTCAACACATTGTCCCCACTGAAAGAGCTCAGAAAGCTGTCCCGTGGATGGCAAGAGAGGCTCATGTCCTACCACTACTTCAAATCAACACATCCCAAACCCAAAAGCCTATACAACAGGTTCTGCACTCAAATCCAAGTGATATAATCCATCTCATACAGTGATGCAATCCATCCTGTACAACATCAAAGTATGGCAAGGAGTTGAGAGTGGCATCCCTAGACTAACTCATTCCTAGGTACTAACCATACCTGGAGTGGAACTCACTCCCTTACTTTTGGGAACCCCAGATGGCACCTTAGCAACAGTCAGTGAGTGACCCCTCCTCACCACCCTTCTATGCATTCTTTCCCTCTCCCCTAGAGTTCCTCCCTCCCTGTGGTTTCCATTTCTCTGGTGTTCTGACCATCAGAGTGGGTTTTCAGTAATACTCATTATCTACTCCACATGGTTCTATGACTACATAGGGAAGATTCAGATGTCTGTGGATGGAGGTGGTTGGGGAGGAGTCCCTTACAGTGATCTGATCTCTGAGAAAGACCACCTTACATTGCAAAAGTTACCCTCCATCTCCTCACCCATCTAATTGGCTTCCAACTCAAGCCCGTGTTTCCTCCTCAGTCATGACTCCTTCCTATCTGTAAGAGTCACCGTCTCTGTGAAGACTTTTCCTTACCACTGCAGTTAGCAACTGTCATCCCCGTACATCACACCCGTGTGTCTCTTTATTCAGTGAGGGCTTTTCAGGTCCTTTTAGGGTCTCACACTTTCTTGAAAATCTGATAAAAGTCATGGGCCCCCTAAAAATCCACATGCTCTTAAACTTCTATGTAAAATGTCAGGACTCTACATTTTAAACCCTTTACTATAATAAGCATCATGGTTATTTTGTTATGACTATTTATTTTCAAACCCGTCTGCCTCACTAGAATGTATGCCATTCTAGGACATGTTCTTATCATGTTTTATCTTCTTCCTTCAATCCCTTTGTGTGTAGTGCTGCATTTAGTATGCATAAGGTACTAAAAAAGGTCAATGAACTGACTAGTACAATATTTAGGTATTAGGTTAATACAGCATTTCCAAATACTAGTCATTAGAGTAACACTCTCACAATTTTTGCCAGATCTGCTACAATTTGTCCTTTTGTTTACTTTAAGCTTACCACTTGTGGTAGGTTATTTGCAAAATTATTGCCAAAGATTCTTTCCACCTTGGAACATGTGTGCCACTAACCTCCCAAAAATATATAAAGTCTGTTTTTCTTCCCTTTGGTTCAAGATTTGTCCTGTGACTTGCTTTAACCAATGAAATGTAGCAGGAGTAATGCTTTTTGACTCCCAAGTCTAGGCCTTAAGAGACTTTGCAGCTTTCTTTTTTTAATGTCTGGAGATCCATCTATGATGTAAAAAAGCCCAGATTGGACTACTAAGTGATGAGAGGCCATGTGGAGAGAGAGAGGCTCAGCCAGCTTCAGCCATTCCAGGCACTCCAGCTGGGCTGGCAGACATGACGGAAGCTGTCTTGGACCTTCCAACTCTATCCAAGTTGTCAAGATGAAGGAATGACCCCAACAGCAGACATCACATGGAGGAGAAGAATTGCCCACGTGTGCCTAGCTAACCCATAGAATCCTAATAAACTGTTGTTTCTTAAGCCACTATGTGCAGGGTAGCTTGTTAAACATCAATAGATAACTGATTTACTACTCTTCCTTAAATAAATTTTTTTCAACTTAAGTACATGTTAAAAGAAAGTTTTTGTCTCTTACATAGATGGAAAATTAGTATCACTTTTTTCATAAAACTAAACACAATAAAAAAAAAGTAATATTATTCACTTCTAGCCAAATGCTGCTGCATACAGAAGTCTCTATATTAGTTCCAAAGGAAGATACCCAAATGTCAGACAGGTATTAAAGGTACACCAGAAGTAAACTGGAAGTCTCTCTTTGCTGTAAACTGAACTGAAAACAAACAGAATGAAAATAACATGCATACTTATCCTGAAATGTGCTATTATTTATCACCAGAATTCATCATTTTGCAGCTATAGGTACTAAATAATAACAAAGGTGGTAAACAGCCACGGCAAAAATTCAGAAAGTTACTCAAATGACTGACATTTGGAAGATGCTGTATTAACCTAGCACCTAAACATTGAGACAGGCAGGCAGTCAACACCTTTGGTACCTTCTACACAACAACACAATGCTAAACAGAGAGGTTTAATGAAGAGGCGTTAATGCTAAACAGAGGGGTTAAATGAAAGATAAAACATAATGCAATCCTGTCCAAGAAATACTTATATTCTACTGGAGGAGACAAGAATGTGAATAAATAGTGACAACTCATTAACCATGGTAAATGTAACAGATTGAAAATGTAAAGCCCATGGACTCAGACTCCAAATCTCTTAACATTTTGCATAAAAGTTTGAGGGTAGATGGCTATTTCTGGCCTCATGACTTTCATCAGATCCTCAAAGATGTCCACTGGAGTCCCACTCCATAATTTGGGAAATACTGAATTAGATAATGCATACTATTGTTCTTGGTTCAATTGCTTCTCCCTCAAGACTTTTCCAGATCACCTAGACATTCTTTTTTTAGTTTGTAATTCTGAAATCAAAACTCTTTCTCTTTTCCCTTTATGGTTTTATACTTGTCTCACATAATTATACAAAAGTTCTTAAATTCCCTGATGACCAAACTCCCCTAAATACCTCAACCATATTTTAAGCTCTTTGAAGCTAGACATGTCATATAACTTCCTGCCTTCTATTTTATCAATAAACATCTGTTGAATGAAGACTAAACCTCCTAGAACTCCTGCAGGAAGTTTTTCCTGCTGTCTAGGACTGATTAAAATGTGTTTTCTATTGCTCAGACTATGAACACTGAATGTGTATTAAATCTGAAATGTTTGTATAATAAAATAGTTGGGGGGGAAGAAAGCACCAAGTTCTTCCTGAAATGTTCTATGTGCACATTCATCCACATCTGCCTGGACTGGAATTCTGTGTCTATGTCTGTTTAGGTCAATGTTGAAAATTGTAAATGGTGTGGGGACTGTGCTTGTTTACATACTGTGTGACGCAGCTTTTGCCATGTTATTCACACACAGGGCCGTGGGACCTCTCCCAGGCATGAAAGTGCTGCTGTTGACATTTATGCTTTTCTCACTCTTTCTTCTTTTATTCTCTTGCTTCAACATAGCAATTTTGCTTCTCTCTGGAACTGAAATCAATGAAAAATATAGATCTCTAAAATTTTAGTACTCTCATCAGAATTTCTTTAAAAAGTTAGCCATGTTGAGGACTGAGTGAGCTGAAGTCCCCTCTGTTCAGAGTTCTTGAAGGTTTGACATTTAAATTTATTCTAAAATAGTTTTTGCATGAAAAACCAAGAAAGGGAGGATTGTGGTTTGTACCTTGGCATGGAATTTTATGTGAGTGGGACAGAAACAGAGTGGCGGTGTTGGAGCTGTCTGCAGGATTTACTGGCACTGATTAGGGCAGGACTGGTCCAGTGTCCAAACAAGCACATAATTCATATGACTAATTCTAGCTTTGCCTAATCCTCTACCTCCACACACCCCCACAACACACACGATCAACATATATGGAGATGTTAACAAAGCTATCATCTCATTCTCTTAGACTGTTTCTCCTCCATGATTCTCCAGGCCTGAACTTTCCCACAAAAGAAAGGGTCTTTAGGGCAAGAGATTGCAAAAGGCAGCAAATCAATGGGAGAATTCCTGCAAAACTTTCTGTGAGGGGACAGAATGAAACATCTTTTATTCCAAGATATTTTCAAGTGAGTAGACTTCTCAACCATAGGAGCATCTGAAAATATTACATATATATATAAGTAATTTATATTATGTTATTTATAATAATATATTTACATATATAAAAAAGTTTATATATATACATTCTATTATTTTTTTCTAAATACTTTTTAACCTTAACTTTCATTTTTTTTAAGATTTTATTTATGAGAGACACACAGAGAGAGAGAAAGAGAGAGGGGCAGAGACACAGGCAGAGGGAGAAGCAGGCTCCCTGCAGGGAGACTGACACGGAACTGGATCCCAGGTCTCCAAGATCACACCCTAGGCTGAAGGCGGCACTAAACCGCTGAGCCACCCAGGCTGCCCTTAACTTTCCTTTTTAAGGCATGTTTAAGTACCATGTAAATCTACTCCTTGGGACACCTGGGTGGCTCAGTGGTTGAGCGCCTGCCTTTGGCTCAGGGAGTAATCCCAAGGTCCTGGGATCGAGTCCCACATCGGGCTCCCTGCATGGAGCCTGCTTCTCCTTCTGCCTGTGTCTCTGCCTCTCTCTCTCTCTCTCTCTGTGTCTCCCATGAATAAATAAATAAAATCTTAAGATAAATAAATAAATAATAAACAAACTCCTTGGTTACATGTGTTAAATTTTAGTTCTTGAAACATCCTTTTCATTCATCTGTATCCCTGAACTTTTTAAATACCACTTCCTTACGAATTTGAACTGATTAGCCATGACATGACACAATAGTGTACAAAGACTTAATACACGTTATGCATGTGTAATAGAAAACACCTGCCACTTGGAACGTACAGCTCACCTAGCACAAAGTAGCAGATTTTGAGGAAAACACCTGGCACATGGGATAACTGCCAGATGCATGTTAAAGCCCTGCCTCCAGTGGCCTCACATAATGATTGCAGTGACAGCCCTTGAAATAGCAGGCATCAAGCTGAACTCTCACATCATTTTTCTCAGAGCTTCTTCCAAAAGAAAACAAAGCAGATGTGTGTGTGTGTGTGTGTGTGTGTGTTTTCCTGTGTTGAGGGTACAAAGTTCTAGAAGTAGATGTTCAACGGTGCCTGAGATATCAACATAGCAAATAAAGAAAATGGGGTGCATATGGAGAGGGTTAAACCAGAGATCCTGGAATGATTCCAAGTTCAAAAATCTATTGTGCTCTGGTTCATGGCAATTGAGTGAACACAAAACTCTGTTTCTCCCTAGACCTAACGAACAAAAAGAAACAGTAGAATGTCAACCAAAAGGTGGCTGGAGGATGAACAGGTGGGAAGGTGCAGTCCAAACGCAGCCCATCAAAGGCTGTGGGGAGTAGAGCAGGCTCTTGGGTGCTTTAAGCATCTGCTCTAGTGAATGGGATAAAAGGGCCATCTGTACGTTGCATGCATCTGGATATGTCCTCCACCTGGTGAAGACATCCCTGTGCACCTGAATGGATTGTGCATTCACACAATCATCCCTGTGGTGGGATCCTCTGTAGATACGAGCCAGAAAAAGACATGGAATCTTAATCTTGGGAAGTAAAACATCCCTTCCTGTTTCCACAGGTCCATCCCGATAGCAGTGTGGAACAACTCAGAAACAGTCAAAATGTCTGGATTCAATTCCTTGCTCTATTGTTTATCAATGTGCGGCCTTATGTTATTGGCCAAACTGATTCGAGCCCAAGTTTGTTTTGTTTTGTTTTGTGTTTTAGAGAGAGAGAGAGCGCGCGGACACAAACAAGTGGCAGGGGGTGGCAGAGGGACAGAGAGAATCTTTGGCAGGCTCCATACCCAGCATGGAGCCCCATGCAGGGCTCAATCTCATGACCCTCAGATCATGACCTGAGCAGAAATCAAGAGTTGGAGGCTGGGATCCCTGGGTGGCGCAGCGGTTTGGCGCCTGCCTTTGGCCCAGGGCGCGATCCTGGAGACCCGGGATCGAATCCCACGTCGGGCTCCCGGTGCATGGAGCCTGCTTCTCCCTCTGCCTGTGTCTCTGCCTCTCTCTCTTTCTCACTGTGTGCCTATCATAAATAAATAAAAATTAAAAAAAAAAAAAGAGTTGGAGGCTTAACCGGCTGAGCCACCCAGGCGCCCCCAAGCCCAAGTTTTTTTAAACTGCACAATGAACTTAAATGTAGTGCCTGCTTTACCAACATGAAGTGGTGAGGAGAAAGACAGCGTTGTGAACAACACCTGCGTGTGTGTGCCCACAAGGGGAGAGGAAGAGGTTAGTCTTCCATGGAGTGCCCTGGTGCACATGATACACCGATGTATGGCAGATGGCACCGTAGTCTAATATGCTAACTGCCAACGAAGTTCACCTGAGCCACACTGAGTGGATGTCTGTTCTCCCACCCATGTAGGTCCCTCTGTACTCACACCCCAGCCTCACTCCTGTAGCCATGTGCGAGTTCATGCTCCTGACACTTGTGCTCTGGAGCCCATCCCTTCTCACCCAACACATTCCTCTGGCAACTGTCCACCCATTCCTGCATCATTGAGTAGTTGTTCCCTAGTGGATCATGCCTAGCACACAAATGTGCTGTAATAACTTCTTCCATTATAAATTTTTTTTAAATTCTCCTGGTGCCACATCCTCCTCTAGCTACCATTCCATTTCTC
The DNA here is from genome assembly GCF_905146905.1 of Nyctereutes procyonoides. Taxonomy (NCBI): domain Eukaryota; kingdom Metazoa; phylum Chordata; class Mammalia; order Carnivora; family Canidae; genus Nyctereutes; species Nyctereutes procyonoides. Next base: position 24,157,825 of record NW_026575036.1, on the reverse strand, counting down.
TTCCTTTTAAGAGTAAAACTCCTCAGAGTAGTCTGCCTCCTGTCCAGCTTCTTCCACTCCCTCTGGAATCCATTTCAAATAGTTCTCACCCTCATTACTTTATTGGAATTGTTAGTGTGAAGTCACCAGTGATCCCCATGGTGCTACACACAAAGGTCAGTTCTCAGCCTCCCCTCACTCACCCTGTCCAACACTGGACACACTCGCTTATTCTCACTTCTTAAAACACTTGGTTCACTTGACTTATGGGACTTTGTTCTTCTCAGAATCCTAGAATGGGAATACCTCTCACATGGAATAAAAAACAAAGCTTTAGAACGGCTCAAAAGGCCCTCTTTGACTACTCTTCTGTGAAGGTTCTTCCAGATAACCAAATAATTCATTTCCTGAATTCCATCAGCTCAAATACCAGTTTCAGTCTGCAAGTCTTTCCCTGACCCCCTAGGTAAAATAACTGCCTCCCTAACTTATCTCCCTTATTTGAAGCTTAATATTACAATCTACATTACACAAGTATAGGTTTACTTATTTTATATAAGCTTGTTTTGTTCATGGCCCTATCCCCAGCACCTACAGCAGTGTCTGCACATAGTAGAAATTCAGATACTTAAGAAGTGCTCCAGTGAAGAAATCCTAAGCCCTGGAAACTGAGCAGAGGCTGTACACATAGCCAGCCTTCAATGTTTAGTTCAGAAAGGAGAAGTCAGAATAGAAGTGGACAGTGCTAGGGATGTTCTGTGCTCTCTGTTTACGTTGGATCAGGTAAATTTCTCCCTGTGAGAGTATGAAGTGGGATAAAAGCGACATGATGCCTTTGAAAAGATTCTACAGTACCAAAGAAAATGCTGATGTCCTGTTTGGTATCCTAAACAGAAGCGTATGAAGATATGATCTCTATAAAATAAGAGGAAGGAAATTCAAGAACGAATTGACAAAGATGAAAGGACAAGAGAGTATGAAGCCACTGGTATAAGAAAAAAAATGCAAGGAAACTCAAAATCAGAATTAAAATGTTCCTTTGACGCAGAATCATAATAAGTATTCAGAAAATTAATTGTTGCATCGATGGATCACTTGAGGTTCCCTTCCAAAATGCAGAACAAAAGTGGAAAAAATGCATTAAAAAGATAAAAATTAACAAGGTTATCTTCAGTGATTTTTGTTGTTGTTCCTATATACTTTTTTCCATTTCTAAATTTTTCACAATGTATGTGTAGAATCATAATAATCAGGAGGAAAGGAAAAGGAAAAAATTAAATATGTACCTTAACACTATTTGTTTATAGACTTTTTTTTTTTTTTGAAAGGACAGGAAAGGGGATCCCTGGGTGGCGCAGCGGTTTGGCGCCTGCCTTTGGCCCAGGGCGCGATCCTGGAGACCCGGGATTGAATCCCATGTCGGGCTCCCGGTGCATGGAGCCTGCTTCTCCCTCTGTCTGTGTCTCTGCCTCTCGCTCTCTCTCTGTGACTATCATAAATAAATAAATTAAAAAAAAAAAAAAAAAAGGACAGGAAATTCTTTTCTAGCTCACTGGGCCCCTGCAGCCTACTAATGCTATTCTTTCCATCTAGCATCCAATGACATAATCTAGAAATTCCCCTATCACTTATTTTGTTGGATATCACTGTAGGATTTGGCTTTTTAAATATGACTAGATCTCAGATGGATTCCGATACTTTGGATGAAATTGGGAGTATTGAGAAACAAATACGAAACAAAGGGTATTGTTTTCTTCATTTTCCTCAACTTTTTAAAAAAGATTTATTTAATTACTTTAGAGACAGAGAGAGATTGGGAGAGAACAAGAGAGAGACAGCATAAGTGGGAGTGGCAGGGAGAGGGAGAGAGAATCTCAAGTAGACTCCAGGCTGAGCAAGGAGTCTGAAGCAGGGCTGGATCCCACCACCCTAGGATTGGGACCTAAGCCAAAATCAGGAGTCCGATGCGCAACCAACTGTGCCACCCGGGCACCTCTATCTCTACTGTGCCCAATCATTTTGTTTAAATGCCTATTAGGGCAAAGAATGTCAATCCACTTAAAAGTATAGATTTTGGGGCTCTCTGGGTGGCACAGTTGGTCGAGCACCCACCTCTTATTTTAAGCTCAGGGTCTGATTTCAGGATCATGAGATTGAGCCCCAATCAGGTTCTGAGCTCAGCGAAGAGTCTGCTAGAATTTCTCTCCCACTCCCTCGGCCCCTCCCTGCACTCAAACACACACTCTCTCTCTCTCTTTAAAATAGGTGAATAAATCTTAAAAAAAAAAAAAAAAGTACATATTTTGGGCAAGGGATAAGAAAACGTGCTTGGGCTACTGGGCCTATGTGATTGTTAGTGTTCTGATGGAGAATCTGCCTCAGGATTCTACAGCCCTTATGTGGTGGCCTTGGCTGTTTTGGGTAAGCTTCCAATACTGCAGTCAGGGTTTTTAAACTGCAATTGGCCCTGCTAATATATAGTGTTATTTCTTTCCCTCCTTCCCCAAATTTGCAAGCTTGTTTCTTCTTAAATGCGCCATGAGATGATGCATGAATGCATTTTATTTCCTCAATGGAAATGTAGATGCTGCACAGCTGTTAGACTTGAAATCACCAGGTGGTACTTGGAAGCAGGAACTAAGATGCTGTTGCCAGGGTAACCACACATTCTTCCAGCTATGGGAAGAGCTGCCATGTTTTCTATGCTCTTAGGAATATAGTTATAAAAGGATTGGCTTAGTGCATATGAATATTTACTATTTAAAGAGAGCACTCATTTCTTCATAAACCAGTAGAATATTTTTTGATTATTCATATGCCTCAAAAAGACATTTTATCTTTTCAGGGCATCAGGTGTCATCTTTCTTTGCCATTATAATTGTAAGGATCCAGTACTAATATTTTATGGTACCAGTAACATACCGGTACACCTCGTTTTATACATTAGATTCATTTTAAGTAAGCAATTAGAGCTTAGTATTTATACCATTGTGAATTCTGTAAGAAGAATGTATTTAATTCATCAGTCATCTCCCTAGAATCTGGGAGATCTAGAGGCTAATCTGAGATTCTCAAAATTGCAGGCATTTGACAAACCTATTAGGTGGGTTGGGACCACTCTGGCAAGGAAGGAGCAGTTCCACACCACTCAGAACAAAGCAGAAATGAAGCCAATGACACAAATATTCTTCCTTCCTCCCACCCTCCCTTCTTTCCTTTTTTAAAGATTTGCTGAGCCCCTAATTTGCATTAGGGCTGTGGCCAGGGCTGTGAAAGTTTCTCTAGAGATTAAACCCAGCAGTGGAGGTGAAGGTAGTATGGCCAGCTTCATTCACAGTCCTAGGTTTTGTCAAATTGTTTTCCAAAGTGGTAGTGTCAGTGAAATCCTCCCATGAGCAATGCATAAGATTTCTGTTTCCTCACCAACACTTGATCTCTGGTGGATACAAAATCCTATCTTCTGACCTTTTAAACTTTGCATTGCCCTGATCACTGTGCTCTCATGACAACTCGATATTTGAGCTTTCTTTTCTGTATATTGCTTGTTCATATCCTTTACCCATTTTTCCATTGGGTTGCCTTTCTTTATTGATTTATAGGAATTCTTTATGTATTCTCTTCATGAATTTTTTTATTATATGTTTAAATCTCTTTCTTCCTTGCTCACTGGTCTTTCATTGCTTAAGCATCTTTTAATTTCTGAAGTTTCTCATTTTAACCTTATCAAGTTTATTTTTTGTCCATGTTCTTCTTTATGTTTTTTACACATTTAAGAAATCCTACCTATTCCAAGTTCACAAAAATGGTTTTTTAGATGTTTAAAAATTGTGCTTTTCACATTTATGCCTTTAAGCTATCTATAGTTAATTTTTGCTTATGGTGTGATATGGGAAGCTAATTTTTCTTTTTTTCCCCTACTGTACCAAAATCCATTACTGAAGCATCAAAATTTTCCCCAATCTTGCCTCTTACATATACCATGTTTTCAGATACATGTGGATCTGTTTCTAAACTTTATTACTATTCTGCCTTAATGACTATAGCTTCATAGTAAGTCTTGATATCTATTAAAGTAAAATTCTGCACCTTGTTCTTCTTCAAAATTATCTTAACTATTATGGGCTCTTTGCTCTTCCATGTAAAATTTAGAATATCTTGCCCAACTGCTATTGTCATCATAAATATTTTACGCTATGGATTATGTGACTGATTTTTACACACAAAGATTAATCAAGTGCTATACAATCTGATCAGCGGGAGCTTGGCTGCTAATTAAATTGCATATATGAATTCTAAAAATGCCATACCCCAAAATCATATCAAAAAATGATTGCTGAATGACTTTGGTTGATTATGGATATTGACAGACTTTGGATCTTTCCTCAGAAACAGACTCGGCCATCTCACTCTACTTTGTATGATGCTACCATCAGTAGCCAGTGGCTCACTGTCCCCTCTGGATCAGTGTTAGTAGGTAGGCAGGAGCTTCCATGATTCCTGAAGGAGAAGGAAACCCTAGCACCAGCATCAGTATGGGAGGTGAGACTGAAAAATGTCTCACTTAGGGATGCCTGGGTAGCTCAGCAGTTGAGTGTCTGCCTTCGGCTCAGGGCAAATCCTGGAGTCCCAGGACCAAGTCCCGCATCGGGCTCCCTGCATGGAGCCTGCTTCTCCCTCTGCCTATGTCTCTGCCTCTCGCTCTCTCTCATGAATAAATAAATAAAATCTTAAAAAAAAAAGAAAAAAAGAAAATGTCCCACTTCGTCTATACTACTCCCCTAGCACCTCCATGCTGCTTGCCCCTCAGAGTTCTCAACATTAATCACACCTCTAGGATAGGATTTAAATTAATCTTTGTACATTCAGAAACTTCAGGCTTGTCACTGCTTCAGCAGCAAATGTATCAATCTTGGGGAGCTAAGAAAATCTTACATGTATCTTTACATTCCTCTCATATATTTATTACATAACAGTACTCAAAAATACCTTATTAAAAATTATAATAATGTATAATAACTTGGAGCTACTATAGCTATCTCTGTCTTCATCAAATGCTGGGTATGAGTTTTGAGCACATTTTATGCACCAAGCATAATTCTCAATACTTTGCATATGACTTTCCATATCATCCTTACAACACTCTTGCAAGGTAGATAATATAATCCCAAATTTACAGGTGAGGAGATTGAAGACCAGAGAAGTTATTGCCTAAGGAAGGTACGTTATACTATAACGTATACGTAGTACATTACAGAGTGAAGATTCAAGCCCAGAAATGTTCAGACTTCAAAGTCTTTGATCCTCCCTAAAACACTTTAGACTATGTTAAAATCTTCTAGTTTAAAACAATAAACAGGGGCAGCCTGGTGGCTCAGCGGTTTAGCGCCGCCTTCAGTCCAGGGCCTGATCCTGGAGACCAGGGATCGAGTCCCACGTTAGCCTCCCTGCATGTCTGTGTCTCTGCCTCTGTGTGTGTGTGCGTGTGTGTGCGTGCGTGTGTGTGTGTGTGTGTGTGATAAATAAATAAATAAATAATTTTTAAAAATAAAACAATAAACATAGCATGGGGCACCTGGCTGTCTCAGTTGGAAGAGCATGTGACTCTTCATCTTGGGATTGTGAGTTTGAACCCCACATTGGGTGTAGAGATTACTAAAAAATAAATAAACTTCAAAAAAAATTAGAAACAGGATCCCTGGGTGACTCACTGGTTTAGCACCTACCTGCCTTTAGCCCAGGGCTTGATCCTGGATTCCAGGGATCGAGTCCCACATCGGGCTCCTTGCATGGAGCCTGCTTCTCCCTCTGTCTGTGTCTCTGCCTCTCTCTCTGTCTTTCATGAATAAATAAAATCTTTTTTAAAAATTAGAAACAATAAACATAATGTAACTATTTGCATTTTAGGGATACTAACTTTCAAATTGCCCTATGCTCATATGGTGAACAATTCATTTATGAAATGCAGTTAGTGCTACCTATTATATGCTAGGCTCTGGATAGTCTTTTTTTTTTTTTTTTTTTTTAAAGATTTTATTTATTTGGGCAGCCTGGGTAGCTCAGCAGTTTAGCGCCTGCCTTCAGCCCAGGGCATGATCCTGGAGACCCGGGATCGAGTCCCACATCAAGCTCCCTGCATGGAGCCTGCTTCTCCCTCTGCCTGTTTCTGCCTCTCTCTCTCTCTCTCTATGTGTGTCTCTCATCAATAAATAAAAATCTTTAAAAAAAATTTTTTTTAAAGATTTTTATTTATTTGAGAGAGAGAAAAAAACACAAGCAGAGGGAGGGGCAGGGGAAAAGGGAAAAGCAGATTTCCTTGCTAAGCAGTGAGCTGGGGCTTGATCTCAGGTCCCTGGGATCATGATCTGAGCCAAAGGTAGACACTTAACTGACAGAGCCACCTAGACACCCTGAGGCCCTGAATATTCTTAAAAGCAGCTCAAAATTAACCTGAGTGTCGACACACCCTGAGAAAAAGTTAGAAAAAGTGAAAATGTTGAATTAGCTGGAACACATGATAAGCACAACAAAAAAGAAAAAAGAAATTCAAGGTTCTCTCCAACTGATTACTTTGAAAAGCTGTAGATATGCTAACTACTGTAAATTTTGCTGAAGAATTGTGCATTACCCTTTTGTCTAGTTTTGAGTTGAAAACCCTACGAATTTTAAACCATTCCAAAAGATTCTATAAGTAAGTTGGAACAAAATCACAGGCTAGCTACCAATATAGATATTTCCCACTACATGAACTGTGCTACACATAATCAAATGAGCAAAATATGTCTTAAAATTTTACTGTTGGCTAATTCTATCTATGGAAACTATGGGGAGGGGGAATCTTTCACTTCAGTCAATAAAAAGTGAAAAGCCTAAATGTCTTCATAGCCTTTGGGTAGCACAGTATGTAGACCTCTGAGCTTTAGTTTTCCAGTTTGCAAAAAAGGAGAAAATCATAAAAGCAATTGCAAAATCTCAGGTCGATTACATGTGATAATGCATTTGAAGAGTACTTTAGGAAGTATGATGTGTTGCATGCATACAACTTATTAGATAGAAGTTTGATGATCAGGGATCCCTGGGTGGCGCAGCGGTTTGGCGCCTGCCTTTGGCCCAGGGCGCGATCCTGGAGACCCGGGATCGAATCCCACATTGGGCTCCCGGTGCATGGAGCCTGCTTCTCCCTCTGTCTGTGTCTCTGCCTCTCTCTCTCTCTCTCTCTGTGACTATCATAAATAAATTTAAAAAATTAAAAAAAAAAGAAGTTTGATGATCAAAACACCTGTTTCCAAAGCTATGCTTGGACCATGAGTGAACTAAAAAAGCAGAGTTCCTACTCATTTTAGAATGGAACAAATCCAGAGCAGGAGATGGGAATGAAAAATGAGGAGTTTCTAAATGAAAAGGGATAAGATTAGAACAATAGAATATACTCCAAGTTTCCTTAAGAATGTGAGTAAATACAATTGAAACAATAAAACTTTGTATAGGTGGCACTCTCTTTGTGAGGGGATAGTAAAGATCCTGATCCACACCTTCCAAATTTCAGGACCACTGAAACTGTAATAAAAGAATCTGGAGAGAGAACATTAAAGAATTAAGACTTTCTGCTATGTTTGGTTGAAGTCCAAACTTTAATGGGGATTTTAACCTATTGCGTATCCAATGAGGAATCTGACTGTAGATAATATTGAAGAGAAATATTTGATGAGAAACAGAAGAGGCCGAAACTCACAATCTTGTGAGGCCATTCCTGACGTGATTCTATGTCAACAGACTGACTGGTTTACCCACGGTCCTTCCCAAGCTTTCAATCTTTCAGTTACAGCTTGTAAACCATTGGAAATAAAAATAAATAAATAAAATAGTAATAAATAATAATAAATAAAATTAAAAATAATAAAATGCATCATCTTAAATCATAAATGGATGTAGGAAAAAAAGAACCAATAGCATTGCAGAAATATGATTGATGGCTAAAAGGGTCTAATACTCTGGTGTGTCTTTCTCTTTGTTGTCAGACTCCTAAAAGGTCCAGTGGTACCTTAACCCTAAATTAAGTGTCTTAATAAAACCTCTGATAGAAAACAGCCGTGGACTGTCAGCAAGATGCTTGTGGATTATCCTAAGTAGTGATTAGCAATTGTCCACTGGATTCAATGACAAAAACCACTAAACCATCTCTTCCCCAACCCCAGCTATTTAAGTAGACTAAGAACAGAATGAACAACACATACTCTGAGCAGAAGCATAGGAAGTGATATGCAAAAACCTGTCTCCGGAGCTATGGCATTCAATGTGTAGTTTGTGGATGGCACCAGATCCTGGATAGAGGGGAGGTGGGGGCTGCAAGCCAACCTGTACTCCACTTGTCAGGTTCTACGTTCTGGAACAAGCTCTGTCAGCCAGCCTGAAGGAGTTGTCTCCAAGCGAAAGGCCCCATGCCTCTGAAGGGCTGCAATAGCATAAAACTGTCACAAAACTGTCACATAGACTAGTGGGCCCTGCTGACTCAGCAGTGACTTCCTATATGACTTCGGGAAAACCACAACTTTTCCATTTCATCCAGAGTAAGCCCTTCACATTATTAAACTACAAATGCTTGACAATCCACACACTGACCATGTCCATCCATCACCCACTGATAGGTAACACCAAGGGTCTTTAGCTTTAATCGGAAATAACATAAATTATCTAGCAAGGTCTCACTCTGAGGCTTTAAGCAAGGGCATGACACTCTGGTATACTTTCCTCACCTTCTTGTCTTCCAGCTTTAGCCCATTGAATGGAAGCACCTAGAAGACAAGTCTTCACAACAATGGATTAATCCCAAGGATTGTTTTTCTTTTAACTACTGATATGTTGCTTCTGCTGGTACTCGATATTAGCATCTACGACTGGGCAAAGACAAAGTTTGAGATTTTTTTATTTGTTTAAATAAACACTTGCGTAAGTGTTTAATAAGTATTTGGCACAGTTCTAAGTGCTTTCTTTACGTGGACTCATTAAATCCTCACCAGTCATTATTCATTCTTTACATTTGTGAAAACGGAAGCACATAGCTAGCAAAAAGCAGAACCAGGAATCAAGCTAGGCAGTCTAGATCCAGAATCCATTCTCCAATCTAAATTGCCCACTGTGGTTGCCACTCTAGCTGCAACAAAACAGGTATGTCTGAAAAATATGTTTTCCAATATCTCCACCCAGTGAATAATGTCCTAGGTTAAAGTCTTTGACAAATAAATGTTGTCGTCCTGAAAGCCAGATACAATGCCTAAATTTTTAAAAATGTTTTTTAAAAGATTTTATTTATTTATTCCTAAGAGGCACGAATACAGGCAGAGAGAGAAGCAGGCTCCCCGGAGGGAGCCTGACGTGGGACTCGATCCCAGGACCCCAGGATCACAACCTGAGCCAAAGGCAAATGCTCAACCATGGAGCCACCCAGGTGTCCCTAAAAATATGTTTAGTATCACATCAAAGAGCCTATGAGAATGCAATGTTCTCAACTACAGTAAGTAAAGACCAGGTTTGCTTTGTATTCAAAAACAACAACAACAACAAAAAAACTCACTTTCTGCAGACAAATCTGAAACTTTTTTCAAAGACTTATTTATTTTAGAGAGAGTGGGGTTGGTAGGAGGGGGAGAGAGAGCTTCAAGCAGATTCCACACTGAGTGTGGAGCTGGGCGTGGGGCTTGATCTCACGACCCTGAGATCACAAAATGAGCTGAAACCAATAGTCAGCTGCTCAACCAACTATGCCACCTAGGTGCCCCAAATCTGAAATATTTTAAAGCAAAGTGAAATACTCGCCCTCAGCTCCTCACTTTCCAGAACCAAGTGACACAAAAATCCCATATTAACAATAATCTGACTTGTCAGAGAAGACCTTCGGCACTTTTTCTCTTTAATTCTTGTTTATAAGTTCAGGTTACAAAGTTTATGAAGTGAAAAATGTCAACTGTGTTTACAAAGGCAAAGAAGAGTGGAGATCCCTGGGTGGCTCAGCAGTTTGGTACCTGCCTTTGTCCTGGAGTCCCGGGATCAAGTCCCACATAGGGCTCCCTGCATGGAGCCTGCTCCTCCCTCTACCTGTGTCTCTGCCTCTCTTTCTTTCTGTGTCTCTCATGAATAAATAAAATCTAAAAAAAAAAAAAAACAAAAAAGGCAAAGGAGAGGGGGAGTCTTTAACCAGGACTTCCCATGAAGTTGGTCTTCAGAATGACAAGCAGTTTCATTAGTCAGAAGAAGGAAACTAAATTACTACTCCTTAGACGGACAGAGGAACTTCATGTTCATCAAACTGGTACTCAAAATGAACTTCTAATCCTAATCAGATACATATGTGTGTGAATACACGTATGTATGTGTAAATATCTATGTTTTATAAGGTTGGAATCAGCTAGCTTAAAGTATCCTGCAAATTATGGCCAATTTATAATCAACTTTATAAAGTAACTAGGAATTACTAGTTAATTAACTAACTTCAGGTTCCTCCCATATTCAGAAAGGTGGATTTTAGCCTAATGGATTAAAAACATAAGTACTAGGTACTTGCTGAGAGCACATCTGGAATCACTTTATTCTGAAACTGTTGTATAATGAGGTGCTAACATAGCCAACTACGGCTCACCCCCCACTGAAATGAGTGTGTGTGTCCTGGACTTAACCCCTTTTCAGTAGCAAGTTCAAATTCCAGAACAGCTTGTCCAGGGATCATGTTGGCAGGAATGTGCTTTTCTTGGAAACCTATGGACCAAAATATGCTCATCCTTAAGAAAAGTAGATCCTGCAGATAACGGACTGGCCAATCAGTGGTTCTCAGATGTCTCAGAACCGTTGGGTCTCCTATCCTTACTCTCTTTCCAAAGTCAAGCCCATATTCTCTTCAGCACAACCTGTGAAACAAAAGACAATAAGCAAGAAGTTGTAACTAGTCCTAACAAAACATCAGACCAAGACATTTTGGGAGAGGCAATTTTCAGAGATGAGCAATTTTTCACGATGTCATTGATAAAGCATATGAATGGACTATAGATTGTGCGGTTGTCAACTCACAAGTTTTCTGGTGGAAACAGATTTATCTAATGGCTGAATAAGATTTATTAATTCCCTAGAAGGGAAGGGAGAAGAAATGGGTAGGAAATATCAGAAAGGGAGACAGAACATAAAGACTCCTAACTCTGGGAAACGAACTAGGGGTGGTGGAAGGGGAGGAGGGCGGGGGGTGGGGGTGAATGGGTGATGGGCACTGAGGGGGGCACTTGATGGGATGAGCACTGGGTGTTATTCTGTATGTTGGCAAATTGAACACCAATAAAAATAAATTTATTATTAAAAAAAAGATTTATTAATTCCCGTGACATGACATTCTGAAGTGGAATGAGAAGACAGGAGACCTGGGTTCTAGCCCCCGTTTTCCCATTAACCAGTAAGTAGCTCAGCCAGTGATGTTGATTTTGTGCCCAGCCTCAACTGCTTCCCTTCATAAAATTAGTCAGATAAATCTTGAAAATATCTTCCAATTCAGAATCTTAGACTCAAAGTTTTTTACTGAACCTCAGACATGCAAATATAGATATATGTGTATGTAGATGGGAGGAGGGATTCCAAACAACCTGTTGAAGAGTAAAACAGGCATGAAAATCCAGATGCTGCTCTATCCTATTCAGACAAGTCTTTAGTTATCATTTCTTCCTCATACAGGTCACATGGGGTGCTCACTGAAATAGGCTTTGAGTTCCCATGGTTTATACCTTTCAGTCTCTCTCATTTCCTTCCCACTTCTTACCCACCATCACACCAAAAGGGATATGGTATGGTGCAGAAGTTTTCAAAACTGTACAATGCCATCCTTCTCCCTAAATGTTTTTATTTTGAAAAATAGAGCTATTTTCACTTTAGAATATTATTTATGTTAGCACATTATTGGTTTGTTATTTTTCAATGACTTAAGTATGTTTAAGATTCTAATATGGCAAATATCAACAGATAAAACCCACCTGAACAAACCCTTTGCAGTCCTCAATAGTTTTAAAAGTACAGGGTTTGGGGGGGAGAGTCCTAAGTCCAGAAAGTTTGAGAACTACAAGTACAGCAGAGCCAGCCTGGCTGACTTCAAATCCCACTTGTACCACTTACGAGCTGTGTGACATTGCGGACAGTTGCTCAACATTTCTGGGCCTCAATTTCTTCATCTATCAAATGGGCATAATAATAATCCAGCTCAAAAAAAAAAATAATCCAGCTCGCCTCACAGTATTGTCATGTGGCTTATGAATCGGTACATGAACTGTACTTAGAACCATTGATGTTGGGATCCCTGGGTGGCGCAGCGGTTTGGCGCCTGCCTTTGGCCCAGGGCGCGATCCTGGAGACCCAGGATCGAATCCCACGTCGGGCTCCAGGATCGAATCCCACGTCGGGCTCCCGGTGCATGGAGCCTGCTTCTCCCTCTGCCTGTGTCTCTGCCTCTCTCTCTCTCTCTCTCTTTCTCTCTCTCTGAATATCATAAATAAATAAAAATTAAAAAAAAAAAAAAAAAAAGAACCATTGATGTTATCCATTCCTGTCTTTGGTAGCCTTCCCTTCCTCTTCACCACTTCCATTCCCCTGTTCTCTTTCTTTCTCTCTCTCTCTCTCTCTCTCTCTCTCTCTCTCTCTCTCTCTCTCCCTTTTGTTTGTTGTTTGTTTTTGCTTGGTTGGGTCTGGTCTGGTCTAACTACTGCTGCCTCTGCCTTAGCCCAGCAAGTAGCTGTGACCCACATTGCTTCTCGGGCTAAAGGTGTAGCTGCCCAGGTCCCCCCCATCGCAAGCACCACTTTCCTCCCCCTGTGCTGTGCAGCCGGCTGTATTTTGAGTTTGCCCTTCACAGAAGCTCCATCAGCAAAAGACAGCTGGAAAACCAAAGCAAGCAACGCTAAATTTTTAAAAACATGCTATGTCAGATGAATTAAAACGTAAAGGAGAAACTTAAGCCTTAGGAATGATCAATGAAACAGAAGAAGGAAGTAGAGGGAAAATGCAAGCAATTATATTCATTCTTTAAAAGAAAACTTGGGGGATCCCTGGGTGGCGCAGCGGTTTGGCGCCTGCCTTTGGCCCAGGGCGCGATCCTGGAGACCCGGGATCGAATCCCACGTCGGGCTCCCGGTGCATGGAGCCTGCTTCTCCCTCTGCCTATGTCTCTGCCTCTCTCTCTTTCTGTGTGTGACTATCATAAATAAAAATTTAAAAAACAAAAAACAAAAAAAAAAAAAAAAGAAAACTTGGTTGGGGGGGGCATCTGGGTGGCTTAGTTGGTTAAGTACCCGCATTTGGCTCAGTTCATGATCTCGGGGTCCTGGGATCGAGCCCCACTATCAGGCTCCCTGCTCAGGGGGCAGTCTGCTTCTCCCTCTACCTCTTCTTGTGCTCTCTTCCTAAAGTAAATAAATAAAATCTTCAAAAATATATGGTATTTTTCTGCGTGAGTCTGGCGGGGGGGGGGTTAGTTGGACAGACACTAGTGCCTACAGGCCTCCTTCCAAATTTTGTAAGTTTTCACTGCCTTCCAGCTCCTTTTTTAAATATTTCACCTCCCAGAATACCCTTCCCTCCCAAGAAACTTCAAGGCATCAACTGGTGTAAATATTCTGATGAACCAAATTCCCATCATATGCAGTGACTGATAACTATTTAACCTTCAGGGGAGGGATGGCTTTGACCTTTATTAATATATGTAATCATAATGCCTTCTTTTTATATATTTTCTAATCTCTAAAGTATTTTCACTGGCAGCCTGGGTGGCTCAGCGGTTTAGCGCCGCCTTCAGCGTGATCCCAAAGACCCAAGATCAAGTCCCACGTCAGGCTCCCCGCATGGGGCCTGCTTCTCCCTCTGCCTGTGTCTCTGCCTCTCTGCATTTCTCATGAATAAATTAATAAAATCTTTAAAAATATATATTATCACATGAATTTTCCTTTAGTTCTTAACAATCAACATGTTATTATTCATATCTTAGAGTTTAGGAAACTGAGGCTCACAGAAGCTGGCAAACTTGCCCTGAACCACAAAACTTTGGACAGAAATTAAACTGGAGTACAAATCAAAGTGGAGGATTTTTTAAACCCCGGAAGGGAGTGGGATTGGCTGGGCAAGGAGGGGCGGGGCCTAGTGGGGAAAGGTGGAACTGGACTATTTTTGTCAGGGGGTTACCACTTAAGCAAATCTGCTCCACTGTGGAAATTACCTGTACTAATTCCCCAGGGTTTTTCATAGCTTTTGCATTACCTACACAACTCAAGCTATAAATTTTCTCAGAATTTCAAGATTTATCTTTATTTTTTTAATTTACTAATTTGTTTGCGCAATAGCTACTTTGGCTACCTGTTCTAAGAAAGTTTTAAAAAGGTATGCCAGGATGGTTTCATATTGGGGCTGCTTCCGAATAGTGTCTGTAAACTGACAACTGTCTGTATTGCATGTGTGACATCATTAAATATATATTTGGTCATTCCAAAACTATCTGGCATTTGTCCTTTACCAACATTACTATTTTAGTTTCTCAATCATGTGAGCTTAGAATGTACAGCTGAATCTAATGAATGTCAAACTTGTGCTCAAGTTTGATCAGAGTGCTTTTACACAGAAAAACATTTAAGATTCACAAAGGATCCGTTGGGGGTGAATATTTACTTTTTTTTTTTAAGATTTATTTATTTGGGATCCCTGGGTGGCTCAGCAGTTTAGTGCCTGCCTTTGGCGCAGGGCGCGATCCTGGAGTCCCAGGATCGAGTCCTATGTCAGGCTCCCGGCATGGAGCCTGCTTCTCCTTCTGCCTGTGTCTCTGCCTATCTCTTTCTCTCTAGGTCTATCATGAATAAGTAAATAAAATCGTTTAAAAAAAATTTATTTATTTGAAAGAGCGTGCAAATGAGCGGGGGGGGGGGTGGGGGGTAGGGGCTCAGAGAGAGGGAGAATGCCACGCAGACTCCCTACTGAGTGTGGTGCCCCATGGGGAGCTCAATTCCAGTACCCTGAGATCACGACCTTAGTCGAAATCAAGAGCTGGCCACTTAATTGACTGAGCAACCTTGCCCGTCCCCTCCATTTTTAAAGATTTATTTATTTCAGAGAAAGAGAACACACAAAGGGTGAATAGTCACTTTACGGAAAACAAAGACAAATCGTTTTGAACCATCACTCCTTCTGAATAGGTTTAAATTTGCATTAATTTAAACACAACTGTTAAAGAAGAAAGCCTTACCTACAAGGAGTAAGACATCTGAAATAAGTGATGTTCTTTGCATGTAAAAGAACTAAGCAATCTGAAATATTTTTAGCAATAGTGGTATGTTTAAGCCAATGAACTCTTCTTTCACCTATTTTTTGTAATTTATCAGTTCTGTCTAGCAGAACTTACTGCAATAATGAAAATGTCTATTTCAGTGCTTGCAATAGGGTAACCACCAGTCACATGTAGCTATTGAGTACTTGAAATTTAGCTAATGCTAGGAAGAACTTGGTTTATTATATTTAATTTTAATTAAACAACTTTGTGTGGCTAGTAGATATGCATCAGAGCACTAATAAGGTCCCCCTACAGCAATAAAAAATCCTATGATTCTATTATTCTAAGGATCCCAAATTGTGAGGCCAGGATTAAACCTGTGGTTAATAAACTGAACATTAATTAGGTACTGAAGTAAAATTGGCTAACCATACAGAATTTTTCAGTTGTTTTTGTTCTTATTTAGTACACTCCAAGAAAACTATTAGGTGCAAAATAACAAGTGGGGCAGTAGTATATATACATAGTGAAACAAAATATATATCCCTGGCATTGGGCAGTTAGTATCTAATGAAAAGATGATGGAGGGACCCTGGGCAGCTCAGTGGTTGAACAGCAGCCTTTGGCTCAGGTTGTGATCCCAGGGTCCTGGGATCAAGTCCTGCATCAGGCTCTCTGCTAGGAGCTTGCTTCTCCCTCTGCCTATGTCTCTGCCTCTGTATCTCTCATGAGTAAATAAATAAAATCTTTAAAAAATCAATTTTTTTTAAATGATAGGGAATACAAGGAAATATAAGAAAGAAGGGAGGTTGAGGAGTTCAGTATGGACCAAGAATGGACAATGTTCCCAAGGGCACATTGGTCTCCTGGTTTCTTAAATCTCAATTCAGTACATCTTTACAAGATAAGACTGATGCAAACTCACCCTCTTAACCAGTGCTACTGAGTTCCTATTTTAGGACACAACTGTGCTGAGCTCTGGGGACACACTGCTGAGCAGCACAGAATGTCTGCCGTTCAGGAAACTTACGCATCTCCTAGGAGGCAAAGCCACGTGAACAAGCAATGAGAATACAGTGTGGTTATAGGTGCCACCACAGTAGCCTCTGGGTGGCAAGTGAGCACACACAGGAGGCTTCTAAGCCAATCCTGAAGGGGTCAAGGGAGGTTTTGCGGGCAGAAGTTTCCAGAAAAAAAATGAAAGAAGGGAGGGACGGAGGGAGGAAGGAACCCATAGTTACCTTCTTAGTGAATATACCCAATATTACTGTTTCTTTTGGAAATTTCCTTTTCACTTTACGTTATGTCATTGACCATTTCAAGGGTGTTCACTTCTTGAGTATGTTTCCATCAATATATACTCATCCAAAACTGACAATTGAGAAGCCTCATCCTCACTTTCCTGGAGGTCTCACACCACTTCCTAGAGGCTAAAGGTCTTTGAAGACAAACACTACTCCAGAGAAAAAGAAGTTCCCAGGTCAAACATGTCAATATTCTTCCATGTATAAAACATGTAATACTGCCTTGGAATGCAGGAGTTCTTCCTAAGTTTCTTTTTTTAAGTTGTGTGTGGTTTTTCCACTCAAACTAAATTTAGACAGTTCTTCGAACTAAACTTCAGGAAGGTTAAATGAATAAGAGGGGGAGGGGGGGAGGAAGGAATCCTGCCAAAATGTAAATTTAATATTTCAACACAATTATGTTTGTTGGTAGGAAATTTCCATAGCAAGTGACCACAGCGTGGGATTTATCTCCAACAGCCTGGCTTCAAATTCCAGTTGCTCCACTTAACAAGCTGGATGGCCTTTGCCAAGTTATCTGATTTATGTATGCCTCAACCTCCCTAGCTGTAAGGGATGAGGTAAGGCGTGTAAGGAGACAGAAGCAACCCCCACCTCACAGAGTTGACGAATTTAAATATATTGACATATATAAATACGTGAATCGTCACATTTTTATAAAGAACTTAAAACAGGGCAGCCCGGGTGGCTCAGTGGTTGAGCCTCTGCCTGCAGCCCAGGGCCTGATCCTGGGGTCCTGGAATCGAGTCCTGCATCCGGCTCCCTTGCAGGGTCCTGGGATCGAGTCCTGCTTCTCCCTCTGCCTGTGTCTCTGTCTCTCATGAATAAATAAATAAATAAAATTTTTTTTTGGGGGGGGGGGGAGCACCTATCTCAAGCAGTACACAAATATTAACTATTCTTTTTAGTTACAATAATTCTAACGGCAGAAACAATATACACCGTTCTGGTGCAAAAGTCAAACAAAGAAAAAAAAAAAAAAGCGTAGAAAAGGCAATCGGGCAGGTCCAGCAGCTTTTTCCAGCCCGTGCTTTCGCGAGGGGGAAAAGAGAGGAAAAGGCCCCAGAACAGGCTGCCGGGGGACCCGAACAGGGCAAACCCCCGATGCCTCCGCAGCCAGCGCAGCTGGTAAACAAAGGTCTCAACTTTCTAATTCAGGCAGGTAATTTCTTTCCTTTTAATTTGCTTCCAACTCTTTGATGGGACGACTCGAGGAAAA
The DNA here is from genome assembly GCF_905146905.1 of Nyctereutes procyonoides. Taxonomy (NCBI): domain Eukaryota; kingdom Metazoa; phylum Chordata; class Mammalia; order Carnivora; family Canidae; genus Nyctereutes; species Nyctereutes procyonoides. The sequence goes on along the minus strand of NW_026575036.1, from coordinate 24,140,055 downwards.
GGAAGAAAAAAAAAAAAAAAAGGCCACAATTACTAGAAAGAACGTAAACCGGGGCGCGCTCCTGGGGAGCAGCGCCGGGGCGGGGTGTCCGCGCCGCGGCTACTCAACACAGCAGGCGGACACAGGAAACCTCCGGGGCGCCGCCTCCCGAGTGTCCACGGGGGACTCATGTGGATCCGGCTGCAAGGCCGGGCCCGCGCCCCGAGGGCGGCCTCGCGCGCACACACCAGCGCCCGCGGGCCTCCCGGGGCACGCGGGTCGGGCCGGGGCCGCACCCTCGCTTCCGGCGTGCGTGCGTGCGTGCGTGCGTGGGGCGCCCGCGCCCCGCCGCCGGGGCTCTCCACGTCAGGAGCCACGCACACACGCGCGGACGCGTGCCACGGGGGCGCCGCCGTGCCCCGCACTGCGACGTCCGCGGCGGGGCTCCCTCCGCGGGAACCCGCAGGCCCGCCCGCCCCTTTCCTCCACGCCGTCCGCGTCCGAGCGCCGTCTAGGTTCCCCGTCGCAGGCGGAGGCCAGCGTGGCCCGCCCGGCCCCGCCCCGCCCCCCCTCGTCGCGCCGCGCCGCGGGGCCTCCGCACCTCCAGGGCCCGCCCCTCCTCCTCCTTCTCCTCCTCCTCCTCCTCCTCTTCTCCTCACTCGCTCCTCTCCCCGTCGCTTCCCCGCCTCGGGCTCGGGAGGCGGCGCCTGGTGAACCACCGTCACGTGGGCCCCCGGTGCGCAGAGGCGGGCGGCGTCTCGGCGGCGTCTCGGCGGCTCCGGCGCTCGAGTGGAAAATTCCCGGAGACCTACTGAGGCTGCGCGCCGGAGGCCCCGCCCCCTCGCCGCGCCGCGCGCCGCCCGCCCGCCCGCCTGCCCCCGTCTTCCGGCCGCGGCCCGGCCCCGCCCCTGCGGAGGTGCCTCGGTCCCCCGGGGGCTGCGCTGCGCACGCCCCGCCCGCTGCGGCCCCCGGGCTGGCGCCGCCCGCGCCGCTCGCCCTCGGGTTGGCCGCGCTCGCTTCCTTCGCGCCCCTCCTTGGGGCTCCGGGCCGCCGCGCGGCCTTGCCCCCGACCTTGTGCGTAGCCCGCTGGCATCCTGGCGCCTCCGCCTTCGCCTCTGGGGCGCCGCCACCCCAGATCCGCAGGACACGCCCCCCCCCCCCCCAGCTCGGGTGGCGCGGAAGACAAAGGCGGAGGGTCGCTCCGACCCGCGTCCCGCCTGCCGCGCCGCTTGACGCGCTGCGTCGTCGCTCCAGCAAAGCGCACGCTCGGCCCAATTTTCTTGCAGCTTCCCCCTGCCGAACCCCCTGCCGAACCCCCCCCCCCCCCCCGCTTATTTGCTTGGCAAACAGACAAGTTGTTTTCTCCATCCCGTTGCGTTCCTTGCTTCGCTTTCCCAACCGCGAACGACGTTCCTTCCCGAGACGGCGACTTTGGGGAGTCGGTTGACCTCATCCCGCCCAGGGCTGACACGTGGCTACACGATGACATTATCCCCCCACCCCCCCCGGGGTGTGCTATGCGCGCGGTTCACCTCCAGAAAGCAAATGCATTTCACAGTCTGAGCGGCCGGTGGGCTGTGCACGACCCCCCTGCGTGGACGGATGTCCCTGGACGGGGTGGGGATGAGAAGCGGCATTAGCGCCAGGTGTCCCCAACGTGAGGGTTACTTGGAGCTGGAGGGAGGCGCCGTAGCCAGACACGGGGTGCCAGAGATTTCTGCTAAAACCGGGAGTTTTACCGGAGTCAGGATTCCAGAACCAAGCTCAGATATTAAAATGCTTTCCATCTCAGAACCAGAATTTCGGGTATGTTAATTTTAATAGACCCCTGATTGAGTATCTTGGCCCTGGGCGAAGAAAGATGCAGAAACTGACCCAAGTCTACTGTGGCCCAAGAGCGGTGTGAGCAGAGCACATCATGCAGTTGGCTGTCATTTATTTCTCTTTGGGCGAGAAAACAGACCACTAACAAGCCTAGAAATAAAGGCATTTTTAAACCACCTTATTTTGGAGAGTTTTAAGAGAGTGAAAATTCTGGTTTTCTAAGGAATGGAGCGTACGTACTACTCTATTCCATAAAACATAAATCTTCTCTTTACTAAGTATATACACATCTTGTCTTCTTAGCTTAATTTGTGATTCTTAGAACTTGGCACGTTCTGAATAACCTGGAAGCGGGCACGCGAGAATTCTCGTCTGTGATTTTGCTTTCACATTTCACTTCCCAGGCCACTTATTGCTGATTAGCAGGTGTCAGTTTATCCAGTGAAAGAACTATGGTCAATACATCCTTCATCTTTCTGACACTGTTTCTTTTTCACTTTCATTATTCTATATCACACCTAGCAAAATAGACTATCCCAGGGTCACGTGAAAAGGCCAGTGGATAAATACCACAAAAAGGTCATTATTCAAGCCATTCCTTCCCCCTTTCCTTGGGGAGGAGACAAGAAAAACAGAGTACTGACACTCTGGAACGTTCTATAGTCCTGACAGAACTGAATATATTGATACTAAAATATCTGTAAAATTACCTAAATCCTTTTATTTCTTTCTTTTTCTTTTTCTTTTCTTTTTTTTTTTTTTTTTAATTTGAGCTTCCGGGGACACCATGATTTTCTTTTTCTGACTGCAAAGCGAGGTGTCTACCTGCAGAACAGTAATGCTTCCCAACATATGGCTTCACAATATGCGTCTTGTATTTTTTGTGCAGGACTATGTTACCTGATTCTGGCCAGTAGGACCTAAGATGTCTACAATAGTACTTCCAGGAAATGTTATCTCTCATAATAAAATTGATTCACAGAATTGACATTCCTTTCTTTGTGGATGTGGCCAAGTCTGCATATGACCCCTGAAACCACTGCAGCCAACATGTGACCATGACAGGAGACATCTCCAGCATGCCAAAGATGTCAGAGTAAAGAGATGGTGAGCTCTTAATCTTTGAGGAGATTATCAAGCCCAAGAATTAACCCTATGACTGCCCTATCGGCTTCCTATTATATGGGACAGTATGTGAGTCCTTATTACTTAAGCCACTTTTCATTGCATATTGGGTTTTTTGCAATGAAATGTTTTCACTGCTGACAGCCCCTCTGTAGAGGCCAGCCTCCAGGATAGACCCCAATGACCCTCACCTCCTGGCATTCCCATCTTTGTGTAGTCCCCTCCTACACCGAATCAGGGCTTGCCAGTCAGGCCATCAGATAACTTCAGAGCTAACTGTCAGCTGACTCCAGCCTCATAGGAGACTCGAAGCCAAAATGCACAACTGACCTGCTCTTAAGTGTCCGCTTCACAGACTGAAACTTTGAAATTTCAGCCACTAACTTGTGGAATCATTTATTACACAGCAACTGCTACCTAATGGAGTATCCTTCAGCACCAGAAAAACATGCTCAAGTCACCAGAGGGCTCTGGCAGTTAATATTATTGCTTTGGGCTTGAGAGCTGTCTTATAAAGATAAAATACAACACTGCATTTGTTGAGCACCTACTAAACATAATGCCAAGAATAAAATACATAAAATGGGCAGCCTGGGTGGCTCAGCGGTTTAGTGCCACCTTTGACCCAGGGCATGATCCTGGAGACCTGGGATCGAGTCCCACATCGGGCTCCCTGCATGGAGCCTGCTTCTCCCTCTGCCTGTGTCTCTACCTCTCTGTCTCTCTGTTTCTCATGAATAAATAAATAAAAGCTTTTTTTAAAAAATACATAAAATGATAAGAAATGTGTTGAGGAAACTGGGAGAGACGACTGCTAAGAAATATGTAAGTCATTGGAATAAAGGGACAGCTGTGGTTGGGGAAGGGCAAGATTTCACTATTTCTTCATAATGCCAGCATCCATACTTGAATTTTGAATAACACTGTCTGGACAAGGATGTCAGGCTGTGTACATTGCAAAAGGTCATATTAATTAGGTGAAATGGAGCCGTTAGAGAGCAAGTTCTTGGGATCAGTTCTCACACTGTGGCTTACAGAAGACTGGGTGGAAGAAAAATCTGCCCTTTTCCAACATCGACTCAGTTTATTATTTGCAAGGCACTGTGTTAAACATACTAATTCTCTAAAAGAGAACTCTATGTACCTGGTGCTGTTTAGGCACTGAAGATTGAGTGATTTGGCAAAACAAAGGACTTTTCCTCTTGGAGTTATTTCACTAAGACGTCCGGGAGAGAGACAGGTAGGGGGAGGTCACAAGCAAATAAACAAAGGATTAAATGATGTATTTTCAAATCATGAAATAAATGCTATAAAAAAAAATCACATAGGACAGTGGTAAAAAGGAAATTGCATGCAAGGGGCAACTTTTGCCAGAATGGTCAAGGAAGTTTTTTGTTTTGGTTTGATTTTTTTTTTTTTTTTTTTTTTTTTTTTTTAGGAAGCAACACTTAAACTGAGGCCTAAGTGATAAAAAACCATCATATAAAGATTGAGGCAAGGAGATTTCTTGGCGGAAGAAAGAGCAAGTGCAGAAAGTTATTCCCTGAAAGGGAATAACTTGGAGTGCTTTAGGGAGAGAAATAAAAATCAATGTGGCTAGAATGTGCAGAGAAGAAAAAAGAGATGAGGCTGAGGAGGTAGGCAAGGGCACAACCTGGTAATGCCATGGAGTGAGGAATATGGATTTTATTCTGTTTGCCATGAGGAGTCACTGGAGGGCTTAAAGGAAGAGAAATAATTCATCCCCTTAAGCAAGGGATTTTTATTTTTGTTCTGAGATCTTTCTGACTGCTGGGTGGAGAATGGAAAGTGAGCACTAAGTGCAGAAACCCAGAGATGAGTTAGACGGTGGCTTTGGCAGTGATCTAGGAGAGGAGTGACAGTCACTTGGACCAGAGCAGTGCAGAGGGTAAGAAGTGGCAGGATTCTGAATTTGTTTGGAGGCAGAGCCCTCAATATTTGCTGATGGATTGGATATTTGAGGATAAGAGGGCTCAAGATGACTCCGTGGTTTGGGGCCTAAGCTATCTCATGAATGGCAGTGCTGTTTCTCCAAATTCTAAGAATTAAGAGAGGAACAGTTTTGCTAGAAATCAAGAGTTCTGCTTTGGCTAGTAAGGGATGAGATAGATACCCTCTAGACATACCAGATAGCATGTTTCCTCCTGGTCCAAGAGAAGCTCAAAACTCTTTACTCCTGCATGTATTCATTCAACAAAAATGTGTTGTCAGGCATGTAATAGGTGCTGGAGCTAACAGTGATCAAAGCAGATTGTTAACCTTAAAAATAAAACTGCCAGTTATTTTACCAGCAAAAAATGGGTTTATTTGGAAAGGGCAGAGAATTACAATCCGGGACAGGCAAGCCAAGGCAAAACCATAGGCAAGTCCAAAAAACAAAAGAGAGGAACCTTATTTTATGGAGAAGAAGGAGGAAGTTGGGAGGGGTTGTTTTGAACAAAAGTCCATTGGAGAGAAGCAAGAGTTCTAGTGATGACAGTTTCTCATGTACTGAGTTACAGGGGTAATTTCTTATAAGATGCAAGGTACATCTTCTCATGTTGGAGCCTGTAATTCCTGATTCTTTCCTGTTGAGGATTCTTCTGTTGGGTCTATAATTGACAATTCTTTCCATAATTGATGTTGAGTGGTACCAGAACCCTTACCAGCCTCCCGTTCTAGCATCCCAAATCCACTTTAGTGAGGGTTCCCTTTATTAATTTTCACGGGATTAAATTCCAGTTTTCACGGAGCTTATAGTGAGGGAGATAAACAATAAATAAGCAAATAAGTAAATATAATTCAGGTAGGGATAGATATTACAGAGGAAAAAAGCGTATTTAATTGATCCATCTACTCGGTAAGTACCTTCTTTTTTTACAGGTGACTAGGCTGGGTATGGGTTAGCCAGACTCTATCCTGAAAAGACACGAACGTAAAATCTGTTACATAGACAACACAAAAAGGGCCACAAAGAGATAAGCATTTATAAAGCACGTAAAATCTGTTACATAGACAACACAAAAAGGGCCACAAAGAGATAAGCATTTATAAAGCACTAAGTTCAAGTAGAATGAGCACGGTCTCAAATGGAAGCATCTAATAAAAAAAGACTAATGAAAGGTGTGATATTTAAGCTGAGTTTCAAAGGAAAGATAAAGTTTAGATATACAGTAATGGCAGGGAGCTGCCTACCACAGGAACTAAAGGATAGAGGTAGAAATATAGGCTAGGGCCAAATCAAAGAAAGTCACAAAAGCCAAACTGAAAAAGAAACCATTTAGGGGTGCCTCGATCGGTCAAGTGTTTGACTCTTGATTTCTGCCCAGGTCATGATTTCAAAATTATGAGATGGAGCATCAAGGTGCTTGCTTAGCAGGCAGTCTGCTTGAGATTCTCTCTCTCTGCCTCTGCTCCTCCTCCCAGGCTCCCTCTCTCTCTCAAATAAAAACAAGGAAAGAGGAAAACAAATCTATTTGGTTGGAAATGGAGACTAGAGAGAAGCAAATTTATTTATTTTTAACGATTTTATTTATTTATTCACGGAGACACACAGAGAGAGGCAGAGACATAGGCAGAGGGAGAAGCAGGCTCCCTGCGGGGAACCTGATACAGGAGTTGATCCCAGGACCCCGGGGGGGGGGGGGGGGGGGGGGTCACGACCTGAGCCAAAGGCTCAGACCCTCAACCACTGAGCCATCCAGTCGCCCGAAAGAAGCAAATTTATTTAAGCTCATTTCAGGCAAAGTGAAATGCTGGATAAATAGGATTTTGAAAAAAGAAAAAAAAATTTTATAGAATTTTGAAGAACATCCTAAAGACCAATTGTTTAGCAACCATTTGGGAAAGTCAACTCTTTATGCCCCCAGGAAACAAAACTCTTGTACTTTATTAAGTGATAATGGTCAAATAATTCTACAGAAGAAAACTACTCCCCCCAAACTTCTTTTTTTTTTTTTTAATTTATTTATTCATGAGAGACAGAAAGAGAGAGAGAAAGGCAGAGACACAGGCAGAGGGAGAAGCAGGCTCCATGCAGGGAGCCTGATGTGGGACTCCATCCCGGGACTCCAAGATCACACTCTGGGCCGAAGGCAGGCAGCAAACCGCTGAACCACCCAGGGATCCTCCACCCCACTCCGAAACTTCTAACAATCTACCTTGACTGCATTTCTGAAAATTCGAAGCTGACAACTGATATTTGTGGTTATTCTTCTGTCTTCGGATAGGTTTGCTTTCAGTAGCTTTCAATATTCTTTGATCCCAACCCACAGTAAGAAATACATTTTACATCATAACTCAGAATATATGCATATGTATAAATCAAAATTAAAGTTTTATAGAATAGTACTTAGCATTACTATATATAGCATAGTGGCATCTCTTATTCTAGTTTGTTCTTCCGCACTAAAGAAAAAAAAGCTCATAGTAATCCTCTGAATTCATCTCTGTCCACCACTGGGCTCCATTCTGCAATTTGAAAAACATTCTTTTAAAACATTGGCTTGGAAACGAAGCAAAATTGTAGCGCTTCTGACCAGCAAGCATGAGGCAGCACAGGCACTCAGGAACTGGGTTAGGGCACCACGTCCCATGCATTTCAGCCCAAAGCGTAACCGTACCCGCAAAACCCCAAGCACCTAGGGCCTGCATTGGAAGTCACTTCAGTTAGTAGATATACTCCAGATTGGAATTAGAAATCAGATGCTTCGAGGTCTCCCCCTTTTTCTCTTTTTCCTCATTTAGTGTTCAAGATCTTATACAGAGATCAGAACAAGATTACAGCCCTCCCCTCAACACACACACAGACACCCTGAATTTTACAGGTTCTCTTAAGTATGTGTTGCAGTACAAACCACTAAAAAGTCCAAAGGGAAAAAAAAAAAAAGTCCAAAGGACAGGCGATCCAGCTGTGAACGGTGCAACTTGCCAGCCAAAACCACCAATCCTGAGGGCTTCCGTAGCACATCGGACTGGGCAGGGGGACTCACCTGGACGAAAAAGTGGTTTAAGACCTTTTGATTTTTATCGGTGGAAACCTGATATAAAGAAACTTGCAGGGAGTCCCCTCCAACCCACCACTAAGAGTGCTCGCCCGACAAGCGTTGATGGGTGTTATTAGGGAATGAATGTGGAAGAAAGGTAAGTCCTTTCAGCTCCGAGTGCATGTCAAATGCCAAACCTGCCTTGGGGAAGTGCACAGTCTCCCTGGGGAGACCAGACTACAAACAAACTGGAACAATTTTGAGTACAAGACAGCACAGGTTTTGAGAAGTCCAGCACCACACGGTCTAGAAAACAATTCCTGCAAAAAAGACAGGGGGCCAGCCTGAGAGGCTCAGTGAATGAGCCTTGAGTGGTGGTGAGGGGAAGTTGGGCTGTAAGGCAAGGAAGAGTATTGTTAGGGCTGCCCAGCAGGAGGGGTGGGGAACAGTGGAGTGCAGAGGGGAAATCGGGTCCTCCCTTGTCACTCCCGAACGCCTGTGCGGGCCCAGGGCACCCGTAGCCTCACGTGCCACGGAAATAGACAGCTGTACAGATTTCCTCAGGAAAACATTGAAAGCAAAAATTGTGATCACACCCAACCCTTTCCTCTACGCCCTGCCCAGTCTCTCCCACGTCCCCAAAAGGAAGAGAGCAGTAGGTCAAACTCGTTTGTTTATTCATTCATTCAACAAGCATTTCTCCTGAGGGGCCTTTGTTTCCAGCAAGGGACGGACTCGTGCCTTTCCCGCAGCACAAAGTATTCCGCAGCGAAGGGGCCCCCTAGTTGCCCGGCTCAGCAAGACCACATCACCACTGGGAGGGAGAAAGTCTCCCAGGCCAGCATTCCCGGGGGGCCAGCGCCTTTGTGAATACAGGGGAAGAGAGGCGAGGAGGGCGAGAGGAGCTCTCCGACCGGGTCCGGGGTGCTGGGATGAGTGAAGTGGGTCCGCAAAAGGAAACCTGGGGACCCCGTCCCCCTCCCCGAAGGAACCGGCTTCCCCACCCACCCCCACCCCCACCCCCAGCCCCAGCCCCAGCCCCAGCCCCAGCCCAGGCCCCATCGGGATCCCCTTCCAAGAGGTCTGGCTGGCAGGTCAGGATGTAGCATTTCGCCCCTGCTAGGGTGTTCCACGTTCATACAAAAAAGGGTGGACGGAAACGGAGCTGCCAACGGACCCACTCAGGCCAGTCCTGAAGAGTGAAAGCGGGGCTGCATGGAGAAGAAAGAACGAGAACAGAAACCGGCCATGGAGACGACGCTGTTGCGTCGGTCCAAGTTTGAGAGAGAAAAACCCCAAGCAAACCACAAAAATAACAGGCAGGGAAGGGTTGGGTGGGCGGGATGTGTCCCCAAAACGCCTTGGGGAGAAGGCAAAGACTGTGCTGGTAACTCGGGAGGAAGGAGAAGCCTCCTTAAAGACAGCCGCCTGCGCGGGGCACCCATCGGGGCCGAAAGGAGCGGGCCAGGGGGCGAGCGGGGCGGGGGGGGGTCTCGGGGCCGACCCCGAGGCCCGGGAGAAAGGGGTTAGGCTTGGCGCGAGGGCGGGGGGGCGCCGGCGGGCGGGGGGAGCGGGGGCCGGGGCGGGGCCTGCAGCCCGGGCGGGCCGGGGGCGGAGCCCAGGTGGTGTTGATACACAAAGACGAGGCACCCGGGCGGCCGCGGCCCCGCCCCCTGACGCGTCCTCCGGGGCCGCCGCTATAACCCGCGGGCTCGCGGGCAGCGGCAGAGCCGCGCGTCGCCGCCGTCCCGGAGCGCTCGGCCCGCAGCAGCGCCCGCAGCCCGGCCACGCGTCCCGCACACTCACGCCTTTCTTTCCCTCGAGACGCCGGACGGTTGGGGCGGCAACTTGCCATCTCCCTTTTTTTTATTAAAAAAAGAAATTTTTTTTTTTTTAATTTTCCTGCCCATTGTTGGTTTGGGTTTTTTTTTTTTTTGTTAAACGATTTCTGTTCGGCGGAGGAGAAGCCGCTGAAGGCGTTTGCGTGACGTTTCCGGGATCGCAGGCGCGGGGACCACCGAGGTAACGTGCGCGGGGGCGTCGGTGCCCGGGGCGCGGGGCGCGGGGCGCGGGCGGGAGTGGGGGAGGGGCGTCCGGGAGGGGCCGCGGCGGGAAGGCAGCTGCGGGGGTCACCTGCTCCCGGGACTGGCGGCTGACACGGGCCGGTGGGACCCGCCTCCGCCTCCGGCCCCGGCCCGTGCGGGGGTCGCCGCCCTCCTCGGAGCGGGGGAGGGGCGCGGCGCGGGGGCCTCGTGCCCGCCGAGCGCGGAGCCGCATCCTCCCGTGGGGGGGGGGAGGAGGGGAGGGGAGGGGAACCAGCCCGGCCCCGCGGCTCCGCTGCGGCAAGTCTTGTGACTGATTTGCATTAATAATAAAAAAAAAAATGAGCTCGGAGGGGGCCTGGGATATGGGGGCAGCCGAGGAGGGGGGTTGGGGCTTCTGGAATACGGAGGCCGCGGTGGGGAAAGCCGGGCCAGGAACATTTGATAATCGGCGATCGATATTGCATCAGTTTCTTTTCCGGGCGTAGGAGGGGCCGGCCGGGCGAAGCGCTCGCGAGCCGAATGCCTGTAGACGGGCGTGCTCGAGGGCACGGGCGTGCGCGTGTAAACAAACCCTGGGCGCCGGGGGACGGTGCTCTCAGTCCCCGTGTCCGCCCTCGCCGCCCCTTGTGAGTCCGCTGCCCGCCGCAGAGGCATTTCCCCGTCTGGGGACTCCGGGCACGAAAAGGACGGGTGAGCGCATCGCCCGCTGCGGAAGAAACGAGGAGCTTCAGCGCCCGGGCTGCGCGCACGGCCAGGCAGCCGGCGCCCGTGCGCGACCCGAGAGGCTGGAGGGGAAGGCTCCCGGGGCCCCGCGTGCGCCCCTCCCCGCGGACTGGGGGTGGCGGGGAGGGGCCCCGGGGCCTGGAGGGCGCGGGCCTCTGCGGGCGCAGCGCAGCGCCGCGGCGGGACCATCTTTGTTCTCCGCGGCTCCGCTGTCTGTACTTTTCCGCCCCTCGGCGCGCCCCCGCCCCTCGCGCTCGGCTGGTACTTTTCCACTCGCCTGGCCGGGGATGAATCAGCCGCGCTGCGCCTCCCGGCGGCGTCACGTGACCGCGGCGGGCGGGCGGGCGGCGGGCGGCGGGCGGGCGGGCGCGCGCTGCAGCCCTGACGCGCCGCCTCTACCTCCTGCCTCGCAGGCAGCCGCGCGGGCCGGTGCACCGCCAAGGACAAAAGCCGCCCGGTGTCCAGCGCCGCGCCCTGCGCCTCCCGGGAGCAGCATGAAGAAGGCCGAAATGGGAAGGTTCAACATTTCCCCCGACGAGGACAGCAGCAGCTACAGTTCCAACAGCGACTTCAACTACTCCTACCCCACCAAGCAAGCCGCTCTGAAAAGGTGGGAGAAGTGGTGTGCTCTCTCCTTTTCTTTCCCTTTTTTTTTTTTTTTTTTTTAGTTTTTTTATTTTTGACTTTTTTTTTTTTTTTGAATTTTATTTTATTTTATTTTTTTTAACGGCTTGCGATCAGGGGCTCTTTACCCAGGACTCTGCTTCTGCTGTTGCAATGCACAGCTCCCTCCCCAGCATCTGGAGGGAGTGTGCAATCTCTGAAAAAAAAAAAAAAAGAAAAAAAAAAGTATCCGATTGTTGCAGTGACAGTGTCTGGGGTGAAAGGCGACTCCTGCTTGACACTTGGGCATTTCGGGGCAGGTGTGTGACAGCTAGCTCTTTGTGTTCCCGCGATCCGTGGTATATTGCAAAACGACTGAGAATTGCTTTTTTTTTTCTTCTTCTTCTTCTTCTTCCTCCCCCTCACCCCCCTCTTCACAGCCATTATGCAGACGTAGATCCCGAAAACCAGAACTTTTTACTTGAATCCAACGTGGGGAAGAAGAAGTATGAAACAGACTTTGTAAGTTGGAAATAATCATTTTGTGTGTCCTGTGGCTTTATGGAGTAAAAAAAAAAAAAAAAAAGAATAGTTTGACTTTTAGATTACAATCTAACTTGCCCAAAGCTGGTTTTCTCCATTTAATTATTGTTATATGTTTGGTTATCGTTTTCCCTCTATGTAGCATCCAGGTACTACTTCCTTTGGAATGTCAGTATTTAATCTGAGCAATGCGATTGTGGGCAGTGGAATCCTTGGGCTTTCTTATGCCATGGCTAATACTGGAATTGCTCTTTTTATGTAAGTATGTGTAAGTAGTGAGTCTGCCATGCAGGGCAGTTGATCTGATGATAAAACGTGAAACTTTTGGCTCCAGAGACAGAATTTACAGTTGAAATAGTTGACTTTAAAAAAAGATCCTTGGTGTGAAATTTGCAATGAGAAACCCGGAAACCTTAACCTCTGATAATGTAAACTGCATGATAACCAAGAAAGCCAATTAAGAAGAGGTGTAGGACCACGGTGAAAACTGATCATTAAACCAAAATCAGTGGGAATAGTTAAAAGTTGTAACGGGTTGGATATTTGACAAAATTAATTAGGATGGTACCTCCAAGTCCATTTATAAATTGGCATAGTCTTCCCCCAAAAACCTTTGCATAAGGCGAAAAGACTTTTTAGAATATATGGGGTGTGGTGGTATTTGCTTAACCTGGAACGTGTTTGTTTTAAGAAAAGTGAGTCATGATTTTCTGGACACTGAAAAGAAACCCATATGTTGGGGTTGGTTTTTTTCTTATTTGTTTATTTATTTCGCTTTTTGTTTTTTAATATTTATTTCTTCCAGGTCTGTGTGATTGCCACATGCCATAGCAATAAAATAACTATTTTAATAGTACCTGTTTTTAAATGTTCTTTCTCTGGTTACCCAGTTAAAATGATTTATTCCTGTGCTTCCTAGCATAAATGCCTAGGACTTGAGAGCAGTGCTGCTTAACTGTTGTGGGGTTACTGATTCTCAGATAATGTAATCAGAAAAATTGGACCCTATTTCCAGAGGAGGGAATAGTACAAAAGTACGTGTAAACTTGAACGTACATTTTCAATGAAGTTTGTATTGTAGCTGTTGAGTTTAGGTACCTCTGGGCTCCTGGTAAGGCAATTTCTGTGGAGAATAGTATGATTTGTTGCACAAATGAAGAAACCATGCCTTACAGGGAGCAGGGACTTGTCCCATTGTGACAGATGTGTTTTTAGTTAGCTGACTGGTGCCATCTACTCAAGTTATTTTCTCCAGCAGAATAGAATGTTCATGAAAAGAAAAGCGGACCTTTGCAGCAAAGTTGTGCTTTGTGGTGAATATCTGTACTGAAGTTGAGCCTGGCTTTGAGCATGGGAAGCTAGGATCCTGGCAACTTGCTTCATTAGCATGAGGCTCCCTGAGATCTCTTACTGAGGTGAAGGACCAGGAATTTACATGGAAGGGACCCTAGAGTTTTTTAAAGTTTTTACTGGAGATCTCGAAATGACCTTATTGTTAAAATATTCGAAATCCTTCCTGACTCTTACTATGGAAACTGGAGACCAACTTTAAATGCCGCCAGCGTGGTTCTATTTAACATGAGATAAGATGGCACCTGTTTCATAAGTAAAAACAAAATTCCGATGTTACCCTTGCATTTCTGAAATTACACTGTAATAGGGTCTATGTGCTTGAGCAACTCTTTTAATAAATGGTTAAATAACAGTGAGAGTGTGAAAGTGAGTTTTTAATCTCAGTATTTTACAAGGTACATTTAGAGGATGTAGAGGTGTAAGGTAAATGGGCCAAAACCCATGTGGCTGCCACGGCATGGTTAAACAACTCTAGCAAACCTTATTAGGCAGACTCAGACCTGAGGTTGAAAGCGACCTCAAAGGTTATAAAGTCCATTGATCCCTCGTTGTAGTTAGGACTGAGTTTGTCAGCATACTTTGAACATTGTTTTTGATTAGACTAACAACTTTGTTGAGTGAGAGGTGAGGCCGGAGGTGTCATTTTTCCACCTCAGACTAGGCCCCAGAAAGCTTTTGGCATTAGACTGGCAATTCAGTGCCTCTACCTAGGTTTTAACTGACAGACATCAGTTTCTTTACTAGACCTTAATATGGTACCGGATTCAGTATTCCTGTACAGAATCAAAGTAACCATCTTGTTTACAGAGTTTTCTACGTGTTTCCCTGATTTGGGGGAGAGGGGGGTTGTTTTATTTTTAATAGAAAGAAATTTATATTTTCCTTGGCTTGCCCAGGAGGGGAGGAAAGTGAATCTGGAGTGAGGGAGAACTTGTATCCTTAAAGGAAAACTAAGTGACATTAGGGAACCTCTAGGTCCTCCCTTTTTTTTTTTTTTTCTTTAGATTTTATTTTTATTTTTTATTTTCCCTGATCCACCCGATTGAGCAAAGAGCTAGCTAGCCCGTCACACTGATGGGCTGGGCTCCTTGTTCTAGCACAGGCATTGTTTAATGTTGTCATAATACCAGGCCTGTATTCCACGCCATGGCACGCAATACAGCATATCTTCACAGCGGTTACTTCTGACTTGTGCCCAGTAATTTGTAAAGCTGTGCCTGACACTTGAAATGTTAGTATCGATGTCCCTTTCTAGTCCCATTCCTCTTATGTAGTCCAGGTGGTCTCAAGGTTTTTCCTGAATCTGTCTCACTTTGGGTTTCACAAGTGCCTTGTGGGTTGGATTTACTGGCAGACCTACCCATCATTTAAAAAACAAAAAACAAAAAACGCAGAGAAGTGGCAAGAGTACAGTTAAATATTATGGTGCCAGAACCAAATTATAAGTCTTATAACTCCACCACCTTAAACTTAAGCTTTCCTGGGTCTCCCGACACCTTTGGTGCAGTTGATAAAGCCCTGCTCTCCACCAATACTGTAGAACACCTGAGAAGCGATGCGAGTTTTTAGTACCAGATTCAGAGATGTTGACACTCTAGCCAGGATTGTAAACACCAGGTCTTAGGGGCTTCCTATCTAGCACGGAAATATTAGGACACGTTCCATATTCAGTGTTTCAGTAACAAGCAAAAGATTGTCTTTAAATATAGCTGTGCTTATTTATAACCCTGTGCCTTTTCCTTCTCTCCCCAGAATTCTCTTAACGTTTGTGTCAATATTTTCCCTGTATTCTGTTCATCTCCTTTTGAAAACTGCCAACGAAGGAGGTATGGTAGCGTTCTTGCTATTTCTAAAGCAATTAACGCCTGTCAGGATTTTCCTCCTTTTGCTTCATGCTTCTGTGTTCTTCATATTTTAGGGTCTTTATTATATGAACAGTTGGGGCATAAAGCATTTGGATTAGTTGGAAAGCTTGCAGCCTCTGGATCAATTACCATGCAGAACATTGGAGGTAAGAATTTTTTAAAAGGTGATTTGGGTAGACTTTTTGCTCTTTGTGTAGCACAGAGTGGTGACACATTAACTTTTGGTGTCACATGCCACATTTTGCACTTGTAATGGTATAATTTTGTTTTCCTCCAGCTATGTCAAGCTACCTCTTCATAGTGAAATATGAGTTACCTTTGGTGATCCAGGCATTAATGAACATTGAAGATACAACTGGGTAGGTGCTAAGTAAGGTTACTCATAAGAAAAATTACAGTCTAAAATGGTTAGATACATTTTCTCAAAGGTGGATACAAAATAATTACTAATGAGTTATTTTTCCTAATGTTCCTGTTGAAATTGACCAAAAAGTCCCTCATGGACTGATTTGAACTCTTAAGAATGAAAGCCCAAAGATTGAAGCTCACGCTCTAATTTTGGATATCTTTAACCTGTGTGTGAAAGCAGGTTTTTCTAGAACTGAACTTTATATTTATTCCCTGAGAAATTGTAGCTGAATAACTCACAAAGTCCAACCTAAGTCAGGTTGAAGCTTTGAATTACATTACAAATCAGTCCTATCTGATTTTTTTTTTTTTTATAAATTTGAGTTCTTAAAACTTAATCTGTTCAAATGCATAAGACCAGAAAACGTATGGCGGTGCTGTAGAAACCTTATCCTTGTAACACAGCTATTCCTCCCAGCCGACTAACAGGTTTTTATCTAAAGTAAACATGGGGAAGAATAATTTACTTCCCCACCTACTTGAAGCTCATTATCTCAAAATAGAGAAGTGTGGTTATCTCTTTGGCTTAGAAATTGAATAAGCTGTTCTTTAAACGTGAGTTTTCTCTGGGGTCTTTGTTGCTGAAGTAAGTAAGTGGAGTGGAATTCACAGGGCATTAGAATTTGAAAATAGTGACTTAAGAGAGGGTATGGTTGATTACCTGGAAAGGAAAAGATATTGCTAGAACTCCTAAAGGAGACCTGGGTAATATTTTCTCTAAGTTTGGGAAGGGACCTTTTGACTGTTTTTGGAGACAAGGTGGGTCAAGGTGTCACAACATACTCCTCCTGACAGTCTGGAATAAATCCTGGTTGGGGGCGGGGGTTGAGTTTTGTTATGTGTCTTTGCCTATGTATTTTACCTAAGTATAAAAAAATTTTCTTGCTGTGGAGTTGAATAATTACATTTGCTAATAGATGTCTAAAAGGAACTTGCTTTGAATTTCCTTGTTTCTAGCATTAAAAATTGCAAGCTAAAGCTATGACCGAGTTGGTGTACAATTTTTCTAAAAATGCTTAAAGATAAGATTACTGCCTTAACAATGCTGCTTTGTACACTACATTAGTATCAAGCCTTTAAGAAGCATTTTATGTTATGAATCAGCTGGGCAGCCTTCCCAGGGCAAACAGTGAGACAAAAGTTATACTGTTCATACCCCATTTCTAACCTGAGTAAATATTCAGCTAGCACACACAGTTAGAAATTTATTCCTATGTATAGGTTTTTTGTGAATAAGCAGTACTTTTTTCCAAACCTGCCTTAATTTTTGTGTTTATTTTTATAGTATATCTATGAAATGAGTCCAGTAAGAAGTGTATAGTATTCTGGGGGTTCTCATGATTGGTTTTGACCTTGTTTCTTTCTTTCTTTCTTTCTTTCTTTCTTTCTTTCTTTCTTTCTTTCTTTCTTTTTTTTTTTTTAAATTCAGATTGTGGTATCTGAATGGTGATTATTTGGTTTTGCTGGTGTCACTGGTGCTCATTCTTCCTTTGTCACTGCTGAGAAATTTAGGTGAGTAAACCCATCTCTAAAGGGAATTCTCACTAGCTATATGTCCTCTTAATAGAAATTGAAAGCTAAAAAGCCCCAAGAGTGTAACTTTGAGAGCTGCTGCATTACACGCCTAGGCCTTTCAAAATCCCAGCATGATGGCTTCCAGGCGGGGCCGGGATACTTTGTTGATATTGGAGGATATCTTTGCTTTTAAATGATGATATGAAATTAAAGTCCCTTTTATTTTATTTTATTAGCAAGTGTTTTTAAGTAATTCTATACGTTAGTGTGTAAGAATTAGAAATTTGGTGTTGGGTTCATACTAAAGTCTTCCAAGCAGACTTAGGTTGCTTGGTTGAGAAGATATATTTGCCTGAAGTCTCTTGTATTGAAGTAATAATTTCTGCCACCCCTTACAGGATATTTGGGATATACCAGTGGCCTTTCCTTACTGTGTATGATGTTCTTCCTAATTGTGGTAGGTGTAACTTTTCTTTAAAGCTAGAGATTTGTTTATAAGCCCAGTCACGTTACCCAGTTTAACAAACGCAAAATAATATGTTGGCAGGTGATTTGCAAGAAATTCCAGATTCCTTGTCCTGTGGAAGTTGGTTTGATAATTAATGAAACAATAAACAGTACCTTAACACATCCAACACCTTTGGCATCTGACATGGTGTTTAATGTGACTGATGATGATTCTTGCAGACCACGTTATTTTATCTTCAACTCACAGGTAACTAAATATAATTTTTTTCTTTAGTTTTTGCTTTTAAGATTTTATTTATTCTACAAAGTGCAAGCACAAGTGGGGCAGGGGGGAGCAGCTCAGCTCCCCACTGAGCAGGGACCCCTGATGCAGGACTTGATCCCAGAACCCTGGGAGCATAACTCAAGCCAAAGGCAGAAGCTTGCCTGACCCCTAATTTTTATCTTCTTAAGAGAATATTTTAGGGAAAAACAGAAGGGAAACTATCCACTGGAAATTCGAAAATAACTTCCATGGTAAGGGGAGGAGGGGTAAAAGCTACTCTTCAGAAAACATGAGTAGTTAATTATTGAGTTCTTGAAGACTGAGGAGAAAGCATTAGTTTGTATCTTAAAATGGATGGAGAAATGAAGTAATCCTGTGATGTTAGTAATTGACACTTTCTGAAGTTAGGATGTTGATCACAGTGAACAGATTGGAAGAAAGGAATCTAATTATGCAAGGGAAAGTTGTAGTTTTGATTCTAAAATTGGTTACTATAAAATACAAACTATAGAACTGGGATGACCCAAGTGTGTGACTTGAGGATTTTAAGTAAATGTTTTCATTTTTTGCAGACTGTCTATGCCGTGCCAATTTTGACCTTTTCATTTGTCTGTCATCCTGCTATCCTTCCCATTTACGAAGAACTCAAAGGGTGAGTGCCTTACATGTTTTTTATAAAAATTTATTGGGAAAGTTAGACAAATACCAGGTTACTGCTGTAACTACTGCTCAAATACATACTCGTATTTTTCTTTGAATTTATATAGCCGCAGCCGTAGAAGAATGATGAATGTGTCCAAGATTTCATTTTTCGCTATGTTTCTCATGTACCTGCTTGCTGCCCTCTTTGGATACCTGACGTTTTATGGTAAATAATGTCTAGCTTTCAGAGAACACTTGGTGAAATGAAATTGATTTTTTTTTTTAATGTGTATAATTTACCACTTAAAAATTCTATTTCGGTGTATTTCCTGTTTGGGATCAGAAACTGATTTTTTAGAGCTTAGAATTTCCTATAATCTCTTTAATGAGTAATTTCTTGAACTCCGGTTCATATCATTAGTCATTTGATGGCTTTTTACATGATGTATTTGCATCTGAGTTCATGCTGCCTACCACCTTCAAACTCTACAACACAAACTGTAAGCCAGACCGTGGGATTTAGCTATTTAGCTCCTGTTGGTTTTGATGGGGGTCATGTGGCTAAATCTCTACTTGGTATTTAGAAAAATTTTCCTTCAATGTTATTTTAATTGCATTAACCCTAATTCCAAATTAATCTTATTAGCCTCTTAGTTTATAGCCGTTCTGTGAGTAGTTCATAACTTTGGTGCACATTTGCTCTAAGTTAGATTTCCCACCTAATGTCTAGAGGAAACCACTCACTTTGAAGTTTTTTCTTTTTTTGTCTTTCCCCATAGAACACGTTGAGTCCGAATTGCTTCATACCTACTCTACTATCATGGGAACTGATATTCTTCTTCTCATTGTTCGTTTGGCTGTCCTGATGGCTGTGACTCTGACCGTACCAGTAGTCATTTTCCCAGTAAGTAATCACTAGTTCTTCTCACTGGGAACGAGTTTTTAAACAGGTGAAGACTTGTGAGATTTTCCTCTTCTGTGAGAAGGGAAACACTGCTAGAGCAATACCAAGTTGGTGGTTTTGAAGGGATTTTTTTAAATACTTGGTAGATTTTCAAAACCTCCTGGGTAATTTTTTCCATAATTGTGGAGATCTAAAATGATCTTCCAATGTTAAGGAAACAGTAGTAGAGGAAGGGGCACAATCTTAAGCATTGAGAAAGCTGCTTTGCTTTCCTCTGTTTTTTTTTTTTTTTTTTTCTTAAGATATTGCCCTTTATTTGGGATTTTTTCCCCCCCCACTAATGTAAAGCTGGAATTTCAATTTCTCTATTCGTTTGTTTTTGCAGATCCGGAGTTCCATTACTCACCTGTTGTGTGCAACAAAAGATTTCAGTTGGTGGCGTCATAGTCTAATTACCGTGTCTATCTTGGCATTTACCAATTTGCTGGTCATCTTTGTCCCCACAATTAGAGATATCTTTGGTTTCATCGGTAAGTTTTAGAAGGTGTCTAAAGTTCTTTCACATACCAGGGATTTTAAAGTTTTAAAAGGAATGACCAGTGATTTCTCAAACGGCCTGTGTTCTTTTCCAGGGGCGTCTGCAGCTGCTATGTTGATTTTTATTCTGCCTTCGGCCTTCTATATCAAGTTAGTGAAGAAAGAGCCTATGAAATCTGTCCAGAAGATTGGGGTGAGTGGGATATTCTGCTCTACAGGCACAGTAGCAATCTTCCAAATTAGAATTTCCTCTCCTGATTTTAATTTTAGTTCCTTAGCTGCCTTTTGTTAAGAGTTCTGCTTCTCCTTAGCGTCTAGTGAATATTTCTAGAATAGAGTGCTTCTCAGGTAGAAGGTTGGGGCAGGGGAGGTGAGAGGGAGTTGGCCTTTGAATACAGGCCTAAGTTAATCGCAGGAAAGCTGTTGAGATTTTTTTAGCGATAGGAACAGAGATAAAGAGCACATGGAAGGTGTGGAGATACTGACTCCACTTTCCACATTAGTTTAACCCGTGTATGTGGGGCTGTCTGTCCGCTGCAACAGACGCTTAAATGGGCCTCAGTGTATAAAGGAAGGAACTGAACTGTCTTCAGAGCAAAGCTCTGGGGGGCCGTTGCTATAAAGTCATAAAATGTTGCTTTAAAGCCTAATAACTGACTTTACAGAGAATATGTACATTAAGTACAGAAGATCGGGGTGGTGAGGTTATTTAGGAAAAAGACTGACTTTTAGTCCTTAGCCTGCTCCATACATAGATTTGAGTACTGCTCCATATATCTGATTAGAGTACTAGAATTGTTTATAAACAACCATCATCCGTTTTCATTTATTCAGCAAAGAGAATTATTTATCCTTCTTAAGTTTAAATATCTTTAGCAAGAGAAAACCTTTAGTAAGACACTCGACATAATTTCAGTGATTACAAGCCCATTTTTAAAAGTAGAAAGGAATGTTTGGCAGTTATATTGTCTTGTTTGCTGATCAATTTCTCTTTGTGCTCACCACAGGCTATGCTCTTCCTGTTAAGCGGCATAGTGGTGATGACCGGCAGCATGGCCTTGATTGTTCTGGATTGGGTACACAATGCCCATGGAGGTGGCCACTAACTGGCACCACGAAAACTCCAATAGCCCACTTGATGCCAGTGTTGAGTCAACTCTCAACTTACTATGAAATTTCACCTAATGTTTTCAGTTTCACTTCCTTTTGAAGTGCAGATTCCTCGCTGGTTCTTCTGAGTGCAGAATAAGTGAACTTTTTTTTTTCTTTCTAAAGAAACTATTCTGTATGATAGAAATGGATATTAACAACAAAACCACGAGTCTCGGGTTAATGGAAGTGACAATTTTATTCCATTCCAGAGAATGGACGAACTCTTAACTTTTATCAAGCCACATGTTTGGCTATGTCATTGTTTAACTTGGATATTTTATGATTTTACTTGAATGTGCCTAATGGAACCATTCGATGTGAGAAACAATTCTTATTAATTTACAGCAAAGTATTGAAATAACCATTGAGAAAAACACTATTATTTTTTTGTACCAAAAATATTTTAAGACCTCAGAAGCACTATTTTACTTTTAGAAAAATTGCTTTTTTTTTCCTGAACTTTATCCAAAAATGATTGTCCACAAATTCCATAAAAGAAATTCATTGGTATTTAAAAGTAAATATTACTATTGTGACATGATTTGCCTTTTTGTAGGCATGATAAGCCAAATACGTTTTTTAAACCCAAAAAAATTTTTAGAGAAAATGATGTAATGAAAAATAGTACCATGAATAGGAACGTAGTTTTTTCCATTCAGACTTCACCATTAAAGACTAATTGATTGATGAATGCTATACCAAATCAGATGAACTCGTTCATCACTTTACTTCTTTGGCCCCAAATAATTTGCTTCATTCAGACTGAAATATTTATGGCTTCAATCTATTAGAATGAAAGATACATAATGCAGATATTTCTATGGAGAGTAAAATAACTAATTTTGAGGTACCAAATAGTGCAATTGGGTAAAACAGGGTTTATTCAGTTGCATCTGTCTCCAGAGTTGAGTTGACAGCTCTGGGTGTTTTGGGCCAGCCCTTTTTTTTGACATTGCTTCCAGCAGTGGAAAATGGGCATTTGATGGCTATAGGCCAAAACTGTTCTATCCAGAGAGTACAACTTTTTGAAATGCTCATCTGCTACTGGAAGTGTGAATTACTTGATAATGTATGGCTTAGTCGTGTTCATGTTTTGTCTACAGTAGAGGTCTAATTCACAGGTTACACCGATATTTGGTATAAGTTCTCTATATAGGCCACTGGGTTTCTCATGCAGTAAGTTTCAAAAACTCATTTGCACTGGATCGTCATCTCATTCTTGTACAACACAGAATTCTTTGTTTACATCCAACAAGTGGTTAGCTAGGGAAAACAGTGCAACCTGAGTGTAAGTAGTTGGTCCAACTGCATGATCACCCTTCCATTTCATTGCCAGTTAGAAGTGAAAAAATTACTTGGCTTTAAGAGCACATTTATTATACGTTACGGTGTATGGTGAATATATTAAATAATGTGGTACTTTGCTCATCAGGCATAATGTCTAAAATCTAATATACATAATTCCATTAGTGGTTGAGGGAAGCAAATAATGGAATCATCAATTGGTCCTCTGGCTCTAAGTTTTTCTCTTAAAACTAAGCATTTTTAGTTTTAGGCAAGGGCCAGAAATGTGGCAGACATGGTTTTTGTTACACATTCTTGTATTATATGTGACTAAATTACAGACAAGATAATGTCTGTGAAGACCCTTGTGGAACTGGAAGACGTCTTGTAGTGCTACATTGGGTGAAACCAATGGTCCGTTTGTGTTTCTGCAAAAATAAAAAGTAATTGGGGACCATCGAGAAAGGGCAGTGAGAAGATGGATTCTATGGCACTGCTTTCATTTAATTGGGCTTCAGCACTCCCTTCAAATCCAGAACCTCACCTCTAGTTCAGACCAAGAATTGGCACTTCCGCTTGAGTTCCCAGAAGAATTCCTGATTGCACATCTGAGACCTGCCAGAGAATACCAAGGAGAGTGGTTTTCTACAGTTTACATCCTTTTGTGTGGGAGAAACTACCGTGGCAACCAGGAAGGAATGGAAAAAAAAGCATTTTCTTCTCACAGCAAATTGATTTGGGAAGACTCCTTCAATCCTCTTTTGGCTGTTTGAGGTTCAAAATGAACTGCCTAGGGTAAATTCCATTGCATGATTTTCTTGGAGCTATCTTGTCTGCCTTGAGGTTTCTAAAACAGTGAATTCCCATTAATGAGCAGTCTTCAGTATTAAAACCACTGTCTCGTCACCTCATTTTGCATTACTGTCTTCCGTGGATGTTTCAGTTATAACTGTAATGTTATTTATAGAACAGCATTAATCCATTAAAGCTAACCTATTTTTCAATATTTATGATAATCTGTACATACATTGTCTGTCCATATGTATTTGTAATATATGATGTATATAATGTCAGGTTTGGGTCTTGGGTTCAAGTGTATATATTCCTGTAAGTTTCTTAACTGCATTTTGATGAATTCACATGTATCTATAAGAATTGTCCCCAAAGTACCTGTACAGAGATTTCAATATAAACAAATTGACTAATTATGTAAACACTAAAAATTTAAAATATTGCCTAAATTGCATTTGCAATAAACAGACTGAATGAACATCACTTTTTTTCATGAAAACTTGGTGTAAATTCAGATCTCTTATTTAAATTTTAAATAAGGTCTAATTTTCAAAATGCAGTAGTTTCAAAATGTGATCTAAGGTAATGGAATCAAATGTGATCTAGTGTAATGAAAGATCTTTGAGAACCTGGGTGTGTTAGCTTTCTGTATATAGTGTAAATACCCCCACTCTGCTGTTGGAGGCCAACAGTTCCACTAGGACTTGTTGGCAAAGAGTGCTACACCGTTTCAATGAAACAATGTATGTTTGTTTTAACTGAACTAAAATAAATACATGCTTAATCCTGAGTAGCAGTGTTTTCTTTGAGGTTATGGGATAAGCAGTGTCTGATGGGTTTTACATCGGTGCTGAGTAGGTCCCATATAATAATGAGGTGCTAAGTAGGTCCCATATAATGATAAGGATTCTAAGCAAGAGGAGGATGGTCAGGGAAAGTTTGTTTTTTGGTTTCTAAGGTTTACAAGTGAGGCACCTCAAGGACCCAGGGTTGGGCCTGCTATAGGTAGGCCACTAGTGCATCAGCATCATCTGAGAGCTTTCTGGAGCATGTGCCTACCCAGGTACTGCTGAGGGGCATGTGAAAGTAAAGGGTGGTGAAAAAAACCAGGAAGAGGTCAAGAAATCCGCTTCTGTGCACCAATCCAGGAAGGGAGAGGAAGCGCGTTGGCTGCAGAGGAATGTGCAGACAAGCTGAGACTAGATGTGAGGGGAGTTGCTAAAATACACCAGGTAGTTCAGGTATGGCCTGCTGGGAGCCTGGAAAACCTAGGGCGTGTACAGTGAAATACCCACGACAAAAAGCAAGATGCCTCAGAGCAGCAGGCGTGCTTGGGAGTGGTTGCAAAGGCAGGGGAAATTTTCGGCAAGAAAATAATCCCGTCGTGATAGTCAAGTGGGAAGGGGTTATGTGTGGTGAGAAAGTACAGCAGAATTTGCAACACGCCTGAATTGGACAAAAAGCCTGGAGGAGTTAGCAGTTACTTGTCTGAGAAGTTTTAATTGAATGCTTGCTGCATACAATTAACATGCCCATGGGAAAGAGGGTGGGGTTATGTGTCAGACTCCACAGTTTTAACAGAATTCATACACTGGCAATGAGCCATTCTAGAAAAAATGATACCGAAATGAAGCACAATGCCAATTTATTAATCCCAAATAAATATATTTGGTGGGTAGGTCTACTCAAGGGACGAAAATACAGCTCTGCAACCAGGGAGTCAGCTATTCCCAAAAGACATTTCCAGTAAACCTGAGGAATATTCTAGGAATGTTTCTAACTAGAGAACCAGAGTAGACCTGACTTGGAAATACTCTTTCTTGGACAACTGGCTTAGTTAAGTTTCTGGTAAAGTAAGAAATCATTTAAATTAGCGTAAGCAAAAATGGTGGCAGAGGAAAAGAACTTAGAGGACCAGGTACCCCAGAGAATTAAAAGATAGGCTTCCCAAAGGGTCAAATGCTAGATTTGTTCGAGAGACCTTAATGACACACACCTTCGAGAGCTCACTGTAGAGCTCTGCAGTTA
The DNA here is from genome assembly GCF_905146905.1 of Nyctereutes procyonoides. Classification (NCBI taxonomy): domain Eukaryota; kingdom Metazoa; phylum Chordata; class Mammalia; order Carnivora; family Canidae; genus Nyctereutes; species Nyctereutes procyonoides. The sequence goes on along the minus strand of NW_026575036.1, from coordinate 24,115,015 downwards.
GATTCTGAGCAATTTCTTCAGCCAACTTCTCAAGATAAGCATTGGCCAATAATGAGTCCTGGTCTCTAATACAGGCAGGTGGGCAGGGTGACACAGCCCTGGTGGGGGGAATAGTTCTCAGAGGGGGAGTGACAGGATCATGGGCTGGAAATAGGGTCACCAACTGTTGCAACTTTGGCACTGGAAGTATTGCATCCTGGGGGACCCCTCAGTCCATGCAAACTGGGATGGTTGGTCACTCTTGTTAGGAAGGCACGCACGCAGCAAAGTGATCAAACAACCCATGATACCGATCAACTCATTCTCCCTGGATTTCCTTTTTCTAGACTTCTAGGTAGAACCACTGTCTTTTATGACTTTGCCCCAAGTCCATGGATTATATCTTCCTTAAATCACATTTTTTTCCTGATTTCTCCCACACGAATAGTAAGCTTTATAAGAGCAGACATCTTTTTATTAATTTACCCCCAACATTCACAACAGTCCAGCAAATACCACATTAAGTCCTCAAAAAAACTGTTGAATGAATAGACATGGCCTGTATTTCTTATAGCATAGTTGAGAGGGGAGGCTCAAACTTTTAAGAAAAAAAAAAAAACCTTACTAGATGCTTGTAACATAAATGCAGTGAGTACTATGAAATTTAACACTCTGACTCAAACAAGATCGTTTATTCATCTCCAACCAGAAGCCTCCGACAGGAAGGCTTTCTTGCCTAGGCTGTGATCTGCCTCCAGGTGGCAGACGCCATCTTTAACCTCTACTCCATAGAAGTGATTTTGTGGCGGTGAAATCCATTTCAAATGCTAGCCAGACTTGGTGGTACTCCAGGTGTTGTGAGGGGAAAATTCACAGAGCCAGTCTAGTTCTTCTGGTGGCTTGAAGAGAACTTATGTCTTCAAGGGAACCATGAATATTCCTTGGGCAACTTCTGGGAAAGTGGGCCTCAGAATGTTTCTTCTGTTAGTGATTGATGATTCTGTTACATGTACCTGAAACAACAGACCAGGCTATACTGGCTTTTCCGGTTACTCTACACAGACACCAAGATTAATGATGTGCACCTGGTTTCATTGTTGGGGTCCTGAGTTTTGGTTGCCAAGACCGGTTGCCAAGCAGAATATGCCTACATAACCGGTCCCCCATAAAAGCCTTGGACCTTGAGAAGCGTTTTGGCTTCCCTGAGGAGAGACATTCCACACACATCCCTGTAGTTCACTGCTGGAAAAACAGCACTCATTCCTGTGTGGCCTCGGCCGAGGAAGCTCTTGGAACCCTGTGCCAGACCCCTTGGATTCCACTGTTGCATATCTTTTCCCTCTTCCTTTTGCTCTGTATCCCTTGCTGTGATAAATCTTAGCAGTTAGTATTATCTGATTTTGAGTCTTGGGAGTCCTTCTGGTGAATCACCAAATGAAATATGTGTATGGTATCTGTTTTTTTTTCTATACTATCAGTTTGCAAACCTCAATACATCTTGCCTTCTCCAGGAAGAATCTATTCACAATGAAACCTCAAAGCATTACTGAGCACGTTTCACTAAATACTATTTGGGGTGTGGGGTATCAAGAGGGTTAGATAGCAAAGAAAATTTCTTACATTGCACGTCCTACTGTGTGCCACTTTGTAAAATCCCACTTGACGTATTTCTCCTCCCAAGTCCCTTTGGCTGCGCTGTAACCTGGAGATTCTCTGTCTGCCCTTCATCCCACAACATAACACAGCCTGTCTTTGATTCCCGTGAGTAGTTCAACTCTGTCTTCAAACCTGTCTATCCTTCTCAGATAAAGAAAAGTTTTTAAGTCATCAGGACTCACTTTCCTGAGATGGTTTTTTACTGGACATAAATTTACTTACTAGACTCATCTTAGTATGCTTCTTAACTACTTACTTTCCCTACAAGGAGTTCTGACAAGTTCAACTTTCTCATCTGATTATCTGAAAAATATTTGATGTAGAGTCCAATCTATAAAGGAGATAAAAGCAGAGCTGTGCTGGCTAAAATGGTGAGGGGTGAGGTCTACAGCCTAAGAGCTGTGGCTTCCAATCTCTCTCCATCTGATTAATCTCTCCCCAATGGTCTATGAGGGAGCCCTGGAGCCCTATGGAACATGGTTTGAAAACATGGCTCTAAATTCTTTCAGGAGAACAACACCCCAAGATACTAAGAATCCTGTCAGTCTGAAGCTCACCTACTAAGTCACCATTTTCAAACAGTCTCTTCTCCTCATTGACAAGGTGGGGGGGGGGCGGTAGCATCCTCTCCGTAACCCTATGATCTTGACCTCTGTACCACCCAACAACCTCAGATTGACACTAAGGTCACATAGAGGTCAAGTCTCCTTGACTATGATCATGTGGCTGAGGAAGGACTCAGGTCCTTCCAGGTATCTACCTCTAAGGTGGAGTAAGTAAAGAAATCAAAGTAAGGAATCGATACAGATATTGAATAATCTATTTCCTGCCTCCTAATCAATGATGATGCCATTGCCAAGAAGTGCCTTCCATTTGCTGAAAAAAAGCCGTAGTCTTTTCAGATAGGTAGGGGAAGAAATCTTTAAAAACATTGAATTCCTGTTAGATCTAGTTCTGGAGGTCTTTAGTTTTAAAAGGGCAAATGATCACAAACGAATCCCGGGAATCCTCTGCTTCTCAGAGGTTTCTGGAATTATTTTCAGGTCCTCAGTGTATAACTTTAAACTTCCAAAGTTATACACTGTTTTTACTGGAAATGTGGCAAAATCATACATTGATATAATTTTTTAAAGTGAGGCATCTGGTCAACAGACAGTAAAAGAAAGCAATTATATTGAAGATGCCTATTTTGAGGCTGTAATTCCAGTAAGCAACTGTTTATTTTTCTTGAGGGGAAAAAAGTACCCCTTAAGTTTTGGTAAATGATGAATTTTCTTCCAGTGTCTTCAATCTCCTGCAGCCTATCACAGAATTGCCCTGTTTTCCAAGCCAAGAACAAGCTATATTTGTTTTTTTATTTCCTTTCATTTTCTTTGTATTTCTCCTCTAAAGTGACTGAAAGTCTCAAGAGATGTGGAACTCAGAGTTCACAACCCTTTTGCTCCAGATAGGGGGATTGTATTTTTAAACCAATCCCTAAATAGAAAGATCCAAAGAAGGAAATATGTGGAATATGAAAATCTCTTCTCAAAATGCATGAGAGCCTCATAAATTTGAAAACATTCTTCTCTCATAAACTGTTCCAAAAAGAAATGTTTAGTCCTTACTGCCTGTATTAAAGGCAATGAGGCAGGAAGAGAAATTCCTTCTTGCTTGTGAGAGAAAGAAAGTCTAGTGAATTACATTTTAAACAAGCACCCTTTCTTCTTACACACACACACACACACACACACACACACACGCACACACACACCATAATACACTGAAAAGGTCTTGGGGAAAAGCATGACCTGGTAATTGTATTGCGTAAAGACAGGTCCAAGCTCTGGTCTGCCATTACCAGCTCTCTGATCTCCAGCAAGTTCCTTACCTTGCCTTTGGCCCACTTGGCTCACTTTGTAATAAAATCTAACATAAGTCACATCATTTAGTGCTTACCACCTGCCAGGTAGCACTGAGGGTAATCACTACCATCCCCTGAGGCAGGAGCTTTTTTTTTAATCCAAATTTTGCTGAAGAAGAAATTGAGGCTTGTAGGTCAAGCCTCCCCCTTACAAGGTTAAGTCATTTGCTCAGAAAGTGATGAAGTTGAGATTCAAGCCTCAGTCCTGATGTCTTGCCGTTAATTAACTTGCTATCAGAGTAAGGATGAAACTGCCCATTTGGAAGATTGTTTTGGAGATGGAGTAAAGTAACCCAGAAAGTGCCTTTTGCTGTGTATATCACACAATGGAATACTGTAAGTGCTGAAAATGAATGAGCTACAGTTCATTTTAATAAGACTTTTGAGAGGGATGCCTGGGTGGCTCAGTGGTTGAGCATCTGCCTTCAGCTCAGGGCGTGATCCTGGAGTCCCGGGATTGAGTCCCACATCAGGCTCCCTGCATGGAGTCTGCTTGTCTCTCTGCCTATATCTCTGCCTCTCTCTGTGTCTCTCATGAATAAATAAATAAAATCATTAAAAAAAAAAGCATTCAAAGATGGAGGAATTTTTCCTTTCTTTTAAGAAGTTCACGATCAAGTGATCAAGCGAGGGGAACAGATGAATTGCAATTTAATATTAGAAGTGCTATCATAAAGTGGTACAGTAAATAAGAGAATGATTTATGTAGTATATGAGCAAGAGAAGGCTTGAATGCACACTTGGAATTTGAATCCCAATCCTGCACTTCCCAGATGTGTGACCTGGAGAATGTTATTTTCCTAAGCCTGAGTCTGCATCTCCGTAATGGAGAAGATAGTACATAGCAGGTAGACAAGCATAGGATTCAGGGGGAGGGTTATTACAGTAAAGCTTACATAAGCTAATATATATCATTTTAACTGTTCATTCAGTGGCGCTAAATATATGTGCAATGTGTGACCATCACCATTCTCCGTGCCCAAAACTTTTTCATTATCCCCAAGGAAAAAAAATCTGTACTCATTAAACAACAACTCTCCTTATCCCCTCCCTTCTGTTCCTAGTAATTTGTTTCCTGCTTTCTGTTTCTGTAAGTTCATGAATTCTAGGTACAACGTGTAAACAGAACCATATAATATTTGTCTTTCTGTGTCTGGCTCATTTTTTATGTTTCTGGGTCCATCTATGTTGTTGCATAGAACAGAATTTTATTCCTTTTTATGGTTAAATAATATTCTATTGTAAGTAGATGCCACATTGTGTTTATCCTTTCATCTGCTGATGGGCACTGGTCGCTTCCATCTTTTTGGCTATTGGGCTATGAACATGGGCATACAAATATCTGTTCAAGTCCCTGACTTCAGTTCTTTTGCATACATACCTAGGAGTGGAGTTGCTGGATTATAGGATAATTCTATGTTTAACCTTGTGAGAAACTGCCAAAATGTTTTCCATAGTGGCTGCACCATTTTACATTCTGATAAGCAAAGCCCAAGAGTTCCCATCTCTCTAACCTTCACCAATACTTGATCTTTTCATGTTTAAAAAAATCAGAGCCATCTTAGTAGGTGTAACTTAAAATAAGAACAGACTGCAGCTTCCTATCCTTGACGCATGATTCACAGAAAAGACAGATGGCCTCTTCGGACATGAAAGGTAAAACTCCCCCCTCCTTTCTCCTTCTGGGTCTAGTCTGGAAAAGTGGGAAAAGAGTGCAATTAATGGAGAACCCCAAAAGAGGTGGGAAAATGGAAAACAAGGGTTAAGAGTAAAAAGAGTGAGGAGGAAGGAGAAGGTACATTTACAAGGCAGAAGGCTGAGGTACTCCAAGAGGCAACCAGAGGACATGCTTTGAGGATAAGAATGGGCAAGGGGGGCCCTGGATGGCTCAGTGGTTGAGCATCTATCTTCAGCTCAGGTCATGATCCCGGGGTTCTGGGATCAAGTCCCATGTCGGGCTTCCCATGAGGAGCCTGCTTCTCTGCCTATGTCTCTGCCTCTCTCTTAAAAAAAAAAAAAAAAAAAAAGAATGGCCACGGGACTTTTAAGAGCGATGTAATAACTTAAAAAACAATTGTATAAATTGCATTTTTTTGGTTTTCTTGAAAAAACGACATAAGCCCATGGTATAAATGAAAAGCCTGTCTTTCACTCCTGAGCCCTCCATCCTCCAGGTCCCTCCCCCTTAGGCATCTACAATTAGCAGCTTCTTGTGTATTCTTTCAGAGATATTTGGCGTAATGTTCAATTTTATAGTGTATGCTGTGCTGCAAGCAACATGCGACTCTGTTTTTCTCAAGACTTTGGTAACGACCTGCTACCCCCAACTACCTCATGCTAATGAGTGTGGTGAAGATAAAGAAAAGGTCCAGGTTCCGTGTTTGATATAAAGCTGAGCGATGACACAGGCAGGAGAAAAGATCCAAGTGAGGTCAGGGATTCAGGAGGAACGGAAATAGAAAAACAAGAAGACACAAGAAACAACCAAGCTCTCAGACATGGGCAAAAATCTTGGGGAAGACAGTGTTAAGGGCTCACACAACATTGACTCACATGCTAAAGACACAAAGATCCCAGACGCCTGGAAGACTCATTCAACCAATATTTGTGTTAAACAGAGCTACACATGACTTATCAGGATTCAGTGAAATATTGTGGGTAACGCCTTTACCCTGGCACCGAGGTATGGTAAGCATCCAATAAGTGATAGTTGCTGTCATCATCACTTATTGGTTACTTACTGTTTGCACGAGCTGGGAATACACAGATACACAGTGTCCTTAAAGAACTCACACTGATGAGGATAACAGAGAAGGGGGCCATCGATTACTGTGACTGACTTCTTTCCCTTAGCGTAACGTTTTCAAGGTTCACCCATGTTGTAACATATATCTGTGCTCGATTTCTTTTTATTGATGAATAATATTCCATTGTATGAATATTTTTGTTGTGAATATACCGTATTTGATTTATCCATTAAATGATAGAGTTTGGAATTGTTTCTACATTTTGGAGATTATGAATAATACTGCTATAAACCCTTGCGTACAAGTTTTTGAACAGACGTATGTTTTCATTTCTCTTTAGTCATACTTCTTGAATTTTCTACATTTCTTTGTCTTTTTTTTAAATTTTTATTTATTTATGATAGTCACACAGAGACAGAGAGAGAGAGAGAGAGAGAGGCAGAGACATAGGCAGAGGGAGAAGCAGGCTCCATGCACCAGGAGCCCGATGTGGGATTCGATTCCGGGTCTCCAGGATCGCGCCCTGGGCCAAAGGCAGGCCCTAAACCACTGTGCCACCCAGGGGTCTCTACATTTCTTTGTCTTATTGCACCCCCCTCCCTTCTCTTTCTCTCTCTCTTTCTCTCAATTGAAATTACTTTGGGCCTGTCTTTGGTGGGACAGTCACATTTACCCTGAGCTAGTCTGTCCAACTGAAAAGATACAGCAAGTGCCACCCTAACCAATACAGAGATTTTTAACAATATGTCCTATGGCTGTACCTTGATTTGATCCTCGCTATGGGTTTGAGTTTTTTTTTTAATTTTTTAAATTTTTAAAAGATTTTATTTATTTATTCATGAGAGACACACACACACACAGAGAGAGAGAGAGAGAGAGAGAGAGAGAGAGAGAGATAGGCAGAGGGAGAAGCAGGTTCCCCTCGGAGCCCAATGTGGGACTCGATCCCTGAACTTTAGGATCATGCCCTGAGCCGAAAGCAGAGCTTAACTGCTGAGCCATCCAGGCAGGTTTGAGTTTTAATCAGACTTTGTCATCAGAGCATTTCTTTTTTTTTTTTTAATTTTCTTTTTTTTTTAATTTTTATTTATTTATGATAGTCACACACAGAGAGAGAGAGAGGCAGAGACACAGGCAGAGGGAGAAGCAGGCTCCAGGCACCGGGAGCCCGATGTGGGATTCAATCCTGGGTCTCCAGGATCGCGCCCTGGGCCAAAGGCAGGCGCCAAACCGCTGCGCCACCCAGGGATCCCTTCAGAGCATTTCTTAATGCTACTTTTTAGGTTCGAGCTTCAGCAATGGTTGCCTTTTACAACCTTATAAAATTCCCAAATTTGTGGACACTCTATTCCCTTCCCTGCATGCAAACTGGCCAATTCTTTCCTAAGCTTATCTATTTCTTCTAATACCTTGCCAAAAGTCATCATCAGCAAGCAACATAGGCTATCAACATTCTATTTTCCAACCTCTTTTTCTTAAGCCATAAATTATTAGAAATTTGATGTGCCACACAAATTACTTAGGATGACAACTGTACCAAATGTTTTGCTCCTGCAGAGTACGGATATACATCCTTTCATCTTCCAGTAATAGTTTTCTACCACCTGCTACCGGCCCCTAAGCCAATACTTCATTTTACAGGAATGTAATTAAAATAGAAATTTCTATGACATCCCAAATCGGCTAAGTTATGCTCTGGTAAAACAAAACTCAACGAAACTAAACAAAAACCTCAGAATGTCAGCAGCTTAATCTTACAAAAGTTTCTTGCTTATGCTACATGTCCAATGCAGTTCATCGAGGCAACGAGAAAGTAAAAATAGCTCGGACTGTAAAAATCTGTCCTGCCATTCATCAGATTGGAATAAAAGACACAGATAAAGCCAGCTGCAGAGTTAACGGAAACAATATTTTCCCCAAGGACACACTGCAGCTGTAAACTGTCATCACACCCCTCCTCCTTTAAGTGACTACTGCTTTCTCACTCACTGAGAAAGTATTGTCTAAAATCAGAGACGATCAAAATTTGAAATACTTTGATTTAAATTGTTTGAGATGATGTCAGTAAGAATGAAACAACCCACTTGCCTGGGGGGTAAGTTACTTGGACACAGAGAAGCAATCTGGATTTACAGCCCAGGTGCAAAGCTTCAGATAAGGGGTTTGAGTACATAACATTCCACATCTATCTTAACTTTTGTTTCCCCCAAGGAAACAAGGCCTTTGGTCTCTTGCAGTCCAGACGTGATGTTAAACACTTTACCCAGCCTTGCTTTGCTTGGAACCTATCAAAAGGCTGATTTATTTAAATTTTACCTAAACTCTACTCTCCTGGAATCCTATCAATCCTAACTCTATCTTTCCCTTTGTTTGGTGAGATGCCCTGCAGTTTCTCTAGTGTGTGGTCCCTCCCCTAGCAATGGGTCAATAAATCTGATTTTGCCTAATAAAGGGGTTTGTTTTTTAGTGGTTTGGAGCTGATTGGGCTAAGAGAAGACATTCAACTCATTATAAACTTCTGGCATTGGAAGATCTGTATTTTATATAATGAAATAATTGGAGGTTCTTGTCAGACCCTGCCTTGACTCTAGAAACTATCTTTGCTTTCTGAAGATTGCTCCTTTCCTAGAAAAACAAAGCCAGCTGGTCCCTATAATATAAACCCTCACTCAAGAGCTATGAGGTTTAGAAATAACAGTAGCTGAAGTCCTAAATGGTTCATGGTGACTTGGGTCCCAGGTTGTCTCTAAAAATGCCATGGGTGCACAGCCAGACTGCCCACTGAGCCCCTTTCTGTCTCTGTCCCTCTAAGACCAATGATCCGGACAGATGGAAAGCCCTGCACTGTGTCACCAGTAGCTGCCATCTCCCAATAATATCTGGAGAATGAAACAGAAGGAAAGGAACTGGAAATATGCAATCCTTTTTCCACTCCCCATCATCAATGTGGTCATTCCTAGAGAATAAGCAAGGTGTTCAGAAGTGGTTAGTAGGAATCACACTAAGAAGCCTCAGAGTTAGGTATCAGGGAGATGCTCAGGGAAAGAAATAGGATGTCAGTCACTGTCCCCACAAGAAACAGGGGGGCAGGATTAAAGAGGTCAACAAGGAAAAATGAGGCATCTGAGACAAGTACTAGCAGGAAGCCATTATCACCACTTGTTCTGAAAAGGCAGAGACAGAAAGGTAGAGTCTACTGGGAGCTGGAGGTATAGAAGAGGGGTCTTTGGCTGTAGAGGGATGAAGCTATGGCCAGGATCACAAGGAAGCAAGGGATGGGAGTTGGTTAGAAAGACCATAAGGATAAATATCCCAGGGGACACCCCCCCCAACCCCCCGATGGCTCAATGGTTGAGTGCCTGCCTTTGGCTCATGGTGTGATCCCAGGGTCCCGGAATCGAGTCCTGCACCTGGCTCCCTGCAGAAAGCCTGCATCTTCCTCTGCCTATGTCTCTGCCTCCCTCTCTGTGTCTCTCATGAAGTAAAAAAAAAAAAAAAAAAAAAAAAAAGAATAAATATCCTAACCTCTCTACCTTCACCCTCCAATCTGACTTCTGGTGCCTGCCATTGGCCAAACCCAACTGGACTCCAAAAAGCCAAAAACTCAGGAGCTGTTTTAGTGAAGCTCAACCTCTAGAAAAGCACAGTTCAGGGTGGAAAAGAATAAATAATCAGGTAAGGTTGAGGGTAAGGTAAATGGAGACTGAGAAGCATATGTGGGTTGAGGAAACAAAATAGAAGATAAACTTGAACAAATACATGAGTTAGGAGAGGCACTGGTGAAAAATTAAGTCTAATGTAGTGAGTCCCAAGGTATTAGAAGCGAATAAGGGTCCCTAGTTCATGACCAGATATGGCTGCCTAGTCATTGGGTGGGTCATATCAAAAGTAGGGCCACCAGAAGTGACTTCAGAAGTTTAAAAATGTATCATAAAGACTGGCTGGGGGGGTGGGGAGGGCAGTCCTGGGTTCAGATGTCTCTAGTCCAGGAAGCTGTCCCTGGAAACTGGGGTATCTTTGCACTTCCACCATAGTCCTCAGGTATTGCTATATATGGAACTCAAGTGACATCAGCTGAAAAGAAAGCTGTTTGGGCTCAGAGAAGGATCATCTCATTTGACTTTAAGGAGGTTGTAAATGATTGATTCTGTCTCTCTATTTCTCATTTAATTTATTTTTGCTTTATTTTGGAGACTGTTCTTAGAGGACCTAGCAGTGGATAGGCTCATTGACTATTATAGATAATTTCTGATAATAACTGACAATAAAACTAGCTGGCAGGCTAAGAGGATTGGTGCTGTTATTTCTAATCTGTTTTATAGATCAGAAGTTATTTTTTTTCAAAAAGCATAATTAAATGTATGATTCAAATAAGCTCTGAATCTAATCACATGATGTGCTTTTTTTTTTTTTTTCCTGTGAGGGAATTTTTCTATTGGTAATTAAGAAATGATCCCTAGTCCCAAAATATCAGTTGTCATACCTACAAGATTAAAGACATAGCATAATTTAAAGCCTGTAATATTATTTCAATGTAATTCCTTACTTTAACATATTGATGACATTGTTCATTTTAATCCTTAAAGAAGAGCAAATGGAAAAGCAATCAAATACTCAAATTTGTTTTTAGAGGAGACTTTATCATTACTTAATGGGTTTTCTGTTTCTGGAAGAAATTCATTGCTTAAATAAACAGGGCATAGGAAAACAAGCCTCACACTTACTAGTAGAGAACAGAGGTAGAATGCAAAAGCTTAGCCTCGAACTTCATTAGTCATTCTCTTTAATTCTTCATGTCAAATGCGTAATGCTGTTTTGGCATTACTCTTAATAAGAAGAATTCTCCTACCTCTCCAGGAAGCGGGAAACATTCAGAAAACAAACATTGCCTCAGAAGCTTCAAATGATGATTGTGAATAGAGAGTACGAATATTTCCATAATCCTCCAAGTGAGCTGGAGCAAATTTACCATTAATGTTGCCTGCTTTTCCTGGAAAATTCTGAATTTTATTTTTCAGAATAAATTGGCTTTATGTAAATAACCTTCAGGTTATTTATGAAAATGCTCTAACTCTGCTATGGTGAAGTTATATATAGATGTGATAAAAAAAAAAAAACAGGTCTGTGAGAACCTAGTCATGCCTTTCTTTTCCTTTTTCTGAAAGCAGCTTTAAAAAGGGGGTTCCTGGGTGGCTCAGTTGGTTAAGCATCCAACTCTTGATCTTAGCTCAGGTCTTGATCTCAGAGTTGTTAAGTTCAAGCCCCAGTTGGGTGTGGGGCCTACTTAAAACAATAAATAAGTAAAATAAGATAAAAAATGTCTAGCATTAAAAAAATAAAATAAAAAAATAAGGCGCTCTATTTTGATATAATCCACATACTATAAAAATTACCCTTTTAAAGTATACAACTCAGTGACTACAACAGAGTTGAATAAACTAAATACAAATATGTATATATTTATATACATATAGACATATTCCATTGTATGAACATACCATATTTTGTCTATTCATCAAGGGATTGACATTTGGGTTGTATCAACTTTTTGGCTATTATGAATAATGCTGCAATGAACATTCATGTACAAGTCTTTAGACGTATGTTTTCAATCCCAGTATACATTTACATAGCTTATTGACATATGCTTTTTTTCTTCTGCATGCCTTCTAAGAGAAAGACACTTTATCATCAATTATTCCTTCACATTCTCTTTAAGTCTGAGGAAAGAAGAAAGTAGGGGCAGCCTGGGTGGCTCAGCAGTTTAGCACTTGCCTTCAGCCCAGGGCGTGATCCTGGAGATCTGAGATCAAGTCCCACATCAGGCTCCCTGCATGGAGCCTGCTTCTCCCTCTGCCTGTGTCTCTGCCTCTTTCTCTCTGTGTGTCTCTCATGAATAAATAAATAGATCTTTAAAAAGAAAGAGAAGAGAGTAGCTAAGGAAGGTAGAAGAGAAGGTGACCTGGAGCCCCAAACACCCCTTTCCTGATTCAAAATAAAGGGGTACATTCACCAAGGTCATCTGGCAACTGTACATTTCTTTTTTTTTCCATAGGAAAAAAAAATGTAAGTAGGCAAACTAAGAACACACACACACACACACACACACACACACACACACACACCTATGAGTAAAGACTTCATCCAAAAGGCAAATAAAAAGTGAGAAAAAAGACTTTCAAATTTAAATACTAATATTATTTAAATTGTATTTCTTTTGAATTTCTGACCTCTAGATCTTGTGGGGGAAAACTAAGGCATACAGCTAGGTCTTGAAATACTTTATTTTACCCTTGTTCTCAGAGGCCAAATGCTCACTCAGGCCCAGTTTGTGATTTTAGGGTAAACTCATGTGAAGTAAGTTGTTTTCTGTTTGCTTATTTTCTAAATTTAATTGAAAACCTCATTCTCGGGATCCCTGGGTGGTACAGCGGTTTAGTTCCTGCCTTTGGCCCAGGGCGCGATCCTGGAGACCCGGGATCGAATCCCACGTCGGGCTCCCGGTGCATGGAGCCTGCTTCTCCCTCTGCCTATGTCTCTGCCTCTCTCTCTCTCTCTCTGTGTGACTATCATAAATTAAAAAAAAAAAATTAAAAAAAAAAAGAAAAGCTCATTCTCTCTTTTAGGAAATCCACTACAAATCTGCATGCTGTTGATATCATCTAATCATAAAGCAATGCTCTGGGTGTAATTCCCCTCTACACTGTAAAGTGGCTCTATTATGCTGAATAGTGACTCATCACTAAGCAGAATGAGCAGGAGAGAATTCTGGAGCTTCTCAGTATAGTGGTAACACACCTTGGCTCTCACTGGTGTCAGGCTCCGTGTATTGTATCATTACCCATGCATTTTCTCCTTAATCCTCACAAAGGACCCCACAGGTAACTTATTATCTCCATTTCATGAATAAATAAACTTAAACTTGGAGAGGTTGCATAACTTCCCAAGATCACATAGGTAGTTCCTTGTGGAACTCAAATTCAAACCCAGATCTTCCTGACTTTTCTGACTCCAGAGCCTAAATTTTTATCCACTTCATTACAGTGCCTTTATATATTATGAACCTGGAAGAGGGCAAAGAAACCTATATAAAATTTGCCAAAGGATTTCACCCATTTAGAACTTTAGCTCTTAGACAAACTCCTTTGCGTAAAACAGAGCACAGAATCAGGAAAGAAACAAAAAAATAAGTTAAAACGGAGTTTATGAATCTCGTATACTAAAGCACACACACACTGCTTGTAAGGATAATTCCTCAGGTTCTGTCTCAGAGATTTTTACTGTGCTAAAACATACATAATGTAAAATTTACCATCTTAGCCATTTTTAAGTGTACAGCTTAGTGGCATTAAGTATGTTCTTATTGTGCTATCATTGCCACCATCCATTTCCAGAAATCTTTTCATCTTGCAAAACTGATACTCTGTACTCATTAAACAATAATTCCCCATTCCCTCCTCCCCTCACCCCCTGGGAATCACCATTTTACTTTCTGTTTCTATGATTTGACTAAGTGTCTTTCTTTGGCTTATTTCACTTAGCTTAAGAGTCCTCAAGGTTCATCCATGTCGTAGCATATGTCAGAATTTCCTTCCTACTTAAGGCTAAATAATATTCCATTGTATGTATATACCACATTCTGCTTATCCATTTATCCGTCAAAGGCCACTCAGTTTGCTTCCACGCTTTAATGTTGCTATTGTGAATAATGCTGCTATGAATACGGGTGAAAAAATTTCTCCCCAAGACCCTGCCTTTAAATTTTGGGGTATTTACCCAAGAAATGGGGTTTAATGAATTAAACTGAAATTCCATTTTTAAGTTTTTGAAGAATTGCCATATGGTTTTTCACAGCAGCAGTTCCATTTTATATATGCATCAACAGTGCAGTGCACAAGGGTTCTAATTTTTCCAGACCCTAGCTAACAGTTGCTAAATTTCTGCGTTTTTTTTTTTTTTTAATAGTAGCCATCTTGGTGGTTTGAGGTAGTATCTCATTGTGGTTTTGATTTGCATTTCCCTAATGATTAGTGATGCTGAACATCTTTTCAAGTGCTTGTTGGCCATGTGCATATCTTCTTTGGAGAAATATTTATTCAGGTTCTTTGCCCATTTTTGATTTGGGTTTTATTTTATTTGTGGTTACCATGGGGATTACATTTAACATCCTAAAGTTATAACATGCTAATTTGGATTTATAACAGCTTAATGTCAATAACATACAAAAACTGCTCCTGTACATTTCTGCCCCTACCCCTTTCAGTTATTGAGGTCATAAAATGACATCTTTATATACTGCATGTCCAAAAACATAAACTGATAATTTTTAAAAATGTGTTTGTCTTTTAAATTATGTAAAAAACATAACGTGAAGTTATAAACCAAAGTTGCAATAATAATACTAGCATTTAGACAAATAATTCTTTTTTTAAATGGATCAGTCTCTTAAATTATGCAGAAAATAAAAGATGAAGACACAAACCATTTTACAAAGATACTAGATTTTATAATTGTCCTTGTATTTATCTTTATTGGGCTTTTTATTTCTTCACATAGTTTTGAGTTACTGTCCATTATCCTTTCATTTCAACCTGCAGGACTCACTTTACCATTTCTAGTAAGACAGTTCTTTTTTCTTTTTTTTAAGATTTTAATTTATTTATTCATGAGAGATACAGAGAGAGAGATATGCAGAAACACAGGCAGAGGGAGAAGCAGGCTCCACGTAGAGAGCTCGATGTGGGACTCGATCCCGGATCTCCAGGATCATTCCCTAGGCGGAAGGCAGGCACTAAACCGCTGAGCCACCCAGGGATCCCAAGGCAGTTCTTTTTTAAAAATATTTTATTTATTTATTCATGAAAGACACACAGAGAGAGGCAGAGAGAGAAGCAGACTCCTTGCAGGGAGCCCAATGCTGTACTCGATCCCAGGACCCCAGGATCACACCCTGAGCCAAAAGCAGATGCTCAAATGCTGAGCCACCCAGGCGTCCCTCTAGTAAGGCAGGTTTTTTTAAGATTTTATTTATTTATTCATAGAGACAGAGAGAGAGGCAGAGACACAGGCAGAGGGAGAAGCAGGCATCATACAGAGAGCCTGACATGGGACTCGATCCAGGGTCTCCAGGATCACACCCTGGGCTGCAGGTGGTGCTAAACTGCTGCGCCACAGGGGCTGCCCTAGTAAGGCAGATTTATTTATTTATTTATTTATTTATTTATTTATTTATTTATTTGTTTGTTTGTTTGTTTGTTTATTTATTTATTTTTTTATTTTTTTTTATTTTTAGTAAGGCAGTTTTAATGGTAACAAACTCCCTCAGATTCTGTTATCTGGCAATGACTTAATTTCTCCCCTTAATTTTGACAAATAGTTTTGCTGGATATAGACAGGATTCTTGGTTACTAGTTTTGTTCTCTTAGCACTTTGGATTCACCATCCTACTGTCTTCTGGCCTCCAAAGTTTTGAGAAATCTGCTTATAATCTTCTGGAGGATCCCTTGTATGTGATGAGTCACTTCTCTCTTGCTGCTTTCAGGATTCTCACTGTGTGTTGATAGTTTGATTATAATGTGTCTCAGTGTGAGTCTCTTTAGGTTCATCCTACTTGGAGTCATCAAGCTTTTTGGATGGTGATACTCATGTCTTCATAAAATTTGGAGAGTTTAAGCTATTATTTCTTCAAATATTCTCTCTGCCTCTTTCTCTCCTCTCCTTCTGACTCCCACAATATGTGTGTTGATCTGTTTGATGGTGTCCCACAGGTCCCTTCTACTCTCTGTGTTCACTTGATGGTGTCCCACAGGTCCCTTAGACTCTCTATGTTCACTTTTCTTCAATCTTTTTTCTTTCTGTTCCTCAGACTTGATAATTTTCATTGAGCCATCTTCAAGTTTAATGATTCTTTTTTTATTTGCCTACTCAAATTTGCCTTTGAATCCCTCTAGTGATTTTTTTCATTTCTGTTATTGCAATTTTCAGCTTCAGAATTTCTTTGTGGTTTTTCGTTTTTTTTTCTCTCTCTATTGATATTTTCATTTTATTCATACATTGTTTTCATGATTTTCTCCACATCTTCTTTTAGTTCTTTCAGCATCTTTAAGACAGTTGCTTTAAAGACTTTTTCTGGAAGATCTGCCATCTGGTCTTTTTCAAGGACAATTTTTCCTTTGACTAACTGTTTTTCCCTTGAATGGGCCTTACTCTCTTGTTTCTTTGTGGCCTTATGATATTTTTGTTGTTGTTATTAAAAACTTAACAGTTGAATCTAATAATGTAGTAACTCTGAAAATCGGATTCTACTCTTTGCCCAGGGTTGTCTGGGTTTTGTTTTGATTTTATTTGTTGCTTTTATTTCTGTTTTGATTGTTGTGAGCTATCTCTTTGTCAGGGATCAACCTGCAAAGTAAAATTAAGGTGTTCTTAGGTCTTTTCTATGCATATACTCTTCTCTGGGCATGTGCAGTGACTTTCTAATGTCCCCATATACGGACTTACTTTTTTTTCTTTTCTTTTTTTAAGTAAGTCTACGCCCAACATGGGGTTTGAACTCACAACCCTGAGACCAAGAGTCAGATGCTGTACCAGCTGAGTCAGCCAGGCACTCCTGCAGTTGCTTTTGAAAGTCTTGAGACCTTTCTTGTTTTTCCAAAAACAAATTTTTGGCTTTTAATGTCTGACTCCCAGAAGGGAAAAAAGAAAAATGAAGGGGAAAAAAGGCCATTGGCCCTTCAAGTTCTCTGGAAGTCATGTCAGCCAGAGCAGGAGGGACTTGCAAAAATGGGGAGAAGCACAACAACAAGGGCCACTCCCTTCTTTGTCTGCATCTCTGTGATCAGAGCAATAATCAGTGATTGGAGTGTAGATCCTCAATGTTTGGAGGACACGATTCTTACTGCCCACCCCTACAAGCTGCATATAGGCTTCTTCTGGAATGCATTCATGGCTGCCTGTGGGGGATCTAGAGGGTGAGGGCTGGGTAGCTGAGACTGTGCTAAGAGCTGAAATTGACCAAAATTAACTACAATTTACTGCAATTTATCATCCAAACCTTCCTCTGGAAGTTGCAAGCCTTCAACAGATTCCACAGTTCCAAAATAGTTACATCAGACAGAGTCTGCCAGTATAATTTTTGTCTAGGTAGGGAAACAGATTTCTGGCACTTCCTATTCCACTATCATCCCAGAAACTTTTTATTGTTATTTTACCCAAAATTCTTTTTTTTTTTTTAATTTTTTTATTTATTTATGATAGTCACACAGTAAGAGAGAGAGAGGCAGAGACATAGGCAGAGGGAGAAGCAGGCTCCATGCACCGGGAGCCCGACGTGGGATTCGATCCCGGGTCTCCAGGATCGTGCCCTGGGCCAAAGGCAAGCGCCAAACCGCTGCGCCACCCAGGGATCCCTATTTTACCCAAAATTGTAATGAGATTGGGTATCTGGTTTCCAAGCCCAAAGTAGATCAGGAGCAGTAATTCAGAAAGAGGGCAGCAAGCAGCTACAGGGAGGCCCATGGCCTCATACATCATCCATGGTGCCAAAGCACTGCTGTCCCTACCTCAGTGCCTGGTTTTCAGCCATCCCTGCTCCACTGATGGTTATTGCCCTGCTGCCACCACCTCCCATCCCACCTCTCCCACCCACTCAAGGGCTTTTCTCACTCTCCAGCTAGTTGGAGATGCCTGCTTTTCCTGACCAGCTGTTTCAGAGAAAGTTGCCACAGCAAAGATGCTGTATCCTAGGTGATATTTTTTTTCTTTTCCTTTATTACTATCTTCTTTTAAGAGCTCAGAAGCATGCCAGCTGCTTTTAGCAGTCAGATCCTGCTGTTGAACCTGAGCCACTCTGTCAGAATAAATCTTTACTCAAAAGAGACTTTTTCCTCAAAGTCTCAACTGCATTTTCCTAAAGTTTAATACATCTTTCTTTCTTTTGGGGGGATTCTCTCTTTTACCATTAAAACCTTCTACATCTGAGGCCCATTTGTTGTAAGTTGAATTCTGATTCACTCCCACTGAGCTCCTGAACCAACGCAAATCGGGAGATACAGTTAGGCATCTGTCTGCACATCCTGTGGGAGTCAAATTTCTGGAACTTTCCAATTCAGTTAGGAAGTTAGTTCACCCAGATCCTGCAGACTAGGATCCTCTAGGGAGTGTGCTTCCTTGTTCCACATGCCAGCCTATCAGAGGCTTGCTCTGGCTTAGCAAAAATGCTGTTACATCATCATTTGCTTTTCACCACGTTAGTAAGCATACACAAACACACAATGTGTGACATGCATGCAAGCATGTGCGTGGCGCACACATGCACACACACACACACACACAAATTAACTTTAATATTCAATCCTGGCAACAATACAGTAAAACTATTGTTTTCAAATATTGATGATGGCATTATAAATTGGAACATATTTGAAAATCAATATCGCAAAATGTATCAAGAACCATAAAAATGTTCATTGACACAGTAATTCTTTTAAATTATATACATAGTCTCAGAAGATAATCTAAAATGTGAGAAAAGCCATGTCCTGCATTATTTATTATGCTGAAAAATTATAAGAGAATTAGTGGTCACCAATAAATATATTAGAGTAAATGTATCTGCTGACATTCTATATTGAAATTAAAATATTGATATTGGTATTAAAAGAATTATAAAGTCTATAGAACACTATATGTATGGTACAATAGCTACCATTCACGGAATGCTTATTGTGTCCCAGGCTATGTAGTAGCTATGTGGTGGATATTACTTCATTTCTGTCTCATAATAATTCTGTGAAGTAGGTATTACTCCCCTTTAAGGTTCTTTTCAAGGTTCTTCTTTTATCCCCCCTGCTTCCTTTCAATTATCTCTCCACACTGACTTCCCTTTCTACTTAACAGAAAGAAAATTCCTTAAAGAAGCTCCTACCTGACTTTGGAGCATGGGTTTTTAAGCATTACCCTAAACTGTCTCCTATTCAATATAATGTTAAACAGAGATCAAAAAGAAATCAGATACAAAAGTATTATATCCCACACAATTTAAAGTTTAAAGATGTTGCCTTTAGAAAAAAAAACTTGGAAGAGAACATACAGAATTGATGACGGTTGTCTTAGGGTAGTATACTATCCCTAGACAACTGTCTACCCAGTAGACAACTGTTTGCCCAGTTGTCTTAGGGTAGTATAATCTGAGGGGGATGATATTTTACCCCAAATTTCTGTAACATAGTTTCATTATTCTTTTAAGCATAAGCACTTTAGGGACGACTGGGTGGCTCAGGGTTTGAGCATCTGCTTTTGGCTCAGGGCATGGTCCTGGGATCTAGGATCGAGTTCCGCAACAGGCTCTTTGCAGGGAGCCTACTTCTCCCTCTGCCTGTGTCTCTGCCTCTCTCTCTGTGTCTCTCATGAATAAATAAATAGAATCTTTAAAAACAAACAAACAAAAAAACACTTTAAGGCCCCCCAAATGAAAATAATAGGATTCTTTTTTTTTCTTTGAAATAATTGGAGTCTTACATGATCGATCCTTTCCATGTTCTAAAGCATTCTTTATGGTCATTGTAATACTGTTTTCAGAATTTTAAAATATGCCAAGTAATAAAAAAAATGTGGTCTATTCCATTTACAAAAGTAACAGTGGTTAAGCTTTAAAGTCTCAGAGCTTAAGGAGAGAAGTAAGTGTACTCTCATACAAACACGTCAAGATAGTGTTTTTATGTTTCAATTTTATGTATATTGGCTCACTTGATCTTTCTGACACCTAAAAGGTACAACTTCAACTTTCTGAAAGTTGTCCGGAAAGCCCACTCCCTAGGGTTTCAGGGTAGCCCCAGCTCTACCCTTTCTCCCGGCTGCTCTACGTGCCCCCAGAAAAGGGCCACTGGGGCACCTGCCAAACACAGCATCCTGCCCCACTCAGCACAGCTGGAAACACAGCTGCAAGCTGCAGCTGGCTGAGTCCCTGGAGTAATCATCACTGAAAAATGCTGAAGAGGAAGCTCTCCTGAAGGTTCTTCCCTCACCACCACTCCCTCTTTCTGTTCCTTTAGGCTGACTCTTCCACATAATAGGAAGAACAGCTCTACTTCGTGTTGCTAATCAGTTAACAGCGGGTGAGAGAGGAGGAGCCTCATCCCTTCCCTGCACTTCGCCCAGGGACCAATAACGTGACAACGACAGAAATCCTGGGGACTCATACTGCCCCCGCCAGGCAAAAAACTCAGCCGAAACTGCAGCTTTCGTTCAGAGTTAAACACGGAATGGGGGAACACAGAGGTTCTAAATGTCACTCTTCTTTTTCAAAAGAATGGGATTCTTGTGATTATACAAGAAGCACATGCTCAGCGTGGAGAAATGAAAATGAATTTAAAGAAGAAAATAAAATCCCCCTAAGTCTGTTCCACCAAAATGACCACTAACAGTTTTTGAAAATAAAGTCCTGCCTTTAAAAAAATAAAAACGATGTGACAGGGACATTTATCAACACTTTTTTTTTTTTTTTTACTTTCACCATTTAAGACTCCTACAGCATCTAGTATTTAGTTTTTTATTTAACATTCCTTGTAATGTCCCATTTTCCTAGCCATGCTGCGCAAATGGTTTTAGTGCCTTATGCATAAAATCATAACTTTAGGAACCATTCCCTGCAGTTGGGTTGTAATATTAGCACCATCTGACTCCTCTTCCTGTATTCCTTAACTCTGCTGAATCCTCATGGGCATTTAGCATTCTCTGGCTTCAGTGAGAATTGAGCACAGGAAGAGGAAAAGCAGGCCATCTGTGCAGGAAGGTAAAACCAGTGTAAATTAAATGGGGTGTGAAAAAAAGCCACTTATGCTCTTTAAATATGTGCTACTTGAGAGGAATTCTCACCTGTGTACAGAACTAATCACTGAACACACAGGCTTCAGGTGAATGACCAGTTCTGAGTGCTCTTTGTTCAAAAAGCAAAAGCAAAAGCAATGCTCTCTCTCTCTTTCTCTTTTTAAATAGTGTCTTATAGCTCCAAAATGATCCAAGAGATTTTAATCAAACCTTAAACATTCCAAGGACAGTAAGCCGAAATCAAAACAAGCCTCTGTCTCTGGCACCTGTGCCGATTTCCTCCCAGCTCTGCTTACCGGCTCAGAGTTATTTTGGACTTTGTATGCTCATCCTGTTTGCTCACACACTGCCATCTCTCCTCATTGATGGGTGTTTGTTGGCTCCTCTCTTTCTTTTCTATTTCTCCCATCACACTCCTGCTCCTTGTCTTCAAGGAGACACCAGTAATGGAATAGCATGGTGTTCAAGAGTGTCAGATTTTTTTAAAGGTTTTATTTATTTATTTGATAGAGAGTGAGCACGAGCTAGGGGAAAGGCAGAGGGAGAGGGAGAAGCAAGCAGACTCCCCACTGAGCAGGGAGCCGGACGTGGGGCTCAATCCCAGGACCCCGGGATCACAACCTGAGCCAAAGGCAGAGGTTTAACTAACTGAGCCACTCAGGCGTCCCAAGAGTGTCAGGTTTGAAGTCACATTGTGCATTTGAATTCTGTCTGTGGCAACTTGAGCAAGTCACTATCCTCTCTGTCCCTCAGTTTCCAATCTGGAAAATGGGAATAACAGCATCCACCTCATAGGACAATGGTGAGAAGTGCATGTGTCACTTTCTGTAAAGCACTTTTTTTAAAAAAAGATTTTATTTATTTATTCATGAGAGACACAAAGAGAAAGAAAGAGGCAGAGGCAGAGGGAGAAGCAGGCTTCATGCAGGGAGCCTGATGTGGGACTCAATTCCGGGTCTCCGGGATCACCACCTGGACTGAAGGTGATGCTAAACTGCTGAGCCACCCAGGCTGCCCTGTAAAGCACTTTCAGAAGAGTGCCCCACGCTTACGGGCTCTCATCCTCCCCCTATGCCCCACCTGCATAATTACAACTACCTCTGTGCCAGTTGGGTGCTTCCCATCCATGTGCCAACCCTGTCTAAGCTCTTTATATAGTTTATTTTTATTCCTTACAACAATCCGTACACTAAAAATTACATTCCATTTCACAGATGGGAAAACTTACACTTATAAAAGTTAGAGTCCATCCTTTACAGCCTCTTAAAAATTGCAAAATCCTTTTTAGTTATATCATTTCTTTGCTCAACTGTCCACAAGACAGTCTACTAACTGCCTCCACATTGCTTCAGCTTTCCAATCATGGGACTTGGGTAGCGCCTGTTAATTCATTCTCACTACAAGCAAATATGGCCATCCCATGTTTATTCCTGAAAACAGCTCCAGTCCTGAGGTTGCTTTTGGTTCTACTCATGCCCCTCTCTTTCCTCATCACCATTTTTACCCAAAGATTTAAATCTCCATCTTTTCCTAGAATTACAGTGAAGTGCTCTACCCCTATACTTCTTGGAGTACATACCTCATAGTTTGAACACATCCAGTCAGTCTCTAATTTTTCTTTCACAAGAAACGTTCACACTTTCAGCTAGAAAGCAGAAAGGAGCCATTAAAAAAGAGGAAGGAGAAAGAAGTTTAAGTGTCAGGAGTTTAAAAAATCAACACATGTGGTCAAGGATAAAAATGATTGGTGTATGTTGGTGGAATTTTGGGACAAAGCATCATTAAGATTTTCCAGCCACTGATAAAGAAGCATAGTGTATTTGCAGGTGGCTATGATGGCTTCAGTATGCGAGGTAATCACTTTGGGGTCTGGTTAAAATGCAGACTCTGATTCTGTAGGTCTAAGGTGCAACCTGATGTCCTGCACTTCTAACAAACTCCTGCGTGATGCCAACACTGTTGATTCTTGTGTAGCAAGAATTAACTGAAGGACTAATAAGGAGATAAAGAAACAAAAATAATGTATAGAAGACAAATACTCATGAAGGAACAGAAAGACGCAAAGTTTAAAAGGATTTCAAGTACACATTTGACTGGATGTATATTTTCTTCTTTTATATGAACTTAGACCCTAACTCTGTGCTCCCCTCCACCATTTCCGATTTGTTACTTGTGCTCCTCCTAATACATTCTGGTCACTCCTGAATTCCGCATCCACTAGCATTTAGGGTTCTTTAGGGATCGGGAGCTTTCACATGTACCTATGCAAAGTATTTAGGAAGTTGTAATGGATTGAAAGGAAAGGGAGAGAGCCAGATCAGGAGTCAGAATTAGAGAACTTGGAGGAATAGCCTCGTGGTTCAAAGCAACATCTTCTCCAAACAATATTTAGAACACATGATCTGACACTGGAATAGCCAAAGTGAGCACAGATCATATATTTGAAAATTTGAAAGTGCAGAACATATTGTCAACACACATATAGGGAATGATCAAGGGAACTAGAAATACTCATGCTGAGGCAGAGAAGACAAGCAGGTTAGGGTGGGGTTGGCCTGGGCGAGATGGTGGCTACGGAGAGAACACTCTTGAGAGGTTGCTCTTGAGTATCTAGTGTCTGTCATGTGAAAAGGAGGGTTGGCTGGTGAAGGGCAGAGCCAGGAGAAACATAATAACCTGAAAACAAAACAAATAACCCCATGTGGCTAGACCTATCCGCTTTATCGGGGATGTTGTAAAGGAAATGCCAGAGTCCCATCTTGGAATGATGTATTTCTATGAAGCTTCCAAGATCCATCTTGCCACTCATTTAGCTGCACCTATGTGACCACTGGCACACTCAGGCAGGTCTGGCTAGTTCAAGGAACCTCCTGAAGCCCTCACTTAAACTTCTTTCTCCTTCCTCTTTTTTAATGGCTCCTTTCTTCTTTCTAGCTAAAAGTGTGAATGTTTCTTGTGGAAGAAAAGTGTAAGAGACTGACTGGATACCCGATGATGCCTTTTTGAACCCAAAGTAGGAACCCCTGTGTGTTGACACATAATCCGGTGAGGGAGTGGAAAGAGCTGACACGGGTCGTGTTCAGCAAAGCCTGGTCACAAAACCCTGCCCCTCCAGAGGAGGAGCAGGTAGAGTCTGAAACAAGGGCCCCACTGCTCCACCCACCTGCTGCTGGCTCTCACCATGACCCTGACATGGGTTAAGAAGGAGGGGGGCTGAAGGGGCGGGAGCAACAGAGCAGATATTGCCCCTTCCTACATCCTGTATAATATGAAAAGGCCCTCTGGGAGCTGCATACCTGAGGTTCTCAGCAATTGCCTTAATTAGAGTTGGTACTTTGGCAAGGGCTCATGGCTAGAAGTCACTGAAACTGGAGATCAGACACAGGAGAGGGAGGGCAGGAGAGAGTGGGAGTGGCAAAAGGAAGGAAAGGAGGCTGATAGGGAAGTGAGGAAGGCACCAGGGTTACCCTTTGCCCTGGGCTGGCAGCGCCACAGGCTGCTCATTCCTCCTGTCTTATCTCGCCCTTACATTCTGTTCCAGAAGTCAGCTCCCTTTCCTTTCCAGGGGAAATTCAGCAGAGGAGTAAGTGCACTCACTGCTGGTCTCCCCAGAGAACGGTCTGTAGCAGCGAGGACTCTGCAGCTGAGGTGTGTTTGTGCATGTGTGCATTCCAGTATGTGGGTGTATGTCTGAGGGCTACGGGTTTTGCAACATCAACTGATCTGGAGAAGCACGTGTCTTTAACAAGCGGTGATGATGATGGTGGTGGTGATGATGATGATAGCTAATATTTACATGGCTCTTTCTTGCTTTTCTTTCTTTCCTTTTTTTTTTTTTTTTAAGATTTTATTTACTTATTTGAGAGAGAGAGAGAGAAACTGGGAGCACAAACAGAGGGAGGGCTGCAGGAGAGGGAGGAGCAGACTCCCCACTAAGCAGGGAGCCCAATGCGGGGCTCCATCCCAGGACCCTGAGATCATGACCTGGGCCAAAGGCAGACCTCAGCCAACTGAGACACCCAGGCGCCCCTACCCGGCCCTTTCTGCATGGTACTATTATCCTAGAGGCTTTATAGACACGTACTCACTCAATCTTCACAATAACACCGTGAGTGGGAACTGTGTAACCTCCACTTTGCAGACAAGGAATTGAGGGATAGTGTGGGTAAGTAACTAGCCCAAAGTCATGCAGCCAGCCCAAGGAAGAGTCTAGGTTTGAATTCTGGCTGTCTGGTTCTGGAGGTCATTTTCTTAACCATCAGGCTCTACTATCTCCTATGCCGACTACAAATAGAGTTAAATATGTGTTCACGTAAAGACTACCAATTCCTTTTTTTTAATATTTTATTTAATTATTCACGAGAGGGGATCCCTGGGTGGCGCAGCGGTTTAGCGCCTGCCTTGGGCCCAGGGCGTGATCCTGGAGTCCCGGATCGAATCCCACGTCGGGCTCCCGGTGCATGGAGCCTGCTTCTCCCTCTGCCTGTGTCTCTGCCTCTCTCTCTCTCTGTGTGTGACTATCATAAATAAATAAAAATTAAAAAAAAAAGTTTAATTATTCACGAGAGACACAGAGAGAGGCAGAGACACAAGCAGAGGGAGAAGCAGGCTTCATGCAAGGAGCCCAATGTGGGACTCGATCCGGGACTCCAGGATCACGCCCTGGGCCCAAGGCAGGCGCTAAACCGCTGCGCCACCCAGGGGTCCCAAGACTACCAATTCTTAACAAGAGCTAATAAATAGTAAGCAATAAGTACCAGGCCCTATTTAATCTTGAATCTCATGTAATCCACACAACGAACCTATGAGATTGGTACTGCTATCATTCCTATCTTACAAGTGGAGATACTCAAAGACCGAGGTGGTTAAGTCACTTCTGCACACGTGCTTCTTACATGTGGACAAGACTAGAATTTGGGTATATTTAGTAACAAAGCTCATGCTTGTGAGCAGGACCCTATACCAAAAGAAAGAATGAGTGGCATCTAACTTACTATTTTAGGTTCTTCATTAAAATCAACAAACAATTCAGGAATGCCCCTCCTTTTTTTTTTTAGATTATTTATTTATTCATGACACACACACACACACACACACACACACACACACACACAGAGGCAGAGACAGGCAGAGGGAGAAGCAGGCCCCAAGCAGGGAGCCCGATGTAGGACTCCATCCCGGGATTCCAGGATCACTCCCTGGGCCGAAGGCAGGCACTAAACTGCTGAGCCACTCAGGGATCCCCAGGAATGCCCCTCATAACTTGCATTTTTACTCCCATGATAGGAGTACAATTTTACTTTGCCTCCCTTTTAAAAATGGGTCAGCATTGTCTCCCTTCCCCATGCCAGGATATCCACCTTCATCTCCAAAAATCTATTTAAAGGTGTACCTTATGCCTTTAATGTCTTTCAGATGCTCACTCATTTGCGTAGCTCAGGCAAGCCATCAAAAGAATTAATTACGTAACTACTTCAGTTACTTTGCCACTGGTACAGGAGCAAAATAGCAAAATAGCAAACACCCTAATAATTAACAGGATGGATAAGCTCGGTAGATCTTTGTGACTACAACTATATTTCATCCATCCCCTTTCTATCCCAACAAAGAGTCAGGTGCCTGGTAAGCAGTCCATAAATATTTATTAAACCAATGAATGAAAAAAACTGAGTTATGCTATGGGGGTTCCCCGGGCAGCTCCCTTGGTTAAGCATCTGACTCTTGACTTCCACCCATGTCATGATCTCAGGGTTGTGACATCGAGCCCCACAATAGCAATGGGCCCTGACACGCTGGGTGTGGAGCCTGCTTAAGATTCTCTCTCTTTCCCTCCCCCTCTCCCACCTCACTCATGTGCAGGAGTGTGTGCGCGTGCCCTCTCTCTAAAATAAATAAATAAATAAATAGAATATTTTGAAAGCGGAGTTATGTCAGAATAGAGGAATAATTTCTAATTGTTTTGTCTGGTTCTATCCCTCATATTTACAGCATATAGAAAAAGAAACACAGGCATTCAAAGCAGCCAGACCTGAGTTTGAACTCAGCTTAGCTGCTGTCTACGAAATTTTGACTAAGTTCCATCCCCTCCCTGCCTGTTCAGGAAAGTATGGTGAACTTTGATCCCTTGCTATTCCTCCTGGCTTCATTTTTTTTTGCTGTTTCACTAGAGAAGGGGATGGAAAACAAAGGAAATGAGCATCGAATTTTTCGACCCTAGTTTTTCATGCCCAAGAGTCAGATAAGTCAGAACAATGAGAACCCTAGGATCCTTCCTTTTTGTATTTCTTCCTGTTTGTGACATGAAGTACAGCAGGCTGTGTGTATTTTAAAACCATTCTCTCAAGAATTTTCTAATTTTTTTTAAGATTTTTTATTTATTCATGATAGA
Organism: Nyctereutes procyonoides; assembly: GCF_905146905.1. Taxonomy (NCBI): domain Eukaryota; kingdom Metazoa; phylum Chordata; class Mammalia; order Carnivora; family Canidae; genus Nyctereutes; species Nyctereutes procyonoides. The sequence goes on along the minus strand of NW_026575036.1, from coordinate 24,087,516 downwards.
CATAGGGAGAGAGAGGTAGAGACACAGGCAGAGGGAGAAGCAGGCTCCATGCAGGGAGCCCTACGTGGGACTCGATCCCGGGCCTCCAGGATCACACCCTGGGCCAAAGGCAGGTGCTAAACCGCTGAGCCACCCAGGGATCCCCAAGAATTTTCTACTTTTGCATTTACATTTATATTTCCTGAGTCCACACCGATGCACGATGTGGCAATCATAAGGCCCAATTTCAGTCTGTGCTACAGAGGACACCATGGGACACTGTCCTTGTCCTCCTTTGGAAGCCCACAGAAGCCCTCATTTATTTGCTTTTTTGCAGAAGTATCTCGACCACAGAAGGCTGATTGGCCCCAGGGCACCTATCCTGCCCCTCCTCTAACTCAAGGCCACCCTGAAGGCCCATCACGGCTTGGGACTCCCTGGGGTGTCCCTTTGTCTGGTCTTGCTTCCTTCCCTCCAGGGTAGACCCCTAAGGTAATCAACTTCCCGCTCATTAGTCTCAGTCTTTTTTTTTTTTAATTTTTTTTTAAATTTTTATTTATTTATGATAGTCACACAGAGAGAAAGAGAGAGGCAGAGACACAGGCAGAGGGAGAAGCAGGCTCCATGCACCGGGAGCCCGACGTGGGATTCGATCCCAGGTCTCCAGGATCGCGCCCTGGGCCAAAGGCAGGCGCTAAACCGCTGCGCCACCCAGGGGTCCCTCATTAGTCTCAGTCTTAAGACTGACTCTTCCCCAGAGAATCCAAAACCTCGACAGATACCTACTTTGTGGATTATTAAATATTTTTGATAACTTGGACCGAGGCTCTCTTTACTGGAGAGAGCCAACCCCAGTGGTGTCTTGCATTTTGACCTACAGAATCTCCACAACTAGATCGGGGGCCGCTACAACCTGAGCACATCTACGGCGGTGCCAGATCCGGTTCGGCGTCCGCGGGGTGGGGGGGGGGGGCCCAGCGGACCCCTCGGTGGGGCGTGGAGGGACCCCGTCGGTGGGATGGGGAGACCCCGTGGACCCCGTCGGCAGGAGGTGGGACCCCGCGGACCCCGTTGGCGGGATGGGGGGACCCCGCGGACCCTGTGGGGGGGACCCCGTCGGTGGGGTGGGGGACCCCGTGGACTCCGTCGGCGGGGGGTGGGGGGACCCCGTCGGTGGGATGGGGGACCCCATGGACCCCGTCGGCGTTAGGGGGGGACTCCGTCGGCAGGAGGTGGGACCCCGCGGACCCCGTCGGCGGGATGGGGGGACCCCGCGGACCCGGTCATGGTGGGGGGAACCGAGCGGACCCCGTCGGCGGGGGGGGGGGTAGGCGGGGACCGTGACACGCTGCCTGGATCCGGCTCAGCGCCGGCAGGGGGGACCCCGCGGACCCGCCGACGCCCCTTCCTGCAGCCTCCCGCCACACACCGGGCCACACACCGGGCCACCGTGTCCTCAGCCCCTCGGGCCCCTGGGGCTCTGCTCCCGCCCCGCCCGCCCCGCACAGGCCCGGGGAGGCCCTCCTGCCCTCCTGCCCTCCCCGGGGCCACCTGCAGACCCGGAGCCCCGCAGCCTTCCGGGCCCCCGGTCCTCCTGGTGCGGGGGCTGGTGCCTGAGCCCCTCCGCGGGGCCCGGGGCAGCGTTCAGCCCCCTGGAGCCTCCCCCAGCCGTGGACCAGGGGAAAACAATAAAGCTTTTTGCAGCAAAACCCAAAACCAAACCCAACTCCCCTCCCCCGAAACTCAAGTACATAAGGTTATTTATGCTTTCCTAATACAGAAATGCAATTTGTCTAAAAATGGGTGCCTTATTATTATTATTAATTATTATTATAAGATTTACCTGTTTATTTGAGAGCCTGGCAGTAGAGAATCTTCCCTGCTGAGCTCTGAGAGGTTGCAGGAGGCTCCATCTCAGGGAGCAGGAGGTCATGACCTGAGCGGAAACCAAGCTTGGGATCCTTAACTAACTGAGCCACCCAGGTGCTCTCATTTTATTGTTTTGAAAATGGATCTATAGGTCAGGGTGCCTGGGTGGCTCAATCTGTTAAGCTTTGGACTCTTGATCTTCCCTCAGGTCATGATCTCATGGGTGGTGAAATGGAGCCCCACTGGGCAGGGAGCCTGCTTAGGATTTTCTCTCCCTCTCTTGCCAGTTCTCTCTCTCAAGTAATAATAATAATAATAATAATAATAATAATAATAATAAAAGAGGCGCTTGTCTGGCTCAGTCCGTAGAAAATGAGACTCTTGATCTCAAGGATGTGAGTTCAAGCCCCATGTTGGGTGTAGAGGTTATTTATAAATAAAATCTTAGAAAAATAATAAAAATAATGGTTTATTTTAAAAGTTAATTTTCTTTTTTTTTTAAATTTTTATTTATTTATTCGTGAGAGACACACAGAGAGAGAGAGAGAGAGGTAGAGACACAGGCAGAGGGAGAAGCAGGTTCCATGCAGGGAGCCTGACATGGGACACGATCCTGGGGCTCCAGGATCAGGCCCTGGGCTGAAGGCAGGGGCTAAACCACTGAGCCACCTGGGCTGCCCTAAAAGTTAATTTTCTATAAATTAATCTAGGAAAAAATTGTAACCTTCTGCCTGTACAGTATATTTCTCAATGTATTCAGTACATCATTTATATATTAGCAATATTTTATACTTTACTCTTAAAGTGTGTTTCTTTTATATATACAAAGATTTTATTTATTTATCCATGACAGACAGAGGGAGGCAGAGGGAGAAGCAGACACCCTACTGAGCAGGGAGCCTGATGTGGGACTTGATCTGAGGACCCTGGGACCATAGTAGATGCCTAACCGACTGAGCCACTCAGGTGCCCCCCTCTTTTATATTTTTTAAAGTAATCTCTACATCCAATGTGGGGGTTCAAACTTATGACCTCAAGATCAAGAACCACATGTTCTACCAACTGAGCCAGCCAAGCCCCCCTATATATTCAAAATTATAGATAGAGAGCCTATACATTTCTTTTAAAGGAACTCTTAGATTTTTATGCGTTTTTATGGTAAAGGTTTTATGTGTATGTTCAAATTGACTTATAGGCATAAAAAAGTCCAAATCTGTGGTTTTTGTTTTATTGACTTAGTAATGATCCTAAAATTCATGTGGAATAATAAACAGATAAGACTAACTAAGAAAAATATGTAAAGGCTTGTGCCCTAGTTGATATTAAAGCCCACGACAAAGGTCTACTAAATCAGCATAGGTGATAAAAGAATAGGCATATCAGCAGACAGAGTAGTTAGATCAGGAGGAGGAACTTATTACATATATATTTTAAAGTGTGATGACATCTGATAAAGGAGGCACCACAGCAGTAGAGAGAAGGAATTTTCACAGCTGGTACTAGAATAATTGGTTAGCGATTTGGAACAAATCAATTTATTTTTTTTTTTATTTTTTTTTTTTTTTAATTTTTTTTTTTTTAATTTTTATTTATTTATGATAGGCACACAGTGAGAGAGAGAGAGGCAGAGACACAGGCAGAGGGAGAAGCAGGCTCCATGCACCGGGAGCCTGACGTGGGATTCGATCCCGGGTCTCCAGGATCGCGCCCTGGGCCAAAGGCAGGCGCTAAACCGCTGCGCCACCCAGGGATCCCTGGAACAAATCAATTTAGATTCTTAACTCTTGCTCCTAGGTGGATGAAAGAATTCAGTAAAAGCCCAAGTCATAAGAACTAAGGCCAAATTCTGGTGAATGTTGTATCTGTGAAATAAATTTGTAGATTTAAGAAAAAAATTCAAGAGTTCATTGACATAAAAATTTTAACCTTCTGAACATAACTAAAAAGCAAACAGAAAATTGAAAAAAATGCATAATTAGCTACAATTGTGACTTTTAAAATATAAAACACTTGCACAACTGGATTTAAAAACACCAAAATATTGGAACAATGAATAAAGCCTATGATATAAGGATTCATAGAACAAATTAAAAAAGGTCTAATAAGCACATTTTAAAACTTCAGTAAAACCAGTAACAAAAGAAATGCAAATTAAATCCAGAAATTCTTTTTTCACTTACTACTAAATTATGAGCAAAATTATAATTCTCAAGACTGCTAAAGATGCCATGTCACAAGTACCTTCACATGCTATTAATGTTTTCTTTTATGGGAGTTCAATTTGCCAACATATAGCATATCACCCAGCTATTAATGTTTTAATGCATAGTCTCTTTCTAAAAAGTGATCTTAAATTTGTATCAAATATTTTAAAATATTGCTACATTTAAGCCCTTTGATTCTACTTCTAGAATTTTATCTTACAGAAATACTCAGAGATGGGGAAGAAGTATTATACACATATATAATAAAATGAAAATTGAAGTTAATGAGAATGCAAAACCATATGATGGGATATTTCATAGTCATTAAAATTTATGTTTTTGAATAAATGTTAATGATATAATAAAATGATCATAATTTCATAAAATGCAGAACTAGACATGATTCTGAATGTAGAAAAGATGGGCACAAAACAAAATAAACTAAATGTCAGTAGTGCTTATCTAATGGCCTATAAAATTATGGGTGAGTTTGGTTTTCCTTAGATTTTACTGTGTTTTCCAACTTTTCTACAGTGAGTAGAAATTAATTTGCAATTTTGCGTATATATGTGTGTGTATTTAAGGAATGAACAGGAGGTAAAAAAGAATTGGAAACATATTGTTAACTATTCTTTGGAGAATCTTGCTCTCAAATAGAAGAAAGAAGAAAGCTGCATCTAGAGACAGATGTAAAATCAAGAGAAATTTCCTCCCTTTCTTTTTCCTTGTTTTTCTTTCCTCTCCTGTTTCCTCCCTCCTCATCCCTTTCTTTTCTAATGATGAGAGATTTGAATACTTTATCGTCAGTAGAGAAGGGAATGAAAATACAGTAGTAAAGAAATGAATGCAGGAGCAAGTTTCCAAAGATGACAGAATCAGTTAAAGAATGCTGCCTTTAAAAGGAATTAACTTCAAGCACATTCCTGGAAGACATGAATGAATGAATGAATGAATGAATACACTAACACCATGCAGTATGATAGTTTTGCTGCAGTTCTGTTCCTTCTCAAAACTGAAATCAGTGGATTAAGAATAACAACTTGAATAGAGACAAAGAACTATCATATTCATGGTTAAATTGATATCGCTAAATGGCTCATATCCTAACTATAGGATTATATCTAAATTCTCATTTTTGTATGAAGGGCAAGGAGGAACAATAGAACAAATTGGAACTTTTTTTTAAAGTACAAAATTTAATTGGACTCCATTTACAAATGTTAATTTCATACAGGGAGTGTGACGTGGAGAATGCTGGCACTCATCCCAATAATTATGGAAGTAAAAACTTCCCGATCGTTAAGGAAGTGGTTTGGGCTCTGAATTTTCTAGATAATTCACATAAGCTAGAAAACTGTTAAGCTAAATATACTACTTCTTAAACACAGGCTGGGGTTTTGTTTTTGTTTGTTCCTTTTAGATGATATTCAATAGACACCCTTGGTGTTTTTTTTTTTCCCCTTGGTGTTTTAAAATTGTAAATTATTCATCATGAGATTCCAAAAATTGCTGTTCATTTGATAACATGTATACAGGCTCCTAAACTTTCAAAACTTAGCTAAATGTATATTTGGTAAATATTTTATATTTTTGTTATATTCCTTGTCCTTTTAAAGACCTGACATTTAAATTAAACATGAAACAAGGGACACCCGGGTGGCTCAGCGGTTTAACGCCTGCCTTCGGCTCAGGGTGTGATCCTGGAGTCCTGGGATCGAGTCCCATGTCCGGCTCCCTTCATGGAATCTGCTTCTCCCTCTGCCTGTGTCTCGGCCTCTCTCTGTGTCTCTCATGAATAAACAAATAAAATCTTTAAAAAAAGAGAGAAACAATTAGAGCTACTTAACTATATTCTATTTACTCTTTCATACATTTATTAATTGCACAAATATTTATTGAGCTCCCATTATGCCTGAGGTACTTGGAAACAAGTGAAAACATGCCATTTGACTTTATTGACTTTATGAAGTTTGGAGACTAGTGGGGAAGGGGTCTTTGAATACATAATTTCAATGTAGAGAAGCATGTAAGCTACTTTGGACTTCAGAAATGGCAAGTGACTTCTAAACTGCAGTGGAGACATTAGGTGATCAAGAGCAGTTAGACTGAGTTTTTGGAGGCTCTCAGGGAAGGCTGATGTGGAGTAACAACGTGGACCTCGGGGAGAAAATACTAGAACTCCTGTTTAGATTAATACATAGATCATTGGTGACCCTCCCTCAGCCCACATGTTAGAAGGGCTCCTGTCACTCGCAGCACTCAGGATATCTTGAGGAAGGAGTCCAGGAAGGTATAATGGTGCCCTTGTTAATTTGTCTCCTTTTGGCATATTGTGATATATTGCTTTTCTGTGTGCTTAGTTGATTAAATTAACAAATTATATTTCAGTTTAACTTGTCCTCCAAAAATGAACAAGTAGATTGAAAAGATCCGTCTGAAGAAACTTCAGATTTAGAAAAAATAACAATACAAGCATAAGGAAATAAGAAAAAGTAGAACTGACACTCTCACTCCTAGTAAGGGCTCTTTGGTTGGTCACACTGCAAGGTAAACCAATGCCTATCTAGTCAAAGTGATAAGAAGTCCATTAAAACAAACTCAGAATTATCAAGTAAGATTTATGGGCTCTCTTCCGTGGTCATTAATGACGACCCTTATCTAAGTGTACATTTGTAGGTGGACAATGAATAAAATAAGTCTTTGTAAATTAGTGGATGAGATTGAGAAATGAATGGTTTCATTCACTTCTTCGGGAAGCTAACGGTGCACTCCTCCATCGGGACATGTGTTTTTGAGGTTCTTTCCCAGCTATGACAGCCATTAAATTCAGAGTCAAAATAAATCAACTCTGAAACCAGACTTGTGAATTGCTGTACCATGAACATTAAGAACAATTTTAAAAATAAGGTATACTGAATCAAATATATCCCATTAAAATGTTAACATTTTAGTAATAATTAGGAATATATTTTAGTAATAGAACAAAATATTGTTAAATAAATATAAAATGCAAAATCCTATTTAATTGTTCAAAACTTGGGGGAATGTTTTTAATGTATATAATAAACGGGACGGTAATACATATATGTTACTGACAAATATGTACATGTACATATCATGTTGAGTAAGTATAATCAGGTGCTTTTAATGATTCAGTACATAATCAACATCCTTGGGAGAGAAGTTGGCCAGGAGTGAGTTGACGGAAGCTCATGCTAGTGATAGCCAGGAGGATGGAGAAGATGGAACAGATGCAGAAATATTTAAGCGGTGGAGCAATGGGACTGGAGATTATTCCGTTGAAAATGCACACTGGACCATGTCCATTAACCTCTCCCTGTTCAAACCCTTAGCATAAAGAGGACAGAATCCAAACAAGGCTCCTGTCCTTGGAGGAGCCTTCCTGACTCCCAGGCTAGTGCATGTTCCTCTGTCACTGTCACAGAATCATACTCTGAGTTCTTTTCCTCGGAGCATTCCTCTCCATCTGTAATTTTTACATCCACTGCCAAGATCATCTGAGGAATACTGGCCTCCCACTCTAACTCCAAGCTCCGTGAAACACCAGCAAAATGCCTGGCACTGGGACGCCTGGGTGGCTCAGTGGTTGAGCATCTGCCTTTGGCTCAGGGCGTGATCCTGGAGTCTTGGGATCGAGTCCCACATCAGGCTCCCCACACGGAGCCTGCTTCTCCCTCTGCCTGTGTCTCTGCCTCTCTCTCTGTGTCTCTCATGACTAAATAAATAAAATCTTAAAAAAAAATACCTGGCACTTGGTAAATGTTAATTCGAAGAATTAATGAATTCAATGTGAAGAGTGAAGGAGACAGCCAAGAGACTCCCCTTCTCTTGGCTTGAGTGGTTGTGCCCATGATGGTGCGCTTTCCCAAGATGGCGTCTATTGGAGGAGAAGACTTTGGGTTGGGGGAAGAAAAGATGAGCTCAATCTTGGACATGTTACATTTGATTAAAGAACTTTGAGCATTTTATTCACGTGTGTGTGTATAAATAACCATAAACATGTACAACACAAGACTATCAGTTTTACATCTCTTGTTAAATTACCCCCTTTGTGATTATGAAGTAGCTTCATATGCCTAAAATAAACTGAATAAAGAGTCCTTCAAAATGGATATTTCTGGGTATCTCCTATTTTAAGAACAATCATTTAGAATAGAAACTTATTTTAGTAAAGCAAGTTACTCTACTCAAGTAATGAATAGGATTCTTCCCCCTAAGAACTGCCTGCAGTAAAAAATAAAATAACATGAAATAAAAACAAAAAGCAGCCCCTCCATTTCAAAGCTATCTTTTCATCAGAAAAGGCAAAAGCTGCATTTCCCCCCAGTGAGACCGCAGCATCAAAGAGCGTCAGGAGAGCCTCCAACACCCTGGGATGACCCAGCTCTAGTCCTGCCCTGATAGCTCCATGCCAAGCATTTCCGACTTGTTTCAGATGTTCCTGCCTCCTGATCTTGTCATTCATTTTCTCATTTTCTTGTCTTTCTTATCTTTCCCTGGTGTCTTTCAACCACTTCTCTATCACTTTCCTTTCTCTCACTCTTGGATGCAGATCCTCTCTCCAGCTCTCTTGCGTTTGGATACCCAAACTGGTAAGAAAGAAGGATCACATTGGATCAGAATAAAGGAATAGTCAGCTCTGTATCCTGTTTCCCAAAGTATCTCTAAGGGCTATGGAGGGTTTATAGCTCTGCCTAGCCACTGGAGCATTTTATTTCAATTTGTCATATGAATTTATGTCATCCTTGCTTTAAACGAATACTTGGGGGAAAAAATGAATGCTTGGAAACATGCCTTTGACCTTTACTTGTGTGATTCTAAAGCCTGTGTGCGCTAGTAGTGACATGCCCTCTGTGCTAGTAGTGACATCTTTGTGTATTATATTTAGGGTGCAGTTTCTCAGAAGTGACACTGATGAAATCTAAGTTCCTTCAACTTATTGCCAAACTGTTTTCCAGTAATAATTTTCATTACTTGTTGAATACTTAAGATACGTTGTGAACTCTCTTAAGTTTATTGACACACACTTTACCTTATGAGATAGGTATTATGGTTCACTTCTGTTTTTTTTTTAAAGATTTTATTTATTTATTTATTCAGAGAGAGAGAGAGAGAGAGAGACAGGCAGAGGAAGAAGCAGGCATCATACAGAGAGCCCAACGTGGGACTCGATCCAGGATCTCCAGGATCACGCCCTGGGCTGCAGGCGGTGCTAAACCGCTGCACCACCAGGGCTGCCCTGGTTCACTTCTGTTTTAAAGATGAGGACACTGAGGCACAGAGACATTAAGTAACTTGCCCAAGGTCACAGAGCTAATAGGCTGTGGCGTCAGAATTAGAACTCAGGCAATCTGGCCCAGAGCCCACACTCAAACACCTAGTTTGCTGCTTTACAAAAAGTTGTACCAATTTCCACTGGCACCATTAGTAAGTACGTGCTAAGATGCTACACTGCTCTGGAACACTTCTACTTTTTAATTAATACATTATTAGGTAGATCCCAACCTTCCCTTTCTCACCTTAAAGATAAGGTTGAGAGCCGAAATGGAGAGCTAACTATTCTCTAATACCATCTCTCTCCCCATTACCACAGTGGTGAATGAAATGGGAGTAGAGGCGTGGGCTTGATACTCAGTATGGGGTGAGGACAGTAAAGTACACATTGTGGCCCTAAATTCAGGCTTTGAACAGTCAGTTCCGCATGCTTTTTTCCTGCAAAGTGTGAAAATAATAAACAAATACCACTTACTGAGCACTTATGCCCCAAGCAAGCGTTATGGTAAGTATTCTGTAGACACTGACTCATTTGACCATGAGATGGGTATTATTACCCCATGTGGCAACAAGCTAGGGAAATACAGTCACAGTTGACCTGTACAATGATGCCTAAATGCCAGATAAATTCGACATCAAACTTTCAGGACTGGTTATCAGCCCCGGTTCTTTATCTTGCCATACAGTCGCAATACTTAATGAACCCTACTCCCTGCTCCCCTAAGAGATGAAACAAATAAATGACCCTACAAAGCTGGCCTGGGCCCAAATCAGAGACAATAGACACCTTTAAAGAGGCTCACTCTGGGATTTTAATTTACATTCAGCTTAGAGTGGGGATTGTTGACCTCCTGCCAGACAATCAACTACAAACCCAGCGAGGTAGAATGTTCATCTCAGTGCTGGAAGAAGGGACAGTAGGATCTATCTGTCTGTCACAGTGCTACGGAGAAAGGTTAGTTCTCATAGTGCCACGTGTCTGGAGAAAGATGGCCGGGACAACTGGGAACGCCTTTAATGGCAAATTACTTTTTGCTGCGGCTGTTTAACTCTTAGTACCAAAATATTGGCATCTATGGATATGGTCCAAAGGACAAGAATGATAAAAAAGGGTTAATCAGGCCAAGAAATGCGATTACATCAGTCAAAAGAAGAACCAGTAATTTCAAAGACCATCTGTGATTTTAGAGTAGATCCTATCAATAGGGATTAAAAAAAACCAATTTCAGAATAAATAACTTATTTTCTAATAAGGTAAGTTTTGTTCACAGATGGCTGTACTGCTTCTGTTACAAGTAGAAAATGTACAGGACACTTATTCTGAATTAACCTCACCAGTCGACTTTTCTATTTTTTATCATTATTAAAATTCAGACTGTCCTGAAATAGTCCTTTGTAGATTAAAAGGAAAAGCGACATATTCAGAAGATAGTATTAATCCTATGACTCAAGATTCATCCACAAGATGTCTGCTAGTATTGGGCCAGATGTATTTGGAAAGTTTTGAAGATGCACAGGGAAAGCACAGTTTCCCCGTAAGTGCACAGCTAGTGGTGACCCTTCTAGCTATCCCGCCGGGCAACCCACCCAGGGAGCGAGTGCAAGCCAGGTGAGGACACGGTGAAGCTGCATTGAGAGCAGCTGTGACTTAAGTTTAGGCTGAATCCTCTTTGGGGATCTTTCTTCACAAAGCTACCCCTCCTTCCTGGAACCAAACAGAAAGGACCTATGGGGCTACCAGAAAACCTCCAGGTGACCCCAGGTGATTCAATTCTCCTTTTGCAGTACAGATTCCTTCCTCAACATCACATTCAGAGCAGACATGGAATTTTCATTTTCTTGGTTTCCTGGAGCAGTCCACAGTACAACCTGTGAGTTTGTCCTGACTACCTTTGTACCATTTTGGGGACATTAGACACTATCGACAACAATGTCCTTGGAGTTCACAAACCCATTATATATATATTTTTACATTTTATTTTATTATTATTATTTTTTTACAAACCCATTATAGAGCAAACTGACTCCCTGGATTCTCTGGAAACAGGCCAGTGGTTTCTCACCAGAAGGCACAGGGGCCTGGGACCTGTCCCACCCCTCGGCCCTCCAAAGAGCGTTGTTTTCACATTGGGCAACATTTTAGACCTAGACGCAGAGTATCAGCTTTGGAATCAGCTCAGGATTCTAGAGCTAGATGGGCCAGTCAGACCTTGGGATAATTTCCTCAGTGTCTGAATCAGGGGTTTGGATGGTCGGCACCTCTTAGGAAAGTTGTAAGGATTAGGTAAGAAACCATCTGTAGGGACACCTGGGTGGCCCAGCTGTTGAGCATCTGCCTTTGGCTCAGGGTGTGATCCTGGAGTCCCAGGATCGGGCCTGCTTCTCCCTCTGCCTGTGTCTCTGCCTCTCTCTGGGTCTCTCATGAATAAACAAGTAGAAAAAAAAAAAAAAAGAACCCATCTGTAAAGTGCTTATCCTGCTGCTTATGTCTCAGCCCAGTGAATGGGGAGGTTGTCATCACAACACCCTTTGCCCCCTTTCATGCAATGGGTTTAAGTGCTGAGCTACTGAAAGGAAGTCTCACCTACAAGCAATCCTAAAGAAAACCACACACTGGGCAGCCCGGGTGGTTCAGTGGCTTAGCACCACCTTCAGTCCCGGGTGTGATCCTGGAGACCCGGGATCGAGTCCCATGTCAGGCTCCCTGCATGGAATGGAGAGTCTCTGCCTCTCTCTCTCTCTGTCTCTCATGAATAACATCTTTTTAATAAATAAATAAATAAATAAATAAATAAATAAATAAATAAATAAATAAAATTAAAACAAACAAAAAAAGAAAACCACAGACTGCAGAGAGCAGGAGGTTGATCTGAGCACCCCCCACTCCGGCCCCCCACCCCCAGTTCCCCACGCAGGAGCAACCCTTCTTTCAGCCTCGTTCATGCTTACTTACACTCTCCTTCTAGGTTGTCAACTCATATCCAGATGAGGGCTGAAGCTCCTTCTCAACCCGAGGACCAAGAGTGTCTGCTCGCAAAAGGCCGTAGTGTCACGGTTTAAAAGACTTGAGCATAGATTTTCAGGAATCACTTCCAGGCTCCCCCCCTTGCACTGTGTTCTGTCTGGAGCGAACAGAGCCAATTCCGCCTCTTTGAACCTACTTTCTTGTTTATACATAGAGGACAGGACCTAATGGAGCGGGTTGGAGGGATTAAATGAGATACTATTTACGTGTAAAGTTCATAGCAGAGTCGCTGGAGAGGAGTAGCAGTTCCATCACTCCTGAATCCAATTCAAAAAAACGCTAGGCAGGGGATCCCTGGGTGGCACAGCGGTTTGGCGCCTGCCTTTGGCCCAGGGCGCCATCCTGGAGACCCGGGATCGAATCCCACGTCGGGCTCCCGGTGCATGGAGCCTGCTTCTCCCTCTGCCTGTGTCTCTGCCTCTCTCTCTCTCTCTGTGCGACTATCATAAAAAAAAATATTACAAAAAAACGCAAGGCAAAAACTGCAGTCTTTCGGGTGCCTAGAAACCAGCAAATAATGGAAGGATGAGCTTGAAATCAGATTCTCTCCAAACAAATAGTGATGAACATACATCCTGCCTAATAAGGTAAAGATTTCACAGCCTTTGGAACTATGCTCACAGTTTACCTACGCTGCCCGTTCAGATTTCTGTCCTTATTTATTAGAATCACTGTGTCGGGCAAAGGTGCACACTACTTGAAATTACTTAAAAAAAAAAAATCAACTCCATACCACATTAGCTTCCTACAGGAAAGGAGAGGGGGTTGGAACCAACTCTTTGAAGACCTGTAGAATATTCCCGAGCTGCGGGTACAGTTAACCCTCTTGTTGTGCAAGTTGGGAAAACAGGACTAGGACAAAAGTGAAGCAGGTGAGGCCACCACGTCAGAGGTAAGCTACCATCATTTCGCTCCCCTGCATTTTCCATTTCTCAAGCTCACTCACCGACATGCCTTCTCAGGAAGCTACTGCCCAGTGAATGGCTATTGCCATTTGCTGCCATTTGGGGGGATGGAGTGTCGTGGTGGGGGGAGACTTTGAATTACCGGGGGTCTGAATGGTGGGGTGTCCTCTCACTTTTCCAGACGTGATTAACATCTTTTCTTTCAATAAGGCGATTGGTGGCCACTCACTCCACTACAGGGGCCGGTCCAGGCGCCCGCCCGAGACGCTCCAGGTGGACTGATTTCTGAGGGATGATTCACCTTCCCTTTCCTGTTTCGATGGAACACGGGGACGGCACGATTCCTGCCCCTGGAGAGCCCGCGTCCCCACCCCGCAAACTGGCCTTGTGACCGCGGCCCAGCTGGCGGAGGCGCAGGTGGGATCTCCGGGCGCCATTTTCAGGAAAACCCCACCTCGGGGCCGGGGGGCGCCCGGGAAGGGCCCGCGCCGAGGCCGAGGCGGAGGCCGAGGGGAGCGGGCCCCGCGGCGCGCCGGCAGGTGCGCGCTCCCGGCTCGGCGGGTCGCGCCCAGGCCCCCGGAGCCGGCGCCGCGCACGGGGCTCGGGCAGGCGGCGGCCGCGGGCGCCGGATCGGACGAGGGGGGCGCCCCCGCTGCGGGCCCGGGACAAAGGGGTTGCAGGGGCGCCCGTGCGCCCCGCTCGGCCTCCGCGGCCCCCGGAGCCAAGCCCGCACCCACGCGCTGCGAGCTGCCCGCGGCGCCCCCCTCCCCGGCGTACCCCGAAAGCCGCCCCCAGCCGCTCCCACTCGCGCCCCCGAGGGCTCCCGGTGCCCCGCCGCCGCCGCCGGACCCCAGGGGGGCGTGGGCAGGTGTCCGGGCTGCGCGCCGCCGCCGTGCCCGGTGCCGCCCCCCCGCCCCGCGCCCCCGCCCGCCGCCCCCCGCCCCTTCCCCGGCGCGCGGTCGCCGCACCCTCCGCGAGCGGCCGGCGGGGAGTCGCGAGGCGCGGCCGCCGGCGGAGGCGCCATGTGACGGGGCTCGGCGCGGTGACACGCGGCTCGGGCTCAGGGGCGGGCGCGCGGGGAATGGCCTGAGTCTCTCCCCCTTGGAGCCGTCACGAGCCATGGATGCGCCGAGGCGCCGCGCCGCGCCGGCAGGAGAATGACTGCGGCCCGGGACCCTCCGAGCCCGGGCGCGCGCGTGTGAGTGCGAGGCTGGCGAGCGGGGTGTGGGTGGGGGTTGGCGGTGGGGGGAGATTCTGATGCAATCGGGCCCAGGAGGAGGAGGAGGAGGAGGAGGAGGAGGAGGAGGAGGAGAGCCCGAGAGCGCGGGCTGGGGCGGCCACGCCGCGCCGCCTGAAGGTCGCCGGGAACCTCCGCCCTTCACCTTCCGCGGAGATCCGCCGCGCACGCCGGGCCTCCCCGCGCAGCCCGCCGCGACCCCCGCCGCCACCCCCGCCGCCGCCCCCGCCGCCGCCCGCGCGCCCGGCGGCCCGACCTCGCGCAGAGGCCGGCGCACGGCCCCCTCTGGCCGCTTTCCCCTCTAGTGCCCGAGGTAAGGCGATTTCGCTTGGGGGGCTGGGGGGCTGGGGGGCGGGCGAGCGGGCGGCGGCCGGGAGGGAAGGGAGTTCGCGGCGCGGGAGGCGGCGGCGGGGAGCGCGGCTCTGGCTGTCGGGACGAGCCCGGGGCTCGCCTCTTGCACCTGTGCGGGGCCGTGGCTCGGCCGGCGGGCGTGTGCGCGGCACCGATCTGGCTGCGGGGGTCGGGGCCGCGCGGGGCCGGGCGCTCCGCCGTTACGCACGCGGGGTCTGGGCTTTTCGGGGGGATTTCCTGCGCCCGCGGGGCCGTTGGAGAGAGAGCAGGTGATGCGGCGCGCGGGGCGCGTGCGGCGGGGCCGAGCCAGCCCCGGGAGCTCGCCTGCGGCCCCCTCCTCGGGCTGGGCCCCCTCCCTCGGCGGCGCCGCCGCCGCCGCCGCCGCCGCGTCGGGGGGCTCCGGGGGCCGGGGGGCTGGCGACGCGGGCGGTGATTCACGGTCGCTTCCCGCCCCAGGAGGCGCTTTCCAACGGGAGGAAGGCGAGGACGAGAAGCGCTGCTCGGGGAGCTGGCGAACAAAAGGCCGCCCCGCGCGGGGCCCGGGCGCCGACCGCCCTCGCCTCCCCTCGCCTCGCCCCTTCCTCCTTCCTCCCCGGCGCCTCGCTCGCGTCCCTAAACGTGGCCACAAAAGGGCCTTTGAACTCGCCGCGCCAGCGCCGGGAGGAAATCCTGCGCTCCGCCGCCCCGCCCCGCCCCGCCCGCGCCCCCCAGCGCCCCCCGGCGCCCCCGGCGCCCCGAGCGCCCGGCTCCTCCGCACCCGCGGGGACCCTGCAGGTCACGGGGCTGCCCGGGCGCTGCTGCCCTGCGGAGTCGCCCCCCCCACCCCGGGTTTGGGGTGAACTGCGATCAGAGGATGCACGGGAGCGGAGGGCGGCAAAAGGAATTTGGCGGTCACGGCGTCAGCGCGTTTCGGGGCGCCTCCACGGGCCGTCTCGGGCTTGGGAAGGTGGGGCTCCCCCGTCGGGAGCCCTTTGTGTCTCGCTCTGCGGCGCGGACCCCCTTTCGGAGCGCCGCGTCTCGGGTGTCAGCCTCTCCGCCTCCGGGATCGCGCCCTTTCTCAGACTAACCCCTGGCGCCGCGCGTAGCTAAGAGTGAAAGGGACCCCAAGCGCGAAGAAACGGTATTTATTTGTATGCGAAGGGGATTTGACATCTCTGCAGTGGAGGGTTTTTTTTTTTTTTTTTTTTTTTTTTTAATGTCAGGGGGAGGAGGGAATAAAGCAATGGTTTGCAGACTGCAGGGTACAGCCAGGCTGTAATT
This sequence comes from Nyctereutes procyonoides, assembly GCF_905146905.1. NCBI lineage: Eukaryota > Metazoa > Chordata > Mammalia > Carnivora > Canidae > Nyctereutes > Nyctereutes procyonoides. Next base: position 24,071,391 of record NW_026575036.1, on the reverse strand, counting down.
TGTCACCTTGATAGAAAAAACTGGGTAGCAACTTGTGCTGTTTCTGACGTCAGGACCACGGAAATAAAACCTGAGCCAGGTGGCTGGCTGGCCTCATTGTTAAAACATCTCACTGCGGGGCGGGTACTCCCGAAATCTATGTGAAACAGCCCAGAGGAGCCGCCGATCCTGGATTTTGCCTCGGCCCCAACCTCAAAATGGCTTTGCCCCTCTCAGTCACATCAGTTCTCAGCATGTCTCCTTAAGGTATTTAGGATACTTGCCTAGTCTGGTTTGAGATCGTAAAACCTTGATGTGGTTTATCCACTTCCCCTCCTGCCCCCAAATATTCAATAAATATTTCCTACTTGAGGACTTAATATATGTAACTAAAGTTCCTGTTTCTGTGTTTCCCTTTTTCCTAGAGGAAACCGACAATAAATGCACGTATAATGAATTTTAGGTGTGTGTTAGCAGAATGAAGAAATAAAACAGGATCACATGATGGGGGAAGGTGCTTGAAATAGATGACCGTCTAGCAGGATCTGTGTGGGAGGGTGACGTTTGTCCAGAGACTAGGAGGCCAGGCATCTGGCTGCTCTTGTCGGGTATTTTCCTCCCTCTGGATGACACTTGAGGGCAAAAACCAGTCTTACTCATAATTGTTCCCCTAATGCCCAGCATGGAGTAGCTGCTTAAGAAATGACTCTTGGCTTGAGACCTTAGCCATCTCACTCACTTCTTTAAGCGACTGTTGACCATCCCTTCCTTCCTTTCTTTCTTTCTTTTTTTTTTTTCTTTTAAGATTTTATTTACTCATCATAGACATAGAGGGAGAGAGAGGCAGAGACACAGGCAGAGGGAGAAGCAGGCCCCATGCAGGGAGCCCTATGTGGGACTCGATCCCAGGTTTTCAGGATCATGACCTGAGCCAAAGGCATACGCTCAACGACTGAGCCACCCAGGTGCCCCATCATCCCTTCCTTTCTATATCACATTGTTTCCCTTTCTCCCAAGTGAAAACGTGAGAGCTTTCTTTCTGCTTCTCTTTCCCTCTTACTCTCCTCCCTCTTCTGAGCACTTACCAGGCCCTTGCTAATGCCTCTCAAACCTGTCTTCTCATCTACATTCCCACTGCCCCAAGTTCAGGTCCCTGTCACCAGTCTTAGACATGGCAATGCAAGTAGTAGGTTGGGATACAAGGATCACGAAACAGACATGGGGGTGCTCTGAAGAAACCAGTGCTTCCTGCAAACACAACACGTGATGAAGAGTGGAGCAGGGAATTAATGAGCTGTAACAACTTTCTAGTTGCTCTGCTCGGGTACCAAGCCCCTGCTCCCTAATCAGTCTCCAGGCTTCCATGGATCTGTATTTCTTAGACTCGTTTTGCATTTTTTAGTGACTTTGCTTCTAAAAACCTTCAGGGGGTTCTCGTCGCCTAAAATTAAAGTCTCCATTCCTTAGCCAGTCAACTCAGGACCCTCCACGGTCTGATGCCTCGTCTCTTTCCATCTTTCTCACAGTTTACCCTGTGCTCTCCCTGTCACTTTGCTGCTTCAGCACCGGTGTTGATTCTGGACTGGAATGCCTCCTGTAATCCTGTGTGTGAAGGCCTAGCCTGAGTGTCACTTTTCTCCCCCTTCAAATAAAGTGTTCACTGGTCATCTCTTAGCATTTTCATAAGGATGTATCTCTTACTTTTTGCACTTTTGTCACTCCAGGTCACGGAAGGCAGGAGATAAGGCCACAGGCTTCGAGTTAAAAGTAAATACTGAGGGGATCCCTGGGTGGCTCAATGGTTTAGCTCCTGCCTTCGGCCCAGGGCTTGATCCTGGAGTTCCAGGATCGAGTCCCACATCAGGCTCCCTGCATGGGGCCTGCTTCTACCTCTGCCTGTGTCTCTGCCTCTCTCTCTCTCTCTCTCTCTCTCTCTCTGTGTGTCTCTCATGAATGAATAAATACAATTTTAAAAATAATAATAATTCAGAACACATTATTAAAAAAAAAAAAAGTAAATACGGAGTTTCAACTTACCAACCAGCCCAGGGACATGGGGGCTTGTTTAGCATCTCTAAACCTTAGTGTTTTTGTTTTGTCTTTTTAAAAGATTTTATTTTATTTTATTTTATTATTTTTTTTGTGTGTGTGTTTTGTCTTTTTAAAAGATTTTATTGATTTATTTGAGAGAGAGAGAGAGCTGGGGGAGGGGCAGAGGGAGGGAGAGAGAATCCTCAAGCAAACTCCCCACTGAGTGTGGAGCTGGGAGCTGGATGTGGGGTTCAGTCTCATGGCCCTGAGATTATGACCTGAGCCGAAATCAAGAGTAGGCTGCTCAACCCACTAAGCCATCCAGGCACCCCTGGCTTTGTGTTTTCATTTGTTAAATGAGAATGAAGGTAATGGTGATGGTGGTGGTAGTGGTCCCTATCTTCTTGAGGTATCCTGAATATTAAATTAAGATAACGTGTGTGAAGTGCTGGGCACCATGTCAGCACTCCATATATATTGTATTAAAAAAGGACTTCAGGTTTCTCATCTATCAGAAGTGGTGGGAAAGTTGATCAGTAAAGTTCCCCTTACCTCTGGTATTCTGTGCATATTTAATCATTTAAAATACTTTTCTGAAAATAACATCTTAATGGAAACTATGAAAGGTGGTGTGGGGGCGGGGAAAGGATGTGTGTAGAAGTAAGCACTTTCAAAATCGCATCACATACTTCAGAAAAAGGCACCTTGGACCACTGACCCTAAACTGTGTCTTGTAAAAGTGCTGTTACACTTGCTTCTAAAATCTGATCATATTGTAGCCATTGGTTTTCTAGTGACCACCTAGTGTTAGGGCTACTTAATAACAGTAAAGGAATTCAGTGATCAGGGGGCACGATGTTTTGGGGAAACTTTGCAAGAACCAGGCTTACGATCAAGGAATTCTGCCTCAGTTTACCTGGTAAAGTTACAGTGTGTCTTTGCCACTAATTAGCTGGGTGCACTTGGGCAAATCATTTAACGTTTTTATGCCTCATTTTCTCATCCGTCCAGTGCTAATAAATAGTGTCCAAGCTGCCTAACCCATAGAGTTGTGCAGATACAATGAGAACAGAGCTGAGGAAATCCTTGAACAACTTCAAAGAAGTACTCAAGATGATAATCATCTTGAGTTAAATGTGCTGCTAATCCACAGCCTTAGGGCACAAGTTCAGATTAGTGATTCTCAACTCTGGCTTCACATTAGACCTCCTTGGGGTCTTTTATTTTTATTTTTCATTTATTTTTAAAAATATTTATTTATTTGAGATAGGAAAAAAAAAAAAAAGAGTGAGCAAGCAGGTGGGAGGGACAGAGGGAGACAATCCAGGCAGACTCCCTGCTAAGTCCAGATCCCGGTACAGGCCTGAATCCCATGATCCATGAGATCACAACCTGAACTGGAACCAAGAGCCAGACGCTCAACCAGCTGAGCCACCCAGTTGCCCCCAAACGGAGTCTTTTAAAAGCTACCAATGCCCAGACTCCATTTCCAGACCTTTAGATTTAGTTGGCCTGGGGTGGAGCCCAGACTTGGGATTTTTTTTTTTTTTTAAAACACTCAGGGTGATTCTAATTACAGTGGCTTAGATTTTAAAGCAAACAAAAAAAAGTCAGAAATTAAATGAAGAGCTCCATATGTTGTTTGATATAGTCTAAATAATGCAGAGCTGTGACCTTGAGTGACTTTTCCCTTGATTTTGACTAAACCAGCCTGTTGTTGACATCAGGGAGCCTCAGCCTTAGATTACAATTTACAGCCTGAATTTTCCCAGGTATACAATCCTGCCCACTGATACAGCCAGGCCCACATAAAGATTTAATGTGTGGATCTCAGTTTCCATCTTTTAGGAGTGATGAAGAAGACTGGAAAAGAAACAGACAATGGAAAGGAAAAGGAAAAGGATAGGGTCTGACCCAGGTATGGGAGGAGGAAGCTCTGAGTAGAAGAGACAAGGACAGAGCACAGAGAAAAAGTTGTATTCGGTTTATGGAACTCGTCTAGTTGAGCTTGTACACGACCGGCTATAAAGCCAAATAAAGCGTGTGGGTACATTTTATGTGACCTAGACTTTAAAAAAAATTGTTTGCAATTAGCTGTCAATATTTAAACTTCGGATATTCACTTAAAATCTGGATTTCAGGCATTTCTTGGAAAAAACAAACAGTAGAAAGATCTGGCTTATTCCAACTGAAATAGGTGGGATATGTGTTCTCCAGTTCCTTATGCTTCATCTGCCTTGCCCATTTTTCTCCCATATCCGGGCTGTGGTGGCACTTGCAACCCTTGCTCTGCATCTGTAGACCTTAGTCCTGGCTGCACATTCGAATCCCCAGGGGAGCATTTAAACTATCCATGCTCGATCCCACCATAGACCAATTAAATCAGAAATTGGTGTGTGTTAGGCTATTTTTTTTTTTTTAAAACTCTTGAGGTGATTCCTGTGTCTGTATCCGGAACTGAGGACTTCTAGCCTAGGTCACCTATTCAGAAGATTTGTCCACAAGCCCGTTTCTTGTCTCTGAAAGTGATCCATTAGGAAACACTTGATAGCATTATAAATTCAGAGGGCCTTAAGACTGGAGATCTTTGAGAGAGCATTGGTTAATCAGAACTTCCTAGTTTGGGATGCCTGGGTGGCTCAGTGGTTGAGCGTCTGCCTTTGGCTCAGGGCATGATCCTGGAGTCCTGGGATCGGGTCCCACATCGGGGTCCCTGCATGGAAGCTCCTTCTCCCTCTGCCTCTCTCTCTGTGTCTCTTATGAATAAATAAATAAAATCTTAAAAAAAAAAAAGAACTTCCTAGTTTAAGGTGAGAAAACAGGCCTAGAGAGAAGAAAAACTTGTCCAAGGATTATTACATCGTTTGGTATTGGGGTATATAGTGTGTTTTCTTATGTTTTCTATTTTCAGGCAAAGGCATATGTGTAATTTTTTTTATAAATGATCCTCTTTATATGCATCACTTTGTGATGCTTTAAATTTCTTATTATTTCTGTTCTTTATTGAATAGTTTGTTGGGCGCTAGCTGTCATAACTTAGCTAAGCCTTAAAAACAAAGAAAATTCCATCCAGTCTTTTTAGTTCAACAACAGTCCTTTTTTTCCTTTTTTTTAAAGATTTTATTTATTTGAGATTGGGTGGGGGGAGAGAGAGAGAGAATGAGTGAGAGGGAGAAGCAGGCTTTCCACTAGTAGGGAGACAGGCAGGGCTCCATCCCAGGACTTCAGGATCATGACCTGAGTTGAAGGCAGCCACTTAACCAAAGAGCTATCCAGGCTCCCCTCAACAGCAGTTCTTGATCAAAAATATCATTAGAGGGCAGCCCCGGTGGCTCAGCGGTTTAGCGCCGCCTTCAGCCTAGGGTGTGATCTCGGAGATCCGGGATCAAGTCCCATGTCAGGCTCCCTGCATGGAGCCTGCTTCTCCCTCTGCCGGTGTCTCTGCCTCTCTCTTTCTCTCTGTCTGTCATGAATGAATAAATAAAATCTTTTTTTTTTAATATTTCTTTTTTTAATTTTTTTTCTTTATTTATGATAGTCACACACACACACAGAGAGAGAGAGAGAGAGAGAGAGAGAGAGAGAGAGAGGCAGAGACATAGGCAGAGGGAGAAGCAGGCTCCATGCACCGGGAGCCCGATGTGGGATTCGATCCCGGGTCTCCAGGATCGCGCCCTGGGCCAAAGGCAGGCGCCAAACCACTGCGCCACCCAGGGATCCCTGAATAAATAAAATCTTTAAAAAATATATCATTAGAGCAAAAACATATATATGCAAAGAAAGATAATTTTCTCAAAAGCTGAACTATTCCGGGCTGTTTTCAACTCTGCATTTTGTAACTATTTTTTTTAAACATTTAAACTCTGCCCTTTGTAACTATTTAAATCTACAAATTTTCAGTTGATAAGAAAGATTTTTAGTTTTGTGGTAACCACACTGCTCAAATACACTCACTGTTCTCATTAAATAAAGTTTTAAGGGGATTTTTTTAAACAAATGTGATATACAGTTTGTCCTATATAGAAAGTTATAGATTGACTTCGCCAACTCTTGGAGTTTATCAGTATTTTCGTTCTTAGAGAAATCAGAGTAATTCTGAAACGTCTGAATATGGGGTGCACCTGGGTGGCTTAGTCTGCCTTTAGCTCAGGTCATCGATCCTGGCATCGATCCTGGCATCTTGGGATTGAGGCCAGTCTTATAGGTCTGCTCAGCAAGGAGTCTGCTTCTCCCTCCCCTGGCTCTTGCATTCTCTTTGCATATCATATCATGGCATTAACCTTGGTTAATGATAAATACCTTCCGTTTATATAGTACCGTACAGTTTTAAATGTATTTCCACATAATTCTCACATACCCAGATTAAATGTGAAAGGAATTAAGTGGCAGACTTCATGGAAAGTGGAAAGACTTCATCTTGCTTCCTTTATCTTCCCGTTTCTATTTTATTTTCCTGGGAAAGTGTGTGAGGATCACTGATATGTTGTCTGCAGACAGATGATCATAGCTTGCTCTTTAAATTTAGTCATCACTATTATTGTTAACATATTTGCTAATACTATTTGCTAAGGGAGCTATCAGGTCTATGGTCCCTATCCTCAAGAAGTTGAGATTGTAATTAGGGAAGATGATAAGTACATAAAAGGATTGTTAACCTATATGAAAACCCTTATACAGGCCAATTAGTAATCTATACAAAAATGTTGAAAGAATTCATCACAGGTACACAGTCATGGGTTGGTCATTGGAAAAAGATATCACAGAGAAGTTTGATTTGAAAATTTTTTTAAAAATTTATTTATTTATTTATGTATTTATTTATGAGAGAGAGAGAGAGAGAGAGACAGAGAGAGAGACAGAGAGACAGGCAGAGGGAGAAGCGGGCTCCCTGCAGGGAGCCCGACGTGGGACTCTATCCTGGGTCTCCAGGATCACACCCTGGGCTGAAGGCAGCGCTAAACCGCTAAGCCACTGGGGCTGCCCTGATTTGAATTTTTTAAAAAGAGCATGAAAGCAAACAAGCTGGGCTTTGAAAGCAATGTTATACTTCCAGAGGAGTGGACTTCATGGGAAGGGGGAGGGGAGCAGTTCGGGGTCAAAGAAATGGTGTGAACAAAGCAGAAAACTGCCTAAGACTAGATCCATTGAGGAAATGGAGGGCCCAGGAGGAATGTCATTGGAGAGCAAATTAAAGAGCTAGTTATGAGCAATCTAGGATTGCTTTGGAAGATTCCAGAGATTAGGCTTCATCCTGTAGACGCTGGGAAGTTATGATTGGCAAGAAGAGAAGAGGAATGTGCCAGACACAGGTTTTCAGGAACAACCTGCCTCTGTAGGGGAGAGAGGGTAGGACCAGCAGGTAGCATGGAGGAAAGCGAGTTAGGATTGTGGGCAGAGGGGAATAAGGGGCAGGAGGGGACGTATGAAAGAATGTTGATGGGGCTTGGTGACTGATTAGATATTTAGCGGCATTAAAGCCATACCCGGGCTCCAAGTCTGAGTGATGAGGAAAAAGAACATTATCTTTAACAGAAATAGCAAAGCCGACGTGTGAGGTCAGTGATATGTTCAACTAAGCATGTGGGGTTTGAAATAATGGCAAGCATCCACATGGAGAAGTCCAGCGGGCAGCTGGCGTCTAAAAAGAATTTGTGGAAATTTTTCTGAGCAGGAAGGGACCCGAGAGATCCTCTCTCCCTCCAGCCTTCTCATTTTACAGATGAAGAAACATGTGACATGTTAAGTGACTTGATTATTACCAAGTAGTATTTATGAGGGAGAGCCTATTTCATAATGCAGAGGAATGCTAGTTTTAGCAAATGAAAAAGACTGGGGAAAAAGTCTGGAAGATGCCTTTGTGGGCTGAAATCTGACACTACAGGCTTGAAACCTTAGAAAGGAAAGAATTCGGAGTGTATGCTGGAGGAGTGACCCCTACACTGCAGGCGGGAGAAGGAAGGGGGCCGGCCCAGGAGGCCCAGAGGCAGTGCTTAGGAGCAAGTTGGAGTCCAGGAAGCAGTGCTCCCTGCCTGCCTGGAAGGCGTTGGAGGGAATGAGAACCCAGAAAAGGCCACTTGCCTTGATTAGGAAGTGGTAGCAGGAGTAGCAAGTATAGCCACAGTGGCCTTCGAGAACCAGGCCAGGCACTGTTGTAGGTGCTGCCCATGGATCCGAGCGTGGAATCTTTATAATGACTGTATGAGGTGGGTAGTCTTCATCTCCAGCTTACAGATTCAGAAACTGAGGCAAAGAGAAGTTGACCTACTTGCCCAGGGTCCACAGCTCCTGAACGGTGGAGCCAGAATTTGCCAGTTGAGCATGGTTTCAGGGGAGCGATGAGGACAGGAGCAAGTTCAGATTGTTGGCAGTAACGGGCGGATGAGGGCTGGTATTTCAAGGTTATAGACAAGGTCACTTTCCAGATACGGAGATGAGAGTGATGGGTGGAAGTCAGGGAAGTGCGTGGAGAGGAAGTGGTGATAGAAAAATGCTAGCAGAGCTAAGAGCACTTGTACTTGGTTAAGCCATGAGTCTTAAGAAGAGAGAAAACACCTTTAATTGGAGATTGCTTCTTGGGTCCTAGCCTTTTTATTACCAAAGACCTCTTTTATTATTTCCCACTTCCCAAAGATCTTTTCCTTTCTTTTTTTTTTTTTTTTTGAAGATTTTATTTATTTATTCATGAGAGGCACACAGAGAGGCAGAGACATAGGCAGGGAGAGGGGAGAGAAGCAGGCCCCAAGCAGGGAGCCCAATGTGGGACTTGATCCTGGGACTCCGGAATCACGCCCTGAGCCGAAGGCAGGCACTCAACCCCTGAGCCACCCAGGCATCCCCCAAAGATCTTTTTCAAACATTATAAGTATCAATTTTAAGCTTTTGGCCTTTAAATTTTTTTTATTTAAACTCAATTTAATTAACATACAGTATATTATTAGTTTCGGATGTAGAACTTAGTGATTCATCAGTTGAATGTAACACCCAATGCTCATTACGACATGTGCCCTTCTTAATGCCCATCACCCAGTTACCCCGTACCCCACCCCCTCCCTCCAGTGATCCTTGGTTTGTTTCATATAGTAAAGAGCCTCTTATGGTTTGCCCCTCTCTCTGCCTTTGTCTTATTTTATTTTTCCTTCTCTTCCCCTATGTTCATCTGTTTTGTTTATTAAATTCCACATTGGAGTGAAATCATATGGTATTTGTCTTTCTCTGACTGATTTTTTTTAAAGATTTTATTTATTTATTCATAGACAGAGAGAGGCAGAGGGAGAAGCAGGCTCCATGCAGGGAGCCCGATGTGGGACTCGATCCCGGGTCTCCAGGATCACACCCCAGGCTGCAGGAGGCACCAAACCGCTGCGCCACCGGGGCTGCCCTCTCTGACTGATTTATTTTACTTAGTGTAGTACCCTCTAGTTCCATCCACGTTGTTGCAAATGGCAAGATTTCATTCTTTTAGATGGCTGAGTAATATTCCATTGCGTGTATGTATGTGATATGTATACATATATGTATATATGTATCACATCTTTATCCATTTATCTGTCAACGGACATCTGGGCTTTTTCCATATTTTGGCTATTGTGGACATTGCTGCTATAAACATTGGGGTGCATGTGCCCCTTTGAATCCCTATGTTTATATCCTTTGGATAAATAGCTAGTAGTGCAACTGCTGGGTCATAGGGTAGTATATAGCAATACAGGCCTTTCTTAAGAAACAAGAAAAGTCTCAAATACACAACCTAACCTAACACCTAAAGGAGCTGGAAGAAGAACAGCAAATAAAGCCAAAATCCAGCAGGAGAAGAGAAACAATAAAGAGCAAAGGAGAAATCAATGATATAAAAATAAAAAAAATAGTAGAACAGGTCAATGAAATTAGGAGCTGGTTCTTTGAAAGAATTAGTAAGATCAGTGAACCCCTAGACAGAGTTACCAAAAGAAAAGAGAAAGGACCCAAATAAATAAAATCATGAATGAAAGAGGAGAGTTCACAACCAACGTTGCAGAAATAAAAGCAATTATAAGAGAATCTTATGAGTAATTATATGCCAACAGATTAGGCAATCTGGAAGAAATAGATGCATTCCTAGAAACATATAAACTACCAAAACTTGGGCAGCCCTGGTGGCTCAGCGGTTTAGTGCCACCTTCAGCCCAGGGCATGATCCTGGAGACCCGGGATCGAGTCCCACGTCAGGCTCCACGCAGGCTCTCTCTCTCTGTGTCTCATGAATAAATAAATAAAATCTTTAGAAAAAAAAAAACTACCAAAACGGAAACAGGAAGAAATAGGAAACCTGAACAGACCCATAAGCCCTAAAGAAATCAAAGCAGTAATCAAAAATCTCCCAACAGACAGAAGTCAGGTGGCTTCCCAGGGGACTTCTACCAAACATTTAAAGAAGAATGAATACCTATTCTTCTGAAGCTGTTTCAAAAAATAGAAATGGAAGGAAAACTTCCAAACGCATTCTATGAGGCCAGGATTACCTTGATCCCCAAACCAGAGACCCCACCAAAAAGAATTACAGACCGATATCCCTGATGAACATGGATGCAAAAACTCTCACAAAGATACTAGTTAATTGGGTCCAACAGTACATTTTTAAAAAGATTTTATTTATTTATTCATGAGAGACACACATACACTCAGAGAAAGAGAGAGAGAGAGAGGCAGAGACAGGCAGAGGCAGAAGCAGGCCCCAAGCAGGGAACGTGATGTGGGACTCGATCCTGGGATTCCAGGATCACGCCTCTGGCCAAAGGCAGGTGCTAAACTGCTAAGCCACCCAGGGATCCTCCAACAGTACATTAAAAGGATCATTCACTATGACCAAGTAGGGTTCGTTCCTTGGCCACAAGGGTGGTCCAACATCGGCAAATCAGTCATTGTGATACACCACATTAATAAAAGAAAGGATAAGAACCATATGATCTGCTCAATAGATGCAGAAAAAGGATTTGACAAAATACAGGATCCTTTCCTGATGAAAACTCTGCAGTGTAGGGATAGAGGGAATATACATCAATATCATAAAAGCCATATAGGAAAAACCCACAGTGAATATTATCCTCAGTAGGGAAAAACTGAGAGCCTTTCCCCTAAGATCAGGAACACGACAGGGATGTCCACTGTCACCACTGTTGTTCAACACAGTACTGGAAGTCCTGGCCTCAGCAATCAGACAACAAAAAGAAATGAAAGTCATCCAAATTGGCAAAGAAGTAGTCAAACTTTCACTCTTCAGAGATGACATGTGATACTTTATGTAGAAAACCCATAAGACTCCACCCTAACATTGCTAGAACTGATACAGAAATTCAGCAGTCACAGGATATAAAATCAGTGCACAGAAGTCCATTGTATTTCTATACACTAAGCTTTTAATTGAAGTATAATTTATATGCGATGCAATATTCAGATTGTAAGTATACTGTTTAATGAGTTTTGCCTAAAACTTTAATATATCAGTTTATGTCCTGGTTTTATTACTCAAAGAAATATAAAATTGCTGGTCAGAATTTAGGCTCATCACACCAAGTTAATGCACTCTAGCCCAAAGCAAGAATACTTGACATTTTAGTCAACCTCTTTGGCCTCTTTGAGGCCTTTTGAGAAACAGAAAAGCAGTTCATAGATTCATATTTTTACCATCTAAGAGTCAGATGATCCAAAGATCTCAAATGGGTAAACCGGCTCAGTTATGGGAAGAGATGGCGGGAAGAATAGGAGCATCTTTGGCCTTAGGCCTCATGCTTTCTCAAAACTACTGACCTAACTACCACAATTGATTCTCAGCAGTTGAGCTAGGAGAGGTTTAATCTAATTAGTTTCACAGAATAAAAAACCAATAGTGATTCATAACAATTTTAAAATTAAGTGTATGTGACTGGACATTATTGATACGAAGGAATTCTTGTCATTTTTTTAGGCTTGATAGTGATCTGCTGGTATTGTTTTATAAAAGTTTTCCTTCAGAGATATGTGCTGAAACATTTACAGGGGATAGGATGTCCGAGATCTGCTTTAAAATAATTCTCTGTGATGGTGGGAGTAAAACTTCAGTAAGACTGGCCTGAATTGATAATTGTTGAAGTCGATTCACGGGGGTTCATTATTCCATTCTATCTACTTGTGTATATGTTTAAAAGTTCCCATGATAAAACATTTAAAAAGGTGGGGGGAATAAAATTAACGACTATCAGTCAGGGTTTATTTGCATGTAACAGAGATTTTTCTATGTATGGTAAGTGTAAGGGATTTAATACAGGCAATTAAGTGCCTGTAAAATTGTCGGAAGAGGAGACAGAGCAGGCTGGGTCTCTAGGAATAATTATGGGAATACCACCACTTAAAACTAGTCTGCTAAGGGAACTGCCACTTGCGTCTCCATCAGGAAGCCAGGAAACCATGAAGCCAGTTTCTCACTATCTCAGCTACATGCTCCAGGAATACATCATTTGAGCCACATCTGATGATCAGGAGTCCATAGCCGCAGTTGTTGGTTCCAGAGCCATGTATTGCACCTGCTAGAATTGTACCAGCCAAATGGATGCCTTGCCCCCACCACTTTGCTCTCTGATTGGTGGAATCTGTATCATACCTAGAACCCTAGCTGCAAAAGAGTGTGGGAAATGTAGCTCTCAAGTTGCCCTCATATACAGAACTGGACTACAAGAAGTAGGAACAAATACTGAGCAGGCAAATCCACTAGAAAGTCTAGAAACTAGAAAGCAATTGAATTTGTATTTTTCCCAAGAAGTGGTTCTTTTCTTTTCTTTTCTTTTCTTTTCTTTCTTTTCTTTTCTTTTCTTTTCTTTTCTTTTCTTTTCTTTTCTTTCTTTTCTTTCTTTTTATTGGAGTTCAATTTGCCAACATACAGCATAACACCCAGTGCTCATCCCACCAAGTGCCCCCCTCAGTGCCCATCACCCAGTCACCCCAACCCCCCACCCACCTCCCCTTCCACTACCCCTTGTTCGTTTCCCAGAGTTAGGAGTCTCTCATGTTTTGTCACCCTCACTGATATTTTCACTCATTTCCTCTCCTTTCCCTTTATTCCCTTTCACTAATTTTTATATTCCCCAAATGAATGAGACCATATAATGTTTGTCCTTCTCCGATTGACTTACTTCACTCAGCATAATACCCTCCAGGTCCATCCACGTCGAAGCAAATGGTGGGTATTTGTCGTTTCTAATGACTGAGGAATATTCCATTGTATACATAGACCACATCCAAGAAGTGATTTTTGACATCGAGTTACAATATATTCTTTATAGTTTGGCTTTCCCTATACAGTATTTTATTTTATCTTATTTTATTTTGTTTAGTTTTAAGTAGGATCCATGCCCAATGTGGAACCCAGTGTGGAGCTTGAGCTCACAACCCTGAGATCAAGACCTGAGTTGAGATCAGGAGTTGGATGCTTAACCAGTTGAGCCACCCAGGCATCCCCCCTACAGTCTTTTAATCAGCTTTTACCAAACCTATAAAACTTCTGTTCCTCAAGAACATGTCCCTTGCTCCCTCTGCTCTAGCTAGGTTCATCTGAATGGTCGTGTAAGGCTGTTCTGTGTACATTTGGCATGTGCTGTTCCCAGTACAAGTAACGCCTTCCCAATCCCCCATCTAAGTCTCCTTGTTTTTAGATACGGCTCAAGGCCTAACTTTGTAAACTCTGCTGATTTCTCCAGGCCCTATTTTTTCCTTCCTTCCTTCCTTCCTTCCTTCCTTCCTTCCTTCCTTCCTTCCTTCCCTCCTCCCTCCCTCCTTCCTTCCTTCTGTACACCTGTAGGCATGCATATCTCTGAAATCTCTGGATTTATTCTTTGCTCTGTCATAGAGTTAGCAGATATTTTATGGTATGCTGTCACCTTATATGGGATAGTCCTGCTCGCTTATATAGGGCTTAAGCAATGTAAGGCCAGACGAGTTTCTCTGTATATCTTCTTTGATATGTAATGCCATGAAGAGTAGAGACTTACGTATTTCACGTTGGTCTAATTTTACTATTGGTAAAGTATACCAATAGGCATACTGACATAATGTTTGCTCAAGAGTACCTCACGAGATTGTGGTAAAGGACCAAAGATATTCTGTGCCGATTAAACTTTAATTTGCAGGGGATCCCTGGGTGGCTCAGTGGTTTAGCGCCTGCCTATGGCCCAGGGCGCGATCCTGGAGTCCTGGAATCAAGTCCCGCGTCGGGCTCCCAGGATGGAGCCTACTTCTCCCTCCTCCTGTGTCTCTGCCTCTCTTTCTCTCTATCATTAATAAATAAATAAATAAATAAATAAATAAATAAATAAATAAATAAATATTTAAAAAAAACTTTAATTTGCAACCTATTATAAATGTTGAGAGATTGTAATTATGGTTGGGCTAACATCAAGATCTTCACACAATAACGCTGGTAGGCCTTTTAATTAATTCTGTTGTCTGATAATCGCCTCGGTAATTTCAGTGAAGCTCTCATTCTTTGCTTCTTGAACTCAGCCTGCATTTCCTGCCTGTGCTGTTGACCATGTTCTCCTTCATTGAGAAATCTCAGCTCAGCCCCCCCCCCCCCGCCCCCAGTCACTTGTCTGCCAAGCAGTGTGGCTGTCCAGATGGAAAGGGCTGGATGTCAGCTTATAGCACAGTCCAGCAGATAAGCAAGCATTTGCAGCAATGGTGTAGCCCCGTGTTCACTATCTCAACCTAACTCAGGAGAGGAGATCGTATCTTGTTAAACGAAAAAATGAAATGTTTTCGAGACTGTATGATATGCTTTCCATTTTTGTAAATGTAGACCTATTTTTTTATAGTACTCTTTTCATTTCACAGATACTTATTGAGTGCCTACTGTGTGCTCGGCACCATATCTATGTGCACAGAAGAGCCCCGGAAGGTCATACTCCAGTATATACACAGTGATCATCTCTGTTTGCTGACATAACAGGTGACTTTTTTCTGTTTACTTGCCCCCCCCTTCCTTTGCATGCATGTTTCTTCTAATTTTTCTACCAAAGCCTATATTCTTTATTAATAACGAACTAATGTGGTTTTAGAAAAGATACCTGTTCTCCAAAATGCTTATAAGGTAATGCAACATGAAGAAAAGTAGGTTAAAAACAATCTAAAATTCCAATGTTAAAAAAAAGGTGGGGGGGAGAAGGAACTAGAGAGGGAGAAAGAAAAATCAGGAAAGGAAAATGAAGAAAAAAGAAGGAGAGGGGAGAGGAAGTATACCATAGTCTAATAGTGGCCCAGTTTTGGGTGGTGGGATCTCTTTTGCAAGGCGTGGTTCTGAAGACTTCCTGGTGTGTATGTATTAGTTTTAGAATAAGAAAAAAAATGTCTTTTTCAAGGGCTGGTCCAAATGTGACTTTTCTTTGAAGCTGCCTCAGATTCCTGAATTTGACCTTTCTCAAACTTTGAAATCCCTTCATCATCGAGCCTCAGTAAATAGATGATAAATTGAACAGTGAGGAATTTCTATGTGTGGCCTCAGCCTTGGTGAGAGGTGTCACTAACTTTGTTAATTTACCCAGTTTTGCAGTTTTCATTTTCAAGAACGAGTTAGATTTCAGCTAGGTTATTTCGTAACAATAAAAATTTATTCTTGGGGAGCCCAGGTGGCTCAGCGGTTTAGCACCACCTTCAGCTCAGGGCATGATCCTGGAGTCCCGGGATCGAGTCCCACGTCAGGCTCCCTGCATGGAGCCTGCTTCTCCCTCTGCCTGTGCCTCTGCCTCTCTCTCTCTCTCTCTCTCTCTGTCTCTCATGAATAAATACATAAAATTTTAAAAAATTTATTAAAAAAAAAGATTAGGACACAGAGAACACACAGGCAGCAGAAAGACCATTGAGAACAGAGAGAAGCAGCGCTATCCACAAGCTGTGGACCATAGGCCTCAGAAGAAACAAAACTTGCTGACTCCCTGATCTTGGACTTCTAGGCTCCTTGACTGTGAAAAATTCTTTTCTGTGTAAGCCAAAGAAAAAAACATTTATTCTGTGTGATTAACTTAGTACCGGCATTTGCTTTATACTGACATCATCTTAGTGGCCAGGACTTCCTTTTTATGATGCTTTTGCTTTTTTTTTAATCCATTTATTTAATTGACCATCTATCTATCTATATATATGTTATTTGTACACACACACATACACATGTATATTGATATGAAAGTTTAAATTCAAACAGTAGACTCCAGATCTATTATTAGTCAACTTTTTCTCCTCTCAGAAAATTTTTGTCCAGCGCCCTCTTTCTTCCTGATCTGTCAGAGGAAAAGACTCAGCCCAAATTGCAAACACCACCCACTGAATCAACTTTCTACGAGCCCCGCAGTATCACTTCAGTATCACTTCAGACTCCAAGGGAAGTGATACAGAAGAGAGACCTTGTGGCAGGGCTCCTGGAAATCACCCAGTCTAGCCCATCTGTGTGGCTTTCATTAAGGCGGCCAACAAGAGTGCGTATTAACACACTGCAACGTTTATAAAGAGGTTGTAAATGCTGCTGCTGTGTGAAGGCACTAAAAACAATTAGAGATGGGCCTAGTTGCTAGTACTACCATTCCAGCTAGAGAATCAGCCTAGGGAGATCTCCCACACCACCCAGGGAGACGTGGGGCTTGACCCTCCCTGCCCTGGCCTCCTGCTCTCCAGGAGAGGCCCTGCCTGCAGGGAAGTGGAGCTCCCAGGACCTGAAGTATTAGGAAGTGTTTTTTTTTTTTTTTTTTTTTAAGCCTATCTTCCCCAGTGGGCAGTGAGAATGTCTTCACCAGCAGGGGACAGCAATGGCTCCCTCTCCCTGGGGGTGTGGTAGGAAGCTCCAGGCCCCCACTGCAAGGTCCACCTATCCTGGCCCCAAAAGGCAGGGGCAGTCTAGCACGCCAGTGCGCAGGTTTAAAATGTATTTTCATTGGCTTTGTCTCCAGTCTCGTCCATGCCTGGTTTCTAGGGTTTTCCCCATCCCCTCATTTGGGGGTCCAGACTCAAGAGGACAGGTGTAAAGGGGAACAGAGGTCACCAGCACTGAGGTGAGTCTCCCTGTTGGAAGTTGTAAAGGATCCTGGAACCAAGGGAATTTCATGCTAGATAGGAGTCGGTATGAACAAAAAGGAATACTGTGTGCCTTGGTTGTGGGAAAGTGAACAGTCTTAAAAAAATAATCATTCTGAGGTATTTTCTACGGGTCCTGAAAATTTTGTCAATTAGCAAAATACTGGTTGGGATGTACCGGGATGCTTACCTGGGCACATTAGGGTTTTGACTCTTAAGTAGGCTATAGTCAGCTTATGAAATTCAGGATCAGACAAAGTATCATCCAAAGGGGTTTGCCTTTGGTGGTAAAAAGAAAAAAAAAAAAACACAAACTTTCTTGTTTTTCTGCTTCATTCCCTGGTGTCCATCACCTCACCGAGATGACCCTGGTGAGGCTCCTGTGTATACATAGGCCTTACTTTTCAGGTCACATCTAGCTCTTTTTGGTTGCCACCTGCTTAATTTGTGATGTGTCTGAAGCTCTTTTTCCCCTTATATGCCGTCAAAATGTAAGTCCCAGTCATCCATGTAGGGCAGACTAGGAACTCTACAAGTCTTTTGTTTCTGGAGAGGAAATACAGTTTTAGGTAGATTAACCTAAATCCCCTGAGTATGAGTTTTTAATTCCCTAATTCCCTGACATGGAGTGATTTCATGGAAGAGATTGATTTAATCTCTTGCAGTTGATGGATAAAGTGTTTGCTAAATTTCAAAACACAGGTTTGTCCTTTGCTGCTTGACCTCCAGGTTGGGTAGTTGATCCCTCATGATGCCATTTATTGAGGATTCGCATTTTTATTAAACGAGGATTGCTAGATCGGAGGTGCTTTTGTGTCTGTGTAGTCTGCACCCACTATATGTGTGCCCTGTGATGGGATGCATTAAAATAACTGCATCCCTTTCCTTTTAAACAGTTTCATAAAAGGCATCTATAATGCCTGCAGTTGACTTGGTATTCCTATAAATGTGAACGGGAAAATTATGGGACAGGACTCATTTTGTAGTTATAAAGAGGGGAGAGTTATGACAGGCATAAAATTTAGAGATAAGCCTCTATAACTTGATGTACAAAGACTGCTCAAACGCATTGAAGAGCAAAATGTATAAGTTATCAGTAAGTTGACTATTGTTTACTTGTCACAGTTTAATCAGTAGTGATATTCATATGCTTATTTTTTATTGTGTTGTATTTTAGGGGTGTCAAGCTTATATTTTTGCTGCTATCCATTTGTCATACACTCAGAGCAGAATTTGGACTAATTTTTTTGACTATCGATACTACTTTCTAAACATGATGCATTTCAAAAGTGGACTCGAATTAACTGAGTTGCAGAACATGACAGTGCCCGAGGATGATAACATTAGCAACGATTCCAATGATTTCACCGAAGTAGAAAATGGTCAGATAAATAGGTGAGTATTTTTCAGCTAACGCTCTCAACCCTATGAAAGAAATGTCTCTAAAATATTATTCTGGTGTTAGGTTATTCTCCTGAATTATTCATTACTAAAGTTATGCTCCATTTGAAGACGTAATTTGAATTTCTTATGTGACATCTGTTGGGCAAAGTCTGCAATAGCAAATGAAGCAAATAGGAAAGTAATTTATTCATCCTTTCAAATGTTTCAATTGAGTCTAATAAAAATATATAAATACACTGGACCCCAACCAGACCTAACTTTTCAAAAGCTCTATGCTTGTGAATCAGACAGGCTGCTAGAATTTTGCTGCATCTCATATCTGAGCATGTACTACAGTCATCTGCCCTCACCCACATTTTTACTAACAGTCAACATCCCATTTGCCAATGATCCCATTTTAAAACTGCAAATACAGCTTTACAAGCATGATGTCTATCACAGATTTTAAATAGTAATAATAATAGTTGAGCCCCAGTAGTTCTCTGAGAAACTGTAGTAGGGAATTAGTACATGAAACAGAAAGAGAAGAGAGCATGAGTGGGAGGAGGTAGATGGGAGGCAGGTGGGAAGAGTCTGCCCCAAAAGCTCTCAGCCCCAGTCATGACCTCAGCAGGTCCTTGCAACTCTTGGGTCTTGTGTTTCTTAAGTTAGAAGAGAAGGACTGATGTCTTTTTTTCCCTCTTTTTTAAGTGATCTGGGCCATTCTCTGACATGCTGATTTTATAGCCAGTGTCTGTGGATCATTTCACAGGAAGCTCTCTAGCTTGGGACTCAGTGATGTGGTCTGTTTAAAGCATGTAGCCTCCTAAAAGCCTCCCCCTCCAGGGGAAGAGAGTGGAATAGACAGGACCACTTACTAGAACATTCCAGAGATGTACATATTTGGGGGGTGATCAGACGGAAATGGGATGGAAAAAGATGAAAACCTACAACAGCTAACCAGGCATCTTTGTGGAAATTGTTTCTGGAAATCTGCTCTATGTTTTAATATGGTGTGCAATTGGAAGGCCTACTGAGCCCTTAGCTGTGGTCATCACAAACTCAAAAGTTCCAGCCCTGCTTCTCCCTTTTCTCTTCCCTAAATGTCCTCAGAGGTTAAGTGTGCAACCCAGACACTTCCTCATTATCATCCAAGTACCATTCACTGGGTTGTGACATATCTTACTGTTGGAATTAAATTTGCTTCTTGGACTTTTTCTGAGTAATTATCAATAATAACTACCATTTCTTGAGTGCCAAGTATTTTTTGCATATATTGCCATTTTTCCTTATAACATTCTTTTGCAAATAAGGAAAAATTTAAAATGCATTTTACAAATCAGGACGCTGAGACTCAGAGAAATAAAATAACCTGCCCAAGAGTGCACACAGGTTCTGTCAGAAATCCCCGTCTTTCTGCTCTATCCTGCTGCCTCCAACTATTGGGGCATTAATGAAAAAAGGGTAGTCTTTTCCAGTTTTATTAAAATACCAATGCTATTTTAAGCTGCGTACACCCGGAGTGTTCTGCAGTCACTACTGACCTCCACTTAGCAGTGGATGGGAGTCCAACCATTTCACAAGGCATTTTAGTTTTATAATGAAGCTTCATTGATTGCCCAAGCAGTGCAAACTGTAAGGACCTTAAAATGAGTCATTGTAATGTTCAGTTTAGAATCTGAACTTGATCTTTAAAAGTTGTACTTAGTAAACTAAAAATATTAAGTTGTTGAGGAGATTCCAGCTTGCAATATCTGGAAGCACCCATTCTCGCCCATGGCTTGGGCACCTTGCCTGAGCTCACTTCCTCACAGACTGTGATTAAAGCAGTAAGTGGGTACAGCGGGAGAGCTGGCGGGTGTTGACCACTTGCTTTGTGGAATCTGGTTCTGCTACTGCAAATACAGTGTGATGCATTTCTTTCTTTATTTTATGTCCTCTCTTTCACTGACATAGTTCATGAATCTTGCTTCCTTTCTGGCTCCAGGACAATTCAAATTAAAAACAGCATATGGCAACATGAAGCCAAAAGAGGCCAATGAAAGAAACAAAAGATCCCCATCATGATTCCTGCAAAAGCTACACCTAAATACCTCTCACTCTTCTTGTGGCGTTTTCACATGGGAGTGAGGAAAGTAGGCTCAGTTATAGGAATCTAAGAGGGCCATCTGCCAAAGCAGTGAACTTTTGGGGTCACGGTCCCTCTTTTTGCAAAGCTAGAGAGAATGTGGAAAGCAAATATTGATCTCCGCTTACATGGCATGTAACTGATGGCTTTGCCTGAGAACTCCCCCACTAGGGTACTGTAAGAGTCATCTTTTTAAGTTTAGTTAAAAATAGAGTAGAGTCATCCGGGTATTAGAACTCCTGCCCTTATTCCAGTTCAGTTTTATTTCATGCCCTAATTTTGGGGTTGTAGTCATAGAAATCTCTACCTGAAACAGCAAAACCTTTCAAAATGTCCATGGGACCAGTACTGCTGACATTTTAATGTGCATACTCAACACCTGGAAGCCTTGTTAAAATGCAGATTCTGGTTCGGGAGGTCTGCGATGGGGCCTGAGATTCTATTTCAGGGCCTGAGATTCATATTCATGTATGTTATGCCCATGTTGTTGATCCAGGGACCACACTTCAGAGAGGCAGGCTCTAGGCTCTTTTTCTGGATGTGAGCTTCTTGACAGAAAGAGCCATCTTAGTCATCTTTATATCTCTTATACCTTGTAATGATATGATAATAGTGCCTGGTACAGGGTGGATGTTACAAAATATTGGTTAAATGAGAGAGAGACAGACACAAACACACACAGAGAGAACAGTTAGTGCCTGGTTTGGATTTGGATTTGAATTGAATCCTGGCTCAATCAGTAGACCTTGTGCTTTGAGCCTTAGTTCTATCCCTGTGAGACATGGATAATAATAATACCTTACCTCATGGGATTGTTGGGGAATATTAAATGCAATACTGTTATACTGTTTATAGGTTAAGAATTCAGGCTCTGGGGCAGCCCGGGTGGCTCAATGGTTTGGCGCCGCCTTCAGCCCAGGACGGGATCCCGGAATCCCAGGATCGAGTCCCGCCTCTGCCTGTGTCTCTGCCTCTCTCTGTGTCCCTCGTGAATAAATAAATAAAATCTTAAAAAGAAAAAAAAGTTAAAAAAAAAAAAAAAGAATTCAGGCTCTGCATCCAGCCTGCTTAGGTTCAAATCCTGGCTCAGCACTTTACTTATTAGCGATGTCACTTTGGTCAAGTTACTTAATTTCTCTAAAATGGGACTAATGATAGTACTGATCACATGTAATGATTGTGAAAATAGATGAGCAAATCCATGTACAGTGTTTGGCAGAGTGTCTGGCAATAGTAAGACTTTTAGTTTAGTAGGAGAAAAGTTTGTATCAATAATAGGGCAACCCTCTTTCTTTGGGAAGCACTTCTGTGTTGTCCACCCCAAGGAATAACAATTTTGCTTTAGCTTTTGGAGGGTTGCTGGTTATTGTTACCTTAAAGCTTTTGAAATACTAAAGTTGTCAGAATATTCATAGATTATCCTAGCTGTATCCATGAGAATATTCATGTATGTTATCTACTCTTGTTCTGGTCTTTATGTAGAGTTAATGTTGTTATGACCCCAGAAGAGTCTTTAAGATTTTTCTTGAAAGAATCCGGGACAACTCTTGTCACTATACCCTGCATCAGCCTTTGTTTGTTTTGATCCCTCTGTATCTTCCAGAAGAATTTATGTACTAAATTCGTATCATTTGGAAGGACGCTTGAGAATGTAATATCTTTTCTACATGTTAAGGACGAAGTTTCCACAACTTCTGTCTTCAGTTTTCATGTCAGAATGAAAAATTCTTTCCTTGCTTTAATGGCTTCTGTTCCCTTTCTTTTCAGTAGAGTTTGACTGTCAAGTAAGGCTTTGTTTACCCTCTAGTCTTTATTTTTTTTAAGTTTTTTAACTTCCTTTTCCTTTTTATTTTTTATTTTATTTTATTTTATTTTATTTTTTTTTTTTCCTTTTCCTTTTTAATAGAGTGTTAGAATTTCGGTAAAGAACTAGCAAAAGTCATTTAAGTTCAAGTTTGTTTTAAGTTATTTATTTATTCATTTAAAATAATTCAAGTATAGTTAACAAACATTATATTAGTTTTGAGTGTGCAATATAGTGATTCAGCAATTCTTCAGCAATTCTATACATTATTCAGTGCTTATCACTATCACTGTCCTCTTAATCCCCTTCACCTATTTCCCCCATCCCCCCAAGCCCCTCCCCTCTGGTGACCTTTGGTTTGTTTTCTATAGTTAAGAATCTGTTTTTTGTCTCTTTCTTCTTTGTTTGTTTCTTAAATTCCACATATGAGTAAAATCATACTGTATTAGTCTTTCTCTGACATTGTACTTAGAACCATACCCTTTAGGTCCATCCACGTTGTTGTGAATGGCAAGATTTCATTCTTTGTTGTGTGTGGCTCTTTGTATGTACCTTATCTTCTTTATCCATCCCATCTATGGATGGACGCTTGGGTCCCTTCTATAATTTGGCTATCCTAAATAATGCTGCAATAAACATAGGGGTGCATATATCTTTTCAAATTAGTTTTTGTATTCTTTGGGTAAGTACCCAGTAGGGGAATTACTGGATCATATGGTAATTCTTTTTTTTTTTTTTTAATAAATTTATTTTTTATTGGTGTTCAATTTACCAACATACAGAATAACACCCAGTGCTCATCCTGTTAAGTGCCCCCCCCAGTGCCCGTCACCCATTCACCCCCACCCCCCACCCTCCTCCCCTTCCACCACCCCTAGTTCGTTTCCCAGAGTTAGGAGTCTTTATATTCTGTCTCCCTTTCTGATATTTCCCACACATTTCTTCTCCCTTCCCTTATATTCCCTTTCACTATTACTTATATTCCCCAAATGAATGAGAACATATAATGTTTGTCCTTCTCCAATTGACTTACTTCACTCAGCGGTAATTCTATTTTTGATTTATTTTATTTAATTTTTTGAGGAACCTCCATACTGTTTCCCAGAGTGGCCACACCAGTTTCCATTCCCATCAATAGTGTGCAAGGGTTCCTTTTTCTCCACATCTTCACCAATACTTATTGTTTCTTGTGTTTTTTATTTTAGCCATTCTGACAGGTGTGAGGTGATATCTGTGGTTTTGATTTGCATTTCCCTGATGATGAGTGATATCGAGCATCTTTTCATGTGTCTGTTGGCCATCTGGATCCATCTTCTCTTTAAATGCCTTCTGTTTCTTTCATTCTTTCATGTTTTCCAATCTCTTTGTTACTTCTTTTCTCCGGTTCTGTCTTCCTTTTCCTTTTTAATAGAGTGTTACAATTTTGGTAAAGAACTAGCAAAGGTCATTTAGGTTCAAGCACTCATCTCTTGTGTTATGAATCCTCAAATGAAACACTATCATCTAGTAAGAACCTGATTGGTAGAGATTACAATAGGAAGATTATCTTCCTATCGTACAACCCATCCTTAATTGGATTGTTGTTGATTTATTTTTAGTTTTAAATAACTGCTCTGTATTTCTCTCCTCCTTTCACACTATCTCAGTATAACGCCTACATCCTTTGTAAGGCTTTGTCTATTGAAGGTCACCACGACAGCCACTGTAGGTTTTATTTTGTTTTGTTTTGGACACAGAACAATTGGTTCCCTAAGAGTTGTTGAATTCTGCTTTGTAGGTACAGACCGACCCAGTGGAAATTCTTCTTTTAATAATACTTCTATCATCTGAGACCATATGTCAAAGGCACCTTCACCCATAGCCCATTTTTAAGTCAATAAAAAAGAAGTTTTATTCCTATTTCTTTGCCAGAGGTCAGTGGTTTTTAACATGCAATTGCATTTTTTTTTAAATGGTGAGATAACAGGAACCTGTAATAAGCTGCATGACCTAGTTATTTTGAATGGACTTTTCCATTACAAAAAGGGTTGGTTTTATTTGTTTTAAAGACATTTACAGAAGTACAGAGCAAAGCTATAAAGACTACAGGGAAGAAAAATTTGGAACAACCAAAGGGAATAAAGAGGCTTTCTTTAAGTACTTCATTCTTGTGAGTTAGATTTCCCTGCAGCCTAAGCTACTCCACAGTTCCTTAAAAGAAGATGCCTATGCAGGTTATGGAGGGTCTTCTGAATTGCAGATGCATGGGCAGGTACGTATAAGGAGAGGGAGTGAGGGTGCCACATAACAGCTCAGGATGCAAAATGACCTCAGGGCTCAGTCTGTGCCACAGAAAAATAGTAAATAGGTCAGAGTCAGAAAACTCCATTTAGACCAAAGTATAAGAAGACTCATGGAAGGTGAGGGCTTTGAACTGGCAGGATGGTGCAGGCTGAGAGGAGGGTGGAGGGTCTCCTGAGGTGAGAGTGGATTCCTACTAGAGTTGATCCTTGAACAACATGGGCTTGAACTGCATGCGTCCAATTTAAAAAAAAATTTTTTTTAGTAAATACAGTACAGTCCTGTAAATGTAATTTCTCTTCCTCACGATTTTCTTCATAATGTTTTCTTTTCTCTAGCTTGCTTTCTTGTAAGAAAACAGTATGTAACACGTATACAAAATGTGTGTTAATCAACTGTTCATGTGCTCGGTAAGGCTTCTGGCCAACAGCAGGCTATTAGGAGTTAAGTTTTGGGGTATACTGCAGAATGCACTGGCCTTGCTTGTCTCAGTTCTCACTTCTCTTTGGAAGATCATTTTGAGGGTCAGGGGGAGCTGAGATTGGAGCATTGAGACAAAATTAAATTAAGCAATACCTAGAATTGCAGGGTAGGGAATCTGTCCTTGAAACTTTCTCAGTGGGGGAGCCAGTGAAGATTTTGGGAGAAAACCGATTAAGCCATGTGGCAGAAAGTAGACTGGGAGAGGCAGAACCAGGGAGGCGCCTGACACACATTTTTTTAATGTGCTTTGTAATGGTAACTCACTACCGCAGCTCTGAAAGTTAGTTTGGTTATTCTCATCCTGCAGAAGTCCTGCAGGGAAGACCTGGCAATCACGCAGGGACCTTATTCTTTATCCCATTCCATTGCACGGTGTTTGACCCTGGTAGACGCCCCCAGTGTCACGGTGCCTGTGTCCCATTCTTCTCTGCCAGGCACCAGTCCTCTGCCACCAATTCTGAGGAGAGCTGGGAAACTTGGGTCTGCCATAAGTTGGGTCACCATTTACTGGTGTTTAGGGTGTCTTCTTTGAAAACATTGGGGGCTTTCCTCTTGATTTAAAAATAGTGGAAATGCTTTTTGGAAATCAAGTCCCTCTATAAGGAAGGCAAATGGGGGACCTTCTGGATAAAGATTGGGTTAGACTTGAGTTGGTTGTCAAAGACAGTCTGATTAAATAATCTTTTGTGTAATAGCAACACTAAATAGGAGTCGCTTTCATTTTGGCAAGTCCAGCACCCATGTTTTTTGGGTCTGCCTGTGTGAAATGGAAGACAGCCTTCCTTTGCCTCTTTTCAGCCAGATCTGTTAGCCTCAATTCTGTATAAAGATTTAAAATGTTAAGGGCAGGGGCACCTGGGCAGCTCTGTTGGTTAAGTGCCCAACCCCTGTGTCCTGGGATTGAGCCCCTTGGCAGGCTCTGTGCACGGTGGAGAGTCTCTCTCCCTGTCCTTCTACCTCTCCCCCCACTCATGCTTGCAATCTCTCTCTCCCTCCCTCTGTCTCTCAGATAAATTAAATAAAATCTTTTTTTAAAAAATGTTGAGGGCAAAAGGAGGGCCACACCAATCATTAATAACAATGCTATACAACTGCCAGATTGGTCTCCAAAGATACTGGTTTCCTGATGCCATTCTCTTGCTAAGAACCTGTAATACTCTTTCTTAGGCCTCTGCCTTTAAGTTTTGTCTGGCTAATTCTACCGATAAAAGCAGCTTTTCCTTCTCTGGATTCCTTATCTCATCTGCCTTTTGCACAGCCAGACCTCCCTATTCTGGGTTTATCTGGGACAGTCTCTCCTACGTTTTGGGAGACAGAGATTCCCTTCTACTTCCTTTCACTCTCTCACCCTAACATGACAGGTTGCAGACACATCTGCCTAGATGCCAAAGGGATAAACTGCAGATTGTGCTGCTAATGTGAGGTGGTGGCCCCCCGGGGAAGTTCGTAGTCTGTGTGTCACCTCTCTTGAGGTTAGCTTGGCAAAATAAGGCGAACTTGGAGAAGTAAGAGAAGCCAGACCCCTTGGATCAAAGATGAAAAAAGGTAGCTAAATTAAACCAACATTGATGATATGTATCTTTCATTTAAAAAATGTTTTATTGTGAAATATAGCATCATTCAAAACATATATGCAAATGTAGTAGTGCACAATTTAAAGATATCTGAGTCTTTAAAAAGCCCAGTTCAATTGGCTTTACGTTCATTGGTGAAAAATTCACTGTGACTAGTTCTTGCTAAAACTGGACAATCAAATTTTCAGAAGAGCTAAAAAGCATCCCTAAAGTGTCCTGCTAATCCATGTAGCAGTTTACCCATGAATGGACTTTTCTTTGACAGTAACACTTGTTTTGTTAATGGAGATATTTTAAAAAAGATTTTATTTGAGAGAGAGAGAGAGAGTGCACATGAGCAGGGCAGGGGAGGGCAGAGGGAAATGGAGAAGCAGACTCCCTGCTGAGTATGGAGCCCCACCCATGGCTCAATCCCAGGACTCTGGGATCATGACTTGAGCTAAAGGCAGACACTTAACTGATTGAGCCACCCAGGTGCCCCAGGATTTTTTTTCTAACTAGGCTCCAATGTGGGGCTTGAACTCAGGACTCTGAGATCAAGCAAGACCTGAGTTGAGATCAAGAGTTAGCTGCTCAACCAACTGAGCCACCCAGGCACCATGGGAATTTTTTTTTTAATTATGAATTTAGGCCATAAAGTTCTCATATTAATCATGAATATATTTGATAGTTCTTAGAGCTTTCTGAATTCCTGTTTCTATATGTTTGTATATACTTTACTCTAGGCAGCCTGTCTGAATCTTTCCATCCCAACTTAAGTCCCACCTCCTGGGTGGAGAGTAGTGATTAGCATCTATTGCTGTTACTCCGTGCCTGGAGCTGTACTGATGTTTTACTCATGCTCTCTTACTTAATTCTCCTAGTAATGCTATGAGATAATGGAATAGAGTTACTCCCACTTCACAGATGAGAAAACTGAGGTAGCATGGCTTATATCTCAGTCCCTCAGAGCTAGTGAGGATTCAAGCTCAAGTTCTAAATGCCATGCTTTCTTAAAGCCCTAACTGCCCCTCACCATGGACTATATGCCCTGCCTTCCCCCTCACCATGACCTCTTAGCCTGAACTCATATAGCCTAGTGTCTGCATCATTTATTACAGAGCCCCATGTCTCCCTTACCATCTGGCCTGCTGACTTGCATATAGCAGTTGCTGAAGGAATGTTTGTTGGGGAAAGAGTTATTTTCTTTTTTTGCAGCAGAGAGGGAATGCTTATTTAAGTTTGTGCGCCAGGGATGTGAGCTCTGAAGGAGATCTGTTTCCAGTATTCTTTTAAAATGCCAGCTTTAGGGGATCCCTGGGTGGCGCAGCGGTTTGCGCCTGCCTTTGGCCCAGGGCGCGATTCTGGAGACCCGGGATCGAATCCCACATCGGGCTTCCGGTGCATGGAGCCTGCTTCTCCCTCTGCCTGTGTCTCTGCCTCTCTCTCTCTCTGTGACTATCATAAATAAATAAAAATTAAAAAAAAATGCCAGTTTTATAGTATCTTTGACATCATCTAATTTTCAATTAGAGAAAAATCTATGTGAAAGTCAACTTATAGTGCGTATAGTGTTTTAATTTATTAGTATTGGAATGATTTGAGATTATTCTTTTTGATGAAGGTGGTTGTCTTACATTTCATCTAAAGATGGACACCTGCTACTAGCAGTGTTTTCTACTAAGTAGAGCGAGGGGTATAGAAACAAATGAAGCAATGATCTGCCCTTGGAGACTCAGTTTATTTGGTAAAACAAGAGCGTAGACGACTATTACGGGCAAAGAACAAAGCAAAACAAAACAGAAAAGTGGTTGAATAGGGCAGTAAACTCTTAAGTAACTCTCTCATAACTTTTTATGTGTGATATCTTGATAACTTATAATGTTAAGCTTCAATCATCATTGTGATATTAAATTATTATACATGTCTTTACAGCAAGTTTATTTCTGATCGCGAAAGTAGAAGAAGTCTCACCAACAGCCATTTGGAAAAAAAGAAATGTGATGAATATGTAAGTGTCATCATAATAAAGTATGCTTATTTGTTTTAATCACATAAATTGGGACAGATGTTTTTAATTCGTGTAGCATAATATCCAAAGTACAGCTATTTATATTCACCAGGGTATTCCTCTGATCCTGTGTATTTTCTCCCAAAACCCATTTTAGAAAATAAATAACTAGACCACTAAGGAAGTATTTCTTGAATTTTATTTCTCCACTGGTTCCTAATAGTGCTTTAAAGACTTTGGCATGAGGTACTTTCTTGGGGACTGTTGTGCTTATGTGTGTCTCTTTGTTTAGATTCCAGGAACAACGTCCTTAGGAATGTCTGTTTTTAACCTAAGCAACGCCATTATGGGCAGTGGGATTTTGGGACTCGCCTTTGCCCTGGCAAACACCGGAATCCTACTTTTTCTGTGAGTTTTGATACTACAATACTTTCCATTTTAAAACTGTATTTTCTGTATGTTTTTGATCATATATGGAAGAAATTGGAAGTATTTCCGAATATTTCTTTTTATGTTTTTAGTAATTTGGTGAAGTCACGAGTACATACTTTTATATTATTTGTTGGAATGATTTTCCAAGTTGCGTCTAATGTTTATAAGAAAGTGGAAAAGAGGAAATCTTTTTATTTATCAAAAATACCAAAATAAGCCTTTATAAAAAGGATTAAAAGATTTCATAATAGCACTTTTGGTATTTTTGGATTCCTTACCTGTCACTTTAAATATCAGCTAAAAGGTCAAAATATTTAGAGGTGTTTAATCCAGCCACTCACCACTTTGGTATTTGGATTGCAATGGAACATGTACCATATCCAAGGGTAATTGCAAATTTGTTTATAATAAATAGCCAAGAAGCACAGACAAGAAATTAGCATGTACTTTTCCTCTGAGAGTTAGTTAAAAGAAAATAGGCAATTTTGTTTTATATAACTTTTTCTCGCAGTGTTGAATGGGACTTTCTGCAGATGTACAGAGGGCTTATTTTCAGTTGGACCAAGGTGAAAACAGATCCTAGAATTGATGCCAGGAAAATGCTCACCCAGCCTGATTCCCCTCTCAAACCTCATGGAGTATTAGTGGTGTTTTGCCTGATAAGGCAAGGAGGAAATTCTCTCCTCCAGCCTTTTCCCGCATGACTACACTCACGTTCTTCATTGGCCTCACTCACTAGTCTTCATTGCTGGATTGTTTAGATGAAAGCATCATTTCCTTGGAAGCAGTGACTGAAGTGGCTAGTACTCCTACAAATTGTGTATGTTCCTTTAGAAAGACTTAGAAAACTGTGATGAAAGTACATTGGTACCCATTCCATTACTCAGGGATCAGTGATGTCCATCCATGATGTGCCGTATTGGTCAGTAGTGCTAGGGATTAAAATTCTTCCTCTTATGTGTAAACCCACTAGATACCTCCTTTCTAGAATTAAAACTCTGTGATAGGACAGTGAATTCAATACATTTCCTCCTCATTGTCCGCCCAACTCAGTAAACCCAACTGTAGCCTCTTCTCTTTATTGTGCTGGGTGGATCATTCTATATGGTCTTTCTGTTTACGTGTATCTTGAGCCAAGTGCTAGGTTTTAGGGTAAAATCATGGAGTTGGACAAAATATTTCTATGGTGACTCTATGTGTGGATCTCTGAGGATACCTGAGGGTTTGTTGCACTTGTGATTTTCAGAGCAGTGGCCAGGGACACCTAACTGCTAGTCCCAGCCCTTCTAAATGGCTGTGTAGTCTTAAGCAAGTTACTTTTCCACTCTGAGCTGCACTTATCTACTCTGTAAAACAAGAAAATTGCACTAGAAAAATCTCAGAACCCCGCCAACCTTTGAAACCCTATGGTTCTGTGACTGTTTTCAGTTTTTCTAAAGTTGGAAATATGTTCAGTTCAGAAATGTGTTTTCCATTAATTTTTTTCAGTTATTGCATTATATCAAGTAGTTAGTTCTATGTTAACATAGTAAGAGTCAATTCTTTGAGGATGGTAATGACAGTAACTCTTGTAGCTCTTACTTTGTACCAGGTACTACTCGAAGTGTTTTATGCTGAATCCTTGCAAATCTCTGAGATAGGTACTAATGTTAGCTCCCCACTTTACAGATAAGAGAACTGGGGTAGAGGGAACAGATTTTCATTGTGGAGTCTCTCCTTGTCACATTCTGGGAATCCCCTTCACCTCTTTTCTCGGCTAGATCCCTATTCCCTGTATTCCACTTCTTCCTTTTTCTGGATTTACTTCCTTGTATTATTGCTGAGAAAGGATAAATAGAAATAAGTTTTTTTTTCAAGACCTTCATGTCTGCACAATGTTTTTATTCTACCTTCACCTTTGATTGGTAGCTCGGCTGGATATGGAACTCTATATTGGCAATAATTTTCCTCCAGAATTTGAAGGTATTACTCTAATGTTTTCTGGTTTCTTCTGTTTTGAAGTCCTGTATCCTTCTGATTCCTGCTCTTTCTTATACAGCCAGTGGTTTTGTTTTGTTCCATTTTGTTTCTGGAAATTTGTTTCTGGAAATTTGTTTCTAGAAATTTGTCCCCCATGTTCTGCAGTGTTACAGTGATGTGTCTTTTTTTTTTTTTAAGATATTATTTATTTATTCATGAGAGACAGAGAGAGAGGCAGAGGCATAGGCAGAGGGAGAAGCAGGCTCCCTGCAAGGAGCCTGATGCAGGACTCAATCCCAGGACCCCAGGATCATGCCCTGAGCTGAAGGCAGACACTCAACCACTGAGCCACCCAGGCACCCCTACAGTGATGTGTCTTAATGTGGGTCTTTATCATCTATTGTGTCAGGCATGTGTGCCTCCTTTTCTTTTAGAAGTTCGGGGACTGCTTCTCCCTCTGCCTATGTCTCTGCCTCTCCTGAATAAATAAGTAAAATCTTAAAAAAAAAAAAAAAGTAGTTTGGGGACATTCTCTTACACATTATTGTGTTAATGAATTCCTTCTTCCTCTTTTCCTTTTCTCTGTTTCTGGAACTGCTCCCCAGATTCTGGACCTTCTGGACTAGTCCTCTAATTTTTATTCTTTATTTTCATTTCTATGATTTTTCACTATAGCTTCTGGGATATGTCCTCAATTTCCCCCAGCTCTTTACTGAATGCTTTATTTCTATTATTATTGTTTTATTTATAGGAGCTTTTAAAGATTCTTGGAATATTCCTTTTTATATTATATTATTTTGTTTTTTGATGTCAGTGTTTTCTCTAAGGCTTCTAGTGAATTTCAAGCATAATGTGGAAAGAAGAACATAAAAGATTCCCATGTTCCCTTCATCCCATGGCCTTTCTTGTTTAATCATCCCCCTCACCTGGTTTGTCTTGAAGCAAATCCTAGCTCTAATATTATTTCATCCATAAATATCTCTGTATATGTCTCATTTAAAATATAAGGTTTACTAAAACAGAACCATAATATGTCACAACTAAAAAATCAGTTCCTTAATGTCATCAAATATCTGAATAATATTTGGATTGCCTATCTATCTCATTAAAAAGAACAACTGGGTTTTCCAAATCAGTACTCAAATAAGGTCCATACAGTACAATTGGTTGATGTGTGTTTTAATCTCTTTTAGTCTATAGACTAAAGACTTCCCCACTTCTCTTTCTCCTTTTTTTGTATACAGTTTAGTTGTTAAAGAAACTGGGCCATTTGTCCTCTAGAGTTTTCCACAGCCTAAATTCTGCTGAATTCAGTATCTCTCTGGTGCAAGTTGATTTTTTGTTTGCTTTGGACATTATCTTTCATTTTGTAGAATCTTTCCTCAGATGTCAAGTGGTCCTTCTTTGTTATATTCAAAAGTAAGGGATGAGGAAAACAAGATTAATTTAGGCCTGCTACAGGTGGGTGGGGCTTGTTGGCAATAACTTCATTTAAGGTGTTGTCAGCAGCCCTTTTCTTTTTTTCCTTTCTTTCTTTCTTTCTTTCTTTCTTTCTTTTTTTTTGCACCTTTCTTTCTTTCTTTTTTTTTTTTTGTCAGCAGCCCTTTTCTTTTTTTCTTTCTTTTTTTTTTCTGTCAGCACCTTTCTTTTCTTTCTTTCTTTTCTTTTTTTTTTTTGTCAGCAGCCCTTTTCTTTTTTTCTTTCTTTCTTTTTTTTTTTTTTTTCTGTCAGCAGCCCTTTTCTTGGGGAACTACCAGTGTCAGTTACTCTTTGGCTGTTTGGAGCACCCAGGGTCTTCCAGTCACCTGTCCAGAGGGGCTGAGCATTGCTGCCGTCTTTCTGGGAACCAAGTTGGGGGAAAGGTTTGGGGTGAATATCTCAGTTGCATGTGTTCACCAAATCCCAGTTTTCCTGACAGTACCTACCCCCCCCATAAGTTGTGCTGAGTCCCTCACCTAGAGACCTATATTTGGCACTTTCCAGAGAATGTATCTTCAGATAGATATCTTTTGCTAGGTGGGGGATGAGCAATGACTCAACTTTACGGAATAGGTGCCTGGTCTGAGGAATCTAGCTATTTCTTGAAGATCCTCTGTATTTTAGCTCATCCCTTCCATTGTTCCCTACTTCCAGTAACGCCACCAGGGCCTTTTGGGAATTCTGTGGTCTTGGCTTTCTCCACTGCCAATTTAAGGTTCAGCTTTGTCTGCTTTCTAGTTCTGAAATTTTGTGATTCTTGGCTCTTCTTGTGTTCTTAGGAGGGAGCAGGAGCAAGTTCTTATATTCAATCTACCATTCCTAGGATTCAGTTGATTTTTAATTATAGTGATTCAGGGATAATTGATCTCTTATCTCATGACTCTTCAGGTTCTGACTGAAGCAAATAATTGGATAAACTTGACTCTTCAGTTGCAGGAAGACTTCCCTGTATAAAACTCTCATAAATTATTTGGTTATTTGCAAGATGCATGAGTAGCAAGCACAACACACCAAATCACCAGGTGAAAGCTCATAAGGTAGTTGTATAAAGACCCAAACTTATAAGCTTTTCACAAAATGTTGAAATCTCCTACCTTAGAACAAGGACTCACTCTGTGTGTTGTAAAACCAGCTGCTCCTACAGCTGCTCAAAGCCAAGAAGCAGTTGGCAGGATCAAGATATTTCATCTGGTACAGGGCCCTGTTCCAGACTCATATTAGCCAACCCGAAAAAGAGTACAAGCTTGTCCAAGCTTCTTTAGAAAAGCAGCTGGGAAGGCTCCTCTGAGTCTCCCTGAGGCTGGGTGCGGAGCTCCTCGCTCGGGTCATCTGAAAACTTGCGGGAGTGATTTCTTTTTCTTGGATGAATGTGGGGCTCATTTTTTTGACCTAACCATAATGGCTGTCATCCCTGTTTAATACACATATGATTCAGTTGGATTCAGTGAACTCTGCCCCATTGGAAAAATGCAGTTAGGTTTTGTATTTTCCTGAATTCTGAAGCCCATCTTAGGAAGAGGAAGTACGGGAATGGGAATCTCAGCTTACAGCTCTTCTGACAGTATGTGTTCTCCGTTAGAAACAAAATAGGGCTATACCCTGAGGCAGCAGTTTTGGGATGTGCTGAGGTACAAATTTCTCAGGGTAAAATGCACCCTAAGATATGGGATCCCAGGAAAAGGCAGTGGGTGCTAAAAACTCTTCTACTCTAGCTCTTTCTTCTATCACTGATTTTTTTTTTTACATAGCTTCTCTGTAACTCCATCATGGCCATAGTGGCATTAACAGTAAATATTGGTAGGGTGTCTGGATGGCTCAGTGGGTTAAGCGTCAAATGTCTGATTTTGGCTCAGGTTGCGATCTCAGGGTCTCAGTGATTGAACCCGGACTAGGGCTGTGCACTAGATGTGGAGCCTGCTTAAGATTCTCTCTCTCCCTCTTGCTCAGCCCCTCCCCCCCAAAAAAAGAAAAGAAGAGAAAAGTAAATATTGGCATGGAAGAATGGTGGGTTTTGTTTTGTTTTTTTATTTCACCTTACCATCTGCCCCAAGCCGGCCTGAAACAGGGAAGTTACATTTCTAAAGGTATCTATTAAAGGTATGCATTTTATAGAAAATGAATGTCTTTAGAATGTATAATTTCTTCGTAGTAGCAAGTAAATGAGAGGCTTATTAAACAATGTCAAATATGGAAAGCAATAAATGCTTTATATTTTTCCATAACTTCTTAGCAGTTATCATCGTTTATTATTACTTTAATAATATAGTCCTTAAGTGTAAAACCATGAAAAAGGAGAAAGTAATTGATGATACTTCTGAGAGTTCAAAAGATATGATCATTTATCGTAAACACTGAGCTTATAAACCATCTGTTTGAAATGATAATTGTGAAATAACATAACAATCTATATAGATTGTTTAAATTTTATTTTGGTTTAAATTTTATTTTGGTTGATGACCATTCCAGAGTCTCTCATTTTTTGAGTTTTTGAATTTTTTGTCTCGTTTGGCATTTTTTATGTCACTTGGTTGTGAGGATAAAAAGATAATATAGCTAAAGACACACTTTGAAAAGTGGTATGCAAGAAGACATTTATTAATTAGTATCAATCCCATAGGGCTGCCGTGAGAGTGTGTGTGTGTGTGTGTGTGTGTGTGTGTGTATGACAGAGAAAGAGTGAGTGTGTGCATGTGAGAAAGAGAGAGATGAAGGGAACACCAGTAGTGCCTGGTATATAATAGCACTATATAGTACGTGTTGCTGAAGTATTAATTAGGTAGTCACTAAATAATGGTTAACATTTATTGAACAGTAATTATATATGTCATATATCTCATTTAATCTCCATCAACAGGGCAGCCCAGGTGGCTCAGTGGTTTAGCGCCGCCTTCAACCCAGGGCGTGATCCTGGAGACCTGGGATTGAGTCCCATGTCTGGCTCCCTGCATGGAGCCTGCTTCTCTCTCGGCCTGTGTCTCTGCCTCTCTCTCTCTCTCTCATGTCTTTCATGAATAAATAAATAAAATCTTTAAAAATAATAATAATAATCTCCATCAACACTATGAAGTATTAGCTCCATTTTACAGATGAAGTAACTGAGGCTTAATAACAACTTAGCAAGGTGGAGAGCCAGAGTTCCATTCAGGCTTTTTTTGACCCTAGAACCTGTGTAATCTAAAACACTATACTGCTTTTCAGAAACCAAATTTGCATAATTAATATACATCATGAGAGAAATTTTATTCTTATCAATAGATACTTGCAAGTTAATATTTTAGCTTTAAAAATCGCCTTGTATAATCATCAGTATTCCTGGGCTATTTTACTACTTTTTACCACCCTTATTGTAAAGGAAATAGTTTTGGAATATCAAGTGCATTAAATTGTAGCTCAGGGGTAGCCAAGTTTCTGGTCACAGCCAATGAAATATATGCCTAAAATATGTCATAAAATTAATAAACATTCTGAACTTCTTTGTACGTGTCATATCTACATCTGACTTGGCCTTATGTGCTCTTAAGACTCCTTACTGTCTTTGTGAGCCCTTGGATTTAATTCCTTCCAAAGATTTAACTAAATTATTGTTATTAAGAATTAAAAACCAAGTACTAGCAAAGTCAGATAATACCAAGTCCATTATGAGAGAATTGGTTAAATAATCATAGTAGTTCCATAAAGTAGAATATTACATGACTATTTAGAAGAGCATACTGGGGGTACCTGGGTGGCTTGATTGGTTAAACATCTGCCTTCAGCTCAGGTCATGATCTCAGGGTCCTGGGATCGAGTCCCACATCAGGCTCCCTGCTCAGCGGGGATTCTGCTTCTCCCTCTGCCCCTCACCCCACTAGTGTTCTTATTCTCTCTCAAATAAATAAAAATCTTTAAAAATAAAAAAGCAAACTGGATTTCTATGTAGTGGTATGGAAAAACTTCCCAGGAATAATATTATGTGGAAAAACCTGAATGTTAAGTGGAAATGAGCAAGGAGGGAGGTTGTGTGTAAATGCATATACCCTACACAAGTAAGCTGTTGACAGTGGTTACTTTTGGAGAGTGACACAGGGACTGGGGTGCAAAGTTTACACTCTCTGTATTATCTTTGCTACCATGTGTTTTTAGGGGAGGAAACTAATTTAAAAAACATTTTTTTAGGGAATTTAAGACCTATGCAGTAAGACTTTCCCCCTCTTACAGAAAACTTGAGGAAGAACAGATTTTCAGTATTGATATTTAAGACCATAAGAGTGAAAATAAGCAGTTGGTGCTGTGCCACCTGTTCCAAACTATATTTTCAACCCCATCTCCCTTCTGATAGCCTCTGCTTGAGCCAGGCAACCTCTTTCTCTTCTGTAAAGGCCTCCTGCCCCGTCCTTGTCACCCTGGCCTTTCCCCTTCCTTATTCCTACAGGCCTCTGGGCTTCTGAATCGGATGCCATCTCCAGAAATGTTTCCCCATCCTCCCAGGTACAAGAGAGGCTCTCTCTCTCTCTCCTTTCTCCTTTCTTAACCTTTCCAATAACAAGTATTATGTCCATTAATTATGCATTTATTTTGCCTTCCCTATTGAACTCTGAGTCCTACAAGGAGCAAGATTAATGTCTAATTCTTCCTTTTTCGAGTCATCCCCCCTGCCCCAATAAGATCTAGAACGGTTGCTTGCATCTAGGTGATTCTCAATAAAGTTTCATTGAAATGAGTGAATTAATTAGATTTAGCAAACACCAAAACAGGGCTTAAGGGCAAAGCGATGGCTTTCATAATGTTGTAACCTTCTCACAGGGCAAATACCAATAGAAAGGTTTGGCTCACTCTCAAAGTTTAAGTGGGCTATGGGAGCTGTAATGATAATAACCAGGTTAGCACAGGACTCACTACCAAGTGGTTACTTGGTTACTTTCCGGGGAATGCCTCCTTCATTTGAAAAGTCTAAATAGTTCAGAGCCTATTAAATCCTGTAAGAGGTTAGTATTACATTGCTAAATGGGCATTTGTTGTTAAATTGCTACTTGCAAAAAGGACAGTAATTGTCATTTTCAGTTTAGAGCAATTACTTTCACTTTGTGGTGAATTGTTTGCTTCAATTGTAGGTGAATTCTGTCTCCCTTTTTCTTAATATTTATCTCAGTGGACCATTTATCATTATCCTACCACCAAAAAGATGCAACACTGTATTACCTATAATGACACTGTTTACAAACATACCAGTAAATAGCCATGTCAGTGAGGGTCAACCTAGAATATAAAGATCTCTGTAAAGCAAGACGAGACTAAGCAAGGGCCTTCTCTCTTTAAATTCAGTGTTTTACAGTTGAGCCTACATAAGGGGAAGATAGAAATGGAATTAGGACCACAGTTCCATCAACACATTGCCCTAAGTTCTGTTTGTATCTTGTAGGTATTTGATCATTATTATCCTGTCCCCCAAAATGGGCTTCTTATGATATCAAGAGGTTTGTATTCTTAAATAATCGCCTCAGTATAGCTCTAAAGTCTAACATTTTCTCAGCAAATTCTACTAGATTGGAGTGAGATTGCAGTGTACCTTCGCCAGTATGTACTCTGCATGTTCTTGAACTCTCCTTGCTTCATTACTTCATATATATTCTGAAAAGTTTGAATCACGCCCACCAAGATGATAATTTTGCTCTTAGCAGTAACAAAGATGGTCTGTGTGATATTTATCAAGTTATTCCTCATAAATGTTAAGTTGTCTTTCTCTGTGGGCTCCTAAGCAGGCAGTTCTTTGCTTCCTGAGGAAAGACCAAACTGGATCTTGTGATCTAAAAAACCATGCGATTAAAGAGGAAGTCAGTAGGGAAACCCGACGCTTCCGGTGATCCTAGGAGGTCCAGGAGTATAGACACATTCATCTTCTCTTTCTTGTCAATCAGTTAGTTGTTTTTAAAATTCTTTGAGTCATCATCACTGTTCCTTAGAAATGATCTGAAGAGAAAATTGTTGTCCTTTAGCTGGCAGCAAAAATCATTGGCATCAGAGTCTCTTGTTTGGGAATAATAATAATACTGGAAGGGAAGAAATGGCACATTCAGGCTTGCCAACATTTGAGATACATGTAAAAAGGACAGTGGCAGTGCCATTGAACTCTATTGAAATTCACTGGATTAAGAAGCTTTTCAGAAATAGGGAAATAGGAAAATGGTTCGTGTTGTGCTAAAAATGAGTGCCTATTTTGTAAACGAAGAGGGTTGGCAAGCGTAGGAGATGAGTCCCACCCATTGTTTTTAAAAGTTGAGCAGTTACGCTTAGTTGGGTGAGTCATCTAAGATGTGTCTGATAAGGGGTTCCAAGAAGGCAGTTCTCATGGCCCCAGAAAGGCGGGCGAGTGTGTGCACCGAGTGCATGCACAAGAGCATGTGCAGGGAGTATATGCTCAGTCCTTTGTATACCGAATTGCATCCGGTGCAATTCGGATCGTGGTCGTGCTACCCAAGGACAACAGCATGGCCTCCGTTTTGGAGCATTGTGTCTTTCTTAGCCAGCAAGAACCAACTTAACTATACTGTCTAAGGTTTTGCCATCATTCAGCCTCCATGATGATGCATGGAGGCCTCCTTTTCGTTCACTCTACTGGGTTGCAGCAGGCCAGGTGCATATCAGCACAGTAGGTCAGTATAGTCCAGAAATTTGGATTTTCAGGGTTGACTTGAATTTTTATTGCTCACAGAGTGGTAGTTGGTTTAGTAGAGTGGGAAACTGCCCTCATGTGGGCCAGTTAGTTGTGCCTTGTTCTATAGCCACAGGCTTCACTTCACTTTGGGTACATGGTATCAGTGATCTACATCTATATATCAGGGGTTCGCAAACTACAGCGTACCGACCGAAACCACCTGTAACCTCTTTTGGTATGGTTTGTTAGCTGGGAAAAGCTTTTATTTTTTTAAAGAGTTAGAAAAAAAGATGTTATAAAGTGTACATGTTTCATGGGATCTTTATAACAATTCTATGTAACATCCCTAATTTATAGGTAAGGAAACTAAGATTCACAGTGGCTAAGGGACTTGCGAGGACGACACTGTGATTGGTGGTGGGATGAGGGAAGGGAGGGCAACAAGCCCATGGTGTAGTCCTCCTAAACTCTTCCATCTCTTTTTAAATGTGCATTGTTACCATGGAAACAGAGTAGGAAAATATGAATGAAGCCCCAGCTCCATCATTCCTGCTGGAGTGAAAGTCCGAAATACTCACCAAGAACAGCATACTCCCTTATTTAATGGTTACATGGAATTTTTCTGTCATCTTAAGAGTGTGATAAAGGAGGGCATCATTTTCAAAGGTAAGGATCTAGGTTTGAGGGGAAAGGAAGCCAGTTATTCTTGTGGAGTAGAAGAAGAGGAAGGAGGACATGTCAAGAGTTATAAATGGAATGCCCGCAAAACCCACAGCCCTCTGCCAACGACTATAGGCAAAAACAGGAAGTGGTGGTGGCGCATGGCTTTCTTTCTTACCAGTACAACTTCCTCATTTATAGTCAAGTCCCCTCCTAACCTCACAAAGTATCAACTAAATTGATAAATTCTAGTTCTGTCTGCATACCTTTGTAAGTACTTCTTTCTTTTTAAGATTATACCAGATATTATTTGGCTTGGTCATCAGTGAGGCATATTTCTTTCATTAGACAAATTGACACACGTAACCAGCAGTGAGGGCGGTTTAAGAGCAGCTTCATACTAGAAAATTTAGATTGACCTACAAGGAAAGAAATGGAAGGAATTGTACAAATAATTGATCCCTGCCTCTTCCCAGCTCAGCATTTTAAAACCATCCCTTTCACTCTCTAGTTTAATGTGTAAATATTACAAATAACTGCATGCTACTAGGTCCTGGTGTGCTGGTCCTCTGACCCCCAGAATGTTGAAATCTAATCATGATCTAGTGACTAGGAAGTGCACTTTGGAACTGAATAATTATATGTTTCTGCTCCTTTCTTTAAGTATTTGGTGAGATCTTTCAAGGAAATAGGGACTACATTAATGATTTTGAGGTTTAAACAGATGCAACTCTTAACCGCTCCCCCCGCGAAAGGAAGATTTGAAACAATACTACCGTCATTTGAAAGGTTCTTTTCATTTTCATTTTAATAATATTATTGTAAAAGTAAAATAATCATTAAAGACCATTTCGAAAATGCAAAAAATAAATGAAGTATAAATAAATCACTCAGTGTTACAACAGGCTCTGTTAGCATTATGATGTATTTCATTCTAAGTTGTTTGTCTCCTGCAAGGTTTTCCTTTTTACACTGTCATTCCTCTGTGGACATTTGACTTTGGCAGACAATAGAGCATGGGTGGGTAAGGTCTTTGGAGTCAGATTGTGAGGGTTTGAGGGCTTTTTTTTTTTTTTTTTTTTTAAGATTTATTTATTCAGGGCAGCCCAAGTGGCTCAGCGGTTTAGAGCCGCCTTCAGCCCAGGGCATGATCCTGGAGACCCAGGATTGAGTCCCATGTCAGGCTCCCTGCATAGAGCCTGCTTCTCCCTCTGCCTGTGTCTCTGCCTCTCTCTCTCTCTCTCTCTCTCTCTCTCTGTGTCTCATGAATAAATAAATAAAATCTTAAAAAAAAAGATTTATTTATTCATGAGAGATATACAGAGAGGCAGAGACATAGGCAGAGGGAGAAGTAGGTCTCCTGCAGGGAGCCCAATGTGGGACTGGATCCCAGGACCCCGGGATCACGTCCTGAGCCGAAGATAGACACTCAGCCACTGAGCCGCCCAGGCATCCCGGGTTTGAGGGTTCTCATGCTAACTGTGTGACCTTAGACAAAATACTTAATCTCTCTGAACTTCAATTTCCTTATCTGTAAAATAGTAATAGTACTACTTATAAGTGAAATATTTTAAAAAGTGCTTAGTGTGGGCCTGATATAGTGAAAATGCCCCAAATTTACTAGTAATAATGATCAACTTGTGTTTTGTTAATTATATTGAGTTCTCATTAAAGTCAATTAAAGTTCTAGGAAATGGATTTGTATGTAAAAGAGAATTTTACATTTTCCAAAATATTTAAAATTTTCTTATGGGTTAGGGATTCAGAACACCTGGTCCCTCTCTCCTCACTTTCAGGCACGTCTCCTTCCATTTGAGCTCTCATTAAATAGATAATTCTTTCTCTGGTTGCCGTTCTTCTCCACTTAAGCCTCCTAGTGGTATGGCTGCCCTGGGCCAGGAATCATGCTGCACCATCCTGCCTCTGCAGTTACCCTCCAGATATCCTACTTCTGACCACAATGCCCTCCACTTCCAGGCTCCTTCCTCAGGTACTCCCACTGGGTCTCTCCTCCAATGTCATGGAGAACCATTGTCTCTGAGAACCTCACAGAGAAGCACACTTCCTTCCCTGTCCAGCTTAGATGTCACTGCCCTTCACTTGAAAACCCCCTCTCTTTCCCACACCCTAAAATTCCCTTCTCCACTGGTTCTCTGTCACACTGGCTGGAAACCACCCCCGAATCTGAGCTCTTCAACCCACACAGATGGGTAACTCTTTCAAAGTCCTCCACCCTGCCCAGCCCTCCCT
This sequence comes from Nyctereutes procyonoides, assembly GCF_905146905.1. Taxonomy (NCBI): domain Eukaryota; kingdom Metazoa; phylum Chordata; class Mammalia; order Carnivora; family Canidae; genus Nyctereutes; species Nyctereutes procyonoides. The sequence goes on along the minus strand of NW_026575036.1, from coordinate 24,029,265 downwards.
TCATCCCCAGCTAGCGCTCTGCTCTCTGCAGCAGTGTTTTTAAATCTTTACTCACTTCACATAGATATTTCCCTTTGGAGGAGTTGGTGGGGAGGGGATGGAAAAGTGGAGAGAGTTAGTGTAAAAAAGTGGAGGGGGAAAGACAGGAAGGTGGACACAGCTTGGAAAGGTAGGAAAAAGGGAAGAGGTAGAGGAGAGTAAGAGAGAGGCCAGTAACAGAGAAGGACTGGAGGAAGATGGTTGGCCAGAAAACAATATGTTCCTTACAGTTTGTCCAATTCCCTTGTCCTGGAGTTTTAAGATTTCTTATACATATTTTGCCTTGACCAGCTTATATGTGTCTGAGTTGTGGAGGGAGGGGCTGTAGATTGGTGGGAGATGATGGTAGATAAAAACGAGACTAGTAATAAAGATTACTTTTCCTCTAGTGCAGGGAGTTTTTCTATGGACTATTCTAATCATGAGGGTGTTAAAAGTTTTATACTTTTAACTGGATTTAAAAGAGGAAGAAGTGTATAGTGTGGTGAGCCTCAGATCCCTTTTGGAAGGAAAGAGACGTGGCTGGGGTGGGGGAGGGATGTAGCATTGGAAATAATTTTATTTATTTTAGAGAGAGGGAGAGAGAGAGAGAAAGAGAGGGAGAGAGAGCACACACATAAGCCGGGGTGTGGGAATCAGAGGACCTCAGGACCATGACCTGAGCTGAAGGCAGATGCTTCACCAACTGAGCCCCCCCCCACCAAGGCGCCCCTAATTTTAGAATATATATGTTGGTGAGGTATATAATGCCCTAATACCCTGAGGAAGTTGACCAAAGGAAGTCGACTGGACCTCACATTCATACTGAGAGCCGGTCAGCATCCCACAGGAGTGATAATGCTCCAGCTGTAAATGCTTCCCTTCACTGCAGTCCCGCCTGGACAGCATGGGGTGCATGTCATAGGTAGTCACACTGTGATGTTGGCTTGGCACCCCACCCACAGTGTGGCAGGCAATGTGGCACAGCAGTTGTGAGAAACAGAAACATCGAGACATATGTGTCGCAGTGCCTATGCTTGCGGCTTTAAGTCCTTGCTGCTCCAGATGTGGCCCGTGGAGCAGCAGCATCCACGATACCTGGGGGCTTGTGAGAAATGCGGCGTCTCGGGTCCCACCCCAGATCTACTGAATTAGAATCTCCAATTTAACAAGATCCTAAGGAGATTCGGATATATCATTAAACTTTGAGGGCAGCTGCTTTAAACTTTGGCAGGGAGAGCACAGGGAGAGTCATGCAGGGAAGGTTGGGAAGGGTTCTCTTATTTTTTTTTAAGAGGAATGGGTCCAGGAGGAGTTGAAAGCACTCACCTGCATGGCAGCCCCGAACACCCCCATCCGAACACCCCCATGGAATCTATTTCTGGATCCACAGCGGTGACTGCTGCTTCATCTCTACCTCTTTCAAGGGCTCCGATGGATGCTGGGTGGGGAGTATGTCATATGATTGCTTGTTATTTAGCGAGACTTAAAAGATAGTCTCCTCATCCTTGAAGCAATGTGGAGTTGGTCTTTTTTTTTTTTTTTTTGAGGCATAATTTATATACAATAAAATTCTCCAGTTTAAAGGATAGGATTTGATGTTTGTCCAGATACAGTTGTGAAATCACCACCACAATCATGGCATAGAACATTTCAATTACTGGGGTGCTGGGTGACTCACTCGGTCCATTAAGTGTCTGACTCTTGATCTCAGGGTCGTGAGTTTAAGCCCCTGTAGCCCAGTGTGGAGCCTACTTAAAAAACAAAATAAAACATTTCAATTGTCTTAAATGTTTGGTTCCATTTATTGTCACAGTTTTCCATTTGATTAGCATATAGTACTTTAAGAAATGAAATTTATTATAATGTTATCCATGTAATCTTTGGGTAAGTTATGGGAGAACAAAGAATTACAGTCTTACTGATGTGATTCGAAATAATAGCAAATAAATGTTTTTAAAACAGATGTTTACATGTTATTGCTTTAAGGTAGGAACCAAAATTTTCTTGCACCAAATACAGTAAATATATCTGGGACCACGGTCAGAAATATTTAAGAAATCATGAAGAGCAGGAGTATCACCAGTGGACTAGAAATGGGCAGATTTCATCCCAGCTTTCAGAAGTGGTAAAACATAGATCCCAAGCAATATTCAAAGGCAAATTCTTAAATAGCTTGTTTATATGCAAATACTGTAGAAAATATTGCTTCATAGTGGTCAATAGGGTTTTCCTAAATGGTTTTGCTAAACTAACTTCATTTTTTGAGATAATAGTGAACTAGTAGGTCACAGAACTGTCTTAGGCAGAATGTATTTTGATTTTAGCAAGACATTTGGCATAATCTTATATGATTTACAAATAAGATGCTAATATTCTGTAAATTCACTTATTTTTAGCCAAGAGTCTGCTATGTGCTTTGCTTGGTATTGTATGTAAATAGGCAAATAGGATGGGCCGTGACTCTGAATTAAACTGTCATGGCCTGTCCTACAGTCTAGTAACGGAGGAACATAATAAAGCAATGAAATAAAAAGATTCCTTTGGCTGTCAAGTGGAGGAAGGACTGGGCGGGGGGTGGGGGGGGGCGGGCAGGAAACAAGAAATAGAGATTACTACAGTTGCCCAGAAATTAGAAGTGATGGATTAGAGTAGTGGCAGTAGAGATGGAAAAAAAAATGCATATGGATTTAGGATCTATTTTGGAGGGAGAAGTAATAGGACACTTGTCAACGATTAGATATGAGGGATGAGAGAGTGGATAAAAGATCAAGGGTGACTTCCAGGTTTCTGGCTGGAGCAGTTGACTGGACTGGGAGCTTTTTTTAGATGGGGGTCTTGTTGTATTCAAAGTTTGTACCAGTGACTTGGATGAAGGCGAGTTCAAGATACAAAGCTTGATGAGACAGTTGATACATAAGTAAAAAGATCAACAATTTTAAAAGATATCATGAGACTGGAAAGATAAAATGTAATGGAAAAGTGCAGAATCTTTTCAAAAAAAGTACATGAGACAGAGCCAGGAAGAGTAGCCTAATAGCCGTTTCCAATAGAAGCTCAGTAAGAATCAGGTGTGGCTTGGCTGCTGTAAAAATGAACGCCAAAATAGGTTGCCTTCAAGGAAGCATGATGTCCAGCTCAAGTTAATAATCTTAACACGCTTTGCACTATTTGGACCAAAACCAATGTGATGGCATTTGCGTTTGGGGGCACACAGCCATGAAGGAGGATGGTTGAGGAACTGGACCATGACTAAGATGTAAAGAGCCTGAAACCTCCATCACAGGATGATAGCTGGGAGATTTGGAGAGATTTAGGTCAAAGGGCACAATGTTAAAATGAGCACCATCAGATGGACTATTTGGTGGAAGACGGTTTCCATTTCAAATAGATTCGAGTAGGTCCAAAGGGTGAAATGAGGACCCCGAGGATAGAAGAGCAGCAGTAGTTTCAGCTCAGCCTCTGTTCCCTATGTGTGACTCTTTCCAGAAACAGGATGGGGTGAGTGCCACATGTGTCCCCTGTGACACACTTCACAGACCTGGATGGATGCCTGTGTGTTGGATGGAGGAGCATGGAGCATTCCTGTGCTGGGTGGAAAGCTGGGCAGGGCAATGTTTAAAGGCCCCTCTCTGATCCTAGAGTCTAGAATTGAGGACTCTTTCTCCTCAGGGGACACAAACTCTCCAAGGATTGTCCCCGCACCACCTCTTTCAAGACGTTGCTGACATGCGAGGGTTCTCAGAAGTTCCTGACCACGTTCTTCACTAGAAAACTCTCCTGCTGCTGCTTCCCCAGTGCCCATGTCCAGATACATGTTCTGGATTCCCTTCTCTTCCGGGCAAAACCTAAGTCTGAAATAGCAACGCTTTGAGAGCTCAGATTCTATTGCAGAGGTTCAGTTGCCACCACAACACCTTTTTCAGCAGGCAGCTTTTGCTCTAACCACGTTAGAACTTGTAGTCAGTGATTAGAGGTGTGCAAGCAACCATGATGTCTGGATGAGATGAAAACCTGAATCACTCATCTTCCTCTTAGCACAGGAATACCTGCGTATATTTCTCTTCCAGCAAACCACAATAATATGTACAAATATCTAACTGGACAAAGAGAGGTACAGTAATGCTCAAGACAGGAGAAATGTTCAAATAAGTCATCACATTCTGGCAAAACATCCCTCCTGCTCCTTCTCTTTGATGTTATGTTTTGTGTCTTTGACATCCCTGGATCCCCTTAAACTACTCTAGGGTCATTGTAGCTGGTTAGACAACTTAGCACTTCGTTCTAAGAATCTAAACAAGGAGATGTACTTCCCTAAATTTTAATTCCATTGATATTACTAGGTCTTTTTCATAGCCTAAGGCCATCTTAAAATTTTATATCCGGATTTTACCTCTTATGACCTGCTAGAAAAAGCGTTTGCTGCATATGAGTTTTCAGTTTGTGGAGGGAAGCTCTATATTTTGGGAGGGATGGAAAGACCATCTTCAGCGATGGGATGATTAAAGGCAGAGGCTGTCAGGCTTCTTGCTACAGGTCTTTACATCTAGGGTACAATGTTTATGTCCTTAAACAGGGGAGCACAAGGGTCATTTTCATGACTGTGGGAGAACCTCACTGTGCTGTTAAGTGTGGCGGAGAAGATAGGTGAAACTCCCTGCTAATGTCCTCCCTGACCAACACTTTTCTCCCAGAAAGAGAAAAAGACGTGTTAGGAGTGAAGAAATCCTTTACTTCTTGTCAACGGCCACAGGCCAGCTGAGCATCACTTACAAAGAGATTCAACCCAGTAGAATGTGTTAAGAGGCAACCATGTGCAAGAACCATGTGATCCCAGGGGCTACTAGCTGAGTGAACAGATGTTTCCTTATGTTTCTTTTGCTAATAAAGACCCAGTTCTCCTCAGTTTAGGGCCTTTGGTTAATCATTATGTAGACGTTAGTAATTATCCCTCCCACTAGGCACATAGCTCCTCCAAGGTCATACTCTTTACTCATTAGCCTGGGGCCCAGTGGCAAGATCCCCTCTCCCCACTAGGTCAGTCCGGGAGAATAGACTCAATAGGGCATGTGATCACTCTAGAACAGCCCATGGCTAATCCGAAAATTCCATCTATCCTATCCCAAGCTGGAAGCCCATGCTGGTCAGAGAAGTCCTCTATGGCTTGTCACATGTAGGAGTTGCCAGCTAGTGTTCAGTGTCCCTAAAACTTCAAAATAAATATGGCTTATCTCTTATGAAAGAAAAATCATACCACAGTTGTGTCCTGTATCTTCCTCTCTGGCAGAGCATATCCAGTTGTGGTCCATTACGTATCTCAACACTACTGGGATGGTTCATAAATGCCTGCTCTCAGTTTCTTCTTCCCCTAAGCCAAAATAGATAATAAGGGACTTACCCCTAATTCACCCTCCTACTCAAGAACCTTAGATAAGTCCATATATGTCTGAATGCTCTTCCTTACAATCATACCTTAACCCAAATTCCCCTTCTTATTAGCTGGTCAGTTTGGTCTTCACCCAGAGTGTTAGGTTTTCTGTTCTTTCCCCCAGTGTTTGTTTTTACCTCTGCTGAGCTCTGTCCCCCTTTTAGGTTTTGTGACCAATCTATGGCATTCCATCTTCTCTGCAGTTGACCATTCTGTAGTCCCTCCCTTATCTCCTTGTGGCTGCACTGCACACAGGAGCAGCAAAACACCATAAGACATGAGAGAGCCGTGGAGCTGTCTTTCTGCCTGGGACAAGGGAAGGCACCTAAGAAGGTGACATCTGAGCTGGGCCCGAGGACAGTGGTTCAGCAGGTGTGCGGGGTGGGGGAAGGGGTTGGGAAGAGAGAGCTCACACAGAGAGAATTGCGTGATGTGCCAAGTGCCTCCCAACTGCACTTGCTAGAAAAATCATTGCCTTAATTACTCAAATGTGGAATCAACTGCCGTAATATATTGTTCTAGGACTATATCTCCCTACATCAGGGAGTAAGTGGTTTCATTTGGGGGACTGGAATTTTTTTTCTTTTTAGTAAATAGGCTTTATTTTCAATTACTAAGTGTGTCTTTACCAAATGATTCAGAAATAATCTATGCAATCTCCCACACCATTTTAGCTGTGTTTTTTTCTCGAGGAGGGTTTGATAATGAGCCATATGTACTAAAACAAAAACATGAGTTTTTCAAAAAAGTATTTTCAGTTTGCTTGTCAAGATTTTCCCATCCGTTAAAAGAAGTGCTTAGTCTTTAAGAGGAACCAGGTGCAAAAAAAAAAAAAAAGAATTATCTCAGTGGTCCAGTGTATCGATTCAAAAATAGCCACCGAGTAATTAGATGAAAAGGACCTCAGACATCATTTAGCTTGCGTCTGTGCTATAGGTGAGGCCTCTAAGGGATGAGAGAACTGAGCAGGTTGCCTAAAGGCACGTGGTCATTGACCTAAGAGTCACTGCAAGCTTTTCCCTCTACCCCCGCCACCACCCCCAGTCCCCACACCCTTTTCACACTTTCTCACTCAGATGTAACAGAAAGTGCATCATAGACAATAAAAGCTTTCTTTCATGATACTGTCTGAAAGTCATCTCAACTGAAATGACCTCAGAGAGCTATTTAGGCTCTGAATTATGTAGAGGATTTGCACTGTTAGGGTTACTCAGATTCTAATGAACAGTTCTTTATTTGGTAGAGCATTTTTATGGAGGATTTTAAAGAGGGTGTGACTAATAGTTTCCAAAATTTGGATGTTTCCATATAGGGTTAACCATATAAATAAGCCTTTGCCCTTCGAAAATGTAAGGTCCGAGTTATGTTCTTTTATTGTTATTACAAGACTTCTTTTCTTTGCTTTAGGATACTTTTGACTTCTGTGACACTGCTATCTATATATTCAATAAACCTTCTTTTGATCTGTTCCAAGGAAACAGGTAAGCTGATGATAATAAATGTCTAGTTTTGTTAAAGCCAGGGTGACTGATTTGCATGGTGATACTGTAAACAAGTGATACCCTCCCGATTCAGCAACTGATTATTGAAGAGTACTTTGACCTACAATCCCTCAAAAACCTACAGTGGTATTGACCCAGAGAAATAGACACCGCACCATGGACATTGCATTGTCTTGGACATTGAGAGGATAGCATTGTCATGTAAAGCAAACCCCCAATTATACCTGTTTTTCTAGTTTGAGATGCCTCTGTTTGAAAGGCTTCAGTTTTTCCTTCGGTCTTAATAAATTCAGAACAAGGATTCCAGGTTTTGATATTGTAGCCTTCAAGATTTTAAAAGTAAACAGAGCTCTCATTCTTTTTTGTGTATATTCCGAGGAGAAAATGTTATGCCTGAGGCAACGTGGGAGTGAGGGTGCTGTGGAAAGGCTCCAGGTTCTGGGCAGTGTAATACCTGAAGTGTTTATTTTCTATTCCTGGGACAAATGGATTCTGTTTGTAATACTTTGACTTTGACTTTAGCTAAAACCACATTGGCCAACTATTACTGTACATAGATGACTCCATTTAGCTGGGACATTTTGTAATAAATTGAGGATCTACCATTGTCTTGTGTAAACACCAGTCTTATGAGAGATTAAACAAAGCTTTAATTATAGTCTGACCTATATTGCTTTCTGTGAACGTTTTAAAAATGTGAGCCAAACTGTCATAAAGAAATATAAACACTTTTTTTTTAAATGAATGGCTTAGCAGCTTAGTATTTATTGAGATGAGACCATTGAACATGTTAGGATTTTGCTGTAGCCAAATTATTCTTTTGACAGACTTACCTATTGGTCTCTTTTCTGAGTTGCGTATCTTTGAACTAAATTTTACAAATGATCAAAGTTCTGGTGTTCACTCTTACATGTTTGTTCCTGTGTTTAGGACACATGAGGCATTCGTGGAATGTGATTAAGATAATTCCTTGTTAGCCTCATCGGTTCACGTAATTAATTCAGAAGGGAACTTTCATCCCAGCCATAGGATTTGTATTTTTAAATCAAATCTTTATTTTAATGATATCATCAGACCTGAGAGGGAGATCAGAATAGGAATTTCCCCCCAGTAAAGTAAGAAGACAAAGACTTTTCGAGATAGTTTAAAATAAGCCTTATGACCTAATAATTTAATTGTAATGCTCTTGTAGCCAACCTGAAAAAGGAGAAATGGTGGTCATGTCTGACATTTTAAAATGTCACGAGGTTGCAACGCCTTACCCCTTGCAAAGCCCAAAAGGCTATTTGTGTGATTTTGAGAAAGACAGAATAACTTGGGGAATCATCCATGGAATGAGGAAATCTTGGCTTTCTTTAACTTTTAGAACCCTGTCATTTCTTGTGTTCTCAACTATGGTTTTTAAATAGGCTGCATGGTTTATGAAAAGCTGGGAGAACAGGTCTTTGGCACCACAGGGAAGCTCGTAATCTTTGGAGCCACCTCTCTACAGAACACTGGAGGTAAAAAGAACACGCTTTTCTATACATAACTTTAAAAGTATGTGAATATTATTATCTTTTCTAATTCTGGTGGTTGGGTGGCCGGATGAATTTTAACAAAATGGAAGCAGGATCGTTCTCATTGCTAAAATGGCACATGGAAAGCAAAGCGGAGAGAGCAGTCACTTATTTAAAACCAAGTATACGGAGTAGCTAAAACTGTCTTTGTGTCTTACTGAAGGTCAGTCTAAGAACAGGCTGCTAGCCTTTTATATAGCTTGCAACGTGAGCCTTAGTATCTTCTTTCTAAAAATGTTCTCATTTTCCTCTAGCAATGCTGAGCTACCTCTTCATAGTAAAAAATGAACTACCCTCTGCCATAAAGTTTCTCATGGGAAAGGAAGAGGCATTTTCGTAAGTTATAGACCATGTTTTTTGTGAAATAACTAAAATGTTTTTAATTTAAGTGTGGGCTAACCGAAGTTTTTGAGTTTTCCCTAGGTTTTTTTTTTTCCTTCTTTGTTGCTCCAGCAAATTTCTCTAGGGTTATATAAATGAAAGCCATTTGAATATGAGCATTTAAAAGGTAGATTTATCTGTCAGGCTGCAAACAGTAGATGCTGCACCTCCCAGAGAGCCTGAGATCTATATCTAGTTTCTACAAAATAGAACAGATACGGAGTACTTTTAACACAGACGTATATTTAACACAGAAGTGGAACACGCATTAAGACCGTTGTCTCTTTCTTAAAGAAGGGAGCAAAATTTACATGAGCCAACTTCATTAAAGATACCGCTAAGCTTGGAAAATGTTGGAGGTACACCTGGCACATCGGTTGTTTTGACTTCCTCTTGTTTAACAGTTCTTGTCAGTCTAGTTTTTCTGTTTTCTTTCAAGGGAGAATCATAGAAGCCAGAGTTCCTTGTGTTCTATCATCAGGACTCAAGGTCAAATATAAGAGATTAGGGAGAAAGCAATGCCTACCTGTGCTGACTTGTTTTTCAATGGTATTAGCCAAGCAAAACAAAAAGGAACTTATCTTTAAATAATTGATAAGACATGTTGTAATCTAACAGAATGCAGTGTGTGCATTCAGTTTTGAAACCATGTAAATAATTCAAAGGAACGCCACATTTAGCTGATGGGGGAGGGGAAAATCCCTTCTACCACTTGGGAGCTAGACGATAGTAAATGAGGAGTGGCTGGGTTCAAGTGTTAGAAATTAATGGTAAAAATTAATAATGGTAAAAATTCATTAAAATGCATTGTGAAATTTTACATTTGAGGAAAAAAAATACAACTTTCTACAAAAATGTGACCCAAGCATTTAAATGCCTCTTTCAGAGCCTGGTATGTGGATGGCCGCGTTCTGGTGGTGGTGGTTACCTTTGGCATAATCCTTCCTCTGTGTCTCTTGAAGAATTTAGGTAAGGAAAGAGCTTGCTTTTATCATAGTCTCTACAGTGCCCAGATGAATCAGAAACCGGATAAAAATGAACAACTTTGCCAACTCTACTTTCACTCGTGGGGTAAAGATTTAAGTGAATGATAAATTTACAAGTATTAATCAGGCTTAACTTTAATATGGGATGAAAACACTCATCAGTATGTGACCCTCCTAAGCAATCCTTCTACTGAGATATGGAGCGGAGAAGTGAAGTTCTGGGGCCAGCGGCAGACACGGTGATATATCCAATAGACGACTTACAGTCTCCTCTGAGAAAAGTACAGAAAATGGAGTTCTCTTTATACAACATCTTAAATATCCGGATTATTTAGATAAGTAGATTTTCAAATCTAGTATCAAGACAGAAAGTTGCTTCTGTGCAGCCTCCCACATACAAGTTAACCCTGCTTTTGTGGAAATTATGGTGGTTGGGAGATTCCAAGGGTAGCAAGGTGAAGAGCCCCAGATGCTCAATTTATTCCTAGAAATCACTTCATCTCCCCTGTGTGTGCCCCTCATGTGGGAAGAGAAGTATTGTAGCTGATATTCACTATGTACACAATAGGTACATAATAAAGAACTATGGAGTAGATCAGGGAGCAAATGCATCTGGCCATAGGTCTCCATCAGAGAGTATAGCAACCGAGAGCTATGGCCAAATTTGGGGCCAATTTTTTTCCCTGGATCTGGGAATCTTCATTGTCTAGTGTATCAGGGAAAACTGGAATCAAAACAGTAATATAATGTTTTTATTTAAAGTCACCATTTTTTTTTTTACCAAATAAAGTAGCACTCTCAAATAATAAATCTTATGTTCACACAGGCATATTTGCACATTATTGGAACTATGCTTGAAATAATGCATTGAAAAAAACAAGATAAGTGAAATAATAACAATAATTTTTTTCACCTTTTCTTTTAGGGTATCTTGGCTATACTAGTGGATTTTCTTTGAGCTGTATGGTATTTTTCCTTATAGTGGTAAGTGCTGATGAAAAGGGTTGGTTTAGTTTTGCCATAGTACAATGCCAGTTATTCATCCTTTGGCTTTAATTTGATCAAGTCCATTTTGTTTCTCCTATATTTCTTAATACCAGGTTATCTACAAGAAATTTCAAATTCGCTGCGATGTTGCAGAGCTAAATTCAACAATAAGTGCTAATTTAACAAATCCTGACATGTGTACACCAAAATATGTTACCTTCAATTCAAAGGTAAGTTTCCTTATCTTTTAAATATAAAAAAGAACATTTTATTAAGGGCATTGTAGTTCTCATATTTGTTGTAATTAAACTGCTTTGAAAGTATTCATTCTCGATAGGACACCATACCACTGCTTCCCAAATTCCGTAAATTTAGAGACCTTTGAGAAATAGACATAAAGATTGTATTTCATGCTTCCTCTTATCCAGTTTATGTGTAGGACAACCTTAAGCATTCTCTGTGAAAATCTCTTTCTGGATCATTAGCTCAGCTCCTCTTTTCCTTGTAGATTTTGAAAAAACAGATTAATAACATCCTTAGCCCACTGCCTTTTCCCTGGTAGTGACGGAAAAGCACACCAGCTCGCAAGTGTCAAGTACGGATACCGCCACACATTGGCACTTAGAAAAACTTTCATACAGTTGGGATGTTGTTAGTAGTATGGGGAACAGTAGACTACAGAACCAGTCAGGCTTGGATTCAAATCCTTTGGCAAGTTACCAAATTCCATGTAAAAAACTAGAATTCTGTGTCTTATAGGGTTTTATAGAATGGGCCTGGTATAGAGCTTTTGCAGAATTAGAGCATGAGGAATGTCAGTTTTTCTTCCTTCTTTTTGTATCAGAAGTTATATTGAGATTGAGAGCTTTAAAAAGCCTTATCTGAGAAAACGAAATAGATACAGATCTCTCTCTCTCCTGCAACTCTAAGGACACAGCCAAAGTAACGAACGTGGAAGTAGTTGTCTTTTTAGATGTCATCTTTTAAGTCTGATTTGATGTACCCTATGGAGCAAAGAGCCGTGGAATAGAGGTGGAAGTCCTGGGTGTGTCACCTAAATTTTTGGAGGGAGTCAGAAGAGTATCAGTGGTCTGTCTACTGCTCAGGGTTCTTGTAGAGACTCAGCGAAATGACGTAGGGAAAGTGCTGTGTGACCGCCCAGCACCATGTAAATATGGGAAGATGCTATGCCTGAAGTAGGTGCAATACACTGTAGGTGAGGTGAACCTAAAACCCCTCTGTGCCAAGTGCCTCACGTCTCATGCTAGATAAGCTCTCTTAGAAAAGCTGCTTCTATTTTAGATATCAAAGCCCTCCTAATAACCAAATAATCCAGGGATTCTGAAGAGCTGTCAGACAAAAATCAGCTCAGAGATATTGGAGCAGAATAATTTTTCGAGTAAAAATGTTTCTCCTTAATGTTTATTTTTCTCTTTCAACTAGACCGTGTACGCTTTACCAACCATCGCATTTGCTTTTGTCTGCCACCCGTCAGTCCTACCAATCTACAGTGAGCTTAAAGAGTAAGAGATTTGTTTTTTTATCTTAATCATTTTTTACATCCCCTCATTAATAGGCAGATATTGTATTAAAATAAATAGACTTGTATAATAAACCTCCATGGACTCATCACCCAGCTTCAACATTTACTTTCTGCCATTCTTGAGCAAGTACTATAATAAAGGAGAAAAAAAAAAAAAGAACAAAAAAAATCAGAAAACTGTAGTATATTTTGGCCATAAACATATAAAGTGGCCAACTATGTGGTCTTTTTTGTTAAATTAGTTTTTCACATACTATGTCTCTTAGGAGAGTTCAAGTATTCGTGTTACTTGATGTTACTTATGCTTATTTTACAAGTGTATAATAATAATCAGCATCTATAAACTGCAAAATGCTTCATGTCTGATTTGCCTCTTACTGGTTTAGATGGAAAAGGCTGTGAAATCAGGGAGAAAGAAATCAATGTTAAGGCCACAAACTGGATAAAAGAATATTATTGTTCATTTTAAACCATGAAGATGATTCTGTGGATTTGTTTTTTGATTGCTGTTTTAGAGAAAACTAAAATCCTGCTTATAAATTTCCTCCTGGATTCTCTTTTTAGCTGACTCTTAGCAGACTTTATAGATTAAAATAGTCATCATGGCATAGTCTTAAGCTCAGAAAAGATATACCATGTAGCTATCTATTTCCATTTTGAAAAATGAACTAGATGTCTGTTAGCATTGATTCACTCATGACTCTTCCTCTTTCATATGTAATTGATATGTGGGTATATTTGGAAATACCTACATCTACTTATATGTACATCAGTCCTACTTTATGATCCTATACTCAGGATCATAAATATTTAAATATGGCTTTGACCTCTTTTAAACCTAATAGTCCAGCTTTTAGTTTGTATTTTTTCTGATGTGTATACTTCTCTCAATTTTTCCTATTATGACACAAACAAATGTTATGACTGTCATGATCTGTTATTGACTACAGGCCTGATAGATTAATTGTTTGGGCCATTAAAGAAACTTAAAGTTCACCCAAAACTCCCAGAGTAAACCTGACCTGAGAGAGAAAGAGCCCTTCACCATCACAGCTGTGATCACTTGGGTACTTACTGGTCTGGAAACACAGACCAAGGAATGGCAGGTGTATCCTGGGGCCACACAGTGAGGGGAAAAAGGAACCTAAGTAGCAGCTGTAGCAGCAGAATACCTGAGGTCAAGTTCTAGCTTTGCCATTCATCTCTGGGGCCACCCATTTGAATTTATTCTGCTCTTTTCCCCTTACATGCTGAGTGTGGAGATAATATCAAAAACGAATATTAAAAAATATTCTCCGCCTTTTGATGAGAACCTGATATTCTTTTGAAAGAATGGGGAAGGACATTCAAGGGATCGGTAGTTCCATGGATCTCTCTCACAATATCCATTTGGTATAAAAGAAATTATTTTAAACTGGAGTAATTGCTGGGGGCAGTGAGTGTAGAAGAGGGGTGATCTTAGCTGGTCAGATCTTCCCTAGCCTGATAGAACGTTGTTAGTATTCTTCTGTGTTAGCACTGGTAGTTAAGCTCAGTAACATGGTTTGTAAGTTTTACAATTCCCTTATCTTTGTTCTTAGTCGATCACAGAAAAAGATGCAGATGGTTTCCAATATCTCCTTCTTCGCCATGTTTGTTATGTACTTCCTGACTGCCATTTTTGGCTATTTGACGTTCTATGGTAAGTGACTCCTGTTAGCACGTAAATATAGGTATTTGTAAATAAATTAGTGAAAAGCAATATCCAAATAACTTTTAACATTTTTTAAAAGATTTATTTATTTATTTGCAAGAGAGAGAGAGAGAGAGAAAGTCTGAGTGCAGTGGGAGGGGCAAGATGGAGGAAAGAATCCTGAAAAGAATCCTGAAGTAGACTCCTTGCTCAGCCCAGAGCCCAAAGCACAGCTTCAGTCCCAGGACCCTGAGATCACGACCTGAGCTGAAATCAAGAGTCAGCTGCTTAATCAAGTGAACCACCCAGGCACCCCAATATCTAAATAACTTTTTAACATGATAGCCCAAAAAAGCAAAAAAAATCTACCCATCGATTGTGCAGGTCTTCTGCATAAAGCAAGTAGTGATGATTCCTTTGTATATTTTGTGCAGACTGCACAATAGAATAATTACTGAAACAAGATACTGTAATTTTTTTTTTCTCCTAATACTGTCCTTAAAAGAAACTGCATTTTATAAGCACGCCACCTTTACTGAGGAAAGTTTAGAACTATACCGGAGAAGGCTCTCCTAATTGCTGTTGCGAATTGGGTCAGATTCCATTAATAGAGAGACAGAGACAGATGTTGAAAGTGAGAAAGAGCAGAGTGCTACACTCATGACACTTGTGTTAATTAAAAATAAAACGCCTGATTGTTCACTGGAAGTTGGAGCCCTGCAAAGATGTGAAGGAATGGCAGAGAAGGTTCAAAGGCATGAAATCTGAAAAAGAGAACAACTAGGTTTCATTTGTAACTTATTGGCCTTGTGGGAATAGTTTTCCTTCTCTTACTAGGTCTTCATCCTCTCCTATGCAGATTATCCTCAAGCTGTATTTAACATCTTTCATTACCATTATGATTTGGGACTTGATTTAAATTTAAATACATATATTTCACGTTGTTCTTTATTAAATCGCATTTCTTTGGGGCTTTTTTTTTTCCATAAACCCTAATGTCTCCAAACTTAAATAGGTTTGGAGACGATTAATTCAGCCTGGAGAAGATTGGCTACCCTGAATATACAGTTGTATTGTTACTGTTTTTGTAAGCAATGGCAAACAGCACTGTCTGATAAATCCATAAATACCATGTTGAATTTCTGCATAAAAATAGTGTTTCTAGCTTTCCTGCAGAGTTGCAGGGCTGGGGGTAGGTAAAGTGAGGGAGGGAGAGCTTCCCTGTTAATTGAACAGTCTCACTATTACCCCTTCATGCATGAATTTTCTTTGCAAATCCAATTTTCCCCCATAAAAAATAGAATATCAAACCCTTTTATACTCTTTGGTTAAAGAAAGAGGCTCAGCTATTTTTAGATGGTTATAAATTCTGAATCAAGAAAATTAGAACTAATGAGACTCTCATTATAACCTAGGGTCCCTTTTCCAAAACTGAGACCAATCTATGGCACAGAATAGAATTGGAATTCCACCCCCAGAACCTTGAGACCGGTATAGTGAGAAGACCTTACGGGAGACATGCAGGAGGGGAAGGTGCTAGACCTTAACGGGAGACATGCAGGAGAGGAAGGTGCTAGACCTTACGGGAGACATGCAGGAGGGGAAGGTGCTAGACCTTACGGGAGACATGCAGGAGGGGAAGGTGCTCTGGTCGAAGGAGTGAGCATTTGCAGGGACTGCCATTCTAGCTTTGGTTGTCTTTGAAATCACGTCCTGAAGTTCAGAGTTAAGAAAAGTTCAAAATGCTACATTAGCTAAATACTTTTTCTTTTTTAATAAGAAAAACATGTATGGAAGAGAATTCTTTCCTGCTGGTGGTGAAGTTAGTGCCTCCTTCTCTTGGCCCCTGGAAGTGGAATGATAAGAGGAGGGTCTGAATGAGGCTCTGCGTGGCGTGCAGTCCACCTGGCAAGACTGCAGAGGTGTAGCATCGTTTGATGAGTGGCACCAACTGGGGAAAAGTCTAGATGAGGAAGGTTTTTGTGCTTCAACTCTGTTATTTTTAATTCCGATTTACTCCCGGGTTGAATTTAGTATAAGCTGAGCATCCCCACACTGCCTGTGTAACTGCTTCTAGAAATTACTGTAAATTCCTTTTAAAGTTACATACGGACAAGTGGAGCCTGTCTCACACAGGGCATTTTTTTCTTTTCAACTTCATAAATTGTTGTAATAGTTACCTCAACACCTAGAGCGTTGCTTTCCTTGCCCTTTTGTTTCCAGATTCTGTGTTGTTAAGAAAAACTGTCATTCAGCAATGTGTTTGTTTCTTTCTAATACTCTCCCTCGCTTTAGAAAACGTACAGTCAGACCTCCTCCACAAGTACCAGAGTAAAGATGACATTCTCATCCTGACAGTGCGGCTGGCTGTCATCGTGGCTGTCATCCTCACAGTGCCCGTGTTATTCTTCACGGTGAGTAAGAGGCCTCCGAGCTGTCGACATACAAAAAGCCGAGGCCTCCCCTTTTCTCCTGTGTTCAGGAGCCCGCTCCAGAGAAAGCCTGCTGAGGGTGACTTCCCAGTGTCACTGGAACCATATATAGTAGGGAAGGACCCTGAGACTCGGTTAGGGCCCTTCAGAGAGAAAGTAGGGTCAGTGAGATAGGGCAGGCTCTGATGGAATAAATCTTAATTCTCATAATCTCTTCCTTCTTCACAAAGAAATGTAGACAGAATGATTGTTTTTAAAGATTTTATTTATTGAGAGAGAGACAGAGTGAGCATGAGCAGGGGGAGGGGCAGAGGGAGAAGCAGACCCCCCACTGAGCTGGGAGCCCGATGCGGGGCTCGATCCCAGGACCCTGGGGTCACGACCTGAGCAGAAGGCAGATGCTTAACAGACTAAGCCACCCAGGCGTCCAAGACGGAGTGTTTGAATCTTCCTCGTACACGATGAGAGAACAGAAAGGGACTGGAAGAGAACACTTAGTCATAGATAGAAACAGAAATTACCCCTCACCAAAGCAAACTACCTATTTGTAAATAAAAATACTTTCCTTAAATCAAGACCTTTGCTTGTAATACTGTGCAAGGCCTTGCAAAACATTTCACAGATTCCTGTGCACCAGTACATGAGTTTCTGCTGAAAATGTGGAGGTTGGCAGGCCGGAGGCCGTCACGGAGTCTTTGTTTTCTTTTCCTGTAGGTTCGATCATCTTTATTTGAACTGGCTAAGAAAACGAAGTTTAATTTGTGTCGCCATATCTTGGTTACCTTCATACTCTTGGTGATTATCAACTTGTTGGTGATCTTCATACCCTCCATGAAGGATATTTTTGGGGTCGTAGGTACGGCTTGATGACTTTACACTTATCAGTGCTCTACAACAGCTGTTTAGAAAGCTAATATTTCACCATAACAACGTCAATTTTTTTTCTTATTTTACAGGAGTTACGTCTGCTAATATGCTCATTTTCATTCTTCCTTCATCTCTTTATTTAAAAATCACAAGCCAGGATGGAGATAAAGGAACTCAAAGAATTTGGGTATGTCTCATGCCTGCCACTCTAATTTTTCTGATTAGTTTTTCATGTAAATTTACCAAATAAATAGCCCATCTCTCCCCTACCTGACCCTACTGGTAGCGACCTCAAAAGGGGAGCAGTAGTCCTATAGCTTTCCCCTTTGGGGGATTTAAAATACCTTATCAGAATCTGATCTATTCTCTCAAAATATGTTACTCTTACTGTGTCTTAACTTTTCCCTGAGCGAGGGTTGGGCCACCTGGGAAACTGGATGTTGTCATCGTCTCTGTAAGGCGATGCCTTGTCTTCAGCAAGCTAGGAAAGGGAGAGGGACTCAAAGATTAAGGGTAGCCCACTGCTTCTGTACAATTCGTGGTCATGTAACTCCTTCCAACAGCCCAGGGAATGTGGGACGCCTTAACTTAAGATGGCTGAGTTAGCTTAAAGAGCCTTTTTATGGTTTGACAGAAATACTTTGGAACAACAGACCTGGATTCAGAAACTACCTTTCTACATTGGGATTCTTGTTTCCAGGTCTGATGAAGTTCAAAGGCATCTTGAAGGTGGTGCACTTGGAGACAGTAAGGGAAGCAGGGGTGAAGTGGCTGCTACATGAGTACCTTCTGGAGCACCATTTTGTTTGGCCTCGGAGAAGGCTTCTCAGCTGCCCTCCCAGATAGTGTAAGCGCTCCAACTGCACGTATCACCCGAGTCAACAGACCCGGGTGAGAGATGTAGGCAGAAGGGATCATCCTTGTGCATTTAGGAAAAGCAGCACTGATGCTGGTACAACATCTACTTCCCCAACAGGATTATCCCTGAAGCCAGAAGTCCCAAATCTTACTAAACCATACCAGTAGGGGCTTCACAAGGACAGAGAAGGAGCCGTCAAATACACTCAGATTAAATCTGAACATGGTAGAGGCCTGTTGCCTGTTGCTCGTGAATTCTCTGGGCCTCCTTAACCCCGCTCCCATGTTAAAACTGGTAGTAGGATCTAGCAGATAGCATTAGACAAGGGCTCCTGTCCATGTGGGGCCCCACTGGGAGTTAGACCAGACCTGTGATGGTAGGCGGTGTACAGCCCTGCCTACCATTTGCCTCTTCTCCTTCCCTTAGATCTATCCCCCAGGTTCCAGTCCAGCCCCCTTGGCTCTCCTGTTACTTCATCCTTCTTCCTGCAAAGCTCTCATTGGATACTTTTTTTTTTTAAGATTTTATATATTTATTCATAAGAGACACACCTAGGCAGAGGAAGAAGCAGGCTCCCTGTGGGGAGCCCCATGTGGGACTCGATCCCAAGACTCTCGGATCACGCCCTGAGCCAAAGGCAGACGCTCAACCGCTGAGCCACCCAGGCATCCCTCATGGGATACTTTTAAGCCCAAGCAATTTCTAATCTCATGTTCTCCAGATTTTGGTCCCCTCTTCCGCCTTCCTGAACTCTTAAAATAACTTAGTTGTGGACACCCATTTCCTATTTCACTTGCTCAGATTGACTTTGCTTTTATATAACTTTTTTCCCACTTTTCCAAACAGAAATGTTTGCCTGCCAATGATAACTAACCTTGGTTGGTTCATAAAAAAATAACAAAATGACCTGAATGACCTGTATATTTTCAGAGGCCTTTTTTTTTTTTTTTTTCCCAGTTAGGAGGTTAGTTTGAAAGAAACTATAAGGATACCCAGAGAGTTATAGAATGGATATTTGTTCTGAGGTGACATGAAGTCAAAGATCAGAATGTGGAGGATGGCCCTGCATAGCTAGTTCTTGTTTTCCCATCCTTGAAGAATCAGATCCATACAATCTTGGGATGATTCTTACAGTTCAGCAATGGTTGTAACAAACTCCAAATTTTGGGGACACACAAAGAAGAGGGAAAGTATTTCTATTTTTCCCCCCAGGTGTATGTGGGAAATGTTGGCCTCACTGAAAATAACCCATGCCTTTGTGTTGCTCCAGGCTGCCCTTTTCTTGGGCCTGGGGGTGTTGTTTTCCCTGGTCAGCATTCCCTTGGTCATCTACGACTGGGCCTGCTCATCAAGTAGTGACGAAGGCCACTGAGACCAGCTGAGGACAGGAATCGTTCCAGCCCGCTGCCCCGTCATGTCACCACACATCAGCAATCTCTCATCACTTCTTTCGCAAGTTTACAGAAGCAAACAGAAATTCACAAGACACCTAAAATGGAATAACACTTCGGTAGCAAAACAAAAAACCTGTTTGTATAATGGTTCCTGTTCCTCTAAGATTTGGGATCGATTTCAGGATTGTGGTGTTTTTTTTTTTTTTTTTTTAAAGTTTCATGCAATTGTATTTCTCAGTATTCTTCACAATCAGTTATTCTTCACCCTCCTATTTTTTGTGACTTCATGGTCCTTTAGAACTTTGAAAACGTAATGATCAATCATGTTTATTTATTATGCATCTGGATTCTAAAATAATTTTCCTGCCGATGTTCCACTCACACCATCTGTACCTTTTTAGAAGAGAAAACGAATCTTGAATTGTATATAGTTATTTTGCTTTACAGAAAAAAAATGGTTTCATAAATATTTTGCCTACTTTGGTTAACATAGCACACAGGGATAATCATAAGAGAGTGACAGGGTGTGTGCCATTGCTGGATCAGAACCTGCCCAATATTTGAGGTGGCTCTGATCAGCTGGCAGCCAGGTTCCGGCGGGCCAGTGGCCTCACTGGTACTACATCCTGCTTCATGCAGAGACATTCTCCAATGAGTGTTCTCAGCTGGGGAGGGGGTGAGAATGATTTCTTACCTTGGTAAATATTTTAAACTACACATTTGGGTTATCTAGCAAATGGAGTTTTGTTTCCCTCTTGGCCAACCGTGTCAAATTCCAATCCAAGTCACCTTCCACTGAGGGAGACCCGTGACACCTTTGTAATAAACTGAGAAGCTAGAGTATTGCAAAAAGAGCATCCAAAATGCCTAAGAAAATATTCCTCTGATGCAAATAGCCTTCAACCCTACGCCTGTATTGTTGAAGGGAGAGAAAACATTTTCTTAAATTATAAACCCAGCAGCTTTTACTCATGTCCACCAGCTTTTTGCACAGAGAATAATGTGTATCTAACCAAGGATGATCTAGGATAAGTAATTCCTGTTTTATATTGGGTACTTTAGGGGGTCTTTAAAAGACTTGTTTTATATCTATAAATTTAGGTTATTACAAATATAAGATTTTTGTACCTTAAATAAGCCTCATTCCTATTTCTTCTCCATCAACAATCCACTCAGAGTCTTGAGGAAAAAAAAAAGAAAAAGAACCTTCAGAGATAGCTTTTGAGAAGAACTTGTGACAAAATCAGTGTACCTTCCTTCCCTCCGACGGGGACTTTGGTGCCTGTGCTGTCTCCTCTTCTCTTCCCTAACCAAAGGGTGCGCCATTACCGCCTGCCCAGCGTCACTCACACAGAAGGACGGCGTTGCCTCACACCCTACCCCAGCCCCACTGCCTCCTAAAGGGGGTGGAAGGAAATTACACAGAGACTGAAAAAGAAGAGAGTTGGGGACAAGGCATAGCTTGGAAAGTTGGAGGACAGCAAGGAAACCCAGAATCGCATCCCCCCGAAGCTGGGCCACCACCTGTGATTGGACAGTCCTTATCACACAGTAAGAAATGTTTGTGCTCTTGAAATAGGACTTGTGCTTTATTCATATTCTGGTTGAATTTCTCAAACTTGTACGTTCACTGAGCACAGATTTCTTATCCAGAGATAAGTAGGATCTAAACCGTAGAACCTTGGCAGGATTTCCAAGCACTTAGCTCTGCGTTCTCTTCCTCCTTCACTCAAATCCCTAAAGATCTTTACTCATCATTCCCCAGGAGTAACAAGGAACTGTCCCTCCCCATTTACAGACTGATGTCCCATAGAAAAGGCAGGCATCGAAGCACCTTGTGATGGAAAGGTTATTTCCTGCATTTCTTGGTAGGATCATCATAGCTTTTAATGTAATGCTCCTGAGTTCTATCCACGTTAGGTCAGAGTTCAGGTAATTAGATAGGAATACCTGCTCATACATGAATACCTAGCCTAGTAAAATCCACAGCCACCTCTGGCCTTTTCAGCAGTGTCTTCCATATTGGATGAACAGGGAGAGAAACTGAGCAACACAAGTCAGTTGGCCCTCAGAGGCTCGTCCAGGGCACCGAGTAATGAAATAGCCAGGTAGTGGACTGACCCTCCGTTAAAAAAAGTAGAGTTTAGTTTGCAAGCAATATTATGCAACTTTCTATTTTCCTCATTAATTTATAACAGCTCATTTGACACAAAGTCAACTTAGAAAATTGTAACTCTTGGGATGTGTAGTGATATTTTTGGATCTCTGGATTTTATGTGTCAGTACAGGGAACTTTTATTATTATTTAAGATATTTATTTAGAGGAGGCACATTGTTGTTGATGCCTGTGATACTGCAGGTTTTTAAAATCTTCTTTGTATGTTTATCTAAGTTGATTTTTGACTGAATATAATAGACCCTACTGTAATTTGTCAAATACCACAGATTAATCACATCATTTGTGTGGGATTAGCTGTAAAGTGTACTGCAATAATTCTTGTTCAGAATAGTGAACTGGTAGCCAAAAATACATGTATCACAGATGTTAGGTAGAATTTAAACAACAGTCAAGTGCTATAGAAGTTTTTCTGCTAAATTAGTAGACTAAAGAATATTATACCTTGGCCATTGGGAGCAGCACGTTTTCCTTTGGTAGCTAGAACCTTAACACTAGTGAACAGTGCCAGTTTCATACTTTGGATTTAGACCTGTTCTCTAGTTATTATCACACAATATACTAGTAAATCCCTAATTTAACGTAGTGTTGGGACTGGGGCAGTAAAGTGTGTACGGGAGAGAAATCGAATCTCATTAAACACAGGCTGTCCCCGATTTATAAGTAGATCATGTTGCAAAACCCTGTTAGTTGGTTGTTTGCAACCTGGAATGTATTTTCCTCTAAAAACCAGGTTATACATAGTGGTTAGGCCCCAGAGCAGCTAGGAAGGATGATCAAACCCATCATTTAGCAGAATAAGGATAATAAAGCGTGATTGCTAAAAAGCCTAACCACCAGAGAGAATACGGTTTCTAAGGAG
This sequence comes from Nyctereutes procyonoides, assembly GCF_905146905.1. Lineage (NCBI taxonomy): Eukaryota > Metazoa > Chordata > Mammalia > Carnivora > Canidae > Nyctereutes > Nyctereutes procyonoides. The sequence goes on along the minus strand of NW_026575036.1, from coordinate 24,006,599 downwards.
TATTTGTTCAGAGTTGCCAAGAAGACGTCACTCCTGTTCATGGAATCTGGACGGCCCACGCTAGCCACACACCAGCTGCTGGACGGTGGGGGGAGGGTGACCACTAGTTAGTGGAGACCGTGTGGCCTGAAGCAAGGTCTCCGGCAAAGGAAGGGAAGAGTAAGTCCAGGGCCACCAGAGAACCTGGTGGGAGGAGGAGGAAGAGGAGGAGGAAGATGGGGCCTCTTGTGGGTTGTAAACCGCCAGGGACGTTCATTCCTCGGCTGGTGTCCTTTCTTTTGCCTAGAGGTCTCAGGCTTGGCCTGACTTTTCTGTTTTGTAGGACCTGTTGCTCCGTGGTTTGTCCCCACCCACCCCACCCCACCCCACCCCACTTACAGAACAGGATGCTGTCGCAGAGCTTCCCCCGAGTGCCAGCACACAGCACTTCGAATGGGTTTCGGGCTAGTGAACCATGGTTTAGCCGCCTAGTAAGCAGATCGGTGTCAAAGAGGCTCTCTACTGACTTTCCTTCTCTGTGTTTGCGGACCCTGTTGAGAAAGGCACACGTGGGTGATGGCCACGGGGCTGGGGGTGGACAGGGGACTGTGGTGGGATCCCTGTGTTTGAGAGGACACCGCAGAAATGGCCCCCACAACTGACTTCCTTCTGGAGTTGGACTCAAGCCTCTAAGGCCGTGGTTCTCACAGAGTGCTCCCCGGATGGGCCACAGCAGCAGCAGCAGCAGCAGCACCTGAGGACTTGTGGGAATGCAGGGTTTGGGGCCCCACCCCAGAACTAATGGAATCAGAAACTGTGGGGCGGAAACCCTCAGCAGTCTGGGTTTGAACAAGCCCCCCATGTAACCTTGATGCACGTCAAGTCAGAGAACCACCACAGGCCAACTTGTCTCTCTTTGCTTCTCCCCAGTCGTCCTACCTCAGAGCGTGGTGCCTAGGAAATGTTGGTGCTGACGCACAGTCGTAAAGGAAGGCTCCCCGCACTCGGGTCTACCGGGCTGAGGTGCACTGGGAATACCTTTCTTTTGAAGCTGTGAAGACATGAAAGTGAAGTGTTTCTGTTTTTGTGGAGAACGCAAAGAAAATCCCCTTGGTAAATGCGGCCTTCCATAGAGGAGATCCTGAATTCATGCCAGGAGTTAAGTTCTCCACAATGTTCGTGTGCGTTGTGTAATGATCCATCCTGCCCTCCTTTTAAAGTGAATTCTCTAGAAAGGTATGCACCGCAAAAGCATCGACCAGCTGCTCGGAGAAGGCTGGGTTTCAGTAGGTCACGATGTTGGCCGGCCACTTGTGGGGTGGGGAGGAGGTTGAGGACACCATCAGGTATTTGATCTCATGCCTCAGAGCAAAGCCACTGGCTTCCCTCAGTTTATCAATGGAAATGGCTTGAGGCTTGGAAAGGGCGGAAGCTTTGAGAATAGAATGCCTCCATTCCACTTCCCTGTAAACTTGTAGCCACTCTCAAAACAAAGAAGACCCAGACTACATCACTGAGCAGGGCCAATAAATGGTTTTCCCTACGGATGGCAGATCTGAGGATCCTTCAGCAACAGAACATACTTCCTCTAAAATACACGCAGTGAATTATTGATGATGGCATAGGGCTTTAGGTACAAATTGGGAATGGGGTGGCTAACAATGGAAAAACCTCCCTAAATCTAAAAGGGAAAGTGCTTGAAAATAGTAAAATTCACAAGGCTCAGTCCTTCTCCTTCTTTAGGGTTTTCTCAGAGGAAGGGCTGTGAACTGGGCCCATCTGTCTACAGGCTTGACTTTGTGTTTTTAAAAGGAAGAATCTATGCAGCTGAGGTTTATTGTAGGAAATATTTCATTTGTATGTAAATACGTTGTAAATAAATAGGAGGCTGTATATTTTTGCAGTTGTTGATTCACACTGAAATAGAAGTCTGCATATCAAGAATCTAGTATCTGCATAACGAGAATAAATGTTGTCATAGATATTAGTGGTTTTGTTTGGGAATTAGGAAAATTTACATTCTTGCCCAGGTAACATCATCCTCTCAGTGTAAACTTGGATTCTAAAAATCTTACTTAATTGTTTAGAAAGCAAAATGTCTGAGAAATAGTTGCATTGATTTATTGTATTAAGATCAATTATTTAAGAGATAATCCTCTGAGCTACAAATAAGGAATATTTAGACCCAAATTACTGTCATATAGACATAGATATACCCAAAAGGACAAATTGTTTCTTCATAATGCTCTTTCGCCGTTAACACTGATACCACTACACAGTATTTATGAAAACAGAAGTTGGGGAGAATTTTTCTTTTCAAAATTAAATTGAATTGCTGCATTTCCCAAACCTTGGGATCTTTGAAAGGGGGAAAAAAACCTGAATATTAACTATGAGCACAAATTTGACGGGGGGGGGCGGAAAGACCTTTATTTTATCAAGCTTTTGAAAGTCTTGCATGTTTGCCTTTCATTTTCAGCGTTGACGCCAACATAGATTGTCTTAAGTCATTTTTTTCCCAAAACACTTGAATCTTGATCGTTGGTACGTAGTCCACTCTCCAGGGTCCAGTTGTAATTTAGACTTCATATAAGTCCAGTATGTGTAGCACACCACTGTTTTATTAATATAAAAACTTGTAAATGACTTTCAGATGGGTGATAGAAGTAAGTCACAAGTCACAAAACCTTGCTATTCATGGTTAATCAGTTTCTTTTCCCCCCAGGATGTGGTGTAAATAAAGAAATATTAAGAAGTTCTGTTCTATAATTGCTCTGTTAACATAGTTTTTAAACATTAAAAAATGTGAACTAAAAGCATTTTTGAGTTTTGCCTTCATTCTTTTGGGATGCAGTACTAAAATGGGGGGGGGGCATTTGATTGTTGGAGACAGATTTGCACACATTTGTCAGTGTTCTGGAACGTTGTATGTTCATGAAAACTTATATTTACATATCCAAACTTGAAAAAAAATACCTCTGATAGGAATCTGATCTGAAACATATTACATATTTCTCCATTCTTTGCAATCAGGGTAAACTAAACATAATATTTCCTTTTTAAACTCAGGTTCATCTTTATGGATCAATTTCTATGCTATATTGTAATAGGGACTCTAGTCTTCCTCTCCTCATATTATAGCCACCCGTAACAGAAAATTCTATCAACACCTCCATTTCTCTGAACTATTACGGGGAAAGCTTCTGCACCTTGACCTTTTCTTTGTCTATTCCTGGCTCCTCCTCCATGATCTTAGGAAGGTTTATCAGACCAGCAAGATGGCCAGATTCTGATATCCAGATTCCTTTTGCAGACTGGTTTAGTGCAAAAACAACCTGGACCTTGATGGTATGACTGGGTACGCAACCCTTCTTGCCTCTCCCTGAGCTGCCTGGATGACAGCCCATTCTGCAGAGCACAGGTGCATGTGTGGATCTCAAGGTGGAAATTTGGGGCACAGGAGCTGTTATTCCAAATCAGTTTCATTGGCAAGAAAGCTGATATTTTTATACATGTATTCCTTGTCTATTCCTTAGCCAATCAAAACCCCCGAGGCAAAGAGTATAAGTAATTATTACTTTCAAACCCAAGTAGTTGTTAAAATGCAAACATCCAAAAGGCCATTGAATATATGAGCTGGTTTTGTTCTAAATCAAAAGATTCGATCCTCCAGTGCTTTTGACAGTTCTGACTTCTTCCACTATTACTCCGTGAATGTCTGCCAATACTGTTCTGTTGTGCCCTGTTTTACATATTACAGTCTGGGTGAGGGTTATTCTCTCTCTACCTCCCCTATGGGATAAACTTCGGGCTCACTGACTTTGCAACTCAAAAGACCTGTTTACTTACCTTCTAGACTCATAATTGTATTTTGTCTGGTTGGATAACCTGGAAGAGGTTGATGAGACCCAAATAACAGAGCAATTTTTTTGTATACCAATGTTTTATCATTAGTTAGTTTAAATTTTAGACTAATCCGAATTGGCAGGACAATCTGTTCTTCCTCTCTGGGCTCAGTGTAACATCAAAATAATCTGTCAGATTATCAAAGTGTATTATAAAGCTGTAGCACCTACAACAGATTTTTACTGATGTGAAAATAAATAAATAGATCATAATAGAGAACACATAAATGGTCCAAATAACACCAGAACGGTGGCCTTTAAATTAATAGGGGAAATAAGGGTTATTCAATTACTATGAAAAAAATGATTAGCTTTTTAAAGAAAATAAAGCTAGGATCCTCTATTGCCCCTTATATCTAAAGACGGCTCGAATACACAACACGTGGGCAAGTATGTTTTTTTTCACAAGTGTAAACCCATGACTCTCATAAGGCTGTCATGCGTCAAAAATTTTATTTAGCTCACTATTAATGAAGGAACAAGTAAGATATTTTAAAAATGGTTCAAAGGATAACTCAAAGAACAGACACATATATAAGCAATCGGGGGAGCTGAAATGAATTTGCTAGTAGACACAAAACTGGACTAACCCACAGAGAAATCAGTTGCATCTCCACCAGCAGAATTCTTTTACTTCTCTGGGCAGTAATCATTTCTACATCAGTTTGGCATAATTTGCAAGGCTATAACATAATTCAAAACCCCCATCTCCCCCAAAAGGCAAAATATGTACAGAATCAGCTAACCCAGAAGAGATATCAAAAGTATTCCCAGTAGCCTTTTTTGCGGCTTCCAAAGTCTTTCCAATTTCCCTAACGGCTTCCTTTTTTTTGTGACTATAAAAATCTCAAAGATTGTTTTTGATAATAAAAAAGGGCTGGACTCATTGGGTTTGGCCTGATTATTTTCTTAAGTGAGGCAAGTATTAATCATATAGGGTTCTTTGAATCTGCTTTTAAAACTCATAGCCATGTAGTACTGAACAGCTACTGGAGCCACAGAACTGTATGTTTAAATGTCTCTATTATTTACTAGCTCAAGGCTGGGAAAGGAACTCCAAGAAACTACCATATTTTGCTTGCACTGTCTATAAATTTGAGTGAATTCCTCTCTACTTGAGTCCCGTCCCCCTCCCTACCCCCTGCCCGGCCCCATTTTCACCACCTTTAAGGATTGTACTCGGCCGGTTTTGCTGGGATGGTTTTGTAGGCATTGGCTCCATAAGTAAAATCAACCTTTGTTCCTTAGAGTTGTTTGACGTAACTGACTGAGCATCATTCTCGAATATGACATTCCAGGAAAGGCCATCCTTACACGATCAATTTTTTCCAATTATGTACCGGTAGAAAGGAAAAGATTCTTGTTGAACCTACGCAAATAAGTATATTGCTGTGAAACAGTATGGGAACTCAGCTTTTTACTTTGGTGGTGGTAGAAAGGTCAGTGAGAAGCAGGGAAAAAAAAAGTTTAACTTCACTTTACAAGAGCAGGGTCTACTGGATTGTTGTAGATTAAAGGTCACTTAAGAAGAAAAATGGCCTCCTTATGGATTCAGAAAATAGAGCATTTAAGACAGCCTCAACAACCACAGTCAAATTTCTATCAGCTCGTTTCATCCTGTGAAATTCTATTCTGTGGGATCTTGATGTAGCATTCTGCTTTTATAAAGTTGTCTGCTTCTGGAATCGAGTCCTGGACGTCCACCCACACTGCACAGGTACAGCCTGAAAGCCATCCAAACTATGTCAGCTCAAGTTTGTACCCAAACATCTATTCTTTGAAGTGTCAATAGTTCAATGTACTTGGCACAGTCCAACTCCCTGAGAATCTGGACAGTTTGTCTTTGCTAAAGAACCAGATTTTTGGCCTGAAGTTTGTTGTAGAGCCTCAGGCAAGTTTCAGGAAGCAGAAGTCTAGTTGATAATGAGACTGGAAAACTGTTGCTAACAGACTGTAGCCATGAATGGATATCCATCCTATCATCAGTGTTTTTCCACATCACCTTGAAAAGCTGTATAGTGTGCCACTGAAAGATCATCTGGCCATCTTTTTTTTTTCCCCCACTTTAGAGTCTTTCAAAGTTTTTCTGGCACTACCTATCTATATCTCATTTATATAATATCTTGGAAGAAAGGAAGGCCTTTCTTGGTACAAAACACAGGAGTCACACCGGAAGTAACTGACTAATTATTATTTTAAAATTCTCTACGTATGGTGCACCGGGGTAGGATAGCTAAGGGTCTGACCACTGGTTTCACCTCAGGTCATGACCTCGAGCACCCTGTCCATCTCTATGCTCAGCACGGTGTCTGCTTTGGATTCTCCCCCTCCCCCTGCCCCTCTTGTTCATGATCTCTCCCAAATTAAATAAATAAATCTTTAAAACTCTCTATGATTTATAAAAGTGCCAAACAGAAAAAGAATCCAAAAATTCCAATTGAAAGATGAAACACATTTGCCATAACACATGTTTCAACTGGTATAATCTGACTCTCAAATTTGAGGTCAAAATTATTCAAAATATTCTCTTGGTCGAATTATCAGGATGGCCAACATGTCTTTCTTGATACTCCTGCCTTCAAATTGTCCAAGCAGAGGTACCTGCTTCCAAATTCCAGGTAAAAGAGAACTGGAGAATTTAACCCATTTACATCAGGCCTTTCTCACTGCAGTGCAGTTTCTGTTGCTGCCACATGTGGTCACTGTTGAACACCAGCTCTGCACAATTTCTTACGTGTGCCTACTATGGTAATAATGCTGTCACAGGCTCACAGTTCAATGAGGGCTGAAGTCATAGAGGAATGATGACCTTAATCCATGCAGTGCTATGATAGACATCACCTTGAGAGCCCAAGCAATGAAGAGTGCCTCAGTTTGCCAGAAGTTCATTCCCAGCTCATGCCCTCCAGAAGGGGCTCAGAAGGGGCTCCAATTATACTTGCACACTGTATCAGAGCCACCCCGGCACCCTTCCCCATCCATGGGCATTTAAACCTGATATTGATCTCAGGTCTCAACTCCAGGTGTCCCTCATGGTGAGTTTCCCTTGGGACTCTCAGGACTGTTTCCTGTCCCCTCTGAGATCATCTCAATCTACAAGAGAGGTTCGAAAACAAAACTCAAAAGGAAAGGAATTGGGTAGAAGACATAATATTATCTTCCCGGGAGGCTTCCTGGTGCCTCTGCAAATTTGCTTGACCCTTTCAACAGTTACTGTTTCAACATACCAAGGGATATTTGGCTTTGGACAATCATAGATAAACCACAAAAATGTTCCAGTTACATCTTTCCCTAGGGGTGATGCCTGCCAGTTTGGCTCCTATTTGGAACTTAAGAGGCGCCATTCAATTGACTTTCCTTGTTTAACAGTGACTAAACTGTCTTCAAAAAGAAGCACCTAGAAACTTCCTACAGTTCTGCCTACATAGTCCTTGACATAGAGCAAATCTCCTTAACAAATCTAGTTTTAAAAATCACTAAGAAGGGGATCCCTGGGTGGCTCAGCAGTTTGGTGCCTGCCTTTGGCCCAGGGTATGATCCTGGAGTCCCGGGATCAAGTCCCGTGTGGGGCTCCCAGCATGGAGCCTGCTTCTCCCTCTGCCTGGGTCTCTGCCTCTATTTCTCTCTATATATATATCTATCATAAATAAATAAATAAATAAATAAATAAATAAATAAATCTTTAAAACAATCACTAAGAAAAACAAATATATATAAAGCCCAATAGAAAAATGGACTACACAAATATAAAAAACAAACAGAAAAAGAAATAAGCCTTGAAAAGATGTTTGATCTAACTAAGTCGTAGGTAAATAAATGAAAATTGGAACATCTGTGTATACTTTTTAAAACGACTCCTTTCATACTGGCAAAATCAAAACAATTGCTATTATAGTTCAGGTAAAGATGTACGAAACATTCATTTTCATATGTGGCTGATGACAGTGTAAACTGTCATGACTTTTTTTAGAGAGAAATTTAACAATATCTATTAATATTGGAAATGCTCTTAACTTTTGCCCCGTCAATTCTATGATGAGGTTTTGTAACTCCTAAGAACATTATGCTCTCAGATTCTCTTCCTATGTCTTTATCTCATTTCATACTCGGGTCTCTCTTCTACTGTTTTCTGTTGTCCTTTATGCTATTTCTTCATCTCTTCTCTTTCCTCAATAACCTCTTGAACAGTCTGCATGTTAATTAACACTCCCCGCAGCTAAACCCAGCCCCACTCCTTGTTTTCTATCTTCAGGCTTCCAGTTAGTCTAGCTCCATCCATATCACAGATAGAAACTAGAGACAACTCTTGGTCTTATGTATCAGAAAATCTCCATTGGTAGATCCCTGGTCCACCATAGCTTGACTCTTCATAGCTGGTTTCAAAACGATGATGAGTAAGTTTTACATATTTTATGAATTTAGGACAGCTTTAAAACATAGTTATGCCAGGGACCTTCTTCAGACCCATTAAACTATAATCTCTAGTGGTACATCCGAGATATTTAAGAAATTATCCAAAATTTAGAAATAAGACAAAGAGAGGACATAATATTGGGCCAGGATATCATTTACCAATCTCACTTATGTATTATTTAATCATCTACAGGAATCTGCTTTTGTTTGATGTGCTATTTACTATTGACTAAAGGCCTAGATTTTGCGATAAACCTAAATATGTTGTAAAATTATATATTGTAATATTTAAATGTAATAGGTAATTACATATTTACATATGTGATTCTGTCTAGGTGAAATATAACCTCAAAAAATCTGTATTTAATTTAGCAATCTTATTCTATCATTCCTTTTTAAACTCCTATAAATAATCAGTTCCTCAAAATGCCATTTATTTTTATTTTATTTATTTTTGTTAAAGATTTTATTTATTTATTTAAGAGAGAGAGAGAACTAGGGGAGGGAAGGGGGCTGAGGAGAAACAGAAGCAGAAGCAGAATCACCACTCAGTAGGGATCCCAACATGGGGTTTGATCTCAGGACCCCAGGATCATGACTTGAGATAAAGCAGATGCTTAATAGACTGAGCCACCTGGGCAGCCCTATTTATTCATTTTTAAAAATTTTTTATTTATTTATGATAGTCACAGAGAGAGAGAGAGGCAGAGACACAGGCAGAGGGAGAAGCAGGCTCCATGCACCCTGGGAGCCCGATGTGGGATTCGATCCCGGGTCTCCAGGATTGTGCCCTGGGCCAAAGGCAGGTGCCAAACCGCTGCGCCACCCAGGGATCCCCTATTTATTCATTTTTTAAAGTAGGCTCCACACCCAGCAATGTGGGGCTTGAACTCACACCCTGAGATCAAGAGTCGGATGATTAACCAATTGTACCACCCCTCCAAACCCCTTTAAATTGGTTTGACCATTTTACTTCAGGTTGGATGCGTGTTATCTTTGGCTTATTATTTGCATTAAGGAAACTATCCATAGGATGTGAAATTTCTCTCTGTTGTGATATTTTATGTTGCCATACTCACTGTCCCCCTAGCATAGATTATTTTACATCTTGGATTCTCAACCTTTTATTCATAATACAAACACTCTAAACACAGAATAAATTTTTAATACGTTCTTTGTGGGCAAAATATATCTTATATGCAGACAAATATTGCAATTCCAATTTTTAAACATATGTAGCTAAAGGAAGCATGTCTAAGAGCAGGAGAGGTGCCTGACCACTAGTGAGCACCTTTTTCCTCAATCAGGCACCTGGCAACCAAGTCTTCATGAACTCTCAGCTCTTGGGAGTTGGGCATCAGAGAAAGTACTATGTACTTACTATCTATACCTTTTGAAAAGATAGCTCTTTTGGGGCACCTGGGTGGCTCAGTCGGTTCATTGCCCACAGCTCGGGTCACAATCCCAGGGTCCTGGGATCAAGCCCCACATCGGGCTCCCTGCTCAGTGGGAACTCTGCTTCTCCCTCTCCCTCTGGCCCCCCCACCCTCGCTTGTGCTGTCTCAAATAAATAAATCTTAAAAAAAAAAAAAAAAGACAAGACAGCTCTTCTAAGTAGTTAAGAAACTGTCTTTTCTGCCTGGGAAAGCATCTTGTTTTCACTTTTCAAACATCCTAGCTGATGTTTGAGCTAAAGGTTTATTTTTCTCTGGAAGCATGATGGTTTTCAGAATATGAAGGAAAGAGTGAGATATACTTTCTATTAATAGTAGTCAAATGATGTCCTTATCCTGGATCTTTTAGAGATTTTCAGTGGAGTCCACTTAGGGATGTGTATGCCTGGGGATCTAGCATTTCTTCTCTTCCCACAGCACTTGATCAGTAAGTGATGTAAGGTGTCATTGATGTTAAGCTGTGGCATAAATAGCACCGCAACCTCATGGTCCTCATGGGGCCAACATGGAGGCGTGCCTACTGTCTCTAGAACTCCCCTGTGCCATGGAGTCAGTTTCCCTTCGGCTTTCTTGATACTACATGCTTCCTTGCTTGGTTCCTTCTCTTCCCAGCCCCACTCTCTTGACCTCTGTAGGTTCTGCTTAGGAACACTCCCTAATAAATCAGTCTTAAAATTTGCTTCTGAGAAACCCAACCTAATGTCCTAAGTTTGCCTGGGCCCATAACATATAAAATGTTTTTGTTTTTTTTTTTTATAAAATGTTTTTGAAATAATAATTTCCTCCATGTTGTTCTGAGCTCTCTTGACAAACCAAAATCCTGGGGGTTTTATTTGTTTAGTTTTGTTTGTTGGGGGAAGGAAGTGAGGCCTTAGGTAAATCCTATGTTCATATGTTCACCTTCCCTTTGCTGAAAATCAATCAATCAATCAATCAATCAAACAAACAATATTCCTTCTGGAATAAAATGTCTTTCTCAGTTTTCTAAGGTTCTTTCTCTGAATGGGACAGCCACAAAGCAAACCACATGGATGGCACATTTTGTCAGCCTTGTCCATTCAAACGAGGATGGGATTTCCAATCAGTCTCTGGAATCCCACTCAGTTGCCCTCTCAGACTTTCCTGACAACATTCCCAGGCCATTTGAAAATTCTCTTTTCTGATAATGCCTTCAAGAGACTCTCAGTGGAGTGTTTATGTGGACTGTGTGGAGTGAACAGCAAACACTTTCAAATCTGAAATGACCGACTAATATTCATCATCGGTTAGTAAGTCAAATCATGTCATGGTCTGTTCAACATCCTCCAGTGGTTTCCCATATCACTCGTAGAAAAAATTAGATCCTTTATTTACATAGTCAGCCCATGATCTTTTCCTCCTGACCACCCCGACCCCACTCTGACCTTGTTCCCTGAACCTACCAAGCATACTCTGATCTCAGAGCCTTTGCACTTGCTCTTCCTCCTGCCATCACACTCTTCACACAGTTTACCCATGTGGCAGTTACCTCACTGCCTTCAGTTCTCTTCCCAAATGTCACCTTATCCCTAAGACCTTCTCTGACCATTCCATGAAAAATAGCAACTCCCTACGTGTAACACTCATACCTTAGTTCCTGTATCCCTTATCTTGTTTCATTTTTGTTGCTAGAACTCTTATTTCCATCTGAAATGCTTTAATTAGCTTGTTTGCCTGTCTCTTTCTAGCTGGAATGTAATGCTATGAGAGCAGGGTTTATGTCTATTTTCTTCACTGCCATATCCCTAGCACCTAGAACAGGGTAGGTAGGTATTCAATAAATACTTGTTGAATGAGTGAATGAATAAATTAAAGAGGTTACATTGAGTCTATGTTACTCTCCCTCGGTAAGTGGGATAATTAGATGCAGGATTCAACATCCTACTCCCAGATTTGTTTTTCTTCCCCCTTTTAATTTTCTTTTTAAGTTTTTGTTTTAATTCCAGTTAGTTAACATAGAGTGTTGTATTAGTTTCAAGTGCACAATGTAGTAATTAAAGCACTTTTTAATTTTTAGTTATTTATTTATTTTTAAGATTTTATTTATTTATTCATGAGAGACACAGAGAAGGCAGAGACATAGGGGGGGAAGCAGGCTCCATGCAGGGAGCCCGACGTGGGACTCGATGCTGGAACTCCAGGATCTTGCCCCGAGCTGAAGCCAGATGCTCAACCGATGGGCCACCCAGGTGTCCCCAAACCCTTTTTTATTTTGAAATATAATTTTTAAATGTTTTTCTTAATAGGTGTTTTAATAATTATAAGCCCCTCCTTGCAATAAATCAAACATTACAGAGATGTATCAAAAATGGTTAAGAATCTGTTTTTGGAACACTAGATTGATACTAAATATCCAAAATATAACTTCTGACACAGTGGCTACACACATGGATTCTAAAATCAGACTGTCTGGATTCAAGTTTATTGGATCTGCAAGCTCAGACATGTTACTTCAATATCTTGATGCCTGATTTTGCTTTTGTACAACGGAAGTAATAACAGAACCTTCCCATAGAATTGCTGTGAGGATTAAATGACTTCATTAAAACATGAACAAAAACTCAGAATAGTATATATCATACTGTAAACACTAAGCAAATTATCTAATTTTTTTCCCCACTTAACAATGGATCTTGGAGTTCATGCCAATCACAGTACCTACAGATTAAACTCATTCTGTGACTAGATGCATTAGCATTCCCTGGTATGCATGAGCCAGGGATATATATTTTTTCAATCTTTTTCCATGAGAGACATACAGATTTTTGTGGTATATGTGCTAAATTAAATACCCATGACTGCAAGACCTATACCTTGGTGTATTATTTCTCTAGGATAAAATTCCCCAGAGTGAGACTACTGGACCAAAAGATCTGTCTTATTTAATTTTAACAGAAGTTGCCTAATTACTTTCTAAGCTACTAGTAATAATCCACACACCCACAAATAATATATATCTGTCCCTTTTTCTGCATCCTCACCAGAAATGGAAGCTGTGACACTTTTAAAGTTTTTGTCAAGTGATGACCAAAAAATGGGATCTTGTTTTTTTTTATTTTAAATTTCCAAACTATTAATGAAATTGATCATTTTTTTTCAAATACTTATTGCCATTTTCATTTCCTTTCTTATAAATGTCTATTCACATTCTTTATCCATTGTTCAGTAGGATTGTTTATCTTTTACTCACTGACTTGTAACAGGAACAAAGGAATGCTTTGTTTACTACATATATTGTAAAATATTAATTTTTTTCTATTCTGTTTCTGGATTTTGTGATGCATCCTTTTATTTTCTGCTTTCATGTGGTCAAATAAAGCTATTGTTACTTTATGGATTTTGGCTTTCCTGAGTCTATAGTTTTTATAAAGAAATTCTCTCTCAGTGCCAAGTAATAAAAATATCACTCTAATTTCATTTAATGTATTTATTATTTATAATAATATTATATTGTTTCATTTAATATAATTTATTATTATATTTATTTTATTATTTACAATATAAATAAAATATTTTTATTTATATTTTTTCATTTTATATATTATTATTTTATTCATTTATTTATTTTTCATTATTTATTATTTAGTAATATTCAATCCACTTGTAAGATATTTGTGTATGTGAAATGAGACTAGAACTTTTTTATTTAATTTTTTATTTATTTATGATAGTCACAGAGAGAGAGAGAGGCAGAGACACAGGCAGAGGGAGAAGCAGGCTCCATGCACCGGGAGCCCGACGTGGGATTCGATCCCGGGTCTCCAGGATCGTGCCCTGGGCCAAAGGCAGGCGCCAAACCGCTGCGCCACTCAGGGATCCCTAGAACTTTTCTTATAGATAGGTAGGTAGTTAGGTCAGCACCATTTATTATATAAACCATCATTTGTCCTTGTTTTATTAAGTTCCTATATGTTGATCTGTTTCTGGACTTTCTATTCTATTCTTTCTTTTTTTTATTTTATTCTTTCTATCAATATTTGCAGTCTTGCACTAAAACTGTATGAATTGGAGTCTTTTTTTTTATTTTTATTTTTTGGTTTTCAAAATATTTTCAATTTACTTAATATTCTTTTTTTCTCGTTTTTCAGCTTTATTGTGCTACAACTGAAAAAATTGTAAGATATTTATTTATCTTAAAGATTTATTTAAATATTATTAAAAGATTTCTTTATTTATTTTAGAGAGACAGAGCATCATGGGGGGAATGGGTAGAGAGAGGGGGAGAGAGAGAGTCTGAAGCACAGCTCAATGTGGGGAGTTTATGACCTGAGCTGAAACCAAGAGTCAGGCACTTAACCAACTGAGCCACCCAGGCGCCCCAAGATTGAAGATATTTAAAATGTACAGCAAGATGATTTGATATGTGTGTACATTGTGAAAGGATTTCTGTCATCTAGTTAATTAATACATCCATCACCTCACATATGGACCTTTTGTGTGTGTGTGCGTGAGAACATTTTACTTCCACTCTCTCAGCAAATTGTAATTACACAAGATGGTATTAACTACAGTCACGGTTGTTTCATATAATGTCTTAATAATTGGTGAGATGTGTCCGTCTCAGTCCTTCTAAAAAACTATTGGTCACATTTAGATATTTAACCTTCTGTCTTCACTCTGAAGTATTTTGCCCAGGTTTTTTTTTTTTTTTTAAGCTTATTGGGATACAAGTTAGAATGCCAATACATGAATCTCATTTATCTGGAAAGAATAGACATTTTTCTTGGAGTGAGTCTTCCTCTCATCCAAAACAAAAATGTCTCTCAGGTTATGTGCATCTTATATTGTTCAGAAAGATTTTCTTTCTTTTTTTTTTTTAAATTTTTATTTATTTATGATAGGCACACAGTGAGAGAGAGAAAGGCAGAGACACAGGCAGAGGGAGAAGCAGGCTCCATGCACCGGGAGCCCGATGTGGGATTCGACCCTGGGTCTCCAGGATCGCGCCCTGGGCCAAAGGCAGGCGCCAAACCGCTGCGCCACCCAGGGATCCCTGTTCAGAAAGATTTTCCAGTCTGCTTCATATAGGTCCTGTACCTTCCTTTTAAAAGTTATTCCTAAGAATTGTATAGTTTTTGTCACTATTATAAACTGAATCTTTTTCTCCACCTTTAAAGATTTTTTTTAAAAAAGATGTTTATTTATTTATTCCTGAGAGACACACAGAGAGAGGCAGAGACACAGGCAGAGGGAGAAGCAGGCTCCATGCAGGGAGCCTGATGTGGGACTCGATCTGGGATCCGGTGATCACGCCCTAAGCTGAGGGCAGATGCCCAACCGTTGAGCCATCCAGGTGTTCCTTATTCAAAGATTTTATTTATTTATTTATTTGAAAGCCAGTGAGCAAAGCGAGAAAGAGAGAGAGAGAGCACACAAGCAGGGGAGGGGGAAAGGCAGAGGGAGAGGGAGAAGTAGACTCCCCATTGAGCAGGGAGCCCAACTCTGGGCTCAATCCCAGGACCCTGGAATCATGACCTGAGCTCAGGGCAGGCACTTAACCGATTGAGCCACCCAGGTGCTCACCTCTCCACTTTTCTTTCTTTCTTTCTTTCTTTCTTTCTTTCTTTCTTTCTTTCTTTCTTTCTTTCTTTTCTTTCTTTCTTAATTTTATTTATTTATTCATAAGAGATAGAGAGGCAGAGACACAGGCAGAGGGAGAAGCAGGCTCCATGAGCCCTGGGCTGAAGGCAGATGCTCAACTGCTGAGCCACCCAGGCGTCCCTCCACTTCCATTTCTAATTGATTATTAGCAGACTCTAGATTCTTTGTTTTATTATGTCAGGTAGAAGAAGCATCTCATTCCCAGCATTATCAAATTATCACTGATATTCTTTTTTCTTTTAACATTTATCATCGTTCTAGCTCTAAAAATTTATAGTGCATTTGGAAAGCTATTTCTGCTTTATATCATGTGCTTTATGTATAACTCATAGATTTTCCTTTACCAGAAAGGTTTAACATAGTGCTTAGTTTTTAGCTATGAACCAAAAGGTATGCTACGTGAATATTTATGAGAAGGAGCTCTAAGCATGGAGGATTTGAACTGAAACCAAGTTTCTCTGGAAAAGATTATGTGTCTAGTACCTGCCACTTCTGTGTCCATTTATAGATCCTCCCTTGAGTAGTATTTTATAACTTAGTCCTCTGACTCAAGGTAAAATGGCCTCATAGCAATATGAACAAGTAGGGACGTTAAGAGATTTTGCATAAGGATAAGCTCTTATGGGAATCCACCCAGCTGCCAAAACTGACTTTGAAGGTTTAGCGAAGTGAAGGAGGCCCAGAGGGACTGTCATACAGTATCAGTCATGATCAGCCATCTGTCAAAGCTACAGGGTCCAAGGAGAAAGTGTCCAGGTTCCTCCTAGCGGTGAAACTCTGCAACAGCAAATCAGAAGTGATTCCCAGGTCAGGATAATCCTAAACTTTGGCCAGGAAACTTAACCAAAGACAACAGAACCACAGTCAACTGTGGTTTGTACCAAACAAAGTACTGGTTGGAACTTGGCAACCAGGACTTAGGCCAAAAATCAGGGCTACCAGTCAAGGCAGCAAGCAGGAGAGCAAGAGAAGGATCCAGCTGTCACATCTGATAACACTAAACAGTGGTCTGGGAGTAGCTCTTGAACCCAGTGGCTGCCAGTATAGCACCAGATCCCAGGTCTGACCCCTTAGTTCCTTGACGTCTCCACTCTCAACGACTTTGTTGAGATTCCACCCACCCCACCCCACCCACTCACTCACATCATAATTAATATCTAGCCCTCGTCAATGTCAATACCTGAAACTCCTCCACAATCTCAGCTTTGACCTTTTGGACCACCTCCTACCTGTACCTCTTGTCTTCACTCCTTCTGCTACCTGAAGGCCAACTATCCTTCACCCTCAGCAGATGGCATTTCCTCTGCACTCTTACTGTCCCTCACACCCTTGATGTCCTTCTCTCTTCCCTCTTTACCCACTTGAATTCCACAGGCAGCCATTATAATCACTCCCTTGCATGTTGGCTTGACTCACTTGCCCCTGACTCACTTCAGTGTACTCGTGGGGCAAAAGCACAACTCTGGTCCAGCTGGAGATTCTTCTGTGTTTGTTCCTCCACATCCACTCTCCATCCTTCTCTACTCTGCTCTGTCTGCTAGGCGCTGCCCTTTACAGATGGTTGCACAGGACCCTCTTACCCTTTAGCTACCAGCTACATTCAACCAATGAGAGGTGCAGGCAGGAAAGGGGAGGAAAGAAGAGTAGGGGTATTAATCCCCTGCTCCCTCCATGTCAGGCTGCAGTTCAGCAGCTGCTGAGTTTCCCTAAGGCCACAGCCTGGACTGACGGGTCCTCCTCCTGCAGCTGCACCTCTCAAGGAGTTCTGATAACTGCCCATCTCCTGCCCTTTCAGCCTGGGTGTGATAATGGCTCCCTACTGCTGCCAGCCCTCAGGTGCTGCACCATCCTTGCTGGTCCCCTTGACGTTGCTTGTACCTTTGAAAATTGGTCCTCCTTTACATTTTCTTCATGTAATTCCTCTTGGGAGTGCCTTCCCTTTTCTCCCTGGTTTAAATCCAATTCTTAGCCCATTCTGTGTCTGCACCTGTGTAGCTAAATATGACCAGAGAAAAACCACAAACTCTAGACAAGTTGAACTTTTAAATTTATACACAGAAACCACAGCTGGGCCCCTAATGTCTACAGGCAATCATACCGTATATATCAAGATCCCTTATTCTCCCACTCTCTCAGATAGTCTTTCACACCTCCTCCCCTTTTCTTAAACCCCCAAACCTCATCCCCATCTTCATTTTAATAGGTTTTATTTCCTAATTCACTGGGAAAATGGAAATATCAGAAGAGAACTCCCCCAGACTCACACCATCTCATGTACTTACCAAATGGCATCGTCTCCCACAGGCTCAGCTTTCCTGTCTATGGCCATAAATGAACTACCCAAACTTTCTACAAAGCCAATCCTGTACATGTGGACTCTGACCGTTTTCATCTAATCAAGAACATTGCTCTAACAATTTTACTTTGTCTCTCTTGCACTTCAATTTTTTTACTCTATTTCTATTTCTATTTCTCTCTATTCTCTCCTTATTAGTCATATTTATCCCATTTAAAAACAACAGTGAGGGGCCCCTGGGTGGCTCAGTCAGTTAAACATATGCCTTTGGTTCAGGTCATGATCCCAGTGTCCTAGGCTCAAGCTCAGCAGGGAGTCTGCTTCTCCTTCTCCCTCTCTCCCTCCCCCTGCTTGTGCTTTCTCTCTCGCTCTCTCTCACAAGAATAAATAAAATCTCTAAAAAAAAAATAAAAATAACAGTGACAACAGCACCTCTCTTATTAGTTCCTGCCCATTTCTTTTTCTTTTCCATTTGTAGCAGGATTCCTAGAAAGAATTGTATATACTAACTGTCTCCACTTACTTTCCTTTTATTCTTCTTGAGTCCTCGCCAATCAGGTTTCACTCCCAATGACTCCCCTGAAATTGCTTTTGGCAGGGTCACCAATCACCTTCATGTGGCTCATTACAATGGGTAAATCTCAGACCTTGGCATGACCAGCTTACGATGCTATCCCTCTTTCTTACTATTCTCCCAGCACACCACATTCTCTTGCTTTTCATCATACCTCTCTGGTTGCTTCCTCCCAAGTTCTGTTGCTATTTGCTTCTCTTAGTTCATCCTCTTACTGTTCAAGTTCCTCAGAGCTCAGAATCAAACCTCTTATCTATCCTCATCTTTATAACTTAAATCAGTTCCATGTCTTTAAATAAAATCTATATGCTGATCATTCCCATATTTACATTGCTCTTGAACTCCAAGCTCAAGAACCCAAGTGCCTACTCAAAATTTTGATTTGGTGTCTGATAGTTTCAAGACAAATCTCTATCTCTATCTCTCTCTTTTTTTTAAAGATTTTATTTATTTATTCATGAGAGACACAGAAAGAGAGAAAGAGAGGCAAGGACACAGGCAGAGCGTGAAGCAGGCTCCATTCAGGGAGCCCAACGTGGGACTCGATCCCAGGACTCCAGGATCACGCCCTGGGATGAAGGCGGTGCTAAACCACTGAGCCACCAGGCTGCCCAGTTTCAAGACAAATCTCTTGATTTCTCCCTATTCCCTAAACTTGCTCCATGTCAACAGCCCCTCATCCATAGTCCTTCCTTTCTCAGATGATATCCACTCCAATATTCTAGCAGCTTGCAGAAAAAAGATGAAGTTTTTCTTGACTTTCCTTACCATTACCTCTTATTTTGTCTCCTTCTTTAAGCCTCTTGTTCAATCTGTTCCAGCTACACTGGCTTCCTGATTATTCTTTGAGCATGGAAGGCACATCCCTGCCATAGGGTCATTGCCCTGGCTTATCCTCTGGCTACTGTGCTTTCCCTCCAAATATCCTCTAATTTCCTCCCATCTTTTAATCTTTGCCCAATTCTCATTTTCTTAATAAGGCTTACCCTGTTTCATGTAATACCACAACACACAAATACACACACACATATGCATGTGCACACCCCCTGATCTACTTTCTCATTTTCTCATAGCACTTATGCCTTAATCATGTTGTTTGTTGTCTCTCTCCGGTACTGGAATATAAGCTCTATAAGGTCAGGAATCTTTCTGTTGGATTCACTAATGTATCCCAAATGTTTAGAACAGCACCTGTCACATAGTAGGCACTCAAATATTGAGTAGGCACTCACATGTTGTTGAATGAATAGGAGATAAATTAAATACTAAATCTTGCTGGCTTAGTGTAGGAATCCAAATCTGTTAACATCCTGCTTATCTCAGACAAAATGGGATCAGCCACTAGGCCAGGTCAGAGCTTATACATGCAGTCTAGCTCAATGGATCTGGACAGGAGAGTCTAGTCAATGCAGAGGTAGATGTAGGGAAAGGAGGGGGAGAAAGGGCCAGAAGCTCCCCCAAATCTTGGAGCAGTGTAAGCCTTAGCTGAGAGGTCCCTTGTCACTGCTGGTTGGAGTTTGGAGAGTTCTACACGGTCCAGATGTGAAGAAAGTAAGAGAGGTCAAATGTTTATTCAAAGTGAAGAAAGTTTTTGCTAATGATAAAAATAAGCATCTCAGAATCTATTTGTAGAAAATATTAATGAGCCTAGAAATTATAGATGTGTGTGTGTGCATGCACACACGTGTGTTGTTGCTCCCACATTTTCCTGGATGTCATTTATCTAATCCAAAGGAAATGAAACCATATGTAAGCTCCAGGCCAAAGATGGATTCCCAAGATTCTCTGTTCAGGATCCTCTACCTCAAGTTTCACTCCCTGAGGAAATGCTGTATTAGCATCTACAGACATTAATCTCCCCTCAGATGGTTTCAATATCCTTCAGAGTATGATCTGTGGGTTACCTGAATAAGAACAGTTGGATGTCTCTTAAAAATGTAAATTCCTGAGTCCCTCGCAAACTTATTAAATCATGTGGTAGGGCCAGGAATGTGCATACTCAATAAGCTCCCTAGACAATTTTGATTCATACTAAAGTCTGAGAACCAGTGCTATAAATGAAAGGAATTGTTTTGCCCTAGATTAATGTGTCTATACTGTTTCATCTTTTATTCTGTGTCTCGTCCTCTCTGTTTTACTTTTAAAAATATAAAAAGGAACATTGTATTCTGAAAATAACCCATGTTTGGGATTAGTTAGGAAGTTATAGATGAAATTGGCTTGATTCAATAATTCCTGTGACCCATTTTATTCTGCTCCACTTATTGTTAGATAGAGGAAAAGAGGCACCAATCCATATACAAACCAGGCATACAAATTGCTCTTTTCTTCTGGTTGGATCTGTGATGAACTTTTAAATTACCTTGCCCCCAACTCCAGACTACTAATTCCTTCAAATTTAAGGACTGCCTCTTGGCGAAAGTGGACAGTTTCACATCAAATATAAGAACACAGAAGAAACAAGCTAAAATATGATTCCAAATATCAGTTAATTCAAGACCAAATTATTCTAGGCAGACTATCATCTGTACGTCATCCATTATTTAGAACAATTCATTCACGAACTGCAGTCCTTGGCTATGCTTCCCTTACAGACCAACCCACTGACTGAGCAGCACACAGACATAAGATCATAGCTAAGAAAGTTCCTCCAAAAGTTATCAATCAATTTTATTTTAGCAAATAATCAGATAATCGTAAGATCTTCCAGAATATTTCTTAAAGAGAAGTTCAACAGAAGATTTCAGTAATAAAATTCCTATCATTCCAGCTTTTCTCTAAAATAAAACAAGTCAGCTTTCATCAAAGGGGGCTTCAGAGGAAGTTCTTTCGGCCCAGTTCATCTCTTATCTTTGAGGCTTAAGAGAATTTAGCAGACACTGGGATCATTCCAAACAGATCCATTTTGATGTTGAGTTAGCTCTCTCCAAATAATACCCCAACTACCTCTGGCAATCAAGCGGAATCCCAAAATCCTTTCAGAGAATAGGAAACTCTCAATATACCCTGTTTCTTTAGAACCTAGTTGCCTTGAGAAAGAAGAGTTCTGTTTATCACCATTTTAGAGGGGTATGCTGAAATGTTTGTCATTTTGGAATTCCTATTTATTCGGTATTATTTTTTTTACCTATTTTGTAAAGTAGGCTCCACGCCCAATATAGGGCTTGAACTCACGACTTCAAGATCAAGAGTCACATGTTCTACCGACTGAGACAGCCAGACACCCCTAGTCTGTATTATCTTTTAGTTTTCAGTTCTCAAAATAGTACTATAAAATTGGCTCTTTTTCCAATTTTCCTATCTTTGGGGCAGGTGGTTGAATGTCTTGTAAATTTATTAAATCTAAGCTAGAGGGGGCGCCTGGGTGGCTCAGCGGTTGAGCGTCTGCTTTCAGCCCAGGGCATGATCCTGGAGACCCGGGATCGAGTCCCGCCATCGGGCTTCTTGCATGGAGCCTGCTTCTCCCTCTGCCTCTGCCTATGTTTCTGCCTCTCTCTCAGTGTGAGTCTCTCATGAATAAATAAATAAAATCTTAAAAAAAATCTAAGCTAGAATTGCACAATGCTATTTACTAAAGAGAGGAATTGATAAGCAGGGAGGTCCATCTTATATGGCAGGTTGGTAAAGGGAAGTGTTAACTGACAAAGAAGGCTGTCCTCATAAGGCAGTGTCACCTATACACCAGTCCTACAGCACTGCCTCCAAGTGAAGCCTTAGAGCAAACCTCCACATAAAATGAGAATAACATAGGTGATATGGCTTCCATCTTGTCAAAGAGGCATCCTTCATACTCTGCTTTTTAGGGAACTGGCTTGGGCCTCCCATTTGGAAAGTGATCCTTAGGGGCCTGGGGTAGGGGAAAAGCTTTATCCTTGGGATAGAGAACTGGCCTGAGCAAGATGGTATATCAGGGCCACCCACTGCTTGTTGATGCTTCAAGAAAGGATTATCTTTTGGAAGGAGTTGGTGCCCTAAGCAGAGTGGTGACTCCCTCTCAGTCAGCCCTACAAGTACTAATTCCATGTTTGATTGGGAGCAAACCTAGACTTGTGTGTGTGTGTGTGTGTGTGTGTGTTTAATGCCCAATCTTCTATTCCAGAATTCCCCACACACCTACACAGCCCAAGAACAAATGGCTTGCCTAGGAAAAAAGGTAAGAAAGTAGGAACATGGCTTTGAACTCAGACTGACCTTCACTGGAATCTGGCCTCTACCACATACAAGCTACGTGACTTTGGGCAAGTTTCCTCAGTTTTTCTCAGGCTCAATTTCCTCAATCATAAAATGGGAAGAATCATACCCCACAGAATGGTTGTGAGGAATAAAGGGGACAGCGCGTTGTAAATCGCTCAGTGCAGTACCAGTCACGTAGTAAGCCTGCAAAAAGGTTACCTCTTATCATTATGATGCTTTTATCTGCGGGCCCGTGTTCCTTGTTTCAGCAGAAACCAGTGAGAAAACTCTACCCAGCAATAATGAAATCACTGTTTATACCACGTTGGAGGCCAGTGTAAAAGCCAAAAGAATGCTGTGGTTAAAGAGAGCCCAAATGCAACCTTAGCTCTTCTGAATTCGCAAATAGGCTACTCAAGGTAGAGCTGTCACAGAGTTTGGGACTAGACCATTGTACAAAAGCCAAACACACCCCGTGCTTTAGAGGAATTCTTTTCACAAGGGTAATTGACGGAGACTGAAAGCAGAGTAGAGTCTCCTCAGGAAAGTGTGCCCACAGCAGAGACTCCTGGCAAAGGACAGAGCATTACGCTGTAACATCAGATTTGTGGTCTGCTGAGCCATATAAGCAGGGCCAGAAGGGCAAAAGCTTACTAGTAAAAATGAATGCCAGTGGAAGGTTAAGAACGCCAGCCTCCAAGAAGCATGAAAAATTCACATGTGCTGCAGGACAGCCAGTTTCTTTAGTGCCTGAGATCATTGTCAGATTCAATCTTTTCCCATAATAATACATTACCTCTATTAATTTGCAAGATTCCAGGGTGAGATAATATGAAAAGTACTAGATGCTGCGCAAATGGCCCCTTATCCATAACTAGAAATTACGTGTGTGGTAATTAGTTTGCTGTAACTAAAACTGCGAGCCCCAACATGTCAGTTTTGTGCTCCATGGCATTAGATGCCTGAGCAGTTTTATTTTAGTTTATTTTTTTAAACTGTCTTTGGCAACTGCCCAATAATACTTGGAGTGAAGCAGTACCCTCCCTTCCATTTAGCCTGTTAAACAAGCCTGTTGAGCAATAAGGGCAGGAAAGTGGAACCTTCCTCACCTTCAGTCAACCTTTCCTTAATTGGGCAACAATGCATATTTCCACTCCTGACAAAAGAGAAATGCAGTTTTGATTTTCCAGGAGCATGCTATGAGGATCACAACTCATTTATCTTAATTCTCGTTTCTTAGGTACACACATTTACTACCAAAAAGATGAGCTTGCATGGATGTATGTACTCATCTTCATATTCATACTTATTCATACTTCACTTTCCTTGCTTTTTCAGCAAGCAGAGATTTAAAATCATTTGCTCAAATACAAAAACATTCTTAATCTTTAAACATTAGCCTTTTACTTGCTTCAGGGTCATTCCGACTTGTGATTGAAATAATAGCCCAAAGCAGCTATTTGAGTGATTGTGACTGCATAAATATTTTTGGAAGGATAGCGAACTCCAATAAGACATTATTGGTGAAGTGTTCTGAATAATTAGTTGTGCAAGTGTATTCACAATAGAGAGGGTTTTTTTTTTCACTTTTATATTCCCACATAGCAGGCGCTATTTAAGTGCCTGAAGTGGATTTGCAGATTAAAAAGTCACAAGCTACCCCATGGACTAGGGATAGTGGTTTTCAAACATCTATTTGTGTGCCCCAGGTCTGACCCAAGATCTGATTTTCATTGATCTGGAAAAAAATGAGAAAATGAAGGACATTAGAGCAAAACTTTTTTATGTATTTGAAATTATTCTATTTAAAGGGCTGACCTTAATTTCAGGATCTTTGATCTTCGTTTATCTCCATACTTCTTTTATTTTTAATTTACTTGTCCATGAAATCTACATTCTGGGAACCACTGCTGGAATGTCTAGAAATATGAGAGCCTGTCAGTTAAGAATTGGCTGAGCTCACTATATTCATATTGTGCCGGCCACAGAAAAGCTGCCAGCTTCAGGTCAATAACAATCTGGCTGAGCTAGCTGAAAATATCCCCAGATGGTGTCCAGTCTTTTGCCCTTCTCTTGGTTTATTAAATCCACCCCCTCCTGGAACCCTGACCATCAGTAGACACCTTCATTTTGAAATATAGGAAACCTTGGATCAAACTCATTTTTCATTTGATTCCAAGAAGAATGAGTGCCGGGTAAACCACGCTGAATCCTAAATGACAAAATAATCTCTGAATGAAAATGGAGGGAAACAAATATTCAAATGTTCTCTCCTCCCTAAAAAAGAAAAAAAAAAGTGATGATGATCAGCCAACACAAGAAATCTGTACGCAGGCAGCACCATTTTGATTCAGCTAGACATTTTCACACTAGTGAAGAAAACATTTTGGCAAAAAACTATTTTAGCCAAGAAGTAAAATACAAAATTCCAATCTTAGCTAAGGCCATCTGTTATAACCCACATGAAAGCACATCGGAAGGAAATCTCTCTATCTATTACATTGTAGTATTACTGATGCTCATTGGCCCTCTTAACGTTAAGCCCCGAAGTGAGTACTGTAACAGCAGCACAGCTTGGGCTGAATTGGCTGAGAAATTGCATTCCCTAAAGAAAGGAAGAACATGAGAATCCTTTGAGGTAAGGATCCTAGTGGGGACTCTGGTTATGAGTTCAGCCCATGTAGAGTTCGGATTGTTTGTAATGTTTTTGTTTCTACCCAATTTTTCATCACTGAGGGGAAAAAAACCCATTACAAAATCCTCACTTCACAGAAGATATTTTCAGATTCAGATTTTAGATAACTCCCAGGTTCTTTATTTTTATTTTCATTTATTTTCTCCCCAGGTTCTTTTACACAGAGAACAAGATATGTATAAAATTGGAAAAGTTCTAGGGAAAAGTTAATATGATTTTATAATCCTACCTACTGAGTTTCAACAGCCATCCCTTCCTCCCTCTCCCCCACAATCAATTATCTGCTCTGGTTAAATGATAGTCTTCACAGTGATTCTTTTGGCTAGATTTTATACAGTAAGGAAAGCAGAGTTTCTGGATTTGATGCACTGAAAACCTCGGTTTTAAGAAGTCTAAGGAATTGAGAGCATTGATTATAAAGCAGAAGTCTGGGGTGAGAGCTTGTAACCATCTCCTCCTGCCCCATCTTGGTCATTTCAATCTTTTCTCATGTTCTCCTACTTTCTCATGTTCTTCTCCTTCCTTCATGTAGTACTTCCTACTCCTCCCCATCACAAGGTCTGAGGAGGCATTATTTAGTGTAATGACTAATGGCTTTTGAGTAGCTCTTTGACACTCACCAAGTATATTCACTTTTCTGCCATATTTCATCATCGTGGAAGACATGCAGCAGATAATTTTACTATCCTCAGCATCTAGATGAAGAAATTGAGATACAGAGATGGGTCACAACACCTAGAAAAAGCAGTAGAAGTGGAACTCCTACCAGCTTTTCTAATTTTTTTATGCCAAGTTTTAAGTAACATTTGAGGCCACAGTAGTCAGCATTACCTGGTCTGAGTAGGGATCCCAACTTTGTTGGTTAAACATACTTACTTTTTTTCTTAAATCTCTAGGGCTTTGTAACTCTCTGAGTTCCTAAGACGTAAAAGAACAACAGCAAATCTAAGAGTAGCCAGGACCTCGTCATCCAATTCTCCTCTTCTCTCAGGAAATTTTAGCCAATAGCAGGAAAGAGGCAGTAGTAAGCCAAGAAAGGCCCTGAAAGACACAGGGGAATATACAAAGGCAGGACAAAAGTAGTAGTATTAACTCACAAGCTAAATCAGAAATCTGTCTGGAGCTGGGGAATGGGGCAAAGAAACCAAGAGTTCCCTCTAAGGGTTGAGGACGCGACACCAGGAGAAAACAGACTACCAGAGCCAACCTGAACCCCCAGCACATCTTGCCTGTCTGGCACAGTGTTTGAACAGAATAGAAACATTTACTGATTCTCAGAAAATGAACAAACAACCAAGACTATGCAAACATTTGAGGAAAATTAACACCTTGGAAGAAAGGCCAAAATTCAACAATTTTGAAGAATAAGATTTTAAAAAGCTTGTTAGGTTTCAGAATAAGTGTAAAAATATCTCTGGAAAAGTGTAGGATACTGTAGCTGAAACATTAACTGAATATTGTAGAAATAAAAAAATTTGATGATTAGAATAAAAAGTTCAATTTGAGAGTTAATAGAATAGACACATATAAGCAGCATTTTGAAATAGCAAGTTGAGGAATAGTCTCAAAACATAGTGGGAAAAGACAAGAAGAATATGAAGGAAAAGTTAACGGACATAAGGATTTACGGATTTCCATGGCCATTTAATAGCAGTTCCAGAAAGAGAGAACAAAGAGAATATAAGAGGAAATAATTGAAAAATTAGTAAAATAAAATTTCTCTGAGGAAAAAAATTTTCATATTGGTATCTAATAGGTTATAAGCAGGATAAATGAAAAAATAATTTATATCTAGATCCATTCTTGTGAAATTTCGGAACAAAAAGAATAAAGAGGGCATTCTAAAGGCTGTAGATTTGGGGCACCTGGCTGACTCAGTCAGCAGAGCATGCAACTCTTGATCTCAAGGTCATGAGTTCAAGCCTCATGCTGGACATAGAGCTTACTTAAAAAATAAAATAAAATAAAATAAATAAAGGCTCTAGAGAGTAAAAAAAACCAGATAATCTACATGAGAACAAAGATTAACATCAGACCTCATCAATAATACTGAAATCAAGAAGAAATTAGAACATCTTCAAAATTCTGAGGAAAAAAACCTGACCCCCCAATTTTAACCTAGTCAAAGCATGAAAGTGTGAAAGAAAAAACATTTTTGTAAATGTAAAGTCTCAATCATAAATCATTTCTGAAAAATGTACTTGCAAAATAAA
The DNA here is from genome assembly GCF_905146905.1 of Nyctereutes procyonoides. NCBI lineage: Eukaryota > Metazoa > Chordata > Mammalia > Carnivora > Canidae > Nyctereutes > Nyctereutes procyonoides. The sequence continues at coordinate 23,979,278 of NW_026575036.1, read as the reverse complement.
GCAAATAATGAAAAATAAACCCAAGTAGAAGACATAGGACAGATAAAACAAGAAAGAAGGGTGTTAAGAAACCAGAATAAATTATAATTAACCCTTAATGATTATTGGAGGGATGATAAAAAAAAAACAATCAGAAATTAAAATCCCAAATGATCTCGGTGTAGGAAATGGCAGCCGGAGTAGAGGGAGGTGGTAAATGAAAGTGAGCAAAAGTTCATTTTTGTCTTGGGTGAAGTCAAATGCTGCATAATTCTAGGTAAAAATATGTTGAACAGGCATATTAAACATATAAAAATAACCATTCGAAAAGTAGAAATAGATTGTGTAACTTCCAAGGAACTAGAGCAAATAAATGTAACTAAAATCAAACAAAAATAAACAAAGAACTTCAGCAACTGGATAAAAGACTAGAAAGAAGAAAAATAAGCAATGAAAAATACAAAACCCACAAAACAAGATGATAGGAAACCCAGATGGAGGTACATTCTAGGAAAGAACTGACCTATATTCTTTAAAATGTCAAAATCATGAAAATAAAATAAAGACTACAGAAATGTCCCAGATTAAAGGATACTAAAGAAACATGACAACTAAATGCAATGCACAATCCTGGACTGGAAGCAGGGATGGAAAAAGAATTGCCATAAGACATATTACTAGGAAAAATTTGAAGATGAATTCTAGGTCGAATAATGTAACATAACAATGTTAAATATCCTTATTTTAATAATGGTACTGTGGTCTGTAGCGTAATTTTCTTTCTTTTAGAATATTCACACTGAAGTATACAGGAATGAAGGGATATGATCTTTGCAATGTATTCTCAAATGGTTCAGAAATGAAAAATAACTATATGTATAACTTTGTAATATATAATACACATACATGACATAGGTGTGCGTATATATATCAAGAGAGAGAATATCAAGAATGTGGCAAAATATTAACAGATGGTGAATCTGAGTGAAAAGCGTATTGAAGTCCTTTGGATTATTTTTACAAGAATTTTGTAAGTATGAGACTATTACAAAAAAGAAATACTAAACTAACATGGCACATATAAGTATAATAATCAGTATTTATGATAAGATGAATGGATTGAATTCCTTTATTTAAAAAACAGAGATTCTCAGGCTGGTCTAAAACAAATCAAAATAAAATAAAGAAAGAGACCTCAACTATATGTTATTTGTAAGAGACACAGCTGGAACAAAAAAGGGGGAAAAAAGGCATTTTCTAGGCAAATGCTAAGAAATGGAAAGCAAGTATAAAAACATTCATATTAAGCAAAATAGAATTCAAGACGCAATGTACCAAGAAGAAAAACAAGGAATGTTTCATATTGATAGAACAATTCACTAAGAGGATAGAGCAATTATAAATCCATTATGTCTCTAACATTTGAGCATTAGTAAATAAGGGAAAGACTGGTGGGCATGCAAAGAGATACCAAAAACTCCCAATTATAGTGGAAATCTCTAGCATGCCCCTCTTAGAGATGGATAAATCAGGTAGGCCAAAAGTAAATTGCGTAGGATTTGAACCATGGTTAAAAAGCAGGTCTGATAAATAAAAAGAAGTTGTGTTTGTGAAGCAAACATTATATATTTTTTATAAATTTACCTGAGGTATTAAGAACAATGAAAACAGGCCTTAGAGGGAGGTCTCATTTTAGAATAAGGCATCCTAGAAGGAGGGACTCCTTGATCTTCTAACTTTCGTTCCAGGAAAGGATAATATTGAACCCAGGCCTGTCCAAAGCATCTGCCTCAAAACCAGACACTTGAAAAGCCAGATTGCTGTTTTGTATATTTATACATTTCCTTCTCATGGGAATCATACCTTCCTATAACATGTTACACATGTAACAGCTCCAAGATCGTGCTGCCTGCTGTAGTGCCAAGGAATTATCACAGGAACTCCATGCTACTTTAGAGTTTACATAAATAAATAAATAAATAAATAAAACAAACAAACAAATAAATAAACACACACACATATATATGGATGCATATATGTTTTTAAGCTTTATAATTTATGTACTACAAAGTTCATTCATTTAGAGGGTACAGTTCAATGGCTTTAGTATACTTTCAGAGTTATGCAATCATCACTATAAACTAATTTTAAAACATTTCATCACCTCCGAAAGAAATCTTTCATCCATTAAAAGCTAATTCCTACCCTCTGTTGCCTCATCCTCCAAAGTGGTTGTACCATTTTGCATTCCTTTTTTTTTTAGTTTTTATTATTTTATTATTTTTATTTTTAGATTTTATTTATTTATTTATGAGAAACAGAAAGAGAGAGGCAGAGGGAGAAGCAGTCTCAATGCAGGGAGCCTGATGTGGGACTTGATCCCAGGACTCCAGGATCACACCCTGAGCCAAAGGCAGATGCTCAACCGCTGAGCCACTCAGGCATCCAAATCATTTTGCATTCCTCTCAGCAGTGTAGGAGGACTCTAATTTCTTCATATCCTCACCAATATCTGTTATGCCTGTCTTTTTTATTATAGACATTCTAGCACATCTGGATTGGTATCTCATTGTGGTTTTGATTTGTATTTTCCTTGTGACTAATGATAATGACTGCTTTTCATGTGCTTATTAGCCATTCTTTGGGGAAGTGTCTATTCTAGTCCTTTGCCCATCTTTAATTTGTTGTTATTGTTGTTGTTGTTGAGTTGTAAGGGTTCTTTATATATTCTAGATACGAGGGTCTTCTTAGATGTACGACTTTCAAGTATTTTCTCCCATTGTGGGCTGTCCTTCAGTTTTGATAGTGTCCTTTGAAGCATGAACATTTTTAATTTTTATGAAGTCCAACTTATCAATCTTCTAAGACTTGTGCTTTTAGTGTTGTATCAGAAAAGTCGTCGCCTAACCTAAAATCATGAAGATTTATTCTTGTTTTCCTCTAAGGGTTTTATAGCTTTAGCTTTTATATTTAGATCTATGGTCCACTAAAATTTATGTTCTAAGTGTTGTCATGACAGTCTAGGAGTTGGGAAAGGAGCCTATTGGGTTTGGGTGGGTGATGTGATGCTGTTCAGCCGATCCCTTTGCTTTCTCTCACTTCTGGTTGAAAAGATTAGAAAACTATGATAGGAAGGTAGTGGCCCATGGCATAAACCTTGTTGTCATGATTTTTTAATGTTGGGTCTCAATTACAAAAGTCAGAGTATCTTAGGATTTGGCGGACAAGCTCCATTATAACTCCATAACCCAAGTTTTACTGATTCTTTGCTGATGATCAGTTGGTTTTCTAACTGATTAGAATTTCTTCTGTAATGTATTCCTCTTCAACAAAAATTATTTTTCCTTCTGTATATACAATTCATTCTATGAATAAATTGTTCTGTGCCAAAGCAAAACTTTATTTGAACTCTGATAGGTAAGTATGGTATTTATCCTCTTCTTTCCCTAGAGAATTGTGTTGTTAACCAGGAACCTGGCCCTTTGTGGGCTCTTCTACTAGATTCCATAATTTCATTTATGCTCTCCCGAGTAACTCACCCCAGTCACTTGGACTTCATGTTCTTAAACACAACCAGTTTGATATTCTTTTATAAAACATAAGATTTCACTTTGTCAGAGTTCTACTTTATTTTTGACATGTCTCAGACTGTGAATTTTTTTCAAAACCTTTGAAATCTGCTTTCCTCAAGCCTCATGTGCATTCCAACCATGCTGAGCATCCCCTTATTTAATAATCAAAGCTTTGAGATGATGCACTTGCTTTCTCACATGGTCACAAGGTTCCTTTCTCATTCCCTTAGTGCATAGGCTCCTTTAAGCTGGTCAGAATTCAGGCCAAGGTGGTCTTTGGAGCATCCCAAGAGACAAAACTTGTCTTTAGCAAGAGAAGCTAAAAAAGTGTATCCTATTCTCTTCCTCATATCTATAATATCATGCCTTAGTTTTGGTTTTATAATCTGCAGTAGGAAAACATCATCTATTCCTTCCATCTGGCCAGTAATTCCTTGGTCTCTGTCATAGCAACTTTTCTATTCCTGTGTCTTTTGATTTGATGCTCACCAAATGTTTTTCATCATGCTCTATCCTAAATTTCAATGTTATTTGACTTGAGCAGTTTCTAAGAATTAGATAATAGTAATGTATCAGTGTTTATTTCCTGATTTTGTTGGATGTATTGTAATTATATAGGAGAATGTCTATGTTTGTAGGAATTATACTTTTAAGTATTTGTGAGTAATGGGGCATGATGTTGGCGATTTAAGACCAAATGGTGAGCAGGAGTTATTGTCCTTGCCCCCCCCATTAATATCTTATGTTGAATATGTGACTCAAGAGTTGTTGATCAATTATTGATTATTGATCAATGAAATCTATTATGGGAAAGAATGTTTCTATCCATGCAATATATTTCTGATCTTAGCCTATGGGAATAATAACATCAAACAATCCCTATTTAGCAGTGTGGCTGGCCCTGTTGGTTGCCTACTTGTCATTCCTTCCTTTAGTTCTCTCTCGTTAATAGAACCCTAATTTCATTGAGATAGGACATTTGATCCTTTCTTCTCCCATAAAGTGAAATTTTTTTTTTGGTCTAAGATAGTCGTGGTTTAGGCATGAGCATGTGAAATATAATTTTGGTTAATGATATATGATACATGAAAGCAAGTCTGCTGGAGTGGTAGTAGGGGTGCCTTAAGGAAAGATTTTCCTTGTTAATAACAAGAGGTCACAGAATGAGATAGCTCTTCCTCTGTTTGAAGGGGTCATGGCTACATATAACACCTAGAACTATAACAGTCACTTTGGAACCATGTGGGGAACAGGCCTAAGGAGAGAAGACAAGATAGTGAAGATAATAGAGCAGAAAGATAGAAAAAAAAATCTATATTCTTTTTTTTTAAAAGATTTTATTTATTTATTCATGAGAGACACAGAGAGAGAGAGGCAGAGACATAGGCAGAGGGAGAAGCAAGCTCCCTGCAGGGAGCCCAATGTGGGACTCGATCCCGGGACTCTGGGATCATGCCCTGAGCCAAAGGCAGATGCTCAACTGCCGAGCCACCCAGGCACTCCCAAGTATATACGGTTTAATATGCCTAAGTACATATATTAATTAATATATTTAATGTTACATCTCTATTAATGTTTTTGACTTATAACTATAGATACAGATTTGAAAGTGGCCATACAGGTCATCTATACTCTAGTCCAATCCTTACATTTATTTATAAGGACAGCTTAGACCAGTGAGGCAACTTGCCCAAGGCCAAAAGTTAATATAGTTGATGAGATTCTAGAATCCAAGTCTTTGGATTCCTTTCTGATCCAGTGTGTTGTCTACTCCACCAAAAACAGAAAATAGAAAAAAAAAAAAAAAACAGAAAATAGTTCCAAAATTTTCAGGACATTTTGGCTGAGGGAAAGGGCACAGGTGTCTACTGTCCTGATAGGGAGTGGCTGCTTTTCCTACAGTGAGTTTCATTCCATCATTTTTATACAGGCCGCTGCCAGGGTAACAATTTCCACACCAGAGACTATGCCCTGTCCAGATTCACAGAACTGCTGAAGATCCTTTCCAAGAAACATTTGGATTTTATCTAATTTAAGTAAATATGTGGTGATATTTTTCCCTTAAGCATCCACAGGTATTCAGAAAGCCACATCCAGATATTTGGGCATTATTTCATATAGGAAATTTTATAGAAAGATATTCTCGCCTCTTAGGAAGAGACTTTTGAAAATAAAGACATGCAAACATTACTTTTTTCTCTTTCTTTCACACCAAGGAGGCCAAACTGAAAAAAACAAAACAAAACAAAACAACAAACAATAACAATAAAACGTTATCTAAATTAAAAGCAGTGCTATTGACAGTTATATATTGCTTGGCTTTAACAGTCTGCTTCCTTGTTTGAATTTGAATAGCGCTGCCATTTTAACCACCTAAGTAATGCTTTTGTCTTGAATTTTGCATCTTTTCTACAGGTTTTTATATCTTCATAAATGCAGCACTGTGTTTTGCAAAGATAAGGGCATTTTCTGGACATTTTACTTTTCAAATACAAAGGATGGTGATGCACATTTTTACATTACTACTCACTATAAATAAATATACCACTATCTTTTTGCTAAGTACATTCCTGATTAATCACTACAGATTAAAAAAAAATCACTACAGATTAAAATAATCCTATATTGAAAACAGTAATTTTTCAAAGGTTAAAAGAAATTGTATCTATATTGTATTGTTGTTTTAATAGCTTAATTTGCAAATAAAAGAGCAATTATAATAATTTACCTCTTAAGAAAAAAGATTTATAAAATATTTTCCTTCATGAAAACAGCACCACCATCTGGAATTTTACAGCTTGTGCAATAAATTACAAGGTTTCCTTGTATTTTGTGTTAGCTGGTAGAAAAGTAACTTGTCTCTTCCTAAGAGATTTTACAGATAGAAATGATGCAGAAATAGCATTTTGTTATCAAGTAAGAAATAATTATGTTCTTGCCTCCCCACAACACCACCAGGGATTCATGTAGTTTGTGTCCTTAACAGAAATCCACAGATTTAATTGGTATCACACTCTCACATGGATTCTTTATTTTATTTTATTTTATTTTATTTTATTTTATTTTATTTTATTTTATTTTATTTTTTTATTTATTTATGATAGTCACAGAGAGAGAGAGAGAGAGAGAGAGAGGCAGAGACACAGGCAGAGGGAGAAGCAGGCTCCATGCACCGGGAGCCCGACGTGGGATTCGATCCCGGGTCTCCAGGATCGCGCCCCGGGCCAAAGGCAGGCACCAAACCACTGCGCCACCCAGGGATCCCACATGGTTTCTTTCATAGATAATGTTATTACAAAATTAACATTTCAACAGGGATTAATTTCATACGTCCTCCTGACTGCATTTTCTCCCTCTCCCCCCCACCACCTATCCGACTGCATTTTCTTCACATTAGAAAAATATATTTTTTTCTTTAATCTCATGTTAAATAAATTTGATGTTCCAATTTTTTTTCAAAAGTAGAGATTAATCTATGCACATGAAGAAAAACAATTGAACCCACTCTCAAACATTTAAAAAGACTGTAAAAGAATTTTAAGCACTATATAAATGCACAGAATTATTATCATTATTATATAATGGGACCATTAATGGTGTGGTATATCTAAGTATATATATGTGGATCAAATATAGTTCTAATAGTTTTACTAAACAGTATATATAATACTACGCAAACTTTAAGTTCTTCAAAAATGGAAAACACTATATAATGTTTGTTAAAATCCCTACTATTCTCATGAATGGAACAAAGCAATTCATTCAAGAGTCAAAAATCACATCCAACACTCTAAACAATCATTTTCTTGTATTGTTGGATTAGGATGTTTTAATCAATGGCTTTATTGCCATTGTTTTTCATAAATCAGCCTTGAAACTGAACACTCCAGTGTTCCATTCAGTTGCCAAAATCAGTCTCATCCTGCACTGAGCCATGTGCATCCTCTAAAGTGGAGCCAAGAACAACTGAAACAACTGTTTCCTGAAAAACAAAGGCGAAGATTCTCCAGCAGGGTCAGATGAACACTATGGATAAACATGCTTCTATACCTATTCCTCCCCCACATTTAAAGATGAAGAAGCTGAGGCCCAGAGAAGTTAAGTAAATTCGCCCTAGGTCACACAACTGAGAAGAGGCACACCATGGATTTCAACAAAGGAAGCCTCATTTCTAATGCCCTAATTTAAACCATTCTAATGCTGCTTCTTAACTGGTATATGATGGCAGGGTTATCGGTTGCCTTTGATTTTGGCTGCCTCTTTATATTTTATCAATTTTAATCCAGGCTTATCTTATTTTGCAGTAAATATCAAATCAATTTTTAAGGCTTTTTTCCATACATAATATTTGCTTTTGTCCACAGGTTTAAACTGCTCTTTTTTCAAGTCTTTCAGTATTCGAAAACTATTGAAAGCCACCTATATAATTCCTAAAATATTACCTAACTTTTAAAAAAATCTATGGTTCAGTTTGGCATTATATATCAAAAATTATGATGCACATATACTTTGAATTAGCTGTTCTACTGCTATAATTTTCATATATATGTAAAACCTCCCATGTGTCCTTAAAGACAAATGTACAAGAATGGTCATTTTATCGCTGTAAAAGCAAAAGATTAGAAGTTATCTAAATGCCCACCCATAGGGGATTGGTTAAATAAATTATGACCTTTCCTTATAATGGGATGCTATAATATTAAAAATAATGAGCCAGAGTTTTATGTATTCATATGGAACTAGGTTAAAGATATATGAATTGAAGAAAAGGTACAGAAGAGATACTTAGAATATTCCTATTTACATGAAACAAAAATACACACATATAACTATATTTAAATAGAAAATGTCTAGGAAATGTCTCCGGAGGGAGGTTGTATGAATAGACTAATGACTTTCTGTAGAAAGGAATAATTTATGCTTCTATGAGCAGAGCACTGCATTTGGAGCAAAGATAGTTAATGCCTGTCCCTGCCACCAAGGAAATTGACATTTGTTATGGAAGAGGAGCCATGTGCACATGCAGTTTTACTGCCAAGCAGGAATTTAAGTGCAGTGAGTAGGAAGATTTCAAGTAAAAGGAGGGAAAGCATGTCTCACTAGGGTGAGTAGAGAAGATGTAGAGTAGAGAAGGGGAAGCAGTGTTAGAACTGGATCTTGAGGTGTTTTCCTGAGGCAGCATAGGGTTTGGGTGAGTGGATTCTGGACCTGAGCTCCCTGGATTCCAGTCTGGCTTTAGCAGTGATTTGCCATGTGATCTCGGGCATGCTACTTAGATTCTCTATCCTCAGTTTTCTTGTTAATGAACTGAGGGTAATAATAGTACCTATTTCATCAAGTGGTGGCAAGGTTTAAATGAGTTCGTAAACATAAAGCATGAAGAACAGTGTGTGGCACACAAATCACTGTTTAAGTATTTGCTATAATGGTTTTAATTGAACAGGGGAAGGGTAATTATTTTTTTATTTATTTTTTTATTTTTTTAAAGGTTTTATTTATTTGTTCATGAGAGATACACACACAGAGAGAGAAAGAGGCAGACACGGGCAGAGGGAGAAGCAGGCTCCATGCAGGGAGCCCGACATGGGACTCGATCCCAGGACTCCAGGATCATGCCCTGGGCCAAAGGCAGGCACCAAACCGCTGAGCCATCCAGGGATCCCCAGTAATTATTCTTTTTAAAGGGAGTATGATAACCAGCTGAAATGAAATTAAGTTAGAACTCTATTTTATACCTTCCCCCAAAATAATTGGCAGGTAGATCAAAGATTTAAATATTAAAAAGCCAAATAATAAAGGTATAATAGAAAATATAAGCACAGAATGCATCATATCACGAAAGACACCTTTCTACACATGATCTCAAAAGCCAATACCTTGAAAAAGATGATAGATTGAACATAATAATACATAAAAACACACGTACAAAATGCCATAATGGAAGTTCAAAGAAAAGCAATGAGAAAATATTTGACCTCTCTAGTAATCAGTAATCTAGTAATCAAAGAGATACAAATTAACAAGAATTACAAAACTCAAAGCTGCAGGTAAATGCAGCAAAATAGGCACTTGTCTCACTTCTCTATAATGTTGAGTGCAGTAGAAACTGGAGAATTTTCTGGAGAAAAATTTGTCATTGTTTCAAAAACTTTAAAATACATGTGCCTTTTGGCCTAGCAATTGCATTATTAGTAATTTATTCTAGGAAAATAATCAGGTATGTGCAAAATTCAAGATAGCAATCCCAAGACATGTTTTTATATCAGTGAAAAATTAGATGCAACTTAAAATGTCCATTAATAGGAAATCAGTTCAATAATTTATGATATAGGGATCCCTGGGTGGCGCAGCGGTTTGGCGCCTGCCTTTGGCCCAGGGCGCGATCCTGGAGACCCGGGATCGAATCCCACATCGGCTCCCGGTGCATGGAGCCTGCTTCTCCCTCTGCCTGTGTCTCTGCCTCTCTCTCTCTCTCTGTGACTTTCATAAATAAATAAAAATTAAAAAAAATAATTTATGATATATCCAGATAAGAAATAATACTAAAAAAGATAACTCAGATCTATATTTATTAATATGGAAAATGACCAGATTTATTTTAAGTGAAAAAATTAGGTTGCAAAATAGTATGATTAATACATTCCTTTTTTGGGGCACCTGGCTGGCTCAATCAGTAGAGCATGTGACTCTTGATCTTGGGGTTGTGAGTTCAGAGCCCCACATTGGGTGTAGAAATTACTTAGAAAAATAAAAATAAAAAATATTTAAAAAATACAACATTTTTTGTGAAAATATTTGTGGGTATGGGTGCACACATGCATGCACACACATACAGCATGAAATGATACATATTGTTAAAATGCTTTCTATATTAATTGCCACATAATAAAATTCCAGTTGTTTCACTTTCTTCTTTATATATGTCTGTATTCTTTTTTTAAAAAATATTTTATTTATTTATTTATTCATGAGAGACACACAGAGAGAGGCAGAGACATGGGCAGAGGGAGACGCAGGTTCTCTCTGAGGAGCCTGATGCAGAACTCAATTCCAGGACCCCAGGATCAGGACCTGAGCCAAAGGCAGATGCTCAACTACTGAGCCATGCAGGTGCCCCATAAATGTCTGTATTCTATTTAATATAACATATATTCTATGCTTAATATTAAAGTATTTATATATATTATACACATAAATATTTATATATATAAATATATTTAAGTAGGCTCCATGCTGAGCAGGGAGCCCAATGCAGAGCCTGAATTCATGACCCAGACATCAAGACCTGAGCTGAGATCAAGAGTCAGATGCTTAACCAACTGAGCCACCCTGGCACCTTTGTGTATATTCTTTTTCCTTTTTTTTTTTTTTAAGATTTTATTTATTTTTTCATGAGAGACACAGAGAGAAAGGGAGAGACATAGGCAGAGGAAGAAGCAGGCTCCTCGCAGGGAGCCCAATATGGGACTCTATCCTTTGACTCAGGATCACATCCTGAACTCAACCACTGAGCCACCCAGGTGCCCCGGTTGTATTCTTTTTAATGATGATGAGGCATTACTTTCATGGCAATTTTTTAAATAAGATTTTTAATTGGGGAAGCCAGAAGCAAACCTTGAAAGGTGAGTGTAACATACCACTCTTCTTATCACTGCCTTTTAGTTCTCTCCATGATGTTTCCATGCATTTGGTAGACAGAAGAGTGAAAGCAGAACTAGGGGGAAAATCTATTTTTATTACAAATGTAAATACTTGATATGTGGGCTTAACCTCTCAAGGCTAATTTAAATATAAACATCCTAGGGATTTTTTTCCACTAAGGTTCAGCAGAAGAGGGTTTATAATTTCCTTAATCATCAAATTTTTTAGAGGTTGCTGACTGGAACAATGATATTTTTAAACAGCACCATAAATAGGCTCCTGAACTACACCAGACAAGATCTTTCCTTCAAAGGTTTAGCCTCTTCACTAAACAAACACTTACTAAGCCCTGACTCTGTGCCAGGCACAGAGGATACTAAGTAAGTAAACAGTCTCTACTCTTAAAAGGTTTACTTTCTAGCAAAGGGCAGGCCGACAAGGAAATAAATAATACAGTTAACTCTGCTAAATGCTAAAGTAACAGTAACAAGTATAGGAATGCAAAGAAAGTCTACCTGGGAAACCAGTGAAAAAAGCTCCATAATGGTGTAACTCTTGAGCTGGGGCTATAGCAATCACAGTGTTTGTCTTCAGTGGGGAAGAGGAAATAATGACCATATTAGCAGCATTCCGAGGTGTAATGAAAAAAAGATGAAAGATACCACCAGGGTTGGGGTGCTCAAATAACAGGTTGTTTTAGCTTACAGAAGAAGTATGTTCTTATAACAAATTAAACAATCAAAAGTATTTAAATAAAAAGTTCAAAGCATTCATTACCTTTCCTATTCCCATTCCTCCATTCTCACTTCCTGAGGTAATAGAGTTAACAGCTTGAATGCTTCCTTCCACAGTTTCTCCACCAAACACAAGCCACATGCTTCCTTTTGGCAAATGTGGAATCATGCTACACACGTTATTATTCAACTTTACTTTTTTTTTTTTAAGGAGGCTTCATGCCCACTGTGGGGCTTGAACTCACAACTCCAACACCGAGTCATATGCTCTACTGACTGAGCCAGTCAGGCGCCCCATATTGTTCAACCTAAAAAAAAATTATCTAACAATCTACCCAAGGATATGTCTCCTGGTCAATGAATACATATCTGACGGGTTAGATACCTGCATACTTTTGTATAGTGTGGAATGTATTCAGTCATTCCCCTGTTTGTTCAGCATTCAGCTTTTCACTTCATTCTTTTTCCCCCCTCGCGATACAAACAACGCTTTTATGAACACCACCCTTTTGTGTGACCTAATTTTTGTGGTTTATATTTGTAAGGGGTGGATTTCTGAATATGTATTTTCCAAGTCAAAGACTACGTGGACTTTAAATCTCAATAGATATTAAAGATATGTCTAAAGGAATAGCACACTATGCTGGCACCATTTATTAAATATCCTACCCTTTCCCACTAAATTGGAACATCGTTTTTACCATGAATCTATTTCTGGACTCTGTTCTATTCTAGTGATCTATTTATCTATTCCTATGTCAATATTGTACTTTTTATTGCTGTACTTTTTTATGACCAGCTTCATAATCTTGAACAGGATGGCATCGTGGTTAAGGATGTGGGCTCCTGAAATGAAAGGCCTAGATTTAGATCAGATTCTAACAACTTCGTGATCTTTGGCAAGTTACTTCAATATCTCTCTCCGTAAAAGGGGGATAATAATAGTATCTAACTCATGGAGTTGTTGTGACGATTAATGAGTGTTCAGAACAGTGCCTGATGCAAGATAAATGGTGAGTATTGCTGTGATTATTGTAATTGGTCATTGGCATGGATGGAGTTCAGGACACATTACCCCCCAAATTGGCACCTTGGCATATTAAATATTTTGAGTTGAAGAGGTTTGAGAAAACAGCAGAAACAAGGTCACTTTGATGTTTCCTGTGTCCTTTTCCCATGAAATAGGTCATAAAACTCTCAAGTGAGAGGTCCTCTCCCTACACTTGAAGGAAAGAAGCATCCTTATCTCTGAAGACAAAGGGATCCTGAAAAGAATCCTGACAAACCGGTGTTGCTGTTTCCCACAGTTTATCACACTTATCTCATGCTCTTCGACCTAGCATATTTCTTCACACCTGTCCAATCTTCAGCAAATCTACTAGCATAAAAATACTCAGGTCTGTTTCTTCCAGTCTTCATTTTCTTTTCTTTTTTTTTTTTTTTTTGGTCTTTGTTTTCTTATGAAGGCTCTTGTGTCACATGAAATGGACATTAAATAAATTTGCTTGCTCTTCTCCTATAAATCTGTCTTTGCCAATTTAATTTTCAGGCCCAGCCAGGGACCCTGAGAGGGTCGAGGAAACTTTTTTCTTTCCCTACATCATTTTTCACTACCCTTATACATAGTTTTCTTGCATCTTCATTGATTTTTATTTTTCCAAATGAGCTTAAAATAATTGTCCAGTCCCCTCACAAAATTTTTAGGATTCTTATTCATATATGCATAGAATATGCACTTGGAAAACAGTACAACAGACTTATAACCATAGTTTCCTCTGTGGAAAGGAGTAAGTTGGGACTTCACACAACTGAATTTTTAACATGTACATATATTATTTAAAAAAATAAAAATCTCTTCTGAGTTGTTCTTTTTTATATTAGGATTCTAATTTTGGTATTTTAATTTCAGTTGCATTCATATATATTCTAGATGGGTTTTGTGCCTTTACATAAGAATCTAGGTGCCTGCACACTTGAAAAGAGGTTGCCGTGGCTGAGGGCTAGAAGGCTAGAAAGTTTTGTGAGAAGCGAACATGTGGTCTAGACTTTGAAGGATAAATAGGTGTCTTTCTGACAGAGGAGAGTGGTGAGGACATTCCAGAGTTTGGGAATAGCCTTGCATGGAAACATAGAGATATGAATAAGCACTGCATACAAGCAGCAGAGCCCTAGGGGCGAAGGAGGGGGTTGGGGAGGAAAGAAAAGACAGGCTTTGAGCAGAAGTCAGGGCTGAGTCCTGAAATGCAAGAAAGAATGTGATGGGATGGAAAATGTACTTCCTTTCCCCCTCCCCCAGGGAATTTCAGGATGAGTTAAAGAAAGGACAGAACTAAGATAGCCAGGACAAAGCTTCACTGTAATCTCTGTGAAGATAAGGGCCACATCTGTCTCATTCAGCACTCTGTCCCCATTTCCAAGGATGGTGCATACAGAGGCCTACACAAGTATTTGCTGAATGAATGAATGAATGAATGAATGAATGAATGAAAAGCACATCTAACACAACAGTAAATATTTTGGGAAAGAAATGAAAGCAAATGATACTGTTGAGTACATTTTAAAAATGAATGATAACATGATAAATAGAAAAACCCTCACAGAACCATCTGTTGCAATACTGATGATAAATATGCAAGGAATACCCACTGGATCAATGAATGCATACAATATGGGTCTGAGCATTAAGAAAACAGCTCATTTGAAGGAGACCCTCCTGCATCAAGTTCCTGCTTGAAAATGAGCTGTTCAAATGTAACCCCAATAATTGAGATGAGCTGGAAAAGCAAAGCTACAAGACTTTGGACAACGATCAAAGATGTAGAACTGGCCAGAGACTCTGTTGAGCACCTAATTGATGGCATACTGTCACCACTGCCAGGCTGGAGTTACCAGGTAAATCAATGAGATGAAGAGGCTGCTTAGTCTGGTGGAAGCAGCTCTGGCGCGGAGTCAGAGGACCTGGGCTCCAGTCCCAGCTCTTACACTCACTCAGCAGGCCCTGTTCTCAGTTCCTCCAGCTGTCTCTCTAAATTCCCAGCCAGCTCTGATATTCTGTGATGCTAAATCATGAAGAAAAAGGAGAGGAGAATTTACACACGTTCGCAATTTAAAGCTAGAACCTTCTCCATTGGCCACTGCAGTCACTTTAGTGGAGAAACATCCATTTAGTCAACAAATGTTTATCTGTCTCATAAGGCAGCATGCACTGTCCAATGATAGAGAATTAACGCAGCATCGCACCCCCCTCTCGGGAGCTGACAATTTAGCAGAGGAGAGGAAAATAAGTATGTAGAATAAGTGAAAATCAAGGCAGAGTGTGGCAGGCACCGTGGAAGAGATACAAACAAAATGTCTTTTTTTTTTTTTTTTTATGAGAGACACACAGAGAAAGGCAGAAACACAGGCAGAGGGAGAAGCAGGCTCCATGCAGGGAGCCCAATGTGGGACTCCATCCCAGGTCTCCAGGATCAGGCCCTGGGCTGAGCGTGACACTAAACCACTGAGCCACCAGGGCTGCCCAAAATGTTACTGAGCACTCAAGGCCTCCAGCCACCGTGTAGCAGAGCGTGGAGGTGAATGCCGCAGAGGTGCCGGAGCTTGCCCTGGAGCCCTGCTGCAGCTCTATCCACTCAGTTTGCAGACAGCATCAACCTGTGCAGCCTTTCTTCCCAGAGCGACAGCTGCTTTCAGTGGAAACAGTTCCCAATCAGCCAATAGTTAAACCCAGAAACTCATTGATTAGTTAGGTGTTGGGTACTCAGAAGACACATCTGATTCCTAATGGTGATGAGGTCCCCAAACCAGCCAATAAAAGCCAATTAATTGAAAGCATAAAGTAACTGAGAATCCTGGCAAGGCTGTTTTGACATCAGTTAACTCCATCCATTCAGTCATGATACAAAATGCAATTTCAGGGGACCCCTGGGTGGCTCAGGGGTTGAGCGTCTGCCTTCAGCTCAGGGTGTGATCCCGGGGCCCGGGATGGAGTCCTGTACCGGGTTCCCTGTGAGCAGCCTGCTTGTCCCTCTGCCTATGTCTCTGCCTCTCTCTCTGTCTCTCATAAATAAATAAATAAAATATTTTAAAAAATGCAATTTCAAAATAAGGACATATAATTTCAGGGCAGAAGAGGCTTGCCCAATCTCCCAAGGGAGATTGTTCCACTTATCTATCGCTGGGGCCCTCTAGAACATGGTGGCTCAAAACAATATTTAGTTAAATCACGATTTTATGGGTTTGAACAGAATTGAAGGAGAAATGTCTCCACTTACATAGTTCCTACTTGACAGCTTTTAATTGAAATGGGATTTTTAAATGATATGAACCATAATAAGTGAGATGCAGTGGAAAGGCAACATTTTTAAGTGATCTTGGGTGATTTGTCTGTTTGTCATGGTGTTGACCACTCGGTAGTCAGACGGAAGACTGAAAGTTTGGGGATCCAAGCAAGATGGCTCATTTGCATGACTGGTGCCTTGGCAGGGATGTCTGAAGGCTGGACTCAGTGGAGACTGTCCACCAGAGCACCTACATGTTACCGTTCCAGGGTAGTGAGACTTCCTACCTAGCAGCTCAGGTCTCCCAGAGGCAAAGCAGAAGCTACAGTCTCCTGCTCCTGTCACAGCACCATTTACACACATTTACATCTATTAATTGAGGAGTCACAAATCTCAGATTCAGGAAGTGGAGCATAGATGTTACCTCTTAATGGAAGGTGGGTCAAAAACTTTGAGGCCTTGTGGGTTTTTGTTTTTTTTTTTTTTCAGGTTTTATTTATTCATTTGACAGAGAGAGAGCAGGGGAAGCATCAGAGGGAAAGGGAGAAGCAGGCTCCTGCTGGGCAGGGACCCCGATGTGGGGTTCGATGTGGGGCTTGATCCCAGTCATGACCTAAGGTGAAGGCAGAGGCTTAACTGACTGAGCCACCCAGGCATCCCAAGAGGCCTTCTTCTTCAAACTACCAAAGGGATGGAATCCATTGGAGGATAGAGGCACTTACACCAAATTGCAAAAGCTTGCTTCATTTTATGTATTATAGCTCTTAAACTGAAAGAGGCCTCTATAATTGTCTGATTGTAGGAGAAAGAGCAGTTACCCTAACGAGGCAGAGGATTTCTAAACTTTCCTAGTATCTATCACTTCATATGTGCCAATGGTTGGTAAAACACATTAAAGGAAAGCTTGGTCTCAGATCTTTTTTATTTTAAAATCACATATACATCTAAATACACAGTGGTATGTTCCTTTAAGTTCCTCTGACAATTTGAAAATAATTTTACCTACTTTTCAAATACGGAGTGATTAGGGAATACAACTGAATTACTATTTTGCAGTCCAAATTTTCTTTATGTTTGCCAAACAAATATAAAGTTGGGTTCTTATGTGTGCATATTGGTGTTTTCTTTCTCACTGGCGCCCTTTTATCGCCCTGAAAATGAAGATACATATCATATAATTGTGCAGAAAACATCTTAAAACATGAAATCTTAGTCCTTTCCTCTTTTGCACCCTGTTAAGTGATTTATGTCTTCTGTTTATCACGGGAATGAATTCCAAAGTACTGTTCCTGGACTGGGGAATTGCTTTCATGGTTGACAATGTCAGATGTTGTACAAGTTAGGCAACCTACAAGAGAGAAGTGCCTTATTTCACCCACCAAAAAGAAAATGTGTCTTTGTACCAGAGGTGGGGCTGAGGATGGCCCTCTTTAACAATGCCACCGACATTATCCCTCCCCTGCTTTCTACAGACAATGATATGTGTACTTCAAGACAATGAGTCCTGGCTTTATCTGTTTAGATTCCAGTTTGAAAGAGAATTGAGATAACTAAGCAACTAGTGGATCCAGTGTAATGGGCGTCTGGGCAGAATTGGAATGAGCCTGGGAAGGAAAGGTAACAAAAACAAGAATTTGATTTAGGTTTAAATTAAGAGTTCTTTCCAGTTGGGGAATAGAGGATCCATTATTATTCATACTGAATCTTGGTTGTGCTAAGCCCCCACCAGTTCGTAAAGGAACTATGTCATGAGGTCCTCTGGGAGGTTCCCAAGGAGGGTCCTGCAATACACTTAAGAATCAATCTGGAAAAAAATAAATTAAAAAAAAAAAAAAGAATCAATCTGGGCCGCCATTTGCATTGGTCTCTATGACACCATTTCATGCATATTCGTGAGAGATCTTTGACAGTGTCTAAAGGTGAAACTAGATAGAGAGATACGACGGAGAAGGTATGTTACGGTCTGCGGATGCCTCTGCTAGCCCTGGCAATCCAAGCCATATTCAGTGCCACTGGCCTCAGCCATGCTATGCTCTGCATGGTTCCTACTGAGATTCAGATTACTGCTCATTGCCTTGACTACTGACACTAGACATCTTCACCACGCTCCAATATCTCTGCCGCCTCTCACAAAGTGAAGGAGATGCACTTTATTCCCTGTTGTAGATTATTTGGAGGGTACCACTGTGGAGAGTTGCTTGAACTTCAAAACAAGAGGAATTTTAATTCAAACACAGAGATTTAGGAATGCTGGAAAAGGTTGAATGAGTACAAAGCCCATTGCCACACCGTATATGAAATAAAAATTTCCCTCCATTCCTCAGTCAGTCCTGTTGCTAAATCTGGGTCATCATACCAAAGTCAATGTTCCCGCGATATGATCATGTCATCTCACACACTTCAAATGCAGCTCACAAATACACACCTGTGCCAAATATGCTTGAATATACTTACCTTCAATTTTAAACACATTTCCAAGTTGTTCTCCACTCATTCGTGTGGATAGAGTAGATTCTTAAGGAAAGAAATGTTTGTTTATTTCATACTTTAAATATAGCCAAGCCTCAATTTCAACCAACTAGGATGGCTACTCTGCTCCTGTTATTACCCTTACAACTTAATATAACTCCTTTACTTGTTTATCTTCATATCTAGACTGTGAGCTACCATAAAGGAGGAGACAAAGCCAGGTCTCTTGGGCCACAAGTACCCTCTTATATTCCTGATACTTTGTGTGATCCTGGGCATATGGCAGGTGTCTATAAAATATTTGTTGAATAAGGGACAAAGGAGAATTCAAAATGATGCCCATAGGTCCTCAAAATTACAACCATTTAAATAACTGTTAAATTCTATCTTCAATAATAACCATTTAAGAATTTCTTCATACAATGACAATGTCTTATTTAATAAGCACGTAATAAAAGATGACAACAATATCAGCTGGAATTTTAAGCACAGCCTCACCAAAATGTGGGGTTTAATAGTCTATTCATCTCTTATCATCTGTGAAATGTCGTTGTTTCATACATAGAGTCAGAGCCCTTCCTACAAATGATTTTTTTTTTCCTTTGAAGTGAAGAAGACAAAGAGTCTGAAGAGGATTAGGTTTAAGAAAAAATGGTACTGGGATCCCTGGGTGGCGCAGCGGTTTAGCGCCTGCCTTTGGCCCAGGGCCCGATCCTGGAGACCCGGGATCGAATCCCACGTCAGGCTCCCGGTGCATGGAGCCTGCTTCTCCCTCTGCCTATGTCTCTGCCTCTCTCTCTCTCTCTCTCTCTCTATCATAAATAAATAAAAATTTAAAAAAAATGGTACTCAAGGTCTCTGGATGGGAAGGAGCATTAGGATGTAAAAAGACATCTATGATTTTTGACTATAAATGGATGACATATAAATTTAACGCAAGTTATATGCAAACCAGAGTCTATTATTTCCAATAAATATCCTAGAAAGGTAATAGGACTATTGTAGAAAATAACATTACTGATAATAATCTCTGCCAAAATTATAATCAATATGTGGATATTGATTTTTCAGTGGATACTTGGGAAACGAGACATTTCCTAAAACGAAGCCCATCAAACAAATGAAAGACAAAATGCATTGATTCTCTTAAGTGGTGTGTGGGCGTGAGTTTGTGAACAGGGCAGGCAGTTCACACCAGAGCTGAGGTGCCCTGGTACTGTTCACTTGGGGGCCACATGCGCAGGACAACAAGCCTCCTTACAATGGTGCACCAGTGTTTCCTCACCCGGGCATAGAGATGGAGCCCAGTGATGACTACCCTGTCCCTGGACTCTTGCTGGGCCTGTCAACAATGGTGCCACTTAGTACCAGCTCTGAGGCCCTGTGGCACTGAGACAGGACCACCTCATTTCCCGTGGATGAGAAAATAGTCTGCAGATGTCCGCAGTCAAGTCATCATCAACCTAGGTTGGATTTTAACATAATC
This sequence comes from Nyctereutes procyonoides, assembly GCF_905146905.1. Lineage (NCBI taxonomy): Eukaryota > Metazoa > Chordata > Mammalia > Carnivora > Canidae > Nyctereutes > Nyctereutes procyonoides. The sequence continues at coordinate 23,959,120 of NW_026575036.1, read as the reverse complement.
TAGAGATTCCCCAAATCAGCCTTTTAAACAGTATATGCTCCTTAGACTAACAGCCATCCTTCGAAGGACTTGTTTATTAGACAAGTCTAACATAAAGATCCTCGTTGGGTAATTTGACCTCATTGGACAAGAAGGAAAAGACAAGAGCCACACAGAAGTCTGAAATCATCTTCCCCCCAAAAGAAAATACAATGCTCAGCACAAAGGATAATGTATCATACTTAAAATTTAAAAAAAAAAATTGGATTGTGCATTCTTTTAAACATTTCCACACAAAACTGGAAATGTAGACAAAACTTTACTATGTTGTGATTTGACAGAGAAAAAGAGGCTGTCTGTATCCACAGGGCCACTGGATTAACAACCCCAAAAGAACTGATGTCAATTCTTTTAAGCAGCTAGGCAATTCAGCTAAACAATAAGTCATTTAAATAAATGCTTCGCCTGATTATCTCTTTTTCAATGAATTAACTGGTTGCTTGATGAAAATGCTCAAAGGGATCTGATATTTTAGTATCGGTAGACATAAATGAGAATCTTTGTTTAACAACTTTTTTTTTTTTAAGATTTTATTTTTAAGGGATAGCTGGGTGGCTCAGGGGTTGAGAGTCTGCCTTTGGCTCAGGGCGTGATCCTGGAGCCCCAGGGTTGATGTCCACATCGGGATCTCTGCATGGAGCCTGCTTTTCCCTCTGCCTGTGTCTCTGCATGAATAAATAAATAAAATCTTTAAAAAATTGTTTTTAATTAATTACACCCAATGTGGGGTTGGAACTCATAACCGCAAGATCAAGAGTCATATCCTCCACCAACTGAACCAGCCAGGAACTCTTTTGTTCACAGTTTTTTTAAAAGGAGAAAGAGAAATCAAAACTGCCTAGCATATATTTTATGTGCCTCTGTGGGTAAAATACACCACCATAACCACCACTTCCCACAAAAAGATTTGAAAACTTTATCACCCTTTCACCTCAATTGTTCAATTCAACAGCATTGCAGAGCAAAATGTCTGATATATGATCAACATCTGATCTTACTAAGTGATAAGAAAGGGGATTAAAATATAATATAGGGCAAAGCATTCTCTTCCACAATTTTGGATTATATAGTACGAGCTTTTTCCCTCTCTTCCATTCTTCTCCTTGTCCCCGCCCAAAGGAAGAGGAGTGACTCACCCAATGAGTGTGACTGGAACACCTGGGAAGCAGGACCTGAGTGTGCAGGCCCAGAATCTGTCTATCTCTTCCTCTCAGTCTCTGTGTGCCTCTGAATCCCCTGACCTCGGGACAAACACATTTTCAGCTCAAACATTCAGGAAGTGGAGGGGGCCCCATAGTCTGTGATGATCTGGCCCTGCCACTAACAGAATGGGTGAATTCAGTTGCAGGGCAAGGAATGAGGAAGCCCACTTGGGCACAGAGCTATGCTGTTGAGATTGAGATACTGATTTTTATCTTATCTTTATCTTTCTGTCGGTTCCAAACTCAGGAGAGAAAGAAATGGACATTATTTACTGCCCCTCCCAGAAAATCCAATACATTTAAACTCCAATTGCCTCATAGTTAATATTTTGATTCTCCATTTGACTTTCTAATTCTGACACCAGATTAATGCTGAATGTAAGAATGGGAAAGTGTATGAATATCTTTCTATGAATATTGATGTCCTGGTAAACCTTCAACAACCAACTTTCTGGGGGAAAAAAGTCCTGGTCTATAGTACTTGATCATTTCTGTGGTGTGAATATCTCTACCATGGCCCATAGCAAGCTACCAAAGTGAGTGACATCACCGCTCACAATGAGCTCTCACAAACCAGTACTAACTGGCTATAACGGTCCACTATCTATGAAGCATGCTGAGTTTCTGTTATATCCTGAAATGTAAATAACGAGGATTATCAGCCTACTTTTAAACAAGCACTTTATCATCTATTGAAACTAATAAGGTGACTACAATACTTATAATCCACCTATCCGTTAGAGAAGGATCACTGACTTCAACATCCATTTCAAATAAAATGTTGGTAGTTAAATCATCTTCCCCTTCTTCTCTACATTTTTAAAAATTCTTTCTTCTTTCTTTCTTTCTTTCTTTCTTTCTTTCTTTCTTTCTTTCTCTCTTCTTTCTTTCTTATAAATCAGATTGTTTGGCTGTCAGTAGTAGCAGCAGAAACAACCCTATGAAAGACTATTCATGGCAGTTTGAGAGATGTCAATGGTAACATTCATGAAAATCAAAAGCTGGGACACATTAAGAAGTATTAATACTTGTGAAGTCCCCTAGCTAGGTCCTCCTGAAGTCTAAAGAGAGGATAGGGTATTGGGAAGAATGTCACTTGCAAGTGACAGAACTGGATCTGAATGCCAGCTCTGATGTTTACTGGTGCTGCCACCTTGGCAAGGTGATTAGCAGCAGGCCTGTGACACGCTCTCCCATTACTGAGGAAATGCCCCTGGGAAAGAAAGAAGGAAGATAATCTGGTCAAATTTCCTTGTAAGCATGTGACCACAGACATCCAGACAAATACACTAATACTGTTTGTAGTATTAGTAGATAAGCACCCTTATTTATGGACTGCTTTGGGCAAGATGAACCTCATCTGTCCAGAATTGATTACTATGGTAATCAAATCTGCAATGTATGGATTTATGCAATTTTCCTCCCTAAAAAAGGTCATGTAACCTATTTAACTATTAGAGTACAAAATGGAGATGTTTCATGAAAGATACAGCTCTCTTCTGTGTAAGCGGTGTGATTGCACACATCACATAGAGATCCTGTTTGTTAATTAGGACCCAAACTAGTCCCTGGGCAACAAGAAGTGACCGGGGAGCTGTGTCAGCAGGTCCTAGAACTCTTCCTGCTTCATCAGTGCCTTGAAGTTATTTGTATCCTTGAAACTATTAGTAAAGTTTGCTGCTGTGTGAGATATGTGGTCCCGTGAGTCTGATTTGATTATCTGATCCTTTGTGCTGTTTCACACCCTTAGCAAGTTAGTTAATCCTTTAATCCTCAGTTTTCTGAGCTGTAAAATGGGATAATGATATTTATATTCCATAAATATTGAAAAGAGTAAATCAAATTTGACATCTAAAGTCAATACAATAAGTACAATAAATGTCCTTTAAATCCTCTGGACTCTCCACTAATGAAATAAATGATGTTCTTGGGTGTAGGTGTTAAATCTCCAAAACTCATTCTGTGATATTGTGACATATAATAAAAAATAAATATGGCTCTTCCTTGGCTTATGATGAGATTATGTCCCAATAAAACCATTGTTAAGTTGAAAGTACCATTAAGTCTAAAATGCATTTAATACCCCTAAGGTACCAAACATTCTAGTTTAGCTTAGCCTATCCTAAATGTGCTCAGAACACTTACATTAGCCTACAGTTGGGCAACGTCACCTAACCCTATGCCTGTCTTACAATAAAGTATTGGATATTTAATGTAATTTATTATATATTGTACTGAAAGTGAAAAACAGAATGGTTGTATATGGGTGCAGAGTGGCCTTTAGTGTATCGGTTGTTTACTTGTGATTATATGCTTGCTGTCACTGCCCAGCATCATGAAAGGGAATCGAACCGCATATTGCTAACCTGGAAAAAGATCAAAGTTCAAAATTTTAAATAAGTTTGGGACTTGTATATTTTGGTATTTATCCATGGTTCCTGGCTCACAGCTCCCAAAACCTTGGAATTTCCTAAGCAATAAGAGTGATGGGAACATCTCTTGTTATAACATTAGTCTTTCCGTCCTCAGTTCCTGAAATAGCTTCACAGGGATAAAGGTGAAATGGGTGTTTTTGTTATCCTTTTACAAGCCCCTTTCAACCACAACCTTTGGAAAGCTGCCCACTTTTTTTAGTAATCAGAGTGTTTATTTTTTTTAATTACTTAAAAAAGGTTGTTAACAGAGATGTGGATTAACATAGCTTGGCGACAACATTTTAAAAATGTACAGGCTATTTCATATTGTTGCACTTACTCTTCAATAATATATAAGGTATTTTATTTTACATAGATATAGGATAATGTATACTATCATACAACAGGTGTGGTGCCAATTAAGGCGACCATAAAATTAAATGAGATGTGTTTGGAGGACAGAAATGAAACCCAACTACTTCAACCTTTACAGAAGGTTGCTAGTGGAACCAGCCATGTGATTAGAGGGTTGAAACTTTCAGCTCTGACTTCTGACCTCCAGAGACTTGAAATTGAGTTCAATCACCAATGGCCAATTATTTTATTTAATAAGTCATGCTTCTATATTGAAGCCCCCAGAAAAAAAAAAAAACACAAACAAAAACACATGCACAATTAAATGGAGTTTGAAGAGATTCTGGGTTGGTGGAGTAGAATGCATCCATGTGCTGGGAGGGTGATGTACCCCAAACTCCCTGCAGACAGAGGTTCTTGTGTTCAGGATCCTTACAGAACTTGTCTTGTGTGTCTTTTCATCTGAGCGTTCATTGGTGTCCTTTGATATCCTTTGTAATAAACCAGTAATCTAATAAATAAACTGTTTTCTTGAGTTCTGTGAGCTGTGCTAGCAAATTAATTGGATCTGAGGAAGGTGTCAATTTATACTTGGTTGGTCAGAACCACAGGTGACAACTTGGACTTACAATTGACACCTAAGGTGGGAGTGGGCAGTGGGGGTGAGGGGTGGAGGAGGCAGTCTTGTGAGACAGCCCTTACTCTGTGAAATCTGATGATATTTGCAGATAGGTAGTGTCAGGATTGAGTTAAATCGCAGGACACCCAGCTGGTGTTGCAGTATGCTTGGTGTAAAGAAAACCCCAGACACGTTTGGGGTGTTTGAATCAGAAGTATTCAGGGAGTACTGTGTTCAATGTAAATGAAAACAATAGAGTGTTTCTTTATAATTAACTTTTTAATAAAGTATCTGATGAAAGAGAAAAGTGTGTCAGTTATACAAATAGAATATGTCATTTTTTTTCTTTATATTCCCTATCCCCCAAATTATGCACAAACTCAATGGAGTGTCAACTGTAAACATACTTCTTTTCTTCTATAAAGAAGGAATCCTAAAAAAAAAAAAAAAAAAAAAGAAGGAATCCTGCTCTTTCCAGTTCTTGCTGCCTCAGCAAGAGCACCTGCCTCCATGGCCAGGTATCTGCAATACCTGTTCATGGGGCACTGCTCTCATTTTCCAGTCAGGAGGAACAAGCAGATATAGAGCATCAAACACAGCAATCTGAAGTCTCTCAACCCCTGCTATTAATGGGTGTGATTCACCGCAAGACTGTGGGCAAGGAGCTAGCAGCCCAGGGCAAAGATGTCCCTGGTGGTCATTAAGTGAAGATCTGGCCATTGAAAGTTGGCCACCTCCTACTTGGGTATCACTCCCCGGCCACCCTCCGCAGCATCTGGGACATGATCCACAGAATAAGTACTACTCCTCATCAATGAACCACAGCCATCTGCAGAATGGGCATCACCTGTGCAACCAGAAGGCAGTGATGTTGAGATGGAAGCAGTCCCACCCACCAGGAGCCCCTGAGACTACTGCTCCAACCTCCAAAGGAATAAAGAAGTCAGCTGGCTTTTCAAGGGAGGGAAGGAAGATAGGGAGAGAGGGAGGGGAAAGAAAGGAAAGGAAAGCAAAGGAAAGCAAAGGAAAGCAAAGGAAAGAGGAAGGAAGATCCTGAAGCATCAGTTTAAAAACTCCTAAATTATTGAAGTTGAAGATTTCTGGACTAAAATTCTATCTAGCATCATGAAAATTTTATAAATACATAGATGGTCTGGTAAAAGTAAAAAAAAAAAAAAAAGAAATTGTTTCCCTAAGCGTTTACTCAACAAGAATTTTTAAGCACCTCCTACATGCCAGATACATGAAAGCCCTAACACTAGAGAGGTGAGCAAAATAACACAGTCTCTGCTCCTTCATACAGAGTTTGCAGTCTGGTGGAGAAACCATCTTTAAACAAACACCACAGAAGTAAATTTATTATTACAAATCCTATTAAGTGCTGAGAAGAGGTACAGACAGTATGAGAGGATAGACAGGAGGACTATTTTTATATTGGGGCTCAGAGAGCAGGACTTTTAAGCCAAGACCCTAAGGACTGAAAGCATTCATCAGGAGGTAGCTGAGGTGTAGGGAGGCAGAAGGAAGAGCCTCCCTGGTGAATTCTAATGCTCAGGCAGGCTGAGAACGGCTACAGGGATAATTTCCTCCTCCTTGATTTCTTCTTCTCTTGGACTCTAGGTGCCCACACTCTTTTCCTTCACTGCCACTTCTTTTCATGATTTCTTTTCCTGGTTATACCTTCTCTACTGATCTATACATGATAGAACTCTACAGGATTTGCCCCTGTTCTCTCTTCTTTCTAGTCTCTCCATTTATGATTTCATCCACGCATGGCCTTATATACAATCTATATGCTGTTAAGAATATTCAAATAAAATGGTAAGACCTTAGTTTTATTCAATGATTCATGAGTTGATCACCATCCAATCTAGAAGACAGAGGGGAGCTATAAGGAGCTGTATAAAATGAAAGACTTTTTATTTTAGAGAGAAGAGACAAGGAAGTTATACTAGACGAAAATCAGTTTGTTCCTTTTCCTTTTGGGGTGGCAGGAGTCCATGAGGCAGATTAGCTAATTAGCACAGTTCAGGCAATTCCTGATTGACTGGCTTAAAATTCCATTTCTGGGAGAGCTGAAACTATGATTAAGTTAAATCTTCATTTGGTGGTGTGGGGCTTAGCATCAACAGCTCCATTTTGAGCCTTTCGTCTTGTTTTGAACAATGGTGACAACTTCAGACTCCCTTCCGACCTCCAGATCCAAACATTCAACCACATACTTCAATCTCTACTTGAGCATTAGCAAAAACATGCCTGACTTAACATGGCAACACTGAGCTCTCAGTTCCCATCTGCCACTCTCTCCTATATGCTCCCTCTCCAAAGTTCTGCATGCTTGTAAATGGTCCCACCAACCACCAATCACATATGCCAGAAGTCTACGAATCATTTTTGACACTTGCCTCTCCCCCATCCAATCACTGAATCCTGTTGAACCCATTCCCAAAAGCTTCTATTTCTCTCCATCTCCAAGGCTGCAACCCTAGTTCCAGTCATCATAATCAAATTACGTTACTATCCTCCCTAAAGCCCCCTGAGCACTACCCATTGTGTTAATAACGAAGCTCCACCCTAGACCAATTAAGTCACCATCTCAGGGGATATTTTTCTTAGGGAAAATATCTGTGGCCTGGATAGTTTTTTTTAAAAAAAATGCTCTCTAGGTGATTCTAAAACGCAGCCATTGTTAAAAAGCATTGGCCTACCTTGTTGAAAGCTGTTGAAAGTTCAAGTAAGGTGTAAGGCCCTTGGTGGCCCAAACACCAGCACCTTCAGTGGGTGGCGAGGATAAAGTCTAATGGAAGGGAGTGAGGAGTGAATGAAAGTGAGGAAGGGTGACCAAGTATGCAGGTCGTTCTTTCCAGAAACTTGGGTAAGAAGGAGACCAGAGATACTGAATAAGAACGAGAGGCGGGTTTGGTTTTTCGCCTTTAGCATTTATAAAATGTGTAGGATCCACACTGATGCCTACATGAGATGAATTTTTAGTTAAACAAAAGACAGGCAAAGTCAAACTCCCAGCAGAAGGTGGTGTGGGAAAGTGAGAGAGCCCTAGACTGGTGTTCAGAAGCTCTCCAATGACATCCTGCCTTTACTACTTTCTAATGAAGTGCTCTTGGACAAATTAAATTATCTGAGTCTCAGCTTTTTTTTTTTTTTTCTCTTTAAAATAGTGGTAACAACACTTAGCTCACAGGAGGTTATTGTGAGATTTAATGACATACATGCAAAGCATATGTAGGACTTGGGGCATCCGTTTCCAAATTCTCCATGGTCCTCTAGTGCCCTCAAGTGGTTTCCTAGACAGTTTAGAACCCTACTAGTGCATCCCACCATATGACCTTCATGGCCACATGGCATATGGGCACGTGGCATGGGCATATGGGCAACTCAATATATTTTGGCACTTCCTGAGCCTCTCCTCTACTACCAAACTTTATAGTTTCTTAAATCCCTTTCCTCCACAATCTTAATCTAGCTGAACAGACATAAACTAGGTAACTATTTGATGTCTCATTTGAGGCATCAAATGAGATAAATCAGCATCCCAGATAACATAAGGGCACTGCAAATGGGATATTTCCCAACCCTAATAGGAGGGTTGCCTCACATGCAAATTTCGAACACTGAGGCCAGAAAGAGCCTGTCAGTAAACCGCGAGAACTGTTTAGCACTCAAATTTGCACCATGAAGTAGTATCCTAAGCTCCTACTTTATCTCACATCACATTTCCACCAGGGTTATTCTTTTTGTGACACACTGAATCACCCCTTGGCTCAAAATCATTTAAAGGTTCTTCTCCTTCTCCCATCCTACCCCCCTTCAGCTGGTAGAATATTCCCTGCCAGTGCACCCCACCCCCATCTATACCACTGTGGAGGGGAGTTGTCAGCTCCAAAGGATATAATATATTCTCACACTTCTTCCCTTCCTATTCAGACATTACAGAAGAATTTTCTGCCTGAAAATCTACTGAGGCTCCAAAAAGTAGAGAAAGATTTCTTTTTTTCCCTCCGTCTCTTCCCCCTCGTTCTTCTTCTCCTCCTCCTCCCACTCTTCCTCCTCTTTCCCTTCTCCTTCTTTTTCTGCAGGGAGGGGGGAAGTTGAGGCAATTTTCCCCCTTCATTTTTGAATTGAAATTTTTGCTGAGAAAATTGTAGATTCCCATGCAGTTGTAAGTAATAGTTGAGACAGAAATCCCTTGTACAGTTTTCACCAATGGTAACATTGTATAAAACTCTAGAAAAATGTATATCCAATCAGTATATTGACATTGATACTATCTACCTATCTTATTCAGATTAGATTTCCTCAGTTTTACTTGTACTCATTTGTGTGTGTATGTATCGAGGTCCACAGAATTTTGTCACCTGTGTGGGTTGAAATATCCACCATCACAGTCAAGATAAGAACAGTTCCAACACCACGAGGATCCCTCTTATTGTCCTTTTACAGCTACAACCACCTCCCTTTCCCCCATCCCCTATCCCTAAAGTCCAGCAATTGTTCATCTGTTCTACATTTGTAAGGTTTTGCTTCTTGTAAATGTTACATAAACAAATCATACAACATGTAATTTGGGGAATGGCTTTTTTTTTCTCAGAATATTTCCCTGGAGATTCCTCCAAATTATTGCAGATATCAATATCTCAGTCCTTTTTATTGCTTAGTAATATTCCATGGTATGTATGTACCACAGTTTGTTTAACCATCACCTGCTGAAAAACATCTGGGTTGATTCCAGTTTTTAGCTATTACAAATAAAACTTCTATGAACATTTGTGTATAGATTTTTGTATGAACATAAATTTTCATTTTTCTGGGGTAAATGCCCAAAAGTACAATTGCTGGGTTGAATGGTAATCACACAGTTTCTTAAGAAACTGTTAAAATGCTTTCCAGAGTGATTGTATCATTTACATTTCCACCATCAATGTATGTATAAACCATGTTCTTACTTTCAGATCTTTAGTCCTGTTTAACCAAGATGTGCTATTAGAAAGTGGATGGCTTGTTAATGGCTCTCACTCATGAAGGTTCTGGATCAAATTCCAAAAGCAGGAGGAAAAATAAAAAGAAATTGCTACTCTTTTGGATGATAATAATAGCTGGCATTTATTACGTCCTTACCTGTATGCCTGACTGTGCTAAAGCCTTCCTGTGTACAAATCCACTTATGACACAATAGCTGTGTGGATAGGTTCTATCATCATCCCCAATTTGGAAGCCTGGGCTTTGAAACAGAAGTATCTTGTTCATAGTTACACAGCTAGTTAGGTGGCAGACCTAGGATTTGAACCTAGGGGGATGTGCTCTCAACCGTCACATTATACCATCTCCTGAATAATAATGAAAGAAACATCATTATGTTCCCAGCCGCAGCTGTACAGGTTATGCTGCAGTTATGACAATGTTTTCCTTTTTATATTTAAAAGGAAAATTAAATATAAATGTAGATTTTACCCTCTCTGGGGATTAAAGTATATCCTTGCAATGTGTGTGTGTGTGTGTGTGTGTGTGTGTGTGTGTGTGCGCGCGCGTGTGTGATTCAACATGTATGCATTGATTTTCCATGAAAGGCTGCACACAGCCCCAGCTGATGTCTATTCCTATCCCCTGCACCCCTGTGCACACCTCAGGCATCAGGAGAATGGTCCTCACCTGCATGGAGGAGACAACAACATGCCCTAGGTAGTATGGGAAGGAAATCAAGATGAATTTACCCATAATATCTTGACAAAAGTAAAAGATCTTGGAAAATATTTTTTCTGTTAAGCATGAGCAAGAGAAAAATAACTGATGTCACGATGATGTAAATATACTATAGCACAAAATAATAACAATTAAAAAGGAGAAAAGACAGATCAGAACAAAAGGTGAGGGATCCAATCTGAAAGAAAATATGACTCAAAAATTTAAAAAACTTTACTTCCAGTGTTTTTCTATTATATGAAAACATAATAAAACTTCAAAGACAAAAATGGTAAAGGACCAGAGCTAAGACTGCAACTTGAGGACCAAAATGACACCATGAGAGAACTAATACATGTGAAAGACAAAGATCAGATAGACTGAAGACAGAATTGCAATGCTGACTGAGAGGAAGGCTTAGTGCTGTCCCTGCACATTCAGAAAAAAAGGACAAAGGATTTTGACAGTTAGAGAGGAAGTAACATGTGAAAGAGAGATAGTAGTGATGATCCTATACAAGGATAATTGGTGTCTCTGAATAGACACCAGAAAAATGGAACCAGAAAAATGGAACAGAAAACCAGTATTTTTAAAAGAGGATTTTTCTCAAATTAATGAAGAAGTAGTTTTGCATGTGAAATAGGCAGTCCATATTCCAGGGAGAACTGATATAGAATTATTAAAACAGACACACAGCCTAGTTAGGCTAATTACCTTTGGGGATTCAAATGAAGAGTTATAAGTCCAGGTAGACAAAAAAACATGTCACCTACAAGAGAGCAAAGTTAGACTGGCTAGACTTCTCCACAACAATCAATGAGGATAATGGAGCTCTGTCTACAAAATTCTGAAGGAAAGAAAGTGTGACTTAGGAATAACCAGATGGTTTTGTTGTTTGAGAATTAAGGTAGTAGGTATACATTCTCAAACATGAGAGGCCTTAGCAGATACAGCTCTTCTTGGGAAAAACTACCAGAAATCAAGCTATACAAGAAACGAATGGAGGTGCCAGGGGGAAAGCACTGGAATTCTATTCACTGTTAGAAGGACATGTATATGTAGTGGGTATGTCAGGAATTAGACCCACCTGAGTTTAAAAATTGACTCTGTCAATTCTTACCTTTGGTCTCAAAGTATTTAATTATCTCAGTTCCCTTGCCAGTAAGATGAAGATGATAATGTTGTGGGTAGCAAATGAAATAATCTCTGTAAATTTCTTAGTTTAGTGCCCAGTATTAGATATCATTATTAAAAAAAAATCAAAACACAATTATTTAAACATAACATCTCCAAAATTGTATGGCTTTTAATAATATTTTACAATAATTTTTTCCTTAATTTTAGGAACCATAATATCACTGTGGTAAAGAATTTTAAAAACACTGAACTCTGAAAAGGTGGACAATTTGGTAACATGGATACCTCTGGGGAACACTGAATAGATGAGAGATCAGGTGGGAGGGAGAATTTTCATGGCTTTTCACTAATGTGTAGCTTTTCAAATGTGTACCACACGAATATATTATCTATTTCTTTTAAAGCAACTAATATTAATGAAACATTTACATAAGTTTCCATAATACCTTCATTTTTATCAGTTTTTCTTTTTAAATTCAAGTAGAGTTACATTTAATAATTTATGTAAAATTAGGATGTACTATGGTTCCATTTTTGCAAAACTATTCCTCACCAGACAGCCCTTCATCTGCATATAAGCAAAGGAAAAGATCTGAACGATATCTAATGTTAACAATGATTATTTCTTGAGAGATGAAATTTGGGGTATTCTTTTTCTTACTCGTATTTTTTAGAATTACTTGAAATTTTAATTAAGTATATATCATTTTTAAAAATGTCACTGTTCTAAATAAATAAAGAAAAACTGTCACCAATTGTTACCTTAGTTGACAAGGAAGAACAAGCGGTTTGTCCGCACCTCATAAGAGACTGGGTTCTGAATGCCAAAGGCCAGCCAGGAGGGCCTTAGTCTAGGCCCTAACTCTTAATTTACTAAATGAGTTGGCAAGGAGCTATTATGTCCCACTGTGTGCCTTGCTGATTCTTCAAGTGGAAGACTTGATGCCTTGGGCTACCTTCCTGCCAAACTAGACTATCTGTTGTTTCCCAAGATGCTTTTGCTCCTGGTATTCTGAGCACCTGGAAGAGCCTCTGCCTCTGTGACCCTTCGATTGCATTTGTCCTTCAAAGCCATGGCCAGAAACTGCATCTTCCATTTACCTCTTCCTAATCAGTCTACTCGATTTTCCCCGTTGATGCCCCACAGCACATTTTAACAACTACTTATCACAATCCATTCATTCAACAAATGTTTACTGAACACAACCATGTGCCTTATATTTGCTTGTATTATATGTCTTACCCTTTGTCTTAGAATTATTATCAGAGGGTAGGAAGTATGTCACACTCATTTGGTACTTCTACAGCAGTCAGTGTAATACCCTTTAAAGAATAAAAGTCAAAAAATGTTTCTTGAATAATTAAATAAAGGAGCACTGTGAGAGAATAGAAAAAATACATATGTTGGTTTCTGCCCCCAGTTCCTAGCCCAGAGCTCCCAAAACTCTTATAAATTCCTAAGTGAAAGAGCACTAGGAGCGTCTATTCTTCTAATCAGGTGACTCTCGGTAGGTCCTGGATGGCTCCTGGATGAGGGCTAGTCACCAAAAAGACTAAACCATAACTAGAAGCTTAGCATTTTCGGCCCTGCTCCCAACCTCCAGAGAGAGGAGGAGGGCTAGAAATTGAGTTAATAATTGATCATGCCTACATGAGGAAACCTCCATAAAACCCGTAGGAGGTTTGGATAGCTTCCAGGTTGGCAAACATATCCACATCTGGAAGGTGAAACAACTCACTTCATGAAGATAGAGCTCCTGTGCTTGGGACCCTCCCAGACCTCACCTATGTATCTCTTCATCTCAAAGTAGTAAATAATTAAGTGTTTCCCTGAGTTCTGTGTGCCCTGCTAGCAAATTAATTGAACCCAAGAGAAGGTTGTAGGAACCCCTGATTTGTGGCCATCTCAGACAGAAGTTATGAGTAGCTATGACTTGTGACTGGCATCTGCAGTAGAATGGAAGAAGTTTTGTGGGACTGTGCCCTTACCCTGTGGAACCTGACATTCTTTCCAGGTAGACAGTGTTGGATTTGAGTTAAATTGTAGGACATCCCAGCTGGTGTCACAGAGAATTGCGTGGTATGTGGGGGAAGAACCCACACCTTTGGTGACCAGAAGAGTCAGAAAGAAGTGTTCTGTATGAGTAGTAAAGGAGAGATAATGGAGTCTTTCCTAGCACAGCACTCAGTAAGTATTTGTTGAATTGAAATGAGTACTTTGTCCTTATACATTGTTCGAAGCTTAAAAGTCTTTAGCTTTAAAAACCAAGTGGTTTATATTCCTTCAAAATTATTTTGAGTTTTTCTAAAGAGCAAATATGCTCCCTTTCCCTAAAAACACTGGCATGGATCAAAATCCTTGGAAAGAGATAAGGTCCAAAATAGCTAAATAATAGATTAGTGATTTTTTATTTCCATCTGTCTTGCCCCGAGGAAGTACAACAACAATCCTGAAAACTGACCTAGGGAAGACCACTTCTCTCTAGCCCTCTAGTCCCTAACTTCCAACATCTGCTCAGAGATAGCTTTCCAAAACAGATTTACGTTACTCAGGGCATTCATTCCTTAACTGGCTATTTAATTACAAAAAGCAAATTTCTCAAAACCTAACTAAAACTAATTTGGCACATAATTGAGCTAAATGTGGGTAGAATTTGAAATAAAGGCACAGCAGATACAAAATAATGCATAGAATTAAAGGAATACTTTTATGAGATAATGAAGATTATATACAGAAACTATTTGCCTTTGTTCTAGTCAAGGCTGTCTTTACAAAATAGGACTTGTTGAAAAATCAATTTCCCCTTTCTCCCTCGGTGAACAAAAAATAATGTGCTGCCACCTACTGACACCTGAATGAAAGTGTAGCTCAGGACGCAAAAGTAATTTTCAAAAAATTTCAAACCAAAACTTCAGAATAGGTGTTTATATTATCTTATTTTAAATACAGTAATTAACACATGCAAGACTGTTAACTCTAGGGGGGTAATTATCATGCCCATTGGTTAAACTGAAAAAGAAAACTGATGGATGTGTATGAATGACCACACAAATTTAAACACCTAAATTTGAAGTAACAGTTGAATCATTCTGTTAACAAGAAAAAGGGACGAAGGAACATAAACATTGCTATACTAATATAAACTAGTGGTCCAGTCAGTCTCACACTATGTCACTAAGGAATTTTTTGCAAGAGGGATATGGCCATTGGTGAGGACAGGGTAGGCTAGTACTCATAGGGAAATGGATCTGTTCCTAAACAACTCTATTTCCCCTTTAATGACCCTTTACATATCTATGGAATGAACCTAAATCCTTTTTTAAGCATGTGTCCAGTTGGCTCACTCTTTGGGTGAACAAAGTTTCCCAAACAATACCCAATGAATAATGTAAACAGAGAAGAGCAAGGAATTTTATATATTCACCGAAATTTTATATTCACTAATATATTTCAGGCTCTTTGTTCAGTCCCAACCACATATTAGTTGAATGAACAAATACGTAGAGCCTCTTTCTATTTCTCTGAAATTTTCTGTTTGAGCTCCAAGGAGTGCATCAGAATCCAAATGATCCTGTTTCTGTTTTGCTTTGGTTATTTGGATATTTCCGGTGAAAAATTAGCTTGGACCTGAATCACTAAGATAACTTCTCAATTTTCCACTTCAGTCAACATAATTTATCAATTAAGTTTTTAGTAAATTGTAAGCTGAAGTGTAAAACTTGGCTCAGGGCTGAAGGTTAACTTTAAATGTGTCTCCCAGGGATGACAAAATCTAGGAAGAAAGTTGAAGAGGAACCTATATCTAATTGGGAGGATTAGAAAGAGTTTTAAGAACAATTTGCTTAGCCTTCATGTTTAAAGAAACTTATTTAGTTTGGGGAAGCACTTTCTGCTTTTTAGTCCACTAAAACTAGACTCATATAGCCAAAGCTAGGAAGGGGCCAAGCAATTTTACATTAAATTCATGCGCCTATAATCACGTTTACATTGGCCAGAAGCCCAACAAAATATGGTCTGGATATGTATCCTATTCAGGGGTTCTCAATTCTACAGTGTGCATTGGCTAAGAAGATATATAAGGACATGAGGCACAGAGTACAACACTGGAGCCACCGCAATTTTTCTGGGATCTTTGTATCAAACTATCCAACTTAATGCATTTCACAACGTATAACAAAAAAGCTCTTGCCTCAGAAGAGAATGGGATTTAACCAGAAACAATAGATAGAATGAACAAACGATTATAATATTTGAATCTTCTTAAGATTCAAAAAAGTATTTGATCATATCTGGTTGGAGGGATTCTGAATGACATCATGAAGGAAGTGCAATTTGAACAGATCTTTAAGAATAAGTAGAATTTTCTGGTTTGAGATTTGAGTAGGGGAAAAATAATTCACAAACAACATTTAGGAGACACCAAATATGTCTATGAACTAGATGAGTTCAATTTGACTACTATAATCCTGGTCTTCACTGTCAAAAAGTTAGGACAGTAGCATGAAGTAGAGGTTCTGGGATCAAGTGTCTGGATCAAGTGCTGGCCCCATCACTTGTTTGCTGTGTGACTTTAGGACAAGTTATTTAGCATACTTGGTCCTCAACTACCTTTTCTATAAAATGATGCAAAGGAAGCCCCTACCTTGTAGAAATGCTTTCAACTTTGCGCTGCAATCAGTGCCTAGAATATGGTAAATGCTCAATAACTATTACTTAACTGTTTTTAGTGAGTTTGTACTTGATTTACTGAGCAGTGGAAAACTATCAAAGGTTTCTGAACGGAAGAGCTGTATATCTGAAGCTAAAATTTTAGAGTGATTAACTTATCAATAAGATTTAATATGTGGAATTTAAGAAACAAAACAGAAAATCATAAGGGGAGGGAGGGGAAAAATAAAATAAGATGGAAGTGGAGAGGGAGACAAACCAAAAGAGACTCTTAACTATAGGAAATAAACTGAGGGTTGCTGGAGGGGAGGTGGGTCAGATGTAACTGGGTGATGGGTATTAAGGAGGATACTTGATGTAATGAGCACTGGGTACTATATGCAACTGATGAATAGCTGAACTCTACCTCTAAAACTAATGATATAGGGATCCCTGGGTGGCGCAGCGGTTTGGCGCCTGCCTTTGGCTCAGGGCTCGATCCTGGAGACCCGGGATCGAATCCCATATCGGGCTCCCGGTGCATGGAGCCTGCTTCTCCCTCTGCCTGTGTTTCTGCCTCTCTCTCTCTCTCTCTGTGTGACTATCATAAATAAATAAATTTTAAAAAATTAAAAAAAAATTAAAACTAATGATATACTGTATGTTAATTAATTGAATTTAATTTTTAAAAAATCTATCAATGAGACTTAAGATAAATTGAAGAGAATTGGGGCAGCCCGGGTGGCTCAGTGGTTTAGCGCCACCTTCAGCCCAGGGCCTGATCCTGGAGACGCAGGATCGAGTCCCACGTCCGGCTCCCTGCATGGAGCCTGCTTCTCCCTCTGCCTGTGTCTCTGCCTCTCTCTCTGTCTCTCATGAATAAACAAATTAAATCTTAAAAAAAAAAATTAAAGGGAGTTGAAGAAGCTACAATTAAGGATACCAGATGAAGAATTTTACAATTGTCCAGAGAAGAAGAATCAGAAATTATAGGTAAGGTGGAAGAAGATAGAAGGAGGATCAGAAGAGAAAGGATAGTTTTGAAAAACCTTTAAAGAAATAATTCACAGGACTGAGTCTGAAGTATAAAGGATGGGGAGGAGGCAGGGCAACTCTAAGCCTTTCAACTTGGGTACTGAAAAAGCATTAGTGAGGAAAAACAGAGATATGAGGAAAAAGTGATTCAGAGGAAAGTCACCCAGGTGGAGTTCCCAATAGACAGGCACAACTTTATTTATGTATTTATTTTTAAACGATATATTTATTTATTTTAGAGAGAAAGAGTGAGAGAGAATGGGGGCAGAGGAGCAGAGGGAGAGAAAGAAAATCTCAAGCAGACCCCCTACTGAGTGGGGAGCATGACTCAGGGTTCAATCTCACAACAGTGAAATCATGGCCTGAACTGAAACCAAGTGTCAACACCTGACTGACTGAGCCACCCGGGTGCCCTGGGGCTTATGTATATTTAAAAGTGAGATTCAACTCCTGAATTTTCCATCTATTAGCAACATGTCACTCTAGAAATCAGCTTCCTCATCTGGAAAATAAATACAGTGCTGATATTTTCCCTACAGAGTAATTCTGAATACGACAAGGTCCTGGTCTTTTCTGTCAAATTCAACATAATCATCCTCCAGTATGAAATGAAATTTCTCTTCCTGAAGGTCCCTAATGCCCTGAGCTTGTTCCTAAATATCTCTATGCTCATAGTCTCTCTTTTCTTCACCAGTAAACACTTGAACTCATCTCTTCCAAAACTTCCAAGCTTGGTCAAATTCTACAGGCTGCTATACCAACCTCTCTTGACCAACCCCAAAACCCCTCTCTGTGGACCTCCTCTGATTCACTGCTTCCACGACCACACAAATGCAGATGCTTCCACCAACTATCAAACTACAAAAGATTATTTTTAACTTCTTTTTATTTGTTTATTTTTTTTTTATTTTTTAACTTCTTCATGCTCTCCTTTTTTTTTGTTTTTTTCTCTCCTTTTCCATTTCCTTTTTCCGTTCCTTATTAAAATTTTCATCCCATAGTTATATCTAATCTTAGCTTATCAGCCTCATAATTAGAGTTGTTTGTCAGTTAACCTTCACCCCAGTACAAAGTCAGCATTCTCCACACACTTAAATGCACCACACATACACTTAACATGTGCATGTAACGAAGTTATCTTGTCTGCAGAAAAAAAAGAGCTATTGCTCTCAGAACAAATCTTCTCTACTCTTGGGCCATGGAAAGAGGAGATCCAAAGATGCCAATATGAGTCGATTGGTCCATTGGTCCATTCTACCCTTCCCTCATCTTATACAACAAATTTTAACCATGTAGTTTTTGAATCTGCTTAATTTCATCTTGAGTGGGTCCCAGGAACTCCATAAATTATATTATTTCTACTTACAAGACAACTCAACAAAGCACCTTCAAATTTACTGTAAATTGCTGCAGACTTGGGGTGTCTTTCAGTTTCCAGGAAAGCCAGAATGCTCCTTTCTATATTCCCTCAGTATGGTGACCTATAATTTCAGAATACTCTGCAGCCTGTATTTTGGTTTCCCTGCCCATTCATTAGTCTGACAAATGTCTGTTATCACCTGAAGCATTTACATTCCAAGCCTAAAATCAGTCTTCTACTCAGCATCTCTTTGTTCTCTGGAAAGCATCTGGGTCCTGCCAATGGATTTTCAAGAAAAAGCACACATTTAGCAGAGTGGAGCCCTGGATTCTCATTCCAGACTTCAATACCAGCATCAAGTGTAGCCTTGACACATACCTTGCATCATATGATAATCAACAGCATGTGTTATTAGGTGCCTATCATAGGCTCTGCACTATGATTTGGGAGATTCAGAAGTAGAAATAATACCTGCTTCTGTTTTGAATATGACTTTATATCCAGCCTCTTGAAAAGGTCCTTGGCACATAAGAGGTAAATAAAATAAAATAAAAATAAAATTATAAATAAATAAATAAATATATATATATATATATATATATATATATATATATATATATATAAATTGAATGAGTAATAGGAGCTCTGAGAAAACTACCACATGAGAAGCTAGAGAGAATGCAAGTTAATTCGCAGCTAATGACTCCCTTAGATGGTGGTGCAGCTGTGGGCATACAGGAATTCAAAGAAGAGAGAAATTAATATGGACTGAAGTCCTCTTGGTAAAGCATGCACACAGCATTTCAGGTTAAGTGCTATTGACAGAAGCATTAGAAAGAGAGCCTGTATTTCAAATGAAAAAAGAAGGTCATAAATAAAGGTCAAAAGGTAAGGTATTGAGTCAGTGAGAAAACTGGCAACCTAGACCCTGGAGATAAGGAGTAGAGTCAAAAAAAAGTTAGACAACAAATGGGACCAGGTTGCTAAAAGACAGATGAATGAATCATCAGTGGATCAAGAGTCAAGGTTTGTCTTTTAGTTTGTTTATAATTCAGAATATTTTTCCCTATGAGATAAGGAATAAGGACATAAATTGTGATCTAACTCATGAGTAACCCTATATATACCTTCATGTCTTCATGACAAGACTAGATTAGATAGATCTATAATTATCAAGCTTGGAGAATTTGTTTTCGTCAACCTTTTATAATATTGGAATAAGTTCAGCTAAGCCCCAGATACAACTCAACAAGTCTTATAACCAGTCTTTAGTCAGCTTGCCTTCCTTCAGTGCTCAGTAACCATTTCAAACATCATCAGCCTCCTTAAGATCCTTGCCACTGTGTTTGGTAGCAAATGACTTGAACCATCGCTTTGTGATCAAATAAAAATCATCAGTGAATTCCTTCAGTGTGTCTCAGCGTGACCCCCAAAGTGTGTATGTTGCTCATCTTTTAAATTTATTTCCCTCCCCATACCTTCTATCCTTGATCTTTCTCCCCGACCCTTCCCTTACATCTCTTTCTTCCTTCTCTTCTTAGCCTATTCACCCTAACATCATGAGCTCCTCTATAACCTCAGCTCCAACGACGAATACATCAATACCTCATAAAATCTGCATCACCACTTTTTTTTTATTGAGCTCCAGGTATATTTTTTTATAGCTACATACAAGGAATTTCACTGGAGACCTTCAAACTTGGCTTGTCTAATGTGTAATCT
Source organism: Nyctereutes procyonoides (assembly GCF_905146905.1). Classification (NCBI taxonomy): domain Eukaryota; kingdom Metazoa; phylum Chordata; class Mammalia; order Carnivora; family Canidae; genus Nyctereutes; species Nyctereutes procyonoides. Next base: position 23,938,896 of record NW_026575036.1, on the reverse strand, counting down.
GCCATCTGTGGAAAACAGAATAACGGCCCATCAAAGATGTCCACATCCTAAACCCCAGAAACTATGAATATGTTAGGTTACATGGTAAAAGGGGATTAAGGTTGCTAATCAACTGAACTTAAACTAGAGACATTATCTTGAATTATTCAGGTGGACACCATGTAATCACAGTAATTGTTTTCTTTTTTTAATAATCCTACACCCAACATGGGGCTTGAACTCGCAACCTTGAGATCAAGAGTCATATACTCTACCAATTGAGGCAGCCAGGTGCCCCCACAAAGGCTTATAAGGTAGAAAAGAGGGGTAGAAGAGGGAGTTACAGGGAGATCAGTATCAGAGACATGCAGTGTTATTGGCTTTCAGGATGTAGGAAGGGGAGTCAGACACGGGCCAAGGTCTGTGGGCCAAGTCTGTACAAAATGGAAAAGGCAAAGAAATGGATCCTCTCTTAGATCCTCTCTTAGGGGAATACAGCCCTGCTGACATCTTGATTTTATCCGAAGACTCATGTCAGATTTCTAACCAACAGAACTATACAAATAATAAATTCCTGTGTTTAAAACTATTGAGTCTATGGTAATATGTCACAGTAGCAATAGAGAATTAATATATCGTCTCTACCCCAAATCTCTGCCTTTCTGTATTTTGTTTGTTTTGGAGAGTAACATTTTGATTGATCATATTAATTTTTTCCTCTCAGAAGATTTTAGGTCTATAAGTTCGTAGAATGTCAAAATAAACTATCTTTATATTGTTAAAATTTCAAGATAAGAATATGAACATATAATTCTTAAATTCAAAGAGGAGGAGTACAGAAACTTGGCAGTATTTCTTCAGAACATTCAAAATCTAACACTTTCACATATTTTCTGTCTCTAATAAAATTTTATGCAAGCCTGTTTGTTTTTACTTAATTTAACACAATTATGAGAATGGTAGCATTCTTCTTGTTAGCTAATAGATTTGTAACACAGAGTATAAACATTGATTTTCCCTGTGTCTTGAGGTAAGCTGGATGAAATTGAAACTTAGTAATATGTTGCCTAAACTGCTGCTTATCTAAAAATCTAGTTCTTAACTGCTTTCTTATCATTTTCCAGTATACCCTTCACTTTAAATTAACTATCTTTCTTAGAAAATGGTTTGTTTCCCTGCATAAAAGGCATCTTCTGTGTTTCGGTGGTTACAATGTTGAGTGCTACTCATTCTTTTCATCTCTACGTTTGCATTTTTTTACTTCTATCTATCCACACTAAGAATCCTAGTGTATTTTTGAGGAAAACAAAGAAATAGGATTGTGGTAAGAGGGTAGATCAAGAATACATGGAGAATTCTCTCTACAGACATTTAGAAAACAAAAACATTTTGAGTTTATCTTTGTGTATGGTATATGAGAATGTTCTAGTTTCATTCTTCTGCATGTGGCTGTCCAATTTTCCCAGCACCATTTATTGAAGAGACTGTGCTTTTTCTAGTGGATCGTCTTTCTTGCTTTGTTGAATATTAGTTGACCATAGAGTTGAGGGCCCATTTCTGGGTTCCCTATTCTGTTCCATTGATCTGTGTGTCTGTTTTTGTGCCAGTGCCACACTGTCTTGATGATCACAGCTTTGTAGTACAACTTGAACCCCGTCATTGTGATGCCGCCGGCTCTGGCTTTCTTTTTCAATATTCACCTGGCTATTCGGGGTCCTCTCTGATTCCACACAAATCTTAAGATTATTTGTTCCAACTCTATGAAGAAAGTCCATGGTATTTTGATAGGGATTGCATTGAACGTGTAAATTGCCCTGGGTAGCATAGACATTTTCACAATATTAATTCTTCCAATCCATGAGCATGGAATATTTTTCCATCTCTTTGTGTCTTCTTCAATTTCTTTCAGAAGTGTTCTGTAGTTTTTAGGGACGGGCACTGAAGGTGGCACTTGACGGGCTGAGCACTGGGTATTATATGTTGGCAAATCGAACTCCAATAAAAAATATACAAAAATAAAAAATATTCATAATTAAAAAAAACAAAAACAAATAAAAGTGAGTGTGTATCTAAGCTTGCAAAAAAAGAATAAATTCCAGGAGCAGAGATGAAGCAGGAACTGAAAACTAGAGTAGTAGTTACATAAGCAGATGCTGCAATACTCTGGGGAGTGTTTACTACTCTCCATAATCCTCTTTGTTTTAACATCTCAAGAAGCAATAGAAGATGAATTCTTCAGGCCCATGTGAGAGGAGGTTGGAACTGAAATCTCTGCATTAAAAAAAACCAGGAATCTCAAAGGGCTACCCCTCAGTGAAACTGTACTCTAGAAAAGCAGGGAGCAGGCAAGGAAGCCATTCTCTCTGGGTGAAAAAAACATGTTCCTGAGAAGTCAAATCCCTGGTTCTGTGCCTTGTGCAAGTGCAGGACTGAAATTGCTCAACTCTCATGGTCAAGGAGCGTCCGTGTCAAGAAATCATCATTAAACCTGTCCCATGCAAGTGCTTCCGTTTGTGTAGTACACACAGTCACTGTAGAGGGGCACTCCCTCAACACACATCACATGTGATGATCAAAAAACAAAGAAGTCCACAATACAAAATAATCAAACATAAGAAACCACCTGCCACTAGTGAGTGCTAAATGACACAAAAAGTAAGACACACGCAAAGACTTGAGATGAAAAAACAGCCAGAAAAAGACAAGACAATGAAACCAGAAAGTTTAAAATGATCAGAATCATGTATTACCAAAATACTGAGAAAATAAAATCGTACTATAAAATTTGAAATTTTAGGGATGCCTGGATGGCTCATGGTTGAACATCTGCCTTTGGCCCAGGTTGTGATCCTGGGGTCCTGGGATCAAGTCCCTGTCAGGCTCCCCACAGGTAGCCCGTTCTCCCTCTGCCTGTGTCTCTGCCTCTTTCTCTGTGTCTCTCATGAATAAACAAATAAAATCTTTAAAAAATGATAGTTAAAAAGTAAAATTTGAGATTTTATAAAGCACTAAATAGAAATTTTAGAAAAAAAAACTATATTGTCCTTGAGAACTGGTAAGACATGGCACATTTAACTTTTAAGCCTTTATGTCTAATCCTGAAACCCCACCAAAATGAAAATGAAGAGATAAAAAAGGCTTAAATATGTAAGGACAAGACAATAGGAGAAAAGATAACAAGTGCCAACAGAAATTTTATAAGCTGGAACCCAGATCTACAAATCTACAAATGGTAACTGCGTTGGTTATTGGGTTGGAGACAACATAAATCTAAATCTGTGGTGTTGGTGGTAAGAGGGAGATGTGTGGGGAGGAGAAGCTACAAAGAAGCAAGGTAATTCTTGCCACTGAACCCCAGGAAGCCTCAGAATTGAGGTGCAGGTGTCCTAAAGGGCCTGCAAGGATGAGGACTGGTTGGAAGCCTTTAAAAGGTAGGATTTAATGCTTCAAACACTCTCTGACACCCAAGTGGTCAAGCAACCACTTTTTTAAGCCACTTTTTTAACCAGGCAGAAGAGGGAAAATTAAACCAAATAAGCTCTGGACTAGAGGACACAAGACCTGCTGAGGGCACATACTGAAAACAAAAGAATTAAAGTTTATACAGGGAGCAGTGAGATGCTGCTTCCCTCAGTACCCTCCTCCCACCCCAGTTCCCAGAATGCTGGCAACCAAGTTTATACACACACCAAAAGCAAAGAGAAAACCCTAAGAGTAAGAACAACCAAAAAAAAAAAAAATACAGAACAAAAATTAGGCACGTATCAGATTTCCCAACTGCGACATTCAAGGTGGAATGATCAAACATTCCAGTCTGTCCAGAACTGAGGGGACTCCCAGGACTTAGGACTTTCTAGTTCTGAAATTTGAAAGTCGCCATAATGAGGACGGCTAGGTCACCCTAATTCAAAGCCAGAAGGCACAAGAGTATCTTAAAAGAGCTAGAGGAAAATAACTGTATACTCTGAATTCTATATGACGCAAGTATCTTTCATGATTGATTGGGAAACTCAGACATTTTCAGACAACTTCAACTAAAGGAGTTCACTGTAGAGTCTTTCTGATGAACTACTAAAGGATATATATTTTAGAGAGCAGTGAGTCAAACCCAAAAGAATAGAGTGAAATGCGAAGCAATACTAAGCAAGTAAATTGTTAAACATCTAGCTAACCCAAATAAATGTGGACTTTATAGAATAGTCATAATAAGAATGACTAATTCAGGGGATATTAAAACATGATGATAATAAAGTATTAAAAGCCACAGGGGGTATTGGGAGTCCTTGTATCCTTCCAGGAGTGAAGTAGAGATGTTAAATCAGACAGTAAATCAACTATGCATGCTAAAATTTTACAAGTGATGAGTAAATACTGGACACAGAATGCATAGCTTCTAAATCAAGGAGAAAAAAGGTGAAGAGGGGCAGATATAAAAAGCTCGTTTCAGTAGAATGAAGAAAAGGTGGGAGGAAGCAAAGAGAAAAGCATCATAAGCAGTAAGTGAAAATGAAGTGGCAGAAATTAAATCCTTACATTTCACTAGTCAACATAAATACAAATGGACTAAACTTTTGAGTTAAAATACAGATTATAAGATTGTATTATAAAAATATTTGCTACACAATGTTTGTAAGATACACACTCAAAACAAAGATATGGAAAGGCATGCAGTAAACCTGGCAAACTAATCCAAAAAAGATACTGCTATATTAAAACTAGATAAAAAGATTTTTGGGATGCCTGGGTGGCTCAGCGGTTGAGCATCTGCCTTTGGCTCAGGGCGTGATCCCGGATTCCCGAGATTGAGTCCCACATTTGGCTCCTTGCATGCAGCCTGCTTCTCCTCCCTCTGCCTGTGTCTCTGCCTCTTTCTATGACACTCATGAATAAATAAATAAAATCTTTTGAAACAATTTTCAAAACAGTATGGTATTGGCATAAAAACAAATATAGATCAATGGAACAGACTAGAAAACCCAGGAATAAACTCATGCATATATGGACTATTAATTTCTAACAAAGGAGTCAAGAACATACATGAAGACAAGAATGAATATATAAGAATATATGGGCAAAGGGGGCCCCGGCCGGGGTGGCTCAGTTGGTTAGGTGTGCAACTCCTGGTTTTGTCTCAGGTCATGATCTCATGAGGGTTGTGGGATCAAGCCCCGTGTCTGGGTCCACGCTCAGTGAGGAGTCTGCTTGAAGATTATCTCCCTCTGTCTGTCCCCCAGTTTGCATGCGCACTCTCACTCTCTCTTTCTCCCAAAGAAATAAATTAATTTAAAAAATATTATATGGTGAAAGGACAATCTCAATAAGTGGTGCTGGGAAACTGGCCAGCTACATACATAAGAATTATTTTTTTTTTTTTTAATTTATGATAGTCACATAGAGAGAGAGAGAGGCAGAGACACAGGCAGAGGGAGAAGCAGGCTCCATGCACCGGGAGCCCGACGTGGGATTCGATCCCGGGTCTCTAGGATCGCGCCCTGGGCCAAAGGCAGGCGCCAAACCGCTGCGCCACCCAGGGATCCCCATACATAAGAATTAAAAGGACCACTACCATCCACATATCCACACAAAAAAAAAACTCAAAATGGATCAAAGTCTCGAATATAAGACTTGAAACCATAAAACACAGGCATAAGTTCCTTGACACTTATCTTAGCAATAATTTTTTGGATTTGACACAAAAAAACAAGGGCAACAAAAGCAAAAATAAACAAGTGGGACTACACGAAACTAAAAAGCTTGTGTGCAGCAAAGGAAACAATCAACAAAATGAAAAGGCAATCAATTAAGTGGAAAAAATATTTGCAAATCAAATGACTGATAACGGGTTTCTATACAAAATATGTAAAGAACTCATACAACTCAATACCAAAAATCACCAAACAATCCAATTTAAGAATGGGCAGAGGATCTGAATAGACATTTTTCCAGAGAAGGAATATAGATGGCCGACAGGCACTTGAGAAGGTGCTCAGCATCATCAATCACCAGGCAAGTGCAAATAAAAGCCACAATGAGATATCACCTCACACCTGCTAAAATGGCTATTATAAAAAACGTAAGAAATAACAAGTGTTAGCAAGGATGAAGAGAAAAGGGAAGCCTTGTGCACTGTTGATAGAAGTGTAATGAAATGTCCAGAAATGTTAGTGTAGCCACCCTGGAAAACAGTATGGAGGTTCCTCAAAAAATTAAAAATAGAACTACTATATGACCCAGCAATTCTACTTCTAGATATTTATCTGAAAAAAAAACACAAAAACACTAATTTAAAAAGATATATGCATAAAATATATATATTTTAATGAATCAAGTTCAAGTTTATTAAAACATTATTTACAATAGCCAAGACATGGAAACAACTTAAATGTCCATCAATAAGTGAATAGACAAAGAAAATGTGCCTATGTCACTGCCTCCCTCTGTGTCTCTCATGAATAAATAAATAAAATCTTAAAAAAACCAAACAAACAAACTAGAATTCAACTGAGTAAATTTGAGGGTCTAACTGGCTTTATAAACAATTCAAGAATTGGGGGCCATCCCATCTGGCAGGTATAAGGAAATTCCAAGGAGTTGTATAAAATTGAAAGATTTTATAGGCAGAGGGAGGATGGGAGAAGGAAATTAAAAGAGTGAATTATTTTTATAAGGTTATCTTCCTTTAAAAGTAGGCAGGGTTCTTATCACATAGATTACCTCACTAGTGCTAGTCAGGAAATTTTAGACTGATTGGCTTAAAAATTCTACTCCTGGGGGAGGGTGAAACTGCATTCAGGTTAAGTATTAAGTCTTGGTGGGGCTTAGCAAAAGTGACTCCATTTTGGGACTACTGCTTCTTTTTAATAATCTGGAACTAATATAATGTTATGTCAATTATACCTAAATTTTTTTAAAAAAACTATAAAATGGATCTTAAGGCAAAACCATCATTAGGAAAATCATCAATAAACATATAAGAAGTTCTTAACTTCACTAGTAATCAGGGAAATCCTAATTAAAACAATGATTAGATACTATTTCATATCTTATAAAACTGGCAGAGATCGATGTCTGATAACAAGGACTGGAGAGGATATGAGAAACAGAAGCTCTTGTAACACACTGTTTGGCAGAAATACACTGGTGCAACCACTTGGGAGGGCAATTTGGCAATATCTAGTAAAGCTAAAGATAAGAACTCTTTTAATCATATACCCTAGAGCAATTCTGTCCATTAGAAATATAATGTGAACCATAATTATAATTTTGAATTCTCTAGTAGCCACATTAAGAGAGTAAAAAAACAAGTGAAAGTAATTTTAATGTTTATTAACATATTAAAAAATATTTTCATTTCAATATGTAATCAATACTAAAAAGTATTGGAGTATTTTATGTACTTTTGTACTAAATCTTCAAGATCTTGTATGTACTTTATAATTAGATCATGTTCAATTTGAATTTCCAGTGCCCCATAGCTGCATGTAGCTAATGGCTCCCATTCTGGACAGAGTAATCCTAGAGAAATTCTTACACTTGTAGCAGGAAAAAATACGTACAAGGAGTTTGCAGCAACATTTTTTTAAATAAGAGAAAGTGTGTGTACGTGTAGATAAATAATAGTTTATCCATACAAAAGAATTCTATTTAGTAGTTAAAATAAATGAACCACAGCAACATGTACAAATATGTATACATAGCCTAACAGTACAAAGAGAAAGTTGCAAATATGTGCAAATATATTGTCTGTGACTAGATAAAGTTATATAGTATCAATGAATGGGACTGAAACACAACCTCAGGAAAATGATTACCTTTGGGAAAGGAGTGATGTGATGGAGCCATAGGTCTTGCACTCTATCTGCAATGCTTTATTTCTTTAGGAGAAAGATACAAAGAAAATAAGGAGAAAATGTTAAGATCTATTAAATCTCAGCAGTGGTGGGCAGTCCGGGTGGCTCAGTGGTTTAGCACCACCTTCAGCCCAGGGCCTGATCCTGGAGACCCGGGATGGAGTCCCACGTTGGGCTCCCTGCATGGAGCCTGCTTCTCCCTCTGCCTGTGTCTCTGCCTCTCTCTCTCTCTCTCTCTCTCTCTCTCTGTGTCTCTCATGAATAAATAAATAAAATCTTTTTAAAAAAATCTCAGCAGTGGGTACACACGGTGGATTGAAAATGGCCATGAATTCTTTGTCACTCTTCCCTTCAATAGATCAAGGTCTCTGTCCCTTCCTCTTTTTTTTTTTTTTTTCACACTACAACAGTTAATTTTATTTGTTCAAGACTCATATTGCAAGCATTAAACCAAGCATGGGCTTTGATTCTGTGATGTCCCTTCCTCTTGATTCTGGGTGGGCTCTGTGATTGCCATAACAATAGAATACAGTGAACATAAACTGTGTCTGTCTTTTTAAGCCAAAGCTGTAAGAAACTGAGTTTCCAGCTCTGTCTCTTGGAATGTTCCTTTTGGGGAAAAACCAGAAATTTGACCACTCTAGGGATCACCATACTGTGAGGAAGCCCGAGCTAGCCATGTGGACATGATGTGCCCAGAGTGAGAGAAAGAGAGGCCCAGTCGTTCCCAACCATCCCACCCCCGGCTCCAAACAAGTCTGTGAAGAAGTCATCTTGGACATAATAGGCCCAGCAGGTACAGTGTAAGGTGAAGTGAGGAACTCAGGTGAAAGATAAAATTGAGGCCCCAAACATACAGCCCCACCTGAACCTACTGTAGCTTTCAAAAGCTGTTGGAGCCACCATCATAAAATCTGAAGCCCTTTCAAAGAAGCCATCCCCTCTGGACTTAGCCAGAATTCCTTCTAATCCATCATATCATGAGCATAGTTACTATTCTAAATCTTTACCTTTAGGGATGGCTTGCTGTGTAGCAATAGAGAACCAAACAGCACATGAATTGTGATATTTTTTTCTATACTTCATATTTAAAATAACTTCTACTTAAATTTCTTTTAAAAATATTTTACAAGTAGAGAAACACACCAGATTTTCTAAAGAAAATCAGAGGGCCAGAACTGATTGAGCCAAAATCACAGCAACTGGCCGTCTTGCCAAAATTAAATGAATTATTGGAAGTGCCTAAACACTGGATTTCCTTTTTTCCTTTTTCTTTGCAGACATAGCTTCATTTTTTTTCCTCTTCTGTAGTTCCAGTTGAGTCATTAAATTACAAAAGTTTTGGTTCTTGCTCAAATTTTAGTTAAGTCCAGTAGGGAAGCAGCCAGAGCTCCAATCAACATTAATTTCTTTCACAAGTTTCTTTCAAAACTAGCATTGCTACTCCTCTATCATCTATCAAGCCCAGATACTTAAAAACTATCTTAGATTCTTCTCTTTCCTTTACTCTCTAAATATAGCTGATTCTAATGATTTGCAGATTCTATATTTGCAAATTTGCCTATTTGCTAAAATTTATTTGTAACTCCCAAATTAATATTTGTGGACACTTTTGTGGTCATTTGTGAACATGTGTTCAGCAGCAAAAAATCTGAGTCACACCATGAGCAAGTTCCCAGCTGAGGTCAAATAAGGTGACACAGTTCTTGCTTCAGCTTTCCTTCCTTCTATAAACAAGTGCCCTTTTTGAAATCTATTTAGTGCCATATTTTTCTCATATTTTTGCTTTTTTGTTGGTGATATCACTGTTTTAAATAGTTCACAAGCACAGTGCTGAAATGCTGTCCCAGGTTCCTAGCACAAGGCTATGATGTGCCTTACAGAGAAAACACATGTGCTAGATAAACTTTATTCAGGCATGAGCTATAGTGCTGTTGGCCATGAGTTCAAAGTTGATGAATCAACAATATATATTAAATAAGTTATCTTTAAAGAGAAACACACATGGGGTGCCTGGGTGGCTCAGTCAGGTAAGTGTCTGCCTTCAGCTCAGGTCATGATCCCAGGGTTCTGGGATCAAGGCCCATGCCAGCTCCCTGCTCAGTGGTGAGTCTGCTTATCTCTCTCCCTCTCCCTCCGCCCCTCTCCCCCTGCTCATGTTCTCTCTGTCTCAAATAAAATAAAAAAAAAAATTTTAAACAAAAAAGAGGGGCGCCTGGGTAGTTCTGTCAGTTAAGCCTTTGATTGGGGTCATGATCTCTGGGTCCTGGGTTTGAACACTGTGTTGGGCTCTCTGCTTCTCCAGCTGCCTCTGCCCCTCCCCTACCCCACTTGTGCTTTCTCTTTCTCTCTCAAACAAATAAAAGAAATATTAAAAAAAAGAAGAGAAACACACATAAAGCAAGGTTATATATCGAGTAATTAATGAAAATGTTGTGGCCCTAGTCTTACAGAAACTTAACTCTGTATTTCCCTTAGAGGCAATGGTTCAGTATTTGACTCATTGACTGTTCATGACAACTTTACAGAATATAATTTCTATAAACAACAAGAATTGATTATAATTTATTATCAAGACTCAGAGGACTATGGCAGGGTGATTGTAAAAGATTGAGCTTTCTGGAGATTTGGAGCAATTAATATTTGCATATTGAAGTTTACAGGAATACATATAACTTTCATTCATGAGAAAGGGAAGCTAGTATCACGTTCTTGCCCACTAGACTGTAAACATCACAAAGACAAAAAACAAGTCTGTTGTATTCACAGTCATGTCCCAGAATCTATCCTTGTATCTGACACCCACAAAGTGTTCAATCAATATCTAGTTGATTCATTTATTCATTTGAAAATATTATTTGGGCCTCTACTATGTGCCAGACTTTATATTAGACAAAGTATACATAGAATATTAATATAATAGGCGACTTTCTTGTCCTCAACCATTCTATGGTTGAACACAGACAACAAACAACCCTGAGAAATATAATATGTCAGGAAAATTAAATGAAGAAACATAAAAAAAGCATCAACAGAATAGAAAGTATGGGGTTTGGGGAAGGTTGCTATTTTCTATAACTTGGTCAAAAGGCCTCTCTGATAAGGAAATTTTTGAAAAGGAAACCTAAAGGAAGTGAGAGGGTACTCCATGCGGATACCTGGGAGAAGCGCAAAGAGCTTGAGCCAAGACAGAAACTTGCATGTCTGTGGAGTAGCAGCAAGGATGGAGTTCCATAGTGACCCTGTTAAAAAAAAAAAAAAAAAGGGAAGAAGAGGTGCCTCTTAAAAGAGGAAGGAAAAGTATATGGCTGGTTCTGTAAAGATGATGAATACTCTCTTGGTAAGAAAGTCAACCAGTAATAGTAAATAAAAATAATATTTATCATCATATAGAATTACTTGCCATTTGAGATGGGGCATCCGTTCTGGGAGTACAGAAAGAGAGAAACAGAATTTCACTGATATGGAAGGAAAACAGAAATAGCCTCCCCTTTCTCATAGTAAAGCTTGCATAATACACAAATACAATGCCTAGAGGATATTAATTATTTGTGAAAGCCAAAAATATATGCTTTTAACCTATGACACTTGAGTTCTGAGCAAGACACTGCAACAGCTGTTTTTCCATTACTTGGTTTCCTAGGAAAGCAAAAATAAAAAGGAAAGGATACGAAGAAAACCAGAAAGCAATTACAAGCTAACCTTCCATAATATTTCCATTTTAGTAGATATATACATCTTTGAAAAAGAAGATAGAGGTATATTTCTAGAGGTTTCTGTAGCTAATATGCATTGTCTTACTTCTCATTTCCTATATTAGTGATCAACAAATATGCAACTGAGTAATTATAAACCTGGCCATCAGACACTAAGAGGTTATATTTCAATGTCATTCACCTTTGTTTTTTTTGTTTGTTTGTTTGTTTTTGTTTTTTAAAGATTTTATTTATTTATTCATGGGAGACACACACACACAGAGGCAGAGACACAGGCAGAGAGAGAAGTAGGCTTCATGCGGGGTGCCGACGTGGGACTCGATCCCCGGTCTCCAGGATCAGGCCCTGGGCTGAAGACGGCACTAAACCGCTGAGACACCAGGGCTGCCCTGTCATTCACCTTTGTAATGAATAAATAACATTTCATTTATTTTTACAACTGATATCATCAGCAAACATTTTAAAGTTAGATAAAATGTTAAAAGTAAAATCCCCATTGAAATAAAACCCAGCTAGGCCACAATGTATGACCGTGTAGCTGTAATCTAATCACTGATAAAGCAGTCCACACTTCCTTGTTTCCCTGGGCCTTCATACATCTCAAAAAGAGTAATCCACTAGAGGCTTTCACTTCAGATACATAAGGGAAGGAAAAAAATAGCGAAGGGACACTGCATTCTTGGAGAGACTGCACCCAGCCATCAGTGCCTCTAGCAAGAATCCTCCATTAAAGCACATTATTTCTCTGCATATAAATTGAGGGGTAGCGTCGCAGATACTGAATTACAGCTTCACAGAAATTGTGCATTCATAGTAGTAAATTAAATTGAATTTCAAGCCTAGAGCTAGTAAGTAGTTAAAAGAATTCAGGTCCAGGTACCATAAAAATCTACCTACCAACTCCACCCAAAGCTTTGGGGGTGGAACCACATACACCAGACTGATTGCCCATCAGACAATGGCCAAAGGAAATCCATTTTCTCTTCAAAATACTGCCACTCGGAAAAAAAAAAAATATTGCCACTCGATTGCCACTCTGTTTACTTGAAAGAAGTTCAAGAGACCTAAGTAGCTGAGATAATGCCATTTTGTGAAAATAATAATAAACTAAGACAGACACAAATTCTGACCCCAAATGCAAATTTTACAGAAAAGGGAGGAAGGCCATTCGTATTTTGCTTTGGTTGCTAGAACTGTCTCACACTATGTTTGCTTTCAGGTTTCACAGCAGCAGCATCTCTGCGGATGGCCCTGTGCACATGAGTAAAAGTCAGTTTGCCATTTGCTAAATTATTTATGAGCTCAGCTGCTGTTTGGATTTTTTATTGCATAATTTTTTAAGTAAATATTTTATAAGCAGCCCAGAGGCTATTGGTATTTGACACATTTCAGAAAATTAAAGAATAAAATTTGAACTGTGCAAAAAGACAAAAGGATCACCATGTCTTTGTTGAAACCCACACTGCACCCACAGTGGATGGATTTAGGCATTGTTTAAATAGACTGATTATCAAACCATGCTTTTAAATGTAGGTAAATTCTCCTTTAACAGAGAAATCACAACACTATAGCACTTCAGCTTCTCTTTGATATTTAGTACTAACTTAGATTTTGATGTTCTTGGTGCTTTCAGAATTGGATGTAGGTTGGTGCTACTCTGCATCTCAGATTTGCTAGTTTGCTTTAAAACCACTGCTCTAGTAGAAAATTTTATCATTAAAATATTCCTGCCATTTTCCAAATCACCTATATTTTTCCTAAAACTGAAAGTTGGGATTCTCTCTAAAATATGAACCTAGTGCTGGCCAGCTACAGGATGAAATTAAAAAGGTGAAGACTCAGAAGTTAAGTACCTTTAGAAGCTGACTGAACATGGACAAGAGAGTAGTCAAATAAAACATTGAGACCTCAAGTCAGTCTGTCTGGGAGATTGCTGATGCAGGAGAAGAAACAGAAACATCGGGAGAGGATTTCACATGTGGGAGAGATGATGAGTTTACTATCAGGCATGTTGAAGATGATATGAGGCGCTGATTGAATGCTCAGGTTGCATCCAACAAGTACCTGATGATGCAGGACCACATAGTGGACAAAATAAATGAATGAATGAAACAGTCAGATGAAATATACATAATAATATTATAATACTATGTAAAAATACACAATAATATATAATAATATATGTATGTATATATTATATAATATTATGTATACATAATAATATATAATATATTATATTAATTATATATTATAATATATTATTATATCACACTATATTATATATTATTATATATTATATAATTATATTATATTATATAATTATAATTATATATAATTATAATATACATATACATATTTATATTATAAACAAATCATGTTGCAGTAAATACTGCTTTTACTTTTACTGCCCCAGATTGCATAGCATAGTACCTTTCACAATGTGATGTGTATTCAGTTTGTGTGCAACTTTAAGCAAAGTAGCTAGTGTTTAACCTTTAAGCTGATTGTTAACCAAAAGGCTGTATCTTCATGTAAATTTTATTCAGTGTTTTCACCAAAGTGTTGTGTTTGTGTTTATACAAAATATAGATACATAATGCTTTATATTGACACGATCTTTTCAACCAAGAAATGAAAATATGCTAAGTTTATATTTCCCTGGCTACATTACGTATTGAGAATTTTGCTCCAGGACTGCAGCTCTTATGGAAATCGATCCTGTGCAGGTTTCCCTTGCAATTCCCTTGTTTCTCCAGGATCTGCCTGCTTTCTGGGTTCTTATCGTCACGAAGCTAGCCTTAGCCTAGTCTTAGGCCCTAATTCCACACAAGCCAGAGACAAAGGTCAGGGTTCTTGGTTGCAAACAAGAGCCCCTTCTGATTAGTTTAAATAGAAAATTATTTTATTAGAGGATGAGTAGAAGGGTTGGAGAAATAGATTTGAGACTATACCTCCAGGAATAGTGTCCATAACCATCCCAAAGAATGGGTCCAGTGAAAAACCATCACTACTAGTGCTGCTGCCACCAGGCACCTAAAGCCAGGGACTCACCCTCACTTAAACCAATACTGTTGCTACTTTGGTAGCAAAAACTCACCCCTGCAACTCCTGCTGCTACCACACCTGCAAAATAGAACTGCCACACAATACGCGCTCCCTATTACTGCTCATTCCCAATGTGAAGTCTCCCTTGAGGTCACCTATTTGGTGAAGAATAGATCAGATACCTGTGCATGGGCAGCTGTAATTTATGTTCTGAATTCTGATTCCCATTTCCTGAGTCTCTTTTATTGCTCATGAGACCCAGGATTTAGGGTCCTAGTGATGGCCACTGAGTTTCTGTGGTTATCCCCTGCTGAGTCACAGCTTCCCCTGCTTCTGGGGACCAAGTATCCAGCACTGGGCTTCTGCTTTGAAAGAGCTGTACTGGATGTTTCTGCTCACTTATTTCCCTAGAGATTGGAATCCTGACCTTTCAATTAGTCTAGTACGTGGAGTTCTGTTAATCCACCTTGCTCTGGCCAGTTTCTCTCATATCGATCTCTGAACCCCAAGGCACAGAATAAGTGCCCAATAAATGTTAAATAAAGAAAACATTCTATCAATAGATGACAACTATTTATCTTTCCAAGTCTTTTCTACTGGGAATCCTGATGACTCTCATCTAGAACCACCAATCTGCTGTGTCACTTAGGCAAGGCACCTCCCCTCCTGCTATCTTCCAGCAGTCACATTTCCCATCCCTTTAACCAATAGAGATCTGGCTATACTAACACCATGTGACATGACTTTAGACAAATCATTTAATTATCACAGACCTTGTGTTGTCTAGATTAGATGCACAGTTCTTTGAACCAATTATTATTATTATTATTTTTTAGGTAGGCTCCACACATAGCATGGAGTCCAAACTGGGGCTTGAATTCACCACACCTGAGCTAAAATCAAAAGTCAGACACTTCATCTAAACCACCCAGGTGCACTCCTGAACTAATTTTTAATTGTACACAGTATCTATATTGCTTATAGTAATATCCTATAAAATAGGACATGTCTCTTTTCCTTTCTCCTCTAATACAGTGAAGATCTGCAGTATTCAAATAATAACATATTTTTAAAACAGGTATACATGCTTAGATAGATAGATGTTCCTTAACCTACAGTGGGGTAATGTCCTGATAAACCTACTGTAAGTTGAAAATATCATAAATTGAAAATGCATTTAATACACCTAACCTTATCAAAAACATCATAGGTAACTTAGAGTCCCTTAAACATGTTCAAAACACTTAGACTACAGTTGGATAATATCATCTAACATAAAGCCTATTTTATAATAATGTGTTGAATAATTCATGCAAATTATTGAATGTTGTGCTGAAAATGAAAAACACAATGGTTATAGCAGTTGTTTACCCTCGTGACCTGGGTAGCTGTGACTCTCTGCTACTATCCAGCAACATGAGAAACAGAGAGAGAGAGAGAGAGAGAGAGAGAGAGAGAGAGAGAGAGAGAGATTCTCTCTCTGCATATTGCTAGCCTGGGAAAAGATCAAAATCCAAAAATAGAAGTATGTTTTTACTAAACGTGTATCACTTTTGCACCATCATGAAGTTGAAAAGTTGTAAGTTGAACCATTGTAAATTGGGGACCATCTGGAATTTTCACCGAAAAAAGGATGAGGCCAACTACAAAAGAACCCTGTAGTTACAGCCAGAGTATCTTAGTAGAAATCCTAACTTATCTGCTTACTAGCTATGTGTCGTTGAGCAAGTTATTTACAATTTCTGAGTTATCTTTTAACTTGTGTGAAATAAGGATATTAAGCCTATGATGTTGTGATTTTTAATAAATGCATTTTTGGGTTTTGTCCTCAGTTCCTGGTTCACAGCTTCCAAAAACCTTTGGAATTTCCTGAGCAGTGAGAGCAAGGGGAGCACCTTTCAACATGATATTTGGTCTTTTGTCCTCAGTTCCTGAAACCGCTTCAGAGCCATAAAGGTGAAATGGGTGTCTTGCTGTTCATAACAAGCCCCTTTCAACTACAATGGAGTTTATTTTAATGAGGTGACTTCTGGATAACCCCTAAAGATGGAGGGGGTAGTGCTGGCTGCCAGGGGAACAAACCATGAATAGAGGGTTAGAACTTTCAATGTCACCACCTGATTTCTGGAGAGAAGAGAGGGAGTGGAGTTTGAATCAGTTGCCAATGCAAATGATTTAATCAATCGTGCCTATGTAATGAAGCCTCTATAAAAACTCCAAAGGGACAGATTCAGAGACCTTCCAGGTGGGTGACGCAGAATGCTACCACAAGCCCCTGTGCTGGGCACCAGAGTCCACAGGGATAGAAGCTCCTTTGCCTGGGACTTTGCATCGTGTATCTCTTTATGTGGCTGTTGATTTATGATTTTTAATATCCTTTGTAATAAACTGGTAATCTAGTGAGTAAACTGGTTTCCTGAGTTTTGTGAGCTGCTCTAGAAAATTAATTGAACCCAAGGAGGGGATTGTGGGAACCCCTGATTTACAGCCAGTCAGTCAGAAGCACAAAAAATGGCCTGCACTTGCAATTGGCCCCTGGAGTAGAGGGCAGTATTGTGGGACTGAGTCCTTAACCTGTGGACTCTGACGCTTTCTCTGGATAGTGTCAGAACTGACTTGAACAGTAGGACGTCCAGCTCTTGTTTGAGAATTGCTTGGTGCTGTGGAGGGGGGGAAATCCCACCACAGTGGGATTGGGAGCAGAATTATTCACCTATATTATGAAATTATTGTGAAGCTCAAATAAGACCACTTATGTGAGAATGTTCTACAAATATAGAAAGCATAAAAGAAATATAAGAATATTATTAATGTTGATGTCAAGAGTTAATAGTCATCCATATCTAAAACTGCCTCCAAAATAAGAAATGAGTTAGGAATTGATTTTCAGAATAAAGGCTCTCCTTCTTTTCAGTTCATACTCATAATCTCTATAAAAGGAACCTGAAACATCCACCTTGTGAACCTCCTCCTGGAAGCCAAATTAGGAAATAATCACAAAAGAGCACGTGGGTCCATACGAGTCATGTAACGATTGCTATATACCTATAGATATTTGTCAGGAGGTGGAAACAGAATAAGCTGGTAACAGAATTTTCATTGAATTCTCTTAATTAGCTCACACCAGGGGAGTGAACATAATCCACTCTCCCTATTTCCAAGGACTTCCAATGTGTCAGGAATCTATCTATTTTTATTACATGAATTGCTTTACAAATAAGCACAGTGTGAAGCATCAGTGCTTTATAAAAACTGCATTAATGCACCAACTTGTTCAGAAGCCAGGAAGAGAATAAGAGCACAGCCTAGAGAGAATTTAATGGGCCCAGCTTGAACTTTTTCCAGCCAACACCATTGAACACCTGTTAAAAATCATGAAGAAGTTACAGACAATATTGAGCGCCTAAGCACAATGCACTAAATTCCATACTCTGGCAGTGTTGATTTATTTTCTCTGAGGTTCCCATGGTAAAACTTCCTTACCAAAGGTTTATCCTTAAAAAAACCCCACATATCTCTCCCTGTAAGACTTTCAGAGACATGGGGATGGACTAAAACTGAAAAGTAACCAACTCAATAAATTGAGTTATGGATTGAAGAAGTACATACAATAAAAATGCTTTGCCTCAAAAAAGACACTGTAAGGAAAGTTTAAAAAGTGACAAATTTAGAGAAAATCATTGCAATTTATCACATGAAAAAATGGTCTTTTTTTAAAAGTTTTTTTCTGTTCCTGATCTTTTCTTTTTCTTTTCTTTCTTTCTTTTTTAAGATTTTATTTATTTATTCATGAGAGACACACACAGAGAGAGGCAGAGACACAGGAGAAGCAGGCTCCATGCAGGGAGCCCCAGGTGGGACTCAATCCTCGAATATGCTCTGAGACAAAGGTGGATGCTCAACCGCTGAGCCACCCAGGTATCTCAAAAATGGTCTTACTATGTAAAGCACTTCTAAAAATAGGGAGCAAAAGCGCCATTAACCCTAGAAAAAATGGGCTAGAGCTTAAAAAAAATGCAAACAGTTCTCAAGCATAAGAAAAATGTAAATAAAAACTTCACTGAGATACACAGTTCCTTACACATCCAAAAGTATATCCAAAATATACTTGTTATCCAAAGTATAACAGGGTAGTCTGTTGGAAAGACCTAAGGAAATAACACTTATATATGGCAATATCTAGCAAAATTATAGATGAACTTACCCTTTATCCAAGAATCCCACATCTTGAAATCTATCCTAAAGACAACGCTAGCAACATTATGAACAGATATATGTACAAAGGTTTCATTACAGGATCCCTGAGTGGTTCAGAGCTTTAGCACCTGCCTTTGGCCCAGGGCGTGATCCTGGGGTCCTTGGGACTGAGTCCCATATTGGGTTCCCTGCCTTGGGCCTGCTTCTCCCTCTGCCTATGTCTCTGCCCCCCCGCCCTCTCTCTCTCTCTGTCTCATGAATAAATAAATAAAACCTTTAAAAAAAAAAAGGATTCATTACAAAGTTATCTGAAATAGAAAAATACTTAAGTATTTTTTTTTTATTTTTGCTTTAAAGCAAACCTACTGTGCATCAAGACAGGAATGACTGAAGAAATTATGGTCCAGTGATTCTCAAACTTTAGGTGCATCAGAATCACTCAGAGATCTTTTTAACACACAAACTGCTGGGTCCCAACCCTACTGAGTTTCTCTGATTCAATAAGTCTGGGGTGGAGCCCGAAAATCTGCATTTTTATCAGGTTTTCAGGTGATGGTTGGCTGCTGGTCCATCCGCTTTGAGAACTTTGAGAACCATTGTTTGGTATGTCCACCCAATGGGATACTTTGCAGCTGTAAAAAGGAAGAGTATCTCTATATATTACTATGGAATCATCTTCGGGTTATAGTTTTTAGTGAAAATAAGCAAAATTTTTAAAAAGTTAGCTGGTATTAAAAAGACCGTAAAAAATTTTACGGTGGTTCTACCTATGGGAAAGAAAATGAGGTGGAGTTAGACTTTTTGGTTATAGATCTTGTTTTATAAATTTGACTTTGGAAGAATGTAAAGTATGTAAATATTTTTGTAAAATATTTGTAAATATATGTAAAATGTATGTAATTCTTTAATAAAGAATGTATGTAAAATATTTGTAAATGTATGTAAAATGTATTTACATCCTTTACATTCTTTGGAAGAATGTAAATATTTTTGTTAATTATAAATCGAGATAAAGCATAGATGACCAGACACAGTTGAAAGCCAAGGCACCGCGATGCTGAGTGTAGTTCCCAGGGAAAGCACTTGGGGGCGCCACTTCTGCTACTGAGGAACATGCTGCTGCTCTAATGGTTTACTGCTGAACAAATGCCTTTCTGGGGAAAGCAAAAATCCTCATGGGATTTCTTTGAGTTAGCAAAAACAGGTACTAATATAAAAGCACGTGGTGTAACGTGAACGTTCAAAAGGCAGCTTAAACACTGTTAAATGAAGAAGCATTCAAACACTTGTCCTGCCTTTTTTATACAAATTGCATTCCTGGCTTACCAAGAAGATGAAGGGAGAGATCTATTTATAGAAGTATTCTGCGGTGAATTAGAATAACAGCAGCACTTGAACCCATAATGAAATAAAAGATTTGGCAGTAATCATCAACAGTTGACACTATCACCAAACCATTGGTGATGGTAGAGGTCAGCAAATACTCTGTACTCCTAATGAAATAACATACCACCTGATGAGGTAGTCTGGCTAAAAAGCTGAACCGGAGTCTGATCCAACAACCAATTTACAGGACATTCAAAGGACAAATAAACATGTATAATAACAACACTATAGGAATACAACAGCAAAATCCACACTCTGGGGAATTGCCCAAGAAACAAATTGGGTTCTTGAACAAATTGCAAGGCAAAAAAGAAAGAGGATGGAGGTGGAATCTATACATCTTAAAATAGATCTCTTAAGACATACCAATCAATTACAATGAGGGGACCTTATCTGAATCCTATTTCAAACAGATGTATAAAAAAAAGAGATGACTACAACTTTGATCACTGATGGGCCATTTGATATTAAAGAATTACTTATTAATTTTATATACGATTATGGTTATGTTTAAATAAAAAGAATCCTCTTCTTTGGGGACTGAAATACATATAATTTGGAACTTGTTTCAAAATAATATGGGAGGGAAAAGTGAGAAGGGCAGTGGTGTGCTGGTAAATGCGAGCTTGGGGGTGGTTTCAGGGTGGCCTGATTTGTAGTGTTCCTAGCATCTCTGATTGCTTTGGTATCAATACACCAAGACTGATTTCAAGCTATCAGGCTGTGAGGCAGAACTTGACGTTGCGAAAAGATGCTCACAATCCGCTCAAGAGGTATGAGCTGATTCCAGCACACCACCTGGGAAGGTATACAGGTGAAAGAAGACTGGCCAAGAGTTGGTAAATTGTTCATCTCGGTGGTACGTACAAGCAGCTTTATTACTTTATCCTATATGTTTAAAATTCTCCATAATAAAACATTTTAAACATTTTAAAATGAAATTATTCACTTTCCTTCCCTCAGAAAATGTGCAAAATAGTTAGACCACATTAGATACCAAAGGCAATAAGAAAACTCAGGTTTTTTCTGTTCTTAAGTGCTTTGGACTTAAGCTGGTTCTGGTTATCATCCGAATTAAGTAAGAGATTCTTGCTTTTTCTTAAATCACAGAGATGAGAGTAAAATAATTAAAAAATATATATGTACATATATGTATGTGTGTATATGTGTGCATATGTGTGTGTATCTTCAATCCTCCATGAGGTTTTGAAATCCTTCCCTTAGAACATACCTGATTTAGGCAATGATGATTATAGACTACCTTCATAGGCATTTCAATGCAAACCATGAAGAAAATATATACAAAGTTTACAAGCTAAAAATAACTTGGAATATCTTTTTGTGATATTTTCCCAAGCAAAATAATGCAGGAAAACTTATAAAAGTGGAAGTCCCTATTATATTTGAGACATACTAAACGATACGGCCTTTATTGCCAAGAAAATTGTTCCTTTGTTCATAAATTACAAGAACACTTCTCAAAAAACTCCATGATGTTTTCTATTAAATTTAGCAGCATGAAATCTAGACTTTTGGTCACAAATACAATAAATAGTGACATTTACTTAACATTTACCATGTGTGGGAAAATTCTTCTAGGCATTTTACACAAGCTAACTACTTTAATCTTTTCAACAACACTATGAGGCAGGTACTATTATGACCCCCATTTAACAGATTAGGAAACAGAGAGATTAAGGTTACACTACTAGTAAGGAGTAGAGCCAGGATTTGAACCTAAGTAGCTAAGTAACTTGGCTCCCAGAGTTAAGTGGGGAACCCAGTCCTTGTCAAGGAGAGAGAGATTAGTCATAGCATTTATGTCACCATTTACTCGGTGGCCAGTTGTGGCAGAGTAGAAAGCATTGGAGCACAGGATGCTCTTGGCCTTAAAACGGCTGTGTCATTCTGAGCAAGTTATTAAATCTCCTTGAGCTTCAATTTCTCATTTATAAAATGCATATCTCTAACCTTTTTTTTCCAGGTTGAAAATTATAATGGAATAAATAGCAATTTTGATGAATGATATTATTAGCACATATTTAGTCCATTTTTTAAAAGGTTTTACTTATTTATTCATTCATGAGAGACACACAGAGAGAGAGAGAGAGAGAGAGAGAGAGAGAGAGAGGCAGAGACACAGGCAGAGGGAAAAGCAGGCTCCATATAGGAAGCCTGATGTGGGACTCCATCCCACGTCTCCAGCATCAGGCCCTGGGCTGAAGGTGGCGCTAAACCGCTGAGCCACCCGGGCTGCCCATATTTAGTCCATTTTTAAAGATTCAGGTATATTTCCCCAACTTTGTCCATAAGGAAATATGTCCAAACTTAAAGAACCAGATATATCAGAGGGCTCTTCTGCAAACTAGACCTTGCATTTATTGGACTCTTTTCTTTTTTTTTGCTATCATTTCCCCCCAAATTTTCCAACCCTCAATTTCACCCCAGTATCTCTGATACCTAATTGTTTTTAAATTTTTACTCAACCAAATAAATAAGAAAGCAGTGTCATAAACTGAGGCAAAATAATAAAAGGAATTCTGGACTGATGATAAATGATGGCCTGGGGAAAAGGTGGGTGCGTTGGTTACGCTGCCTGATGGACACAAATGATCCTTGCCAGCTGGTATTCATGCCTGGGGAAGCCTCTTCCAACACTGGATCAGATACGCTCTAGGTGATCAATAAAACAATGCAGAAATAACAGGAAGAAAGAAGGAAAGGAAGCAAGCAAGAAACCAAGCAGGCACACACATACTGTCCTCTGGAAAGTTAAATCCAGTTTTACAATTTACTTATCAATCAAACATATACAGAGCCTTTATTTACAATTTATAATACTGTTGTTATTCAGTTAATATTTTAACGTCTAGTTCCTAATTTTCCCCATTTTACAAAGTGTTGTAGGCATCTACATATAGATTGGACACTTTTGGTTGAGAGGGTTGAGATAGATGGTTAGGATGCAGAGCAACTGTCTGCACAAATTATTTCAAATTTCCTGCCTGCCGTTATCCAATTGCTTCTTAGGCACATATTCTTAATAAACCTGTTTATCAGAATACTTTATATCACATTATTTACATTGAATTTTACAACTGAAAGGGCAGCTTTTTATTTTCTGCCGCAATTTTTAATTTCTATGAGTTTCTATTTCCATTGTTCTTTTTTTCTTTATATTCAACCACTCTCCTGAAGAGGACCTAATGTAACATTTTATATTGCTATTCCATCACCCACTCTATTAATCAAGATATTAAACATGGAAAGAGCAATCCCACTCGAACCCTACTTGGAGCTTCACATATTATTACTATGACCTCGTTATCTTTAGACCCTCAGCCAGTTTTCATTGACTCATTCCACTTGCAATTGCTCATGTTTAAGTCTAATCTGAATTATTTAAAATTGCATGAGGAATTGGCAAATGATTTGATAATGTTCAAATATAACTGCTGTCCCATAAGGGTATGATTTCATAATTCTATCAAAACTGCAATTGGTTTTGTCGGAAGCAATTTGTTTTATAGAACCATTGCTTACTCCAAATTGCAATTCCCTCAGCCTTTAGATATTTGCATTTTCTTTTAATGTTTCTGACATTATGTGATGGTGCTTGGCTTCGATTAAAAAGATTTATAGCTGTCCTTCATATTTAAATATGATAGCATGCCATGTATAAAAACAGTGAAAAAAAAAACAAGGTGATCTGCAGAGCCTATCTGAGTGTTACACACAGAGGATATTTATCAAATATTTTCTTTGTGTGTTTGGTTTTGCTCTGAAGGCTGCATGGAATTTGTGCTGGACTTGAGCCACCCAAATTTCCAATTACAGGATCTCAACCTAATCTCCCTGCTATTGTCAATTCCTTATAATAATCTGCTAGGCTCCATTACCCACAGTGATCTTTTTCCTGGGACACTTGCTTTAGGTGTTACATTTCTGGGGTTATCTATTACTGCTGTTCTTACCATTTCATTGTCATTATAATCCCCCTCAGGAACATATCCTGAACTTCTATATATGCTAGATTGGCACATATCACAGAGAAGTCTCATTCTCTGCTCTTGAAAGAAGATGAAGTGGCTATATAGATTTTTTCTTATCACTCACTTTGTTTTACTGATAACTATCATTTATTATTATGCACCAGATACCACATTAAACGATTTATAAGCATTATTTTTATTTAAACCTCAAGATAGGAACTTTCAGCTGCTCAAAATCACATGGAAATGGATTGATGGAGTCACCCTTTAATTCTTGGAGGATATACAGACATGGAAGGACTTCTAACCATAAGAAGACAGAGGAAGGGAACTGAAACCCATGTCACATTTACAGAATGTAAAGTATGAGGCAGGTTGAACAAGAGAGGAAAAGGAAAGTCTCCTAAGTGGATGGATGGAAAAAGAACAGGAGGGAGTATAAAAGAGAAATCTTGTTATAGAGGTCTTCATATTTCATTAATATGAAATACCCTCCTTGGTTTTATTTAATAATTTTCACCTTGAATTAGAATTCATCTTATTTTAACACAATAGCTATGTCAAATGAGCTGAGCTTAATAATATAGTTATGAAGCAAATTTACTCTTTCCTACCACTCCTCACTGAACTCACTCCATCAAACAATCCATTCCCTGACCTTAAATGAAATCTTGGACAAGTCCCATAGTTCTTTGGATCATTCTTAGATAATATATGAATTATCCTTTTGTTTTGACATGTAGAGAACGAATCCAATGTGATAATGAGAACTCCAACCTCCACTTTGGGTAGTCTCTTCCTTATACAGGTTTGGATTTGCTGCACTGTGGACTCTGCAACAAGACAGAAGGATATGGTCAACTTCTCTCTCCCCTGCTTACGTCTTTCCACCAGGGCTGGGCCTGGAGGAGAGGGATGAGTATTATCTGCTACTGTTGTGATCTGGATGCTCCAAATTGACCCTTTCTCTTGGAAGCAATTTTGGGGTCTCTTAGAGAATCCCCCAGTGAAACATGCCACCATTGGTCCCTTGACACCAGCTGGCTATTTTCTGCTTCCCAGCTCCAGGATTCCAATGGATTACCATTCAACTAGGTGCTATCATCCTTCTCAGCAGTCCTTTGGGGGAAGTGTTCTCTTTTAGACTTCAGGTCAGCTCCCTCATCCCATCTCCAATCCATGGGTTCATTTTTGGTTCATGGGAAATATGCACCTTGCCCCAGCTGTCATGTTGCCATTAACAACTGTGGCTCGTTGCCTAAATAGCCTTGTTTTCTTTCCTCTGATGCTTCAAGAGAATCTAGCCACAGCTTCTTATGTAGCCCATATGCTCTCCTAACTCCAGGGACTCCAATCAAATTCTCCAAATGGGCCCCCCTCCCTTGCCATGAGGTGAAGGGGAATTACACCATCTACTTTGCCCATGACAGTAGAAGCACAGAGCAACCAACAACTCTCTCCAATATACACCTTCCACTTCTCTATTCTTTTGGAGGCTGAGGGAGTGGTCTTACCTTTTATTTTATTTTATTTTATTTTATTTTATTTTATTTCATTTCATTTCATTTCATTTCATTTCAGAGACAGGGAGAGAGAACACAAGCAGGGAAGAGGTGCAGAGGGAAAGTGAGAAGCAGATTCCCTGCTGAGCAGGGAGCATGACTTGGGGTTCAATCCCAGGGCCTCAGGATCATGACCTGAGTCTTACCATTTCTTAGCATGTCCTATTTGGGGAGTTTGGGTTCCTCACTTTAGACTTTGGGATCCCTGGTACCCCCTGCACTGTTTTTAGCATTTGGGCATTCAACCAAAACTGAGACACAGAAGCCACTCCAATATCCTCTTACTACTCCTGTCTTCTTTTTGTTAGTACTTGCTCATACAACTTTTCCCATCTTTTATTTTCAACTTCCCCATGTCATTTTATTTTAGACACTTCTTATAAAGTCAGCTGATTTTTTTAACCCAATATATAAGTCTCTGAATTTTAATTAGGTACATTGAACTCATTTATGGTGATACTGAATTTATTTCTGCCATCTTATCTTTTCTGTTTTCCACATTTCCTGGTTGTTTCTTCTTCCTATCTCCTTTTCTTGGTTTTGAATGAACTGATCGAACTTTCTCTGTTTTTTTTTCCCCAACTGATTTGAAAATTGTACAGTTTATTTCTCTTTTAATGGTTTCCCTTATTTACATATTAAATTTTTTTCTAACAATATCTAGTATTAATCAGAATCTATATGTCCTAAACTATATAAGAATCATATTGAGATTTTATTGCCTTCTACACTTGACCAGCCCTCCCTTCCATCCCTTCCATCACCCACACAGTTTTACTTAAACAGCCTCTTGAACAATTGATCATCATCTTTGTCTCCAAAAAGGTGACTCCATACACTTTCTCTCTGGTTTGAAGAATTTCTTTTCTTTTCTTTTCTTTTTTTTTTTGGTTTGAAGAATTTCTAAAGCGAATAGGGACAGTTATAATTGGGAGTGACAGAGAGTAGAGTGGGAAAGCCTCTGTGGCTAAGGCTTAGATCCTGCTTTGCTCTCCACTGCTCACTTGAAAAGAACATTTTTAACCTTCTCTTGTTTCCTGACCTACTCTCATCTGAACACGGACCTGACTACTCTCCATCCAAGTGCCTATACCTCTACCAAATTCTTATTCTTTATTTTACTTCCTAGCACTTGAAAGAAAAATACCAAAAATGTATTTGGTGATTTCAATGTAGGATCCATGAAGCCAGGGAGTATGCTGGTTTCATACAATTGTTTCAGCCATAAACAATTCTCACCCCAGCTCAATTTTATGAGATGCTAGCTTCAGTCATTGTTTCCAGACAAAGTAGGAAGTCATTTGGTCTGCTGTACTTTAAGGATCTGGATTTTCTGAGATCTTGCTTGTCTTGCTCTACCTGGTCAGGTGGTTTATTGTCTTTGCTTCTTGGTTGGCCTAATAATTCTCCAGGCTATGTGAGAGAGAACTCTCTGGGCTCCCCCATCTTCAGGCTCTGGTACCCTTTAGTGGCCATTGACAGGTGTCCAATGTCAGCACCGAGTTCTAGACTCTTGCCTCTGATTGGTTCTCAAAAGCATCACCTTCCAGCTGTAGCCATCCAAGTTTTGGTCGAAGGATAAGAACGAATAGAACAGTTCAGTATACTCTCTTCCCATCACTTCCAATATTGTCCTTTTTTTTCCCACTCTGATGACTCCTGAAGAAATTCCACAGACAATTCGGAGACTCCAATCTTTCTCTTTTGGAAGTGGATTTTATCTCTTTTATCTATAATTTTCAGGCAAGGCATAGAGGGTTGTCCTCTGGGTCTCAAAAATTGAATATCTGAAGGTAAGCAGTGTCTTTCTTTGGTAGTGAACAGCCAAAAAATCTTCTTGGCTTCTCAGCAGCATTAGCCTGCACGTTTAGTGTTTATACCTAATGATTTGACCCCTGACACTACCTATAACTTTGCCAGGAATTTGTCAGCAAACTTTACCCCCAGGGGAGATATCTCACCTAAAAACTGAAAGGGAAGAATTCAGTCATGAGGTTTTAGTTCCTAGAAGGACTCCAGTGGTACTGAGAGGAAGGAATTGCCGGTAGTTTGGGCTTGCCTTCCCGCCAAGGCCCCCACTCTGACCCTTGCTCAGTGCTCTCGCCACATGCAGTGGTATTCCAGCTTCTCATGGCAGTGTGGTTAGTAAGGGACCTTCTTCTTTAGAAACAGACTCAAAGATGTTGGGCAGGCCTGCACCTTATGTGACAGGATAAACACTAACAGTGGGACAGTGGGTAACAAAGGATGCCATTGTGGGGAGAAGAAGTGCTGCTTTTGCTATCTTGTGGTCCTTGGCTTTGCTTGACTAAAAGCCCATGATCACTGATCTTCTAGGAGAAGGGTTGGGAAAGTATGGCTCATGGGTCAAATCTAGCCTGCTACCTGTTTTTGTATGGCCCACAGGCAAAGAATGCTTTTTATATTTTAAATGGTTGAGAAAAAAAATAAAAAGAATAACATTTCATGACACATGAAAATTATATGAAATTAAATTTTTCAGGGGCATCTGGGTGGCTCAGTTGGTTAAGCATCTGATTCAATTTTGGCTCAGGTCATGATCTTAGGGTCATGAGATAGAGCCCTGTGTTCAGTTCTGGGCTCAGAGGGGAGTCTACTTGAGATTCTCTCCCTCTGCTCCTCCCTCCTGTTCATGTATGTGCTTTCTCTCAGATAAATAAATAAATCTAAAAAAAATCTTCCATTCCATAAAGTTTTTATCAGGACATGGACATATTCATTTATATATTGCCTACAGTTGCTTTCATGTCACGACAGCAGAGTTGAATACTTGTGACAGAGACCCTATGGACCATAAAACCAAAAATATTTACTATCAGCCATTCACAGAAAAACTTTGCTGACTTCTCTCCTAGAAGATCCATGTGTTCTAGTTCATCACAGACTGAAGGGACCTGATTGAATGGGGGTAAGAATGTTTATGGAGCCTTGTAGGGAATGAAGGTGAATTTACATTGTGAAGGTCCTAACTGAAGATTTTAGATTTAATCCACTAAGCTATGAGGAGCCTTTAAAGTTGGTGCCAGGATCAAAGCAGTACATTCTGAAGACTCAATATGGCATGAGTGGGTAAGAAGGACTGAATGAGAGGAGAATTCTGAGGTAAGGAGGCCAGTGGTAAGGAATAACAAACAATTGAAGGCCTGCAGTAAGGAGTGTCCAGGGAAAAAAAAAAAAAGAAAAGAAAAAAAAAGAAAGAAAGAAAAAAAAAGGAGTGTCCAGGAAAAGGAAGAAGTTGTTAACTGGTGGCATGTTGGGAACAATTCAGAGGGCAGCAGACAGGGCGTCACTAAAGAAGTCAAGGCCATCAGGAGTCACGAGACACCAATATCACGTATCCAGAGGACATAGGAACATTTCCAAGATAATCTAGTTTTGCCAACTGGTATCATTCTTACCCAGATGACCCTTCAGGTAGGTTTACTTTTGCTTTCCACTAGCATTTTAATGATGTTTTTTTTTATTTTTTTTATTTATTTATGATAGTCACACAGAGAGAGAGAGAGAGAGGCAGAGACACAGGCAGAGGGAGAAGCAGGCTCCATGCACCGGGAGCCCGACGTGGGATTCGATCCCGGG
This sequence comes from Nyctereutes procyonoides, assembly GCF_905146905.1. Lineage (NCBI taxonomy): Eukaryota > Metazoa > Chordata > Mammalia > Carnivora > Canidae > Nyctereutes > Nyctereutes procyonoides. Next base: position 23,909,569 of record NW_026575036.1, on the reverse strand, counting down.
CCTCCAGGATCGCACCCCCGGCCAAAGGCAGGCGCTAAACCGCTGTGCCACCCAGGGATCCCCTCCACTAGCATTTTAAAATGAAACTTAGCATCTGACAGATTATGGACATGGAAGAAAGAGATGGACACATGAGGTAAGCAGTTTGAGACTGATGGGTATCATTGTATAAATTCCCAGGTAGAAATGGCTAGAGAATTCTCCAAGTCAATAATTATTTTCCTAATCCCCATAAAGTAATAATACTTCTGCCCAGATACCTCTGGGCTCCTTGCTGTATGTCTCCATTAGATTGAAATTAATTGGTATGATCAGAGTTATTAAGGAGAAGAAATCATCATAATTTCCAAAGTAAAGAAGGCTATGTAACCATTCCTATAAAATGATATCAGAAAGTAAACTATTAGCTCAGCCTTGAAAAGCTTTATAAGAAAATTTAAAGGGGAAAGCCATGAACTTAATATTTTTCAAAAGAAGTACACTGTAAAATGAAATGAACTTTTTCATATTATATGAACTTGGCAGATAGTACTATCTACACTACTCAGAACTCATCTTTAGTTTGGAAATGTATTAGTAATTATAAGGTCAAAGTTAAACTTTGAGTTTAAGACTTTGGTGAAGTGAATTGTAGTGGAAAGAACAGTTAATTTTCATCTATTATATTTCCATTCTGGGGCAGAAAAATTTTTCAACAAGAATGGTTTAATGGCAGCATAGGTTTTTGAAATAGATACAGATGGGATTTTTTAAATAGCAATTCATTGTTATAAAATAGTTGCACAGCACAAATTTGAGGATAAGTCCCTAAAATTTTGTGCATTTCATTTTCTCTTATCATCCTTCAATTTGTATCACTCTTAGTTCATTGACTTCCTTCTACACAGCTTAATTCTCTCAAAATATTTTTTTAAATGATGTTATATTTAAGAGTCTATAAGAGCAGAAAGCTGCCTGAGATTTTTAGCCATGAAAAGCCAGTGATGCCCGTAGCATGTCCGATGTTATACTAGAAGCAGTGATTAGGATCAGATTAAGACTTTCAGAACACCTAATCTACACAGACGTGAAAGAGTTCTAACATAAGGAAGTCTACAGATCTTTAAAGCAAGAAAAAATTGATTCTTGGCATAGTGACTAAAATTTCAGGATAAAGAGTGATGGGAGCATCCAAGTGGGAAAAGCAGATCATAGAAAAGAGAAACAATTGTGTTGGTCTCAGGCTTCAACATAACAAAAGCCAATGCTATATGATAGTGTTGCAATGCCTGTAAGGATCTGAATGACTGGAAGTGGAAGATGAAAGGCATAAAAGATGCTGGGTTGTCTTGTAAGTATAAAGGTAATGAGAAATATTTTCAGCATATAGAATTTCAGGAAATTCCGTACGAGTTAGCTTGTATCATTCTTCAGCCTTAGACCATTCAAGACTGTGGGTTGAAACCCAAACTCTATGGTTAGTCTTTATAAATTCCTTTATAATCTCTCTTCTACTTGCCTTTTCAATCTCCTCTACAGCCAACCATTCAGAGCTCTTGCTCTATTGAACATCACAGTTCTGGGGAAGAGGATGGATGAGAAAATTAAACAGAACAAACTACAGGGATAGTTGTGTGAACATGTTATGAATGACAGAGCAGATACAAAATAGCTATCATTTGTATTTCTGAAGCTGAAAAACAAAATGGTAAAAATTTAAAAATCTATTAGTAATGATCATTACAATAGCTACTAATTATCTGAGCCCTTATGTGTCAGGCACTATTCCAAAAAGTTCTGACAATTATCTCATTTAATCTTCATAATAATCCTATTAGCTACTATTATTCTCCCCATTTTATAGATAAAAGTAACTGAAACAGAGAGAAGTTAAGTAACTTGCTTAAAGTCACACAGTTAGTATTAGAGCCAGGATTTAAAACTGCCTTACTTAACAACCTGTACTCTTACAGCCCTGCCCCACTAAACCTGGCAGATGGGTCTGCCCTCACCAGGTGCCCCAAGCAACCCTGCTCTGTTAAGCCCAGCAGGTATAACCTAAGTAACCTAAGTATTTCTATAAAGTAATATCTTGAAGCTGAAAAGAAAGGACAGTAATAGTAACAAGAAAACATGTAAAATCTCACTGATAAAGGTAAATATATAATAATGGTAATGGATTAATCACTTACAAAGCTAGCATGAAGATTAAAAGACAAAAGTAGTAAAAATAACTATAACGACAACAATTAGTTAAAGGATACACAAAAAGCTATAAAAAAGATATAAAATTTGACATCAAAAACATAAAATGTGGTGGGGGAGAGAAAAATATAGTATAGAATACATTCAAATTTAGCTTGTTATTTACTTAAACAGGTTTATATATAGTTGATATATGTAAACCATATGGCAACCATAAAGTAAAATCCTATAGTAACTATACAAAAGATAACGAAAATGGAATCTGAATGTAACACTAAAGAAAAGTATCGAACCAGAAAGGAAGACAGCAAGAGAATAAAAAAGGTACAGAGAGTTACTACACAACAGCCGGAAAACAAGTAACAAAATGGCAATAAGCACATACCTGTCTATAATCATGTTCCCTGATTTCAAACTATTACCAAGCTATAATAATAAAATAATGGTATTGGCATAAAAACAGACACATACATAATGAAACAGAAAGCCCAGAAAATAATCCATGCATACACGGTCAATTAATTTATGACAAAGAAGCCAAGAATATACAATGGGGAGAGCATAGTCTCTTCAACAAATGGTGATGGAAAAACTGGACAGACACATGCAAAAGAATAAAACTGAGCCAATATCTTATACCATACACATAAATAACTCAAAATGGATTAAAGATATGAATATAAGACCAAAAAAATCATAAAACTCCTTGAATAAACTCCCTGACGTCGCTTTTTAACATCATATCTTTTTTTTGGATCTGACCTCAAAAGCAATGTCATCAAGAGGAAAAAAATACATGAGACTACATCAACCTAAAAAGCTTCTGAAAAGTGAAGGAAACCGTCAACAAAATAAAAAGGCAATCTATTAAATGGGAGAAAATACTTGCAAATCATACATCCAATAAGGGGTTAATAATCAAAATACATAAAGGACTCATACAACTCAATAACAAGAAAATGAACAATACAATTTAAAAATGGGCAGAGAGGGACGCCTGGGTAGCTCAGTGGTTGAGCATCTGCCTTCGGCTCAGGCCGTGAGCCCAGGGTCTTGGGATGGAGTCCTACATCAGACTCCCTGTGAGGAGCTTGCTTCTCCCCATGCCTCCCTAATGTCTCTGCCTCTCTCTCTCTGTCTCTCATGAATAAAAAAATAAAATACTAAATATTAAAATGGACAGATGATCTGAATAGACATTTTTCCAAACAATATATACAGATAGCCCATGGGCACATGAAAAGATGCTCAACCTCAGGGGAATGCAAATCAAAATAACAATATGATGTTACCTTACATGTCTCAGAATGGCTATTATCAAAAAGATAAGGAACAGCAAGTTCTGGAATGGATGTCGAGGAAAGGGAACCGTTGTGCACTGTTGGAGAGTAGGTAAATTGATGCAGCCATTATGGAAAGAGTTTGGAGGTTCCTCAAAAAACTAAAATTAGAACTACCCTATGATCTAGCAATTTCACTTTTGGGTACTTATCTGAAGAAAATGAGAACACTAATTCAAAAAGATATATGAACCCCTGTGTTCATGGCAGCATTATTCACAATACAAAAAGATATGGAAACAACCAGTGTCCATCAATGGATAAATGAGTATACACATATGCAATAACCTACATTTAGCCGTAAAAATGAAATCTGACCACTTGCGACAAAATGGATAGACCTTGAGGGCATTATGCTAAATGAAATAAGTCAGACAGAAAGACAAGCACTGTATGATTTCACTTATATGTGGAATCTTAAAAAAAAGAAATGAACAAATGAAACAAAACTCACAACTGCAGAGAAAAGACTGGTGGTTGCCAGAAGGAAGAGTTTCGTAAGGTGAGAAAAATGGGGGAAGGGGGTCAAGAGGTACAAACTTCCAGTCATTAAAAAAAAAAAAATAAGACATGAGGATGTAATGTACAGCATGGTGACTATAGTCAATAATATTGTATTGCACATTAAGCAAATTTATATGGCAACAGAGGAACTAGTTTTATTGTAGTGATCTTTCATTATGTATACAAGTATTGAATAATTATGTTGTATTAGTGAAACTATGTTTTATATAAATTATATTTCAATTAAGAAGAAACAACCAATTACAAGGAGAATGCATGACACAGATGGAGAAGTACAGCACATTGCCTAGGATGCCAGGGAAGACTTTCCTGAAAATATGGCATTTCAACTAAAGGATAAAGTAGAAATAACTGGGCAAACAGGGTAGAGATGGGATTTGGGACTTGGGAAGAACTGCAAGTAGAAGGAAAAGACACAGAGGGGAGGAAGGGTATTACATCTATGAGGAAGTAAAAAAATCCAGTGTTGCTAGAGTGTAGCAACCAAGAAAGGAGTGGCATGAGATGCGGCTGCACAGGAAGCAAAGGAAAGCTAACGAGCTGTATCTACAAGTCATGTGAATGATTTTGTGTGGGTGACTATGGTCATAGCTTGTCCTGCTTGTGTTCAGTAAGAGTATTAACCACAAAGTCTACTACTACTGTTGAGGGCAAGGCTCTAAGCCCAGAACACCCTACCACTGCAGAGTCTCTTCTGACCAGGGAGCACGGTCTCATTAGCACTACCGACGCCTAGGCCCACAAAGGGACAGCCCTCATTTACTTACATCACCCATGAATGCATTCTTATAAATTCTCTATATTCTTGAAAAAAATTTTTTTCGTTTTATTTTTTAAAAAATTTTTATTCATTTATTCATGAGAGACACAGAGAGGGAGACACACACACAGAGAGAGAAGCAGGCTCCATGCAAGGAGCCTGTCGTGGGACTCAATCCCGGGACTCCAGGATCACCTTAGACTGAAGGCGGCGCTAAACTGCTGAACCACCCGGGCTGCCCTAAAGGTTTTCATTTTAAAATGAAATTACAGAATTACAGAACAGTAGCAAAAATAGCATATACCTCCTACATCCATTCCCCTTTTGTTAACATCTTACATTAGTATGGTACATTTGACACAACTAATAAACCATTATTGATATATCATTATTAACTAAAGTCCATATTTTATCCTGTTTTTCTTCATTTTTACCTATGTCCTTTCCATGATCTCATCCAGGATATCATACTACGATTTGTTCATCATGCTCCCTCAGGCTGGCTCCTCTATACGGTGACAGTTTCTCAGAATTTCCTCATTTTTAATGACCTTTGGTTTTGAAATGTACTGGTTATTATTTTGTAGAGTCTCAATATTGGGGTTGTCTAGTATTTTTCTCATGATTAGGCTGGGGTTTGATGCATTTTGGAATGAAATATCATAGACACAAAATACTATTCTCATCAAATCGTATCAAGTGTACATACTATCAACGTGACTTATCACTGTTGGTATTGACCTTGACCATCTGGCTAAGGTAGTATTTGCCAGGTTTCTCCACTGTGAAGTTACTCTTTTTTCCTCTTTTTCATATTGTATTCTTTGGAAGGAAGTTACTAGAGACCCACCACCTTAACAGCAAAATATCTATATAAATAATTTGGAATGCTTCTGTATAGAAAATTTGTATATTCTCTCACATTTACTTGTTTATTCAATAATTCCCTTATATGGACTCATAGATATTTATTTATACTTTGGGTTGTAATCCAATATTACATTATTTATTTTGTTGCTAAAATGGTTCCAGCTTTGGCCACTGGGAGCTCTTTTAATTGGCTCCTGTTCCCTTCGACACACATTGTTGTAGTATTTATTTCTTTGAGAATTCCCTTACCTTCTGGAACTACAAAACACTATAAGAGCATCTTGTATATATGCCTTGTCCCAGTTCTACTATCAGCCATTTCTCCAAGGAGCCTTAGTTCCTATTGCTGAAGAATAGTATTAGAAACCAAGAAATGAGTGCTGGGTGTGCTCATTGTTACTAGGGTGTCATTGCTTCCTAGCCCTCTTGGAGGACAAAAAAAGGAAACATGCGTGTGTACTGGCCCAGATTACATACACACTTATAAATATTTCTTTATGTTCCCATATGTATTTATATGAAGCTAAACATGAGCTCATATTCATCTCATGCATCGATGAGAAACATCTTTACCAACTAGAGTACAGTGCTTATGTACAGGTGTTTTTTGTTTTTGTTTGTTTTGTTTTGTTTTTTTGCCTTTTGTCTTAGTTTCCACTCTTTACAAAATTAGTGAAGTGAGCACCTTCCCACACCCCAGTTTTCTTAGAATATGAATTTCATCCCGGGACTGCCCAACCGCCCAAGTGATATTTTAAAATTGACTACTCTGTGCTGTAGTTCTATGGGTTTTAACAAATACATAATGTCATATTCACCATTACAGTTGCATACAGAATATTTTCCATCATAAAAAATTTCCTGTACTTCACCTGTTCAACGCTCCCTCCTCTGCAAACCTTTGGCAACAACTGATCTGTTTACCATCTCTACAGATTTGCCTTCTTCAAAATGTCATATATATGGAATCATACAACATATAGCCTTTTCAGACACTTCTTTTTCTTTACAATATGCATTTGTGATTCACCCATGTTTTGTGTGGTTGATAGCCCACTCCTTTCTATATCTGAATAGTATTCCTTGTGTGGATGTACCATAGTTTGTTTATGCATTCACTTATTAAAGAATCTATTGAGTGCTCCCAGTTTTTGGTAATTATGAATAAACATTTGCATGCAGTCTTTTGTGTAGACATGATTTTTCAAGTCAGTTTAGTAAATACTTAGGAGCATTATTCTGAACCACATGATAAAACTATGTTGAGCTTTATAAACTCTAATCTTTGTTATTTCCTTCTGCTTGTTTTGGGTTTAATTTACTCTTCTTATTCTAGTTCTTCAAGGTGGAAGAACTTTTTTCCTCTTTGCCTATGTCTCTGCCTCTCTCTCTCTCTGTGTCTCATGAATAAATAAAATCTTTTTTTTTTTAAAGAGGGTGTCAATTTCCACCCATTTGTGAATTATCCAGACTTCCTTCTGTTACTGATATCTATTTTCATTCCATTGTGACTGGAGAAGATACTTTGAATGGTTTTATAACTTCACATTTATTGAAACTTGTTTGGTGCCATAACATTTAATCTATCCTGTGGAATATCCTATATGTACTTAATAAGAGTGTGCATTCTTCTGTTGTCAGGTAGAGCATTCTGTATGTCTGTTAGGTCTAGTTATTTTATACTGTTTAAGCCCCCTATTTACTTCTTGATCTTCTAATTGCTTTATCCTTATTGAAAATGTGGCATTGAAGTCTCTAGCTACCATTATTGAACTGTCTATTTCTCTCTTCAATTCTGTTTTGCTTCATATAGTTTTGTTGGGGCTTGAAGTACTGCTTAATGTCATTTCATTCAGCAAGAACTTCCTTTAGCATTTCTTGTAGAGCAGGTCTTTTAGCTCTTTCTGTGAGTGCCCTAATTTCTCCATCTTTGAAAAATAGTTTGACTGGATATAGAATTCTTGATCATCTTAGACTGTTAGGGCTACCATAACAAAATACTATAGCCTGAATGGCTTAAGCAACAGAAATTTATTTTTCTTACAGTTCTGGAGGCTGGAAGTCCAAGATCAAAGTATCAGGCAGGGTTGGTTTCTGTGAGGCCTCTCTCCTCGGATTTGTAAACAGAACTTTCTCACTTTGACTTCATGTGGCCTTTTCTCTGTGCACACATGTCCTGAAAGAGACCTCCAGTATCTCTATCAGATTAACCACCCTTCCCATACGACCTTAATTATCCTCTCACGAAAAGTAGGCTTTTTTTTCCCTATTAAGTGTTGCTCTGCTGGTTGCAAACTTTTATTTATATTCCAGAATCCCCTGACAAGGTTTATTGTGACAGTTTTGTTGCCACTTACTCATTGCTTTTGTAGAGAGAGGTGGACTTTTAGAATTCCCTACTATGCCATTTCACTGATCTCTCTCTCTCTCTCTTTTGCCCATTTCTAAATTGATTTGTTTTCTTATTGTTGATTTTTAACAGTTCTTTGTATACTTTGGATACTTTCGATGTGTGATTTGCAAATATCTTACCAGGCAGTGATTTATGTTTTCATTCTTCTAACAGGATCTTCTGCAGAGCAAAATTTTTGAATTTTAATGAGTCCAACATCTATGTGTTCTTTCATGGATCATGTGTTTGGTGTTGTATATAAAACCACATTAAAAAAAAAAAAACCACATTATCAGGGATCCCTGGGTGGCTCAGCAGTTTAGCCCCTGCGTTCGGCCCAGGGCATGATCCTGGAGTCCCAGGATCAAGTCCCACATCAGGCTCCCTGCATGGAGCCTGCTTCTCCTTCTGCCAGTGTCTCTGCCTTTCTCTCTCTCTGTCTCTGTCTCATGAATAAATAAATAAAATCTTAAAAAAAAGAAATAAAATAAAATAAAACCGCATTATCGGGACACCTGGGTGACTCAGTTGGTCTGACTCTTGATTACAGCTCAGGTCATGATCCCAGGGTCATGGCATCAAGCCCCATGTCAGGCTCTGTGCTGGGCATAGAGCCTGCTTGAGATTCTCCTTTTCCTTTGCCCCTCCCCACTACTCACATTCTCCCTCTCTCTCTCTCTCTAAAAAAAAAAACAAAAAACAAAAACTAAATAAATAAATAAAACTGCATCACCAAATTCAAAGTTGCGGTTTTCTCATGTTTTCTTCTATAAGCTTTACATTTTTCATTTCATATTTAGATCTATAATCTTCTTTGAACTAATTTTTGTGAAGGGTGTAAAGTCTGTGTCTACATTAATTTTTTGCATATGGATCAATCATATAAGCAATATTTGTTGAAAAGACTATTACTTGTCTGATGAATTGCTTTTGTACCTTTGTTACTCAGTTGACTATATTTGTGATATTCCATTTCTGAATTCTCTATTCTGCTTCATTGAGTTATGTGTCTATTATTTTGCTAATGCCATTCTGCTTGATTATTATAGCTTTATAGTAAAGTGTTGAAATATGGTAGTTTGAGTTCTCTAATTTTATCTTGTTTTTCAGTTTTGTGTTGTTTATTTTATATACTCAGATCTGTATCTTTGTCCTTAATTATATTTTTAAAACACACCATAACAAAACAGCTGCAGGCATGGTGAACTTTAAAGTATGTAATATTAGGTAAATGTATTTGAGAAAAAGGAATAGAGATGTTCCAAGGATCTTTTGTTACGCAATCATGAAAAGCAGCACAACAGTATATTGAAAAGACATGAGGAAGGTCAGAAAATTTATGAGGATTACTACTCTACACCATTGGAAAATGTACAGTTATTAACACTATGATCCTAGATCCCCAAGTTGCATACACTATTATCAGTCAATGTCTCAATTTGTGAATCTACTCTCTATCACCAAAACCATTTATAACGCCTTGATCATGACAGAGATCTAATTTTACTAGAATTAACATACAAAATCTTCCAAATAAGCCTATCCTTTAAAAATAGAATAAGAGTGTTGGGATTTTTATCTAAAAGTAATGTATGTGACAAAAAGCATGTAAGAGATAATCTGTCATATTCCATTCTAATTTTTCCAGTGAAGAAATTTTAAAGTGAATTTGTTGCTAAGATGAACAAATGCCCTATACTTGCTACTGATGTCTCTGGAAAACTTGAGTAAATCTGAGAAAAAGAGCCAGTGTGATAGAAGATTCTTCTAAAGGATTGTAAAACGTTCTTGAGCTTAAGGGGCAATTCAAGACTGCCACAGAAATAATGTTCCTGATTCCAAATTAGTCCAAGTACTCAGAATGATGGATTTTCAAACAAGCAAGAAAGCTCAGGAAATTTTATTTTTATCACCATTTAAAAAGAAATGTAATGCTCATTTCTTCCCTTGAGTAATATAAATTTTAGTGTCTTCTCTTTAGTACTAAGTGTTTCAGAATCTTCAGGAAATGTTAAATGTTAGAACTAAAACAATATGATATTAAAATAATCAGTGGGGATTCCACTTGAAATCGCTTGGTCTCTACTTAAGGAAAACCATGTAGCCAATATCTTCCTCAGGAGAAAATATGGCAAAATAGCATTACATGGTCAATTATCTAACATCTCATTTCACTGTTCCTCCAAAACACAGGAACTCTTTGTTATAGGTTCTATAATGAGATAACTTCTTTCCGTTGAATGCTATTAAATTTTCCTTTGTGTATTTTAATTTGAAAGGAACAGTGTTAATGTTGGTGGTCTCTAAATTAAGATTACATTTATTTTAAAATGTGTTTGCAAGTGGAGTGAGTCATTCTTCAATTTGTTTTAAAAAGTTAGAATATGGGATCCCTGGGTGGCGCAGCGGTTTGGCGCCTGCCTTTGGCCTGGGGCGTGATCCTGGAGACCCGGGATCGAATCCCACGTCAGGCTCCCGGTGCGTGGAGCCTGCTTCTCCCTCTGCCTGTGTCTCTGCCTCTCTCTCTCCCTGTGTGCCTATCATAAATAAATGAAAATTTAAAAAAAAAATAAAAAGTTAGAATATGTCTTTTTCTTTAATATGCATTAATATAAAACTCATTTTGAAAATGGTATATTGTGATTTATGGATAATAAATACTGGCTTACCTTACCCCTTTTGACACTATATGTAAGCCAAAATGAGTTTTACTTTATCCTCTGAGCAGTTGAGTGCATTTTAGCAGAGGTTCTTTTATTTATTCACTTCACATACTCACTGATAACAACTTGAAGACTACGAAAAAAATCTGCTGCTTCTCACTAATGGTAATAAGGGTAGAAAAGGCTATGTGTCAAGATATTGAATGGATATTAGTATAATATAGCCAAATTTCACTTGGCACCAAAAATTATGCCACACTTTTATTAAGGTCCAAATTTTACTTCCCAGTGGCTTCCTAGTGATGACATACTATCTCTTATCCCTTCCAAGGTATCCCCTAAGTATTCCTACAATGTCTCGTTTGCCCTAAACTCCCACCATATTTGTTCTACCATATTTGACTGCAAAAAAAACTCTCTTACAGTTACATCTAACAAAGCAATTCTTTGCTGATGACTACTGCTGCTCTGTTGAGCAATGGTGGGAATTTAACACCATCACATGCTGTTCCTCTGCATGTCATAGTCCCTCCTGAACACTTGCCAAGCAGAATAGTTTTCCAAAGACAACGACACTTTTTCTCAAGGTACCCAAACTGCATTGTTGTCTATAACAGGGGTGGGCAGATGGCTCCTCAGATTTCTAACTCTGAGTGCAGTACCAAAACTTGGGGCCTACTGTTTTTAATGAAACAGCCCTTTTGATTTTTTACTTAAAGCCATTTAGTTTTTTCTCCCTAGGACTCAGAAATGTCTTTAGGAGGCTAGACCTAATACAGATTGAGTAATAATGAACTGAACTGTACTCAGAATCCTTATTCTACCAGCAGAAAATATGGCCAAATATAAAGCTGAGAATCTACTACGCTTAAGTAGAGAGAAGCAGTAACAGATTGCTTTTTCTTACTAAATATACAGGGGAATAATATTTGAGCTAAATATAGATGACATTTGAATTGAAATGTACAGAGAGATAATATTTGAACTTTAAACTATTTTATTTTTCATTCAACAATTCTTTGTTACTCCCTCAGTTTTTTTTTCATCATTAAAATGATATGGTTCTTCTAGTTTCCAGTCTGGCATATAAGCAACATAGAAGTCATCACTCAGTTCTGACAAGTAAAAGCTGAACAAATCGAAAAACCAAAAACTTTTCTTATGATTGTCAGAGAAGTGAAATCATGAGGCAAGCCCCCATTCTCCCAAAATTGGAGAGACACAGAGGTGAATACAAAGAATCATGACTTACCAGAGAAGAAACACAAGCAGAAACAAGGAGAGCCAGGGCCAAAGTAGGAAAGCCTAAACTGTCACTGATGAATTTCTGGAAACTCAGTATGGACAATTCTGATAGTTAAAAACTCCAGGAAGACCCACTCATAGAAGGGCTCCCATATTTTGGTGTTTTAATTCCTGGAGCTCTACAGTTCTCATATCAGAGAAAAATACACTCAAGCTTCAAATAAGCCAGAGCATTCTGTTCTTAACAAGACCTATCCTCAAGAGAAACTATTTTAGCAGAGCATGAACTATTGGAGTTTCATCAGAGACTAACTGGCCTAGAGGAAAGGAGATACCTAACTCCAGCCCATTCTTCCCACCTAAAGAGGAAATGGGAGCACTGAGAAGCACTTGTGAGATCCACAGTTGAGACATGCAATCTTCACTAAAAGACCAAGACTTGGGATACCTGGGTGGCGCAGCGGCTTAGCGCCTGCTTTTGGCCCAGGACGCGATCCTGGAGACCCGGGATCGAGTCCCACGTTGGGCTCCCGGTGCATGGAGCCTGCTTCTCCCTCTGCCTGTGTCTCTGCCTCTCTCTCTGTGTGTGACTATCATAAATAAAAAAAATTAAAAAAAAATTAAAAAAAAAAGACCAAGACTTAACTGGGGTGACTGGCTGGATCAGTTAGTAGAGCACGTGGCTCTTGAGCTCAGGGTTGTAAGTTTTAGCCCCACGTTGGGTGTCAAGATGACTTAAAAATAAAATCTTAAAAAAATATATTGAGATATAACCATAGGATTATCAAACATTTCCTACTCACCCCTCCCTCCATAACTTACTATCATATTCTATCCCTAAAGACCTACTTAAAGCAGTTACTTTCACCTAGTATGCCTCTGTCCATTGAGGCTACTATATATTTTTTTGTAGGAGCTTATAAACTGGGTGGATTCTAAACCAACAAAAATTATTTCTCACAGTTCTAGAGGCTGGATAGTTAAAGATCAAGGTACCTTGTAGGTGCCTACTTCCTGGTTGATAGACAGCTATCTTCTAGCTGTGTCCTCAAATGGTAGAAGGGGCAAGGGAGCTCTCTGGGGTCTCTTTTATAAGTGTTGTAGTCCCCTTTGTAAGCATTCCACCCTCATGAACTAATCACCTTCAAAACCCTACTGCTAAATTTCACCCCATTGGGAATAGGTTTCAACATTTTGGGGGGAATTTTAAAGTTGGGGAAGATACAAATATTCAGTCTATAGAGAGTACATCATGAATGGCTAACAAGAAAAATATCACAAGGCATACTAAAAGGCAAAAAACACACTTTGAAAAGACAAAGCAGGGCAGCCGGGTGGCTCAGCGGTTTGTCGCCGCCTTCAGCCCAGGGCATGATCCTGGAGACCCGGGATCGAGTCCTACGTCGGCTCCCTGCATGGAGCCTGCTTCTCCCTCTGCCTGTGTCTCTGCCTCTCTCTCTGTATGTCTCTCAATGAATAAATAAATAAAATCTTAAAAAAAAAAAAAGACAAAGCATCAGGACAAGACTCAGATATGGCAAAGAAAATGGAATAATCTGACCAGGTATTTAAAACAACTACAATTAGCATGCTAAAGGCTCTACCGCATAAAATAGACACATGCAAGAAGAAACGGATGATGTAAGCAAAGAGATGAAAGTTCTAAAAAATCAAAAGAAATGCTAGAGGTCAAAAACATTGTAATGGAAATGAAAATATAGCTGAGAAAAGGATAGCTGAGCTTGAAGATATCACAACAGAAACTTCCAAAAATGAAAGGAAAAGAAAAAAAGAATACTGAAAAAAAAAAAAAAAACCCAGAACAGACTTTCCAAGAACTGTGGGACAATTATTGTGACCTAATAGAAAATATATGTATATTGGTCTTTGCCCCTAGTTCCTGGTACCTTGTAAATCTTGTAATTTTCTAAGTGATAAGAACGTTCGGAACATCTTCCTTTTAATATTTAGTCTTTGATCCCAGTCAATAACATAAAGGTCCTAAATTCCCTGGAATTCCTGGGTGACAGTTGTGTCTTTTGCTGTAAGGAGGTGACTCTTGATGGGCTCCTGGACAACTTTAGGATGGGAGTTGTTCAGCAGAAATGGACAAGGAAATTCCAACCCACTCCCTATCCTCCAGGTAGGGATGAGGTACTGGAGACTGAGGTACTGACTGATCATACCTATATGATGAAGCCTCCATAAAATCCCTCAAAGAGAGCTTCCAGGTTGGTGAATACATCCAGGTACCAGGACGGTGGCGCACTCAACTCCATGGTGACAGAAGTTCTTGCACTCAAGACTCTTTAGGACCTCACCCAATGTATCTCTTCATGTGACTGTTCATCTGTACCCTTTTTCACATCCTTTATTGTATAACAGACACATAAGTAACTGTTTCTGTGATTTCAGTGAGCTGTTCTACCAAAGACTGAATCCAAGTGGTACGGGGCATCAAACCATCCAATTTATAGCTGGGAAGAAGACGAAGAAAAGATAACAAACTAGGACTTACAAATGACAGCTAAAGCTGCAAGGGCAGTCTTCTGGGACCAAGTCCTTAACCTGTGGGATCTACACTAACTCCAGATAGTGTCAATATTAAATTGGATTATAGGACACCCAGCTGGTATTGCTGAAAATTGTTTGGTTTTGTGGGTGTGTAGGGGGGGAGTCCATCAGGATCCATCACCATACACCAAAGGACCTGAGAGGCGTATCACCACCTCATTTCTTCAGTAGTAGACATACTGACCTTTGTCTTGGCTATGGCCTCTTCAATGGTCCATAAGCCAGTTCCAGTCCCTCTTGGCTGTGGTCTGGAAGACCACTGAACTTGGCCTTAGAAAATCACCTGCAGAGCCTTTGTGAAAGTCCAGCAGTTTAGGAGAGAAGTTCCAGCACACTGCTAGTACAAAAAAATACAAGTTTGGGGACACCTGGGTGGCTCAGCGGTGAGCACCTGCCTTCAGCCCAGGGCATGATACTGGAGTCATGGGATCAAGTCCCACATCAGGCTCCCTGCTTGGAGCCTGCTTCTCCCTCTGCCTGTGTCTCTGCCTCTCTCTGTGTGTCTCTCATGAATAAATAAATAAAATCTTTTAAAAAATACAAATTTGGACACATTAGAGAGGGTAAGAAAAAGTGACTTTACTCATGTCATCCTTCATCTGAGGTGGCACAGTTCAGGGTCAAGGGAGAACTAACTGGCATATGATTTCTCTTACAGGGGAAAGTGAGTGTGTGTGACTGTGCAGGATGCAGCCCAAGAGGTTCATACCTTTCTCACCCCACCTAAAGTAGTACTGAGTCTTAAGCTGCACAACTGGCAGGTGGCTAAAGGCTTGAAGGGCAGCAGATAGGACTCTCTGAGGGCATTAAAGGGACATGGATCCTACTAACAGCATCATCAACTCCATCAAGAAGCCTGCCCACAAGCCCCTGAGGACACTACTTACAAATCACCTCAACTGCACATAGGTACCGCCAGCACTCAACTTGCCTCACCCACGTACCCCACTCTGTGGCTGGCTCCCTACGTGAACTCTCAATGGCAATGAGAGTAATTTAGTGAGTATACACAGAAAACCAGACTGAATCCATGAGTCAAAGAGAGACTACAAATTTGAGCTTTAGCATTATCCTAAGAAAAGCAAAATGTAGGCTATTGGCACCTGGCCTGGTATGTTGCAGGATTGAGAGAAAGCAAAGAAGCTTAAGAATTCTGTCACAAGATGAAGTAAGAAATGTTCAGCAAGCATATCCATAAAAGGTCTGAGAACGCCTCAGAATCTGTAGCAAGGCTGAAGGAAGATTTTCTTTCCCAAAGTCACCCAGCAAAGACTGAAGGAAGTATGCGAAGACAATGGTGCAAGACATCAAGGAACATGAAAAATCAAGGAAACAGGACACTATCAAATGATCACAAAACTCATTTGTCATCAACACAAAGACATGGAAATCTGTGATTTACCCAATACAGAATTCAAAATGGCTGTTTTAAGAAATCTCAATTAACTACAAGAAAACAAAGGAGGAGAATGCAATGAAATGGTGAAAAGAACACATAACTAAAATGAGTAGTTTAGCAAAGAGATATAAATAGAAAGAACAAAACAGAGATTCTGGAGCTGATTAATACAATGAATGAAATGAAAAAATGCAACGGATTACATCAACATCAGAATGAAGCAAAAAATCGGAATCAGAAGATAGGACCTTTATATTATCCAGTCAGAGAATAGAGAAACAAAATGAAAAAGAATGAAGAAATCCTATGTGATCTATGAAAAAGAATGAAGAAATCCTATGTGATCTACGAGTAACACTAAAAGACACGATCTGTGAATTACTGGAGTCCAAGCAAGAGAGGGGGTCAGAAAACTTATTTAAAGAAATAATGGCTGAGAACTTTCCAAATCAGGGGAGAGATCCAGGCGTCTAAGTTCATGAACATGAAGGAAGTTTATCACCACTAGAACTGCCTTATAGGATATGCTGAAAGGAGTTTTTCAAACTGAAATGAAAGAACACTAGTAACACGAAAACATGTGAAAATATACAACACATAGGTAAAGGTAAAGTTATAATCAAATTCAGAATACTTTAATACTCGATTATGGTGGGGTGTTAACCATTTGATGCTAATAAAGCTTAAGCAACAAAAATATAAAAATACACAGTGTGCCTGGGTACATCTCTAGTCAGTTAAGCATCTGCCTTTGGCGAAGGTCATGATCCCAGGGTCCTAGGATCAAGCCCCACGTTGGGTTCCCAGCTCAGTGAGGAGCCTGCTTGTCCTTCTCCCCCCAGTTCATTCTCTTTCTCTTGCTCTCTCTCAGATAAATAAATCTTAAAAAGAAATACATGTAACTACCTTACACTATTAATGAATACATAATACAAAGGAGATATATTGTGACATTAGAAGCATAAACAGAGAAGGAGTGAAAGGGTCGGGGTTTTTTTGCAATCAAAATTAAGTTTCAGGGCAGCCCCGGTGGCGCAGCGGTTTAGCTCTGCCTGCAGCCCCGGGTTTGATCCTGGAGATCCAGGATTGGGTCCCACATCGGGCTCCCTGTGTGGAGCCTGTTTCTCCCTCTGCCTGTGTCTCTGCCTCTCTCTCTCTCTGTGTGTGTTTCTCATGAATAAATAAATAAAATCGTAAAAAAAAAAAATAAGTTTCAGTACTGTGGAGAACAGTATGGAAAGTCCTCAAAAAATTAAATATAGAACTATCTCATTATTCATTAATTCCTTTCCTGGGTATATATCAGAAGGAAATTAATTCACCATTTTGGAGAGATAGCTGCACCCCTATATTCGTTGCAGCATTATTTACAATAGTCAAAACATATATTCATATTCAGAATATAATACCCAGAATGAAATGTGCTGGCATTGTGTTTAAACAAACTGGTAGATCTCAGGAAAAAGTGTCATATCTCTGGAAGAGAGCTAAAGCTTTATATGATCAAAAGGAAAAATAAATGTGTTATAAAGATCTCAACTGATGTTAGGTTTAGTAAAATTTATTCATTGAGCTCTTCAAGTGACAACATGATTAGATAGGCATCAGATAAGATTGTTTTATAATTTGCAGCTAACTATTCCATAAATGGCCATAAAATCATCTGGATTTTAAAAATCTGTCCTATTATTCTTAGTTTCCTATTTTATCATGGAACTACTCTTAGTTGACTCTAATGACGCCACCATCCAAGGGGAAAGAGAGAATTATATAAAGCATTAGAGTGTTGTCATAAAAAGTGTTTCATCTGTTGTTTTAATAATGTAAAATTCTCTGTGTTTTGCTCTGATTATTTATAATACTCTCAGGAAATTCTCTTTGCATGAAGAAGACACACTATACAATTTCCATCTGTAGTGATTCTAATCTGCTGTAGAAAGAGACCTTCATCTTCTTAAACCCAGAAAGATTCTAAAACCAGTATTGAGGTTGCTGGGTCTTCCTTTCTGCTAATCCAGACTGGGGCTGGGCTCTGAGCTCGCAAGGATTGATGGGAAATATTACTTCTACCTTCAAGACTTTATTTGCTAATGTCCTATATGGACAGTCAAAAATCTAGACTTTTGGGGCACCAGGCTGGCTCAGTGGTTGAGCATTTGCCTTTGGCTCAGGTTGTAACCCCAGTGTCCTGGGATGGAGTTCCACATCAGGCTCCCCAAGAGGAGTCTGCTTCTCCTTCTGCCTATGTCTCTGCCTCTCTCTGTGTCTTTCATTAATAAATAAATAAATAAATAAATAAATAAATAAATAAATAAATAAATAAAATCTTTTTAAAAAATCTAGACTTCTGAAGTTATTGAAAATGTGTTAGATATGTATATGTTAACCTATAAATCTGTTCAAGACACACTAAAAAAAGCTACATAGTAATAAGTATAGTTTGATTCTTTTTTTAAAAAGGGAAAATCCTTTATATTTTAATATAAGTTTGTGAGTCTAGGGATGAGTAAGGAGGGAGGTAATGATGGATACTTACAAGTGGGTGGGAGTTGATTAGGAGAGAAAAAAGGGAGTAATTTTTCCTTGGCAAATTGACCATGTTCTTTTCCAGTTTGTAGAGGGCACTTGTGAGAATTTTTTATACATCTTTTCAAAAGAAAAGAACTGAATAGAGAACTAGATGGCAGAGTCAGCTCCTAAAATACTAACTCTTCTAAGGATAATAAACTGGACAAAAGACAAAAATTACTTGAAGTTTCTGGAGAGTAAGCAAAAAAAAAAAAAAAAAAAAACAAGACACAGTTTTGAGAGAAAAACTGGAAGAAGAGAGTGATACAAGGTACTTCACATTTTGGGTGGAAGACCGTTAAGCCTGAGGTTAGGTCAAAGTTGTGGCACAGTGTGGGGCTCCAATAATCTGTAGTTTTTCTGGTGTGAAGATCCAAAATACAGAGTTCAGGGCAACCTGCATCATTATAAGGTGAGACTGGAAACTTAGAAAAGAAAGAACCAAACAAGGATGTTGAGGCTCCTTCTACAGTTTGGCTATTGTGGACATTGCTGCTATAAACATTGGGGTGCAAGTGTCCTGGTGTTTCACTATATGTATATCTTTGGGGTAAAAACCCAGTAGTGCAATTGCTGGGTCATAGGGTAGCTCTATTTTTAACTCTTTGAAGAACCTCCCCACTGTTTTCCAGAGTGGCTGCACCAGTTTGCATTCCCACCAATAGTGTAAGAGAGACTCCTAACTCTAGGAAACAAACAAAAGGTAGTGGAAGGGGAGGCGGGCTGGGAATGGGGTAACTGGGTTATGGGCACTGAGGAGGGCACTTGATGGGGTGAGCACTGGGTGTTACACGTTAGCAAATCGAATTTCAATTAAAAAATTGTAAACACAATATTAGCAAAACCCAATAAATGAAATGAAGTAAAATAAGGTATGCCTATATAAATGATTTTATATGTATCTATATATAAAATAGGGATAAAGATTATATGTAAAAAAAAATGAACCAAAGAGAGATCCCTAAATTCTGTTTCTAAAATATAACTAAGTTTCTAGTTGATCCTTAAACTATGAACACCCTGCAAATAGCTCAGTATAAAAAAACTAAACTGGAATTAGAGCTGTCGCCAAAAAGAGTTTGCTGTATATTGCATGCTCAAACAAAAAGATACGCACTCTTTGGAGGACTATAACACAGAACAAAATCTCCAAAATATTAAATTCAAAATACTCAAGATACAATCTAAAATTATATGACATACAAAGGATCAGGAAACTGTAATGTATTCTCTAAAGAAAAGATAATGATGGAGGCTAATCTAAAGATGACTCAGATGTTGGTATTAGCAGACTGAAGCTAGCAGACAAGCACTTAATCAAGCTACTATAGTTATGCTTAATGAGGTAAAGAAAAATGCACTGTAATAAATTAAAAATAGAAAGGCTCAGAAAAGAAATGAAAATTATAAAAAAGAACCAAATGTAAACTACCACACAAAAAATAATAACTGAAATAAAAAATTTACTGGATGGTCTTAACAGTAGAATGGTGATAACAGGAGGAAAAAAAATCAGTAAACTTGAAAATAGATCAATAGAAATGCTCCAATCTGCAAAATAGAGAAAGAATGACTGAAAGAAAATAAACAGATATTCATGAATCTGTGTAACAAGGTCCAAAATTTAAGAAATTGAAGTTACAGAAGGAAAATAAGGAAAGGATGAAAAAAAAAGAAAAAAAAAGTTTGGAAAAAATGTCTGAAAATGTACTCAATTTGTTGATACAAACAAAAAAACAGATACAAGAAACTCAGCAAATCCCAAGGATAATAAATATGAGGAAAATGATGACTTGGCATAACACAGTCAAACTGATGAAAACAAAAGATAAAGAGAAATCTTGAAAGCAACAACAGAAAAATGATATATAACATATAGATGATATGGTTAATGGTTGACTTTTTAAAAGATTTTATTTATTTATTTTAGAGACAGAAAGAATGAGGGGATGGGCAAAAAGAGAGGGAGAAAGAGAATCCCAAGTAGACTTTCCGTTGAGCATGGAGTGCGATGCAGGGCTCAATCTCATGATCTGAGCCAAAATCATGAGTTGGATGCTCAGTTGAGCTACCCAGGTGCCCCAAATGGATTACTTCTCATCAGAAATAATGGAAGCCAAAAGATATTGGAACAACACAGTCAAACAGTAAAAAAACTCGTCAAAACTGAATTCTCCATCCAGTGAAAATACCCTTCATGAAGGCAAAATAAAAACACAGATAAAAGAGAACTCGTGGAATCCCTGGGTGGCTCAGTGGTTTAACACCTGCCTTCAGCCCAGGGTGTGATCCTGGAGACCTGGGATGGAGTCCCACGTCGGGCTCCCTGCATGGAGCCTGCTTCTCCCTCTGCCTGTGTCTCTGCCTCTCTCTCTCTCTCTCTGTGTATCTTTCATGAAAAAGAAATAAAATCTTTAAAAAAGAAAGATAACTCAGAAAATTTATCTCCATCAGATTTTCAATATAAGAAATTCTGAAGGAAGATTTTTACATTGAAGAAAAATGGTACCAGAGAATCTTGGATCTTCTTCAGGAAAGAATGAAGATCATCAGAAATGCTAAGTATCTAGATAAATATAAAGGGCTATTTTCCTCTTAATTCCTTTAAAATACATAGGATGATTCAAAGCAAAAGTTATAACATTTTCTTATGAAAATTTTAATATATATAAATAAAATACATGACAATTATAGCCAAAAGAACAGTAGGGAGAAGAAAAATGGACCAATACAATTGCAAGGTTTTTACACTTTATGTGAAATGATATACTATTAATTCAAGGTAGACTGTGAAAAATTAAAAGTATATATTGTAATCCCCAGAGTAACTACTAAAAAAAAAAAAAAGGCAAAAAGGTAAAAATTCTAAAGAGACTACATAAGTCTAGCTAAAATTTCCTAAAACACTAGATAAAATTAAGTGAAATTTTAAAAAATAACTAAATAAACCAAAATAAGTCAAAAAAGGAGAAAGAGAAGAACCAAAAATGGGGAGGACAAGTAGTAAACAAAATAATAAAATAGTAGACCTAAATCCAATCACATCAATAATTGTATTATATGTTAATCGACTAAACAACCCAATTAAAGACAGAGATTATCAGAATAGATTTTTGTAACATAAGACCCAACCAGGGACACCTGGGTGGCTCAGTGGTTGAGTATCTGCCTTTGGCTCAGGTTATAATGCTGGGGTCCTGGGATTGAGTCCCACATCAGGCTCCTTTCAGGGAGCCTGCTTCTTCCTCTGCCTATGTCTCTGCCTTTCTGTCTCTCATAAATCAATAAATAAAATCTTAAAAAAAAAACCAGAAGATCCAACCATATGCTCTCTATAAGATATTTTAAATATAAATATACAGATGAGTTGAAAGTAAATGGGAAAAAAAAACCATGAAAATTGCAAGTATAAGAAAGATGGAATAGCCAAATTAGTATGTTAAATACTAATAAATAGCTTCAAACAGAGTATTTCCAGAGGCCAAAGGGGGCATTTCATACTGATGAAAATGGGCCAATTCACAGGAAGATAAAACAATCATAATTGCATACCCATTCAATAACCAAGCTTCAGATTCATGAGGCAAAATTGACAGAATCAAAGAAAGAGAAAGATAATACCCTAAATATATTTGGAGGTATTAATATCTCTCTCTTACAAATTTATGGAATACATAGGTAAAATATAAGTAAGAATACGGATGACCTGAATAACATGATCAACCATCTGGCCTAATACAGAACACTATACCCAACAACTGCAGAATAGATGTTCTTTTTAAGTGCACATGATACTTTATGTCAAGACAGACAAGTATACTTGGCTATAAAAAATGTCTCAAATGCTGTATGATTGACATCACACAAATTATGCTCTTGGAAAACAGTGAAATTAAATTGGGAATAAATAGCAGTAAGATACGTATATTATTGAAGAAACTTCCAAATATTTGGAAATTAAATAACACCCTTATAAATACATGGGTCAAAGCGAAATGACAAAGGAAATCAGAAAACATTTAGAACTGAGTAAAAATTAAAGCACAATATCAAAATTTGTGGGATGCAGCTAAAGCAATGCTCAGAGTAAAGTTTATAGCTTTAAAATGTTTATATTAGAAGAGAAGTTAAAGGGCCCCTGGGTGGCTAAGTCAATTAAGCACCCAACTCTTGATTTCAGCTCAGGTCATGTTCTCAGGGTCATGAAATAGAGCCCTGCATCAGGCTCCACTCTTACTGGGGATTCTGCTTGAGAGTCTCCTTGGCCCCTTCCCCTGCTCATGCACATTCTCTCTCAGGAAGTAAATAAAATCATTTAAGAGAGAGAGAGAGATACAGAAGTTAAAATCAATGACCTAAGGATTCCTCTTCAAAATTTTTTTTAAGAGCCAATGAAACCTAATGTAGAAAGAAGGAAATAAAAATAAGCAGAAATCAGTAAAATAGAAAATAGATAAAATTCATAGAGGCAAATGTTGGTTCTTTGAAAAGATCAACTAAATCAGTAAAGTCCTACTTACCCTGATCAAGATAGAAAGACAGCGCAAATTACCAATATAAGACATAAAAGAGGGGTCCTCACCACAAACTTCACAGATATCAGAAGGAAAATAAGAGAATATTTTTAAAAACATTTTGCCAACAGGGGCATCCCGGGTGGCTCAGTGGTTCAGCGCCGCCTTCAGCCCAGGGTGTGGTCCTGGAGACCCGAGATGGAGTCCCATGTCAGGCTCCCTGCATGGGGCCTGCTTCTCCCTCCCTCCCTCTCTCTCTCTCTCTCTCTCTCTCATATATAGATAAATTTTTTTAAAAAACATTTTGCCAACAATTTCAACCACTTAGCCAAAATGGACAGATTCCTTAAGAAATCCTACTTACCAAATTTGACACAAAACAAAAAGAAATATCCATTATCTATTTGTTCAAAGAAAATGCCAAGCTCATATGGATTCACTGGTGAATTTTATGAAATATTTAAGGAGGAAACAATATTAATAGTATACAAAACTTTCCAAAATTAGAGAATAAGGGAATACTTTCTCAACTCATTTCATGAGGCTAATATAACCAAAATAAAAAGTCTGGCCAAGATAGTATTAAACAAAATGAAGAAGCTTCATTTTTTTAAAGCAGCTGGAAGTATTTCTGTAAAAAAATTTACTTCCAAATGTTTGTAGGCTTACACTTTTCTACCTAGGTTGACTTATTATAGATACAGCTGTTCTTTTGAAAGTACTCTGGAATGAAATTTAAAGCTGTTTAATTAAATCACACAGATTTTTAACGTATTTATTTATTAAATGCTTTATAAAGCTTTCTCTTTTTTTTTAGATTTATTTATTTTAGAGAGAGAGAAAAAGCATGCATGTTGCAGGGGTCGGGGTAGGGAGAGGAAAGAGAATCTCAAGCAGATTCCACACTGAGTGGGGTTCCTGATGTGGGGCTCGATCTTACAACCCTGAGACCAAGACCCGAGCAGAAATCAAGAGCTGGACATTCAACCAACTGAGTCACCCAGGTGTCCCTGCAAAGCTTTCTTTATATCTACCTCAATTATCTATTTTTTACTTTTATACAGCCTCAAATCCTTTGTAAAGTATGTGTAATATAAACAACTGAAAATAATAAGCTCTAGGGAAATGGTACTTAAGAGAGTGGCTGTTTTATTAAGCTGATGCATATTTTCCTATATGTTTTTCCCCATATTTTTTAAAAAGGAATTTCTCAAGGGTGAGTATATATTTGTCTAATAAATCCCACTGTGTCTCTAGGATTATTAATGTTTGAAAGAGTATTTTCTTTTTATTTCCTAAAAGAGCTTCTGGAAAATTGCCAGAATTTTTAAAGGGTGAAAATCTCATTTAACATTAAAAAAACTTTAAAAAATTAAACAAAATACCACTCTTTAGAACTGCTTTGAGAAGGACTGCCATCTTTTCTGTAGACTATTCCTAACTTTAATTAGCTGTATGACTATGGGTAAATCATTTTATCAATCTGGACATTGGTTTCTTAATTTTTAATGAATTATGGGTGGAGAAGAAAAGACAGGTAAACATTTATATGATCTCAGGGCCAGAGGCAGTGAGTAGGAGAAGCTTTTCTAAGCATACCACAATATAGAAGCCATAAAAGAAAAGCCTAAAAGGTTTGATTTTATAAAAAATAAACCCAAAATTTCCACCAGGTGAAACAAAAAAAACTTCATCATAAACAATGATGATGACAGGGAAAGTGTTTGAAACAAACTTGATCATGTATATAAAGAGCTTCAAAGAATTTATAAAACAACAAGAAAAAGACAAATATTCCAATAGAATAAAGGAGTAAAATCACAGGCAATTTCCAAAAGAACTCAGACTCCAAATTATTTTTTTAAAATGGAATAATCCAGGAGCACTTGGATGACATAGCTGGTTAAGCTTTGGGCTCTTGATTTTGGCCTAGATCAAGATCTCATATTGTGAAATTGACCCCTAGTTGGGTTGGGTTTCCCGCTGGGCATGAAGCTTGCTTAAGATTCTCTCTCTTCCTCTCCCCCTGCATCTCCACCACCACTGGACCACTGGTGTGCACCTGCACATACTATCTCTTAAAAAAAATCTGATGAATGCAATTTTTTACAAGTGTGATATCCTTTGTTAATTGTCAGATTGGTTATGACTAAACAATGTGGAATATCCAATGTGGGGGAATGAAAAAATTATGTGACTGGTTTGTTTTAGGAAAAGAGTTATTTTTACTTACAAAAAGATCTTAATAACTTATTTGGGATTGGTAGGAAAAAAACAGAATTAGATAAAAAATGAACAGGAATTTTGGATGGAGTAGGGGGAGGAATAAACAAAGAGACTGGAATAAAGCTACTATGGAAAGCTGGAGCTTATTTTAGGAGAAATGGCCAAGGTTCTCTTAAATTTATTTTTATTATTTTTTAAAAAAGATTTATTTAGTTATTTTAGAGAGAGAGAGAGAGAGACAGAGCCCATGAGCAGTAGGGACAGAGGGAAAGGAAGAGAATCTCAAGTAGACTCCCTGCTGAATATGGAGCCCAGCATTGGGCTCCATCTCAAGACTCTGAGATCATGATCTGAGCTGAAACCAAGAGCAACACTTAATCAACTAAGCCACCCAGGCACCCCAGCCAAAGTTCTTTTTTAAAAGGAGAAGCCAAGGGGATCCCTGGGTGGCTCAGTGGTTTAGTGCCTGTCCAGGGTGTGATCCTGGAGTCCTGGGATTGAGTCCTGCATTGGGCTCCCTGCGTGGAGTCTGCTTCTTCCTCTGCCTGTGTCTCTGCCTCTCTTTCTGTATCTCTCATTAATAAGTAAATAAGATCTTAAAAAAAAAAGAAGTCAAATATTTAATTTTAAATTATTTCCTATATTAAATATTTAATTTTAAATTATTTCTTTGAAGCATTATCTAACATAATCTCTTAAATTAGAAATACAAATAACAGTAACGCCTTGCCTATATCTGGCAAGGCTACTAGTTGCTGTTTATAAAAGTGGACTCTGGTTGATTTAATCATAAGGGGATTTAACAGAAGGATATTGGGCAGCTCACCCAAGGAGAAGGAGAGCTAGAGAACTAGGCATGGGACTAAGCAGCTGGTTAAAACAACCAAATCATGTCCAAACCTGGTTGTGGCAGGGAAACACTTAACAGTGTGCAGAGAAAGAGAGAGAGCAAGAGTGAGAGAATTTTACCATACTATCAGTGTCATTAGATCCCAAATTATACACAAACTAAAGCGTTTCTGGCTGGTCATATTCCTCTGATGTAGCACCAAGAGAAGTTACAAAAGTGAAATGTTGTAATTCCTGTGGTGAGAATGGACTTTGACTCCTACCAAAACTCAGAGAGTTCAGATTCTAGGTACCAAAATAATGAGAAATGGTCATTGCAGTGATATTTGGAGAAAAATCAAGGAGAAGCAGTTGTGCCCCATATTTGGGCTAATGCCTGCACATTGATAAAGAATAAACTGCAAAAAAATTAAATAAATAAAAAATAAACTGCAGGGCAGCTGGGTGGTGCAGCGGTTTAGTGCTGCTTGCAGCCCAGGGCGTGACCCTGGAGACCCAGGATTAAGTCCCACATCAGGCTCTCTGCATGGTGCCTGCTTTTCTCTCTGCCTGTGTGTGTCTGGGCCTCTCTCTCTCTCTGTGTGTGTCTAAATAAATAAATAAATAAATAAACTGCAAAACACAGAGATGAATTAGTAAACTGAGTCCAGCAACATATAAAAAGGATGGCACACCATGACCACATGGAATTTATTCCACAAATGTAGGGTGGTTGATATCCAAAAAATCAATTCATAGAATATACGATATCACTAGAATAAAGAGGAAAATGGCATGATTGTCTCAACAGAAAGAGTATTTGACAAAATTCAACACATGATAAAAACATTCGACAAACTAAGAATAGAAAGGAACTTCATCAATGTAAAGGACTTCTATGAAAACCTGTGGTTAACATCATACTTAATGATGAAAGACTGAATGCTTTTGCCCCTAAGATCAAGGCTAAGACAAGGATGTCAGCTCTTACCATTTTTATTCGACACTGTCCTAGCAATTCTAGCAAGGGCAATTAGGCAAGAAAAGGAAATACAAGGCATCAGATTGGAAGGGAAGAAGAAAAACTATTTCTATTCACATGTGACATGATCTTGTGTGCTGAAAATACTAAGGAATCCACCTAAAAACTATTAGAACTAAAATGTTTTCTGCAAAATTTAGGATACATGATCAATACACAAAAATAAATTTTATGTCTATGTACTTGTAATGAACAAACTGAAAATAAAAGAAAATTCCATTTGCAATAGCATCAAAAAGAATAAAATAGGAATAAAATTAACCAAAAGAAAAAAAAAGAAAAAGAAAGAAAAACCTATGCTCTGGAAACTACAAAACTTCATTGAAAAAAATTAAAGAAGACCTAAATAAATGGAAAGGCATTTCATGTGCCATACTGGAAAACTTAATACTGCTAAGATGGCAATAATTCCCAAACTGATCTACAGATTCAATCTGATCACTATCAAAATCCTAGCTGCATCTTTTTTTCAGAAACTGACAAGCTGATATTAAAATTCATAAGAAAACTCAGGGATCCAGGGTAACCAAAACAATTTGGAAAAAGAACAAAGTGGAAGGACCCATATTTTCCAATTTCAAAACTTACTACAAAGCTATTTGTAATCAAGACAAGAGATCAACTGGCATAAGGACAGACATAAGATCAATGGAATAGAACTGAGGAGTCCAGAAATAAACCTTCAAATTTGTGGTCAATTGGTTTTCAACAACAATGTGATGACATTTTAATGAAGAAAGGAAGTCTTTCTGGACTGCAACTGGATATGCACATGCAAAAGACTGAAATTGCATATACACAAAATTTATGCATATACACATACAAAAATTAATGGATCAAAGGCCTAAATGTATGAGTTAAAACTATTAAAATCTTACAGGATAAGATAGGCATATATCTTAGTGATGCTGGAATGGGCAACACTTCATTAGATATGACACCAAATCACAAGCAACTAAAGAAAAGATAGATAAATTGGACATCATCAAAATTTAAAAATTTGTTCTTCAAAGAACACCATCAAGAAAGTGAAGATAATTCATAGAGTGGGAAAAATATTTACAAAGCAAATATATGATAAAGGTTTTTATCTAGAATATATAAAGAATTTACAACTCAATAATAAGAAAAATAGTCCAATTAAAAATGGGCAAATGAGGGGCACCTGCGTGGCTCAGTCAGTTAGGTGTCCAACTCTTGACCTTGGCTCAGGTCTTGATGTCAGGGTAGTGAGTCCAAGCCCCTTCTTGGACTCCATACTGGGTGTGGGGCCTACTTTAAAAAAAAAAAAAAAGGGTAAATGATTTGAATGGCCGTTTCTCCAAAGATATACAGACAAATTAACACATGAAAAGATGTTCAGCATCATTAGCTATGAGGGAAAGGCAAATTAAAATCACAATGAGATACAAATTTACACTCAATAGAATGGTTGTAATAAAAACACAGAAAGTTACAAGTGTTGTAGGGTGTGTAGAGAATTTGGAATCCTCATACATTACTGATGGGAATATAAAATAGTGCAGCTTCTTTGGTAAAGAATTTGGCAGTTCTTCAAATAGTTAAACAGAGTTACCATATGGACCTAGCAATTCCACTGATAAGTATACACCCAAGAGAAATAAAAACATATGTTCACACAAAAACTTGTACGTGAATATTCATAACAGTATCATTCATAATAGCCAAAAAGTGGATACAACCGAAATGCCCATCAACTGATGAACAGATAAATAAAATGTGGTATATCCATAAGACAGAATATTATTCAACAAAATAAATTAAACAAGAATAAAAAAAGAAATGCTGTTACATGCTAGAACATGAATGAACCTTGAAAAACATTATGCTAAGTGAAAGCCAGTCACAAAAGCCCACATCTTTTATGATCCCATTTATATAAACTATCCAGAATAGGCAAGTCCATAGACATAAAGTAGATTAGGGGTTGCCTCAGGCCAAAGGATTGCAGCTAGGGAGATGAGGAGTGAATGCTAGTGGGTATAGGATTTAGGGGAAGAGGGTGATGAAAACAATGCTCTTAAAACATTGATTTTTGAAAGGGGCATCTAGGTAGCTCAATTGGTTGAGTGACCAACTCTTGATTTCAGCTCAGGTCATGATCTCAGGGTCCTGGGATTGAGCCCCATGTCAGGCTCTGTACTCAGCGCAGAGTTGGCTTGGTATTCTGTCTCTCTCACCTTCTCCCTCTGCCCCTCCTGCCCCACCCCCGCCGACACACTTTCTAAAGTAAATAAAATCTTTAAAAGAAACAAACATCGAGTAGCACCTGGGTGGCTCAGTGATTGAGCAACTGCCTTTGGCTCAGGTTGTGTTCTGGGGGTCTGTGGACTGGGTCCCACATTGAGCTCCCCACAGGGAGCCTGCTTCTCCCTCTGCCTGTGTCTCTGCCTCTCTCTCTCTCTCTCTCTCTCTGTCTCTCTGTCTCTCATGAATAAATAAATAAAATATTTAAAAATAAAAAAGAAACAAACATTGATTGCAAGGATGCTTGCCCAACTCTGAATACATCAAAAACCATTGCACTGTATACATTAAATGGGTGAATTGTATGGTGTGTAAAGTATATCTCAAAATAGCTGTTGCTAAAAACAAAACAAAAACACAGAAGAAAGAGAAATTAGGTAAATCATAAATTAAAATCAGAAGTGACTAGGAATAAAATAAATTACTGCAATTTTCAGAATCATGGGGAAGATTCTAGGTTTATCCTAGAGCATAAAATCTGAGTTTTGAGAAAGTTTTATCTAGCTTTTGTAAGAAGAGCAATCTCTTTAATGTAGCAAATCTACTCCAAAGGATGAATGTGTATATATATATATATATATTCATTAGAGCCTGCTTTGTAATATTGAAAATCGGAAGTATTCTATGTCCATCTATAAGTAATGCTTCTCAATCCATCCTAGCTGACTCACTCCCCTTTTTATAATAAATATTTTGTTAAGACTTCCTTTACAGTCCTGAAATGGAAGTCATAGATACCTAAAACAAAATATACCTAATTGTAATATTAAAGAGAAATAAAAGGAAAGCAATTTGTAACAAAATTCGTATTTAAAAATGTAAATACTCTAAACACAAAACATACTCTAGAGGGCAGTACCATCCAGGTAAGAACTCATTATCTTCAGCAAGCTGGTTAGATAATTTATGATATATCCAAACAAAGAAATGATGTATTTCTAGATCCACTGACATATTATTGAATCAAAAAGCAGGTTGTAAAACAGCAATCACATTGATAGTTTTGTTTATGTAAATATACGGAAAAAGGTCTAAAGAGATGCTTACTAGGATGCTGATGACAAGAATTGTCTCTAATGATGAGATTCATAAAGATTTTTGCTTTCTCCCTATATATTCAAACTTCTTTGTCTATAAATAAATTTAATAGTTTATGGCAGGTCCCAGTGGGACCATCACAACACAGATCCCATGGGTTTTGGAGTGAGGTCATATCATCTGCAATGGAATCTTAAATATCTTTTGAATATTTTCTGGCCTTTTCCAGTCAGATGCCAAAGACGGTGTTGGGGCTAGTCACAGTACATGGATAGCCATGGCCATCTCTGGTGTTGTCAGGTGAGCATCATGGCTAAGTAGTACTGCCCACCAGGAAATTGGTAGTCAGGCACTGTGAGGGCATCCACATTTTTGGCAATTTCTACAGAAACAAATTGTGGTACCTGGTCTTCTTCCACAAATGCATGAACACCAACTCATCCTGTGGGCCCTACCACTTCCAGTCCCTGTTACTTCTGGGCCACTGGCTACATCTTTTGGTAGAATGGTACAAGGCATTTTGCTGCTCAAGACCAGGTAAGGCCTAGCCACCTTGGACAGCCTCGTGGTATTTGATGGGATCCCACTCCTGCTCCTGTGACCCCTTCCCCATAAGAAGAAAAAGCAGATGGTGGTTTTTATTGCCCTCAAGGTTGTATATCTGAAGCTTACTCAGAAGTTTGCATACCTGGGGCACCTGGTTTGCAAGATTCCCTGGAAGTTAGGCCATGATAGCTATGCTAGAGGAGAAGAGAAAGAAGGTCAAGTTCCATTATAGGAAGAAATAGTAGCTCATGAGGTAGCAGAAACAGGCCAAGAATGTGGAGCAGACATTTAACAAATACAAAGAAGTCTTCAAGACCCATGAACTCCTTGTTTGGGTCCCCAAAAGACTATTTCTCATGTTTGGCCTGGCCTTTCCATTTTCCATTGGTATCTAGGACGTGACAGTCCCAATGTCCAAGTGCCACAGGCAGCCACTTATGAGTGGCCCTGAAAGTGAGGGAAATATCTCCAACTGGGTAGAGATTTGACTTGTGCATCGGGTAGTTTGAGTGGAAAGTTATGGGCATTGGCAAAAAGCTTCTCTGCTTGGTTAGAGTCTGGAGGGAGAAAGACAGGAGATAAAGAGGTCTGGGAAAAAGGCATGTGGTTCAATCTGTAAAAGTAGATATGAAATGTGAAGATCTTTGTTTCACACATTAATGACCAACAGAGAGCTTTCATCACAGAAGAGCACTAAACAACTACAAGAAATAGTAACTTGTCCAGATAACATCACCCAGTCTTTTGCCAGCTACTTGGTGGCAAGTTGTCTACCCTGGATTCATTCCATCCTGGAAGTAGTATGTATCTTGATTGGAATATAGATATATTCCAAGTTAGACCTCTTGCCTGAATGGTCTTAACCAGTACCATTGAGGATTTAAAGTGTTTGGTCCAATGACCAGGGAGTTAATATAGTAGTGGACATATGACCATAGGATCCACTGATCTTTTCATAAACTATGTCACCTAGACCAACTACTAGTCTTACTTGTTGAAGATTCAGTTGAGGTGCTAGCTTGCAAAGGATACCTTCTGAGAAGGGACATCATCCTTTAGGACTCAAGGTAAACTCTAAATTGATATTCATTATATGGTACAGGGTCCCCAATAGGAAGAATATATGGGGGTCCAATAGCTGAAGGGTGGAAGTAGGATTATTTCTCTACATTGGTTATCAGTGATCCACGTGGGGAATTTTTAACCTTTTTCTCCCAGAGGTTAGGGATGTTGGCTTCAGGAAGAGTCCCGTTAAACCCCCAGCTACTGCTAGGTCACTTTAGAATCTTCATTCCAAGAAACCAGCAGGAAAGAATAATTGACCCTGATCTTCACAGCTTATACAATGCAGACAGGAAAGAGTATGTTTGATAATCAAGTAATCCATTTGGGTGTCTTAGTTTCCACTTGACCAATTTAGATGGTACATGGGCAAGTGCAACAGCCACAACTTGAGAAGGACCTGGTGATGAAGGGCTAAGTTACTTCAGAGAAGACGGTCTAGGTCACTGCACTAAAAAAAGCACTAAATAGGGACACCTGGGTGGCTCAGCTGTTGAGCGTCTGCCTTTGGCTCAGGACTTGATCCCAGGGTCTGGGATCGAGTCCCACATCGGGCTCCCTGCATGGAGCCTGCTTATCCCTCTACCTATGTTTCTGTCTCTCTCTGTGTGTCTCTCATGAATAAATAAATAAATAGTTTAAAAATAAATAAATAAGGGATCCCTGGGTGGTGCAGCGGTTTAGCGCCTGCCTTTGGCCCAGGGCGCGATCCTGGAGACCCGGGATTGAATCCCACGTCGGGCTCCCGGGGCATGGAGCCTGCTTCTTCCTCTGCTGTGTCTCTGCCTCTCTCTCTCTCTCTCTCTCTCTCTGTGACTATCATAAATAAATAAAAATTAAAAAAATATAAATAAATAAATAAATAAGCACTAAATAAACAGCAGGCGAGGGGAATCTAGAACGGGTGGCAGAGAAAGGAGATAACCAGCTTCAATTTGGGCCCCCAAAGCAGCTTCAAGGACTGTAGTTAATCCCACCAGCCCTTTTGTAGTGAATTTTTCCAGGAAAAGAGACCCAACAGAACTTTGGAAGAGCTGCTTCTAGAACTTATTATATGTAAAGGGGTGGATGGTCATAAATATTGTGGTGTACTGCAGAGATCACCCCATCCAGGACCAAAGTCATTCTATACCAGCTGCTAGAATTACTGGAGGCTGATAGCTTTCAACTGATCATACTCTAGAACTTACCTTTGGCTCAAGGAGGACCTCCTTACTTCTCTGGGTTCAGCCAAAATGATTGATCACTGAGGTAGCATAAAGTCTTCAAAGCTGTCTGTAGACAAGGCTGACACCTTTGCTGGACTGCATCATAGTTTAACTTCTTCCTGTGTCCAATCTTACTTCTTTCACTCATTCCAGAGGTGGATCCCAAGAGCAAGGCCAGTGAAATTTCTGCACCTGAATCTTCATGTCAAAGAATATTTCCTGGGAAACTCGATCTGTGATGGATTCCCTTCCCTGTGTACCTCATAACTAAGACCTTTTGTATTGTAAGTTTTTTAAAAAAATAAAAGTTGCTTAAACGACAAAGGGGATTTATTGGCTCACATAACTGGGCAGGTATCAGGATTGATTTGATTCAGTAGCTGAATGATGTCAAGGCCCCGGTTTTGCTCCATTTCTCTGCTCTGCTTTAGAATCAGCGTTATTCTAAAGCCAGCTTTGTTCACAATGACAGTAACTGCAGTAATTCCAGGGTTTATATTCTCAACCTTTACCATCCAAATGGAAAGAGAGCAGGCTTTTAGCAGCTTTATTTAAAGAATAAGGAAAAATCTTTCTCAGAGTCACTAGCAATTCAAGGTTCACAGACAAACTGGTCAAAGTCTGGGTTTCCTAATCCACTCACTGTGACAAGAGGTATGGGATTATCTTGAGTGCTGGAATTGTTGGTTTGTTTATATCTTTGCCTTCCAAAATCACAGGGATGCTACACAAGGGGGAAGTATGAAAGATATGTTGTGGAAACAAACTATATTCATTTGCTAGTGCTGCCATGACAAAGTACCACAGACTGGGTGCTTAAACAAGAGAAATCTATTTTCTCATAGTTCTGGAGGCTACCAGTCTGAGATTAAGAGGTTGGTAGGGTTGTTTCTTCTGAGGCCTTTTTTCTTGGCTTGTAGATGACCGTCTTCTCCTGCCTTTGCATGGTTTACCCTCTGTGTGCACACATGTCTATGTCCTAATCTCCTCTTGTTGTAAGGATACCAGTCACATTGGGTTTGATACAGTAGCTGAATGATGCAGGCCTACCCTAAAGAACTTATTTTAACTTAATCACCTCTTTAAAAACCTTGTCTTCAAATATAATTACGTCCTGAGGTGTACTAAACACATGAACTTTTTTGGGGGGGCATGATTCAGCCCATAACACAAACTCAACATCCATCAATTACATACTGAAATATGCTCATTTGATTGACCGTTGCAATAAACTGTAAACTCTTTAAGGGCAAGAACAATATCTCATTTATACCACCGGTGCCCAGCACAGAGTTTGGTACACAGTAGGTAGTCAAAAGAAGACACAACTGCTTGCTAAGGACTATAAAGAGTTTGTCATACTTGGTAAGTATGAGGTCACTGGTGATTTTTTCCAAGAGCAGTTTCAATGGAGTGGTGATCACATAACCTAATTGTTGTGGGCTTAAGAGTGAATGGACAGGTTCGACGATACAAAAATTAAAACCTTCTTATGACAAAAGGCATCATGAGGAAAGTCAAAAGAGGATTATGAAAAAAATAGTATCTACATATATGGAACACCAGGAGTTAATAAGGCCTAATATAAAAAAGATCAGAAAAATATGAAGACAAACAACTTAATATAAAAACATAAAAAAGACCATGTACAGCCCCAAAATATATGAAAACAAGTTCAGCCCTATTAGTCATCAGGGAAACACTAATTAAAATAATAGTGAGAGAGCATTTAATGCACATTGTACGAACAAAAATGTTAGGATTTGTGCTTCAGTCCTGGTCAGAGAATAGACATTCTTCTACCTTTTGACTGGAATGTGAACTGCAATAATTCTACAGGTAATCTGGCAGTGTCTCACTCAAGACATCTTTGGTCAAAAGTAACAGAAAATCCAATTTACCGGGCAGCCCGGGTGGCTCAGAGGTTTAGCGCCACCTTCAGTCCAGGGTGTGATCCTGGAGACCCGGGATGGAGTCCCTTGTTGGGCTCCCTGCATGGAGTCGGCTTCTCCCTCTGCCTGTGTCTCTGCCTCT
Organism: Nyctereutes procyonoides; assembly: GCF_905146905.1. NCBI lineage: Eukaryota > Metazoa > Chordata > Mammalia > Carnivora > Canidae > Nyctereutes > Nyctereutes procyonoides. The sequence continues at coordinate 23,874,283 of NW_026575036.1, read as the reverse complement.
CTCTCTCTCTCAATCTCTCTCTCTCTGTGTCTCTCTGAATAAATAAATCTTTAAAAAAAAAAAAGAAAATCCAATTTACAACCCCTCTGAGCCAAAAGTTACTTATAGAGTCACATAACTGAAAATCTAGACATAGCTAGATGGAATCTATTTAAATGTTATTAGAATCTAATTTCTTTCCAAGTCTTAGTTCTATCTTCTTCTTCAGTCTGTCTTCATGAAGAGAGCTTACATCCTTACAGCAACAAGTCTAGCAAAGAAGAAAAGTCCTTGATCTCTTATTGTCCTGAAATTGAGTCTTGTGCTCATCCCTGAACTACAGAATATACCTATGTGATATTATGCTCTTATTGACCAAATGTAGAAGCCAAAGGAGGAGTCAATACCATTGTAACTGCACAGAGTAATTAATAGAGAAGGACTAAATCATCTAAAGAAAATGAGGTGCTGTCACTAGAAGAAGAGGGGATGGATGTTGGGTGTCAAAACAAACAAGACAAAAAAAATCCATATAGATCTTCTACAGGCAGGATCTATTCAAAATGTATACATATCTTTTGTTTCAACAATCTCACTCTAAGGATTTGAGTCTATAGAAAAAAACCCACACAATTTAAAGAAGCTACATGTATAAGGATACTCATTCTAGCAATGTTTATAATGGCACAAAATCTGGACAAATCTAAATGATCTATTAATAAAGAAATGACTTAAAAATTATGGCACATTAATAGTATATTGTACAGCTAGTTAAAAGAACGAGCTAGATAAGAGTATCCATGATAAACTTCAGGAAGAAAAAGTTGCAGAAAAATACATACGATGTTATTCATTATTTGCAAAAATCAAAATTTCTATTAATGTGTTTCTATTACCATTGGAAAAAGTATGGAGAGAGACATTGACCTTTTAACCTTGATTTTACCTAGGATTGAGATAGGGAAAGGAAAACTATCTTTTTCTTTATTTGCTTCTGAAGTATACTTTGTTATACTTCTGTGTTGTTTGAATTGTTAAAATGAATGTTTGCTGCCTTTTAAACAAGTGAGTAGAAAGTGAAATGAGGAAGTAGTTTTAGATATAAACTATTTTTAGATTTGGAGAGAAGATAAATTAATCTTCAGTAAAGCAGAGATTGAAAATATTGAAGACAGAATAACCCATAGCATGGGCCCTGAGGGGATGGAGAGGATTCATTTCAGAGCAGTCCCCAAAGTACCAGTCCTGGGATGGCTTCACTGTTCCACAGGGAAATGCAAATAAGCAGCGTAGTTCATAAAACTTTAGTGTTGAAAGTGCATTTTTAAAAAAGGAATTCAGGGTGATAGGAGATGGGAGGATTTTAAAAATATATATATACTGTTGTCAAGATTAAAAAGTTAGCAGCCCTATGTCAGTTCCTAAACTGTTGGAAATGCTGATGGTCTATAAATCCCAAAGTCTGTAAAAAACAGATCTACAGAGCAAGTAGAAAGCTAAGCATTGGGATCCCTGCGTGGCGCAGCGGTTTAGCGCCTGCCTTTGGCCCAGGGCGCGATCCTGGAGACCCAGGATCGAATCCCACGTCAGGCTCCCGGTGCATGGAGCCTGCTTCTCTCTCTGCCTATGTCTCTGCCTCTCTCTCTCTCTCTGTGACTATCATAAATAAATAAAAAATAAAAAAAAAAGACTTCTCTTAAAAAAAAAAAGAAAGCTAAGCATTAAGCAAGAGAAGAGCTAGGGCTTCCTCTGTGGTAAAGGAAAACAAGTGTGGGCAGACAGTTACAGACAGACTCGGCAGGTATAGGGGAAAGACGGTAAGTAAAAGACTATGGTGAGATCTTTTGCTGGGTTCAGGGTTGAATGGCTCTGCAGGAGTGATTGTGAGGTTGAAACTTGAGGGAAGTGGTAAAAAATGGTAAGAGGTGCTGTGGGGGATGGGAGACCAACCTGAGAGAAACTAGAGTTTTTATATGGAATAATAATATCTGGCTATATTTTGTTCAGATTTGCTCTTTTATGAAATTGCCCTTGGTCCTTTTTGTATTCTCTCCCTCATTTGACACCCTCTTTCCCAACCAGCAGTTTTGTTTTTATTCCTTTGATGACACATTCTTCTTTAGCTTGTTTTTGTACTTCTCTGTACTTACTAACTTGTCTCTGAGACCCTGTTCATTCATCTATAACCACCTGACACCACCTCCCAGATAGTAGACACCCAACTGATTGGTGCTGTAGTAAATTTAATTCCACACAGAAAATGATTGGGTAAAAATCAGTATCACCTTGATTAAAATTCTTCACAGTTGTGAAAATAAAGATAAATCATGGGTTTTTTTTTTAATTTCTGCAAAACTAACTTTTCCCTATAGCATGTATTTTTCATTCCTTAAAAAGACACTATGTATTTGGTCATATTTTCCTTATGAGTCTTATACTGTACACCCTTGGAATTCATACACTCCTGTTATAAAAATGCCACAGAGATCATTAAAATAAAATTTTCCACTATAATGGATATGAAAACTGAGGACCAGAAAAATTAGGCAATTTGTTCAAAACTGCAAGGGTATCATGTGCAAGTCGATATGAGAGTTGCTTCCAACTTAATTCAGAGTCTTTACATGGTGATTCCACTTCTTAATTTCAATTTTATTTTGTATTCAACTTATAGCAGTTAAATTAATAACAGCAGTTATTTTTGGTAAAGCTCTCTTAAAACCAATAGACTATTACCCTTCCTTTTTTTTTTTTTTTTTTAAGATGCCAGTATGTGTTTCTGCTGCTGTGTGACATGTTTGATATTTTAAGTGCCTGGTAACGTACAATAAGCCAATTGGGCATTCAGTTGAAGGTTGTTTTATGATGCGTAACATTTGTGTTATTTATGATTATAATCAAATCCAAATGTTGACAGTGATGATTGCTATGTATCAATCTTTACTCCTGCATTTTATAGTTCATCACTTATTTAAAACTGTATCTCTTTATTACCCTGTAAATAAAAAGTATTGAAACCACAGAGAGAGTAACAAATCCTCACATGCAAACATAACTAGGAGGATGCTGTAGGTAAAGAAATACAGTGTTTTCCCCGGGGAGGCAAGAGATGACCTATTACAGATCACCACCCTCTTTTCTATTTGCACATGAAAGTAGAAACCACTAGTACATTAGTGTTAAGAGCCTTTTTTTCTCTTAAAACATTCTCACATAATACCTAGGAGTCCAACTCTAAAAAAAGTGGAAAATTAATTATCCGCCAGAGAAAATATTTAAAAATTCATATTCTTCAGTATGGAGGTTCCTCCAAAAATTGAAAATAGAACCACCCTATGATCCAGTAAGCACACTATTGGGTATTCACCCCCAAAATACAAAAACAATAATTCAAAGGGACACAGGCACCCCTATGTTTATTACAACATTACTTACAATAGTCAAACTATGGAAGCAACCCAAGCGTCCATCAACAGATGAATGGATAAGAAGAATGTGGTCCATATACACAATGGAATATTATCCAGCCCATAGAAAGTAATGAAATTTAGCCATTTGCAACATGAATAGAGCTAGAGAGTATAAAACTAAATGAAACAGAAAAAGAGAAATAACATATGATCTCACTCATATGTGGCATTTAAGTAAGCAAAGGAACAAAGGGAGAAAAAAAAAAGAGAGACAAACCAGACTCTTTAACTATAGACAACTAATTGTTACCAAAGGGGAGGTGGGTAGGGATTAAAAAGTATATTTATCATGATGAAAACAAAATAAAATAAAATGATAAAACAAGGGAGAAATGGCCCCGGGGGGCGGGGGGGGGGGGAAGTATTCCCATTGTTTAGTTTTGTGGAAATGGTATGTTGTGGTCTTTTTTAGAATTATAGTTTTTTTTTTTTAAAGGATTTTATTTACTTACTCATGAGAGACACAGAGGCAGAGACACAGGCAGAGGGAGAAGCAGGCTCCATGCAGGGAGCCGGATGCGGGACTCGATCCCGGGTCTCCAGGATCACGCCCTGGGCTGAAGGCGGCGCCAAACCGCCAAATTATGGTTTTCTATTGGCAGATATCATCATTTGACCTTTAATTAAATTTTAAGGACTACTTTTTTAACAAATAGATTTTCACATAAAATACCTACAGAAGAACGTTGCCCCGTTAGCCTCCACCTGAAGCTACACTCCTGGAGGTCCTATCCTCTGGGGCGAAGATGTGCTCGGATACACGACAAAGCTACTCATCACTGTCCTCGTTGACCTTGTAATTTTAGGGCATTCTTCCCTCGGAGAGTGACAGGGAAAGACGTTTCATAAAAATTTTGTTCTTCCAGTGGGGGGGGGGGGCGGGAGGAGGGGGAAAAAGTTAACTCCTCTAGATCGCGATTCCTTCAAATTTTCCAAACACAGCAAAGCCCATCGAAAGCCCCACACCTCGTATCAAAAAACTGCACAACGTGAACCCCCCGAAGACTCTGAGATAGGGACAAGGCTGCCGTTCCTACACTCCTCCAGCAACTACTTGTCGAGTTTTCATGGAGTGACAGGCCCTGTGCCAGGAGCGGTTGTTATCAAAGTGGTGAGACGCTGTCCCCGAGCCCACAGTGGGGTGGTGGGGCGGGCAGCGAGACGTCCGCAGGGGATGGGCAGGGGATGGGCAGGGGATGCGCAGGGGATGGGCAGGGCATGGGCAGGGGATGCGCAGGGGATGGGCAGGGGATGGGCAGGGGATGCGCAGGGGATGGGCAGGGGATGGGCAGGGGATGGGCAGGGGATGGGCAGGGGATGCGCAGGGTGAGGGCGCCTGCCGGGGGAGCGGCGCAGCAGAGCCGGGCTCGGAGCGAGCGGGGTTAGGGACGCGCGGCGCAGCTGGCTGGCCCGGCACCTGGGCTCCGCCCCGCGGGGCTGCCGCGCGGGACCCGCGGGCGCGGGGAGGGCGCGGGGAGGGCGCTCAGGCGCGCGCAGACGCCGCCCAGAGGGGCAACCACGAGGTTGGAGGGTCCGGGGCTTTGAAAAAAAGCCGCCGGTGCGAGGCATCCCGGGGGATCCACGAGGCGCACCTGTTCCCGTCGCGGCGGCCGACCTGTCGCCCTGCGGGGCCCAGAGCGCACGGCCCGCCTCCAAGTTAATCATCAGCAAGTTTCTTTGTTGTTGGAATTAAGACACGGGGTTGCGCGTGTGCTCGGGGGGCCGGGGGGGAACCTGTCCCACCCGCACTTTTTAAACGCCCGCCGGGAGGGAAGGAGGAGGCCGGGGGAGGGGGAGGGGGAGGGGGGCGTCCAAGTCACCCGCACGCCGACCTCCCCCGAGGGCGGGTCTCAGGTGAGCAGGACTCGCCCCACCTCCCCGCAGCCGAAGGACGCTCTCCGCTCTCCGGTTACCATAACGACAGGGCGGCAAACGCCACGCAAACCACCTCGCGTCCAGGCCCCCAGGGGCCGCCCGCATTGTCCGCCGCCCGAGCAGCGCCTCCCACACGGCGCCTGCGCACAGTCCGCAGGGGGGAGGCGGAGGGAGGAGGGGGGAGGGAGGATGACAGCGCGCGCGAGACGTTTCCCAGAAGCCCGCGCCGCTCGCCGCCCTTCTCCCTCCCGCTCGCAGGCCGCGTGACGTCACTCCGCCCGCCACGTTCCTTAGACGCTAAGGGTGGTTTGCCGGCGCCCCCCAGTGGTCCGGTGGAGCGTTGCAGCGCCGCGCGCGGGGCCCAGCAAGCGAGGCAGGGAGCGCGGCGGGTTGGGCCGCCGCCGCCGCCGCCGCCGCCGCCGCGGCCGCCGTCGTCACCGTAGCGCGCCGACATGTGGCGGCGCGGCTGAGCGGAGGGGAGGGGGAGGAGGGGGAGGGCACGCGCGGGGAGGGGAGGGAGGAGGCCAGACAAGGCGGGGGGAGGGGGAGCAGCGGTGGCGCAAGTCGCGCGGAGCAGCGCAGCCCGGGGCCGCTCTCGCCACCTCCCGACCCGGCGCCCCCGGCGACAACTCCGAGCGGGCCGCGGAGTCCATGTTGGGGAACTTGGCGTCGTGACGGGGACCGGCCGGAGCGCGCGCCTCCACCTCGGCCTGAGGTAAACGCGGGCCGGCCCCGGGGGCGGGCGGGCTCCGGCGGGCGGGCGGGCGGGCGCGCGAAGTTTGCGGATTGCGCGCGGCCCAGGCGGCGTCGCGCGCCGGGAGGAAAGTTGGAGCCGCCTGTGGAGGCGGGGGGGGCCTCTTGGTCGTCGCCGCCCCGCCGGGAGGCCCCGCTCCGGCCGCCGCGCCGTCCGCACCCCGGGGCCGGGGCCTGGCCCGCGCCCGCGCCCGAGCCCGAGCCCGCGGAGGCTGCCCGCGGCCCCGCGACGCCCGCGCCCCCCGACTTGGGAGACTTGGGAGACTTGGCTTTCGTCAGCCGCGTCCCGGCCCGCTCGTGAAACCAAACTTTACGGCGCCGTGACCTCCGCGCGGACCGGGCCGAGGCGGCGGGCGAGGCGGCCGCGCTCCCCTCCCCTCCCCTCCCCCCCCGCCCGCCCCGAATTTCAAACTCTTCTCCCCCCACCCCCACCCCCACCCCCTCGACTTTTCAGCCCGTTTCCTGGGCTGACAACAAAAGGGCCGGATCTGAACTTCTCCGGAGGCGTCGCCCTCCCGTCCCCGCTCGCACCCACAGGGATCCCGTTTCTTTGGGGATCGCGGGCCGTCCGGGCCGTCCGGCCCCTCCCCACCCCCCACCCCCCACCCCCCCTTCACGTATTCTGGAAAACCTGCTTTGGAAGTAAACGCCCGGTTGAAGTAGTCGGGTTAAAATACAGATGCAAGTGTTGAAATCGTGAGAGTTCGCCTCCCCACCCCCCCCAGCGTGTTCCTGTGGAGGATTTTCGTAGCGTCCACACCGCGCGGTCTTCCTTAGTCCCGGGCCGTGTTAGCAGCTAAGGTCTCCGCACGCCCGCCGTGAGCCGAGGGGTTTAGGGGGAGACGGCTCAGGACGTCCTTCAGGTTTGGCCGGTGGACGCTGGCCTTAGGTTTTCCCGTTGTGGGGAGTCTTTTTTTTTTTTTTTTTTAATCCCCCACTGGAAAATCAGGAAAAGCCTAATGAAGGAAGAGATGCAGTTTTCATTCTAGAAACTTAATTCAAGCATATGGCTCCTTCCCTCAGAATATGGGAAGCGAGACATTCTTCAGTAACTGGTGGTTTTTTGTGTTGTTGTTTGTTTTTATTGGTAACTAATTGCATTGAAATTTTGATAAGGCTCAAATCTCTAGACCGCCGCTTTCTCTTTCCTGTTTCTTCGGCAGTTGCCTTAAATCGTCCCCCCCTTTGTTTTTTTTTTTTTTTTGTTGTTGTTGTTGTTTGTTTTTTTTTTTTTTTTGTTTTGGCCGTTGGTTAAAAGCTGCAGTAAAGAAGTTTGTGGGATTTTTGATTTTTGTTGCTTTGATTGAGCAGGTGAAGATTTGACATTGGCTTTGCGTTTGTTTTATACTCTTCTCTGGAAGATGATCTGAATTTACTTTTTATATGGTTAGTTTATGCCATAGGAGTTTTTTAAATTATTCTCAACTGTAGCTGCACTTCTTCATTATAATTTTTTTTTTTTTGGTGCAAGTATATTAATCAGTTTACGTTCAGACGGTGACCTTTCTGCCTGAGAGTTTTGAGTATGTTTTTTTTTTTTTTTAAAAAAAAGGATTTTGAGTGCGTTTTAAGATTTTGGTCGGATGAGATTAGGATGTTTGCTTACTTCCAGTGTACTCACGCTGTAAAAACATTTTTCGATATGTCAAGGGGGAATAAAACTGTAGAGGCAAAGAGAAAATTGTTGGTAAATGTATTGCCTGCCTGAAACGTGTAATGGAGAAAACTTTAAGAGTGATTTGTTTGGTCACGTCTTTAGGTAATGGCAGTGGGATCCATGAGTTAAGACTGAAACTCTTCAGGGGTCACCCAGCTTCCCCATTATTTTTTGGGCACTAGCCTGTGTTTAGGCAATTTTCCTGAAAAGCTGTGCTGTTATAGGAGGAAACAGTGCAATTGGCTGATGTTGATTCACCATTAGTAGCATGTTTTAATAGTAGGAGAGTACACTACTACTCACCGACTTAACACTGGACTTTTTAGATACACCAATGAGATAATTATAAAGCCTAACTAAAGAGAGTGGCAGAGATAGAGGTAATAAAATCTCAGCCTTAGAATGATTTTCATTTTAACTTCCCTTTTGCAAGCTCTACCATCAGCATCTACCCTTACCTTTAAGTGATGTGCGTTGGATCTTGACTTACCTTGCCCAGTGAAATAAAGAAGTTTCAAACCTAAATTCTTAGTTATACTCTCTGTCTGAAAGAATAAATTAGCAGGTTTGCACCTTATCTTGCATCTGTATTATACTAACTGGTAGTAGCACTGAGTAGGGCTCAGAGTTAAAATACCTAGTATTCTCTTGGTATTATTACCAAGACTCATCTTTGTATTGTCATTGTTGTCTTTCTTTAAAAGTCGTAGATTCGTTAATTCTAGTACTTAGGCAGATATGGTTCTACTGTAAAATGTGAAAACAGTACCATCCTCTCTTACTTGCAAAATAGTTTCCTAAAAAGTCTCACTATGACCCTTGCTTATCTATATGGTCTTTAACGCTCAACTGCCAGAGTGACCCTGATGAAATTTGTCAAATCCTGTTACTTTTCTTCTCAACTGGCTTCCCTTCTCATAGTAAAATCCAAGTCCATGGTTTAACCAGGCTGTGAGTGTTTTGAGTCTTTTCTTCCTCTCTTGACTTGATTACCTCATTCTTTGTCCAGTCGACTTCTACTCTCCTACGTTAAGTTTTCTCTGACTGCTCTGTCAAAACCAGACCTTCCTCCCTCATTTCCTACCACTTTTTAAGCCACATTTTCTACATAGCATTTATCACTTTCTAACATACTGTATAATTTACTATCTTAAGTTTATTGTATTTCTTCTTCACTTTAATGAAAGTTCTGTGAGAACAGGGTTTGTCAGTTTGGGCCATTGTTCTGTCCCCAAATGCTGGCACAATGCCTAATACGTAGTAGGTGCTTAATAAATATTTGATTAATCTCCTTTCAGCTGGAAACATTTAAACTTTAAAGATAGTAATTATGGTTTGAAACATTACCCAAGTCTCACTCTTTTGAATAGTTACTTGGGTCTATGCTTTATATTCAGTTCAGAGGACATTTTTAAAGAAGCATATATAGAATGTGAACTTGAAACTGATTTATCAGGATATAGATGGAAATAAGAATACTTAGCTAAGGGTAGAGTGGTATAATTGTCCTTCTGTTTAAAATCTATTAAATATTTACTAAGCACCTACTACGTATTAGACATTGTGCCAGTATTTGGGGACAAAACAAGAGATCACCAGGCCTCTGTTGATGAATGGAAAGTGAAGGACAGAAATTTGAACCATCAACTCAAGGAAACAGCTGGATTGATGGTAATACCACATAGGGTTCAAGGTTCTTTTGATTCTGACATCTTGCATTTAAAGTACCTCTGGAACTTTCAGATGGAAATTTCTGTAGGCAATTAGATAATATGGTTCTAAATTTCAGAGGAATTGTGCTTGGAATAGAAAATTGGTGTCACTTATGTAGGTAGTTGAAATTATAGGTGGAATTGCCTACGGGACGGACTATAACTAGAATGGAATCACAGTGGCCTATAACATTTAAAAAAAAAAAAAGTTTGCTTGGGTGAATGGAAGTTCCCCAAAACTACTGTGAAGATCAGAGAAGTACAAGGTGAGTGTGATATTACAAAAACTAAAGGAAGAGAGTATTTCAAAGAAGAGTAATCAGTAGATTCCAGTGTTGATGAGAGTTGAGTAATGTAAGTTTTAAGATTTTGCTTTTTTTTTTTCTTTTTTTAGAGACGAGAGAGAAAGAGGGGAGGTGCAGAGGGAGATAGAATTGTAAGCAGGTGCCATGCCCAGTGTGATCTCACCTCCCTGAGATCATGACCTGATACGAAATCAAGAGTGGGGATGCTTAAGCACTTAAGCAGGACTCAGCCACCCAGGTGCCCCAAGAGCTAAAAGACTTTTCACTGAATTTAACAAGGAGCTCATTGGCCTTTGAATAAGCAAGATAGTTTCTTATTTTCCAATTGATGCTCCTGTAATTGCTGAAGTAGATTAAAAAAAAAAAAACTGAGATCAAACATTAAGAAATTAACTGTCTACATTACAGAAGAGACCTAATGTTTGTTGGATATTTCCTGTGAGCCACCCTCTCTGTTTTAGACGTTTTACATAAATTTTCATTTGACCTTTTCAGTAGCCTTGCTATGTTGGGTATGTTAATCCTTTATGGAAAGGAGTCTGAGGCTCTAGAGAAGTTAAATGACTTGCTAAGTGTCAGAGCACTTGTTAAGAATATACGCTCAAGTCCATTTGACTCTTGGGCCTTTAGTCTTTAGTTTTTCATTGTGTCTGTGGGTTGGCCTCTCAAACTCTAGGTCAGCGCTATCTAGTAGTAGACTTTTCTGTGATGATCGAAATGTGTGTCTGTACTGCCAATACAGTAGTGGCTAATGTGGCTGTTGAGCATTTGAAATATGGCCAGTGCGACCAAGGAACTGAGTAGTCGTTATGGTGCAGATATAGATCAAAAGTCATTAAGAATCTCATAAATAATAAAACAGAGTCATAATTAGAAGAGGTGGAAACATTTATTTGGGAAGAGTACTGTTTTACTTATATGCTAGTTTTAGGTGCTATGAATGAACATTGTAAATTAACTTTTTCTTTTTTAAAAACAATTTCAAACTTTCAGAAAAGTTCAAGTAGAATACAAAGGACTTTTTTTTCCCCCGTAGCCATTTGAGAGTAAGTTTCAGACACCATCCCACTAAGGCCCCAGTACAAGTACGAAGTTTTTTTCAAACCCTGAACCATTTGGGAGTAAGTTACAATGTCTTCTCATAGCCCCAAACCCAGGATAAGGACTTTGTTTTATATAAATATATCAAAATCAGGAGATTAACATCACTATATTATTACAATCTAACTCTCAGACCTCATTTAGGTTTTGCCAGTTTGCGTAATTTCATTTAAGAAGAGGATCCAGTCTAGAGTCCTGCGTTGCATTTAATTGTAATGTTTTACACTCCTTCAACCTAGAACAATCCTTCATTTTTCCTTAAATTTCATGACCTTGATTACAGGTTAGTTTCGTTGTTAAATGTCTCTCAATTTAGATTTGCCTAGTATTTCCTTATGGCTGGGTTCAAATTGTGCAGGAGTGTCTCAGCAATGATGCTGTGTTCTCATTGCATCCTATTGGATGGCATACAATTTCTTTTTGTGCCATTACTGATGATGTACACTTTGATCATTTGATTAAGATGAAGTTTCCCCAAGCTTCTTCACCCAAGTTTTTTTTTTTTTCCTCTTAGTAATCAATAAGTATTTTGTGGGATGTATTTTCAGACTTTATAAATAGCCCATTCTTCTTCAGATTTGCTATTTATTATCAAATTGTCCCAGCTTTGACCAGTGAAAGCCCCTTCAAGTGCTTTCTTTGTTCTTTTGACTTGCTTTGAGCACTTCCTTACTGTTTGACACAAGAAAATGTTCCAGGGTTACCTTGTACGTACTTTCCCTGTTGTAACCCTAGAATCATCCATTTCTCCAAGGAGTGATTTCTTTTAGTGGAGAAAGATGTTTAGAAAGCCAAGATTTATTTCTGTATATATATAAAGAACCATGAGCTATTACCAATTTTTCCAGTTCCGGTGTTTGTTTTCCTTTTCTCCCTTTCCAGATTTATAGCTTTCTTCTAAGGGGAAGCCTGACTTCCAGTGTCCTTAGTGTGTTTACTTATGATCAGTCACCAAGGTGTAGCCAAATTCTATTGTCACTGTTGCTTCTTCCCCAGAGTTGGGTAATATTTTCATTATTCTCAAGGCTCTGCTGCCTTGTGCCAAGATGCATTCCTCACTCTAGGCCCCTCACCATACCTCATATTGAGGATCTCACCATTCTTCTTGAGTTCCAGTACCTCTGGGGTCCCTCAACAATCTTCACATAGACGCCTTGCTCAGTAACTTGGGCTCCAACACCTCCAGGCAGACTACCAACATGCAGACATATTTTTCTTAAAGATTGTGCTCATTTGTTTTTGTAAAAGATTATCACACCAAAACTTGTGAAAATTATGATCAAATATGTCCTCACCTTTAATATTTAAGTCCTCTTGAGACTCTCACATCTATTAGTGATAATACTAATCTTCTTCCTTATTTTCCCTTTTACCAGAGAGTTCTCAGATGTACTTTCAGGAGAGTCTTTTTAATATAATTTTGACAGTAAGGTAAAAATTAGTTCTTTGGGGTCAGTCAGACCTAGCTTTGCATTCTAGTTGTCCCATATACTGATTCTCATCTTTTATTGGTGACTTAATCAGTGTCCTCATCTATTTTAAGTAACATTTACCTAAATCTAGTGGTAATAGCAGCTTAACTCCAATTTCGTTTTACAACTTTAACTCTAGCAATTTTTAAACCTTTTTAATGCAGTATTAGTTGTGCAATGTTGGTGGTATTTTAATTTTTAAAATAGTCTGTATGGTATCTTGAGGATTAAATGTACAAAAGCATGTCAGAGTTTATTGCCTAATATAAAACAGGCATTTCCCCTACCCATAATCTTCTGCTATAGGTTTGTTGATAGCTGTGTGTCTCAGAGGTCTGGGGATGAAACATGGCCTTTGCCCTTGAGGGGCTTAGTCCTAATCAGGCCTTCTTTACTGCTCCCAGTGTTCTTCATTTTTTCCTGACGAGTTTTCTATATCTTCCTCTCTTTCTCCACTTTCTGCTGCTGCATTATTTTCAAAACCTCCAGTTTAAACATGTCAAAGTAGATAAATGGGATAGAGGTGGACTTTTCCTTAGTGATTTCCTACTTTTTACAAAACACAATTTAAGTCCTACCTTGGACTTAAACTTTAAGTCCCTTTACATTCTGGCCTGTAATTAAGTCTGTACCTTTATCTCCTATTGCTGTTCTAAATGAATTCTTTCTGACTAAATTAGTCCTGAAAAATGCCTGTAGCTCACATTTGGCACTTAGCGTATGCTATCTTGTTCATCTTTTGTATGCTAGTACTCCAACTCTTTTTTGCAGCAGAAAAGGTTATAGTATCTTAGTCTGTTTTTGTATTATAGTATCTTAATCTGTTTTTGTATTCCAAGCCAGTCTCAATACCCTGGCCAAAGTAGTAGTTCAGCAGCTTAAAGTAAACGAAAACAGAAATATAAATATTAAAGAGAGCAGCCACAGCAACATTGCTTTGAAAATTCTCTGGGATCAGTGAAACAGCTTACAAATGATAAATTATCTGTTAAGGTACATATACTTGTTAACACTATTTTGTATGCCTGGATGACCTGTCAAGAAAATTGCTTCTTGGGATCCCTGGGTGGCGCAGCGGTTTAGCGCCTGCCTTTGGCCCAGGGCGCGATCCTGAAGACCCGGGATCGAATCCCACGTCGGGCTCCCGGTGCATGGAGCCTGCTTCTCCCTCTGCCTATGTTTCTGCCTCTCTCTCTCTCTTTCTGTGTGACTATCATAAATAAATAAAAATTAAAAAAAAAAGAAAATTGTTTCTTCAGATTATTGCTCTAATGGGGAATAAATATTAATAATGTAAAAATTTTGTAAGCTGTCTTTCACCTGAAAACCTTATCATGGAAGAGCCTCTAGATAGGACAGCTTTAATGCATTAAGGCTGTATTTCTTTAGGAATTGTGTATGTCCAGTTAACTTAGACATCAACATGAGTAATATGAGGGAGATGCATGAAACTGGAAATAGCTTTATTGTTTCAAAGTGCTACAGAAGTAGATAAAATTAGTAAAATTAAATGAAGGAGAAACAAATCTAGTCATTCTTAAGAGAAGTTTAAAATATATTTTAAATCAATATAGCCATCCCAACTTTCTTGGACTACTATTTGCATGGCATATCTTTTTCCAAACTTTCATTTTACCCTATGTCTTTATATTTAAAGTGAGTTTCTTAAAAAGCAGAACCAGACTTACAAATACAGAGAACAAACTGATGGTTGCTGGCAGAAAGGAGAGGGTGGGAGGCTGGGCAAAATGGGTAAAGGGGAGTGGGAGGTACAAGCTTCCAGTTATATAATGAATAAATCACAGCAATAAAAGACACAGCATAGAGAATATCGTCTTAATATTGTAGTAGCATTGAGTGATGAGCATAGCATAACACACAGAGAAATTGAATCATTGTGTTGTACACCTGAAACTAACATTGTCAATTATACTAAAATAAAATTTTTTTTTAAAAAAATTGAGTTTCAGGACACCTGGGTGGCTCAGTGGTTGAGCATCTACCTTTGGTTCAGGGCGTGATCCTGGGGTCCTGGGATCAAGTCCTGCATCAGGCCTCCCGTAGGGAGCCTACTTCTGCCTATGTCTCTGCCTTTCTTTTCTCTCTGTGTCTCTCATGAAATAAATAAAATCTTTAAAAAAAAAAAGTTGAGTTTCTTGTAGACATTATGTAATCCAGTGTTTTTGTAAAATCCAATCTGACGATCTCTCTGTTAATTAGTGTGTTTAGGTTGTTTATATGTAATTATTGATATGATACACTGTTTTGTTTCCCATTTCCTGCCCCCTTTTTTGATTATGGGAATATATTTAATATTCTCTAAATTCACCTATTGACCTTTTGACTATATCTCTTTGGATTATGTTTTAGTGGTTGCTTTAGGGCTACTCTTGACAACTAGAAATGTGTCTAGTTTGATTTGAGATATGCTGTAAATGTAAAATATACACCAGATTTCAAAGACAATTGCCACACAAGAAAGAATATAAAAGTCACATTTAATAAGTTTTTTACTGGTTAATGTTGAAATGTTAATATTTGGACATATTGGGTTAATAAAATATACCAGATTGATTTTAGCTTTCATAGTATGGCTACCCAAAACTTAAAGTTATATATGTGGCTCACATTATATTTCTGTTGGACAGTGCTGCTCTAGGAATTATAATATATACACTGAAACATTAACAATCTATTCAGAGTTAATATTTACCACTTGAAGTGACGGTAAAAGCCAAACAACTCTTCCAGTGACCTTTATGTTAAAGTTGTGTATATTACATGCATATGGAATGGAAACCCCACCAGACAATAATTTAATTTTTGCTTACAGCAATCATGTATTTTTTAGAGAACTTAATAGTCTCACGTCTATACACAGCTGTTGACTATCTTCTTTGTTAAAGAAATTTCGAGTTTCTCTCCTATCATTTCTCCTTAGCTTGGAGAACTTCCTTTAGCATATCTTTTAAGGTAGCCTTGCTGGTGATAAATTCTCTTTGTTTTTCTGAACTGAAAACGCTTCTTTCCACTTTAATTTCTGATAGGTTTCTTTACCAGATACAGAATTCTGGTTTAACAGTTCTTGTTTAGTACTGAAGATGTCCTACCTTCTTGAATCCCATTGTTTCTGATAAGCTTGCAGTAATTTGAATCATTGATTTCATCTTTATGTTTCTTAGTCTATTTTAAAGATTTTTTTTCCTTTTTTGTGCTTGATTATGATTTGTCTGGGCATGTTTATCTTTATTTTGAGTTAATCCTATTTCATATCTTCCGAAATTTGTGAATTTTTAAATTACGAAAGGTTTTGAAGATTATTTCTTCAATACTTTTTATAATGTACCAGTCTCTTTCTCTTATTTTCCTGGAACCCATATGGCATAAATAGAACTTTGGCTGTTGTCCACAGGACCCAGAGACTCTTCATTTTCTTTCAGTGTTCCCCTTCTCTCTTCTTCAGATTAGATCATTTCTTTTGATGTATCCTCACATTTTCTGAATCATTCTTTTGTATTTCCAGTCTGTTATTGAGATCTTGTTTCAGATGCTGTATTTTTCAGTTTTAAAATTTCCATTTGTTTCTCTATTTTTTATAGCCACTATTTCTCTCCTGAGAATCTGCGCCTTTCCATTAATTTCCTTTAACATCTAGTGACCCGGATTAATATTTGTTTTCTGTTTTTGTTTTTTGGCAAAGGGCTAGTGAGTTCCTATCCTGATACTTAAAACTGGCTTTGTGACCTTAGACAAGTTACTTAATTTCATTGTATATAGAATGGAGATGTCTTCACAAAATATTGTAAAAGTTAAGTGAGATAACATAGGAAATGTCAGAAAGTAGTATCTAGAGATAGTATGGAATGCATACTCAATAGTCCAGCTCTTGGGGCATTTGAAGCATTTATAATAAGATTACGTTTAGGAAAGAATCCCAGTATCTTCTTGATGTCAGTGTAGAAGAATGTTCTTTTTTATTTTTTAAGTAAGTTTTCATAGTAAGTGATAACATATTTCCAGATTAGTAATGTTTTACAGAAGTAGGACTGTGAAATGTCTCTTTAAATGTGAAATATTTATTTGGGAACACATTGATTATATACATTGTAACATAAAATTATATTTATCTGTGATAACTACCTAGGTGAGTTTAAGAAATTCAGATAATAGAGCTGCAATAGAGCACTGTTCTTGCTCACGACACAAAACAATTGCTTTTTTCTTTTCAATACTAGTTTCACTATAGCAATTTGTACCAATTTACAAAGAATTAGAGAATGACATTTCTTGAGGAACAAAAGAGTGACCTTTAGCATACGTGTAAAAAAGAGTCTAATTTCTGGAGTTGAAACTATAATTAATGTTTTTAAAATCTTTTTTAAACACAACAGAGCAATATTTCAGAAGCAGTGTTTTAAATGTCCTTTTTTCCCCCCTCTTAAAGATGAACTCCATTTCCATTCTCCTGTACCAGGCATTTGTGTATGGTCATTTATTGTCATTGATTCTTCTTCAATTCTTAGGATTTATTTGCAAGTGTTCCTATGCTATGTATGTTTTTGGGAGGTGGCCAGACTGGGATTGCCAATTCAGGTTGGGCGTCTTTCTAAGGTAGAACAAAGGTTACATTAAAGATATAATTGACAATTTTTCTGTTTTGGATTACAAAAAAAGATGAAGAGATACTGGTTCCTCTACTTCCCACACTTCCATCCAGGATCACTTTCTTTGGGGCCTTTCTGCTTGCTACGTAAGAGGTTATGGTGCTCTTGATCTCAAGGGCTCCTGTAGCTAGTCCTGAGAAGTTTGGTTTAGTTAGATGAGTCTCTACCACCTCACTGTTCTTTTGAGAGTTGTTTTTTTTTTTTGTCTTTAATAAGCATAACAATATTCTGAATGTAAATTCTGCTTTTCCACACTTACAGCTCTTCTGTTCAAGGGACCTGTAACAGACATAGAGGAATTGCTGATGGAAAGAAACCAAAAAAGGAAGAGCTTTAGGTTTGCCTTTACCATTTGAATTGTCATCTCGTTTTAGTAAATAGGGATGAGAAAATGGAGTTAAGAATCTTGAAGACAAGTGAAGATTGCACAATCAGCTCCTCCTTTCTGTTCCCTCCACCATACCTTAGGCAGTGGTGGTGGGGTTATTAGAGAAGAATTGCATAAAATATATATTGAAATTATTGAAGGACATATAACATGATACTGCTTTTTTATATTATTTCTCATTTGGAGAAATAGTGGAAGCCTTTCATATGATTTTCTTTCCTTATCAAACTCTTCATGAAAGTAGACAGGCACATAGAAGGCTCTCACCTTTTTATTTATTTATTTTTTAAAAAAGATTTTATTTATTCATGAGAGACACAAAGAAAAAGGCAGAGACATAGGTAGAGGGAGAAGCAGTCTCCCTGCGGGGAGCCAGATGCAGGACTCGATCCCAGGACCCCAGAATCATGACTTGAGCCAAAGGTAGACAGATGTGCAACTGCTGAGCCACCCAGATATCCCTCGTTCTGTGAATTTTAATACACGTGTGGATTTGTATTATCATCACCAGAGTCAGGATTCAGAATGGTTCTATGACCTGTAAAAAGCTCCCTGATGGTATCTTTGTAGGTAAACCTTACCCAAACCCAAGTGACAACTGATGAGAATTCTTTGTTATTACAGTTTTAGCCTTTGAGAATGTCATATATATTCATTTGTGTAGGATGTAACCTTTTGATGTTGGCTTGAGTATATTGCCTTTAAGATTTCATTCAGGTTGTTGAGTAAAGTGCTTTTTCTTTCTTTTTCTTTTTTTTTTTTTTTGGCTGAGTAATATTCCATTATATGGCTGAATATACTGTAGTTTATTTTTATTAAATCTAATACTTTCTTTTCTCGTACTGTCTTTGGCTTTTCTATCAAAATAATTCTAGGCTCAAAATGAAATTAGGAAAGTATCTTCCATTTTTCTGGAGGAGATTGTGTTGAACTGGTGTTATTTCTTTAAATGTTTAGTAAAATTCACCAGGGAAATTATCTAGGCCTGGAGATTTCTTTTTTGGAAGACTACAGATTTAATTTCTTTATAAATAGTATTCATGCTATTCAGTGCTGTTTGCTAGAGGTTTAAATTTTACTGATTTCTCAAAGAACAGGCTTCTGGTTTCATTGATTTTTCTGTTTTTCTGCTTTCGATTTCATTGATTTCTGCTCTCTTTATTTCCTTCTGTCTGCTTTGTAGATCTTTTTTTTTAGTTTAGTTTTTTTTTTTTTTTTTTTAAGGATTTTATTTTTTCATGAGAGACACCGAGAGAGGCAGATTCATAGGCAGAGGGAGAAGCAGGCTTCCCACAGGGAGCCCAGTGTGGGACTCGATTCCAGGACTCTGGGATCACAACCTGAGCCAAAGGCAGACTCTCAACCACTGAGCTACCCAGGTGCCCCCGTTTTTTAGTTTTGTAATGTAAAAGTTAGATCATTGAGATCTTTTCTAATGTAAATACTTTGATGTAGTCATGCTTTTGCTGCATCTTACATATTCTAACTGTTGACATGTTTGGATTTAGTTTTACTATTTTTTTTTTAAGATTTTATTTATTCATGAGAGAGACAAGAGAGAGAGAGAGAGAGAGAGAGAGAGAGAGAGAGAGAGGCGGAGACGCAGGCTCCATGCAGGGAGCCCGACATGGGACTTGATCCCGGGTCTCCAGGATCAGGCCCTGGACTGAAGGTGGCACTAAACCACTGAGCCACCCAGGCTGCCCTACAATTTTATTTTTTAGAGAGAGAGAGAGAGAGCATACATGCGAGCAGGGTTGGGGGCAGAGGGAGAGAATCTTAAGCAGGTTCCATGCCCTTGACCAGGGCTTGATCTCACCACCCTGGGATCACCACCTGAGCTGAAATCAAGAGTCAGATGCCCAGCTGACTGAGCCACCCAGGTGTTCCCATTTTATTTTTGTGATTCTCTCTTTGTTCTTATGTAACCTGTTTCTTTGGGTTATTTGAACAGTTTTTAGTAGTCCAGTTTATTCTCTTTTCGCCTAGATATCATTTTTTTTTTTTTTTAGTGATTGCTCTAAGGATTATAATACATTTATATTTTCACAGTTTCCTTAGAATCAATATTTTATTACTTCAAGTGAAATATAGAATTCTTATTACCATTTGGGGTCCCTTTACCCTTTATGTTGTAATTGTCTTCTGTTACATCTACATGTATTGGAAATCTTATTAGAAAGTTTTGTAATATTTCCTTTTAATTGCCAAACATATTTTAAAGAATTCAAGAGGAAGGTAGTTAATTATATTTATCCAGATATTTATCACTTGTGTTGCTCTTCCATCATTTCTTGTGTTCTTTTTAAGGATAATTTTACTAGATTGAGGATTCTAGGCTTACAGTTCTTTTCTATCTTAGCACTTCTTTAAGCATGTTTTTCCACTCCCTCTGGTCCATGTAGTTCCTGATGCAGTATTATTAGTTATTCAAATCATTAGCCCACCTTCTCCTTATAAGTAATGCACTGTTTCTTTCAGTCTGCTTGCAAGATTTTTTACTTTGTAATTTTCGGTAGGCATGGATTTCATTATCCTATTTGGGGTTTCTGAGCCTTTTGAATTTAGAGGTTGATATCTTCCACTAAATTTGGGAGTTTCTAGAACTCATTTTCTTCTCCTTGGGCTCTTGACGTGAATGTTAGGGTTTTAGTGTTGTCCCATACGTCTCTGAGGTACTATTTTTGTTTTCAATATTTTTTTCCGAATATTTTTTCTATTTTTCAGATTAGGTAGTTTCTGTTCATCTGAGTTTCCATTCTGCTATTGAGTCCAGTGTATTTTCTATTTCAGGTATTGCATTTTTTAGTTCCGAAATTTCTATTTGATGATTCTTTATATCTTGTGTGTTTTGTGGGTGTTTTTTTTTTTTTTTCTGTGACTTTCTAGTTTTCCATTTGTTTCAAGAGTATTTGCTCTTATTTGTGGAACATTTTTATACCTGCTTTAAAGTCTTGTCAGGTAATTCACCCAGTGTTCTAATATCTGTGTTGTCTTGGTGTTGTTTTCTGTTGATTCTCTTTTCCCACAGGAGTTTGAAGGTTTTTTGTTCTCCCTGCCAAGTAATTTTGAGTTGTGTTTTGGAGATTTTAAACATATGAATTTTACTGTCTTGTTTAAATGCTATGGAGAATGTCGATATTTTTGTTTGGACACGTAGTTGATTCAGTTGGGTTTTAGACCACAAGTTCTAGCCACCTTTCTTTAGGTTCTAGTTTTAATCTCCGTTCTATTTTCAAAACCATTGTACTACATTTGGATTTTTCTCTTATTGTGTATTATCCAGTAGCCAATCTGTGACCTGTATGGAGGTTTAGAATTGAGTCTATGGTATGCTGCTTAAGGTTAAACCTATAAATGTACAGTTCAGGGGTGAGCTGGGAGTTCATAACTAACTTACAAGTTACTTAAACTCCCCTGTTATGCCCATGGTATTTTCTAGATCCCTGGGACACCCTCCTTGCTTTCTGTCCCCTGGCTAGAAACCCCAGTCTTCATTTCATTTATTTCACTGTGGTGCATATTTTCTACAGTTGTATCTGGAAGCAAGTGACAGGAAGACAGGAGAAAAACGGATATTAGTCCAGTTTCTTTACTCAGTGAGGATGGTACCTTTCCCTCAGAGTTTTAAGCTCCTGCTGACTATGCTGCTGCCAGAGTTGCAACTCTCACCACAGGATTGCTTGGAAATTGGGTCATGGGGAATGAAAAACAGAAAAAGAAGAGATTCCCCTTACTCTTTCTGAGCAATTAGGAGACCCCCCTTTCCACTCTTTGGACAGAGATAGAGGGCTTTTCCTAGAGCTAGCGTTCTCTCTCTTTTACCAATAGCCACTTTTTGGGTTTAGGTCCCAATGAAGCCCAGGGTGGGGGCAAAATAGGATGGAAAAATTATAAGCTCACTACCAAGCTGATAATATATCAGATTCTGGGCTCTTCCCCAATTCACCTGTTGTTACTTACTTTCAAAATTTCAGTTAGCTGCTTCTTTTATTCTGTCTGGGTTTTATAGTTTCAGTCAGTGAGATAAACAAGGTGGAATGTGCTTACTCCATTTTACCCAGAACCAGAACTCCCCAGATTACTTATTACCAGTTTTAGAATGTAATGGTAATCTCCTTATTTAGATTTAGGATTTCCTTATTTCAGTTAAATATGGTCTCTCAGTTACATTTCTTTAAACATATGTGTGATCCTGTGTGTAACAGTGCAAGCCCTATTGCGGAGATGCTACATGTAATGTAAAACAGGAAAATTAATGTCTCTTTTAGAGCATAGTCTTGATGAACTCTCATTTTCTGTAATTATTTTACATTTGAAAACCTCTTTTCCTATTTTCAATCTGTTTTCTCTCTAAGGATTTCCAGTTTCCCTTCACTTTGGAAATATTTTATTCTTTATTCATTCTAACCTTTTACAATGATTTACTTCAGGGGCATCTGGTGGCTCACTCAGTTAAGTGTCTGCCTTTGGCTCAGATTATGATCTCAGGGTCCTGGGATTGAGCCTCACATTGGGCTCTCTGCTCAACTGAGAGTTTGCATCTCCCTTTTCATCTGCCTCCCCCCAGCTTGTACTCACAGGCATGTATGCGTGCACATGCTCACTCTCCCTCCCTCTCAAAATGATTTGAGGGGCACCGGGGTGACTCAGTCAGTTGAGTGTCTACCTTTGACTTGGGTCATGATCCTGGGATTGAGCCCCGCATCAGGCTCCCCACTCACTGGGGAGTCTGCTTCTCCCTCTCCCTCTGCCCTTCCTTCCCCACTTGTGGTGTCCCTTTCTCAAGTAAAATCTTTTTAAAAAATGATTTTCTTTAAAAATTAGGCTATTGGTTATTGTAGAGTTAAGTATGAGGTGGTATGCTTCATATTAGTGGACTCTTGGCTCTCACGTGTTATTGCAGACACTGCACAAAAATTTTAGAGACGTTCTGAAGCATATCTTCACTTCCTTTTTTTTTAATTATTTAATTTAATTTTATTTTTTTATTTTATTTTATTTTATTTATTTTATTTTACTTACTATAGTCACAGAGAGAGAGAGAGAGAGAGAGAGAGGCAGAGACACAGGCAGATGGAGAAGCAGGCTCCATGCACCGGGAGCCCGACGTGGGATTCGATCCCGGGTCTCCAGGATCAGGCCCTGGGCCAAAGGCAGGCGCTAAACCGCTGCGCCACCCAGGGATCCCTCTTCACTTCCTTAATTGATATGGGAAGCTGATTTTATTATAAGACTGATAAGTCTGGATGACTTCACCTTTTTTATTTTCAGTTTGTTTGAAACAACAAGATATAAGATTATTTTGTTCATTGACGAATGGTGCTTGGAAAACAAGCTTTTTTTGGCTATAGGTCCAGAGTGAAGGAATTGAATATGAAAGATTCTCAGAAATTCCTGTGGTTGATCAGTTGCTGACAGGCAACCACATCACTGAAAATCTTAGCCAACATTAAATATAGGAAGTATTTCCAGGGCCTGATGTGGAATAGTAACTGAAAGAAGAATATGTGTCTTATATGTTCAGGTTGCTATAACAGAATTCACAAACCAAATGGCTTATAAGCAATAGAAGTGTATTTCTCACAGTTCTGGTGGCAGGATGGTTGAGTGAGGGCCCTCTTCCGGGTCACAGACTTTCTTTTGCGTCCTCATGTGGTGGAAAGAAGGGGCTTGGGATCTCTCTGGAGCTTCTTTTTTATAAGGCACTAATCCCATTCTTGATGGTTCTACTTTTATGATTTAAGCACTTCCCAAAGGCCCCACTTTACTAATAACATCATCACATACTCAGCACTTTAACATGTAAATTTTGGGAGATAAAAACATTCAGACCATTGCAACATATAAATGAGTCCGCAAAAACTAAAACTGATTGAAAGTCTTAAGTTCCGTATCCATTTCAGTAGTTATAAAGTTGGGGTGAAATTGAAACTATTGGTAGAAATGAAAATTTTGTTGCTGTTTTTGTTACTACATATAATTTACTGGTTCTTCATTCTGAGTAAGAATTTTATATATAGGGTTGCTGGGGGCTCAGTGGTTGAGTGTCTGCCTTGGCTTGCATTCTGATCCCGGGGTCCTGGGATCGAGTCCTGCATCAGGCTCCCCAAGGGGGAGCCTGCTTCTCCCTTTGCCTGTCTCTGCCTCTGTCTCTCATGAATAAATAAAATCTTAAAAAAATTTTATTTTTTAAAAAATGTGATGTTGAAAAAACATTGTGTTAAAGGGACATTTATTAAATACCTATTAGTGTTTTTATATATTTTTTTTAAGATTTTATTTATTCATGAGAGACACACAGAAAGAGGGAGAGACATTGGCAGAGGGAGATGCAAGTTCCCTTCAAGGAGCCTGATGTGGGACTTGATTCCAGGACTCCAGGACCACTCCCTGAGCTGAAGGCAGACGCTCAACCACTGAGCCACCCAGGCGTCGTCCCCTATTAGTTATCTTTTAAAAAATTTTTAAAGTAGGCTTCACCCAATGTGTGGCACTTGAACTCATGACCTGAGATTAAGGTCTGAGGTGAAAAAAAAAAGATCTGAGTTGAGATCAAGAGTTGGACAATTGACCAACTGAGTCACCCAGGCCCTCGGATTATTTTTTTAATTGTGTGACAGATAATTGTGTGAAATATACTATTTTATAAAATTTGTAGAAAGAGAAAAGATACTTCTATTTCTACAAAGTAGAATGTCCACAGGCAGTGTGAATGTCCATCCATTATCTGAAAACCTTTTTTGGAAGATAAACCTTCATGGTGTGGGGTCTGGCACAGTGTTATCTTTTATGTTTGCCTAATGGTCATTTCCATATAGGAAGTTGAACATAGAACATCAGTTTACCTGTGTGCTCTGATTTACATGTATCCTTCCTTTGTTTTGAAAATTAAAATTCTCACTATCACGTTAAAATTGATAATTCCAGCTCTGAGTCCTTTAAAGATGGAAATGTCACAGTGGTACAGAATGGTCAGGGAGTTAGAAAAATGCGTTTTTAATCTGTTTGGTCTCAGTTGGAAAGCCTTTTTTACAAATGCCTATATGTTGCAAGGATTTGGTGCTCATTATGTGCTCCTGTTACATCTTGTGCTTACCCCCATTACAGCACCTGCTGTACTGATTGTAATTTTTGATTTTTGTTTTTGTTTTTGTTATTGTCAGGTGTGTCAGTGTCTAAGGCCTAATGGCACCTAGGAAATAGGGGCACTGCCTAAATATTGAGTGAATAAATAAAGATAGGCTGTAGCAAGGTAGAGAGTCTGGTATGGGTCCTATCTGAACAAAGAGGAAAAAAAAAGTGACTGCTGGTTAAGCATATTTCAGGTCTGGAGTTCAGCAAGTAATTTAAATTCTAGTAGTTGTTGAATTTTCTGTATCTTTTTCGAAACTGTCTTCTTAGGTGATGAGACCAGTCTATTTGTTGAGGTAGATCTTTTTCTAATTCTCCATTACTTTGTTTTCAGTTGGTTTTTTCCTGTACGCTGAAATGTGACTTCTTGTGCTTTTTTTACTAAACAGGATGTTTTCATTATTATTTGCTTCCATTACCTGTGTGCATCTTCATATATGAAGATACAGTTACTCTGTCAAAATGTCCTATATTGTAAATAAATTGTATTCACTATTCAGAGGCTACTGGAGTAAATCATCTTTTATGTTTTCCTGTTTTCTTTTTTTCTGAACCCAAGATAAATAGGGGAGTAGCTAGGTGAAAGTGAAGTAAAATAGGACTAATTTTCATGATTCCCTCCCCAGAATAGTTTGCTGGAAAACTGATTACGTGACCCCTCGACTTCAAGAATCTTAAAGGTAGGGGATCCCTGGGTGGCGCAGCGCTTTGGCGCCTGTCTTTGGCCCAGGGCGCGATCCTGGAGACCCGGGATCGAATCCCACGTCGGGCTCCCGGTGCATGGAGCCTGCTTCTCCCTCTGCCTATGTCTCTGTCTCTCTCTCTCTCTCTGTGACTATCATAAATAAATAAAAATAAAATGCTTTCCCTTTAAAAAAAAAAAAAGAATCTTAAAGGTAAGAGGGCTTGTGAATATTTGTATACTTATGAAAAAATTAAAATGACACTTTTAGGTACTACCCTGGAAATTCTGGTTATAGCTACTTACATATAACCTCTTCTTTTTTTCTGAAGTTGCCATGTTAAAAAAATTTAGTGTTTTATCTCCTATATCTATATAAAGTAGGATAGGATGCAAAAATCCTAGGATTGTTTTTTGATTCCTAGATTTTTTTTCTTGCTTCAACATTTTTATCTCCAGATAAATAGGAATATTGATAAATACTATCAGTGTAGAATAAAGAGCATGTTTATTTTTGTATTATCTATTTGAAAAGCTATTTGACAAATTTAAATTTTGTGAATTCTTTACTCACATTCTTTATGTAGATATTCTTTGAAATACAGTAGTTTTTAAAATAATGGAAATCTCTTCTTAGTGAGAGTCCTAAAGATTTATCAGTCTTCCATCCTGTGATATACTTAAGATCCTCTTAGGGTGGGATGGTGTTCATGTGTTTGTGCCTGTGTTAGTTGTTATTTCTTTTGTGCTAGTTTTGGTGCTAAGCACTTTAAAAGGATTATGTGATTATATAATTTGTCTTCATAATGACCGAAGTGGTTATTAGTATTATCTCCATTAAATAGGTGAGGAAACACGCTTAAAGAGGTTAAGGTCACACAGCTAGTAAGTGGCAGACTAATTGCAGTTTGAACATAGACAGTTTTTTTTTTCTAAAACCTGTGCTTAAAGGGACGTTCTGTCTATATACTGAAGAGTACTAATATTAAAGCTTCAGCAACAAACTTGCAGGTGAGGGATATTGTAAACAAAAACATGTTAGAACAGGCCATGTGAAGCCAAGAAATCTACTTACAAACTCCAATAAAACTGTTATACAGGTAGAAAAAAAACAAAACAAAACTTTGAGAACCTTTTGTAAGGGTTTTACAAATCAACAGTTACAGAGCAGGACTGAGTTGATTATGTAGCAGAGAGACTTGGAAAGGAAATATTTATTAAACTGAAGGAGTTAATTGCCTTAACCTTACTCTGAAGTGAATTAGCTGAGGGCACTAGAGCAAATATCTGTGATAGTTTAAGCCAGATTGGTAAAATAAAAGTAGATAAATCAACAAAATCACATAGCCTTCAGGGGTGTTTTAAAAGGAACCCAAGGACAGGGTTGTAGAACCATGGACTTAAGATGTGTAATAAGTAACTGTCATGCCAGAGTACAGGTTGAATATAGATGTAGATGGATGCCTATACTTTAGAAAACTTGAAGAGCCTTCTGCAGTGAGAGACTGAAACACATCTGTAAACTTTTTCTGGAAAGGGCCAGGTCATAGGTATTTTTATTTAGGCTTTGCAGTGTATATGGTTTCTTTCAGCTACTCATCTTTGCCACTGTACTGTGAAAGAAGCCATAGGCAATATGTAAATGAATGAGCGTGGCTGTGTTCAACAAAATTTTATTTACAGAAAAACTTGGCCAGTTTTTTGACCACTGGCTTATGATAATGCACACTATCCCTCCCGAGATATCAGTAAAAAATAGCTTTGCTATGGTTTCTCCAAATGAAAATAACATTTTTAAAGGGAGGATCAAATTTCTGAATAGATAATTGGGAGGCAGTTAATGGCTTTATATAAGACTGGGATTGAGATGAAAAATTGTGCATTTAATTGTAATGGTTATTAACATTTGAGTGTTTATTACTGCTAGATAATATCATAAACACAGGTTTGCCTGACTGACACCAGTGCCCAAGTCATTAATCACTGAAATATACCACTCAGAGTACCTTTTTAAATTGAATTTTTTTGGACAGGGGATTGAATTTGGGAACCAGTTTATCTTGGATAGAGGATTGGAAATGAAGGAGAAAGAATAGATTATCTGAGAGTGGTTCTGGGAGTCACTGGATACTCTGAAGACTTTAGCCATGTGAATCAGTATAGTATTTAGCATCTTCATGAAATATGCTTTGTCTTTGGCATAAGTATGCCCAACACAGGGATAGCTCTTAACTTTTCCCAGTATCCCTTTCATTAAGCCTTGGCTCTCATTTATCCTATCTGTTCTCTTCTATGGTAGAATCTGTAATGGCAGGATTGGGTTTGGGAGTGGGGTGAGAAATAGAGTTAAACTTCCTCATGGCCTTTCATATGTCTTTGTGTACACAAAAGATCTGAGGTACTCTTCTGACAGAATATTACTGGACTTGATCAATTTAGTTGTTGCTCAGAAATGTTGATTTGTATTTTTTTAGTTCGGTGTTTGTCTTTCACTTGTGTCTAGGAAAAATAAAAAAAATGGACAGTTAACACTTTTATTACCTTCCCTATTTTTATATTCTTACTAGCACTAATAATAACAATAGGGGCACCTGGATGGTTCAGTTGCTTGAGCATGGGCTCTTGATTTCTGCTCAGGTAATGATCTCAGGGTCCTGGGACCAAGTCCCACATCAGGCTCCCTGCTCAGCAGGGAGTCAGGTTGAGGATTCTTTCTCCCCGCCCCTCTTCATGCATGGGCGTGCATGCTCTCTACAAATAAATCTTTTTAAAAAAGTAATGATGATAATAATAGCTATTTAATGCATGGCAGTGGAGCTGGGATTTGAAGTTAGGTCTGAGTCTTAACTAGGATGTTCATATCTTTAGATACAATGGACTTGGCCTGAAGGACAGTAGGAGGGAGCAAGGAGAGCAAAGTTGAAAGTGTGAACTGGATGTCGATGGAAGGACATAGCCTTTGGAAGAGAAAAGGATGGGGGGAAGGGAAGGATAGGAATTTTAAGTGGAGCTAGTCAAGGCTAAAATGTTGAACCTCTGGTCCCTTCTCTGATTCCTTGAAGCTTGGGGTTATTCAGCAACCACTACAAGAGAAAATACATTGTTAGCATCTTAGGTGTAACTTGAAACAGTTTTCTTTTATAGAGGATGGCAGTTATATCCTAGAATTTTGCTGTCTGTGACTGGAGCCAGTAACCACACTGAATTACTTAAATTTAATTAAAAACCTAAAGAAAATGAAGAATTTAGTTCCTCAGTTGTACTAGCCGCATTTCAAGTATTGATAGAACAATTCCCTGTTTGACAGTCCTGTTCTAGAAAATTGAACTGTCTTCTACACTACTCTTAGTTGAATGCACTATAATGGCTGGCCTAGGATTCTCACTTCCATGTATTCCAGGGTTTGGGAGAATGAATTCTGAATTCTGAAAACTGATTTGTATTAGTGCTGTTTTTTTGTTTCGTTTTTTTTTTGTTGTTGTTGTTTTAAATTCCACATCTAAAAGTTGATGGCTTTTATGATAAAGAAAATTTTTAAGTTAGGCCATTCTCCCCCAAACTGTTTTTATGAACATATTTGGAATAGTATTTCTAATACATAACAGAAGCAATTATATAATGAAATAAGAAGGGCAACTTGGAAGATACAAGTGCTTTAAGATCATTCTGTTAGAGATAACAGACTTAAGAGATACTGTACCTTGGAAAGGTGGAGCCTGGGAAGAGATATTAAAAGATTGAAATCTGTAAATTAAAGTCATCTGAAAAGTAAACAGAACTAACTTAAAGTCAAGAAAGAAGAACCATTCTTCGAAATTTATTGAAGTAAACCAAAATTAAAAGAAAATTCGGTTTGGTTTATAGGTAATTACAGAACTCGGTTGAAGTATTAATATTAAGTAGCATAGGTAGAATACGACATGATTCAGAATCATAAATAGCATCATAAAATCAAGTTATATTTAACTTTTTGGATAACCACAGGAGGGATAGTCCTGCCCACCCACGGCTTATCTCTTAGGGTTTTTTTTTTTTTTTTTTTATGACAAATACTGACCTAGGACTAAGAGTCTGCTTTGTATTCCTATGCTCCTGTTACTGGAAATTTTTTTTTTTTTTTTTTTTTTTTAAATTTTTTATTTATTTATGATAGTCACACACACAGAGAGAGAGAGAGAGAGAGAGAGAGAGGCAGAGACACAGGCAGAGGGAGAAGCAGGCTCCATGCACCGGGAGCCCGATGTGGGATTCGATCCCGGGTCTCCAGGATCGCGCCCTGGGCCAAAGGCAGGCGCCAAACCGCTGTGCCACCCAGGGATCCCATGTTACTGGAAATTTAAAGCAAAACTGATATTGAAAACTATGAATCCTTAGATTAAAAATTGGAATCGAGGCAGATAGAACAAATAAATGTGAACAAAGTGTAAGTTTCTAAGTTGTTGAACTAAAATTTGTGACTTTTATCTAGTGAAATGCCTAAACCCTATCATTTTGAGTGAATAAACTGGCAGTGTAGCCTAATTGTTTTTAGATATGGCAGCAGTTAATACATGATGTACTCAAGAAGCATCGAACTTTAAGAATTTGGAGCACTTAGTTTTTTAAGCAGATTTCTAACAAGGGCAGTCTGTAACTTGATTGAGGCTTCTTAGTTTCTAAGTGGTAAACTATTGCTTATGTACTTCATTGCATGAATTAAAATAGAGCAGTATTCACTGTAAAATATTAGTTATAAATTGTAATTTATATATTAATATAAGCTTAATATTCTTAAGGGAGGAAATGTGAAAACAGCATAAGGTTAGACTACCCAGTATGACATAAATTATTTAGCTACGTAAAGGAATGGTATATCGCATATTTTGATAACTTCCTAGATATTTAAAATATTATGTTAATTTTCAAATTGACGTTTTATCACATTTAATATTTTTTATTCTTAGATACTTAGGATACCAGGGGAGTTGATGTGGTATGATTTTCCCCACATAAGGATTACACTCAATTATAGATCATATCAGGAACACAGTATGCCTCCAAAATCAATTAAGTTGGGAAGTTGCCTAGAGCAATGTTTCTCAGGTTTTAACGTAGGTAGGTATAAATCATGTCCAGATCTTTTTTTTTAAGATTTATTTATTTATTTATTTATTTATTTATTTATTTATTTATGAGAGAGAGAGAGAGAGAGAGAGAGAGAGAGAGAGAGAGAGACAGACAGGAGGAGGGAGAAGCAGGCTCCATGCCCGGAGCCTGACGCAGGACTCCATCCTGGGACTCCAGGATCGCGCCCTGGGCCAAAGGCAGGCGCTAAACCTCTGAGCCACCTAGGGATCCCATCATGTCCAGATCTTGATTAGATTCTTATTTACTAGGTCTGGAATGGTGCCTGAGGTATCCTGCGTTTGTAACAAGTTCCCAGGTGATACTGATACTGACCTTCTAAGTGAATACCAAGTAGAGTAACCTATGACTGACAGAATATTTTAAAAGTAATCTTCTGTCTCAGTAATTCCGTTATTGTAGTTGCTCTGGTCAGAATACCTTGAAATTATCCTGGACTCTTGATAGTTTGGAATTATCCTGGACTTCCGTTCTCTCTGCAAATCCTGATGGCTGTATTTTGAAAACACCTGGAATTTGAACCCTTTTCATCACCATTGCTGCTACTCTGGTACAAGCTGCTGTCATCTCCCTCCCTAGATGATTAGTCTCCTTGCTTTTTCCTTTGCCACCTCCTCTGCTTACAATCTGCTGCTGGCCCATGTCATTCAAAGAAACAGGTGTGTTTACCTTAGCCCTTAAGGTGTTGCATGATCTTATTACCTTTCTGTCTTCTTTTATTACTTTTCCTCTTTTTCATTCTATTCTAACCACATTTACCTCCTTGTTTTTCCTTGAACACATCACACATGCTGCTCTTCTCTGCCTTTGGACTTTGATATTTACTGTTCTTTTCTGCCTAGAATATAGGTCCTCTCGGTATTCACATAATTCTCTCTTGATTGTTTCAGATTGCCATTTCAAATTTTACTTTATCAGAAAGTCTTTCACTAAATACTTTGTATGAAATAATGACTTCTTCATAATTGTGGGTTTATTTTATAATTATTTTTTTCAACATCTCAACATACTAGATATTTTAGTGTGTTCATTGTTTCTCCCCTACTAGAATGTAAAGTCAGGAATTTCTGTCTCTTATTCAGTGCTATATTTAGAGCATTGCCTAATTGTATACCTAAGGCACTTAGTAAATCTTTGAATTAAAAAAAAAAAAAGCCCACGGAAGTGATTGGATCTCTGTTTGAATGCCTTCATTGATAGGTTGGTTATTCTACCTCCCTTTAGTACAGGCCATTCCATTTGAAAGTAACTGCTAACCTTCTCCTTAAGCTTTTCTGTTCTTCCAGGCTAAACATTCTTACTCCTTTTACCTTTTTTTATTTGATACGATCTCCAGGGCTGTCACCAGTTTGGTCATCTTCCCTGGACATTCATCATTTTGTTGTTTGTCCCCTAAAGGGGAATAGCATCAGAACTAATTGCAAATGTAGGCTGAAGGGAAGTTTTCTTCTTGTTTTTGACAATCTTTTATTAAGGGAGACTGTGATTAAATTAACTTCTTAAAGTAACTAATCCTTACTGACTTTTTAATCTACTAAAACCTTTAAATCCTTTATCTTTGTGCTGCTAAGTTTCTTATCTGCTTTACATTTGGTTTTGAACCAAAGTATGGGTCTTTGCATTTCTCCTTATTTAGTTTAAAAAAATTTTCCTAGGCAATACGTACTTTAAATGTAGAAACTAGTGTGTTTAAATTATTTAAGAAACTAATAGAAAAATTACTTCGTATAATTGCGGGAGCAGTATAACTGATGAAAAAAAAGAACTATAACTGATGAAATTGGGGATTTCTTGTGCCTAGATATTCCAGAATGTTTTTGAACAGCTCATTAGAATCATGTGTTTTGTATCAGTTCAAGAAAGAATTTTGGGTTGACTTACAAAATAATTTTACCTCATAAACTTATTCCCCTTTACTAACAAATTAATTTTCTTTCCCACGTTTCTCTTTTTGCCTTTTGGAATTGCCATTTTCTTAGTCCTTTAGGCCAGAATAATCTTTGACTCCTTCCCCGTATTTATTTAGTTACCATATCTCAGAAATTCTTGTTAATTCCAAATCTCTCTGCTTCTCATCTCTCCCTGCTATAATCCATTTCTGTGCTTTGCTGGCAGATCATTCTTTTAAAAGATGCATTTATATTCCTTTTATCATTTCAGTCTTCTTCAGAGGAATCTGTAAGATTGTATCTGAACTTCTCCATCATTGGTGATCCATTTGTAATCTGTCCCTACTTGATTTACATTGCTCTGCTTATTGCTTTCCTTACTCATGACTATAGTCTTTCAGATGAACTTCTTGGCATATATCCCTCTACAGTACACACACACACCACTCACAACACATGCTCTTCCTTTCTTTCTCTTATACTTTTTACTCATTCTTGTCAGATTGGCCTAGTTAAATGTATTTATTACTTTATACTATGTTGTCCTTTAAATGCCTTAAACTCCTCAACACATATAATAACCTATCACCTTCAATGAAAACTCCAGTTCAAATTGATTTCTTTTCCCTAAACTCTAATTATTTTAAGCCTGTTCCATAAAATCTATCATTTAGTCTTTGTTGCTTAGTACCTATATAAGGCTTTTCCTTTTAGTAAGACTTGATGGCAAGGAGTATAAAAAACTACTGGGTTATATGTAAAATTTACTGACTTGGCTTGTACTATATTCTTTTATGGATAAAATAATTTCTTATAGTTCTGGGGTTTTTCGTTTTTCATTGATACTGGGAGAAAGCAAACATAAAAATTCTCTGTTATAATTCATTCTATAGGAAACCCTTTCTCAAGGAGAAATGAAGAGGAAGACTGTATATACCTTAAATGTGGGAGATCGGGAGTATGAAGATATGGAAGGTAACTTTTTATTTTTTATGGAGCTTGTGTGTTGAAAGCAAAACTTAGTGTTTCTGAACTGTTCATTTGAATATATTTCAAAATACCAGAGTGGTTTTTTGTTTTGTTTTCACTTCTTTTTATTGTTCTACCTGAATATGCTACCTGAATAAGACGTGTACACATTTTTTTGTTCCTCCTTCCATGTCTTATTTTTGCTTGATCAAGGTTTTTGGTTTGTTTGAAGTTTCTTTTTCTTCTTAAATTTTTATTTCCTGATGTTTTCTGAATATACTTTTCTGTTTTTGTTGTTGTTGTACTCTTCCGTTAGGGTTTTTTTAAATAGTTGGCATTGATTTTTTTTCTTCTGTTTCTAAAGTTAACTCTGATCATCCTACTCTTGATTTATGGGTTATAGTCACCCTTTCTTTTTGAAACACCACATATTAATTGGTATTTTAATATAAATAGTGGTTGGGGGAAATTTCTTCTCCCATTTCTTCTTTTCTTCCTGAAAAACACTTTAAGTTCCTTTAGTGAAAGTCTATAAGTGGTAGATTCTTAAGTTTTTGTATTCAAAATTATTCGGAGATACACAATTCTGGATTGATAGGGTTCCCCTCCCCCTCTTAGCACTTTGGAGACATTATTTAACCATTTTCTGGTTTTCTTTTGCTATCAAGAAATCTCTTTTCAGCCTAATTGTCAATCCCCTATAAATGTCTTTTCTGTCATTTTTCTTCTTAGATCTTATTTTTATCTTTGATGCCTTGATGTTGTACAGATCTGCTATGTTGGGGATGCCTGGGTGGCTCAGCGGTTGAGCATCTGCCTTTGGCTCAGGGCATGATCCTGGGTCCTGGGATCGAGTGCTGCATCGGGCTCCCTCTGCCTGCCTCTGCTCTCTCTCTCTCCCTCCCTCTCTCTCTCTCATGAATAAATAAATAAATCTTAAAAAAAAATAAAAAGATCTGCTACATTGTTTCTGGCATGGATAATTTTAATTCCTCTTGGTTACCATCCCTTGTGTATGTCCTTTATCTTTTGGATCTTTTTTGTTTGTTTTCTCATTTCTCAGCCATTACTGTTTTAACTAGTGTGTATTCTTTATTCTCTTCTTCTGGGCTTCAGTTAGTATGTTAGACTTTGTTCTGACCTCATTTCCCACTCTCCTTTCCCAGGTTACATCTCCTTGTATGTCTCTTACAGTCTAGGTAGTTTTCTCAGATCTCTCTTCCAGTTCACAAATATTCTTTTCTTCTGGGTCTAATATGCTGTCTAATTATTCTCTGTAGTGTTTACAAATTCCGATATTTGAAGCCAGTGGGCATCTAAATAAATTTATGGTTAACATGTGTAATATATAAAATGTAAAAAATCTAAGTCCTTGTTTCTGCTGATTCTTACTCAAGGCAGCTTATTTTCTTAGATTTGGTAATGTTTGATTATGAATGCATGTTTGTTAAACTTAATCTGTAGAATTCTCAGGGTCCATATAAGGGATGCTTTCCTTCAGAGGATTTATATTTGCTGTTTCTTGAACCCATGCTTTACTTTAGCTTCATTTGGGGTCTTTGACTTAGTAGGGAAGTCTCTTAGGATCAGTTCTGCTTCCTGAGTTGGTTGTAAGGGTTAGTCTCTAGATGTGAGCACTAATACAGACATTTGCTCCCAGGATGATCCCCACTTTTCCATTTGCTTGGTGTATATTGTTTGCATTTTGGCTGACCATTTTTAAAATTGATGTTTCATGTCATGTTGAATCTTGGAGGTTTTTTAATTTACTTTTAAGCCAACAGTGCATATTCTTGCATGTTGGTTCTATTGCTGGTGGGCATTTAATTAGTACGAAACCTAAGGGATAAAATTTGACAGTATCTGTTCAGATTACAACTGTACATACATGTTTATCTTATAATTCCTTTTTTAGGAATTTGTCCTATAGATATGCTATTAACAATGTGAAATGACTTTTTTTCAATACAGATTTTTTTTTTTAAGACTTTATTTTTTCATGAGAGACACAGAGAGAGGAGAAGGCAGAGACACAGGCAGAGGGGAGAAGCAGGCTCCATGCAGGGAGCCTGACATGGGACTCGATCCTGGGTCTCCAGGATCATGCCCTGGGCTGAAGGTGGCGCTAAACTGCTGAGCCACCTGGGCTGCCCGAAATGACAGTTTTTCATTGTAACATGTTTGTAATAGCCAAAAGTTGGAAATAAGTGAATGTCCATCAATAAGTTAAAAAAAAAAAAAGCAGATTTAGTGTGTATAGAGTTCTAGTATTTATGTGAAGAAGGAGCTTTAAAAGGGTGTGTTTTAAGAGATGCTTATGCATTAAAAAATCTTCGGAAGAACACAGAAGAAACTTAATAATTGTTATACGTTGCATTGGGTGGATGGGTGTTATACATTGGATGGATGGGAGTAGGTTTGAGTGGGAGATTTGTCACTGTAATCTTTTTTTGCTTTTAACATTTTTGAACCATCTGGCTATTATGTAATTCTTTTTACTTCCCTACTAAAAAACATAGATGAGTAAACGTTGTGCTCAAGGCATTGTACTCAAGGAGTGAGTTTGTTACCCTGCAAAATCTAATACTTTTGTAGTAGGGAGTCCCTTTAGAATATCTTATTCATGATACTGCCACAAACATGTCATTTGGTTTCGAAAACTTGAAAGCATATATGGCTGCTCTACTTTATAGGTGAAGAAAACAAAGATAATACTGCTACCACTGGTCTGTTGTACAGTGAAGCTGACAGATGTCCGATATGTCTTAATTGCCTATTAGAGAAAGAAGTTGGTTTTCCAGAAAGCTGTAATCATGTCTTCTGCATGACCTGTATTCTTAAATGGGCAGAGGTGAGTCTGAGAATAAATTAAATATTGTATTTTAATTCCTTAGCATGATATCATTCTACCTAAAGATTTGATAATGCCTTTTATAAGTTATTTCACAGTAACAACTTTTTTCCTTAATCTGGACAAATTTCCCTGTATTACTCAAATGCTGTCAGTATATTTTCTTCTGTTTTTTTTTTTTTTTAACACGTCTTTTTTGTTCTTTTATAATTAAAAATTTTTAAGTGCATATCTTAAAACAAAACAAAAAGCAAAACAAAAAAAAACAACCGTACAGGAGTAACAGATTTGGCGGGGGGTGGGGGGGGGCTAGTAGAAATGCAGTAATTCATCTTTGGTGTACTTGACCCTCTTGGGATAATATCTGTTTACTACTAATAACACCTTCTGTCTGTTTTGTGTTTTATATATTTCAGAGTAGTATTACATAGATTATTTGATTTCTTTTTACATCAGCCTTATGGTATAATAAGAGCAGATGTAGTAGTGTTCTTCAATTTTATAAATGAGGAGCATGGATTTGTGTTTTAGAACTTGGCCAAGACTTCATAGCTTAAAGAGGCAGAAGTGAATATCGAACTACCTTTTCTAATTCCTGTTTTTAATGTAATGTGAACTAATTTCAGAGTCCGAGTTTAAGATATTACTGAGATTCTTCATAGGTAATAAGGATATTTTAGATTTTTAATGTATTATATTGACTTAGTTCAGGCCAAGTAGATCATGGTACTGGTACATTGAATCATTGAGTATGCATTATAAGCCCTATTGTTATGAATTGTGAAATAAAAACTCATCATAGGAGTCATGCTGTATTTTCTGAGTTAGTAGTCTTTCAGTGTGTAAAAATGAATAAAGGAGATAAATCACAAAAATATTTTTAACAGCTGCATTCAGATTGTTTGATGTCCTTAAGCACATTAGAATTAATTGCTTGTTACATAATTGGGGTTTTCAAAGTTCTGTGTTTTATTTACATTTTCATGAACAACGTAGAAAGGAGAATATAACTGTATACTGACTTTTTGGCTGAGTTCTGGAAGGAGGAAAAAAAGGTTTGTTATACCAATCAAATTCATAGTAGTATACTTGGAAACAGTTGTAATTAGATTAAAGCCTAAACTGATCTTGGCAAGAAGGGACTAAGCAGAAGTAAAAATGTATTTTGGGAAAAAATATGTTGAGTTTAATTTAATTATTTAATACAATTATAAATCTTGATGTGTTTGCAGGAGCATTGACTAATGAATGCATATTTTTCTCTGCCATCCAATTAAAGCTTTCATCTGTGTTGAATTTAACGCACCTTAGTTTGCTTTGTGATTAAATATTTTTAAAATAGAGATTTTGCTTCCGTAGAGAGGCAATATTATTAGATGGGTAGAGGGTTTCAATTCAGTGCCTTTATAAGATTGTACTTAGTGATCACATAATTGTAAGGTTCAGCAGCATAGTCTGAGCATATGCTTTTCTCTGAAATTAGAATGTATAGAATAGACATGATTCTCCATCCTTGTGCTCTACATGCAACTTCAATACAATCATATACTTTATCATGGTGTACATGTTCCAGTTTCTCTAGGGTATGTACCTAGAAGTGGAACTACTAGTTGATTGTGTACTATGCACATTTTGAACTATATCAGACAGTTCTAAACTTACCTATTTTTTTTAACTCTTGCTGAGAATTTTTTTTTCATGATTCTATTTGAGGGAGAGTGGCAGTGCAGGGGGGAGGGGGGAGGACAAAAAGGAGAAGGAGAGAGAATCTCAAGCCAGCTCCCAGCTGAGTGTAATGCTCCACGTAGGTCTTGGTCTCATGAGCCTGAGATCATGACCTGAGTTGAAATCGAGTTGAAGGCTTTACTGAGCCACCTAGTAATTTTTTTTAAGTTAGAAATACTTGATAACATAAGTGTTGAAATCAATACCTGTCTTGTATGTAGTATTTTCTCTTTGTGTTATTCCTTTGGATATAAACATTTATTGAAGCCAAACTGCTTTTAAAAGAAAGTAGGTAGGGCATTGTAATATTGTTTAAACAGAAGTAATTAACCTTGAAAGCAGAGAATAACCAGAGGTTATTCTGAATTATTTCATTGTCCCTAATCAGGATAGCAGCCATCATTAAATTGAACAGTAACAAGAGCACAATCCAATAAATTGTTCATTATAAATAATAAATGAATATTGGTTAACAGAATCACTTAGGCTTTGAATTAAATTTTCCATTTAAATCTTTTATTGGTAAGATAAAAATTTGGATGTGTTTTGAAGCATATATGTGCTTTGACAAATAGAATCAGATTTCAGATTCACTGGTGGGTTTTTTTTTTTTTTCATTAGTTGTTATTGGCCTCTCATTTTCCTTAGCCACCTTTTGTTTTCTTTTTTTCTTTTTCCTTTTTTTTTTTTCTTTACAGATTTTACTTATTTTTATTTGAGAGAGAAAACATGAGTTAGGGAAGGACTGAGGGAGAGGGAGAAGCCGACTTCCTGTTGAGCAGGATCCTGATGCGGGGCTAGATCCCAGACCCTGGATCATGACCTGAGCCAAAGACAGACACTTAATGGACTTAGCCACCTTCTGTTTTCTAAAGAGGGACTTGCAGTTTATTTTGGATTTCATGATTACATCTGTATTTAGAGGCTCCTAACCAGCCAGGTCCTATACTAAGGCTTTTTAAAATATTCTTCTATTTAAATCAGTGTTTATTTAATATTCAAGTCAAGGATTCTGAAACCTTATTTGTTGCTAAATACTTCAAGGAATAGCCTGAAATTAAAATAATTTTTAAAAATTGATCCATAGTTCAAAATTTTACCAATGTTTAACTTTTAGTAGGAAGGTAGAAATCAAAGTGAAATTTATAGTGACTAGAAATCTACATAATAAGAAAATAGTGCAAAATGGGTTGAGAATTATCTTCCTAGTGTCTTTCAGAAATTCAGCTAGGCTGAGATTTTTAATGAACTCCAGGTTCATTAAAATATGATTCAGAATAGATATCAGGAACCAAAAAGAAGTACTTATTTATTTTCACCTTAATATTTGAGGCCTTGTAGAAATTCTCTGTAAGAAAAAAGTAAACTTGGGCATATAGTAGCACAGTATATTTATTTCAGACACCCTCCTGAAATTTTTCATGCTCCTAAAATACCTATATCCAAAGTCAAGGCTGTGTAGATGATCAAGTAACTGAGCTTTAGTCTGCAGGTATTCTATACAATTCACCTTACCCAGGGCAGAAAGATTCAGGGTAATGGAACCTGTAGTGGCCTTCATGGCCCATATCGTAATTTCTTGCCCTTGGGGACATTAGAACAAATGAAGCATGTCCACTAATTTCAAGAAATTCTTGCATGATAGGCCTGTATTGAAATAAACAGTAATTGACACTTAAGGAAAGTTGAAATTTTTATTAAAGCATTAATATTAGAGCTGAGAATCTATACCAAACAAGGAAGACCTTTGTACTGATGAAATATGTACAGAGCATTACACTGAAGTTTATCAGCCACTCAAAAAGTTAGTTTTACTTATATATATGTACCTATATTTTACTTATATTACTTATATAAATATTATCTATATTATACCTCTATAGTCTAAGCATATTGACAGTTTTTACTTTGCCCATAAGTTTAATCTTCATCCTCTGAGTTTGCACATTTTAAAGTAATTAGAAAGGTGAAGGCTACAGAAGTCTGACACACAGCTGTAGTCATGACAGCTGATCATAATTGTGATTCCCTTTAGATACTGCTTTCACACACACACAGGTTGAGAAAATAGGGTTTATGATTTGACAGATTGCCAAGAAGTGGTTAAAATTTTGGCCCTAAAACGTTAAAGTTTAAAGCCTTGGAAGCATTTTTATGTGTGAAGTATTTAAGAGTTATTATTTTGTTTAAAGGGACATACAATATATGTGATCAGGAGGTTTTGATAATCCACTAGAGTTTTTTATCTTAAAGTAAGATATTTCCCTTGTAAGTAACTTTTAAAATGTGATTAACTTTTCTGCTATAAGCAGATTATCCTCCTTCAACTTATTTATCTCAGCCCTCCATTTTATATCAAATGCTCACAGCTTCAGTTTGAGAAAGTAAGGTTAAAGAAATCAAAATTGAACAGCTGGCAAAGGTATGTTTTCTCTTCTGAGACTAGAAATGAAGAGGGTCTTACTATGATGAGTACAGTTCTTGAAGAAGTCAAACAACAGTGCCCAATGCAGACAGGTGAGGAATATATTTTTGAATTAATATAAACCAAGAGATTAGAATTTGACTAGTTGACTTACATTTTGGCTACTGATGTGTTTTATGTACAGATATTCTTTTATACAGCGATTAGAAATTTATACATTCTGGTGATTAGAATGCTTTTAAAAGCTGTATTGTCTGGATTTCTTAAATTTTTCCTGGAATTTTAATTTTTATTCCTGAATTAAACTAAACCTCTCTGTTGTATAGTTCTCCATAAACAAAAATTTAAACATCTATGGAACAATACTATTAGTCCTTATCTTTAAAACTTATAAAGCATGGTCAAATACATTATTTCATTTAATTATTACAACTTGTGCAATAGGTGATTCAGCACTGTCTGTCTTCATCCTTAAAAGTGAGAGAGGTTGCTAGTTCTGGGTCCTCCAGAACTTAAATTTGTGACTAATTATTCCAAATCCCCTGTTGTTTTCACCTCATGGATTAAGCCTTTGGTAAAACCTTTAGTAGAGAAAAGAATATTTTTAATTGTGAACATTCATTAAAGCATAAATGTAATAGATTTTTATTTAATACTGCTTTTACCCATTGGGTAAATTAATGCATATCACTATATAGCCTAGTATTAAATGTCAGAATTTTAAAATGATTTGTACAGGTAGTTTGTGGAATTTTCTTTTTTTATTTTACTAGGAAAAGAAAATATTAACTATTAAATGTAAAAAGAAATTAGAATTAAAATGTAATTCTTACCCAACTGTTGTATCTTCAAGAACATGAAAGGGTTCTTGAGTAGTTAGATAAAATACTTTCTTGATGTTAATTTTATCACTGACAGTCATTTGTCCTTTAGGAATACATTCTTAAAAGCTGTTATAAAAAACTCAAGAGTTTCATTAATGTGGATTGACAAGGACTGTCTTGAAAGAATTGGTTTAAGTGTGATAGGGAACATGTAGTCTGAATACAGGTGAGCAGTTTCTTTGGAGGTCCAGGCTAGGTATCTTGGAACCATCAACAAGAAAAATAGGTTCTTGTAAATAGATTTTTAAAATAAGCCTCTAATGATATGCATTCTAAATCCTTTTTATTTGTTTTAGAACTGTAGTTATATATAATGTGCTCTGTTTGTTAGTAGGAAAGATAGATGTTCTAGAGATTCCCATAAACAGACAAACCTACTTATGAGCATAGGTACTGAGATTTAGTCTTTAAGCACTTACCTTTAACACTTGCTTCTCTCTCTCTAGGAGGGGCTATCT
The DNA here is from genome assembly GCF_905146905.1 of Nyctereutes procyonoides. Taxonomy (NCBI): domain Eukaryota; kingdom Metazoa; phylum Chordata; class Mammalia; order Carnivora; family Canidae; genus Nyctereutes; species Nyctereutes procyonoides. The sequence continues at coordinate 23,832,766 of NW_026575036.1, read as the reverse complement.
GTAGGCAGCCTTTGTGATTGAGGATAGAGCAGCAACAGGAAGCAAGAAATATTAGAAATCAAGAATCCTGAATTCCAAATAAGGAAGGTTTCCTGTTCTTACATTTAAATATGGGTTTATCTGAGCTGGGAATTTACAACGCTTCAGAATACTAGGGTATGTTTTACTGAAATCATTAGGAAGATTTTTTTTTTCCTATCAAAATTGCCTCCTTAAATGATACAACCTTAGTACAGAGCTTTCACAATAAAATATATGCTCTACTTTTTAATACATGTTACTTTTGTAAAGCAGTGATCAAATTCTATTAATTTTGTAGTTGTATCAAGTTGAATGGTGATACTGAACTACCTCGATTATGAAACTAGATACTTTACGAATTACTTAAATGAAAGCCATATTGGTTTAAATAGGTGATTAATTAAAGAGTATTTTTGTTGTATATAAGGAATCAAAATGGTGAATAATCAAGGGGTATTTTTTTGTTGTTGTATATAAGGAAAACAATTTGGGACAGTTTTCAAAACTAAAATCACATTTTTAAGCATAATAAGTATATTCAAAATTTTCTACATTGGTTTTAAATATGCAGTTTTAAAACACAATTTAAAAATTATAAATCAATTATATTAGTAACACAAACTATGAAAAGTAAGACTAAAATATCTGACATTTTCTGAATGGATATCTCTTGGATTTATAAGGGTGAAGTACCCTTGGGAATGCCTTAAAATTAGGCCAACGCAAACCATTTTTAATTTGATCATCGCATTATGTGTAATTTTATGCATTAGTTCCTGCTAATGATGTCTTTCAATTCTGCCATGTGTTAATGTAGCCTTGTACTTTTCTTACAATATACATTAATTAAAAAATTAATGATCCATTTAATTTTTAAGAATCTGTTTTTGATTTTTTTTTTTATTCTTTAGTCAGTCTTAATTTATTGAAGTATGCAATGAAGACTTAACTCAGGATAACCGAAATTCTTTTCTATTTCCCCTTTGAAATGTTTGTTAAACTGTTGTAAGGTCAGAAATGGATGTTCTCATTTCTGAGTAGCCATAGCAAAGATATTTTATTTTATCTACCATTGGTAGCTCATTTTCTTCCCTATGCTTTCCTTAACTGGAGAGGATAACTTGGTTCTCAGCATTTTTTCTGATGACTGAGTCTGAGCTAAAGAAAACCTATTAAGTTACTTTCTAGTACTAACTAGATTTAGAAAATGTAAGTATACACATATTGTGAGAATATATAGCAGTGATTTTCCAACTATTTTTTTGTTTTCTTTTTGTTTTTGTAGTAGCAGTTACAACCTTTTCTTCCAATGAAACCTTAAACAAATCTGTGGCAATTATGCTTATGGAGAAGAGAACAAAACCAAAATCTTACTCAGAACCCTATTATTTGAAACAGATCAAAATGGAATGGCTCAGGTTAAAACTGTCAGTTTTAAAGGAAGGAGTACCATTTAGCTGGTGTCAACCAAGGAAATTTAATAAGGAAGAAAATAAGGTTATGTAATTTCAGAAGTTTTGAAAGATTCAGTGCACCTGATACAGAGTAAATTTCTTGAACACGCTGGCTTTATCATTAGATCTTAAGTGTTACAAATTGAAATAGATACAATGAAATATATTAATTTCCATATGTGTCATGAGCTTTGCAAATTCCAACAAAAAATCTTTAGGAACTTCTCTCCCCTGGGTGTAAAACAACATATTGTGGGTTGTCTTTTTCTTAACAAACTAAGCTTTTTTTGTTTTTGTTTGTATAGTGGAGTTAGTTGATATTTGGAAGACTTTACACAATGCTTAGTATATGCCATACACTCTTAGAGTAATTCCATTAATTCCCATAAGAACCATAGAGAGGTTCTATTATCTGTATATTCACAAATGAGGTAGCCAAGACACACAGTCTAATTTGCTCAAGTTTACTTATTAGGACAAGATATGAAAGTAGATAATAAATTCAGAACTTCCCTTTGTTAGTAGTTCTTTAAAAAACCTTGACAGAGACAAAGTTTACATCTTTCATTGTTTTTTTTTTGAATGTCTATCTAAATTTACCTTTAAAATAGAAATAGGTATATTCTGAAATCTTAGCTATTTGTAAGAACTTGAAAATTTTTATTTTTTTAAATTAAAAAAAATTTTAAACTAGAGAGAGAGAGGTAGAAAGAAAATCTTAAGCAGGCTCAACACCCAGTGCAGAGCCCAACATGGGGCTTGACCCCACAACCCTGAGATCATGACCTGAGCTGAAATCAAGAGTTGAGCACTTAACTTGAACCATGCAGACGCCCTGAAAGTTTTTACTTTTAAATATTATTTTGAATTATAAATATATTAATACAACTTCTAGTTTAAGAAATTTCATATAGTGGGAACCCTGGGTGGCGCAGCAGTTTAGCGCCTTCCTTTGGCCCAGGGCGCGATCCTGGAGACCCGGGATCGAATCCCACGTCGGGCTCCCGGTGCATGGAGCCTGCTTCTCCCTCTGCCTATGTCTCTGCCTCTCTCTCTGTGTGTGTGACTATCATAAATAAATAAAAATTAAAAAAAAATTAAAAAAAAAAGAAATTTCATATAGTAAAATGCTAATGTGGTAAACAACAATCACATAGTTGAGTTCCTTGAACTAGAATTGCTATTTGCAATGCATTATTAAAAAGATATAGACAGCTTTGTCACTACTTGTCACAAAGCTTCTTAAGGTCAAGTTTTCTGTAGGGAAAGTAATAGCATCCTAAATCTATAAAACTTGGAAGTAAGCTGAGCTGGCTTTTACCAGTCAGAACCGATTTAATACAGTAAGGTGACATTTCCTAATTCAGATGTGGTAAAGCATTTTATTAAGACCTATTTACTTAACAGGAAAAGAAGAATTACTTTTTAGCAGAGTAGTGAAAAGTAACTCAATTTATATTTTGACTTCTCTCATAGGCTTTGTGAAAATGTATTTTATTATCAAAGTCTACATATGGTCTGGTCTTCCTATGCTTGTATAAACATATCTTGATATGTTCCAAAGTCCAGAAAGGCAAAAATGACATTTTTTCCACTAAGGAATATAAGATAATTTTATCAAAATTCCATTTAATATCTTGTGGTCTTTTAGACTGTTGCTATTATGTTGTTAAAATCCTGTTTTACTTTTATAACTGTAAGTATTAATAATATCATCTTTTGGCAATTTTATATGGTACAGAATCTTCCCTCCTACTCTAGTGGACAATACACTCCATCTCAAATTATTTAAATATAGACCTATTCCTGTATAAATAGTTAAATATATAATGAGAGAAACTCCTGTAGTTGATCACATTAGTTTTGAAAGTACAGGAAATAATTTTATCAGAATAAAGTTCATTTAGAATCAATTAGTGATCAAAAGATGATTTTTCTTAATCAATGCCTGCAATTCAGTTTTCTTAAAGAGACCAGCAACCTAATAAAAAAGTTAGGCAAAGGGCATGAATAAACAATTTAAAGAAAAAGAACTTTGAAGAGCTCTTAAAGATAAGAAAATATGCCCACTTTTACTTATTTGAAAGAAAGTGTAAATTAAAACTCTTAGGCATACCATGGTATTAATTAAGAATAGGGCCACTTAGAAATAGTAATATAAACCAATCTAAGATACATAATTAAAAGAAAGACAAAATTCAGTTCAGCATATGAATTAATTATCTTGCATGTTAAAAAGATATACCATATATATGTATATGCATTGGTTATTCTCTGAAGGATATATAAGAAACTTTCCGGAGAAGCTATTGCTGATATAACTGTTTATTCAAAATAATTTATTTGGAGAGAAATATTAAGTCATAGAATATTGAAATCTGTATGGGACCTGTCTAAGCCATTCCTTCTATAGCTGATTTAGAGTTGCCCAAGTGCTTTAGATCACAGAGCTGTTGATTTCAGTGTAGTTCTCCTTTCAATATACCAGTAGTTCTCAGCTGTGTAAGCAGGTCTTTTTTTTTTTTTTTTAAGATTTTATTAATTCATGAGAGACAGAGAGAGAGAGACAGAGAGAGAGAGAGAGGCAGAGACACAGGCAGAGGGAGAAGCAGGCTCTATGCAGGGAGCCCGATGTGGTATTCAATCCCGGGACTCCAGGATCAGGCCCTGGGCCCAAGACAGATGCTAAACCGCTGAGCCACCCAGGGATCCCCATAAGCAGGTCTTGATAGATGTTATCTTGATAACAGATTTTTATCTCTCATTGATTGTTGTAGTGCACTTATCTAGCATAATGCTAATATGCTAGCATAGTGCTTAATAAGTGTTTGAATGAATTTAACAAATTTAAGATATTTATTACTCTCTGACATGGTACAGATGGAAAGTATTTTTATATTTGAAAGAAGAAAAAACTTTTTCTATTTCCTTTTCCAGTAGAAAACTTATTATAAATGCATTTGTTATAGTTTAATTTTGATCTTTCCTAAAGAAACACTTGTAAAGTTATAATTTGCTAATCATTTTTCAGATACTGGCTTCATGTCCTGTTGACCGAAAACCGTTTCAGGCAGTGTTTAAATTGAGTGCATTGGAAGGTTGTGTTAAGGTGAGACTCAAGTTTTATTTTGTACCATGAATTGTATAAACTTAATTGAGATGATTTTGCCTTCATAGATTGCCAGTTTGAGTATATTTATGAATTGTTCCACTTTAGATTTAATATATGATTTATCATTTCTCTTTAGCATGGCAAGCCCAGACTTACCTACAAGGATACAAAAATTCTGAACCTTTTTTTTCTTTGCCCTCTTAAAGAAGACATATCCATGTTAGTTAACCTTATGATTTTCCACAAAATACTACTTCTGTTGCTCTAAAAGAAGTTTTACATTTAGTCTTATATTGCAGGAGGTTTAAATTTAAAAATTTTTTAGTGTGAGGACTTTTGTATGTCAGGAACACTTATTCATTGGATAGTGCTTTGAATACATTTTTCCATTGAGAAGGGGTTTGAAATGAAATAGGAGATTCAAAGACCAAGTGCACTGAAACTTAAGTTTGAAATACCCAAAAATTGTCTTTCATGAAAAGCATTATTATATTAGGAAAATTAAGCTAGTAAAACTAAATATAAAATGGTGTGTTGAAGTGTTGGTACTTGAAAGAAAGTGAGCAGTTGGAGAATGCAGGGATTGATAGAGATCTTGAGAGATTTCTCATAGTTTCCAGGTTGGCATGGGCAGATGACTTTTATTCTTAAGTATGATTTTATTATAATGCTTAATCCTAATAACTTTCATGAGATGCACATTTAAATACATATATCACTCATTTATGATTATGAATCATGATTATGATTTATAGTTAGATTTATTTTTACAAATAAAAGAATAAAAAGAAATAGGAACATATTCCTGAGTTAATGAGTAAAAGGCAAAAAGACAAAAGGAGAGTAAGTAGTTATGTAAAATGTATGAGAAGATTTCTTGAGGTATCATTTACAAGTCATGAATGAAATGTATAGCCAGAAATACTTTTAAGAATTAGCAATTCTGGCTCCATTGGTGGAGTGTGCAACTCCTTTTCTTTTCTTTTCTTTTCTTTTCTTTTCTTTTCTTTTCTTTTCTTTTCTTTTCTTTTCTTTTCTCTTTTCTTTTCTCTTTTCTCTTCTCTTCTCTTTCTTCTCTTCTCTTCTCTCTCTTCTCTTCTCTTCTCTTCTCTTCTCTTCTCTTCTCTTCTCTTCTCTTCTCTTCTCTTCTCTTCTCTTCTCTTCTCTTCTCTTCCTTTTCTTCCTTTCTTTCACAGAGAGAGAGAGGCAGAGACATAGGCAGAGGGAGAAACAGGCTCCCTATGAGGAGCCCAGTGCAGAATTCGATCCCGGGATCACAACCTGAGCCAAAGGCAGATGCTCAACCACTGAGCCACCCAGGTGCCCCTGAGTATACAGCTCTTGATCTCAGGGTAATGAATTTGAGCCCCCGTTGCAGGTAGAGTTTACTTTAAAAAAGAAAAAAAAGAAAAGAATTCTTAATATATACATACCTGATGCCCTTGATGGTTGGTTGGGGGGATGTTCCCAAATAGCAGGATAAGTCAAAAACAGCTTGGTTCCTGTCTTTGTGAGTAGGAAGAGCTATGGAAGTGACCTAAAACTATTTAAGCATAAGATATTCTCAGTGTAGGTATTTATAATTTGTTTTGATATATTTTTAACAGATAAATCTCAGTGACAAGGAACAAATGACACTTCAATTGAAATAACATGACATATGTAAAAAATGATTTTGCTTTATTGTAATTGTGTAATTATAAGTCTGTATAAATTAGTATTCTTGGAGAAAAGATACGTTATATAAATGTGTAATATGATCAAAATTAAGACATGGCTTCTTTGAAAGACAGCTTCTCTGTTTTTTCAGATATGTATATATTATGTTGCTGAAGATGTATTGGCATGAACTAGCTTCCAAAGACATTTTCCTCTAAAACTTTTTTTGTTGCTTTATGTGAAATAGTTTTGTTGCTTGGAATAACAGTTTATGTTTTATATTTAATATGGTTTGTGTTTTACTTCAATTAAAATTTTGGTGCAGTGTTGCCTGGGTGGGTTGAGTATCTCACTCTTGCTTTCCACTCAGATTATGATCTCAGGGTTGTGAGATTGGGCCCAGGTCAGGCACCACACTGAGTGCAGAGTCTGCTTGGGACTTTCTCTCTCTCTCCCCCCCGCCCCTCCCCCTCTCAAATCAATCAATCAATCAATCAATCATTTATCTATCTATCTTTTTCAACAAAGTTTGGTGCAGGGCACCTGGGTGGCTCAGTGGTTAAGTGTCTGCCTTTGGCTCATGTCATGACCCTTGGGGTCCTGGGATTGAGTTCTGCATCAGGCTCCTGGCAGGGAGCCTGCTTCTCCACTCTGCCTATGTCTTTGCCTCTCTGTGTGTCTCTCATGAATAAGTAAATAAAATCCTTAAAAAATAAATAGAAAATAGTAATAAAAAAGTTTGGTGCAGTGGTAACCTAATTTAGTTAGACTTAAAAAGTATTTCCTATTATGTGATATTACTTACATGTTCTTAATATTTTCTTTTGACCTTTACTTCTGAATCTTCACTTTATCATCTTTATTCCTTTCCAATTATCTATAGTTGCTTACTATAGGGACATCTATACTTGCTTACTTACTCCCTTTTCATAATTCCTTTTCAACTTACATTGAACATTTACCTCTATCATGTTATTTTACTAAAACTGTCCTCACTAAGGTTGGAATAGTTTTTGTTTTCTGCATGTGGTGCTCTTGACTACCCTTTATTTTCTTGGGCTTACGGTAAAATCCTTTTATGAATTTTGTATATATGTTTGTCTTACTAATCTGACCTTTTACAATCTTTACAATTACAAGGCTCTCTGCCTACCTTAGCCTTTTTAAAAATAATTTCTAAAATTTTAAGTTCCTCTCAATTTTCTAGGGGTACTTTCTACATCTTCTCGAATACTCCAGTAGCTTTAAGCTCTTATGTGTATTTGCATGGCTTCTAAAACTCTAACACTAGCCCAGATCTCTTTCCTCAGAACCAGATTTATATCTTCATCTAACATTAATAAATCAAGAACTCATCTGAGACTTCTCCATTTTTTCTTTCTCTGTCATCTTTGGGTAGAGAAATGTCTTAAATGTGTTTCTTCTTCATTCTCTCGTCACTTCTTTGTAAGCCTTCATATTGTCATCTAGACTCGTTCTGCCGATAGAAATATACTACAAGCTGTGATAATTTAAAAATTTTAGTAGTCACATTAGAAGAGTAAAAAGAAACAATCTTTATAATTAATTTAATTCAACATATCTAATATGTCAACATACAGTGTTTTTTAAAAATTATTATTGAGATATTTTACCTTGTGTTTTGTTGTTCTATATCTTTGAAATCCAGTGTATATTTTACACTTAGAGTATATCTCAATTCAACCAAGCCACATTTCAGTGCTCACTAGCCACATATGGCTAATGACTATTGTCTCACACACAGTGTAGATCGACATGACTATAAGACATGACTATAAGAATTTTCTTTTGGTTTCCCAGCCTTAATAGTCTCTTCCTTAACTGGTTCATTTTCCATATCACTGGCAAAGTTTATCTTGAAAAGGAGATTTGATCATTTCATTCATTTGCTTTAGTAGCTCCATTTATTCTTTGGTTCCCTTGGAGTTATTTTCTTATTTGAGGCCCTTTATAATCTGGTCCTAATATATTACATCGACTTCATATCCTGCTAATACACTCTTCCCTGTCTTCATTGGCTTCTCATTGTTGCTTGCAACTGTATCCTTTGTTCCATTCAGAATATTTTTTCCTTAGACAAATTCCTGCCATTAAGACCGTGTCATTAAAGTCTTCTTTGTTATCCTCAAATAGAGTTAATTTCTCAGTCCTATGTATATACATATATTTATGCTCATGAGCACTTTCTGTTTACACGCCTCTCAATATTTTTTTTCCACAGAGCTTTAGCATACTTAACCAGTCTTAACGGTTTAGCATGCTTGAATAAATAAGCATATGTATATGAGCTACTCTTTCATTCAGACAATTTTGTTTCTTTTTTATCCTTTCAAAGGAGAATTGATAAGTTATCATTTGTGATGCTGGATTATCACTCTAAATAAATGATTTTGCTTTTCTTCTAGGTTCAAGTAAAAAGACAGTTGAGAGAAACAAAAGACAAAACTGAAAGTTCTTTTAAGAAACAGCTCTCCTGTTGTGAAAATTCTAAAAGCTATATGAGGTTAGTGATAAACTTTAGAACTGGAGTTCAAATGTTTAGAACCAGAAGAAAGCTTATGAAGAAGAATACTTTTTCTTCTTTCTTTTTTAATGATGTGGAGTTTAAATGTATTCAGTTACCTCTTTTAAAGCACACACTTGGTAATTTAAGAAAAGACCAGCTGAAATCTGAAAATAGAATTTTAACTGTGTCTTTGATGATTTTTTTTTTTTAGTTTTTTTTCTGTAATCTGTTTAGATGGATATTTTTGTAAAATAAAAATCTTATAGCAGTGTAAGTTAAAGCTTACTCATTTTTGTATATGACAAATAATGAATAAGCCCTAGTCCACTGACCACATTTTGCATAGCACTGCTTTAATATTTATAGGCAAAAAGTAGAAAGTAACTAATGATATATAGCACAGCATTCTTCATAAGACAGTTGTAATTGAAACTGCTTATTATTGATGATTTTCTTTCTTTATATTGTAGCAGGTACTTGGTACCTACCGTAACAACCATTTGTGTTTTAACACGTTTGGATTTGTTTCTTTAATTGCTGCTGTTAAAACATAAATGCCTAGAAATACACTGTTTAGTACATAAGTATAATAGATGTTTAACGTATTTTTTTTTTAAAAGGTTTTATTATTTTTATTCTTTTTTATTTATGATAGTCACAGAGAGAGGGAGAGGCAGAGACATAGGCAAAGGGAGAAGCAGGCTCCATGCACCGGGAGCCCGATGTGGGATTCGATCCCGGGTCTCCAGGATCGCGCCCTGGGCCAAAGGCAGGCGCCAAACCGCTGCGCCACCCAGGGATCCCTAACGTATTTTTTTTTAACTAAATTGAGTTAATAGTGTACTGGAAATTAATTTATTAATATGTAAATTGTTCTAATACATTTAAAAGTTAAGCCCATTTTGATCTGACATATATTCAGAACTGTCCAAAAGTTGTATTCCTAAGACAATATATATTGCCAATTCATACTTAAATCTATGATTGATTAGTACATTAAATCAGGGTACTAATTACTTTTTTTTCATCTTCTTTTAAAGATTCATTTATTTTAGGCAAGGGGGCAGCAGAGGGAGAGAGAGTCTTAAGCAGACTCCATGCTGAGCATGTAGCCTCACATGGAGCTTGATCTCAGGACTTTGAGATCAAGACCCAAGCTGAAACCAAGAGTCGGACATTTAACCAACTGCACCTCTCAGGCACCCCCCCAGACTACTTATTTATTAACAGAGTAGATTTATTTAGTTGCTAAAACATTTGACAATAGTTCTTAAGGTTTATTAAATTATGCCACAATTTATAGTACTGCAGCTCTTAATCTTTTTGGAAGTTATGGACTTTGAGAATCTGAAGAAGGCTACAGATACCTTCTACCGGAAAAGCAGTTCATCAAATATACTTACAGACAAAACTTTGTATGTGATTTTAAGGGATTTATGGAACACAACATTCCAAGAACCCAGTCATAAACCCAAGTTAGTAACTGCATTAGAGTAAATTTTATTAATGTTTTAACTTTATGAGTCAGTTTTGATTCTTGCATTTTATGTTTACATAGAAGATAGTTGCACACTTCTCCCAGCACACTGAAGAACTTCTGCTAGCTTCATCTCCTATCACTAGGTGTAGCTGTGTCATGGATATGGATTTTATGCTTTCTCTGAATTTTTTCTGGCCCTTACTGAGAGTGCAGTGGTTGTCACTATCTGACCTATAACAGGGCCATTCAGTGGGTCTAACACAGCTGAAATAGTCCATATGCTTAACTGCTTTTTCTCAGGGATTTGCGGTAGTGGGATGGTATAGAGAAATAACAGATGCAAAATAATACTTTGCTTTTGCCTACCAAGTCAGCTCCTTCATGATTTCTCCCAAGGTGGAAAATCTGTCAGCTATTGAATATTTATATTCAATATTTCAATATCTTTGTAGGCTCTGAATGTTTTTAGCATTCCTCTCATTCAATCTTACATTTACTGCACATAGGCTAGTCTCTACAACACTTAGATATCCATTCAGTGTTGCCTCCCTTCTAAAGCAGTTGAAAAAAAAAAACAAAAAACAACTGACATCTCTCCCTATCTGATACTTTATACTAATTCCAGGGAAGGGAATTGAGAAAAATTTTTTTTCTTGGTAGATTGTTTTTTTTTTCTTGGTAATGAACCTCATTTATAAGTCATTGGAGTGGAAAGTGGCAACTGAATGGGGAGTGACAACTAGTCATGCTTTCTTTGCTAGAATTTAAAATCCAGTGCATTATTAGTCTTATTTTGCTTAGCAGCAAATTGAAAATAAATGGGCAGAGTAATAACTTAGTTATTTCACCTCTTTATTAATGTTTACAGGAAAAAAGTTGTAAAAGAAGATCTATTAAGTGCAAAACTTAATGACTTGAAGATGACACATAGTAAGTGACTTTCTTGTGTTTTCTATCTTATTTGTTTTTTAACTTCAATGCTGTGTTAAAGTTCTAATAAGAATTATTAGTTATGTTTTGGTTTGGAAAATAGTCATGTCCAAAACTCTACTGAGCTCTGTCTCTTGTGATCGGTCCTATATAAACTGTTTTCCTGGAGTCACCTATGCCGTCTTCTCCCCTTTATGCTCAACTTGAGGGATGGAAGAGATGGCCTGTGAGTGTATGTGCACACACGTGCTGTTTGTGTTAGAAAAGGGAAGGAGAGAAGAGTTTTCTAATTACTTGGTGGTTAGCAGCCTGCATGTGGTCTTAACTGCACTCTGCACAAGTCCTTAGAGGGGTGAGGTAAAACAGTTTGTGGGCCAGAAGCTAAGCAGTAGCTTCATGGTTACTAGGAGCAGTCTGTGGCAGTAGGAAGTTAAGTCACAGTTTCCAGGAGAAGTTGTGGTTTGGCCTTTAGCCACACTTTTAATTTGAAACTTTTGTTTGGAAATGAAGCACCTCTTATAGATTTATCTACATGAGCAGTTAAATATTCCTGTCTTTTGTTCTTGTCTGGTGCGTGGTTCTCTAATTCAGGAAAGCCTGCAACAGGGCCTGAGAAAAATGGCACCATTTTTGTGCTTTGTGACTCCTCCTCAGGGTTCAAGCCGTTTATTCTGTTCCAAAGAAAAATTTACTATGAGTTGTTTGTAAGCAAGGGGATGAACATGTATTTTCCAGGTTAGGTTACAATGAATTTCTGTTTATAGATTCAAAGAATTAATGAATTCATTGATCTTAAAAATAAATGATAATCAGCTTCATTTTTTATGTTATGAAGTTTGGGTGTTACTTTTTTTGAGTGGAATTAACATGATCTTTCAGGTTTATAGGTTCCCACATTTACTGCCGTTGAATTTACTATTAACATGAAAGTGTAGTATAAGGACTTCTGTGGTTATATAGCATTTTTCTTTTGTTAAAAAGTTCAGGTGTCAAAACTTTGTTTTTCTGTCATTGCTATAGATTAGCATCCTTTTTTATGGATAGCCTTTGCTCAGTAACTCTAAGATCTGATATGAAATTTACTGCTGAGGAAGATAAATGAGTTAGATTTTCTTTAGTAACTTGGCATGTTCTCACTATATTAATCTTAATTTTAGGACTACTAAAAATTCCTTTAGTATATGTCTTTTGCATGGACTTCTTTTTAGGGAGAGAAAACTCTTCCTGCCAGAAGGTTAACACTGTCCAAGCCCTGTAACATAGTGCTGTGTCTACTTAAGTGAAGATGCCTGAATTAATTTGTTTGGCTTAGAATAGTTAGAAATACTCATTATGCTTTATGAGTGGATACTACAGGAGTACTAACTAATACCTAGGTAGTTATGAGCAAATGTCTTTACAAACCTGGATTCATTGAGGGTACTTGATTTTCCTTTTAGTTTTTTCTATGATGTTGCTTTTTACTTGAAGGAGTTTAATATATGTGAAATGGCCAGTTTTACTTATTTCATTAAAATAGATTATGTACCTGATGACATAGTTAACATGTATTTAGTTATTTAATGAAAGTTACTCAGATTTAAATTCTAAATCTGTATACAGCGCGTACTCAGTATAAGATGTTAATACTAGTAGAGCCAAAGGGAATTGAGATCAACTCTTCCCATTCAACAAACCATACTAAGCACAGTTCTAGACTCTTAGGAGTATAGTAGTATACAAAAGAGACAAAGTACTTGCTAATAGTGTATCTTCTGTGGACAATAAAAAGATAAATGTATAATATGACAGGTGGTGATAAGTGCTTTTAAAGAAGAACAGGGTAAAGGGATAAAGGGTGATGACATTGTGGATATGATATTTTATATAAGGGATCAGGGAAATCCTCTTGGATAAGTTTATATTTAAATTAGCAACCTAAAAGAATTAAGGGATGGAAGCGATAAAGATATCCCAGGGAAGAGTGTTCTAGCTCGTGAGGCAATAGCAAATACAAAAGCCCTGAGCAAGAGCAACCTTGGTATGTTCAAGGAATAGCACATTGGTCAGTATAACTAAAATGACTGAGTTAGGTAGAGGAGGAAGAGTAGGACATTGGTAGGCAGGTCCTTTAGGGCCTGTGTGAAGTGAGAAGAATTTTCTAGGGTAACATGATCTGACATGTTTATTAAAGGGTAAATTTCCTGTTATGGGGAGAATAGATCATAGGAGGTCTGAGAGACTAGTTAGGTGGCCATTTTCTAGGCTACGGATCATGGTAGATTGGGCCAAGAAGGTATTGGTGGAAATAGTGAGAAGTGGTTCAATTCTGAATATATTTCAGAGGTGAAATTAACAGAATTTGCTGATGGATTGAATGTTGCATATAAGGCTGATTCTAAGGTCTTGGCCTGATGAACTGTTAAAATGGTGTTGCTAATTACTGAAATGGTGAATGCTGATAGAATGTTTAGGAGTATTATCAAGAATTCTCTCTTGAACACTTAAGAAGCCTACTCTACAACCACTAGAGGTGCTCTGAAGAAACATGGATATTTGCATGTCATATGTAAATAAGATCTATTTATTTTCAGATTACAGATGGTCCCCAATTTATGATGTTTAGACTTAGGATTTCTGACTTTCTGTTGGTGAGAAAGTGACACACATTCAGTAGAAAGTACACTTTGAATTTTGATCTTTTCCTGGGCCAGTGAATACGTATACATAGTACATACAGTACTCTTGTGATGCTGGGCCATGCAATCATGAGAGTAAAAAGCTAATATACTTCTACTAATATAACCAATCTGTACCCATACAGCCTATCTGTTTTTCACTTTCAGTACAGTATTCAGTAAATTCTATCTATGAGATATTCAACACTATTATAAAATAGGTTTTGTATTAGATGATTTTGCCCAACTGTAGGCTAATGGCAGTGTTCTGAGTGTGTTTAAGGTAGGGTAGGCTAAGCTGTGATGTTTGGTAGGTCAGGTGTATTAAATGTAAGTATTTTCAACTTACAGTGTAGTGTGTTTGTTGAAACATAATCCCATCGTAAGTCCAGGAAGGTGTGTAATTAGAAAAAGTTTGATTCTGCATGTAAGGAAGTTTTATGATTTATTATGCCTGTATTATTAATTTTTATTTATGATTTGATTTAAAAACAAAAGAACGCTATGCCTAGGTCTATATTAGTTCCCTAGAGCTGTTGTAACAAATTAACCACAAACTTGGTGGCCTAAAACAACAGAAATTTGTTTTCTCACCATTCTGGAGGTTAGAATTCTGAAGTCAAGATGTTGGCAGACCCATGCTCCCTCTGAAGGTTCTACGGAAGAATCCTTCCTTGCTTCTTCCTTTTTTTTTTTTTTTAATAATAAATTTATTTTTTATTGGTGTTCAATTTACCAACATACAGAATAACACCCAGTGCTCATCCCGTCAAGTGCCCCCCTCAGTGCCCATCACCCATTCATCCCCACCCCCGCCCTCCTCCCCTTCCACCACCCCTAGTTCGTTTCCCAGAGTTAGGACTCTTTATGCTCTGTCTCCCTTTCTGATATCTCCCACACATTTCCTCTCCCTTCCCTTATATTCCCTTTCACTACTATTTATATTCCCCAAATGAATGAGAACACATAATGTTTGTCCTTCTCCGATTGACTGACTTCACTCAGCATAATACCCTCCAGTTCCATCCACGTTGAAGCAACTGGTGGGTATTTGTCGTTTCTAATGGCTGAGGAATATTCCATTGTATACATAAACCACATCTTCTTTATCCATTCATCTTTCGATAGACACCGAGGCTCCTTCCACAGTTTGGCTATTGTGGACATTGCTGCTAGAAACATCGGGGTGCAGGTGTCCCGGCGTTTCATTGCATCTGTATCTTTGGGGTAAATCCCCAACAGTTCCTTGCTTCTTCCTAATTTCTGGTGGCTCCTGGCAATCTTTGGCATTCTTTGGCTTGTAGCTGCATCTTTGGCATCTCCATCTCCACATGTCCTTTCTGTGTCTCCCTATATATCCTTCTCTGTGTCTCCCTATATAATTTTCTGTGTCTGATAAGGACACTCTCCTTGTATTTAGTTAGCGTCCACCCTAATCCAGTATGATCTTCTATCAGTCTTACCTTAATTGCATCTACCAAGACCCTATTTCTAAATGGCAGTATTCTGAGGTTTCCAGGTAGACATGAATTGGGGGAGAAGGGTTCTTTTCACTACAAGGTAACTAAAGAGCTGTTTTAGTATTTATAAAATAAAATTTGTAAATGATATGAAAACACTGTAACCCAGCCCTGGTGCCTGGATTTCTTCAAATACTATTTCCCAATAAAAGTACCAGGGCACCTTGAAGTAAACAACTGATTCTGGGTTTGAGGTAGTAAATAAGATGTTCCTAGAACATTTTTCTAAAATCAAGGAAGTTTTTTTGGCTATTGGCATCATAACAAAAAGTCTTAGGGATCAATTTGATTGGGCTCCCTCTAGCCAAAAAATGGGACAATATGAGCACCAAAAAGAGTAATTGCTAGAGTTATTGAAACCTGTCACATGTGTGTGTGGGTTGGTTGTTTTTTTTTTTTTTTCTTTTTTCTTCTATAAGATTTTAAGTTTCTTGTGGGTATTTTCTGAATAGCATTTTCCAGGATATCATGCAAAGTGGTAGTGGCTATTAAGTACTTACTCTTTGATTGTCCTTGGCTGCAACTACTTACGATAATAAAAGATAATTGACCTATAGAGTAACAAATAGAAAACCAAGATTCAGGAAGCTTAAGTAATAAAAACATGCATGAGAACATACTACCAATTTCAGGTACGTAGTTTCCTTTAATGAAGGAAGGAGACAGATTAATGTTAAATAAAAATGGCTAAATGTTAACATTAGTCAAATCTGTTCTGTAGGTATCATATTTTTATATGTTGTAGAATTTTCAGAGACGTTCATAATTGTAAACTTTAAGGCAGTTTTAAAAGGCTCCGTGTCTTGACCAAGACCACATAGCTAACATTAGGAGCAGCCAGGATTTGACCAGTTTTCTGACTCTGGATCTGGGGTCTCTTCCCACTACAGGTAATACGAAAGCATGATATTAGTAATTTTAGCCATCTTAAACCTTTCATTTTATGGTTGTCTACAGCCTTTATAACTCAAATTATTATCTTATTTTGATAGCTCTTGTTTGGATGTACTTTTGAGCTAAAAAAATAATTAGTATAGAATTAACTATCATTTTGATAGCATCATGTCTGTTCCCTACTTACAGATCAATTATCTGATTATTTTGCCTTGCCTTTCAGAAATGTAATAAGTCTTTTTTTTTTTTCTTTCAGAGTAAAGTTCATAAATCACAGTTATAGGAATAGGACCTTTAAGAGTTTTTACTTTTCATGTTCCTCCCTTTTACAATGCTAGTGGGAACGCAAGCTGGTACAGCCACTCTGGAAAACAGTATGGTGTGGTTCCTCAGAAAGTTAAAAATAGAGCTACCCTTATAATCCAGCAATTGGCACTACTAGGTATTTACCCCAAAAATACAAAGGTGGGGCTCGGAAGGGGGGCACCTGAGTCCCAATGTTTATAGCAGCAATGTCCACAATAACCAAACTATGGAAAGAGCCCAGAGTCCCTCAGCAGATGTGATATATATATAATGGAGTATTACCCAGCCACCAAAAACAAATGAAATCTTGCCATTTGCAGTGACGTGGATGGAACTGGAAGGTATTATGCTAAGCAAAATAAATCAGAGGAAGACAATTATCATGATTTCACTTGTGAAATTTAAGAAACAAAACAGAGGGAGCATAGGGGAAGGAAAAATAAAGACAAAATCAGAGAGGAAAACAAAACCATAAGAGACTCTTAATAATCATAGGAAACAAACTGAGGGTCCTTGGAGGGGAGGGGTGGGGGGGGGATGAAGCAACTGAGTGACAGGCATTAAGGAAGGCACATGATGTAATGAGCACTGGGTGTTATATATAATTGATGAACCATTGAACTCTACCTCTGAAACTTAATATAATACACTATATGTTAATTGAATTAAAATCTGAAAAAAGGCAAGTGACTCAGCAGCCCCTTCATTTCAGTGTGAGGTGGTGGCAGGGAGAGTTGCTAGCATCTAATGGTGCTCATGGTCTGACCTCTGCCCTTTGGTGGGAACATTTCTTCTGATGTTTTTTTTCATTGGTTCTACTACATTAAAATGTTTCTCCTTTAAAAAAAAATTCATGTTTCTTATATTTCTTCAATACTGTTTATTAACAAATTGCCTCTTTAGAAGACACGAAGAGAACCTATAAATGTCACTTGTAATTGTCTCAAAGTTTGAGGGCAGTAATGTCTCAAAGTTATACCAGAGAAAAGCAACCTTAGGTGCTTAAATGTAGGCATTTGATGACTGAGCAAAGAATTAAGAGATTAAGATGAAGGTAGAGTTAGCGGCAAGTTATGCATATTAAATACATCTTTATTTATTTACCTAGTTACACTGTATAAGAGCCATTGTGTCCTAAGGGTATTTAAATTTCTTTTTATAAAAGAACTTCTTGAGAAAACCTTGTCTTTTACCTAGGACTGCTTGAGTAGATTTTGGAAGCAACTTGTTTAGCTTCTTTCATTTCTTTCTTTTTTTTTTTTTAAGATTTTATTTATTTATTCATGAGATATACAGAGAGAGACACAGGCAGAGACACAGGCAGAGGGAGAAACAGGCTCCATGCAGGAAGCCTGATGTGGGATCTCCAGGATCACACCCTGGGCTGAAGGCAGCGCTAAACCGCTGAGCCACCCAGGCTGCCCAGCTTCTTTCATTTCTTAACATTTTTTGAAGTAGGGAGGGGCTGTTATTTGAACATTCATGTGTGACTTTATGCCTGAAGTTATTTATATGTTATACACTACTCAAACTAATGGATAAAGTATATGAAATTGTGAAATTCATTCATCTGGATTAGAAATTATTGGCATAATGTTAGTTAAAATTGTAGCAGGCCTAATAGGCAATTTTATTGGACGTAGGGCCACTTGGGTTTTGTACTGGTTTGTCCATTAAATCATCTGTGACTGAAGTAAAATTATGTAAATTGTTTAGTTTCTTCATTTGATGATGATACTGGTGCCTTACTGAAGATACTGGCAAAGGTTAGATTGCATACCTTTGGCAAATTTGTTAAGGAGATGTCACTTTCATTCTTTATGTATGCCAGACAACTGAGTTGTCATACTTTTTTTATTTTGAAGTCCTTTACTTTGTACTTAGAATGAACATTAATCTTTGGTTTGGGCTAATAGTTTATAAATTATATAGTTTATAAAAAGTATCCCCTTTTCAGGCATTTCTTAATGGAGTACTTCTTTAAGTATATGCTAGGTCCATTTAATTACGGGTTTATTAACTTTGGAATCAAACAGGCTGTAGTTGGGTACCTGCCAAGTACTGGGCTGTAAGCTAAGAGCCTTTTTCATAATAGTTTGTGTTGTAGAAAAGATGTTTTCATGAAACATCTTTCAGGATGAGTATTTCATGAAGCATGTTTTAGAATGTGCTGAACTCCAGTAAGACAAGCTTTCAGCTAAGCATAGCAGATTGTTAGCACCTGTTTAATTCCCTAATCCTTCCCAGGACCCTACTAAAATGACAACAAAAGAATGAAAAGAAAAATTTAAAGCCACAAGACCAGAGAACAAGGGCGAAGAGACAGCAGATAAAGATGTCCACAAAACTTGAAAGTGATTGTGTGAAGTGAATGGTAAATTGTCTTAGCAGATAGGGCGTCTGGCTGGCTCAGTTGATAGAACATGTGATTCTTGATCTTGGGGGCATGAGTTCAAGCCCTACGTTGAAGGTACAGTTTTTTTGTTTTTTTTTTTTTTAATTGTCTTAGCAGAAAGCTGAAGCTTTCATGGGGAAAGTGGAGCTAAGAAGAAATCAGTTAACATACCATAGAATCTTAGTCTGTCTTGGGTCTGAAGTCCTCCATTATCTTTGAAGGCAGGGATATGGGTGGTGCCAAAACCCAGAATTGGTTAAAATGTTTTAAAGAACTTTGTCCTGGGGCACCTGGATGACTCAGTGGTTGAGCCATCTGCCTTTTGGCTTAGGATGTCATCTTGGGGTCCTGGGATGGAGTTCTGCATCAGGCTCCCCTCTGGGGAGCCTACTTCTCCATCTGTCTATGTTATGTCTCTGCCTCTGTCTGTGTCTCTCATGAGTAAATAAATAAAATCTTAAAAGAAAAAAAAAGATCTTTATCCTGCAGAGTCTTGGCTGAACAGGGTAGGGGAAGGAGTCTACCCAGGCAGACTGGAGGTTAACTCTCTAGAGTGAGTGGTTAAACCAGATAAAACTCTGGCACAAATGAGTATAGACGAAACAACAGAGTAAAGAGAGGGAAATTAAGTCAAATAATTAAGGCCTCTAGTTCTCTACCTATAGCACTGGCAGTCTTGTTTATTCCCAGAGTGGGAAATAGGAGGCATCTTCTGGGATACTATCTTGCCTAAGAGAAAAGACTTAAGTTACTGATGTTTGGGAGTCTCCAAATGAAATAGCCAGATCTCTGCTTGATCACCCTGCATTAAAATCTGTTAGTTGAAATGCTCTGACCACCCATTCTCACCATTTTTCAATCAGTATTTTAGTGTCTTACAAATCAAGGATCACCAGATATTTGAGGGAAACCTCCAATATAATAGAGCTCAAAACAGAGACAAAAGGAACCTGAAAGAATAAACCCAAGTTCTGGGAAACACAAAACAACTTAAAAGTTAGTATTCTCACAGATAAAAGGATAGCTCATCATTGAAACAAGACTAAAAAAAGAAAACTTTTGGAAATCAAAAATGTTATAGTATAAATTTTAAAAATTCAGGCATAGAGGATAAGCTGAAAAATCCGAGAAAGTGAGATGAAAAGTTAATGAGACAATAGACTATTAGTCTGTGAGATTCAGTACCAAATAATAGAATTTTAGAAAGAAGAAAGTCAAAAGGCAGAAACTTATCAAGAAAAGGTACTACAAAGGAAATTTTCCCAGAATAGCAGAGAGGAAAGAACTCATATGCTTCATAAAATTCTAGAACTCTGCAGATAAACAAGATCCTAAGAGGTTCCAGAGAGAGAAAACAGACCCATGTATAAAAGAATGTTATCAACAATGGATGCAGCACCGGAGCGATGCCTTGAAAATTCTGGGGAAAATAATTACTAATGTAGGACATTGTAAACCCTGTTAAACTGTCAGCCAAGTATTAGGGTAGAATACAGACATTGTCAAACATGTGAGAGCTCAAAAATCAATTATCACACACCCTTTCTCAGTATTCAGCTGGAGGATGTGCATGCTTCACTAAATGAGAAAGTAAATGAAGGAACAATGTGAGATTCAGAAAATGAGTTCTGACCTAGAGAAAAGATAAATGGGATTACTGGGATAATGATAGAGGATAGTTGAGAATGACTGCTAAACAGCTTTTAGAGAGTTACCAGTTCAGACTGGAGCAGGACAAAGAAATAGCATTTCCTAGAGAGTAGGAAATAGATTTTGTGGGTGAGTTGATGTGTTTGAGTGTATTAATAGGAGATTTGTACTTTTGTTGTAGAGTTAGCTAATATAGAGAAAAGGGAAAAGAGAAAACAGTAGTTAATTAACCCTAGGAAAAGCAAACAGTTGTACAAGAAAACTAATCATAAGTTAGTACATGGTTGTGAATAATGTTTATATAGTTATATTAATGTAATATTGCTTATCAAATGTTGATATATCAAAAAGAACATTCAGTGGAAGCAGCTAAGGGAGTGGGTAGGGCAGTGGTGTTTAAAGTCTTTTATCTTCTGTAGTAAAAATAAAAAAAAAAGTCACTAGAAAATGTCTGAAACCAAAAAATCAAGGTGGAGTAGCATAGACCTATTATTTAGAAGTAAAGAGGCAAATATTTAGGAGAAATAGGTAAGAGATTTGATGAGTGCTTACATTACAGGGAGTGGGAAATTTCTGTAGTTTTTCTCTATAAATCTAGAAGTGCTGTTTGATGTCTTAAAGTTTGTACATTCATTCCTTTAATAAAAAATGAAATGTAAAAAAAAAAAAAGAAACGTAAAGGCCTATCATTGCTGTCCAGAGGCAGATAGATTATTAGTAGGGTGGATTTGTGAAATGGTCTCTTGGAGACCACAGTTTAGACAAATCCACCAGTATTGAATATTTTTGAGATTGTTATTGGAGCTGCTCAGTAATTACCTGAGAAATTCCCAGATAGGTGAAATACCTTTTGAATTTTCACATGTAACTTTGGCCATAAAGCAGTTCTTCCCATAGAGCGCATTCTTTTTAATATGTCTTCCTGAGATGGGTTTCCAAGGGGAGTGCTATATAAGCTTTACATACTCAGTAAGTATTAAGTGAATGAAACTTGAGTGAAAACAACTTAGTAGACCTTAGGGTATAAAAGACCCAGTATAGCTACAACACAGCAATTCTCTGTTTAGCTGAAGGAGATAGTTACTTCTAGAATGTGGCTGAGTGCCTATGATTTTTTATTCCTGACTTCTTTACGCTCAGTTTTTAAAAATCAGTTATCAGGGCACCTGGGTGGCTCAGTCGGTTAAGTGTCTGACTTTGGTTCAGGCCATGATCTCGGGGTCCTGGAATTGAGGCCTGTGTCAGGCTTCTCACTCAGTGGGGAGTCTGCTTTCCCTCTCCATTTGCCCCTCCCCTTGCTTGCCCCCCCCCCCAAATAAAATCTTACTATAACAAAAGTATCTTTTAAATAAACATTGAAGAGCAAGAAATTAAATTCCTGGAACTCAGCCAGTACTCCTTTCCCCAATGTTGAAATTACATTTGTTAGAACAGTTCTGGGTGCGACATGTGAAGGATGGATAATAGCAGGAAACCAAACAGCTGTTGTATGGTAACGTGAAAGGAAATTAGTATGTTATTAAGTAGAAAGTAGCCTATTACCAACTGGACTAACAGAAGAAACTCCAAATACATATGGTCTTATAGGTAGCAGGAAACAGGCCTCCTCATTAGTGTGATTTATTTTTAACAAAGTCATGAGGCCCTTTGTGAGGCAAGCAAGGCAGAAGATGATTGAAAGATCTGTTGTCACTTGCACTGTGTACTTTCTAAGGTCCTGAGGTGAGAGCAGTGACAACAGTACCAACACCGGTTTATTGCGGACAACAAATGCATTGATAGGTAGAGATTACTAATAACATAGGCTTTGTGGTAAAGAAAAACTAGAGCAGTAATTTGTAAAAGGTGTTAACACAATTTTAGTGGTTAGCAGAAAGTATCCTTTATCTGGAAGTGTGTATCCATAGAAATAAATTTCCTGATATGACAAGTAAGGCCAAAAAACACAATCATAAGCAGTGCAGCCAAAAACATTGCTATAACAGAAAGCTATTTTAATCAACACTTCTGCTCTTCCTAATTTTAAAGTTTGAGAAGGAAGGAAGGTACTTGACATTGCTGCCAGTAGCTAAATGATAATTTATGGTTGACAAGGGCTGATGGCCTCAGTTCCTCTGGTCAGCTGCTACTTGAGGTGAATTAGCAATGCCTGTTTTTAGGTTATAGCAGAAAAAGACATATTCATTGCATTACTGGTATTAAATAATTTGATATCGGGGCACTTGGGCGGCTCAGCAGTTGAGCATCTGCCTTCAGCTCAGGGTGTGATCCCGGGGTCCTGGGATCAAATCCTGCATCGGGCTCCCCACAGGGAGCCTGCCTCTCTCTGTGTGTCTCTCATGAATAAGTAAATAAAATCTTTAAAAAATAATAGTAATTTGATATCTTGCATATATTTCTTGTAACATGGTGGTTTAAGGTTTGCATAGGCTACCAGAAAATGTTGACTAGAATTTGATTATTCATGCTCTGAGCACAGCACTTTACCAGTGCTTCATACCAGTTTTCTGTGTTGTGGCTTTTTAAATTTTCTTTGTATTTCCAGCTTAACAAGATAAAAAAGGCATTTGGTGGAATAATTATACAAATACAAGTATTATTTTAAACGCAGCTTTTCTGCATATTTAACTTTCAGTATCAGTACTGGTTTACAAACTTTTTTAATTTTTAATTTTAATTAATTTTTTTGGAGAGTGACAGTGAATGAGTAGGGGTAGGGAGGGGGAGGATCAGAAGGAGAGAGACTCTGAAGCAGGCCCCCATGTCCAGCATGGAGCCCAACGAGGGGTTCTATTCAACTACCCTTAGATCATGACCAGAGCCAAAATCAGGAGTCAGATACTTAACAGACTGAGCCACCCAGGCATCCCTTTTTGTTTTTTGCATCTAATTAATTAATTAATTAATTAATTAATTAATTAATTAATTAATTAAAGAGCGGATCCACTGGTGGGGTATAACCTTTTAAAATAAAAACGGGCACCTGGGTGGCTCAGTCTGTAAGCATTCAACTCTTAGTTTTGGCTTAGGTCATGATCTCAGGATCATGAGATTGAACCCAGTTGTAGGGCTCATGAGAATTGGCCCTCTCTCTTCCTGTGCCCCTCCCCCTGCACACACTCTCTTTCTCCAAAATAAATAAAATCTTTTTAAAAAATAAAAATAAATATTTTAAGACAAGGTAATTGAGTCTTTTTGTGTCTTTATACAGGAAACTCTTCACACAGTGAAATGGAAGGAAAGAAAAATGCAACATTAAAGATAAATAAGGTTTGTTCAAATACAGAAAAATCTTTTAGATAATAACACTATGGTTGTTTAGTACATAACTCCATAACTCATATTTCAAAATATTTAAGTATAACTATTACTTGTCATGGAGGTCTGTTTGTTTGCTGTTTCACTAACTTCTTTTTACTTTTCTAGCCTCAAAGAGCAAATCAGTGTACCAGTCAGTGCTTCAGAAATTTTTTCTCCAATATGTTTTCTTCTAGTAATCACACTGGAGAATCTTCTTTTACCTGTAGAACTTACTGGTTAGTATTTTCTACTTTTAATTTTCTACTTTTAATTTATGTCTTTGTACTTGGTGGTTTAATTATTATAATTAACTTTTGGTAAAAATTTAAATTGTCTCAAACATAAAAGCCTACCTTGTTTTTTATTTTTGTTTTAGAAAATAAACTAGTTCTAGTAAAGAGAAACCTTGTTATTTTGTGACACTCTGTAGTATGTAGTAACTGCCTCTGATCTAGTGGGTTTTGTTTCATTAATAAATTGTTCTACACAGGTTTTTTTATGTGCTGGAGGGGTAGGCTACTTGTTAAATTGTAATCCAGCCAAAACTTTTAGAGTAGACCCAGTCATCTTTGAATCTATAGTGAGTGACTGGTGTGTGGATACTAAGTAAATATTTGTGGAATTTGAAGATTAAGTTGGGATTTTAAAGTCACCTAGCTTTGGTTGAACAAGCAAGCACAGGTTAAGATCGTGTGATTTAATTTTAGAGCTTGGATCAAGTTACCAAAGACAACAATTACGTCTTAGTAGCCTTTTGAAAAGCTGAACTATACCCATTTTTGGTTACAGTAACTATAGCTTCCTTTATTTTTTCCTTTTGCCTTACACTTAGTTTCAGAGGGGAAACCATTGAAGGTACAGTTTCCGCTGGGACTGCTTGCTGCAGCTTTGATTCATGAGATGGAAAATGGTGTTGCTTTTTTTTCTCTCAGTAATAAGGATATTATTCTGAACTGACTTTTAAAAAATTTTGTCACTTAAGATATAAATTCAAGCATTATTTTAATGAATCAGATAAATACGATTTTGATTTGTAATAAAAAAACTTTACATTAGGAATGAGTTTATATCGAAAGTATTTAGAAAAAAGTTCATAGTCTTTTAAATGTGATTTACAGTGCTAGGTACAAAAATTTCTGCTATGATAATAACCCACTTGTTCGGCTGAAAAGTTCTTCGAGTTCTGTCTGATAAGGCCTAAATCTGTCTTTTAGTACAGAACTTGGCGAGGTCAGCGAAATGAGTGCCTTGATTAGGCAGAAGAGACAGGAATTGGAACTGTCCTGGTTTCCTCATATGTCACCTGGAGCTGGGAGGTAAAAACGACATTTCTTTTAAAGATGTTATCTATTTATTCATGAGAGACAGAGAGAGAGAGAGAGGCTGAGATGCAGACTCCTCCCACAGGGAGCCCCATGTGGGACTCGATCCCAGGACCCTGGGATCACGTCCTGGGCTGAAGGCAGACGCCCAACCTCTGAGCCACCCAGGTGGCCCCCCAAAATTTTTTTGTGCCAAAGTGTTTACATGCTAACATGAGCAGAAGATGTCATTAATACCAGAGGTATTTTTCTAAGAAAGTTTTGTGTAAATTAAATTTGGTGTTTCAATGTAGTTATGTTTCTAAGAAAGTTTTGTGTAAATTAAATTTGGTGTTTCAATGCCTAAAGAAGATTGCTGTTTAAAGAATCCCTTGAAAAGTACCTTTATGTGTTTAATAAATGTAGATATACGGGTATTTTAAAAGGGAGAGCACCCAAATGACAAGATTCATTATTAGTAATACCATTCAGCTCTGTTATCCTTCTTTTTTTTTTTTCCTCTTTTTTTTTTTTTTTCTGTTATCCTTCTACTGTTTCACCCATTCGAATCTTACCTGTGTGCTGTTTGCTGACGCGCTACTTTTGTCATGACATTTCCCCTCCCCAAAAGATCTTCTCAGTGACTATTTGACCAAATCTTTGTACTCTAACCCTGGCATTCATGACTTTTTATAATGTAGTCCTTTCTTTCTTAGTTTAAGTCCTAAAACTACTGTCACATTGCTAGAAGTGTATTGTATATATGCTTAAATCAAGTTCCTACATAAAGATTAAGGTCCTTGCCACTGTCATCCCTGTAACATTTTAACTTTATCTTATATAACATTGTAATATAGTTCTGCCTAGGGCCTTCACCCTGTAGGAATGAGAGTGGAACATAAATAGAAGTAAAATTAGGAAGTCCAGATATGTATAATATGAAATCTTAGAGTTATATGTTTTTGTGTATGTATAAGCTGCACATTGTTTTTGAAGTTTTTCTCCTCCTACTCCGAAACCTCACCTTATACTGGATAAAGTAGTTTTTTTTTAGGAGATCTGAATTAAACAAATAGAAATCAGAAAGAAGCTGAGAGTGGATTGGGTTTGAATGCAGAAACTTAACAGGGACACTGGGAGTTTTGAAGAGCCATTGTTTTTAGATTGAGGAACTTGACAATGTAACAGGAAAAGAAATCAGTTTTTTTTTTTTTTTAATGTATTTGATGTTTTTGCTTTGGATACGTGCTTATAAAACAAATTAAGGAAAAACATAATCGTGTGTGAATAATATGCTTCAAATTCAAGTGATGTTCTGTTTCCAAGTTTTAAGTTATTTTTTCAAGGACTGATTCTCTTTAACCTTGCTGATTTCTTTAAAACCATGATTTGATTAACTTGGCTAAATTATTTTTTGGTTGCCCAGAAAGGGAGGGGAGGGTGCAAGAGGCATAAAGGCACTTTCTGGTAGGAGGCGGTAGTGATTACACAGGTATAGATATACATCAGTCAAAAGTCATCAAACTGTACACTTTGAAAATCTGTGCATTTTATATACATTTTATTATACAAATTGACTTTTTTTTTTAGTATAGAGAAAGCAGAAGCTAAAAAAGTTATTGACAAAGTATTATATTAAATTATTTAAAAGATAAACGTATGTGAAGTTGCCCTTGATCTCCTTTTGCTATTAATTTTATCAGAACAACATGCTTCTCTGGGTTCTTTGCAGCCAGTTGCTAGCCATCTTTGAATAATGAGTAACCTTGAATTTATATTTTTAGTCTTTTGGCAAAAAATAATTTAAGTACACTGATTTTAAAATTGCTAACCTGACTTGGGAAATTAATAATTTTAAATGTTGGTGTAATTTTTTAAACCATTTAAACAAAAATGTCTTTATTTTGTTTTGAATTTTCAGAATTGGTTTTATACCCTGGAATATTGAAACACAAGTGCTTCCTCTCATCTCTCCTGTGTTGCCAAGAACTATTTTTCCAACCAGTACCATATCTTTAGAAAATCTTGGTAAAGTTTGTGTAATGCTTTTCTAGTTTTTAAAAAAAATTTGTTAGTTTCTTTCACTATCCTACAAAGTAAGTGTTAATGACTTAGGAAAGCTTGTAAAATGAGGTAAAAATAGTAAATCCTAGATGTTCCTGTAAATATTTGGGCAGTGACTTTTAAATTGTTCTAAGTAAATCTTTTTTTTTTACTTTAAGAAATTACATCTTCAAATCTTTGAGGAACTGGTTAGAATTCTCTCTTCTGTTTAGGACTTTAGTGTCCAAAATGTAGATCTTTAGAAGTTACATCTCCTACTAATTATGAACAAATAGTTTCAGTCTCTATATATTTGTGGATAGCTTGTTTTCTCTTGTTTTTTGCCTAGTTAATATCAATTCATAAAGCAGTGGTAGTTATCAAACCAAACATATTTTCTTTGGTTTTTTCCTCCCCTATAGATTGCCCACAGGAATTCAAATCTTATAACTCATTTCAGTAGCATTAAAAGAACCTGAAAAATACATGCTGTTACTTAGATGTTAATAGCTATGCATTTATTCATAACGTGATTCATAAGTATATTTGGTTTCATTCTTAGACATTTATTTTATGCTAACATAACCTGAAGCCAGACTATTCTTATTTATTGAAACATGTATTTACTTTTTACTTTAAAAAAAAAAAAAAACATCTTACTAGGTACCTCTTGCAAGGGATATGCATTAACACATACTCAAGAAGGAGAGGAGAAGAAGCAAACTTCTGGCACATCAAACACCAGAGGAACAAGACGAAAACCTGCAGCAACAACTCCTACCAGGAGATCGACACGTAATGTGAGAGCTGAAGCAGCCGGTCAGTCTCAGAGGTCCCCAGTATCAAATAATTCTGGGTGTGATGCTCCAGATAACAGCAGTCCATCTGTAAGCATTCCCTCTTCAGCTGCATCAGAAAAGCAAACAAGACAGGCTCCAAAACGGAAGTCTGTAAGAAGAGGAAGGAAACCACCTTTATTGAAAAAGAAACTTCGGAGCTCTATACCTCCCCCTGAAAAATCATCTTCCAGTGATTCAGTAGATGAAGAAACAGCAGAATATGATACACCACCTGTGATAGAGAAAGAGCACCAATCAGATGTAGAAAGTGGTAACAGTTGTACTGTACAGGCAAGTGTAGAAAATGTGTCTGCTGATAACTTGAAAAGTTGCAATGAACAGGTAGAAGAAAGTGAGGAACATACTGAGAACCATGATCCAGAGGAAGCAGTGGAATCTTCATATTCTGAGTCTCATACCCAAGATCCTCCTGAACTAGTTGAAGAGGAAGAGGAAACTCAAAAAGTTGAGAATACAAGTATAGAGGCTAATGTTTTATGTTTAGTAAGTGAGACTCCTGAAAATATTTCTGGAAAAGGAGGTGATCTATTGGAAAATCAAGACCAAACATCTGGACCTTCAGAATCAGAGGTAAAGGCAGATAAATGCACAGATGATCATTCAAATGATTTTCTTACATGTTCAGGGTCTGAAATTGAATTACATGAACCTGTACCAAGCTTAGGTGAGTTACCAGAGAATGCAGTCTCTGTGGTTAATGAAGAAAAAGTTATGGAGAATCCTGTAGTAGAAGTTATTGATCATAAAGATTCAATAATAAAAACAGAACAGCTTGTAGACAGCCCCACATTAGAATCTTCTGAGAGTAAAATTATACAAACAGTGGACAAAAAATCCATAGAGAGTTCAGAGGTTCAGTTGCTTGGGCACGTTGAAACTGAAGATGTAGAAATAACTACAGCCTGTGATACTTCAGAGAATGAAAATTTCAGTAGTATGCAAGACTCTAGAAGTAATTTATTACAAAATAATCTTAACACCAAATTAGACAAATGTTCAGGAGAAAAGACTCAATCTCCTAATGAACATTCCAGATCTGCAGAATTGCCTCATACACACATTGAACAAATTCAGAAGCATTTTAGTGAGGACAATAATGAAATGATACCGATGGAATGTGATTCATTTTGCAGTGACCAGAATGAATCTGAAATTGAACCTTCTGTAAATGCTGATACTAAACAATTGAATGAAAATTCTGTGGAGCAGAGTTCTCAAAATAATACGCTGTCTTCTGATCCTGCAAATGAAAAAGTTGAAACTGTATCTCAACCATCTGAAAGCCCAGTAGATGTGATAGAGAAAGCCAAAAAGCCTCGTACCCGAAGATCTAGATTTCACTCCCCATCTACAACTTGGTCTCCCAACAAAGATACTGCACGAGAAAAGAAGCGGTCTCAGTCTCCATCTCCCAAAAGAGAAACTGGAAAAGAAAGTAGGAAGTCTCAATCACCATCTCCCAAGAAAGAATCTTCAAGAGGACGTAGAAAATCTCGTTCTCAGTCCCCAAAACAGGATATTGTAAGAGAAAGGAGACGATCTCAGTCTCGATCTCCAAAAAGAGATAGTATGAGGGAAGGCAAGAGATCTGTATCACTCTCCCCCAAAAGAGACACTTCTAGAGAAAACAGAAGATCTCAGTCAAGAGTGAAAGATTCCTCTCCAAGGGAAAAGTCCAGGTCTCGGAGCAGAGAAAGAGAAAGTGATAGAGATGGGTCAAGGAGAGATCGAGATAGAGAAAGGAGAACCAGAAGATGGTCTAGATCCAGATCTCGTTCTCGGTCACCATCAAGATCTAGAACAAAAATTAAGAGTTCATCATTTGGTAGAAATGACAGAGACACTTATTCTCCTCGGTGGAAGGAAAGATGGGCAAATGATGGTTGGAGATGTCCACGAGGAAATGATCGGTACAGAAAGAATGACCCAGAGAAACAGAATGAAAATACAAGAAAAGAAAAAAATGACATCAGTTCAGATGCTGCTGATGATCCAAATTCTGCCGACAAACATAGAAATGACTGTCCCAGTTGGGTAACAGAAAAAATAAATTCTGGGCCTGATCCAAGGACCAGGAATCCAGAAAAGTTAAAAGATTCTCACTGGGAAGAAAACAGAAATGAAAATTCAGGGAATTCTTGGAATAAAAACTTTGGTTCAGGTTGGATGTCTAACCGTGGTAGAGGCAACCGTGGCAGAGGCACTTACAGAGGTGGTTTTGCCTACACAGATCAAAATGAAAATCGGTGGCAAAACCGAAAACCCCTCTCAGGGAATTCAAATAGTTCAGGGAATGAGTCTTTTAAGTTTGTGGAACAGCAACCCTATAAGCGGAAAAATGAGCAAGAGTTCTCATTTGATACACCGGCAGATAGATCTGGGTGGACATCTGCATCTAGTTGGGCGGTGAGAAAGACTCTACCAGCAGATGTACAAAATTATTATTCACGACGAGGGAGGAATTCTTCGGGTCCACAGTCTGGATGGATGAGACAAGAAGAGGAAACAACCGAACAAGGTAACATATCCTGTTTACTTAATAACAGTTTTATTTGAAGAAAGAGATTTTAAATTTAACATCTTATTTATATGAATTGTAACGATCCCTATTGATAGCTTTATAATGTTAAATCGAATCCCCATTTAACAAGTCCCTTTGCATTTATAGAGATATATATACACATTCGTATTTACTGCCTTTTTCACCTCTCCCAAACCCTGCCAACGACTTAAATACTGTAAGTACAGTTTGCTACAAATAGAAGAATTTGGGATGTTGTGTAGGATTTAACTTCTATTTCATTTATCTCAGATGTGTGTACTTGAATTTTTTTGATTATTCTATAAATAAGTTACTCTTCTAATAAGGATTTATCTTTCCTTGGCTTTTCTGGTTAAGAACATTGCAAGAAAAAAGCTGTTAAAGATTGAAAAGATGGTTAATCTTCTAATTTAGTAATCTAATTAAATTTTATAGGATTATTTCTTTAGTAAATGTTTTGAGGTACTGATTCTTTGCTAATGTTGACAAATGTTCCTATGTGAACTTATTCTTAAAAATAATTTTGGATGTTTTTTTAAGTTTGAAAGTCAGCCCACATTATTTAGAGATGACAGAATTAAACTAAATTCTGGAAGTTCATTTAGGTGTTCTGAGTCTGTTCATTGTTATTTAATCTTAGTATATAACCAGTGGTTCTTTGCTTGTCCAAAGAAATTTGTAACACGATTTTTTTTCACAAGCCTTTTTTCTTTTGATAGATTCTAACCTAAAAGACCAAACCAACCAACATGGAGATGGTTCTCAGCTACCTATAAATATGATGCAACCACAGATGAATGTAATGCAGCAACAGATGAATGCACAACAGCCTATGAATATCTTCCCATATCCAGTGGGTGTTCATGCTCCTTTGATGAACATCCAGCGCAATCCATTTAACATTCATCCTCAGCTACCCTTGCATCTGCACACAGGAGTGCCTCTCATGCAGGTAGCTGCTCCTACCAGTGTATCTCAGGGACTCCCACCACCACCACCCCCTCCCCCACCATCCCAGCAAGTCAGCTACATTGCTTCACAGCCAGATGGAAAGCAATTGCAGGTATGTTTTTTAACAACTAAAGTTTAATCAACATAGCCATTGTAAGCATTTTTTAAACTGTTGGGGACAGATGTGCAAGAAGGGGCTTCTTGGCATCCAGAGACATTTATGTGATTAGGTTTATGATAAACTTCCATGGCCTCCCTTCACTGTCCTCCTTCAACTTCCCACCCCTCAAATAAGAAAATGAATGCATATTATCAAATCTGACCTACTAGATACTGTGATTGATGTCCAAACAGGTTTGCTTTTTCAAGTTAAGACTAAATTAGAATCAAGTGATGGGTGCTTTAAAATAATTCTCTAATTTATTGGACTTTTTAGGAGGTGGGAACTTGTGATGAAGCTTATATTGTCTGTTGGGACAAACGCCAGATAAAGCTGTTCATTATCCATTACCATCTGTGTTTCATTTTCACGAGTTTACCATGCTAAAAAGAAAGAAGTGCCTCTGAGGCATATAGAAAATTTGAATAATAGTTTGTAAACACTGTGTTCCTTATAGTTCTGTGCCTACGTTTCATAAATTCTAGCACCCTAATAGTAGTGTATGGTTGGAAAGTACGGGGAATAGGATTCCAGAATTTGGGACTTCCTATCTCACACCCCCACCCCCACCCCCCGCCTCTCCCCCAGCTCCCTGCAAGCTATTTGACTTCACTGTCTCCTTTTCTTCTGTCTTTAAAGTGGGGCATGTACTTTAGTTCGTTTTCAAAAGGAGCTTTTGAAGAAAGCATTTACTTTTTAAATGCTGTTCTGTTTTTTTGTTGTTTTAGTGTTGGAACATTATAATTCACAAATGTAATTTAAAAGTCACTTGACATATTTACATAGGTTTCTGTTTAAGAAACCTCATTTTTCTTCAGAGTCCTTCATTTAAAAAAAAATTATTTAAATTCAGTTTGCCAACATAGAATATAACACCCAGTGCTCATCTCATCAAGTGCCCTCCTCCGTGTTGGTCACCCAGTTACTCTATCCCCCTGCCCACCTCCCCTTCTGCAACCCTTTGTTTCCCAGAGTTAGGAGTCTCTCATGGTTTGTCTCCCTCTCTAAGTTTTCACCACTCAGTTTCCCACCTTTCCTTATGGTCCCTTTCACTATTTCTTACATTCCACATATGAGTGAAACCATATGATTGTCTTTCTCTGATTAACTTATTTCAGCATAATACCCTCCAGTTCCATCCATGTCAGTGTAAATGGTAGGCATTCATCCTTTCTAATGGCTGTGTAATATCCCATTGAGTGTGTGTGTGTGTGTATCACATCTTCTTTATCCATTCATCTGTTGAAGGACATCATGGTGCTATGAACATTTGTGCTATGAACACAGGTGTCCTGTTTCACTACATCTGTATCTTTGGGGTAAATACCCAGCAGTGCAATTGCTGGGTCATAGGGTAGCTCTATTTTTAACCTTTTGAGGAACCTCCACACAGTTTTCCAGAGCGGCTGTACCAGTTCACATTCCAACAGTGCAAAAGGGTTCCCCTTTCTCCACATCCTCTCCAACATTTGTTGTTTCCTGTCTTAATTTTCACCATTCTCACTGGTGTGAGGTGGTATCTCATTGTGGTTTTGATTTGTATTTCCCTGATGGCAAGGGATGTGGAGCATTTTCTCCTGTGCTTGTTGGCCACGTATAACGTTCTCTCTTCATGTCTTCTGTCCCATTTCTTGACTGGATTGTTTGTTTCTTGGGTGTTGAGTTTAAATAAGTTCTTTCTAGATCTTGGATACTAGTCCTTTATCTGATAAGACATTTGCAGATATCTTCTCCCATTCTGTAGGTTGTCTTTTAGTTTTGTTGACGGTTTCTTTTGCTGTGCAGAAGCTTTTTATCCTGATTAAGTCCCAGTAGTTCATTATTGCTTTTCCCTTGCCTTCATAGAGGCGTCTTGCAGGGAGTTGCTGTGGCCAAGTTCATAAGGGGTGTTGCCTGTGTTCTCCTCTAGGATTTTGATGGATTCTTGTCTCACGTTTAGATCTTTCAACCATTTTGAGTTTATCTTAGAATATTCCAGTTTCATTCTTCTGCATGTGGCTGTCCAATTTTCACACCACCATTTTGTAGAGACGTTTTTCCAATGGATATTCTTTCCCGCTTTGTTGAAGATGAGTTGACCATAGAGTTGAGGGCCCATTTCTATGTTCTCTATTCTGTTCCACTGATCTATGTGTCTGTTTTTGTGCCAGTACCATACTGTCATCTTGATGATTCTAGCTTTGTAATACAGCTTGAGGTCAGGCAATGTGATGCTCCCAGCATTGGTATTTTCAACATGCCTCTGGCTGTTCAGGGTCTTTTCTGGTTTAGGATTATTTGTTCCACCTCTGTGAAGAACGCTCGTGGTATTTTGATAGGGATTGCATTGAATGTATAGATTGCTTTAGGTAACATAGACATTTGAACAATATTTGTTCTTCCAATCCATGAGTATGGGATGTTTTTCCGTTTTTCCATCTCTTTGTGTCTTCTTCAATTTCTTTCATAAGTGTTGTGTAGTTTTTAGAGTACAGATCCTTTACCTCTGCGGTTAGGTTTATTCCTAGGTATCTTAGGGTTTTGGGTGCAATTGTAAATGGGATGGATTCCTTAATTTCTCTTTCTTCTGTTTTATTGTTAGTGTATAGAAATGCAACTGATTTCTTCAGAGTCCTTTAGATATACATGACCTGAAATACAAATTTTCCTTAAGTACCAAGGTTGACTCACTTTGAATTTTTTTATTGCTAATATATGACTTAAAAGACTTCTATCGAATACAAGTAATTCATTAACTGATACCTCTTTAAAACAGGGTATTCCTAGTGCTTCTCATGTAAGTAACAACATGAGTACACCAGTCTTGCCTGCTCCAACAGCAGCCCCAGGAAATTTGGGAACAGTTCAAGGACCAAGTTCTGGTAATACTTCGTCATCAAGTCACAGCAAATCCTCTAATGCTGCTGTAAAATTAACAGAAAGCAAAGTAAGTGTTACAGTGGAAGCCAGCGCAGATAGCTCGAAGACAGACAAGGCAAGTTCAAGGTTGAGAGCAACCTACATATTCTGTATATGATAAAGATGAAAAAATAACAGTTTTGTTTTGTATAATTGGTAAAGGGAATTTACTGTTGATAGTCTTAAATTCTAATGCTATTTGAAGGGTTCTATATACATATGTTGATGTCCAATGAGTTACTGGTAGTATTTCATGATTTTGTTTTTCGAAATGTTTGGGGGGTGTTTGTGTGTTAATAACTTTTGTATTTATGACACTAATTGAAGAATTCTTGGAATAATGTAAAAGTGTAGTGTTTTCAATTTCATATTTTTAAAGAATGTGATTGGGCAAATAATAATTATACTTTTTCCTCTTGCCAGAAATTACAAATCCAAGAAAAAGCAGCACAGGAGGTAAAATTGGCCATTAAGCCATTTTACCAAAATAAAGATATCACCAAGGAAGAATATAAAGAGATTGTGCGGAAAGCAGTAGATAAAGTAAGTTCTAGCTTTAACAGAGTTATGTATGTATTGTTTTGAATCCTATTTTAATAAAGGAATGCTTAAGCCTAATTAAAATAATAAGCACTAACTTCTGATTCTTACCTGCTTTTTTTACCTTTCAAGTGAGTTCATATGAGAGAGATGAAGCATATAAAAATGTCTGATTATCTTTTGGGGTTTGTTTTTCAAAAAGCTTTCCATTTTGCTGTAATCTTTGTAAGTATGAGAAAAATATTCCCGTCCTTTTTTCATAGGTTTGTCATAGTAAGAGTGGAGAAGTAAATTCTACTAAAGTGGCAAATCTGGTTAAAGCCTATGTAGACAAATACAAATATTCACGGAAAGGAAGCCAAAAGAAAACTCTGGAAGAACCTGTGTCTACCGAAAAAAACATAGGTTGAAATGGGGAGCAGTATAAAGGACACTATCAAGAAGTCTGCAAAGTGCAATTTCAACATGTACCTTTAAATGAAAATCATACATAACTGTGATTGAAATTTGGTTTTGATAAAGTTATTTTTTTTAATGTAGAATATAAAGTTTTGTTCTAAATAAATATAGTTCTGCACTGCAACTTCTTTATCCTTTCCTCCTCCCGAAAATAAAAGCAAATTCAAGGGAAAGTAAAGGGATTAAAGGAGTGTGCATTTTTACTAGGACTGTGTTATAGTGTGGATACTGGAAGATGTACAGCTTTTTGATTTGAACAAAGGAGTGCATAAATTAGAGTCTTCTAAGTGCACTGGTTTTGGAAAAGATATATATAATACATTTATTCTGTCAGGCTAAAAATAAAGTATGATCTTTATGATTTTTCCCTCTAATTATAGAAAGTTAAATAATGTATTACCGTGAAAAATATTTCTAATAACAGAAAATACCAATTGCAGGGTTCCTAATGTGTATTTTTAAAGCACACATCTGAATAAATTGCTTAGATAGAAAACAAATTATCACATAAGTAAAATTCAGTGTTCAAAACTTTGGAACACTGTTATTGTATCACCAAATAAAGGTTATGCTGCTTGTTTTTCTTTTGTGCCTTTTTTCCCCCAAATGAGATGAAGCAGTTTGATTTGCTAGATTCACAACTTGGAAGTCTAAAATTCTGTTGAATTTAGAAGACCAGTTTGGGAAAAGTGTTTGTTGACTTTGTAAAAATTATGTTTTCATGAGATCTTCTACCTGTTAGAGAAATGATAAATTATTTGTGCCAACTGGAGAATTGCTGTTGAGTGGTGATCCTCCCTTCCTTGGGATGAAGGTGGACTCACTTCAGTGGCTTTCAGTTGCTCATCTAATCACTAATGAAATTCTTTTCATACTTGAGAAATCTCCAAATGCTTTCCCGTGAATAAAGTGTTAATTAGGTGACCATATGGTAGCCATGAGCCATGCTGCAAAACCTGTGTTTTGGAAATGAGAGGAATTAAATGAATGGAGTCTTGGTTATTAGACTTTCAGGGACTAGGGATTTGATTGTCTTTTTTTAAAATACTAATGTTAATTTTTACAAAAGGTAAGTTTGAAGTGTTAGAGAGCCACTATTTTAACTGGCATCTTAGAAGAAAAAATGAGTTATGTCCATGACAAATTTTCATTCCAGTAACAATTTTTAATAGATACCAAATAACTGGAAAGCGATTCGGATAAGATGTTAATGGCTCAGATAGATGTATGCCTCATTGAGACAGATTGATCCTTTTACTAGCTAAACTAGAGAGCAATACTCTGTAGGACTGTGCTTTTCTGAAGTAAAGATGATCTGTTTTTCAAGTTTATGTGCATAATACTTTCTTGGTGCTAGCTTTGATAAGGCAAATATTTTGAATTGTTGGCCCCAATAATGATTGTGCTAGTTCATAATCTTCATTAGATTATGAGTGTAATCCCAAAAAGTGTTAGAAGTATTTCCAAGCAGTTCTTGATCTTTATTCTGCATTTCTGGGCATTTGTAATATGGTATTCTACTGATTTATATATATATTTTTAATTAAAGTTTGTGTTTAGATACGAAGGGGAAAGAAGTTTGGAAGTATATTTCTTCTAATAAAATATTAAGACTGTTTTAAATATCAACACACACCTCCTCATTTGTTTGTTTTGAACTCTAGAAACAATTGTGTGAACTTTGAATCTATTTTCAGTTAAAGCAGGTTCACACTTTGAAAATTTTGTAGCAAATAGCCTGAGATGATTAATCACACAGTGCTTATGTTTCCTATATTTTCTTTCAGTGTTGTTTGGGAGTAGGGTTACATTTTAAAATTTGCTTTATACCATTTAGCTTTGAGAACATGTTTAAAAGTTTTGAAGGAAAACTAGGTGGTATGGTCAAGAGTTAAAGTCTCACATCTTTGGTAGCAGTGCCATGAATTATTCCCACCTTTCTTGAAAATTAGAAGTGTGTATTCCATATCTGCTTTGGGGTACATGGTTAGACTGCATTTAAAATGCTAATGAATGTTACTGGATTAGAATTCAAACTTTTAAAACTTAGAAATACTTAAGAATGTATTAGAAAGTGCATGCTTTATGTTAAAAAACAACAACAATGCTTTAACATTCCCCATTCTTGCTTTTTTCAGAAATTTACATTAATTTTGCATGTGTACAAACTTAAACATTTTGTGGGGTTACAGATTTCTCGTTATTTATTAAGATTCAGTATTAAGTTGGCCTTTGAAATCTTGGTCCCATTAACTTACTAGTCACATTGACCAATGTTTTAGGCTATAGCAATGCCTAGAATTTTGAGACTAAAAGTAGTTACTTATTATTTTAACATTCCAAAAGTTTTGTGATTTTTTTTTTTCTGGTAATTACCACATTTTCTCCATTATCGTCCTTTAAATGGCCACAGTGTGTACTGTTTGAATGTTCCATCCGAAAGATGTAGCTTCAGAAGCACAGTGGTTGCCCCATGGTCCATGAGACGTTGTTTGTAGTACGAGGATGGAGTGCTGTCTACTGAAACAATACTCTTAAACAGATATGTAGTATGTAATATTTTCTAATAAATTCTTTTGATAAACAAATAAGTGTCTTTAATGTTTTATTATTAAGATTCTTGGGAAATAGGGACGCCTGGGTGACTCAGCGGTTTGGTGTGTGCCTTCAGCTCAGATCCCACTCTGGATTGAGTCCCACATCGGGCTTCCTGCATGGAGCCTGCTTCTCCCTCTGCCTATGTCTTTGCCTCTCTCTGTGTCTCTCATGAATAAATAAAGGAAATATCTTAAAAAATGTATAAAAATTTAAAAAAACTATAAGGTTTTTTTTAAAAAATGATTCTTGGAAAATAGTGACTTTTACCTTATTATAACTCTTTCCAAACCCATGTTGAAGTATTTCTTTGATTAGAACCAAAATAAGTAGCACCACCGTAGGTACATTAATTCCAAGTTGTAAAGCAAGCTTAGAGTCCGCTATAAGCATATATTTTAATAGCGTTTTTTAAATTACAAAATCATAGGAAATTAGGAAAACTTTTAAAAAAAATTAGAAGGAGGAAACTGAAAAACTTAAAGGGGAAAAATCACCTGTAATCCTACCATTTAAAGGTAACAGTGCTAAACTATCCATAACTCTGTTGTAACTTACCCTTTTCACTTAATGATGTGTTTAGAAGTTTTCATTTTAATAATTCTACAGCATGATTTTGTAATGGCTCAATAGTATTCTGTTACATATTGTGCCATTACTTAAACCAACCCTCTGCTGTTGGATATTAAGTTGTTTTTACTAATATAAATAAATTAGTAAAGTAAAAATTGTACTAACACTGATGTGAACATTTTTGTATATAAATTGATGTATCCCATTTCAAATTATTCTCTGGGGATTAATTCCTAGAAGTAGACTCTCTTGGCCAATCAGTTTTTATTTCCCCATAAAAGAATTTTAAATGTGATTATTTACACACTCAATGTATAATTTTACAAATTCAATTATATTTAATGTAAAACTATTATTTTCCTAAGCTGGTTTTTCTCTCCATATAGAACTGTCTGAAAGGTCTGTGTGTCTTTCCTAAATCTTCAGTGCATTTACAAAAATGCTTATTAGGTTTCCAGGAAAATAGGTTTCCCAGCTTATCCCCGCAGCACATGAATTATATTCTTTAAACTGTTCTGCATCTCTAGGCTCCTTCATCAGTTGAAGGTACATCTGTCCTAATGTCCGTGTCCTGTTGTATAATGGCCATGTCATGTTCCCATGGTGATGGACATTGAAGTTATGTGCAGGTTTTGTCCATTAGAAACACTGTTTTACTGAGCACCCTTTGTCACTTTGCTCTACGAACCTCTTTGTTGCATATGCGCTTACATCGAGTTTCAGATGTGCATGTTTTTAATTTGACTAGTGTTTGCCAAACTCCTCTCAGAAAGGGGTATACTATAGTCCCTCCACAGTGCCTGAACTTAGAGTGTAGGTCCCCCTTTGATATGGTTGACTGAACACGTAAAATTAAAATTGCTCTTAGTTATAGGTCTTAATGTTCACGGATTTCATCAAACAGTACATACCGATGTGTCAGGGACTTGCAGAGTCTTCACATATTGAGATTTCATCATACCCACAATCCTCTAAAAGCTGTATAGTAATAGCATTTGTTAACCTTATAATACGTGCCAGGCAATCTTGTGTTACCCCTTTTGATTAATAAAATCAGTTCTAATAGTTATCTTTGTTCTGATGAGAAAATTGAGATCTAGAAAACATGAACGGAGTTACCTAGTTACACAGCTATGTGCTGATAGAGGATTCAGGTAGGGGATCAGTAGACCCTGAATCAGTGCTTGACTTGGGGTGCGAGGTGTTACATGGAGGTCCCAGATGTAGATCGACACGTATAACACACGGGAGTTAGAGCTGAACTAAAACGTGAAATACCGGGAGCACGGACGAGGACACAGCTGACGGGAAGAAGAGAGGCAGGGGGACAGTTCTCCTGTGTCTCCGTTGTTTCGTTGCCTTTTTAACGTGACCGTGTTTCCTGTCCTGGAGATGCGAAGCTTTCAGTATTGAAGGCATCATCTTTCATGCATTTTCCATTCTCCTCCCATCTCCATTCAAACACTTCCTGTTCTCCTTAGCAACCCGGAATTCCTTTGCAGTAAAACTCCAGCTCCCTTAGTTCCCCGCAGTGTTACGATCTGGCCTCTTCTAATAGGCCCAACTGGGACTTAGGTTCCCTATGCGTCAGTTCATCGTAGACACTACAGGCTAATCTGATAGCACAGCTTTGGTCATACTCTACATCATCTCAACATACAGGGCCAGCCTCGTATGATCCACACGACGGAAGAGTGAGCAAAACAGCACTGACTTCGCTCTCAGAACTAACGCGATATGGTGGGAAAGCAGCCAGATATTTATATAACTGATCAGGAATGCCAGGACTCTGTGACCCGAGAATCTGATAGGGCACTAGGACCTAAGGGCAGTCCTTGAGAGTCCCTGCGAGAAGTGGCATTTAAGAGCTGAGAGATGAAGAACCAAGCAAAGAGGAAAAGACGAGCTGAAAGAGGAAATAGGTACAAAAGGTCTGGGACCGAAAAAGTATGGCAACCCCCAAGCCCAAGTTGGCTGGAGTGAAGACTGGTGGAGCGTTCTTACGGCAATCGGCAATCGGTCTTGCAAAGAAAAGCTTTTGAAATCTTTCAAGCAGGAGGTGTTCGATAAGAGCAGATTTGCATTTTGATAGATGATTCTGCTCAACACCTTTCAATGGCTTAATAAAAGTGGTTAGTTAATAAGTATGAAAAGGTGTTCACAGTTAATGGTATACATTTTCTTTTATCAAAATGATCAATTTAATTCTCTGCCAGGAGTGCCACGAGGAAATAGTACTGGTGGGAATTTGTGTGATTTTTCTGAAAGGCAGCTTGAAAATAAGTATAAAGAGCCTTAAAAGAGCCATATGCTCTTTCCATGATAATAAAACCTGCTGACTCCTAGTCCTTTTTCGTATTTAATAGTGGGAAGTTGGAGGGTTGGTTAAACTACGGTTCGTTGGCGTGAAGCTGTTTTGCAGTGGTCATAAATGTTTTCAGGGAGAAAAATAAATGGAGCCAAACAGGACACCAACTATAGTTGGCCCTTGGACAAGGAGGGGCTCCGGCGGCAACGCCCTGCGTGGTCCGAAATCCCCGAAGGATTCCCGACTCCCCAGTGCTGACCCGCCAATAGCCTACTCTTGACTGAGTCTTAACTGACAACACAGCATGCGCCCCGCATGTTACGTGTGTTCTCCGGCCATATTCCTGCCATTATATAAACTGGAGAAAAAGTGTTAAAATCCTAAGGAAAATATGTTTATAGTACGCTAGCATATTTATAAAAAAAAAAAAATCCGTGTGTAAGTGGACACGTGCCGACCAAACCTTGTACTTGAGGGGTAACTATACATAATAAGCCAACTTACTTTTTTTTAAGGCAAAAACATACAAATTGTTAATGGGGGTTATTTCTGGGTAGCAGAGGATTTTTTTTTTAATGCTTTTTAGCTTCCAGATTTATTACAGCGAACAAGACTTGTATGATCAGAAAAAACTTAAGAAAATTTAAGGCTGCCCTGGGCAGCCACCATGGCGCAGCGGTTTAGCGCCACCTGCAGCCCAGGGCGTGATCCTGGAGACCCGGGATCGGGTCCCGCGTCGGGCTCCCTGCATGGAGCCTGCTTCTCCCTCTGCCTGTGTCTCTGCCTCTCTCTCTCTCTCTCTCTCTCTCTCTGTGTATCTCTCACGAATAAAATCAAATAAGTAAGTAAGTAAATAAATAAATACTGAAGTGTCCTTAATCTGGGGAAAGAAACAAATCCAGATCCAGGAGGCACAGAAAGTCACCAACAAAATCAAGCCAAGGGGGTCACCAAAATACATAGTAATTAAGACGTCTACTTTTCAAAAAGTAGAATAGACAAAAAAAAAAAAAAAAAAAAAAAAGTTCTAGAGAATTTTAAAAGCGGCAAGAAAAAACAGTGACGTAGGCGGCAACCCCATAAGGCTGCCAGCCGAGGCCGGGAGGGAGCGGCAGGGTATAGTCAAAGAGCTGAAGGGAAGCGACCCACAGCCAGGAGCGCCCTGCCCTGCCCTGCCCTGCCCTGCCCTGCCCTGCCCTGCCCGGCCCGGCCCGGCAAGGCCATCATTCACAGCAGAAGGACCCACAGAGAGATTCCCAGACAAGTTCGAGGAATTGATCAGCGCTAAAGCAGCCCTACGAGAATTGTTAAAGGGGGCTTTTTGGGTGGAGAGGCCATTAGTAGGAGTGAGAAAAGTAGGAAGCGCAGAAGCAGTAAACTTAGGCGTTTGTGTAAAAATCAGTCAAGGGAAAAAGAAAAAGTAAAAAAAAAAAAAAAAAAGTAAAATAAAAATCAGTCAAGGGATCCACAAAATAAAAGGGTGTAAAGTATGACACCATGGGCCTCGAACACGGGGCCCAGGGGGAGAAATAAAGAATAGGTTCAAACTTGGGCCCCCCGGGGGGCTCAGCGGTTTGGCGCCTGCCTTCGGCCCAGGGTGTGATCCTGGGGACCCAAGATCGAGTCCCACGTCCGGCTCCCTGCATGGGGTCTGCTTCTCCCTCTGCCGCTCGCTCTCTCTGTCATGAATAAATAGAATCTTAAAAAATAAAAAAAAAAAAATAGGTTCAAACTTAAGCTACCATAGATTTAATACGGTAATAAGCCGCTCCGAGGGTGGGGACACGGATATTCCTGAGCACCGAGCGCCGTGCCCGCTGCTGAATCACCGTATCGCACACCTGAATCCCATACAACACTGTCGGCAAACTATTAATTAATTAATTAAAAAGGCAATACACCGACTCACCCCAGGCCGATTTAACCAGTCTTTGGATTTGGGATAGTTTAAAATCTCCCCAGGTGGAGGCTGATGTGCAGCCAAAAAACCAAACCGCACGGCAACGTTTTCAGATCCCCCGTAGATCCCAGCTGCTCTGTTAGAACAACATGATTAATTAGATCACAGCGTGTCTTTAAAACACGCAGATTCTTTCCTCCCTCTCGGGGGCAGCAACAGCACCTGACGGTTTATCGTCACTCTTGTTCTAAACCTGGTTTTCAAAAGCCACTCTGCGTGGGGTTTGGACCTCACGAAGCGGAGAGAGAGAAGATCTGGAACATTCCCTGGGTGCTCACGGTTCCAGGGTGCGCTAGGACTCTTGAGGGAATCCAGCTGTCGGTAAGGCCAGGTTGTGTACGCTCAATTCAACAGGTTTTTATTGACACGCTTGCCTAAAGGAATTCTAGACATTTCTAACATTATGACTGTAACATGGCTTTTTTCCTAAGTCAGCATTTCCAGAAGTCTTTCTTTTACATGTTAAACCGCCGGTAGCACGTCCTCCTTACTCCAGCCAGGACAGCTTAGGACGGCCAGCCCCGCAGCAGGGCCCACACGGAGGGGCCCTTTCTGCCTCTGTGCCCACACTGTATTTGCATCACCTCCCTTTTCATAGCAACTTATATTTTTCTTATTTTTTTTTAAAGATTCTATTTACCTATTCATGAAGGACCCAGAAGAGAGAGGCAGAGACACACGCAGAGGGAGAAGCAGGCCTCATGCAGGGAGCCCAATGCGGGACTCGATCCCGGGTCCCCAGGGTCACGCCCTGGGCTGAAGGTGGTGATGAACCACAGGGCCACCCGCCCACATAACAACTTTTAAAGGAGGCCCTATTATTAACCTCATTTGTCAAATGAGGATCAGGATCACTCAGACCTCACAGGGGTGGCCGAGTCCGAAGCCTCTGGCCGTAGCCATCTGCCAGTGTGGCCTCTGGCTCCTCCCAAGATGTGCCCTGCACTTAGCCCTCCTCACCCAACATACCCAGTTCGGGCCCAGCAATGGCTCGGCCCTATTTCTATTTGCACTGCCTCTCCCCAGGGCGCGTGAAGTTTTCACACTCGCTCACCTGGTCAACCGTGTAAGCGCTGGCCCCTCTCCCTGGTCTTCTCTTCCGGTTCCTCCTTCAGGCTTCCTTTAACCACTTAATTCCATTCATATGAAACACTTGCTCCGAGTCATGTTGATTCCTATAACCGTATTGCCAACAAACTTCTTCCAGAACCTTCTAAACAAAATCTTAAACCATTATGAATGGGTCTGCCCAGGCTCCAGGTGAGGGCAGCACACCTGCCCAGCCCTCCTCTTGCCCATCCCTCCACCCACCTGACTTCGTGGCATCTTTGGATAGTTCCAGGCTCTCTTAGCTCTGATCCCGGGCTGTATCGACGATGTGCAAACTCTTGTTGGCCGCTCTGTGG
Organism: Nyctereutes procyonoides; assembly: GCF_905146905.1. Classification (NCBI taxonomy): domain Eukaryota; kingdom Metazoa; phylum Chordata; class Mammalia; order Carnivora; family Canidae; genus Nyctereutes; species Nyctereutes procyonoides. The sequence goes on along the minus strand of NW_026575036.1, from coordinate 23,788,265 downwards.
CAGGATCTTAATAGACAGCTAGACACGATTCCACAGCGGAGAAAACGGTCAACAGAAGTACGTGCCCAAGCACACTGAGGGACAAGGATAAGAAAGTTCCTAGTATAATTTGTAATAGCCCCAAACTGGAAACAACCCAAGTGCCATCAATTTTGGAATACTACTCAGTTCAAAAAAAAAAAAAAAAAAAAAGGAATACTATCACATAGATGAATCTTGCAGCTGAGGAAAAGATGGCCAAAAAAATACGATTCAATGCTGTATTTCTAGATTAAGTTCAAAAAGAGACAAAACTATATTATAGCATCTAGAGATCTATGCCTAGGTGATTAAGAAAAAACTTTAAAGGAAAGGATTGTCCTTAAAATCTGGAGAGTTGTCGGTGGGCGGGGGGGGGGCGGTGAGGGAGGGGGTATGCTTGAGCTGGGCCAGGGCCTTTTGGGGAGGGGAGGCCTACCAAGTTCTCCTTCTTGATCTGGGCAGTGGTTACAGAGAGGTTTGCTTTACAGTAAAGCAGCTCTACTCCTTATTTTATGCACTTTGTTATATGCGTCCAAGGTGGGATTTCACAATAAGACTTGGTGTAAAAAAAAAAAAAAGGGGGGGGGATCTCTGGGTGGCGCAGCGGTTTGGCGCCTGCCTTTGGCCCAGGGCGCGATCCTGGAGACCCGGGATCGAATCCCACGTCGGGCTCCCGGTGCATGGAGCCTGCTTCTCACTCTGCCTGTGTCTCTGCCCTTCTCTCTCTCTCTGTGACTATCATAAAAAAAAAAAATAAATAAATAAAAAAAATAAAAAAAAAAAGGCCAACAATTAGCTCAGAGCCATTGTTTATATTTGTGGTAGTCAATCTACTATTCTTCATCTTTTCCCTTCTTTAAGTCCAGTCCCATTGGGGGGAAAGAAAAAAACCATCATCAATTTGGGGAAAAAACTGCCACTGAAAGAATTCTGCATCACATAAAATGTGCTTCTGGGGGATCCCTGGGTGGCTCAGTGGTTTAGTGCCTGCCTTTGGCCCAGGCTGTGATCCTGGAGTCCCGGGTTCGAGTCCCACGTCGGGCTCCCTGCATGGAGCCTGCTTCTCCCTCTGCCTGGGTCTCTGCCCCTCTCTCTCTCTGTCTCTCATAAATAATAAATAAAATCTTTTTTAAAAATGTGCTTCTGTTTGGAACCAGAAAACTAGAGCGACAAATGTGCCAGTCCCTACTCCATGCCCGAGAGTGAATTCATTGGATCGTGGCAGCTGTTGTTCCTTTCTTTCAGTTATTATTTTGTCAAACGATGTCAATTTTCAAGGACTGCAACAACTGCCCGGCAAGTTTGTTGAAGGGGTCAACCCCCAAACTAGTCTTGTTATCTTTCACATAGGTTGGCTATAAACAGAGCATCATGTCTGAGCACTCAAATCAATAAATCCTTTCTAAAGCAAAGGCCACACATTTCTCCATTGGTTTAGGGAAACCATAAAAGTACAGTCCAGAGATTCTGGACAAACCCTCCTCTTCTCCCAACCAAATGTGTTTCAACCTATTCGTTATGATTGACGGCCAGACCACACTCCGCAGGACCACACTTTAGGTCCTTTACTTGGTGGCCAAAGCGTTTCTCTGCTTTAGCAACATCCACCTGGCGCTGCACCATTTAATCTGTAACCTCTCTTCTTGAACCAAGACCTCTCCAAACTCAAACACTCACTCATCACTGTTGGGTCTTGTCAAATTTCTATCAGCCCCTAAGGTCTCCAGAAGACATTTTTCTTTCTCCATGAAGCCTTCCCCACCCATCACTTAAGGGAAGCCCACCACATGACCGAACTTCCAGAACACTCTCTTAATTCTCATACACCCCGTGTTTTACCTTTGCTACTGGGCAGCGCTGGGAAGCTTGGCTCAGCCTCAGGGCGGGACTGTCTCCTTCATCTTCTGAACAAGCAGCCGAAGTACTCCATCAACGCTCAAGCTGAATGAGATGTAAGGGAGACAGGTATAAACAGAGGGAAAAAATCTTATTAACATCCCAATAAAGTGTAGAGTAACTTTGTCCAGAAGAATCAGCCAACAGTTGTTCAAATTATACACCAGAGTGGCGAGATAGTTGTTGGTTGGAAACTGTGGTTTCAATGTACAATATAAACCCTTCTCTTAGAAATGTTTCTTTGTTAAGGGAATTTCCAGAAAGTTTTCCTGGCTCTAAGAAGTTAGATGATGCCAAATTAATAAGTGAAATACTTGGGGGAGAAAAAAATCTGAGGAGTTCTAGAACTGTGTTAAGCAAATGTTAGTGACCAACATAATTAAAGTTTGGCAGTAATTTAAATATCCATCAATAAGGGGTCCAAATAATAGATCATGGTGTACCCGTACAATGGAGTACTATACAGCTGTAAAAATGGATGTGAAAGATCTTTACATACCAGTATGGAAAGTCTTAAGATACTAAACATTTTTTTAAGTGCAGCAGTGGTTCATGGTATAAAATATTTTGCATAAAAATAACATACTCACATTTGCCTTTTCTGTAATCAACGCTAGAGGGGTACTTAAGAAACATGACCAGTGGTTATCTGGCAGCGGGGGTGGGAGCCAGGAGATGGGGAAGATGGGGGAGGCTTTTCAGTGAGTATCTTTTCAAAGCTTTTTGATTCTTGAATTGCACGGTTATATTACCAGTTCACAAAAGCTGCTTTTTAAAAGCCGTTTATCTTTTGAATGCATGTATCCGGTGCGGATTGTGTCTCAGACTGAAATCCACAGGAACCAGGACTCATCACGATAGCTTTTTCTCTTAATATTCAAGTGTACTCACTGTCAGAAGAAATGGATCTACTCACCTAGGAATATGACAATGTGCCTTAGCGTTTCTTAACTTCTACACAACCCAATCCTGGATTTAATTTTTACTGAGAAGCATCTGTTCCTTTCCTTCATGAAATGAAAATCTAGGAATCCATAAAGGTTCGCAGATATCAAGGGAGTAGACAAAGTTGTCGTTGGCTGTAATGTAACTAGGGAGTAACACAGTCTTCGTCTTGCCGCCTCAGAGAAGGTAGTTAAATTTTTTGAGTGTTTCAGGGACTGTTTATGTACTCTTAAGAGAGTTAAAGTAATACGAGCATAGTTATCTAGGAGAGATACTAGATTTTTTTTTCCTTTTTCACCTTACTACTATTTGATCAAGATGATCCAATGGGATCCCATGTGGGTAATCCGGCAGCTGTGCTCCTACGTCTTAGCAGCTTCTTTTTTAGAGATGTAGACCATCA